>NW_025814897.1:69722500-70922500 GCF_022079265.1 Lynx rufus | reverse complement strand
TAATTGAGGCTCGTTTTGATGACCCTGAGACTTCCAGAAGAGGCTAAATGTGGTATTTCCCATTTTGAAAGCAAGGGAAGTATATAAAACATTTTAGAAAAGTAATTTAAAAACATTTAAAAAAATAGTAAGAGGTCCTTTTATGCTAGAAAGGCTAACCTTCAGCTGCCAGGAAAATTCACGTATGTGTAATCCCACATTACCCCCATAAATCTAGGTAGCTGTGGCAGCAATTCAGAGAAGTAGAGGCATAGCTTTTTAAATTTGGATGTCTCCTTTCTCCCAGTTAGACTGACAGCTATTTTCCTTTCTCCCTCCTTTTTGAGTTGTAAGGTGTATTAACATTCTTGTAGAGCTTTGATCTAATTTAGAAATTTTGGAAACTTTCAAGGAAGGACTCCAATGGGCTGGCATAAACCATGTGTTTGTTTGCCATGTCCAGAAGGCTGTGACACTGTAATTGGTCCCCCTGCGTACCATCATTGAGGGGTAGGAGGGAGAAGGAGTGGAAGTGGGAGTGGGGGTGGGAGGACAGAGCCCTGAGGCCATATGGAGTAGCAAAGTAGTCCCCCAAAGTAAAGAGGCTACTGTTTTCAGAAAGAGGAGTGTGGGAAAGAATGCTCCGCAGATATCTACCACAATCTATCAAGTTTACACAGGTAATGAGTGAAATAGAGACCTGAACCTATGTTCGTCTACCTCTAAATTTTTTTTTCTCCCACTGATGTGTCTCCTTTGCTAGGGGAAAACATTTTCAGTTGCTGCCAGACTCCTGGTATTCCACTATGTCTGCCCTCTCTCTCCTACCCTGCTTTTACCCCCAGCCTGGAGTCTGCTTGGGTGGAAATGCAGCATATAATGGGCCCAGAGTTAATCATCTGCAGGTTTCCCCTGATAAGTCACAGTATGTTTGCTGCGCTCCTTCCAAGAGTCAACAGCAGCTGTGGGGATGTGCCTAGAGTGGCCTATGGCATTCAGAGCACTGGCCCAGATGGGAGGCAGTGTGCCGGGGAGCCTATCTGAACACCACCATCTGGAATGCCTCTGTTGCCCTGAAGGCACTTGTCTGCATCCCCAATGGACACAGCTTAGAGATGCCAAAAATGGAGCCAAGTTCACTGGATGTGCAAATGGCCTGACGTCAGTGGAATTTGCTCATAATTTAGGCCTCATGTGTGATGCACTGTCTGAACTCAAAGATCTGTCAAAATAATCAGGGAGAAAGAGGAGGAAGGAAGAAGAAAAAGTGGAGGAAAAGGAGGAGGAAGAAGAGAAGTAAGAGGTGCAGGCAAAGGTAGATGAGAAGAAGAGGAGGAAATCAGGACATGGCTGGGAGCTGTGGCAGGACAGGTTCAGCTTTGGACTCCTGGGGCCAATGGTCCCTGTAAGTTTGTTGAAAGCAGCAGTGCCAAATAAAACATGGCCTTTTAAAGCACGGAATTACGTGAGAGCAGAGCTGTTAAAATCCATGTAGCAAAAATCCAGCTGGGCTTGGCCAGTGCCGCAAAGTACAAAATGATGATCAGTTGTTCTGCCAAGACCCAAGGTTCCTCAGACGTGGTGGCCTGAGCAGAGTTTTTAGGATATATGTCCAGATCGCCATTCTTTAAAACAAGGAACTTGCTATTAAGAAATAGACATCTGTTGTTTTTGCTTGCCCTGTGTCCAGAGGTGAATTTATTGGGAAGCTCACAAAGTTTAAGCTTCAGAGCCCTTCACTTGCATGGGTCCCTATAAGTGCTGGGAGATTCTAGGAGTTACAGAGTGTTCTAGATGGGGCGAGGAAACTACGTGACAGGAAGTTTTTTTATAGATAAGCATTTCTGATAAATACCCTAAGTGGACCTCAAAAGAAAAGAACCCAAATCTCCCAGATTCCAGAATGATTAGATATTTATCCAGCTGTGCTCCAGGGACAAGGAAAGCATAGGGTCTCCCTGCTACTGCACCAGCTTAACTCTCTTCCCCGACTCTCCAAGATTCCAATAATTTGTTGTGGTTTATTTTCTCAGTCTAAATAAAATTCAATTTCAGATGTATTTCTTAATTTGTAATTTTATGCTAATTTTATTAAAGAGAGCCCAAAGTACAAAGCTTCAGGTTCCACAAAAATCCAAATCTGTCCCAGTATGCCTCTACTGGTTTTCATCTGGTAACCACACCCTACTTTGCCTTTGTGGAAAGGCCCTTCTGCTCACTCAGGGGTAGGTCCATGGCCTAGGTCTCACCAAACAGAGAGACAGAGATTGGTTGAGGAATAAGCATGGGATACAATTTAGGCCAAGAGGAATTGGAGCTAGAATGCTTGCTGGATGTTTCCACCATGGTTGTTCCTTTGTGAGAACACAAGTCTGACATTGCCAACAGCCATTCTGCTTCTACTAGAAGAACCTGCCTGAGAATAAAATTAGATAAGAAAGAAGAGCTGGGAGATGAAAAGATCTTAGCCAAGTGCTAATCATGTGACTTTGTGCTCCTGAAACCAACTATACTGAAGCTGGTGTACAAGGGCTCTGGGCTTTCCAGATAGATCAGTCAGGAAAGCCTTTTTCGCTTAAGCTAGTTTGAGCTGGGTTTCAGTAATTTGCAACTGAAAGAGTCTTAACTAGTACGGGTTCCAACAGGTGAGAAAAGGATAACTATTATTTTTTCTGTTCATAAGGTCGCACTTTGGTGTATTTGCCTCTTCTTCCCCCAGCTTTATTGAGATGTAACTCACACATAACACTGTATAACTTTAAGGTGTACAATTTGATGCTTTGATAAAATTCCTTTTGTATTTGCCTCTTAATAGTTGTAATAATAGGTAATGCTTATTGAATACTCTTATTAATGAAATAACCCACTGTAACTTTAAAGCAACCTTTTTATCATACCCATTTTACTAAAGAGGAAATCGAGGCACATGGAAGTCAAATAACTTGTCCAATTGGTATGCACTCTGGTTTTAGACCTTGGATTGCTAATCACTACACTGTGTCGCTTGAGCCTACTGATTCAGAGGTTACTAACATCATTTTAAGAACTCTCACACCATGACATCATTAGCTGTTGCTGGCCTATGGTTCAGATGCCCTGAACAAATGTTAGAGGTGGGCAATATGATACACTTTCCCCAGAATTGCCTAAGAGTGGCAGGTACCAAGAACATAATAAACTCTTAACCAATACATGTGTGCTGGCCAATAGGACCCAACATCATATCATTCTTTGGTTCAGGAAATTCCTAAATGGTCTCTCACACATATTTCCCTTTGTCCTCTTTCCCTTAATTCATCCCATAACTACATAGCTCCCTGGTATCAGTACTGACATTTCTAGTTGGTAGCTCATCTGTCCTCCTCAACCCTTCAGATGTATTGTCATTGATATTGATGGGGAATCCCAACATAATTCCACTTCCACAGTCTTCATGCTGAACGTGGGAAAATGGACTGAGGCCTCCCAGTCTGTCTTAAACCAATACCACTATGCCCCCAAAATGGATAACTCCATTTCCTACAATTCTGTCTTGTGCTATTCCGGACTTATTTCTAGGACTGGCTCTGTGTTCTTCTCTGCCTTTAGCTGCAGCCTGACAAGTTTACAAAGAGTAAAATCCTGGGTCTCACTGTCACCAAACCAAGTATCTCAGACTTGAATCCATGATCATCTAGTCCTTTCATTTTTCAGGAAACATTTATTGAGCACCTAGTAGGCACCAGGGATTCAGGGATGAATGTGATACAGTTCTTTCTGAAAGCTCTCAAACTATTGAAGAGAAGTTGGATGGGACAGAGGTCAACAGTTCCCATGAACAGAGTGACTTGAAATCACAGTACAGGGAGGTGCCAACTCATGGAAAGGATTAAAGGGGCTTGTTGATGAAGAATTGCAGATGAAATGGCAGGGAAACTGGTCTTGAAGTGTTGGTAGGAATTAGCAGGCAGAGAAGAGAGAAGAGGATTCCAACCAGATGGAACAGCATGTTCAAGGCTAGAAAAGCAATAAAGGACATGCCTTGTTGGGAAATAGCAAGAATTTTGGTGTGGCAGGAGGAGACAGTCTTTCAGAGGGAGCAGTGAGAGAGGAGTCTAAAAAAGTAGATAGAGGCCAACTTTTGACAAATCCTAGTGTGCAGTATTAAGGAATGTGGAATTCATTCAGTATTCATAAGGAGCCTCTGAAAGATCTCAAGCAGAGAGTGACATGATTGCATTTGTATTCCAGACAGACTGCAAGGACAACAGCATCACGTCCTTGCAGTAATTAAGCCCTTTTTTTCCAGCCCTGCTCTTCGGATTTGAGGTTCTTTGGATTGACCCAACTCTCAGCCTCCATGATCACTACTGTTTTTAGATGTTTTTCTTTCCTTCCCCAACGCATAATTAGCATACCCTAAGGATCCCCCTTTCCCATCAGCCTGGGTTATAATATTCCCTCAGAGAAGTACTTCTCAACCATGTGTGGTTGTGTGCACTATGGGAAGGGTCTATCATTTTCATTTGGAGGACATTTTCAAAATACGCATGCTTTTGCCATATCTTCCTCTCTTTTCCTGAAATTGTGATAGGCCTAAGTCTTGGGAAGATGGGCTGGGTTGGGTGGAGAGACCAGCACTGTGGAAGTTTATTCTTTTAAAGAATAGAGATCTGGCCATGGGAAGTCTAATCAAGATAATTGTCCCTCTAAATTCCATGGTTGTTATTAAAATACTACAAAATCTGCATTGATATGCTCGCTTCGGAAGCATGTATACACAATCTGCATTGATGTTTGAATAATATCAATGTAGTTGGTTGAATGGTGGCCTCCAAAAAGATATGTCCATGTTCTAATACCCAGCTCCTTTGAATGTTACCTTATTTGGAAAAAAAGCTCTTTGCAGCTGTGATTAAGTTATGGATATTGAGATAAGATCACCTTGGATTATCCTGGTGGACCATAAATCCAATGATGAGGGTCCTCATAAGAGACAGAAGAGAAGATGAGGACAACGAGGAAAGACCGTGTGAAGTCGGAGGAGGAGACTGGAGTTTTGCATCCAATAAGGCAAGGCATGTCTGGAGCCACCAGAGGTTGGAAGAGGCAAGGAAGGATTCTCGTCTAGAGCTTTCAGAAGGAGTATGGGCCTGCTGACAACCTGATTTCAGACTTCTGGCCTCCAGAATGATGAGAAAATAAATCTATTGTTTTCAGCCAACAGGTTTGTGGTAATTTGTTATGGCATCTTTAGAAAATGCACACACTCTCTGTTTAATAGGTTATGCTCAATAGTCACTTTTCAGAGAGAAGACAATTTTCTTTTTTTCTTTTTATTTCTTTTTTTTATTTTAGAGAGAGATGTGTGAGCAGGGGGGAGGGGCAGAGGGAGAGAGAAAGAATCCCAAGCAGGCTCCACACTCAGCACACGGAGCCTGATGTGGGGCTCAATCCCACCATCCTGGGATCATGACCTGAGCCGAAATCAAGAGTCAGACTCTCAACTGACTAAGCAACCTAGACACCCCAGAGAGAAGACAATTTTCAAAAGTGTCCTGTATAATGGTGTAATGTAAATAAATTTGGGCAAGGTAACTTAATCCCTTTGAGCCAGTTCTCTCACCTACAAACATGGAAATAATAGCCCTATCCTCCAGAGTGTTTAGACTATTAAACCATATAAAATAAAACTACCTAGCAGACAACTAGCAAAAAAGGCAGGTGTTCAAAGATGTATCCATTTAAGAGTAGGACCCATCACATACAGCACAGACAGACACTCTGGTGAAACCAGGCCTCCCAGGTGAGAGCAGGGCTGGTTAATGTGCAAAGTCAGGACCTATATCAGAATCTCTTTTGAATGTAACCACTTGACACCCATCTGGCGTCAGCTCCTGTTCTCACCAACTAACCACTGCCCTATCCCCCAACCTTCTCTACTTCCTGTTTACGTAGATAGCTGCTTCCTGGCCACGGGAACTGAACCGTTTCAGCCAGACTG
Organism: Lynx rufus; assembly: GCF_022079265.1. Classification (NCBI taxonomy): domain Eukaryota; kingdom Metazoa; phylum Chordata; class Mammalia; order Carnivora; family Felidae; genus Lynx; species Lynx rufus. The sequence continues at coordinate 70,916,538 of NW_025814897.1, read as the reverse complement.
CTTTTCCCCTGGACCTATGCCAAGAATACTTTCTTTGCTCAACTCTAATTCTGCTTTCTTCTCGTCTTAGAAGCCATCACATTGCCAAGGAGCAAATCGTTGCCCCAAGACTCCACAGTTACACAGTTGGTTCTCTTCCTGGCTATTGGACTGAATCAGATGGACATGAGAAAAAAAAAAAATCAACTATTATACAGGCATCAAGAAATCTGCCCATCCCTGCTTGCTGCAGCCCCTCAGGCATAACCCTGACCTGTTTGTGCGAAGATGTCCTGACAAAGGCTAGTGGGACAGCAGTTGGTTGAATTCCACTAGAATGCCAGGTTGGGAGGTAGTTGAAATGATTTGATTTGTGGTTCTCAATATGAGGCCAATGTCTAGATAATCCGAAAGTATCTTTCAAAATAAATAAACAAGCAAACATTTGGAACTGGAGGGTAGACATGGGTAGTTTGAAAAAAAAATCCCCAGATGATAATGCTTTTCCCCACAACTCCAGGCTTATCATCCTTAACACTGTAGATAAGAATGGAAATTCTGGAGCCTGACTGGATTCCAATTCTGGCTTTGACATGTATGAGTTGTGTGACATTACATGTGTTACTTAATCTCTCTGTGCTTCCGTTTCCTCATCTGTATAACAGTGGTAATAATACCCCCCTTCATCACAGAATTGTGAGGAATGAATGAGTTAACATGTGAAAAGCACTTAGACTATGTAACTGCTATTATTGTTACTTTGATTGGATTTATTGACCTGCTGGAGGAAGAGGAAGTTGGTCAGAGGCTGGGATGCCTGAAATAGTGATTTGAAGGTGATACAGGTAGAGGTGATGGCAGAGTTCACTGTATGACAGTGGAAGTGGCTAGTGGAAGCTGAAATGGAAGAAAGATCATCATCGGAAGGAGGAAGTACGGAGTAACAGAGAAGCGCATGCTCTCTGGGACCTGAGTGCCTGAGTTGAGTCCTGCCTTCATTACCTAATGGTGACACGACCATGAGCAGATTACTTAATTGCTTCCTCATTTGTAAAATGGAGAGAATTACAAGAGTGACCTATCTTACAAGGCTGTCATGGAATCAAATGAATTAATACACGACATGCTGATTACTTAGACTAGTGACTGGTCTAAGTGTTAGCTTAGTGTTAGCAAGTGTTAGTTCTTATTCTTACCATTTTTTTAGTTTACTTATTTTTTTTTCAGTAATCTCTACACCTAGTGTGAGGCTCAAACTCATAACTCCGAGATCAAGAGTTGCATGCTCTTCCAACTGAACCAGTCAGGTGCCCCATTATTCTTACCTTTTTCTTTTTCTTTTTTTTTTTTTTTTTAGATGAGAAGGTCAAGGAACTGAGAGGCCAACTGTTAGCTGGATGTTGGCATTATTCAAGGTGACAGCAAGGTCTGAGGTAAACAGGAACACTGTGAGCCCAGTGTAAAAGTCTTCAGTGAATGAGATGACCAGGAGGCTGATAGCAAAGCAGTGAGAAGGAGAAGAGTAATAATAACCAAATGGCATTGGCTGCTGGTGTGTGGGTCTTTCACAAGAATGTAGAAGCATGTGCTGGGAGCAAAGAGGACCCCACCACCATATCTTGGCCCTGAATGGAGGAAACAAAATAAAGCCAAGAGTTAGAGGGAACAGTCAGAGAATGTTCTGAGGGTCCAGAGGGTTCTCTGTTAAGGGAGTGATGGTCCTGATGGCGTGGTAAGAGTCTGGAAGTTGGAGGAAGGATTAGGGTAAAGCTACCTTTGCTAAACATCACAGTAAGTGCTATGGACAATAAATGGTATAGATCAGCACTATTGACTAGAACCTTAGGCAGTGATGGAAATGTTCTATATCTGCACTGACCCATATGGTAGGCACAAGCTGCATGTGGCTATTGAGCACTTGAGATGAGGCCAGTGCTATCAGTGATCCTAAATAATAACTGAGGAATTTTTCCCTCAATTAAGATGTAGAACACCAGGCCCCACTTTCATCTACTTAATTGGAATATCTGGGGCTTGATCAGAGGTCCCCAGGTGACAAATATCCAACCAGATTTAGGAATTGCTGCATAATCTAAGGAGATTGGAGGTAAAGGGTATCCATTTGGGCATAAATATAGAAAGGGCTATCATATAAGGTCTGATTTGGGAGGGTTTCAGCTTTTTAATTTATTCTGAGTGGCATGGATCACATTGATAGTCTTGTTTTCATCACGTTTGGCTTTGTTGATATAACATTTAAAACTAAAAGAATGTAAGAGTACAGAAAATTGTATTACGTTAAAGGTTAGTACTAGTGCTCCTAATAGGGGAGAATTAACTGCTTGAGATGAAATATTTGGATAACTGCTTGAATCTTGGTAAAACTTGGGTTGAATGGGGGCAAGCAAACCAAATGCAGATCTAGCAAACCAAATGCAGAAGGCTGGAGGCAGAGAGGATTAGGAAAGTAGGAACCTCTAAAAATTCCCATACAGTAGGTGGAGGGGCAGGGGGCTTGTGTTACTCCATGTTATGGAACCAGGTAGTTGAGGCAATCTTATCCAGCTTGCACTGGTCAGGGAAGCTTCAGCCTTCATCAGTGTAACAGCAGGAAAGAAAGCAAAACATAAAATGGTCTGTGGGTCCTGCTACTAGAACCACCTGACTCTTAGGCTGGCCACATAAGCCACTGTGCACTCATGGGCCTCTCTGCTAGTTTATCTGGTCTCTGGAGCTGGTCAGAGTGGCCTGGTCATCTCTGGCCTCAGCTCTTATCACTCTCTTGAGGCCTGTCACAAGAAACTCTGTAGATAAGTACTGTAGGTCCTAGAGTCTAGGGGGTTAGGGAAGAGAGACAGCAGTGTAGGCCTGGGTGATTAGGTATCCGATTTGCCCTTGAGAGAGGCCAAATTAAGCCAGGCAGGGCCACAGGCAAAAGTGAGGCCCCAGAGGTAGGGACAGCTTCAGGGAGCAGGGGTCCAGAGTTCCCGAGGGCCTCTGGGATATAATTGAGACAGAGAAAAAGAACAAATGTATTCCAAGAATATATGTCAGCAGTTGAGTCTTAGCAACCAAATCTGCATTAAGTCCAAGGAACAAGGTCAAAAATGGGAGAAGCCCAATGTCAGAAGCAAGTAAATGCAGAAACTGAGCAGAAGACAGGGTCAAGGCAGGAATGAGTGAAAGGTACAGGATTTCTGGCCACAGTGTTGGTTACCTGGGGCTCCCTTTCTTCAGTGGGACGTAGAGGTTGGGGGGAAAATGTATGCCCTGCACATTAAAACATACCTTTTTGTATGTGTGTTCAATATACATAAAATTTACTATTTCAACTATTTTTAAGTGGGCAGTTCAGCGGTATTAAGTACATTCACGTTTGGAGTGCAACATCACCAGTGTCTATCTCCAGAACTAAAGCTCAGGATCCACTCAACAACTCCCCATTCCCCCCCCCCCCTCTAGGTCCTGGTCACCACTGTTCTACTTTCTGTTTCCATGAATTTGACTATTCTGTGTACCTCATATAAGTGGAATCATACAGTAATTTGTCCATTTATATCTGGTTTATGAAACATACCTTATAATATTCCCTCAAATTCCTAAGGAGCCTGTTGTCAGATGAGCCCTAAGTTGTGCCTCTAATTAGGTCTTCAGATAAACCAACCATCTGCCCCTTATCCACCACTGGTTGTGATTCTCCCCTTGATGGAGATGTGTGTAGTCAAGGGGAAGAGGGTCCATTTCTCCCTTTCCGTTACTTCTGCTGATGTTGCCAATTTGCCTCCTCTGTCGCCCAACCTTGATCACCATATCAGTGTTAGCTCTATTTAATCATACCATGGCCCTCTCTAACCCTAAAATGGAATGAAATTGCTCCTCTAAAAAGTGAAAGCATTTCCAACAAATCTTAGATTATCTGGCATCTAAACAAGTACATTTGGGCTCATATAACCATGAAGCTGTTTTCATGAACTAAGGTTTGATTTGGTCTGGGACTCACTTGGTGACACCACCTAACTCAGCCTCCCTCACCTATCTTATTTGGGCCCATAGCAAGATGGATATGCACTTCAACTGCCCAGCTCCACCCCACTCTCACCTAAAGATAGTCCTCTTGGGCTCTTGGCTGGCTCACTCAGTGGAGCATGGGACTCTTGATCTTGAGGTTGTAAGTTCTAGGCCCACGTTGGGTGTAGAGATTACTTTAAAAAAAATCTTAAATAAATACAAAAAAAAAAAAAAAAAAAGATAGTCCTCTGATTTTCCACCATCAGGCATCTGCCCTCCTCCTAGGTTTATGGCCTAATTCATCATGCCCTCTCTGTTCAAGGGTGTCAACCATATCCCTAGGGTCCCAGTCATTAGTTCCCATGGTTCTCTATACCATTTCTCCCAGAAGGCCTAAAAGTCTTCATGCAAATCAGACCCCTGGTGGATGCTGTGACATCCCAGAACTCACAAGATGATATTCAATTGAGTCTCACCATGACCCTTGTGGCTTGTGAATTTTATTTTTGAAAGAGATGATGGAGGGGCAAGTTGAAGACTGTAGTCTCATGACCAGACACTGTCAGGGGCTTTTCTTTAAAGGCTCTTGCCAACCAGAGAAGTTTAGAGACTATCGCCCTCATGGTCTGAGAGTAAACAATGAGGAGAGCTTCTCATTTGGGCTTTGGCAAAAACTGTGATTCAGACTCTAATTCCTTCATCTACTAGTTGGGTGACCTTGGCAAATGATTTCATTTGGTTAAGCCACAGTTTTCTCATTTGCAAAACTGGAATAATATAGCACCTAGTACATAGTGTATCATTTTGTATTAATATTGGCTGTGAGAAACAGAAATACAATATAAGTGATTTAAACAATATTTGATTTCTCCTCCGAATCAAAGTCCTGAGTTAGAAAATACAGAGTTTCTTTACAATCTCCTCAGGGACCCAGGTTCAGCTCATTGCTCTTTATTCCCCAGTGTGGGCCCCGCCCTCACGGTCCAAGATGGTAACTAGAGAGACAACCATCGCCTCTGTGTTCCAGGAAGCAGGATGGGGGAAAGCATGAAGAAGAGACAAAAGGCATGTACCATTTATCTTTTGAGGAAACTTGCTAGAAGCTGCCATATAACACTTTTGCTTGTATTTCATTGACAAGAGCTTAGTCACACGGTCACACCTAGCTGTAAGGGAGGCTGGGACATTCCAGGTAGGCTTGGGCACAGCTAAAACTTGGGAACCCTATTACTATGGGAGAGGGGCAAGGTGGATTTGGGAGGACAGTTTGAAGCTCTGTTAAAGATTCAAGTGCTTGTAAAGATTCAAGAGCTTCATCAATTAATGTTGACTATTTTTAATATTCTTCATTGAGGGATTACCAAGAAGTAACTCAGGGAAGCAGGGGTAAGAGTATACCCTGAATGAAGAGAAAATGTAGCTTTCATTTTATCTTTTGTCTTTTTTTTTTAAGTTTTTATTTAAATTCCAGTTAGTTAACACACAGTGTAATATTACTTCAGGTGTACAATATAGTGATTCAGTCACTTTCAGTGACTACATCACCTGGTGCTGGTCACCACAAGCATACTCCTTACATCACCTATTTCACCCATCCCCTCTCCTACCTCCCCTCTGGTGACTATAAGTTTGTTCTCTATAGTTAAGAGTCTGGTTTGTCTCTCTTTCTCTCTCTCTTTTTTCCCCTTTGCTCATTTGTTTTGTTTCTTACATTCCACATATGATTGTCTTCTTTAAGATAGTGACTCACCCAGACATGGTAGCCTAGGAGGTGCTGACTTAAAATTTTCAAAGTTGTTATCTCCTTTACAGATTTAAATAAGTGATACTCTAATGGGACTGTACTTGCTTTGAGAGTCTTATATTGACTCACTACAAGCCAATCAGTGGTATGGCAAGGCAGACTCTCAGAAGGGACCATATCAATATCCGAACTGCATATAGTTCCTAAAAGGGACAATTTTCAAAATATCTGTGTACCTCCTCATACCCCATTCACCATCACCGTCAGGGTTTCCTTTTCTGTAGAATCTTCCACTGTCTAGGGCCTGATCAGCACTCTCTCTAACATGAATCTGACTTCCCTTCTGCCCTCAGCTTATATTCTGTGTGTGGTGCAGCAAAGTGCCTGGAGAATCTTGCTTCTTCTCTACCTTAATAATTCTTGCATCAGTCACTAACTTGAGGTGATCTCATTCATTCTAGACAGCAAAGCCCCTGATCACATTCAGAGAATAACCAAGGCATTGGAAGAACCGGTTAATTAATTGGGGACAATTAGGACGGATTTCCACAGTCCCAGAGATATGGTGGCCATATTCTAGTCTAATGGCCTTCAAGAGACTATTGTAGCAGAACTGCACCCCATCTTTTTTTCTGTTGAAATATTACGTTGCATCCCAATATGTGGAACGAATAATAGCAGAGCTGGCCTCACTGAAGGTGGGAATGAGCCCACTGCCCAGCCCACTGGGCTTGCCTCTTACCTAGCACCTTCACCCCCCATGTGAGGAGTCCCTGGATACCTCAATAAAACTCTAGGGCTCACTCCAGTAATATCAGTTTCGACATTCCCATCCCTCGCTTTAAGGGCTGGTCAGGTAAAGGGGAAAGAAAAAGGTTTTAGAAACAGACAGTCCAGGAGTGAAAGGTTGAGATCTTACTAGCTGTGTGATTTGTGGGTCACAATTTTCCCAAATTTTTTTTAATGTTTATTAATTTCTTTTGAGAGAGAGTGCAGGCATACGTGAGCAGAGAGGGGCAGAGAAAGAAGGAGAAAGAGAATCCCAAGCAGGCTTGCTGCCATCAGTGCACAGCATGACATGGGGCTTGATCCCATGACTGTGAGATCATGACCTGAACTGATATCAAGAGTCACATGCTTAACCGACTGAGCCTCCCAGGCCCCCCACAATTTTCCCATTTGTGAAAGGGCAATTATAAAAGTTGTTTTCCTGCATTGTAAGGAGAATTAAAGTAAGTTTAAGAATATATAGTTTCCAACACCAAAGCAGGTTCTCAATAAACGTTTTCTTCCCCTTAGGGTAAGATGACATCTAACATATCTTTTTTTTTTTTTAAAGTTTTTATTTTGATTCCAGTTAGTTAACATACAGTGTTATATTAGTTTAAGGTGTACAGTATAGTAATTCAACACTTCCATACATCACTCTGTAGACATCTAGCATGTCTTAACAGATATTTAAGATCTTTTTCCCACTGCACTGACCACTGTGTGTGTAGATGAGTGTGCCTTCGTGCATGTGTCTGAGAAGGTATGAGCATGCCTTTATGTACATATCTTAAAAAGTACAGGCGCCTGCGGGTAGTTTTAGGCACTGGTAGCTAATGATTATTGTAGTTTGTATAAACTGTCCTCGGGCATTAATTGAGTTAAGGAAAGTACTATCAGATAAGGCTGTGACATAGAATGGACAGATAAGCTTCTTATGTTTGAAAATATTCATCAAAGAAAAAGTGGATCTATTAGCCAGCTATCACAATAAAAAAACTGAATATTGTTGAAGAAATAAAGAAAAGTTTCCCCTGCCCACCAGTTTGGGCAGGGAAACCAGAGTACTCGCAGGCTCAGTATACAACACCTTAGGTCACTTGATCCTCAATATAAAGGTCAAGTGAAGGGAAGGGAGCCAGTGAGGCCAGAGACCAGCTCCTCCAGCATGGGATTCAAGGACACCATTCACCAAGAGGATGGCTCAGGCCTGGTATCCGAGGGAGTTTACTAAATTCTAAATCCTGGTTTAGAAGCAGAGAGCAGGGCATAACAGATAATAGTTGTTGAAGGTGGAACAAGGGCGCCCAAAGATATGCACATCCTATCTCTAGAGCCTATGAATATGTTACCTTACATGGCAAGGGAGATTGTGGAACGATGGCAAGAGTTGCAAATGAAATTAAGGTTACTAATCAGCTGACTTAAAAAAATTTTTTTTTAATGTTTATTTTTGAGAGAGAGACAGACAGACAAAGTGCGAGAGGGGAAGGCGCAGAGAGAGAGAGGGAGACACAGAATCTAAAACAGGCTCCAGGCTCTGAGCTGTTAGCACAGAGCCCGACAATGGGGCTCGAGCTCAGGAACAGTGAGATCATGACCTGAACCGAAATCCTACGCCCAACTGACTGAGCCACCCAGGTGCCCTTCAGCTGACTTTAAAATAAGGAGATTATCTTGGATTATTCAGGTGTGCCCTTTGTAATCATAAGAGTCCTTAAATATGGAAGAAGGAAGCAGAAAAGTCACAAGGAAATGTGATAAGCCGGTGGAGGTGACTCGATGCCTTCCATTGCTGGCTTTGAAAATGGAAGGGGACCATGAGCCAAGAAATGTAGATGGCCTCCAGACGCTGGAAAAGTAAGGAAACAGATTGTCCCCTCTAGGGCTTCTAGAAAGCAACACTTGATTTTACCTACCAAAACCTTTATTTTATTTTATTTTATTTTATTTTATTTTATTTTATTTTATTTTATTTTATTTTATTTTATTTTTTTATTAAAAATTTTTTTAAATGTTTTATTTATTCTTGAGAGCGAGAGAGACAGAGTACAAGTGGGGGAGGGGCAGAGAGAGAGAGGGACACAGAATCCAAAGCATGCTCCAGACTCTGAGCTGTCAGCCCAGAGCATGATGTGGGGTGGGGCTCAAACTCGTGAACTACGAGATCATGACCTGAGCCAAAGTCAGACGCTTAACGGACTGAGCCACCCAGGCATCCCCCAGTACCTTGATTTTAGCCCAGTGAGGCTGATTTTGCCCTTCTGATCTCTAGAACTATAAGATCATTTTTTAAAAATAAAGTTTATTTATTTATTTATTTTGAGAGAGAGAGAGACAGACAGTGAAGTGGGGGAAGGGCAGAGAAGGAGAGAGAATCCTAAGCTGCCAGCACAGAGCCCAATGTGGAGCTTGAACTCACAAAACCATGAGATCATGACCTGAGTCAAAACCAAGAGTCAGATGCTTAACCAGCTGAGCCACGCAGGCACCCCTCCAGAACTATAAGATGATATATTTGTGTTGTTGAAGCAACCAAGGTCTTGATCATTTGTAACAGCAGCATTAAAACTAACACAATGGGTGATGGGCAAAACCTGGGGGCCAGGGGGAGTATGCATCAGTGAGCCCAGCTGTGGCAAAGTAAATGTCACAGAGACTGGGGAGGTAAAGCCAAATGTGTCAGGGCTTACAGTAGCTTAATAGCCAGCTCTTTGGCTAATTGTTTCATTTCTTGGTTAAACTGGTGATGGCCACCCCTTACTATCCAAGCCTGTAGAGAAAGGGTAGCAGGCAGTGTGGGCAAACTTGCCCAAAGTAAGACTTTTGTGTTTTTCCTAGTCAGTCACACTATGATCCTGAGAACTAATGGTCGCTAGAGTCCCCATTATAGTCACTGCTGGGGAATTCTGTGGGCTTCCTGACACTTAAACTATCAGAATTGCTTCTCAGACAGACTGAGTGTCTGTCTTCCTCTTATGAATTCTCAGAAACTCAAAACTCAAGTCTATTTTGCTTCCATCCTCAGAGCTGAGAAAAAAAGGAAATACCTCACTACGTGTAAGTAAATAACACAAGATGATCATGTTAGTAATGATAACGATACCATTTGAGTTTCCTAAGAACACTTTACGAAACTTTGTAAACCTCATTTCTTTTAGTCATTATGATCCCATAAAGTACGTACTATTATTATCTTCAACTTACAGATGAAAGAACTAAAATCCAGAGTGATTAAGGAACCTGCCCCACAGTACAGAGCTAGCCAAGTGGTAACCCAGCTCAATCTTACTCCAAAGCCCATGGCTGTAAGTACCACACTACTTCCCCAGAATTAGCTGCAGATTGGAAAGTTCCAGTTTTCTCTAGCTCTCCCAATACCAGGGCAGAGGTTTTGACTGAACATTACTTGTTGTGACTAAAATAACAAACATGGTCCAGAAACCTAACAACATTTTTTCAGTCCTAACCACCATGCTATATTGGTGCTCTACGTGCCATTCTCTTTTTAGGCTCTCCCAGCCACATATATCCATCTCTTCATGGCCTGACTTCCCATCACCTCTTCCTTATTTCTTATCAAACCCCATTTGTCATGACTAATGGAGGAAAGAAGGGGAAAGGAAATAGGGCAGAGGAAGAGAGGGACTGGGCTATGCTGATGCAGTGGTAAACGTCCTGAGTCCTTTGTGAGAAAGGGCAGAACTGGTGCCCAGCAGCTCTAGAAACTGAAAGCTGGGGTCCTTTAGTTCAGGGCCAAAACTAGCTACCAGCTCATGCTTCCTTTTCCCTGTATGCCTATAGCCTAGTCCTGCTGGGGATTCTGAGATCCATCTTACCAGAAGTAAAGAGGTAAGCCATAGGAGAAAACATGAAGAGAAGTGAAAAAAAAAAGAGGCAGAGAGTTTCAACAGAATGTAGCTCCAAGTCAGTTTCATTTACAATTTCTTGATGGCTTGCCCTGAAAATCCCACCCCCTGCTGTGCCTGCCCTGCTTTGTGCCCTTAAGGATTCCATACTGTCACTGGCCTACATCAGAACTCTTTCTCCCTGGGGAAGATAGATGTCAGTCTAGGTCCCCAAGCCTTCATCCAACAAATATCACTGAGCACCAACTCTATGCTAGACAGTGCTCCAGTCACAGTTGATTCAGAGATGACCAAGGAAGATGCTCCCATCCAGATGAATCTTTCAGGATCAAAGTTTTATGTAAAGGAACCCAGAAAGCCTTTGCAAAGGCAATTAACTGGACTCACAGAGAAACCAGAAGGTCTAGGCTTTGAAACAGACTGACACATTTGTTTTACCTCTAAAGTTCCTTAAGTCTGGCAACTCAGACCCTCCAAGTGCGTGCTTAATCTTCAAGGGTGCAGGTTGTCATGCAGGGAACATAAAAGTTTCACATTGGATGCCAATTCTGATCAACTGGTAGTAGTTGCCTGGAATCCTATCTTGAGAAGGACTGTGAAACCCCATCAGGGCTGAAGCAGGAAAAGGGCTGTGGTAGATGAGCAAAACCTGCCACATATACTTAAGAGATAAGTGGTGACTAACTGCTACACATTACTCTCCCAGCCCTAACATAGATTCCACTACGTTTTCCACAGTCGTTTCCTACCTGCTCATTTCCCAACTAGGCAACAAGTTCTAGAGAAGGTGGCATTGCGCAGTGGAGGGAGCACTGGAAGCTGTGCATAGAAGTCTTTCTTTCTCTTCTGAAGCATGGCATGGTGGAATGGAATGAGCACAAGGTGTCCAGAATCAGAGAGAGGAGGCTTTGGAGCTAGGCATCCACTGTTCTACAGACTGTCCGATCCTGCACGTGTGACAGTGGATTCTTGTTTTTCATAGTAGTTACGCTCTGTGAAGTCTCTACAAACACTGAATTAGCAAATACTGAACTATTAATACTCCTAGGGGAAATACAGGGGTAGATTCCTGCGGGCCTCCAGTCATGACATTTTCATCAGCCAATCAATGTATAGCTTTCGTGCTATGTAAGTTTCTGTTTAAAGACAGAACATTTAATGTATATTATTGACTCACCTCACAGCCAACAGCACTATAACTCTTGCCTAAACAAAGCTTATCTGACACATATTTTCAGCGTAAGGCACGTCACGGCCTTCGTGGGCTTAGGAACGCCAGACAGCACTTCAACATTACAACTGAGGCCATTTTAAACAGTGAAGTCATCAACAAACAGCACAAAATGTGAAAAATGTAGCACTAAATACACTTGCAAAACGGAAACTTGTTTACAGTGTGAGAGCTGAAACAGAAAGGTTTCAGAGTGTTGCTTTTTTTAGGTTAGCTGGGAACATGCACGCTGAACAAGTCAATTTTTTCACCACGCTGCACATGTCTGTAAATACTGCGAAAGCACTGGGGGTATTGATTTAGGCTTACAAATAAATTTTAGTGAGTAGGCAAATTTGCAAATACAGATTAAGTGAATAATGAAGACGGACCGTACTTACCCTCTTTGAGCCTCCCTGTGAGCCATAATGCTACCTCCCTGACCCTACAGATTAAATGAGAGAAGGTATGTAAAATGCTTCACATGATTCCAGCTAGTTTTTTTTTCAACTTTTCATTTGTTTATTTTTTTTGAGAGATAGAGATAGAGAGAGAGAGAGGGAGAGAGAGAGAGAGGAGGGAAGGGGCAGAGAAAGAGGGAGAGAGACAGAATCTCATGCAGGCTCCACACTGTCAGCACAGAGCCTGATGTGGGACTCGAACTCACAAACTGTGAGATAATGACCTGAGCTGACATCAAGAGTCAGACGCTTAACCGACTGAGCCACCCAAGCACCCCTCCAGCTAGTTCTTTATCACATATATTTGCATCTTCACGTTTTATACCTTGTCTGCCATGCTCAATCCAGACGGATAAGTAGGCACCAAGAAATTTCCAGCCAAACGTACCATTTTTATCCCTGGAGCATTAACCAAAAACGACTCCCACTAATGCAAGCAGGAAGGAGGTATTTCAAACTTTTACAAAGGTATTTTACAAACTTTTACGCTCTGGGGGCTCTAACGTGCAGCGGTCAGCACAGCCAGGACACCCCAGGATGGGACTGAAACAGGTAGGTGAGATGCAGTGCTGTGTCTTGTGGCCGTACCATCTGCCATCCCTGCTTCTCTCTGAGCACCTGCTACACTTTCTGCTTCTCTTGGTAGACAGCTTTCCGCTCCTCTCTCTGGCTTCCTTGTACCCTCAGAATTTTGGCTCAAATGTAGTTCTGGCTCTTACAGAGCTGATTCCAGCCTGACTTTACATGGCTGGGGCACACCTGTAGTCTTTGCCTGTCTAGTACTATTCCCCCACCTCCGGTAACACAGGAGGTGACTGTACCTCTGGCTTCAGGGTTGGCCCGTGACCCAGGCCATTGACTTTCTCCTGAGAATTTGATACTCTCTTAGTTATGGTCTATCACTTCCTTTGTCACTTTGTATATCTTTTTTGCTACCTCCTAAGGCTTTTGTTTGCTCAGAGCTCTTGTGTATTCATTGCTTCTGCTTGCTCATGAAATCTGAATACTGCCTTCTCTCTGTGTCTTTCAGCTTCTGCTTTCACTGATCATCTTTTCTTATTTCTCCAGTTCTGATTCCTGAAAGAGAAAATCATTGGCACAGTTAATTGCCACCTTCTTGAGTGAAACTTCCATGCCAGGATACTCTATAGGCTCATGTCCAGCCTATGGATCAGCTGCTCCTAGGTAAGTGCCTCCCATTGTCCAATAAGCCGCAAGCAGGGTTGTAGAGGTGGGAGGGGGGCAGGTATGGAATGTGGTCACCTATGTTTATGGATTGATATCAAGGTGGTTATCCAGATGCCTGTGGTTTTTTTTTTTTTAATATAATTTATTATCAAGTTGGCTAACATACAGGATATACAGTGTGCTCTTGGTTTTGGGGGCATATTCCCGTGATTCATTGCTTACATACAATACCCAGTGCTCATCCCAACAAGCGCTCTCCTCAATGCCCATCACCTATTTCCTCTCTCCCCCGCCACCCCCATCAACCCTAGTTTGTTCTCTGTATTTAAGAGCCTCTCGTTGTTTGCCTCCCTCCCTCTCTGTAACTTTTTTTCTCCTCCCTTTCCCCATGGTCTTCTGTTAAGTTTCTCAAGTTCCACATATGAGTGAAAACATATAATATCTGTCTTTCTCTGACTGACTTACTTCACTTAGCATAATAGCCTCTGGTTCCATCCACATTGCTGCAAATGGCATGATCTCCTTCTTTCTCATTGCCAAGTAGTATTCCATTGTATACATAAACCACATCTTTATCCATTCATCAGTTGATGGATATTTAGGCTCTTTCCATGTTTGGCTATTGTTGAAAGCACTGCTATAAACGTTGGGGTGCATGTGCCCCTATGAATCAGCACTCCTGTATCCTTTGGATAAATTCCTAGTAGTGCTATCACTGGGTCGTAGGGTAGTTCTATTTTTAAGTTTTTGAGGAACCGCCACACTGTTTTCCAGAGCGGCTGCACCAGTTTGCATTCCCACCAACAGTACAATAGGGTTCCCATTTCTCCACATCCTCTCCAGCATCTGTTGTTTCCTGAGTTGTTAATTTTAGCCACCCTGACTGGTGCGAGGTGGTATCTCAGTGTGGTTTTGATTTGTATTTCCCTGATGATGAGTGATGTTGAGCATCTTTTCATGTGCCTGTTAGCCATCTGATGTCTTCTTTGGAAAAGTGTCTATTCATGTCTTCTGCCCATTTCTTCACTGGATTATTTGTTTTTGGGTGTTGAGTTCGGTAAGTTCTTTATAGATTTTGGATGCCAACCCTTTATCTGATATGCCCTTTATTGATATGTCCTTTGCAAATATATTTCCCATTCTGTCAGTTGCCTTTTAGTTTTGTTGATTGTTTCCTTTGTAGTGCAGAAGTTTTTTGTCTTGATGAGGTCCCAATAGTTCATTTTTGCTTTTATTTCCCTTGCCTTTGGAGACATGTCAAGCAAGAAATTGCTGCAACAGCTGTCTATGTTTTTTGAACACCCCGAGTCCAATCTATGAAGAACACCTATTAACTCTACTCTGGAGATGTATTTAGAATGTAATCACTTCTCACCATGCCTGCTGCTGCTACCTGTTCCAAGCCACACTGCCTCTCACCTGCCATGAGGTCACCTGCTTCTCTGTACTCTATTCCTCACATAGCACCCAGAGTGATTCCTTGAACACCCAAACCAGGTCATGTCATTCCTTTGCTTCACATATTGCAATGTGAATTTCACTCAGAGCAAGACCTAAAGACCTGGCCCCCATTATAATCTGACTTCATTTTTACCACTTTCTGTCTTGCTCACTCTGCTCCAGCCACACTGTCTGCCTTGGTTTTCCTCAGATCATCCAGGCATGCTCCCATCACAGGGCCTTTGCTCTCGCCGCCCCACCTGTCTGAAGCATACCCCCCAGATACTGGCTTGACCGACTCCTTTAGATCTTTACTCCTCCACAAGGCCTGCCTGACCAACCTATTCAATACTACACCTGTAGTATCAAATGCAGTACTGTAAGTACTATAGTATTAAACACTATAGTTCCCCATATCCATTCCTCTTCTCCTACAGTACTTTTTGTTCCTCTACTTACCGCTTTCTAACATACTATCTAAATTATGCATGCTATTTATTGCATGTCTCCCCCAGCTAGAATGTAAGTTCCACAAAGATAGAGATCTTTGTCTGCTTTGTTCCCTGATGTATACTGAGGATTTAGAATAGTGCCTGGCCCAAGCACTCCATAAATATTTGCTGAATTAAATTGAATTCCTCGGTAGGGAGCTATATACGTGGCAGGTACACTAAGGTTTCTCCATGCAATATAGAAGATCTCTTTCAGGTAAATTTATAACACTAAGTGCACGTATTAGAAAAGAGGAAAAATCTCAGATCAATCATCTAAGCTTCCGTTGAAGAAACTAGAAAAAGAACAAAATGAACCCAAAGCAAAAGAAATAATAAATAGCAGAAATCAATTATTTTTTTAAGTTTCTATTTAAATTCCAGTTAGTTAACATACAGTATAATATTAGTTTCAGGTGTACAACGTAGTGATTCAACACTTCCATATAACACCTGGTGCTCATCACAAGTGCCCTCCTTAATCCCCATCACCTATTTCACCCATCCCCCCACCTACCTCCCCTCTGTAACCATCAGTTTGTTTCTATAGTTAAGGAACTGTTTCCTGGTTAATCTCTCTCTTTCTTTTTCCCTTTGCTCATTTGTTTTGTTTCTTAAATTCCACATATGAGTGAAATTATATGGTATTGGTCTTTCTCTGACCGACTTACTATGCTTAATACCCTCTAGCTCCATCCATACTGTTGCAAATGGCAAGATAAATCAGTTTTTTTTTTTAATTTTTTTTTCAACGTTTATTTATCTTGGGACAGAGAGAGACAGAGCATGAACGGGGGAGGGGCAGAGAGAGAGGGAGACACAGAATCGGAAACAGGCTCCAGGCTCTGAGCCATCAGCCCAGAGCCTGACGCGGGGCTCGAACTCACGGACCACGAGATCGTGACCTGGCTGAAGTCGGACGCTTAACCGACTGCGCCACCCAGGCGCCCCAAATCAGTTTTTTTTTTTTAAACAATACTATGAACAACTCTACACACATAAATTTGACAATTTAGATTAAATGGACTGATTCCTTGAAAAACA
The DNA here is from genome assembly GCF_022079265.1 of Lynx rufus. NCBI lineage: Eukaryota > Metazoa > Chordata > Mammalia > Carnivora > Felidae > Lynx > Lynx rufus. The sequence continues at coordinate 70,900,336 of NW_025814897.1, read as the reverse complement.
CAAACCAACCAAACTCGCCCAATGTGGAATAGATCATTTGAGTAGCACTATAACTATTACAGAAATTCATACCTATTAGGATGGCTAAAATAAAAAGTAACACCAAATGCTGTTGAAGATGCAGAGAAACCAGATCGCTTGCTGGTCCCACTGCGGGTGGGACTGTAAAATGGTACAGCCACTCTGGAAAAGTTTGGTAGTTTAAAAAAAACACTAAACATCCATGGGGCACCTGGGTGGCTCGGTCGGTTAAACGTCCAACTTCAGCTCAGGTCATGATCTGGCAGTTTGTGAGTTTGAGCTCCATGTCGGGCTCTGTGCTGACAGCTCAGAGCCTGGAGCCTGCTTCAGATTCTGTGTCTCCCTCTCACTCTGCCCCTCCCCCGCTCTCTCTCTCTCTCAAAAAGAAGTAAACATTTTAAAAAATTAAAAAATTAAAAAATTAAAAAAAACACTAAACATCCAACCCCATACAACCCAGCAACTGCACTCCTGGGTGTTTATCCCAGATAAACGGAGACTTCCGTTCACACAAAAATCTTTACATGAATGTTTATAGCAGCTTTATTTATAATAGCCAAAAGCTGGAAACAACCCAGATGTACTTTAGTGGGTGAACGGCTAAACAAATCAGGTATATCCACCCCATGGAATACTCAGCAATAATAAAAAAACAAAAACCCAAAACACATTATTGATACATGCTACATTTTGCATACTATGTGAAATTACACAAAGTGAAAAAATTATGAATTTTGAGAAGTTAAAAAAAGAATTATGTGGGAAAAAAACCAAGAAAAGTACATATTGTGTGATTCTATTTATAGAGCATTCTTGAAATTCTATAACAAAATTACAGAAATGAAGAACAAATTGATGGCTGCCAGGGATAACAGACTCAGTAGAGGTGAGGAGAATGGGACAGAGTTGCCTTATAAAAGGGCAGCATGGGAGGGGTGCCTGGGTGGCTCAGCTAGTTAAGCTTCCAACTTTGGCTCAGATCATAACCTTGAGGTTCCTGGGTTCAAGCCCCACATCGGGCTCTGTGCTGACAGCTCGGAGCCTGGAGCCTGCTTGGGATTTTGTGTCTCCCTCTCTCTCTGCCCCTCCTCCACTCACGCTCTGTCTCTCTCTCTCTCTGTGTCTCAAAAATTAATAAACATTTAAAAAATAAATAAATAAAAGGGCAGCATGGGGATTCTTGTGGTGATGGAATGTTCATATCAATATCAATATCCTGTTTGTGATACTGTACTATAGTTTTGCAAGATGTTACCAATGGGGAAACTGAGTGTATTAGTTAGGGCTCTCCAGAGAAACAAGAACAGGGTTGTAAATACAGATGTGAATATTGATATAGATAGATAGATACAGGTATGTAAGAGGGGATTGATTGTAGGAAATGGTTTGCATGATTATGGAGACTGAAAGTCCCACAGGTATGCATATTTATTTGTGTAATCATGTACATCAGACACAGGGAAGTATTTGGAAGAAAAGACACCAAAATAACAGTAGTCATCTCTTAGTAGTAGGATTGTGAGCATTCTTTCCTTCTTTTTTCTTTCTTTCCTTCTTTCTTTCTTTCTTTTTAACTTATGGGCATTTTCTTATTTTTGTATAGTGGACACATATTACATGAGCAATTTTCAAAGTACACCATATTTTTAAGACATTGTTTAGACCAACCTTTAATCCATTGCCTGAAAACCTGCAATCAATCTCCAAATAATTAGTCATTTCAGTCTTTTATATCATAGAAATTAATATTTCCCCAAGTGGCCGAGGTAGCTCTAATTATTAGAAATGAGGGCTGCTGTAAAGCAAACGTCTGTACTGCCTGTGCCCTCAGAGGGTTTAAGGACATGGATTTGGTCCTAGCACAGGTCAATTAACTTGGCTCATTCCCAGGGAAAAAGGGGGAAGGGACACCCCCCAATGTTCACAAAGGCTATGCATTACTCAAACATTGTCCACAAGAGACACGGAACATGTGAATGTGACACAAATCCATCTCTGCTCTGCACCCCTTCTCACACTGGACAATTCCTCATTTCCTCAAGTGGTCAGCAGGGAACATAAACAGATTTGAAAATATGTAGTTGTTACAATCAATAGCCAAAAATGAAAGCATGAAAAAAGCAATCCATTCACAACCAAGACCTTGAATCCCCACTTAAACTTTTAATGTCTGCCTAACACAAACCATAAAGAAAACCCCAAAACCTTAATGACACAGTAAAAGGAAATCAGACAAGATGGGGAGTTAACCTTGCTCATAACTGGAGAGACTAAACAAATGTGAAGGTAACGCTTCCTGTTGACAGACTTTATGCAATGCTAATTAATGGAGCATTAAGAGTTTTATAACTATAAAATACAAAACAATGGTACAATGCACCTGAAAAGAAGCGTACAAAAAGGTTAGTGTTCTGGGAGGAAAAAAGATCATGTTTCAGAACTTCCCTTTCCTGCATTTAAAAACACTGTGATATCACAGACCAGCCATGATCAGAACTCTCGGGCAGTTCAACTCCCAGTTGACGGGTCTGTTCTGAATCAGCATGGTGAAGGAGAACATGCGGGAAGAGGCCAAGGCTGACGACCACAGTGGGTGTCTCGGGAGGGTTTGTTTGTGAGACAAGGTAGCTCAAGTAAAATGAAGCTTATTTTAAGACTCTGTCAAGTAATTTCACCTCACTGAGGATGGAAGCAGAATAGTAGGACCTTGGTGCACTAAAACCACGGACCAAGGCAACTCTCTCCACATCTCAAGGACCCTTCCTGGTGCCTCCCTGATCCCCCAGCTCTGGGCACTGGTTAGGCCATATCACAGTCCACGAAGTTCCAGCTCCTGAAGCAGCAGCAGCCCTGGAGGATGTTCATGCCACGTCTTCCCTTTTGTTCTGCTAGTGTGGGAGGCAGTAGCTATTTCCTGAAATATAAATCTCTGGTTTTCCTAGCTTCCCCTTTTGCTGCTTTTCCAGCTTTCCAACTGCTGTGTAACAAATTCTCTGAATTAAATCCCTTCCGTTTAACATGTCTACAGTGGCTCCTCTTCTCCTGACTGGACTCTGATTGCTACATGGCCAGCTCTAGTGCTGAGCTTGGTTTGGTTGTTTTGAGCCAGAGTGCGGAAATCACAAACTGTTTCTCTTGTGGGCAGGTATCCATTTCTGATCCAAAAAAAAAAAAAAAAAAAACCCACATTCAGGGCATGGCTATCTTGAGTAGATGATTTGTCAGCCCAAATGATCTGGTGCAGCTGAGAACAAGACAGTCCAGAAGTTGGTAGCGCTGGGGATGGATGGGAAGTATGGGGGTGAAGAGGGTTGATGATTGAGGAAGGAAAACAAAGAGATTTGAGCAGTTGCCCCAACACAGCACAAAATCTGATACCAGAAATCTAGAAAGGAATCAGTGAGTGGTAATCACTGTGGTAACCAACTGGGTCAAACACCAATGGCAGGTACAGTTGCAGTCACAAGTAGTAGAATCCAGAAATAGGACTGAGACAGGCTGGAACAGGGGATGGAAGACACTTCTGAAATGTCAGGGGCAGCTATCAGAGATGTGCTTACACAGTGGTCTGCATAGTGGTCGAGGATAGTCACATAAAGGACTTGAGAGGAATTACCATTTGTCTGAGTTTGCCCCCAATGTGACATATTCCCCAACCCGCCCTTTCTTCTTATTTTCCTAATAATTGCCTTTTATTTCATAATGAATATTTTTGTTTTCTTAATTTTGTTTGAAGAGTTTCTCCTTTTTTAAGCAATAAAGTGATATGTTAATTTTAATGTAATGTATATTAGAATTTATAGATAAATGACAAGAAATGTATATAGTTCATCTGTAATCCAACCCTCCAATGTTAACCTTTCAGACTATTTTTATGTCTCCATATTCATATGCATATGCCTATGGTCCTATGTGTATATTTTATTATTTTTTTAATGTTTATTTATTTTTGAGAGAGAGAGAGAGAGAGGGAGAGAGAATACGAGTGGGGGAGGAGCAGAGAGAGAGGGAGACAGAGGATCCAAAGTAGGCTCCACGCTGACAGCACAGAGCCCAATATGGAGCTTGAAATCACGAACCATGAGATCATGACCTGAGCCCAAGTCAGATGCTTAACCGACTGAGCCACCCAGGCACCCCATTATGTGTATATTTTAGAACCAAAATTACTTTCCTTCTTAGGGGGAAATATGAGGGAAGAGTCTTATAATACTGGATTTTTTAAAAATGTAGACAGATTGAGGGGCATCTGTGTGGAGCCTGCTTGGGATTCTCCCTCTCCCTCTCTCTCTATCCCTTCCTCCTCTTCTCTCTCAAAATAAACATTGGGGTGCCTGGATGGCTGAGTCGGTTAGGCATTTTACTTTTAATTTTGGTTCAAGTCATGATCTCACGGTTTGTGAGTTCCAGCCCTGTGTCTGTGCTGACATTGTGGAGCCTGTTTAGGAGTCTGTCTCTCCCTCTCTCTGCTTCCCCCCCAACCCCACTTGCTCTCTCCCTGTCTCTCAAAATAAAGAAATAAACTTTATAAATAAATAAATATTTTTTAAAAAGTAGACCAATTGACCAAATTAGAAATTTGAGAAATAAATTCAAATCCACACAGTAAATTAATACATGAAAAATTTGTTGAAATAAGCAACAAATAAATGAATCCCTGTCAAGCCATAGGGGAGAAACTAGATATTATTTAAAAGAATATAAATATATTAAAAGACTAGAAATATATAACCCACTATATTTTGCCACAATAGATATGGAGGAGTTTAACAATTAAACTGAAATCTATTTTCATTTGAAGATAAAAATTTCAAAAATGTATCATAAAATACAGAAGACAATCCAATAATACTTCTTTCCTAAAAGAAAACAAAGTATCAATGTTGGCATATTGAAACTCTTAAAGAAATCATTACTGGCAAGGTCAGTGTGGTTTTTATGCTGTAAAACACAAAGCCAACTATTTAATTAAAAAGTGAATTCAAGACAAAGAGCAACAGAATGAGAAACCACTGAAAAGAAATGTCAAATAAAGTTTATTATCTGTAATATATAAGGGACTGATAGAAATATAAAAACTCAGTACCCTTTTAGGGAAAGATAAATAGCCAAAAGATATAAATAATAAAAAATTTTAAAAGTAAATAAACACCTGGGAAAATTCCCAGCCTCAGTAATAAGGAAGGAAGCTGAATTTAAAACAATGATGAGGTGACAATTCATTGTATCAAAAGTACAAGTGAGGGGTGCCTGGGTGGCTCAGTTGGTTCAGCATCTAACTCTCGATTTCAGATCAGGTCATGATTCCAGAGTTGTGGAATTGAGCCCCACATCCAGCTCTGTCTGTACTGACAGCATGGAGTCTACTTGGGATTCTCTCTCTCTCTTTCTCTCTCTGCCCACCCCCACCCCCCGCACCTTCTCTCTCTCTCTCTCTCTCAAAATAAATGAATAAATTTCAGGGGTACTAAGGTGGCTCAGTTGGTTAAGCGGCTGACTCTTGATTTCGGCTCAGGTCATGGTCTCATGGTTTGTGAGTTCAAGCCCCACATCAGTCTCTGCACTGACAGTGTGGAGCCTGCTTGGATTCTCTCTCTCCCTCTCTCTGCCCCTCCCTGCCTTTCTCTGTCTCTTTCAAAATAAATAAACTTTAAAAAAAATTTTAAAAATAAGTAAACTTAAAAAAAAGTACAAGTGAGAAAGATCCAATGTTAGCATAGTAATGGGTAAACGGGCATTTGAACATTGCTGATATCACTGCAAATTAAGAAAACCCTCCTAAAAAGCAACATGGGATATACGTGTTAATCCTACTTTGGGAAAGAAAAAAGAAAAAGATTTTAAAAATGATTTTTTAAATATGTATGACTTACTTGTGTGGAAAACTGGATATAAGTCAAATGCCCCAAATAGAGGCAATAAGTCATTATGAAAGCATTGCTATATTAAAATTGTTAGAATATTGAATTGCTAATAAAAAACAATAAATCTGTGAATGATGTGTATTAATGGAAAAGGAAAAACAAAAATAGTATGCAAACGACTTCCTGTTAAGACTATGTAAACATTGTCTACACAACAATAAAGATTTAAAAAAAAATTTTTTTAACGTTTATTTATTTTTGAGACAGAGAGAGACAGAGCATGAATGGGGAGGGGCAGAGAGAGAGGGAGACACAGAATCGGAAGCAGGCTCCAGGCTCTGAGCTGTCAGCACAGAGCCCGACGCGGGGCTTGAACTCACGAACCGCGATATCATGACCTGAGCCGAAGTCGGACGCTTAACCGACTGAGCCACCCAGGCGCCCCAACAATAAAGATTTTTAAAGGAAGGAAGCAGAATCTCATAAATGGTGACTATTTTATGAAAAAAGACTTCTTTGTAGTTCTTCTTGATCCATTTGGAATTTTTTTGCCTGGACCAACAACAACAAAAAAAACCCACTGCATATATTATGATGCAGTTTTCAATTAATCTTCCCAGATAATCAATTATGAAATTTGGCAGGTGACATATCTCACAATTCTCTATCCTAACTCCAACCCATCCGCATTCTAGAACTCCTCAGAAAATCTGAAATTTAGAACGGAAACTCCTACAATTTGGTCATTGTACTGGATTCTGTGGTATACCACCTCCTTAGATCTCCCACTCAAGAATGAGACACTCATTTCTCCAGCTGCAGGGGGAGTTGGCTGACAACTCTCAGATGAGCATCTCTTCAAGAATTGCCCTCCCTCAGCTGAAGAAAGCTGCCTTGCCCAAGGTTGTGCCCACTGGCCTTGGGAGCAGCCACCATCTAATGTCTGGCCAATGATGAGGGTGGGGGGAGGTCAGACTCTCTTGCTCAAGGAAGCACAGAGGAAGCACAAGGAAGCCTTCAGAGGAAGGGTCATCTCATCCCAGAGCTCCGGATGGGAGCCTTTGTTGTAACTGTTTACTTCTCCCTCTGTCCAACTTGTCACCAAGAGATACCAAGCCTAAGTCCCCAATACAGCACCATTCTTCTGGGAGAGCAACCAGCCACTTGATGACAAGTTGATTACACTGGAAGGGGCAGTGATTCATTTTGAGTGGAATGGATACGTATTTGGGGTATAGGTTTGCCTTTCCTGCCCTTAGGCTTCACCTGGTACCACCACCTGAAGGCACGCAGTGTTTGATCTGCAAACATGGAATCCTGTGTAATATTTTTATGGGACCCAGGAGCCATTTCACACACAGTAGCTGCAACAGTGGCACATAACCGTGGGATCCCCTCTTACCATTTCATACCACACTACACAGAAGCTGTCAGCTTGACAGAGTGATGAAATGGCCTTTTGGAAGTACAACTGAGCTACCACTTTGGAGGTGACACTTTGCAAAAAGGGAGCGCCGTCTTCTAAGATGCAGCATACACTGTAAATCAACAATTATTGTAGGCATAATACATGGTTCTGGAATCGAAGGGAAGGAAGTAGGAGTGGCTCTGAGCCCTGCTTACCATCACTCACAGTGACCCACTTGTGGTATTTATGCTTCTTGTCCCAGCAAGTCTAAACTCTGTGGGTTTAGAGGTCCTGGTGATTGACTCAGAAACTCTTTGCCAATGTTGATGGCAAATGGAGATGAGAGTGAGGGAAAAGAAAATGGGCTAGAGAGGAGGGAGATGAATATCAGTTGCAACCTTCAGACCAGGAGCAGTACCAGGGGGCCTGGTGACTGTAGTTTGTCCGAGTAACTTTACTCTTGTAAATTTCCCTGGCAAAAGACACCAACAGGGATACTGGAGGAGTTCTCAGAACTTATTATGCAAAGTGAGTGGATCCAGTGCAAAGGGTTTGCTGTAATGAATGCTGTGGTGTGCCACTCAAGTCCTCCTTTCTGGATTGAGGCAATCAGACCCTCAGCTGCTAGCAATATTGGCAGCTGATGGCCCTCAGATGAACTGCTGTTTTGATATTGTCCTCAGCCAGGGAGTCACCTTGCTCACACGGAATGATGAGTCCATGCCCAGGGACGAAGGCTCAGCCTGCTTTGCTCCAAGGCAGGACAGAGTTCCCCGCAGGACTGACTGAGAGACCCATGTTGTGACTTCACTGCAATCCAACTCCTCCTTCTACCCAGTCTTACTTCCTTCACTCTTCTACTGGTATCGAATCCCTGGGCACTCTCCAGGAAACTTCCCGCAGACAAACCTCCATCTCAGAGTCAGTTTCTGGGGGACTCAGTACGCAAGAGTTACATCAGTTTTTTTTTTAAACAGAAAAATACTGTCTAACACACAGGCTTTGTGTGGCTATCACATATATAGATATTAAGAATCCCTGGGTGATCTACATCTGGAAAGCTCATTGACCTTACCAGTAACATTGATGCTATTTCTTCTCCTTTTGGAGACTTTGTTTTCCTGGGACCCCATTGGAGGTGCTGAATACTAGAAGCAGCCAGGAAGTCTCAGTTCTGCTTCTGTCTCATGGTCATTTCTTTTCTTCTTCAGCTCTCTGGCTGTGCCAGGACCTGAGCTTTTCTATCCCATCTTTCCAGAAAGCTACTAGCTGTCACTTGTCTCCCTCCACCCACAGTCAAATAAGTTCCAGATGCTGAGGGAGTTGTGGGAGTCTCTCAGTGTCACCAGGAGGAGGGGAGCTTAAATTCCTCTGGTTACCAATCACCATCTTGTTTGTTTCGTTTGCCCCCACTGATTTTTCTCTCATGATCAGAGTTAAGTCATTGTCTTGCCACCGGGATTTCAACACCCTTTTGTAGTAAATCTCTGTATTACAGTTTCAAATGTTATTATTATTATTATTATTATTATATTACACTTCAAAATTTCTGAATGACAAAGCTATAAATGAGAACAAAGCTCTTTCTTTCCTTCCTATTTTCCTTCCTTCCTTTAGTAAATGTCTTGTGTACCAACTGAGTCATCTCATAAGAGAAGCTGGGCTCTACCTACCCTTATTTAAGGTTATTAAATGTGATATTAAGGACACAATCATTCCTTCTTGCAGATTCCCTAGGGTCCAAAGTTGGCAGCAGATGGCTGCTCTGGCTGAGTCTTGCAGCACACATCCCACTGGAACAACAACCCAGAGCTCATGTCCTTGGATGGAGAACATATTAACAGCATTCTCTTTGTGTAGGAAGGCCTCCAAGTTTTGTAAAGGCCCACTATATTTAGTGTAATAAAGTGAAATGTCCCTAACCAGTAGATTTCTATCCACCAGTCAGTCTTCAAAGGCCAACTGGACAGGGAGGCTGGAAACCACAACCCAGGCCCCTCCCCAGTAGCTCCTTTAAGAAATCAGGCCCTCTTGGGCACTTCGACATCAAGAGCCACATAAAATTGGCCCTTCTCCATCCTCATTTTGTTGTTGACCTTAGTCCTCAAGCCTGGACACACTTCTCAATCTTTCTACAACCTCCAGGTTTCTGACCTTGGGATTCATTCTTCTACAGACAGCCTTGCCTCTCCCTCAGGGCCGTTTGGGGTCAGCAGAAGGAACTACTGGTCCTCTTCAGCACAGTAGCTCAAAGAGCAGTCTTTTCAAATGGAGAAATATGTAGAGAAGGTAGACAAAGACTGTGGCTTTTAATATGATTACTCTTTCAGTTTCAGAACCCTTCTTGTTTCTTGCTCATCTTTTGTATCTGACTGTAGGTACCATTTCTCTGACTTTGACTGCAAACTTTTTTTTTTACTCCTGAATCAGGACTCAGGCTCCCTTACATGGGGACAAATCAAAGAAAGCTGAAAGAAGTAAGAGAAGTTGAACCCCAGAACCCTGGAATATTCTGAAATTGGAGACACCAGGTGCCTCTGAAGATGGGAATGTGGCATAGGAAGAAAAGATTATTTCAAAGTCTTTATAATGACCAGCTAAATGCCTAGATCTTTTTTGCAACAGCACAGCCAAGTGACTACCCTTTCACCACCCTAAAAGAGGCCAGGCAGTTTCTTCTTTTGAGAGGCTGGGTCAAAGGCTCTAGGTCTGGTGCACCAGACACAGTGGAAGACAGAGGATTAAATGAAAGTCTCTATAAGGAATGATGAACTCCTGTCACCCCCACCCTCCAGTCCCTTTCACCTGATAAGCTCCCAGAAGGCTAGAAGCCAGTTTATAAACTCCTATGCAAAAGAATTCCTCTGACTGACTGACTGACTGACTGACTGACTAGCTTAAGAGAAAAGATCTTCACATAATGACATTTGGAGGTCCCTCCCCCCAAAAAAGATATGTTAAATTACTGTGAATCCTAACAGTCAACAAGCTCTGCCTATTCACAGGGGGGGCATTTAAGTGTCTCACTCTTTAATATGAATAGACAGCCATTTATGAAAAGTCACTGATGTGAAATACAAACAAAAAGAGTTCAGTGGGAGATGACATGTAGGAAGTAAAAGAAAACTTCAAACATCAAAATTAATATCCTTAGAGAGGTAAGAGAAGATACTGCACCCACAGAGCAAGGACAAGATGTCATTTAAAAACAGAGCAAAACAAAAACAGGAATGGGGGAAGGGGACAGTCAGAGAACCAGATAGAACTTTAAAAACTAACAATATAAAATTCACTAGAGGAGTTAGAAGACAGAGTGAAGAAAATCTCCTAGAAAAGAAAAAAAAAAGGGAAGATAGGAAGAAAATTATATCAGTTTAAGTGATCCAAAAATTGAATCAAGAGTACTAGAAAGAGGGAGCAGAGAAAATGGAGGGGAGAGAATGCTGAAAATAAGGACACACATTAAAAAAAGAATATACATGGTAATTTCTCAAAACTGAAGGAAATGTGTTTTCAGACTGAAAAGGGTTCATTGTGTTGAGTTCATTCCACACAATAGATGATAAAAGACCCTGTTCTAAGGTGTATCAACGTGAAATTTCAGAACATTTGGATGGAAGGGAAGATCTCAAAACCTTCCAGAGAGTAGGAGGTGTTAGCATCAAATTTCTCAAGAGCAAGGTGAAAAGCTAGGTAACAAAGAAGCAATGCCTTTAAAATCCCAAGGGAAAATAATTTCCAACCTATAATCCTATACCCAGACTACCATTCAAGTGTGCTGCTAAAACAAAGGCATTTTTAGACATGCTAGGTCTCAAAAAATTTTATTTTTTATGAACTTTTTCTCAGGAAGCTATTGCAGGATGAGCTCCACCAAACCAAGTGAGTAAACCAAAAGGAAAATATGAGATCTGGCAAACAAAGAATCCAACAAAAGAGAGGATGCAGAAGAAATTCCTAAAATGATGTAAAAGGGAAGTCTTGGGATGGCAGCTGGACAGCTGGCCTAGAGAGCTACCGGTCCAGACCTAAGCTGAACGATGGAAAGCACCAGAAGAGGTGTCTGTGAGAAAAACAAACAAACAAACAAACAAACAAACACAATACTGATGGAGGAGAAATTTACAATTCTGTCAGAGGACTTGAGTAGACATTAATGATTGCCCTATGAAACTGAAATTTAAAAAAAGATAATTATTAACCTAAGGGAAAACAAAACTATTATGTAAGATACAAAGCGAACAGTGAGCAGCTCACCTGTGAACAGTATTTCCATAGGCATAATAATCTAAACACTAAAAATGAGTTTAGCCAAAATTGTCATATAATTATAATGGGAGGATGGTTGCAGCTGAAGGGTGTGTGTTGTAGAGGGTGGTATGAGAAAGCAAAATCCTACCCTATGCCATAGGAAATGAGATAATACCTAAATTGAAAAGTCAAGGGAAAAAAAAGCAGAATAAGCACCACAAAAAATAGCTAAACGATATGAGTATGGTTGGCACTGCACAGCAGAAATCACAGGTGGGGAGGAGTGGGCAGAGACTGCCACTTTGTTTTGCTACCGTTGTTAAAAGCTTTGTATTTTATTTTATTTTCTACTACGTACTTGTATATTTTGATTTTTAGAAAGACTAAAGAAAAAAAGTGAGTGAGGAAATAAGGGAGAAAAGAAAGTTAGAGTAGAAAACTAAGATGAAGTCAGACGTAATATTAGATCGAGTACACATCATTGCTAAAGATAGGCTGAAAATTTGACTCTGAGCTTTTTAGCATCCAGCACAAAGTGGGAAATGTAATCATTTATACAATTTCACCATGTCCAAGAGATAAAAACAAACCACTTACTCAGGAGAAATCTATCTATTCCTGGTACTGAGATCTGAGAGACATTTTTCCCATCTGTCCTCCTAAAGAGGGCATCATGTGACCTAGTGAACCACATCCTCATCAACTTGCCCAGTAAATGCCCAGTAAGTGCAGTAAGTTTCATTGAGCTGCTCGTTATGATGGCTCTCAATGTAGGTTGGTGACAAAATGCCAGAGCAGAGTCCAGTAAAAGCATTTCTGTGAGGAGATAAAAATCTGCTCACCTCAGAGAGCACAGAAACATGGTGGCTAGCATGTGGGCCTGAGTTCCAAATCTGCATCTTAAGAAAGCTACTTAACTTCTCATCTATAAGATGGGCCTAAATATTATCATTTCATAGGATTTTGTGAAGATTAAATAAGTTTATGCTTATGAAGCTCTTAAAGCAATGCCTGGCATATATAAGCACTCAAAGAAAAAGATAGCTATTTTTCAGAGAAATGTTTTTTTTTAATTTTTTGTTAACATTTATTTAATTTTGAGAGACAGAGAGAGGCAGAGTATGAGCAGGGGAGGGGCAGAGAGAGAGGGAGACACAGAATTCGAAGCAGGCTGCAGGCTCTGAGCTGTCAGCCCAGAGCCCGACACGGGGCCCGAACTCACAAATTGTGAGATCATGACCTGAGCCAAAGTCGGACACTCAACCGACTGAACCACCCAGGCGCCCCAAGAAATGTTTTTTAAAAATGGATTTCAGGGCGCCTGGTGGCTCAGTCAGTTGAGTGTCCTACTCTTGATTTTGGCTCAGATCATGATCTCACAGTTCACGGGTTCGAGCCTCACGTTGGGCTCTGTGCTGACAGTGTGGAGCCTGCTTGGAATTCTCTCTCTCTCCCTCTCTCTCTGCCCTTCCCCTACTTGCTCTCTCTCTCCCTCAAAATAAATAAGCTTAAAAAAATAAAAGAATAAAAATGGATCTGATATGAGAAGACTACACTAAACAAAACAGTGAGATACTGGCGAAGGGATAGATACATTCATTAATGGAATAGTATAGGGAAACAAATCCACACAAATATAACCAAGTGATTTTTGACAAAAGTACAAAACATTCAATGGAGGAAAGATAGTCTTTTCAGCAAATGGTGTTAGAGGAATTGGATGTCCATAGCCAAAGAAATGAACCTTAACGTAGACTTCACACCTTATACGAAAACTAACTCAAAATGGAGCATATATTAAAATTTAACATGTCAGGGTGCCTGGGTGGCTCAGTCAGTTAAGCCTCTAGCTTCAGTTTGTGAGTTGGAGCCCCACATCAGATTCTGTGCTGACAGCTCAGAGCCTAGAGCCAGCTTTGGATTCTGTGTCTCCCTCTCTCTCTCTGCCCCCCTCCACTCTGTCTCTCTCTGTCTCTCAAAAATAAATAAATGTTAAAAAAATTTAATATGTCAAACTAGAAAACTCTTAGATAAAAACAAAGGAGAAAATCTGTGGAACCTAAGGCTAGGTGAAGATTTCTTAGGTATAATACTGAAAGCATAACCCATAAGAGAAAATTTGAAAATTTGGACTTCATCAAACTTAAAAATGTTTGCTCTGCTCTATTAAGAGCAAACATGTTGGGACACTTGGGTGGCTCAGTTGGTTGACCGTCCAACTTCGGCTCAGGTCATGATCTCACAGTTTGTGAGCTCAAGCCCTGCATCAGGCTCTCTGCTGTCAGTGCAAAGCCTGCTTCAGGTCCTCTGTCACCACTTCTCTCTGCCCCTCCCACACTTGTTCTCTCTCTCTCTCTCTCAAATAAAATAAAACATTAAAAAAAATTTAAGAGCAAACCTGTCAAAAAGACGCCGTTAAGAGGATGAAAAGACAAGACACAGACTGGGAGAAAGTATTTGCAACCCAAAAAGTATTGCAGAAAATATCTCAACCAAACATCTGTAAGGGGCCATAAAGAACTCTCAAAAATCAGCAGTAAGAAAACAAACAAATCAATTAGAAAATGGGCAAAAGAAATGGAAAGACATTTCTAGAAAGATGACATACAGTGGCAAGTAAAAATATATTCAACATCATTAGGTATTAGGGAAATGCAAATTAAAACCACAATGAGATTTCACTATACAGCTATGAGAATGGCTAAAATAAAATATAGTGACAAAACCAAATGTTGGCCGAGAAATTGGCTCTATCACATATTGCTGGTTGTAATGCAAAACAGTATAATTACTCTGCAAAATGGTTTGGCAATTTCTTTACAAAACTGAACATATACTTGTCACATGAACCAACAATCAATACTCCTGGGCATTTATACACACACACACACACACACACACACACACACACACGTATATGAAATAGGAATCTGAGTAAAGTCTACTGATTGTACCAAGGTCAATTTCCTGGATTTGACATTACACTATTCTTGTATAAGATGTTACCACTGGGGGAAACTGGGTAAAGGGTATGCCAGACCTCCCTGTACTGTATTTGCAATTTCCTGTGAATCTATAATTATTTCAAACTAAAGTTGAAAAAAAAAATAGATGCTATGGAAAATGTTAGGCAAATCTTATTACTTTGGAGATTATTTTAGCAAGCTCTTTATAGATTGTATAAAATGATAATTTAAATATTTGAAGGGTTGCAGGGTGCCTGGGTGGCTCAGTTGGTTGGGCGTCTGACTTCGGCTCAAGTCATGATCTCAAGGTTCATGAGTTTGAGCCCCACGCTGGGCTCTGTGCTGACAGCTCAGAGCCTGAAGCCTGCTTTGAATTCTGTGTCTCCCTCTCTCTCTGCCCCTCCCCTGCTTACCCTCTGTCTCTCTCTCAAAAATAAATATTTAAAAGATATTCGAAGAGTTAGGAGAAATTATAAAAATTCGTCTAAGAATAGTGCTTCTTTCAAAATATGGTAAAGGCAAAGAGGTGTGTGTGTGTGTGTGCGCGCGCGCACAGGCTGGGTGCTTATGTAGGTGCTCACTTCAGGAAATGAAGTGAAGGCAACTAGCAGATTCTGAGAGTCCTTACAAAATGGCACCTATTACTATAGCCCAATGTCTGGCCCTCAGCTTTTCAGCTGAAAAACTTGATTTTGTTGCAAACTGAGCATGGATTTCCTCTTAACTGAGCTCATAAGACTGATGGGCTATGGATGACAATCTCAGCCACACTCAGATATTCCAGAAAAGCCAAGTTTCTCTTTTTTTAAAAAAAGTTTATTTCTTTATTTTAAGAGAGAGAGCAGGGGAGGGGCAGAGAGAAAGAGGGAGAATTAATCTCAAGGAGGCTCTGATCTCTGAAGGAGATCATGACCTGAGTCAAAATTAAGAGTTGGACGCTCAACTAACTGAGCCTCCCAGATACCCTGTTCTTTTTTTTTTCTTAAAGCTTACTTATTTTTGAGAGAGAGAGAGAGAGAGAGGACGCATCAGTCAGGGAGGGGCAGAGAGAGGAGGGGACAGAGGATCCAAAAGCGGGCTCTGTGCTGACAGCAGAGAGCCCGATGCAGGGCTTGAACTCACATACTGTGAGATCATGACCTGAGCCAAAGTTGGACGCTTAACCAACTGAGCCACCCAGGTACCCCTCAAATTTCTCTGTTCTTTAAATCAATTTACTTTGAACTCCAAATCCCCATCCTATAAGTTGGAGGAAATTCAACCTAAGTAATTCTTTGCAAAGGCATCGTTGGTGTGGTTACTGCACAGACTCCCACTATTGTCTGAAGGGTTCTCCCAAAAATGGTGACTGCGGCTTTTGTGATGCTTGGGACTCAGTAGTATTCAGTGACTAGAATCCAACCTCCCTGAGTATTCCATACAGCCTTTTCCCCCTGAGGTCTTATACCTTCTCAGGCTCTGAAATCTCCCCCTGCCCTACCTTGGGGAAGCTCCTGGAGCAGCCTCTTACTTCTCTTCTATCGTTTCTCTCTCTGTTCTCCAGGACACCCAGCATCATCTGTTCAATCAGCTTAGCTCTTCCAGAAGGTGGGAAAAACCACTAACTTGAAGCTGCTTTTATTTTTGGTCCTGCCAAAATACCCATGGAAAGGAATTACAAAGCCTCACTACCTTCTGAAATGTGGGGGGAAAATATATGGAGAACAAAATGAAATTAATATTTTAACAATTCATTCTGCCCAAACTGCATTGAACCAGAAAAGCCACTTAATTAATTGGCAATGAGCAATAAATATCACAGCAACAGGTCACATCCACTAGCCCATTCTGCTCTCTTTAAAGGAGACAATCAAGATGCTAGTTAAACTGTTGCTTAATGAGCCTAGAATCAGAACCAGGGATATTAGAACAATTCAACATTTAAAGGGGTCAGGCTGAATGAATCAATGAATGAATGAGTGAATGAATGAATGAATGAACAAATAAGTAGGTCAAGCAGTCATAGCCTGATGTATCAATTCCACATTAGGCATACCTACATTGTGCTAAGAAAGCCGAAAACACGGGAAGTTCATTGGCTATAGTTCCCTGGATCCACGTTCACTTTGAGAATGTCCTTGCCAGTGGAGTTGCAATATTCAGAGGCATTTGGCTAGGACACTGTCTCCCAGGAGACCACTTGGATGAACACCACCACCATTTGTCCTAGAGACTGTTCTTTTTCTATGCTTCCACAACTCACCACCTCTTTCATCAAATAACAGGCCATTCCTGTAGGCCTAGGATTCATGTCTCTTTGGGATGATTTTGCATGGATCTGCTCCAATCAGTTGCACAGAGACTTTAAACTGAACTCTCAAAGAGGCATATAATTTCTTGGGTTATTCTTCCTGTACCTGCCACATACTGATAATGGTATGTATAAAACTAATTATATTAGAAGATCTTCAGTGTGTGATTCTAAACACCAGAAGCATCCAAAAGAATTATCTTAAACATTTTTCAATAATTATACTTAAAAAATTATATCATTGTAACCATTAAAGAATAATTGTTAAGTGCAGTACCCATGACTATGGGTAAAATCTGCTGGATACAAATGATCCAATAATAATGTTACTGACATCATATTTTTTATGTTTGTTTATTTTTGAGAGAGAGAGAGGGAGAGAGAGAGGGAGAATGAGTGGGGGAAGGGAAGTGAGAGAGGGAGACAGGGGATCTGAAGTGAGCTTAGCACTGACAGCAGAGAGCCCAATGTGGGGCTCAAACTCACAAACCATGAGATGTTGACTTGAACCAAAGAACGACACATGAACGACTGAGCCACCCAGGCATCCTTGAAGTCAGATTTTTAAGTGTTGAGTGCATACTGTTAAGTGTTGAGTGGTCTCGCTGTAAATGTTCCTAGGCATGTCTGGCTTAGTGGGTAACAATATCTTTTCAGATTATTGTATGTATGCTGTGTTGAGATATCTAACCTCAGATATATCAATAATGTAGCATAGGACAGGCAAATCCATGACATTTCCTCCTGCTCTTTGCAGAGAAATAATGGATGTTCTAAAGAAAAAACTGAACTCTGAATGTGAAAGTGCTTAAAGCAATCTTTATGGTAATTCCTCACCTATATATCTATGCATATATTAAGAAGTATTACCCTATTTTTCTACTTTACAGAAGAATAAGAAAACATAATTAATAGTAGTAGTAACAGTAATAATAATAATAGATTTCAAGATCACTTTTCCCATGAAAAGTTTAAGTTACATCACCCATGGCAGCAAGAATAAAATTCAGACTAAGCTTGTTCCTTTGAACTCTGTTTAGTTACCTTGTATTCTCTAGTATCCTCTGCTTGCTTTTTGTTTCTCTTTTCAATCTTTTTTTCTTCTCTGGTTTTCTTGAAATGGCACAAGCAGGGTTCTCCTCATTAGTAATGAGATCTTCCCAATCTTAATCAATTCATTATGTTCAATAAAGCAAGGAAAAAACACCGGCCAACTGGCTTCATGAATGATTTTGCAACAGCTTTATCTATCAAGATAAATGGATATGCCATTAGCATGTTAGGGCTTCTGAGTAATTCGGGGATAAATTTGGGCTTCCAGAGGCAGTATATGAGAAAATGAAGTTTTTAACCAGTTTCACTTCAACTGGTTTGGGGATAAAACAGCATAATGTTTCTATCAAGTTGTGCTGTTCTATTTTGATTTGATTCCTTGACTATTTATGAAACACATGAATGTTTATGAAATACATGAACATATTTACTCTGAGCTTTGCTTTCCTCCAATTCATGCATAATGACCTTTTTTATTTATGTAAACTTGAAATAATAATAATAACCTAGTGTGTTCAGCTCTGTCCTTTGAGATGGAGAGCTGCAGTCATAGCCCCAGAGGGAAGTCATGGTCTCCATTGCTCTCAGCATGATTACAAGTAATGACTGTGCTCAGAATCTTGTTCAGATAACCATTTCACCCAAAACACATTTTTGTTAAATACAGAACGCGAGGCATCAGGGTAAGATGAGTCTTAGAAGAGTTCACATGTTTTGCTTTGCTAAGGCAAGAAACATCCAGTTCCATGTACTATTATTGCCTACCACCGCCACCCTATTGCAATTGGAATATCAGGACAGAACCTGTTCCTGTCATCTTGGCTCTGGCCACAGCTCTGGTCTTGTGCACACTGTTGACACTCACTTGGCCAGGAGGAGCCAAGGGTGCAGGCTGCCTACTGTTGCCATGTTGCATGAGGTGGCAAGAACATCTCTTTAGGTCTAATTTTCACTGTAGGAAATTATAAAAACAGATTACTGCACATGGGGCTCGCTCTAAGGCTAGAGTGAGATTTAGAAGCCTTACAGCCCACTTATTAAAATGCTTATGGTTCCCATTTCATTGTGAATGAAACAATAAATATTGAGCAAAGGAAATTAATCCACATCCGGAGGATTGTACTAAGTGAAACAACAAAAGTTGTGCAGATCTGAGGCAATGAGTTTCATATTAAGATTCACAGCAGCAACCCATAGGCACATTTCATCAAAAGCCTTAAGAGAGACATTGTAATGTATCTTTTCCATTGTTGACTCTATCAGGAGTCTAACCGAAAAACAAACAGCAACCAGGAACACCAGGAATACCAGGGTTGCTTTTTTTTTTTTTAATCAGTATTTTTCTTTTAGCAACATAGCAGCTCTAGGGACCTATCAATGTTATCCACCTAGCAGTATCAAGGCATTTTTTCCTATAATGAAATTTAATTTAACATTTTATAGCAAGTATCTTCTAAAGAAATATTTTTAATTGATCTTTCAGTCATTCTGAGTGAGAAGGAAAGCAGGTCAAAATAAAGTTATTATGCAGTTTTGGTATTTTTAAACTTAGTTTTCTATTTGGGGATTTTTAGTTTGTGTGGTTTATAATATATCTATGCGATATGTGAACCCAGTGGTGTTCTGGTAAAGTCAGCCCTTCAAATAAGTAAAGTCTTGGTGTACAGCCTTTGGCAATTTCCATGCTGTAAAATACTCCCATCAACACCAAATTCAAGCTACCGATATGATGCCACTGAAAGCACTGATGTCTACATTTGCCTCCAGTAAGTCAGTACAAACAACCTCCAGCTTACCGCTGTATCTACACATGGGTGTGTGTGTGTGCATGTCAGTATACATACATATATAAACACACGTGTTCACACACACATACTCCTGTGTGTATGGGTAAGTATACATCACACACATCCATGCATGCACGTGCACACACACACACACACACACACACACACACACGGCTATGGAGTAGAGAGGAAGACTGAAGCCAGTTCCTACTTCGAAATCCCACCTCTACCAATCACTACTTATGTGACTTTGGGCAAATCACTTAACTTTTCTGTGCTTCTGTTTCCTTTTTTGCATAATGAACATAATAATAATGGTATGACTTAGAAGGCGTGTTATGAAGATTAAATAAATTAGCATATGTAAAGTACTAACAACAGTAACACGTGCTATATAAGCATCAGCTATTATTATTGCTGTGGCTATTAATATTATTATCTATATGTAACTCTGTGTGTATATATATATATATATATATATATATACACACAAATATTGATTTGGTGGGATCTTGCACAACTGAAGCCGCTGCTGCCAGTACTTCCATCTCCTTCCCCACTCCCCAGCTTCTGTTCCATCTCTCTCCTCCTCCAATTTGCAGGTGCAGGTTAGCCTTGTAGGGATTAAACTCTGTCCCAATTAGAATCCACCAATCTTGAGAATGCAAATTGGTGCAGCCACTCTGGAAAACAGTGTAGAGGTTCCTCAAAAAATTAAAAATAGACCTACCCTATGACCCAGCAGTAGCACTGCTAGGAATTTACCCAAGGGATACAGGAGTACTGATGCATAGGGGCAATTGTACCCCAAAGTTCATAGCAGCACTCTCAACAATAGCCAAATTATGGAAAGAGCCTAAATGTCCATCAACTGATGAATGGACAAAAAAATTGTGGTTTATATACACAATGGAGTACTACGTGGCAATGAGAAAGAATGAAATATGGCCCTTTGTAGCAACGTGGATGGAACTGGAGAGTGTGATGCTAAGTGAAATAAGCCATACAGAGAAAGACAGATACCATATGTTTTCACTCTTATGTGGATCCTGAGAAACTTAACAGAAACCCATGGGGGAGGGGAAGAAAAAAAAAAAAAAGAGGTTAGAGTGGGAGACAGCCAAAGCATAAGAGACTCTTAAAAACTGAGAACAAACTGAGGGGTGATGGGGGGTGGGAGGGAAGGAAGGGTGGGTGATGGGTATTGAGGAGGGCACCTTTTGGGATGAGCACTGGGTGTTGTATGGAAACCAATTTGACAATAAACTTCATATATTGAAAAAAAAAAAGAAGTTGTCAGAAACAGAATAAAAAAAAAATAAAAAATAAAGAATCCACCAATCTTCAGACTTGAGGAAGAAGCTGTTAGGGAGCCTCAAGTGTGTTATCTTGCCTGGGAATCCCTCTCTATCAGACCCCGGAGAGCTCCTGGTACTGGAGCATTGCCCTGGGTATTCAGCTACCCACCTTCATCCCCCAGAGCCTTGAGCTCATCTGGTTGCCTCTCTTCTGGTTTTTGACTGGTGTCTTTTCTTAATCCTTGTTCTGAGTGTGTATCTGGATCTCTGGACCTCCACTGCCAGGGTCTGACCTCATGATCTTGCTTTGGTTTGGAATCCCAACTAATGATCTTGTTCTGGACCTTTCCCATTTCCTGTCCATTTTTATTGCAACTCCAATCCTTTTGATTTGTGATATCTATAACCTTGATGGCTATTCAACCTGGATTTTCCAGATAATGTGAATTTTATATACTCTGTCATTATAACTCTAGTGGTTTGGTGCACAAAGTATATTGTCCAGAGAATTTTTGATGAAAGAAAAAACTACAAAACCCCATCGTCAAAACACATCCTTTTTTCGGGGCGCCTGGGTGGCGCAGTCGGTTAAGCGTCCGACTTCAGCCAGGTCACGATCTCGCGGTCCGTGAGTTCGAGCCCCGCGTCGGGCTCTGGGCTGATGGCTCAGAGCCTGGAGCCTGTTTCCGATTCTGTGTCTCCCTCTCTCTCTGCCCCTCCCCCATTCATGCTCTGTCTCTCTCTGTCCCAAAAATAAATAAACGTTGAAAAAAAAAAAAAACACATCCTTTCTTCTCTAACCCAGAAAAATCATGGTGTGCCTAAACTTTTAAGTTCCAGTGTGTGTGTGCATGTCAGTATACATACATATATAAACACACGTGTTCACACACACATACTCCTGTGTACATCACACACATCCAGTATACATCACACACATCCATGCATGTACGTGCACACACACACACACACACACACACACACACACACACACACGGCTATGGAGTAGAGAGGAAGACTGAAGCCAGTTCCTACTTCGAAATCCCACCTCTACCAATCACTACTTATGTGACTTTGGGCAATTCCAAAGTTCCAGTGTTGAAGTGGAACAAATGTGTTGAAGTGATTGCCAGTCTTAATGGCCAATCTCTCTCTTTTTTTAAATTTATTTTGAGGGGTAGGGAGGGGCAGACAGAGAGAGGGGGAGAGAAAGAGAATCCCAAGCAGGCTCTGCACTGTCAGCACGGAACCTGACATGGGGCTCAAATCCAGAAACTGTGAGGTCGTAGGAGCCAGAGCCCGCAAACCATGAGGTCCTGACCTGAACTGAAATCAGGAGTCAGACATTTAACCGACTGAGCCACTCAGGCACCCATCAATGCTCCAGGTTGTACTACTCTATCAGGCAGTATCATATTACCTGGTGGAAGTGGTTTGGAAAGAAGGCACAGTTCACGTGAGGACACAAAAACTTCCTTGCCTCACATTTCAAATAATGGAAGAAATGTCACACCTCCTATTCTCATTTTTAAAAAATACTTACTATTTTTGTGTATACATATTGTAATCATCTGATATTTATTGTGTGAATATAACAGAGGCAAACTTGACTGTCTTCCTCCATCCCACCTCTTAGTGACCACAAGTATATTAGTAGCTGTCTCTAATGATGGCATGCCCTGGTAAACTTCCCTGTAAATCAAAAAGTGGCTAAATTTCTGCAAAATCTAGAATCAGTGGTGGGAACTTGGTTACCCACCATTTCCCACCGATTCAGATTCTGCGAGCAGCTTTTCTGCTTTGCCAGGCATTCAGAGGCAAACTCTTGAAAATATTCCCTCTCAGAAAACTGCAAAATTCACATTTCCACTCTAGAGCTCTAAATTACAATTATTTCTTGAAATCAACGGTCTTCTGTTGAAAGGAAAAAGCATTATAGCATCATTTAGTTGGGGAGAGGGGAGGGCTGGGACAGAGTAGGAAGGGGAGGGTTATAACCAGAATCCTTTTTTCTGTAGAAATTCCCATGCTGGCAAACCTCAGGTCCCTCTCTTTTTAGAACTGACTCACTCTTTTTAGAACTTAGAAAATTCAGTCTTTTCTACCTATTCCCCTTTATTAAAAGAGAAAAAAGAGTAGGGTTAGATAGAGAACTGGACTAAGTCATGAGGCATAGATTTTTAAAAAAAAATTTTTAATGTTTATTTTTGACAGAGAGAGAGGGAGAGAGACAGCATGTGCAAATGGGGGAGGGGCAGAGAGAGAGGGAGACAGAATCTGAAGCAGGCTCCAGACTCTGAGCTGTCAGCACAGAGCCCAACACAGGGCTTGAACTCACACGAGCAGTGAGATCATCACTTGAGCCAAAGTTGGACGCTTAACTGACTGAGCCAACCAGATGCCCCAAGATTTTCAACCAGCTTTTCACTACCTTTCTTGATAAGCTCCCAGGGGGTCTACAGACAGAATTCAGGGTGTCAGTGAAGTTGGAAGGAAAACAAATCACATCATTGCCCACTGAAAGTTAGCATTTCATTAAGGATCTCCCCAACCTCTGCCCTGTTACTTCTTCCCATTTGTTGGCTTAAATGTGCCGTGTAGTCCTTTGATCACTGAAGACAAGAAACCATAGAGTATTATTAGCAGTACTTAAGACGTTTCACCAATAGAAACCAGACATTTTCTTATTGCTTTTACGTTTGTTGCTGATATCTCAAAATATCATGTCCATTCATCACTACTTCAAAATTATGGTAGCTAATAGATTTGCTGCTATATCTTATAATTTAATGCGTTAATAAAGAAGCACATAGTGGCGCCTGGGTAGCTCAGTTGGTTGGGCGCCTGACTCTTGATTTCGGCCCAGGTCATGATCTCAGGGTCATGGGATCGAGCCCTCGTTGGGCTCTGCACTAAGTGTGGACCCTGCTTAACTCTCTCCCTTCTGCTCCTCTCCCTGACTTGTGTACACACTCTCCCTCACCCTAAAATTAAAAAAAAAAATTTTAAAGCACATATTTACAGTATCATATTTGCTTTTCAATATTCTGATAACTATTTCGATAGAATTGGTTTCCTTTGGATTCTTATGTGTTCTATTTTTTAAACATCTTTATTGAGATATAATTCATATGCCATAAAGTTCACCCATTCAAAGTGAACAATTCAACGACTTTACTGTAGTCACAGAATTATGCAACCATCATTATAATCTAAGTTTAGAACATTTTCATCATCATGAAAAGAAACCCATACTCATTAGCAATCACTCTCCATTGTCCTCTCCTCCATCCCTCAGCCCAAGACAACCACTAATCTACTTTCCATCTTTATAAATTTGCCTATTCCAGACCTTTCATATAAATATGCAATGTGTGGTCTTTTGTGACTGGCTTCTTTCACTCAGTGTAATGTTTTAAAGGTTCATCCAAGTTGTACCTCGTATCAGGACTTCATTTCTTCTACTGTCAAGTAATATTCCATTGCAATGGATGTGCCATTTTGCTTATTCACATCAATGTAGATTTAGGTTATGCCAACTATTTAGCTTTTATGAATAATGCTGCTTTGAGCATCCCTGTACACATGTGTGTGTGGATGGATATTTTCATTTATAATGGATTTATACCTATAAGTGGAATTGCTGGATCCTATGATATTTCCATGTTTTACTTTCTGAAGAATTTTATGCCACCAGCAATGTTTTCCAGTTCTGACTTAATATCCTCTCCATCTCTTGTTATTCTGTATCTTTTTGATTATAGCATCCTAGTGGGTATGAAGTGGTATATCACTGTGGTTTTGATCTGCATTTCCCTAATGGCTAATGATGCTGAGTATTTTTTCATGTGGTTATGGCCCATTTGTATATCTTCTTTGAAGCAATATCTATTCAAATCCTTTGCCCATTCTTTAATTGGGTCATTTGCCCTTAATTATAAGCAGTAAGAGTTCTTTATATATTCTGGATACAAGTCCCCTATCATATATATAATTTGCAAATATTTTCTCCCATTCTATGGGTTGACTGACTTGATGGTATTATTTGCAGCACAGATGTTTTTAGTTTTGAAGTAGTATAATTTACCTTTTTTCTTTGTTGCTTGTGCTTCTGATGTCATATCTAAGAAACCACTGCCTAGGCAATGATTGCACAACTTTGTGAATACACCAAAAACTATTGAATCGTACATTTAATTAATTAATTAATTAAAATTAAATTTTAGAGATTTAAATTTTAGAGAAGGACAGAAAGAGCACTAGTGCTAGAAAGGGGCAGAGGGGCTGAGAGAGAATCTCAAGCAGGCTCCACACTCAGCACAGAGCCCAATGTGGAGCTTGATCCCATGACTCTAGGATCACAACCTGAGCTGAAATCAAGAGTTGGTCGCTCAACCAACTGAGCCAGCCAGGTGCCCCTGAACTATACATTTTAAATGAGTGAATTATGTAACATGTGATTTAATCTAATAGAAATACTTAAAAAAAAAAGAAAAGAACAGGTAGGCTTAGAAAAATCCAGACTTTGGTGTCACTGCTTGGTCATGTCTGTACATAAACCAATAAATCCTCCTTATTGTTTAAAAATACATAAGTGGGCTGGGCACCTGGATGGTTCAGTTGGTTAAGCATCCAACTTCAGCTCAGGTCATGATGTCACAGTTCACGGGTTCAAGCCCTCATCAGGCTCTGTGCTGACAGCTCAGAGCCTGGAGCCTGCTTCAGATTCTGTGTCTCCGTCTCTCTCTGCTCCTCCCCTGCTCGTGCTCTGTCTCTCTCTGTCTCTCAAAAATAAATGTTTAAAAATTTTTTTCTTAGGGGCGCCTGGGTGGCTCAGTCGGTTAAGCGTCCGACTTCAGCTCAGGTCACGATCTCGCGGTCTGTGAGTTCAAGCCCCGCGTCAGGCTCTGGGCTGATGGCTCAGAGCCTGGAGCCTGCTTCCAATTCTGTGTCTCCCTCTCTCTCTGCCCCTTCCCCGTTCATGCTCTGTCTCTCTCTGTCTCAAAAATAAATAAACGTTAAAAAAAAATTAAAAAAAACATTTTTTTTTCTTAAATAATAAATAAATAAATAAGTGGGGCTTCCGGCTGGCTCAGTGAGAAGAGTATGTGACTCTTGATCTCTGGTGTTGTGAGTTCGAGCCCCATGGTGGGTATAGAGATTCCTAAAAAAAAAAAAAATTAAAACTCAATAAATCAATAAATCATGTCCTAAAATTAGACCGTGATAATGGTTGCACAATTCTGTAAATATACTTAAAATGTATATGCTTTAAATGGATGAATTTTATGGTATATAGATTATATTTCAATAAAGCTATTTTTTAATGTATGTTTATTTTTAGTTTATTTCTTTTGAGAGACAGAGAGCAAGTGAACGTGAGTGGGGAGGGACAGAGAGAGAGGGAGAGAAAGAATCTGAAGCAGGCTCTGTGTTGGCAGCACAGAGCCCAATGTGTGGTTCAATCTCACAAACTGTGAAATTATGACCTGAGCTGAAACCAAGAGTCTGATGCTCAACCCACTGAGTCACCCAAGCACCCCAATTTTTATTTATTTTTGAGAGAGAGAGAGAGAGAGAGAGAGTGCAGGGGAGGGGCATAGCAGGGGAGGGACTGAGTGGGGGGAGGGGATGGGGGTGGAGACAGAGGATCCCAAGCAGCCCCATGCAATGAGGGGCTTGAACTCATGAACCATGAGATCATGACCTGAGCCAAAGTCAGACGCTTAACTGACTGAGCCACTCAGGTGCCCCACAATAAAGCTGTTTTAAAAAAGACAGAAGAGGGGTGCCTAGGTGGCTCAGTATGTTAAGCATTTGACTTCGGCTCAGGTTATGATTTCATGGTTCATGGGTTCAGGCCCCTGTGTTGGCTCTGTGCTGACAGCTCAGAGCCTGAAGCCTGCTTTAGATTCTCTGTTTTCCTCTCTCTCTGCACCCCCCTACCCCCACTCATGCTCTATCTCTTTCAAAAATAAATAAACATTAAAGAAAACAGACAGAAGAAACCATTCCTTAATCTACAGTCATACTCATGTTTACTAATGTTTTCATCTAAGAATTATATCATTTTAAGTTCTACATTTGGTTTTTGATCTACTTTGAATTAATATCTGTTTATGGTATAAGGAAAGAGTTTGACTTCATGTACTTTATTTCATGCTTTCAAGAACATTATTTTGAGAGAGAGTCCATAGGCTTCACCAGATTGACAAGGTGATTCATGGTACAGAAAAAAATGAAGAATCTTCACTCTAGAAATTGGACAAGACTCTTACTCCTCTGGGCCTCACTTCCCTTCCCTGGAAAATTCATGGGTAGGATTGGGAAGCCCCTTCTAGTTCTATGGTACCTTTTATTGTGCAGACATTATGGGTGGAAATCAATGACTTTCTTTTTTTAACATTTATTTAATTTTGAGACAGAGAGAGACAGAGCATGAATGGGGGAGGGTCAGAGAGAGAGGGAGACACAGAATCTGAAACAAGCTCCAGGCTCTGAGCGGTCAGCACAGAACCCGACGCGGTGCTCGAACTCATGGACCGCGAGATCATGACCTGAGCCAAAGTCGGACGCTTAACCGACTGAGCCACCCAGGCGCCCCAATGACTCTTTTCTTAAGAAAATACCCATGTCTGTGACACCAGTTGCTTCTAAGTATATATATACATGATAAGTACTTACATTATATATAAGTACTATATATTTATATATATAAATATATGTATATATAAGTATATATAATAAGTATATATATATATATAATTTATTGTCAAGTTAGCTAACATACAGTGTATACAGTATGCTCTTGATTTTGAGGGTAGATTCCTGTGATTCATTGCTGCCATACAACACCTAGTGCTCATCCCAACAAGTGCCATCCTCAATGCCCCTAAGTATTTTTCTCTATGTTTATTTTTGAGAGAGAGAGACAGAGTATGAGTGGGGGAGGGGCAGAGAGAGAGGGAGACACAGAATTTGAAGCAGGCTCCAGGCTCTGAGCTGTCATCACAGAGCCCAAGGTGGGGTTCGAACTCAGGAGCAGTGAGATCATGACTGAGCCAAAGTCAGATGTTTAACCGGACACTTAACTGACTGAGCCACCCAGGCGCCCCTCTAAGTATTTTTTTAAAGGAAGCCATTGTCTGGCAATCACAGAAGGGCTCAGCCAGAACTTTATTGAGTGTTTTAAGGAGTAGAGGTGACACAATAGGGGAAGGAAATGTTTTCTGTTGAAAAGCAGTCAATTGCCTTCAACAAGTCGCCAACAAACTGGGGAAAGATTTTTTTTTCCTCTGGTTTCAGCTGAATGCCAGCTTTTGGAAGGTAAATAGAGCAGGCCAGATGAAAGGGTAATAGACACCCCCAAATGAGGGAGGGCATTGTTTGTACAAAGTTAGCAGGAGGAGAGAGGCCAAGTATGCAACTGAGCCACTGGCACTAAAGTCATCAAAGGGGAAGAAAAATCAGGAAAATACAATCAAATCTTTACTTTTACAATGATAAAGGTAATTTTACAATTGTTACTCCATATTATTTACTTTTTCTTAAATTTTAAACATGGTATAGATGGTGTTATGTATTGGTTGGGTCTCTTTCAAAATTATTCAAACGATTATAAAAAAATCATTTGTACTTTTAACGGCATTAGCATTAAATTCTATAAGCTATTTGATCACTGTCTATATGCATCATAATTTTTCCTGGAACCTATTCCTCTACAATGGAAGTACTGATAATAATAACCACAAAAAAGAAGCAAGCCATTTGCAAAATGTTCCATTAAATATGGAGTTTAGAAAAAGACTATGGGATATTTGCAGAAGGGCTAGCATGTTCTTCTGAGGTTTGTAAGCTATCTACCCTGATGCATAGGTCATGGTAAATTCTCCAAGTATTTGTGAATTTTGCATGTCATATGTTGACACCCTTTTATTTTTTATTTTTATTTTTTAATGTTTTTATTTATTTTTGAAGGAGAGAGAGAGACAGCACATGAGTAGGGGAGGAGCAGAGAGAGAGGGAGACACAGAATCAGAGGCAGGCTCCAGGCTCTGAGCTGTCAGCACAGAGCCCGACAAGGGGCTCAAACCACAAACTGTGAGATCATGACTTGAGCCGAAGCTGGACACTCAACTGACTGAGCCACCCAGGCGGCCCTGTTGACATCCTTTTATATTACAGAACCCCTTATCAAGGATGGAGAGAAAATCCTTAGAGGCTCAAAAATCCAGGACTTGCAGTTTTCCTCTCCCCAGCCCTTTCTCCTCTGGCTTTCTCCTCTTTCCAAGAAGTACTGAGAGTGCGGTGAAGAGGAAGAATGTGGGCAGAGCAGCAGCAGGGTCAGGGCTCAAGAGCACTGCCAGCTAGTCAAAGGTCAGCACGGAAGGGGCTGTGTGTGAGAGGACAAGGAAGCTGAACTTCTCGTCCAGCTGAACTGGATGGCGGCCAATCTCTATCTCCTCCCTGGGCCTGCCTGGAACTCTCCACAGCTCTGTGTGGCCCTGCATCAGAACAAAAATATGCTACAGAAATAGGGTCTAGTTTCATCTTTTCAGGTGAACAGACTGAGCCAGATTTCAGCTGGGGGTCAAGGGACAGAGGACAGAGAGGACCAAACTGGTATTTGCTCTGTCAGAAACTTACAGGCTTGTTTGGAAAGACAGAAACTAAATAAAGACTTCTTATTAGCACAGGACTAGCATTGTGAAATCTGGTCAAAGGCTTTCAGGCAAGGACGCCTTTATGTATATATATATATATGTGTGTGTGTGTGTATACATATATACACACACACACACATATATATATATATATATATATATATATATACATATATACTCTCATGGTGATGGGGAAAGTGAAGAAAAATGCAATATTCTAATTAGGAAATAAAGCTATCGTTTTTCACAAATTCATAACATTTCTCATGCCAGCAATTTTCTTTTTATTCTAGAATGCAGGAATAGTGTTCCCAAGTTTTTGTCCCTCTCCTCAAAATGAAAGGGAAGTAAAATTCTCTTCACAGAAATAAAAAGCACTTTTTAAAAAAAGGAGCATTAAACCCACAGTAGATGAATTATTATAAAATAATCTTCCCCTCTAATTGGGCTTTTCTTCAGATTTTCTAAGAAAAATTGACACTGAACTCTATTTGTTAGTTCCTTTTTTGCTTTCATAAATTTTTTTTCTAACATTGACGTCCTAGAGGGAGTAGTATTTTATCGTTCTGTGAAAATCCGATTGCAATGCATCAATCATTAGTAAGGTAGCATATGTAAAGCTGAAAAACAGACATTTACAACCAGAAATGATGGCCCTTTTTGCTCTGTATGGATTTAGGTGATCTCAGCCTGTATTCTGGAAATGTGCATCAAATAATAAGTGATACCCTATCTCTCCTGAGGACATAATCTCTCCTAAATGCCCATCTGGTTCACTGCTTTTTTCATGGAAAGGAGAATCCTGAGGAGTGGGTCCAACAGGGAGGAATGTTATGCAATGTGGCCTAAGACAACATAGTGGGATGGAGAGTCCCAATTTTCATCAACTTAGTTGCAAGGAGACAAGGTCATGGCACAGAAGACAACATCTGTGGGCCAGGCAAATGCAGAGAAGTAAGTGGTGAAGCTGAGATCAGGTGAGGGAAGATCTGAACAGAGTGAGCTGGGTGCAGAGGGTCAAGGGAAGTGTTTTAGTTCTGCAGCCACAAATGGGAAGCCACACCCAGTGCCCCTTTTACGTCTGTCTGCTGTGGAGAGAGATTCTATTGCTTGGCATAGACCCGCAGCACTCCGGGCTAAACACTGAAAAATCTATTTTTATTCGCTCTTTTAAATACTTTCTTTTCATCTCAGTGCTGTATAGTTTTTTATCCTGTCATGTTTCCTTCCATGGGTTCCTGTTTTTAAACTCCACTCTCTACTTGCCTGGGTGGCTCAGTCAGTTAAGCATCCAACTCTTGATTTTGGCTCAGGTCATGATCATGCAGTTTGTGGGTTTAAGCCTCACCTCAGGCTCCTCACTGACAGTGCAGTGATATTCCCTTTCTTCCTCTCTCTCCCTCTCACGCTCATGCCCTCTCACTCAAAATAAATAAACTTAAAAAAAAAAGAAGAAGAAGATTTAAACTCCACTCGCTAAGGCTCTAGGTTCCTTTGCATTTTTTGCTTTGGTTTTGTTTTCTTTAAGAGCTTTGTGAAAGCTAGCACTTTTGCCTTTTTTTCCCCCTTTGTTCATGTAGTCTGACCTGGAAACCAGGACTTTATGTTGGCCTAGATTTCTCAGGTCTCTAATCAACTCTGCGGAAAGTAAAACAGCTTGGCAACAGGCATAATAATAATAATTAAAAATAATAGGGAGCACAGAACTAAGAAATGAGATTCAAAAATAAGGCAAAAGATACAGAGTCATAGGCTTTCATGCAAAAATATCTATTCTGACCAACTTAGAAACACCCTTATAAATCAGTTAATAGCATCTGTCTATGTGGAGAAAAGCAAAACCATGGGGATTTCTGCCTTGGAGTGTGAAGTCAGCTTTGTGTATTCCCTTCTGGTGAAATGCTCATATACACACAAACGTTTGAAAACCTACGATGAAAACAATGGCTACTACCAGTTAAGATTTCCAAGGGCACTTCTGAAACACAGAGTAGGTTTTTCTGGCACGACTTCTTCAGAGACGTTCTCACTTAAATCCATGCATGGTCATTTTATATCTCCCATTTATGCATTTCTTGTTTGCTGAACCTAAGTCTTGTCAGAGAGTTATTTAAAAAAAATACTTTTTAAAGTTACCCACACCCTAAACAGCAGAACTGCTGTGTGTATACACATGCTCTGGAAAGGCACAAGTCAGGTATTGGGTGTAGGCACAGGACAAACCGCATGGTCTGCCTTGGCAGCCCTGTCCTCACCTGCAAGCTGCCCACACACACTCCCTTCCAAACGGTGCTCTTCTGATGCCAATTGGCTAGCTGAGCTACCCGGGGAGGAAGCCTATGGGAGGGGCCGGGTGGAAGGTGATGTGGATAAATATTTTATAAACTAAACTTTAAGCTTAAAACTTGATTTACTCTTTCAACCCAATTCACACTGGAAGTCCAGTCTCTTAAAAAGCTTGGACATTGAAGAGTTAAAGGGGTATGGAAGCCGGTGTAGCCTGGGGCTGTCATCCAAGGCCAGCAGAAACGGCAGCAGGAAGGGTCTGGTTCTGGCTAGGCTACAGACAGG
This sequence comes from Lynx rufus, assembly GCF_022079265.1. Taxonomy (NCBI): domain Eukaryota; kingdom Metazoa; phylum Chordata; class Mammalia; order Carnivora; family Felidae; genus Lynx; species Lynx rufus. The sequence goes on along the minus strand of NW_025814897.1, from coordinate 70,868,164 downwards.
CCATCTGGATGCAGGGAAAGCCTAGAATGCCAGAAACAGCTTTTCTTTTTGGTGTTAGGCTTCATTAAGTTCAGCCTGGGGAGTGTCTTTTTGCTTTAAGACCCAAACTGAGAGTCTTCCTTGAATAGGGATTTGATATTTTGAATTTTATGAAGCAAACACCCACTATATATATCCTTTTGGTAAGGAAGGTCACAAAAAGCAATGTATACGATTAAGCATATTTTTTTAAAGGATGTAGACCAGAGTCACTAGATGTAAACATACACAGAAACTATGTATAGTCTTTAAATAATTTTGCTAGGAATAGGTAAACCTGAATAGGTTGTCTGAAAAAAAAAAAAAGTTGTTGGTTTGCTGTTTGTTTGTTTGTTTTTTTAATATTGTACCAGTCTGTGACTCTGATAAAGAATCTTTTTATTGTTTTTCCTGTAGTTGACCTGAAAAAGCAGCTTTGCCACACTGGAATTGCTTTTAGGTCTTAAAAATTATTTTCTTTCTCCATTTTTGTTTTATAGTTAATTATATTACATTTGGCATAAAGTTGGCATGGGCCAGTTATAATTCCTTCCACAGGAAATTTTCTTTAGTAAAACTGAAAAAAGAAAAGAAATGTCGCAGGGAAATTATAGCCACTTCCTACTCTATATCACTGATGAACATACACTCCTTTTTGGAAACCACCCTCTTTCAAAGATATGATCTATTCTTCCCTAGCTATAGCAATCTGCATTGGATTTGTATGTGTTATTCTTAACAATTAAAGGAAAAGGTGAATGTAAATTCACTTGGACAAAACAAAACAGGAAAGAGAACATTATCCTTAAGAGAATTCTTACCTTATGGAAGAGAAAATGCACGTATCTTTTTGGGTGGGGAAGGGGGGGGCAGATTTTTTTCTCTCCAAAGCATTAATTGCCACCTAGCAGCAGAGAAGGGAATTGCACACTAACTTTGGACTTCAATTTTAGAAAACGTCGGTTTTAAAGGGCACGTTACCTTTTTTTTTTTAGATTTACTTAAAAAAAATTTTTTTTTATGTTTATTCATTTTTGAAAGACAGAGACAAATCACAAGCATGGGTGGGGCAGAGAGAGAGGGGGACACAGAATCCGAAGCAGGCTCCAGGCTCCGAGCTGTCAGCACAGAGCCCGATGTGGGGCCTGAACTCAGGAACCGTGAGATCATGACCTGAGCCACCCAGGCACCCCATAAGATTTATTTTTTTAAAGTAATCTCTACACCCAACATGGAGCTTGAACCCACAACCCTGAGATCAAGAGTCGCACACTCCATGGACTGAGTCAGCCAGGAGCCCCTAATGTCCACATTATTTTTTATCATGACCAATATTTAAAGAATTATTAGCCTCCTGATAGGTTAGGGTTTGAATTTTTTCTCTCTTGTCATGAGGGAAGAAAACGAAATACAACAAATGAAAAATTTTGGCTTATTTATAAGAATGCTCTTTCCAGCATAAAATGTCTCAGCTTTTTTGTTTCTCAATTTACCCTTGCCACCTCAGCAATAGGCCAAAGGAAAAGAAATGCTAAAGTCACCCTGACACTAAAAAAATGCTGGCTTTGGCTTATTAAAGGAAGAAATGTGTGTTTTTAATACAGAAAGTGGTTTCCCAAATAATCTTGGGTTGGGTTTCTGTAAAAAATGAGATCAGAATAGATTTTATTTTGCTAAGACAATAAGAGGTCATTTATTTTGAAATTTAGAAGACATCTTCCTATACTGGACGAAATGATTTCCAGACCAAATGATTACTCAAATCTGCTGAAGAAGGACATCCTTATTTCAGTTTACCAGTCACATGTTTAGTTTTATAGCACTCACCCATACTGAATGCCAAAACTTTAAAGGAGAGTCTCTATTATTACATTTCATAGATCTTGGCAGCTAAATAAAAATAACTTCTTGGGGCTCCTGGGTGGCTCAGTCAGTTGGGCGTCCGACTCTTGATTTTAACTCAGGTCATGGGATCAAGCCACGTAACAGGCTCCATACTGAGCACGGAGCCTGCTTAAGATTCACTTTCTCTCTCCCTCTGCCCCTCTCCCCAGCTGGAGTTCTCTCTCACTAAAAACAAAACAAAACAAAACAAAACAAAACAAAACAAAAAAATCTTCTTTCTCCAAAGACATCCAGATGGCCAACAGACACATGAAAAGATGCTCAACATCACTATCAGGGAAATATAAATCAAAACTACAATAAGATATCACCTCACACCTGTCAGGATGGCTAAAATAAAAAACACAAGAAACAACAAGTGCTGGTGAGGATGTGAAGAAAAAGGAAGCCTTGTGCATTACTGGTAGGAATGCAAACTGGTGCAGCCACTGTGGAAAACAGTATGGAGGTTCCTCAAAAAACTAACCAAACATGGGGCGCCTGGGTGGCTCAGTTGGTTAAGCCTCCGATTCAGCTCAGTTCATGATCTCAGGGTTGGTGGGTTCAAGCCCCGTGTCGGGCTCTGTGCTGACAGCTCAGAGCCTGGAGCCTACTTCTGATTCTGTCTCCCTCTCTCTCTGCCCCCGACCTTCTCTCAAAAATAAGCGTTAAAGAAAAAAACTTAAAAAAAAAAAAACAACTAAACATAGAACTACCCTATAATACACTACTATTTACCCCAAAATTACAAAAACACTAATTCAAAGGGTTACACACATTCCAATGTCTATTGTAGTATTATATACCATAGCCAAATTATGGAAATGCCAAGTGTCCATCGACTGATGAATGGATAAAGAAGATGCGGTATACATATGCAATGGAATATTATTCAGCCATCAAAAAGAACGAACTCTTGCCATTTGCAACATTGACGGAGCTAGAGAATATAATGCTAAGTGAAATAAGTGAGTTAAAGAAATACAAATACCATATGATCTTGCTCATATGTGGAACTAATAAAACAAAACAAATGACCAAAGGCGGGGAAAAAGATATACCAAGAAAGACTTTTTTTTTTTTTTTTTTTTTTTTTACCTAAGCTTCATGCCAAAATGGTGCTTGAATTCATGACCCTGAGATCAACAGTTACATGCTCTACTAACTGAGCCAGCCAGGTGCCCCCCCAAGAAACAAACTCTTTTTTTTTTTTTATATAGGCTTCATGTGCAGTGCAGAGCCCAATATGTGACTTGAACTCATGACCCTGAGATCAAAACCTGAGCTGAGATCAAGAGTCAGACACTTAACTGAGTCAGACACCCAGGCGCCCTGAAACAGACTCTTAACTATAGAAAGCAAACTGATGGTCACTAGAGGGGAGGTGGGTGGGCAAGATGGGTAAAATAGGTGATGGGGATTAGAAGTGTACTTCTAATGATGAAAAATAAATAAAATAATTAAAAACTTTCAAAAGGGATTCAAACAAAATTAAATATTTAGGAGGACTTCAAAAGCTAACAAGTTGGAAAAAAGGCTACTGGCTAAAAATGTAACTTATTTAAGATATTACATATGGAGGAGTGAGTGGCTCACTGGACACTTCCAGTTTGCCACTTTTTACCTAGCTAAATAATAAGTATTGCTACTGTACTGAGTCTATGAGTATATTATCACCAAGGCAACCAGCAACATTTTGGAAAACAAATTCTGGTTTAAAAATAATAATAACAGCTAATATTTTACTGAGAATTCACCATGTGCCAGGCAGTGTGTTAAGCACTTTAAATGAAAAATTCACTTAGTCATCACAATAATCATAAAAGATACTAGCCAAAGTATGTCATTTTACAGGTTTAAGCAAGAACAACAACAACAACAAAACAAAGGTTCAGAGAGGCAAAATTAGGCATTACAGATCTTAGAATCTGTAAGTAGCTAAGCTCATACAAACCCAGTTCTATCTTAATATTGGAGTGCCCCACTATTCAATTCTTGGAACTCTTTTCTATCTACTCTTTAGTCTGTGGTTCTAAATAACTTCCTTATGATGATGACTCCCAATTTTATTATTTTTTTTTAAAGATTTTATTTTTAAGTAATCTCTATACCCCTCAAACTCACAACCCCAAGATCAAGAGTTGTATGCTCTACCAACTGAGCCAGCCAGGTGCCCTAATGACTCCCAATTTTAGATCTCCAGCCTCCATCTTGCCACTGAACTCCAACTCATATGCCAACAAACTATGCCTTAACTCCACTAGGATGCCTAACAGACATCCCAAAGTTGAAATATTATAAAATCATATCATCATCTTTCTCCCCAAAATCCGCTCCTTCCACTTCTCCTTGATTGCAGTTCACTGCGACTCCATTCTTCCATTTGTTCAGGACGATAATGGCAGCCATTTTGAAACCTCTCTTTCTCTTACATGCCACATTCAACCCATTAGCAAAATGTACTGTTGGGTCCACCTTCTAAATACATGCAGAATCCAACTAATTCCTACCATCTCAGCATTACAATCCTGGTCCAAGCCATTGTCATCTCTCACTTGGATTACTATAAGAGTCTGGATCTTGTTAGTCTGCTTGACCCCTATAATCTGATCTCAGCACATGGGTCAGGATAATCTTTTTAAAATGTCAGTCATGACATTCATCTGTTCAAAATCCTCTTGTAGCTTCCCATCTCTCTCAAAGTCTTTACTATGGCCTGAAAGCCTTATATTATCTGTAACCCCTGTCCCATTTCCTCTCTGATTTCATCTCATTATATTCTTCCTCTGGAATTTTGATCTGTTTGTTTATGAGGTATTCTCAGTATCTTAGTGATAATGCTTAGCATATAGTAAGATCAACAAATACATATTGAATGAATGAAAAATATCTGACTCCAGAAATTTTCCTTTTCATCATTCCCTTCTATGGGCATATTGGTGGCTCCGGGAGTTGAAAGTGGTTGGCTGGACTCTTTAGAGCAGTTCTTATATCAAAGCTTCACTTGTGAACCAAAAGAAGAGACATTTGGTCTCTTGGGGTATTAATGGTTTTCAGTTCCTTCAAGAATGATGTGGGGACTTTGCTCAGGGTACAACTTGACTGTTAACCAGTAGTTGCAAATTTGATCAAAAGATCAATAAGGGTATTTAGTAGAAAGAATAGATGAAAAAAGCAGTACTATGCTCCAATTTAAAGGTTATTTTTTGTTGGTTCAGGATGTTTTAGAATTAAATTAAAATAAAGTGTAATAAGAGCCAAGTTGAAATTTTCCCACGGACATGTAACATTCATTGTTACTCAACTATCTAGATGATATTCTGTAATAATTGCTTCATTTCTGGAAAAAAACATTTCTAAACAACTCAAGTATGCCAATGGCTTTTGTACAGGCCTCACTTTTGGTAATACCGAGGGAGGGAAATTATATTATGGAGTTTAGATAAAACTTTAAACTGTTAGTCTTCCAAATTATGTCCATTAGTTCCAATTGTTCTATTCTAAGCTTTAGTTATTACCAGAAGAGAACCTTAGCTTCTGAATAACCAGAAAAAATAAAAATTTAAAAAGGTAGTAAATATAGATTAGACTGCATTTAGAGTGAGCTATCTAAAGGCTATGAAATGTCAATTAAATAAATTATGATACATTTGTATGATGAAGGATCTTACTGTTATGCAGACATTTAAAATCATGTGACATGATTTTAGGGGTGCCTACGTTGCTCAGTCGGTTGTGCATCCAATTCTTGATTTCAGCTCAGGTCCTGATCCCAGGATCATGGGATCGAGCCCTACACTGGGCTCTGCGCTGGGCATAGAGCCTGCTTGAGAATCTCTCTCCCTCTGCCCCTCTCCCCTGCTTGTATTCTCTCCCTCTCTCTCAAAAATAATAAAGGAAAACTTAAAAATTACAAAAGCACATGGCATGAAATGTTTATGGTATAATGTTTAAATAAAAAAGCAGGGTAAAAAAAGCATTTATAATTTGATATAAATTTTTGTGGCAGGTTATTTTGTTGAGATATTAATTCTATGTATCCCCCTGCCCCTCGCCCCCATTCAAGCAAGTATCCAGACCCTCATATTTTTGTAAGGCAAAAAGCAAAACATAGGCTCTTGTTGTCTTTTGAAATAAGGAGGAGAAACAAAGGACAGAAATGCCTTTGAAGGTGAGGTGGAAGACAGATTCCTTAAGACTTAGAAGTCTGAAGCTCAAATGTTGAGTAAGCAGCTAAGTCTTCTGTCTTGCTCTGTGACAGAACCCAGGATGGTGGCAAAACCTCAAAGGGGAAGGCTGCACCTGGGTGCTTGGGCTGCCAGATTCACTCATTTGATTCCAAGGGTGGTAAAGGAGTATCAGAGTCATGAGACCTGAAGGGAAGATGGCATAAAAGGGAATCTTAGCAGTAAATCAATGTGGACAGACAACTAAATAATTTCCAGGTATTTCCATGATAATTAAGGCCCTAGAAACTTTGTACAATCCTAGATGGAGAGGAAATGCTCAGTAACCGAGATGGACTTACCCACCAGCATGGCAGGATGGGAGCTCAGGTTTAGATTCAAGTTGATCTGAAGAAATGCAATTATTTACTTCTGTGGAATAAGAGAGCCATACCTACAATATGCATATGCAAATACAATGTATTACAAACTATAAATATTAGAAAATACATTCTCAGGATAATTTTCCTCCTTTAGGTATATATTATCGTAGGGAAAAAAAATCACTAAAATTTTAATAGGGATTTTTCTCTACATAGGGGATTTTTTTCCACACTGTTTGCATTTGAAACAGTTTAAATAAATGTGTATTCCTTTTATTTTTGAAAAAAAATATAAAGCCAACTATAAGCTTTTATCCTATATATTTGAACAGGTAAAAAACAGAAGGGTATATATCATAATCTTAGGTTCTATTTCAGCTGTTTCAGATCTACTAGTATTAATATTCTTAGAGGTATAATACAAACTCAACTTCAGGAAAAGAAAACGGGTTTTTCTCACATTAAAAAAAAATTATCATATACCTCCTGCACCCTGTAAAATTTTTAGATATTATTGAATCAGTCAGGGTCCCAGCAGGAAACAGCACACTCCAAAGGCACAACTGAAAACAGTGTAATCAGAATGTGGGCAATGAAACAGCAAGAGATGATATAGTACCACTGCTGACTTGTGGCCAACATGGAGGGAAGGTGGGAGGTTAATAAATACCCTGATCTCTTTCTCCCACTGCCTTCTGATCTGCTAGTGCCCTCCATCAACTGAGCTCAAACAGAAGCCACTGGCGAAGGCACAGTGAGATCTATAGCGGCAATGGAGACTATCTAACACAGTAACATCAAGGGGAAAGCAATCCTACAATTTTGTTATAAATATTTCCAAATTTATGGATTAATAGTTATAAAATTCCAGTTATAAAATAAATAAGTCACATAGATGAAAAGTACATCATAGGGTATATAGTCAGTAATATTGTAATTAACTTTGTACAGTGACAGGTGGTGACTACATTTACCATGGTAAGCATTATGTAATATATAAAATTGTCAAATCACTATGTTGTGTACCTGAAACTAATATAATACTATATGTCGGTTATACTTCAATTAAAAAAATATTTTAGGGGCACCTGGGTGGCTCAGTCGGTTAAGGATCTGACTTCAGCTCAGGTCATAATCTCACAGTTTGTGCATTCAAGCCCCACATCGGGCTCTGCACTGACAGCTCAGAGCCTGAAGCCTGCTTTGGATTCTATGCCTCACTCTCTCTCTCTGTCCCTGCCCCGCTTGTGCTCTGTCTCTCTCTGTTTCTCAAAAATAAATAAACATTTAAAAAAAATTTAAAAATGGGGTGCCTGGGTGGCTCAGTCGGCTAAGTCTCTGACTTTAGCTCAGGTCATGATATCATAGCTCATGAGTTCAATCCCTGCATCAGGCTCTGTGCTGACAGCTCAGAGCCTGGAGCCTGCTTCAGATTTTGTGTTTCCTTCTCTCTCTGCTCCTCTGCTACACGTGCTCTGTTTCTCTCTCTCTCTCTCTCTCTCTCTCAAAAATAAACAAAAACAATTTTTTTAATTAAAAAATATTTTTAATAGAAAAAAATAATTCCAAATTTAAAGACTTCTCCTAGAAGGGTACTGGAAAGACAGTGTTGGACACTAATCTTTGGTACTGTGCAATACACTGGAATTATTACTAGTACTGCTAAGGTACTTTTACTCATCCCTGATTTTTTAAACTATGTTAGGCGCTAGTTAGTGTGACACTTTATATGTATGTGTGTGTGTGTGTGTGTGTGTGTGTGTGTGTGCGTGTGTGCGCGCGTGTTGCTGTTCTCCAAGAGCTGGTGATTTAATAGATGGAGACAATATGTAAACAAATAAGTGCAATTGTTATATGTGTGTAGCAGGATGTTAAAGTGAGACTCTTTCTATCTCATTTTTGTGTGTGGTTCTAAGAAAGTAAATTATTCCCACATTCCACAGTAAAGTGGAAGGCCACCAAAAGTAGAAATTGCAAAAAAGGGGGGGGCTGCTTTTACAATTTACCTGTGTATCCACTTCTAAGTCAGAAAAAAAGTTGAAGTTTAGAAGATTTTGAGAGGGTTTTTAATGTGCAGTGTGTTGACATTGGTTTTTCCTCACCTCATGCCCAGGGAGAGAGGCTTTAATGGAACTTTGATATATGTCCCTTAGAGCTGGGGGTTATGGGGTCACAGTGGATTCGCGTCAGGATTATATTTGAGGCATTCATTCACTCAATACTTCAGTAGCACTTATTTTTTTTAATTTTTTTTTTTAACATTTATTCATTTTTGAGAGTGAGAGAGACAGAGCCTGAGTGGGGGAGGGGCAGAGAGAGAAGGAGACACAGACTCCAAAGCAGGCTCCAGGCTCTGAGCTGTCAGCACAGAGCCTGACACAGGGCTCGAACTCACGGACCGCGATATCATGACCTGAGCTGAAGTCAGACGCTCAACCGACTGAGCCACCCAGGCGCCCCTCAGTAGCACTTATTAAGCAGGTACTATACCAGACACAGGTGACTACAGCAGTGAATGAAATAGATGAAAAGCCCCTGCCTCCATAGAGCCAACATTCTAGTGGAATCTGGACAAGCAAAGATAGCTGGCTAACCGCAAAGATGAGTTTTGAGTGGTCAAAATCTATACTCAGAGGTGTGAGGCAAAGCCATTCTGTGGATATCTGGATCAGATATGGGTTGCTGAAGTAAGTCACGTGGAAGAGTAAAGAGACCCCCACAGAAAGAAGCTGGAGGCATATAGCACAGATGCAAGCAACTGACATTGAGCTGATTGCCAGATGACATATATTTACCCAAGTGCAAGCAAGAGATTGCCAGTATTTGCTCATTGGGGTAAGGTGAGGAAAGAGGTGTTTCCAAAGAATGCATAAAGTTACAAGTGTTGAGTGAAATTGAAGAAGTACTGCTACATTTGCTGACCCACTCTTCCTACAAAATATCTCTACTGATCAATTTTTCAACTCTTGGTTAAAGACCAAGATGCATCCTAAGCCAAATCCCCAAAACATGAAGAGCTGAAAGTCATGTAAAAACTTTATTAAGTGCTTAGGACCTTCAGTTTTGACCAAAAGGTTAACCAAATGCCCGTTCTGATGGCTTATGAGAGGAGCTTTGATATGAGCCTCTGAAGAGTCTAGCCAATCACTGTGAATGAAGGATATATCACAAAGCCCTAAATATTTATTTAGGAGATAACAATCAAAAGGACAAGTTTGAGAGTGACAGATTCATCATTCTTTCATTTTTTCATTTAACAAATATTTAATGAGTACCTACTATTATGCTAGGCTTTGTTCTAGGCACTAGGAGTAGCTTAGTAAATAAAAAAAATTTCTGGAGTGCCTGGGTGGCTCAGTGGGTTAAGCGTCCAACCGTTGATTTCAGCTCAGGTCATGATCTCACCATTGTGAGATCAAGCCCACACAGGGCTCTGCATTGAGTGTGGAGCCTCCTTGGGATTCTCTCTCTCTCTCTCTCTCTCTCTCTCTCTCGCTCTCTCTCTCCCTCTCTCTCTCTCTCTCTCTCCCTCTCTCTCAAAATAAATAAGTAGACATTATTTTAAAAATCCCTATGTTGAGTGTTACGTGATTCCCTGTTACATACTTACAGTATCCCCCATGCTGTCCCTCCCCCTAACTTTTACTTGAACTAGCTTCATTGGGTTTCTTTTCTTTGTATTCAATACATTCCTTCTACAAAAGTAACACGGTAGCAATAGGTTAACTACCTAAGGGCAGGGGCTCCTGGAAATCAATGAGAAAATGACTAATAATAATAAACTGAGGAAGGGAATTAAGTGGCAATTCACTAAAGTAATGTAAACAGACAAGAAATACATGAAAAGATTTTTTTTTTTTGGCTAGGAAGCAAAAAATACAAGTAAAATTAAAGAGATTTTTTTCCTCTTTTTCTTTGCCTATCAACTTGATAAAGGTAAGAAGTACTTACCCTATCCAGTGCTGATGAAAGTATAAAGAAAGTGGACTCTCAGGCACTGTAGAATATAAATTGATATAAGTTTTTGCTTTTTCGTAATTTAGCCATATTTATCATAATTGTAAATGCAAGTTCCCTTTGACCTGGCAATTCCATTACTATGAATTCATCATAAGGAGGTAATCAGGAAAGTACAAAAATGTGTGTATGTATAAAAATATTCATTATAGTATTTTTATAATAATGAAGACTTGGAAATAAGCTAATGGTTCACCCATAGTTTAGTTAATTATTGTATTTCTACACAATGGAATACTATGTCACTATTGAAAATAATATATATCATTACTTATGAACACGAAAACATGGCCATAACTTTTAAAGTGTAGTATAAAACAGTTTAGTATGATCTTATTTCTAAAAACAATTATATATTTATTACACATATTTTTGAAGCATGTGAACATACGCATATGCAGAAAAGAATTGCCAAAATGTTTATGTACTATATAACAATTATTAAATGTACTTTTTGCACTCAACATTCATTAAATAATATTTATTAAGCATTTAGTATATGCTAGGCATTGTGCTGGGTGCTAGAGAAACAGAAGAGAACAATCTGCTAATTTAATCCACTAAATTAACAGTGATTTTTAAAATGACAACAATTTGGGGTGCCTCGTGGCTCATTTGGTTAAGCATCCAACTTTGGCTCAGGTCATGATCTCATTCATGTTCATTCATGAGTTTGAGCCGGGCTCTCTGGTGTTAGCATAGAGCCTGCTTCGAATCCTCTGTCCCACTCTCTCTCTGCCACTCCCCCACTCACTTGCATGCTCTCTCTCAAAAATAAACATTTTAAAAGATATAATATAATAATAATAATTTATAAATAATATATATTAATATATATATAATATAATATATATAATATATATTCTTTTTTAAATGACAACAACCAGTATTGGCGAATTTAAGGAGGAAGGTACCCTCAAATACTATTGTGGTTGGCACCGAATCCTAACCACTAGACCACCAGGGAGGTTTCATATACTATTGTGGACAGTATAAACTGATAAAACATTTCTGGAGGGCAGCTTAGCACTTTTTATTAAAAGCTTTGGAAAAATCCACTTCACTTGACTCTGCAATTCCATTTTTAGGAATTTATTCTAAAGAAGGAAGTATTGGCATATACAAGCAAAACTATGTACCAAGCAGTTCATAAATGAGTTGGTGAGTAGGGGGTAACCTAAATATTAAACAACAGGGATTTGGTTAAATAAAACATCGTATATTCATAATGCTGAATACTAGGGAGTCATATTTAACCTGAAAAATATTTGACAGAGAAAAAAAGACCAAAATATCAAAGTGAAAGGTTTAAACAGACTGTGATACTAAATTGCTCTGAACTCGAGCAAATCACAGAAGTGACCGGAGTCTGTTACTTCATCTGCAAAAGCTTAGATCATTAAGGACCAAACTTTCAATGTGGACCTTGCCTGAGTCTAGGTACTTAACTTTCCTACTTTATAAAGAAAATATGTCAACGTTGGTACAGGGTAGGTGTTAAATTGGCAGATGTTTGCAGAGCTGTGCTAAACTCTCTGTGGATTTGCCAAAAGTTCTCAACAGAGAAAGTACGTGTTTCAGAAGAAAATGTCCAGTTTTTCTCAGTGGTCTGATCTACCCGATTAAAACATTATAACAAAATAAAGAAAAAACAAGCATCGTGCTTGATTTTGACACCAGAGAAAGGCATTAGTGCCCTCATGGAGTTAAAAGTCATGTAGGGGAAACCAGTAATGATACTAAAGAGGGACCAATGGCAACAGAGCCTTGAAAAATGGTTTCTCCAGGGAATGGAGAAAAGGATTTCCGAAGTAGAAAGAAATGCGTGTACACAAAGTACTTGACGAAGAGTGTGGTTGACACAAACAAACGAACCATTATTTTGTGGCCTTTCTTACAGCCTCGCTCTTCTTCCAGTCACACAATACCCCAAATCTCTGTGGACCCTGAATGAGAGATTTCGAGCGGCACACTGTATCACCTGTAGTCGCAGGCGTCGTCTCGAACGATTTCAGGTGTATCAGCCGAGCGGTGAGAAACTGGAGGGAATCGGCAATACACAGGTAATAATCACTGAGGATCCGAGAAGGGCGATTTTGTAGTGGCCGCCCCGAAGCTCTCAGCCGCCGCGGGCACTCCCCGCCCAAGATTTCCCGCCAATCTCAACCCCGCCTCCTGACGAGGCCCCGCCTACTGGGGGGTGATCTGGGAGTTTGAGGGTGGGGTAGCGCTGGGCGCCTATCGATATCTCTGGGATAGATTGCCTTGCCCTGCGCCGCCGCCGTCAAAATCCGAAGACTTGTTTGTAGATCGCCGAGCGGTAGTTTCGGCCGCGCTCCTGGGTCCGCACCTCTGTTGGAGGCCGCAGCCAGACCCGCGCCGGAACCATGGTGCGTTTGATTCCGAGCTCAGGCAGGGTTGGGGCAAAGATCCGCCGACTGGGGGATGGTGAGCCGCCCCTTCGGTCATCCTCAGAGCGGCCTGGGGCCACGGGGTATGGGAACCTCGGCCGACGGGAGGGTTCCAGCAGTGATTCAGCATCTCCGGCCTGGCGGGGAGAGGGGCGATGGGTAGTCAGTGCGGCCTTTCTCCCGGGCTTGTTGCGCTTTCTGCCGGGCCTGGGACACTACCTCCTCGGTCAACTAGATGAGCTCGCCCCTCAAGTTCCTACAGCCGGAGTAGTTCCGAGCGGTTCAGAATGGCTCCTCGTGCTCTATGTAGGAGAGGAGGAAATAGGGACTTGACTTGGCGGCTTCCCTGTACTGCCAGTGCGGGCTTGATCCTAGGGTTTGGGTTCCAGGACAGCGTCCATTTTCCTTGTGGGCCCGTCTCATTTTTCTCTCCCCTACACTCGATCAGAAAGGGTTCTTTTCATTCACTTTGTCCAAGTGAATAAACCGAGGCTGAGAGAAGTGGTGTTACCACGGACACAGTCTAGGGCTCGGGGCTTCCAGTCTCATGTCTGCCATTCTAGCACTCAACTGTCTCACCCCTCGGGTTATTTCCCCAATATTGTGCTGGTAGACTTGTTTCAGTACCCTTATTAAAGCAGTAATGGTTCTGGCTGTGTAGCTATTTGTGTTAACATCTAACTTCCCGAGAACATTCTTGTGTTTTTTTCTTCAATATGAATGTTTATACGTACAAGTCACCGTTTTAAGTGCGGTAAGGGTTCAAAGATAAATCTGACATGTCCCTAATCATAAAGTAGAAAGGGAGTGTAGATAAAGAACTGATGGGAGTATGTGTTGGAATTTTGGGAGAAAAATAGAGAAGACTTAGAGAGATAGACATTTGAGCGAGGTTAAAGAAAAAGCGCTTTTGATCATTTATTAGGGCCCAGTATAAGAGAAGAGCCTAAGCAGAGATGGGAAGGAAAGGTGACACTATGAACTTTAGGAACGGAACCCAAAGGGAATGCTATAGATAGTGGTAGAATTGGAAGTTGGAAAGATGGGTCCTATCTAGATCTGCTCCTCCCTTGTAGCTCATGGTAAATTTAGAATTTGCTTGCAACTGAGTATAGCAGTAATCTTCCAATGAGTTTGTATTAATAGCAGGTGTTAATGTTGAATGGAAACAGATGGGAGAACAGTTTGTAATGATAGAGCTTATTAAAAACTGGAATTTGTAGTGTTCTTAAGTTAACAGGTCTTTTTTCTTTTATTTTCAGTTTCGCAACCAGTATGACAATGATGTCACTGTTTGGAGCCCTCAGGTAAAAATGTTGTGGTTTTCTTTATTTTAATTTTTTTTTTTTATGTTTATTTTGGAGAGGGAGAGAGACAAAGCGTGAGCGAGGGAGGAGCAGAGAGAGAGAGGGAGACACAGAATCCCAAGCAGGCTCCAGGCTCTGAGCTGTCAGGACAACACCCGACAGGGCTTGAACCCATAGACTGTGACATGTGACTTGAGCCAAAGTTGGGCGCTTAATCAACTGAGTGAGTCACCCATGTGTCCCAGTAAAAATGTTTTATACTATATCTGTGAAGTGACTTTAGAAACTCATGAAAGTATAAGCTGTGGCAAAATGGAATATAATCATTTTAGACATCCTGGAACCTAAATTTATCATTAAAGTAAGTTTCCTAGTTTAAAAGAAAAATCATTTGAGAGTTAACCAAACTCCCCTGAGATTTGGGACCACTAAATCAATTTTAAATATATAAAAGGATCTTACAAGATGACTCTAAGATGTGTTGTTTTCTCTTTAGGGCAGGATTCATCAAATTGAATATGCAATGGAAGCTGTTAAACAAGGTTCAGCCACAGTTGGTCTGAAGTCAAAAACCCATGCAGTGCTGGTTGCATTGAAGGTAAGTACAGCAGTAAATAAATCTTCCTCGTGTAGAAAAGGGAACTGTCAGAAGTTTCACTGCGTCGGTAATAAAATCGTAAATGTATTTTTATGTTCTGTAATGTCTCTGTTTAGAGGGCACAGTCAGAGCTTGCAGCTCATCAGAAAAAAATTCTCCATGTTGACAACCATATTGGTATCTCGATTGCGGGACTTACTGCTGATGCTAGACTGTTATGGTGAGTATGATCTTGAAAAGCAAAAGAAACATCCATTTGGATTCATCAAGATACGATGTTTTAGGAAGTTGTCTGGCAGAGTTTAGAAGTTCAGAATACCTTACTGGATTTGGGCTCAGTTACTAAGTATTCCATTTCTTGATCCCTGTAGTAGTAACTACTAACAATTAGCCATGTTAAGATTAAAGCTTTTGAGAAGTCACCTCATAATGCGATACTTGTTAACTCAGTGTTTATTGTTTGAGACAATGTTGTGTCTAAGAAGAGCTTGACACTTTTGTCTGGTTTCTAAGGATCGGCAGAACTACCCTTACTTTAATATGCCAGTATTTGTAAGATATTTATTTTTTGCGAAGCTCATTACTGGATATTCATTCTGTATGTATGAGTCAGATATACATCCTGTCTTCTAGGAACTTAAAATCTAGTAGTATATCTTTAATACAAGGTAGAAAGTGGAGAGGAACAGGTAGATTTCTGTGAGAGTCCAGAGGAGATAGAGATGAGAGACATATAAGTGAAGAGCTGGGGCTTTGAAACCACTTAGGATTTGAGGTGAGGCTAGTTACTTACAGCATTGATGCTTTTAGTATGTTCTGTTTCAGAGTTATTGTTGAATAGCCTAACATGTAGAGCACTTAACACAGTGCCTTTCAGGTAATTTATGAATGTGTGTGTTGGGAGGTCGAAGGTAGTTAGCCAAAACTAATCTCTTAAGCCTGTGATTTAGTGTTTATTTATTTTTGAGACAGAGACAGAGCATGAACAGGGGAGGGGCAGAGAGAGAGGGAGACACAGAATCTGAAACAGGCTCCAGGCTCTGAACTGTCAGCACAGAGCCCGACATGGGGCTCAAACCCATGAGCTGTGAGATCATGACCTGTGCTGAAGTCAGACGCTTAACTGACTGACCCACCCAGGTGCCCCAAGCCTGTGATTTAATTAGGGAAGAAAGAATATACGCACGAAACGCAAATAGTAATGCCACTGTTGAAGATTTTAGAGTTATCCAGTGAGTCGCCTGCTCTCTTAGGTTGGCAAGATAGTGACTGCATTATTGGTTTCTGAGAGCTCTTGAAAGTGTAAAATATGTTCCATGGTCAAACATTTTATTTACCCCATCTATCTAAAATACTGCCATGTAAATGTGTAATCAATGTAAAAACTTCATTAATGAGATATTTTGCATTGTTTTTTGTACTGAGTCTTTGAAATTTCAGTTGTATTTTGCACTTCCGGTACATCTCTGTTCAGGCTAGCCACCTTTTAAGTGCTTAATAGTCACATGTAATCAATACCTGCCATATTGGGCAATGCAGTATAGATAGCCTTGGGAAATGAGCTTAAATAAAAGTAGTGAACAAATAGCATGGTTCCCACAGTCAACATTTGATTATCAGATGTGACATACACATAAACTAGACAAAGCAACGTGGAAAGAAAGGTGCATATCCATTTCCCTGTTGTTTATCCTGTTGTCTTTAATCGTTAGGCATGAATTCTGTTTTCCCCAATGTTACATCTGCTTGAATCTTGGTATGTTTAACAGTGAGACTCAATAGTCTAGTGTTCTGTGTCTCCTTTAGAGTGCTGCTTATGGAGAGGAGCAACATTGGCAGGAACATGTAGCAATGTCCTTGTATGGATTCTATTCCTTGCATTTGCTCTTTCGGGGAAATTTCAGTCAGCTTTCAAGAAAAAAAGCAAATAGTTACTCTTTTTGCTGGTTTAAGACCTAGAATTAAGACAGTCTTATTGACAGTGGGAAAGGGTAGGAAAAGAGAGCTTGCTCTTTTTTTCTTGCTCAGCCTTCTCTAAACTACTCAGAGACCAAGTTTATCTAGAGCTAAGGAATATTTAGTCTTTTTAAAAACCTCATCATGCCCCAGAGTTCAGTATAAAAATGCATCCTTGTGGCATGTCTTTCTTAATCCATGTGAGGAAAAGCAAAAAGATATCAAACTACTTTATTTAGATTGAAATAACTCTGATTTGAAATAACTAATTTTTCTTGTTTCTTTTTTAGTAATTTTATGCGCCAGGAGTGTTTGGATTCCAGATTTGTATTTGACAGACCTCTTCCTGTGTCTCGTCTTGTATCTCTAATTGGAAGCAGTATCCTTTTTATGTTAGGATTTATGGATGTGAAATTCAAAGAATTTTGATACTTAATCCTTATGTTAATTATTATATAAAATATAACCTAATGCTTATGTTAATTATTGGGAATATAATACATAAGATAGGTAAGATTCTGAAAACTTTAAGGTTAGTTACTTTTCAATAACAATGTTTAAAATTTAGAATTGTGGGAAGTTTTGCCATGGAAAAATGTTCTAAGTAAAGCATTAGATTGCTCTTTCATCAGCCCTATTCCAGACATAGAGAAGCCCAATTCAGGAAAACTATTCAAGTATCATTTTTAGAGGAGATTTAAAGTTTTTATTGGTGGTTCTAGATGTCCCCCCAAATTCTTAACCTCTCACCCAAAATAGATGAGGTACTCTACATAAGAGGAGATCATTTTGCTGGCACTCATTCTTAGGTTTTGTGGATAGTTTTAACATTTAAAAAAAAAATTTTTTTTTTTTAATGTTTATTTATTTTTGAGAGAGAGACCATGCGAGTAGGAGAGGGGTGGGGAGGTGGGAGGTAGGGGGTGGGGCGGGACACAGAATCTGAAACAGGCTCCAGGCTCGAGGCGGTCAGCACAGAACCTGATCCAGGGCTTGAACTCCCAGACCCTGAGATCATGACTTGAACCAAAGTCGGATGCTCAACCAACTGAGCCACCCAGGCACCCCCTCCCAATGTTTTTTAATATGGGGCCAAAGAAATATGGTTCTTTTATTTTCTCTTTGCTGTGATGGATTATGCAGCAATTAAAAAACCAAAGCTCTTTGTTAATAATGTTTAACTTGAAAAAAAAGATAGTACTTTATTCCTTGTTAGAACAGTTTCTTTAACTAGCTTAAGAGACCCAGATACCAACGCAACGATATGGCCGGAGACCATATGGTGTTGGACTGCTTATTGCTGGTTATGATGTAAGTTCATAGAATATTTGTTATATTTTGATGATTTTTCAAAACTGACTAGAAATTTCGTAATTTTTAGCTCAAAGTCAAAAATTGTGTGTGTGTGTACATATATATATATATATGTAATGTATGTATATATATGTATGTGTATTTTTTTCTGTTTGTAGGATATGGGCCCTCACATTTTCCAGACCTGTCCCTCTGCTAACTATTTTGACTGTAGAGCTATGTCCATTGGAGCACGTTCTCAATCAGCTCGTACTTACTTGGAGAGACATATGTCTGGGTTTATGGAGTGTAAGTAATTTTTTTTTTGTCCCCTCCAGAGATGAGCCAGAGATGAGAACCACTGTATTGGTTACCAATTATAAGTTCTGTTGACAACTTTTAGTTTTCTATGATTCTGTTGTTATTTTTAGCCACATAGACATTTCTGTATAAGTAGTGCATAGACAAGAAATGAGGGTAGCTATGAAAAAGAAAGGTAAAATGATGATGGAAGATGTGATCATGGGGCAGGTTTTCAAGTGCTTTGCTTAAACAGTGGTCTTGGACTTTAACACATGTTTTTTGGACATCTCTTTAGGTGCCTGTGTGGTTGTTTACCCTTCATTCTATTGTGGTGTATTGCATTATTGGGCTTTTGAATATTAAACCAGCTTTGGACTCCTAGGACAAATCCCTCTTGATCATGATTTATAATAGTAACTATATATAGAAATGTTTACATAAACATAATTGTTGCTGGATTCATTTTGCTGATATTTTGTTGAGGTTTTTTTTGTGTCTGTATTCATAAGAATAATTGATCTGTAGTTTTATTTTCTTGTGATATCTTTGTCTAGTTTTGGTATCAGGTTAATACTGGCCACATAGAAATATTGGAGACTTTGTTTATAAAGAGCAAATAAATTCCATAGAATACATTTTACAAAAATTTGAGCTGTAGCATTTGTGAGTGAGGATTCTCATTTAATTTAGCATAAAGGTGAAATTTAGTAACAAAAATCATGTATTCTCCTCTTTAAGTAAAATAATAGCAATGTTATTATTATTAGAAGATTATATGGCTAAACATTAAAATTTTGGCTTTTTATTGTGATATATTTATTATGTGACTAAAACCATAATAACAGACTGTAGACCTGGTAAAAGCAGCCTCATGTGAAGATGAAATTAAGAAATAATTGTTAATTTGTTACATAGGCAATTTGAATGAACTGGTTAAACATGGTCTGCGTGCCTTACGAGAGACACTTCCTGCAGAACAGGACCTAACTACAAAGGTAGATAATCATGTTTTTCAACTTGAAGTTTTAACATTACAGGTCAATCACTTATTTCATAAGTATAAGTAATAGAGGCGTGTACTACACAGTTCTTCAATTTGGGAGATTTGCCTTGGTTCATTCTTTCTCTTTAAGCTATTCACTAAGTGATCTGATTTTGCAATGATTTTTAAACATTTCTTTTTGGTGTAAAGCAATAAAGCCAGTAAGTTTTATGTAGAATGCCCTACATTTCTTTAGCAGGTCAGAATACCTTTGTATTATTATTATTTTTTTAATGTTTATTTATTTTTGACAGAGAAAGAGACAGAGCATGAGCGGGGGAGGGGCAGAGAGAGAGGGAGACACAGAATCTGAAGCAGGCTCCAGGCTCTGAGCTGTTAGCACAGAGCCCGATGGAGGGCTCGAACTCACAGACTGCGAGATCATGACCTGAGCCGAAGTCGGACACTCAACTGACTGAGCCACCCAGGCGCCCTGATACCTTTTTGTATTATTAACTCAGTTAACAAATATATGTATTGAGCACCTACCACATGCAGACACTAGGCATTGAGAATATAAGCACAGCAAGCATCTTGGCCTTCATGGAACATACTATCCAAGTTGGGGCGAGAATATATACCCATAAGTAAATTATATAATATATTAGAAGGTGATAAATGCCACAGAAAAAATAAAACAGGTTAAAATGAGAAAGACCATCTGGGTATAGGAAGGAGGTGTGCTGGGGAAAATTTAAAATAGGGTGATCAAGGATGGCCTTGGATGGTCAAGAAAGTGAAATTTGAGGAAAATATCTAAAGGAAGTGAGTGAGTGAGCCATTCAGATGTCTACCACAAGATTAATCCAGGGAATACAAGTATAAGGGCCTTGAGTCCAGAACATTCCTTGTAGTTGAGGCAGGGAGGCTAGTAGTGTTGGAGTCAGTGATCAAGAGAAAGAGAAGGAATAAAGTCAGATAAATGGAGGCCAGATCATATATAAACCATTGTAGGTATTTTGGGTTTTATTCTGAGTGGGCTGTCAAGAGTTTGAGCAGAAGAATACCATGATTTGATTTGGGTTTTAAAGAGTCATTCTGGTTGCCATTTTGAGAACAGATTATAGTGGGCAACATGGGTGAAAATAGTTTTAAAACTGTTAAGGTAATGCAGATGAGAGAACGTGGTGAATTAGAGCAGAGCTATGGAGTTGGAGGGGGAGGTAAGTGGTTCAGTTTGGGGTATGTTTTGAAATTAGAGCTAAAAATGTTTGCTAACGAATTAGTTGTGAGGGTGTGAGAACAACAACAAAACAAGTTGTTTTCAAAATTTGGGGCCTGATAGATTAAGGAGAGGTTTACATTTACTGAGATGGATAAGACAGTAGAAGGGACAGGTTTGGGGGTGGGAGTTGTGGAAGATCAGGCAGTTAGCTTGGGACTTATTAAACCTGAAATGCCTATTGTCCATTGGTGATATAAAATAAGCAGTTATTGGGGCACCTGGCTGGCTCAGTCAGTGGAGCATGCGACTCTTGACCTCAGGGTTGTGAATTCAAGCCCCATGTTGGGTGTAAAGCTTACTTTAAAAAAAAAAAAAAAACAGGGGCGCCTGGGTGGCGCAGTCGGTTAAGCGTCCGACTTCAGCCAGGTCACGATCTCGCGGTCTGTGAGTTCGAGCCCCGCGTCAGGCTCTGGGCGGATGGCTCGGAGCCTGGAGCCTGTTTCCGATTCTGTGTCTCCCTCTCTCTCTGCCCCTCCCCCGTTCATGCTCTGTCTCTCTGTCAAAGATAAATAAACATTAAAAAATAAAATAAAATAAAATAAAATAAAAAAAAACAGCATTTATCAGATGTGTCTCCCCTAAAGTTTGGTGGAGAATGGTCTAGCCTAGACTTACAAATATTGGAGTCTTTATGTAGAAACGGCATTTTGAGACTGGATTGGATGACACTGCTAAAGGAATCATAGTTTTGTAAGAGGTTTAAGGCCTGGGCCAGGGGCACTCTAACCTTCAGAGATTGGAAGGTAAGTATCAGCAAAAAGGACTGAGAATGATGACCAGGGAGATAGGAGGAAAACTTAGAAAGTGAGACATTCTTGAAAGCAAATGAAGAAACTATTTCAAGGAGGAGGGAACAAAAAATTGGTAATACATCAAGGAAGATGTGCAGTGAGAATTAAATGTAATGGGGGACTCGACTAGACGGTTTCATTGGAATGGTGAGCCAAAAGCCTGAAAGGGATGAATCAGTAGAGAATGGGCAAGGACGGACTGGAGGCAGCTCTGTGGAGATTTTCTCTTGCAGGGTCAGAGAAATGGGTGGTGACTGGAAGAGAATGAAGGGAAGTTTTTTGTTTTGTTTTTTTTTTAATTAAGAGGGGAGAAATTACAGCATGTTTGGTGCATGGTTATAAGAATAATCCCTGTAAAGGGAAACATTTATGTAGGAGGAATATGAGAAAAACTGCTAGACCAGTGTCCTTAAATAGTACACAGGTGGAAGAAAAGTAGACAGACCTTAGACAGGAAATTGGACTATTCATTAACACAGCAAGGGAGAGGATCTAGGGATATGATACCATGGGAGCTTGTGAACATTCTCTTCTAATTGCTTCTGTTTTCTCAGTGAAATGAGAATGGAAAATGTTAGAAGATGTCCAGGAGAAGAGATTGAATGATCTAGGGACCCATATAGTACAATGCAGGAATGATCATTAACCAGAGTATAGGTATCAGTCAGCATTTTATAAATCCATTTTGTTACAGTGATTAGATAATTATTATGTAATATGTATGTGAAGAATTTATAGCTTGATAATCTTTTGAAAATAATTTTTCCTATCATAAAAGTAATTTTTTTTTCAAAGAAATCAGGAATGTACATTAAATTATTTTTATTTGTTTAAAGTACCCATAATGCTATCACTGAAGATGACTGTCTTTTAAAATTTGGGTTTATAGTTAACTGTTGACATGTACACTTTGGAAAAGTTTGCTCAGGTATCTGGGTTTCTGATTTCATATTTTTACTGAATCGTAGATAATGATTCAGTGAAATCATTGAGAGAAGGCCTATATATCCTTATGCCTCAAATTTTCACTAAAATTTTAATTTTACACTGGATAGCATTCACTGAGCATTTTAAGAATTGGTCTTTAATTTTAATATGTAGAACATAGTTCTAGGAGCCCACCAACTTCAGCACTTTATAACCCACTACTTACTCTCTTTCCTTGTTAAGAACCATCATCTCTTAAACAAGAAACAAACCTGATTGTTTCTTAGGAGTTAGGCTTACTGCTTAGCTAAGTGACTTGCTCCATTACACTGGTCTGCAGCACATTCTCATTATGATTCAACTTGCGAATTTCTTGGTGGCATAGACCTTTGAAGTTACTTGTGATTATCAAAATATGAAATTTGCAAGTTATAAGAGTCTACAGTTTTCTTCCTTTTTTCTCTACACTTGAGTGTTTTTCAAGTCTTATTTAAGTGCTATATAAACTTTTATTCTGCTTTGTTTCACCCATTTAATCATAAACATTTTTCCAACCTAAATTCTCTTGATTTTTAATTTTTACCGTTTTTTCCCCCTCAGAATGTTTCCATTGGAATTGTTGGTAAAGACTTGGAGTTTACGATTTATGATGATGATGATGTATCTCCATTCCTGGAAGGTCTTGAAGAAAGACCACAGAGAAAGGCACAGGTATATAACTAATCATTACACCAGAGACTTTAGTTCTGTCATAAGCTGCTGTTCCTACCACAAGTGTGTAAACCTACCATTTTTGTTTTTAATTATTGAGGTAGGCTCATAATTCAAATGACAGTAGGAGAACTTAGAACTGAGTAATGTGAAATACTGAGGGAGCAGTTATCTACATAAGTGAAAGAGGGTTGATAATCTAGTTATCTGTTGCTATTTTTCACAATTCTGTGGGTTGACTGGCTAAATAATTCTTTTGCTAGTCTTACTTAGGGCCTCTTGTGTTGAAGTCAGTTGAAGCAGGGGGGCTGGAACATCCAAGATGGCTCTACTTATGCGTCTTTTTTTTTTTCTTTTAATTTTTAATGTTAATTTTGAGAGAGATGGAGTGCAAGGCAGGGGAGGGGCAAAGAGAGAGAGAGAGAGGGAGACACAGAATCCGAAGTAGGCTCCAAGCTCCCATCTGTCGCCACAGAGACTGATGTGGGGCTAGAACCCACCAACAACAAGATCATGACCTGAGCTGAGGTCGGATGCTTAACCAACTGAACCACCAAGGCACCCCTTTTTTTGTTTTTTGTTTTTGTTAATGTTTTGTTTTTATTTTATTTTATTTTATTTTATTTTATTTTATTTTATTTTATTTTATTTTATTTTATTTGTTTATTTTGAGAGCGAGCGCAAGCAGGGAAGGAGCAGAGAGACACTCCCAAGTAGGCTCCACACTGTCAGAGCAGAGCCCGACCCAGGGCTCAATCTCATGAACCATGAGACCATGACCTGAGCCGAAATCAAGAGTTGGACACTTAACTGAGGGAGCTACCCAAGCTTCCCCTCACATGTCTTCTTTATTCAGACTTTCTTGGTATATCTTAGAGGGACAGTTAGAAGGCTGAGACTGCTGCTAGGATGGCTGTGTCCTCTCAGAACCTTTCTTCAGCAGGGTAGCTTCTCAGAGCTTGTAAAAGTTCAAAAGCTCCAAAGTGGAAGCTGCCAGACATTCTAAAAGGCTGAGGCTCGGGAGTGGCACAGCATCAGTTTTGCACATTTTATTGGTTAAAACAAGTCACAGGGCCGGCCAAGAGTCTATAGGAGTGAGGACTGAGGGAAAGTTCATTGGGGACCCTCTGGAAACTAAGTTGGCTCTTCACAAATACTGAGAAAAGGGTCAGGAAATACTGGTCTTTTTGGTTGAATATTTAGAATACACATTGGCGGGGCACCTGGGTGGCTCAGTCGGTTGAGCGTCTGACTCCCACTCAGGTCATGATCTTATAGTTCATGCGTTCAAGCTCCACGTTGGGCTCTGTGCTGACAGCTCAGAGCCTGGAGCCTGCTTTGGATTCTGTGTCCCCCTTTCTCTTTGCCTCTCCCCTGCCCGTGCTCTGTCTGTGTCTCTCAAAAGTGAATAAACATTAAAAAATAAATAAAATTTCTTTAGGGGCGCCTGGGTGGCGCAGTCGGTTAAGCGTCCGACTTCAGCCAGGTCACGATCTCGCGGTCCGTGAGTTCGAGCCCCGCGTCGGGCTCTGGGCTGACGGCTCAGAGCCTGGAGCCTGTTTCCGATTCTGTGTCTCCCTCTCTCTCTGCCCCTCCCCCGTTCATGCTCTGTCTCTCTCTGTCCCAAAAATAAATAAACGTTGAAAAAAAAAAAAAATTTAAAAAAATAAATAAATAAAATTTCTTTAAAAAAAAAAAAAGAATACACATTGGCTATTTACAGATACTTATTTGATAGTTGTATAATTGAAAATAAAGTGTTCTGGAGAGACACTGTTTTCTAC
The DNA here is from genome assembly GCF_022079265.1 of Lynx rufus. Classification (NCBI taxonomy): domain Eukaryota; kingdom Metazoa; phylum Chordata; class Mammalia; order Carnivora; family Felidae; genus Lynx; species Lynx rufus. Next base: position 70,843,348 of record NW_025814897.1, on the reverse strand, counting down.
AGTGTGAATTTTTTTTTTCACCTTGGAGAGGATATTGTTGGTACTATTTAGAGAAGCAAGATTTGCATTGTATTTAAACCTGTTGGTAAGAACCAGCACTGTTGGGGAGAATGCTGTGAGTTCCACACCGCTGGTTGGTTTGACCATGTTTTCACTCTGTTTATTAGTGCTAAAGAGGAAGAGAATGCCTAAAATCTACTGATTATATTCTAAGGCTAGTAGTGATGATAAAAGGAAGGCCTTTATTCCTAACCAAGACAATATGGTAAAATGCTGGAATTGTTCAGTGATGCTTTGGTTTTCAGACCTATAAAATTACGTCTGTTTAAAAACAAAAACAAAAACAAAACTTTGTTCAGAAATTTTAACAGGACAGTCAACTAAAATTGAATATCCAAACTCTTTCCTAACCCCTTTTCTCATAAATTCTTTCAGACTGTAATAAGTGTGATAAGAAGTATATATTAGTCAAGTGATTTTTTTTTGACCTATTTTGTTTTTTTCTTCCCCTTACAGCCTGCTCAACCTGCTGATGAACCTGCAGAAAAGGCTGATGAACCAATGGAACATTAAGTCATAAACCAGTCTATCTGTATATTATCAAATATGTAAGAATTCAGGAGCACGTACTGATGACAATAATCTATACTTTGAACCAAAAGATGCAGGGTGGTCTTATGGTATGTTTTAGGAATCAGCCCAGATGTGTTTTTCCCAGGCTACTTCTCTGAAACCATATGATGGTATGCATTTTTTTTTTGAGAGGGTCTATATAATCATTTTCTAGAAAGTATAGTTATCTGTACTAATGTTTTTATATGAAGAACATAGTGTCTTTGTGGTTTTAAAGACAACTGTGAAATAAAATTGTTTCACCTGCTGGTGTATTGGGTTTTTGTTTTTTAAGTAGCTTCAACTGTAAATAGTACGAGATTACAACTGGTCATCTGCCATGTTTGCCAAATTAAATTGCCTTATGTTTAGTGACGGGGAAAATAATACCTTTTATCTATCACAACCTTATACCAGTTCCCTGTGTGTGGACTTGCTACATGAGAATCTATGGAGATTTGTTTCAGAATACAACTTGCAAAGTTCAACCCTGGAGATTTCTTAATAAACCTAAGAAACCTCCCCTTTGCAACCACCATAGTAGCGAGACTATTAACATATGAATGGTTTTTCTTTCCAACCAGCAGATGGCAGTAGTGCTAGCTCTGGCCTCCGTGTAGGGAACTTCCTGCAAAAATAACAAAGGGAAATTTTAATCCCAAACCATCATTTCCTCTCAGCCTGCCCAGCCCCACTCCATCGTAATCTTTAGGCTGACTTCCATTATTTTTGTGAGTGGTGTATGCAGAAATTGCAGAACAATTTTTATCTTAGGCCATGCAAAATGAAATCTGAGGAAATCTGATTTACAAAACAATCCCAACATGTCGCTGCTAAGAAGCCGAGAGGAGTTTTTTATTTCCTGAGATTCCTATCTAGAAAGGAGCAGTTCATTTGTAGATAGGGAATTTAGATTTTAGACCTAATTCTACTAATTAGTTACCATTGTCTTCGGGCAAGTTACTTAGCTCTAGTTTAAGGAACTCCTTTGGAGAATTAGGGTGAAGGTTAAATGGGAGAATTTATGTGAAAACTTGGACACTTTAAAATTCATAAATTGTTACTTTACTTTTTTTTCCAGATCACCTAAAACTTTAAAAGCTTGAGTAGATTTAAATCTCTAGCTTCTTGAAGGGAAAGTGCTAGGTGCTTTCTGGCAAACTTGTTGAGGGAAAGACCTGACTAAATATAGGAATGTGTATGAGGTGTTGGGTCTGTGTTCTGAAAGTAGCCTCAGGAGTCTGCCATTTGAGCTTGGGATGAGACCACAAGTACCATGTGGCCATTTGACCTACAATAGATTTGCATTAAGCACATGCAACTTTCATAAACGCAAAGTGAAGAGGGAGTTCTCCCACAGGCCTTCAGACTCAATAGCTAGTATAGTCTGGAGGAGGGAACATAAGTGGGAAATTTCATAATCTGATCTTTAAAGCCTCAGGCGGGTCTCTTCTGTGCCTATCATTGTGCCAGCCTCTGTCTTGTTGAGTGATTCTGTTGTTTAAAGATAACATGTATAATGTATATCGTTTTGTACCTGTTCCTAAATGTAAACCAATTACTTGACTGGTGCTCAGGTGGGAAAAAAATGTGATCTGGATAGTACTTAAGAGGCGATTTTAAAGATTTTTTTTTTAAAGATTTTTTTGAGAGAAAGAGAGAGAGAGACAGAGTGCAAGCGGGGAGGGGCAGAGAGAGAGGGAGACACAGAATCTGAAGCAAGCTCCAGGCTCCAGGCTCTGAGCTATGAAAACAAAGGCTGACTCTAGGCTGGAACTCACAAATCGCAAGATCATGACCTGAGCCGAAGTCGGATGCTCAACCGACTGAGCCACCCAGGCGTCCCCAGAGGCGATTTTAGTAATCTTTTTAATATGTGATGTTAGTCTTATACGTTGACCTTAGAATTTAAAATCGTTTCCACCCCAGTAAGATTCAGTCAACTCCACTGTTTGTACAGAGTTCGTTGTAATGCCTTTTCATTGTCACTTTGTCTAGTGTGTTATATTCATTCTGTTTAGTCTGTGTTAATGATAAACAATAAAATTCCTAGTTGTATCCTCTCACAAAACCTATCACTGATACACAAACAATCAATTTACCTGGAATTTATTAGACATCTATATGTACAGCTTTGAAGAACTCATGGTTAAAAAATAAGAGGCAGTAAAGTGGGTCACAGGATTCAGGTTGTGGGACCAGCTTTCTCAATGTTTGATGATTTTGTGATTTGAGAGCAAGTCCCTTTTCTTTAGGCCTTGATTTCCTAGATGCCTGTTTTTATGATCCTTGGTATATGACTCTCAAAAGGTCTTTGCTCTCAAAAAATTTAAATTTCACATGCATTCAAAATGATATAATTACATAGTAGAATAGAAAATAGAAGTCCCAAAACAAGGTGCATGTTATAAACCAGGAAGAAATAGGCTTTTCAAGGTCATGATATCTGTTGAACAAACTCTGTACTTAATATACATCAATACATATACACCACCAATGACATTTTAAGTGCAGACCTAAAATGAGATTTTGTAAAACATTGTATTTTCTTGCCCTCTTCACATTTAATAGTTTCCTTAATGACTCTGTCACGGTAAGTCTCAAATTTTCTTCTGTAACACAATGATCCTCCAGGGCAACTGAAGTGGGTGTGGTTGGTCCTACACCATAGTGGCTCTAAACTGAGCTTTCATATTGCTGTCTAGTTTTTACGCTTTTGGGGGCCTTATTTCATGCCAACAGATTGTCACTTTTTGATATGTGGGCTTGGAAACCAGATACTGTACTTGCAAAATTTCATGTTAAACACATGGAAGTGAAAGAACCTGTTGTATATATATCTTGGGTTGATCTCAAGGGAATTATGTTGCATGAAAAAACAATCTCAGTGGTTACATTGTATAGTTCATATATATTACATCCTTGAAATGAAAAAATTACAGAGATATGGGAAATTACAGACTTGCCAAAGATTAAGGAAGGAAGTGGCTGTGACTGTAAAAGGATAGCAGGAGGGATCTTTAAAAGTGTTCTGTATCATTTGTGGTGGTAGTCACATGAATCTAAATATGGTAAAATTGCATAGAACTAAATACACAAGTGAATGCATGTAAAACTGGTGAATCAGAATGAGGTAAAGACTGAATTATATCAATGTCAATCTCTTGGATTTGGTATTGTACTATAATGATGCAGAATGTTACTACTGGAAGAAACTAGTGGGATAGTATATGGGATCTCTAGATCACAATTATTTCGATGAAAAAAAATTTTTTTAATCAATGCACGGGTTTTGAAGAGCTTTCTTAGAAAGTGCTATAAATGGGTGACTTTCGTGATATATTCTGGGTGCTTGAAGAATTTACATTTTGCTTGATGGTTCTAAAAATCTCAAATAGCTAGATTCTGGATACATGAGGCAGTATTTGTATTGTCTTCCTAACTGAAGTGAACCTATTAAGGGCAAGTTCTGTCAGATGTCTTTGTATTCACAGTATTTTGCTCAAGGGTTCAAAAAAATGTTTAATGATAATTGGGCAGAAAACCTTTGCTGGGAAGATGCTGTGTGGGGGCACATGGAACCTCAAATGGGCAAAACTGAAGGTGCCATGGCTGATTATAGCTGTAACAATTAGGTTTGTGGAGACAGGTAAAAATCCTTTAAAATCGTTAATCTCCCTTTGTACGTTAAAAAAAAAAAAAAAGTTAATTTCTTGGGTGCTCAAAAAGGATCGTGAAAGGGACCATTACGAGGTAAAGAGTGGCCTTGATGTTCCAGTAAACCCAGCCTAACTGCAGAGGCAGAGATTCAGACTACTGGAGAGGAGACGTTAAGAACTGAAATGGATCTTCATAGAATCTAGTGTTACCTATTAGAAGAAATGAGGCGACTTTCCCAAAGAGTAATTAGTTACTTTCTCTGTTTTGTTAGTGGGTGAACTAGAAAATGGCTTCCAGCTCCCAGTCTGGTGCTCTTTCCCCCTGGACCACACAACCCTATTTTCCTCTTTCCGGGCACCTCCTCCCTTGCCTGTTGCAGTTCCTGAAAGAAACAATTTCTAAGTACCGCTTAAATAACCACAGCGCTTAATTCGGCGCTTGGCTTGCGGGGAAAGCTTAATAATGCTTCTCCAGTCCCCAACGTAGTCTAAAACAACCGTGGACTAGAGGAAGAAACTTGCAGCGTACTTGCAGAGCGCAAGCGCAGGACAGAGAAGGCATGTCCTCTCTGAGTTGCCGTAGGCGCTAGGTGGCTTGTCCTCGTAACCCCCACCTCCTTCCACGTCAGCCGAAGACTGTGCGGAGCGGCGGCTGCTGCTGCGGGTTGGAGCCGGAGTCGACGGTCCCACCGTTGCCCTAGCTGCCGCCCCTGGGAGCCAGGTAGCGGGCTACAAGCCCCCAATCTCGGAGGCGTGTTGGGCCGGGCTGAGTCGGAGGAACTGGCTCTCCGGCGGGAAGATGAGGAAGGGGAGCGACTAGGCCGCTCGCGTCCGGGCCTGGCCAAGTGGAACGGGGGGCTGGGGAGCTCTGGGCCAGACGCCCCTTCCCGTCTTTGCGTACTGACCAGGGGTCTGATCTCTTCCCGGGCTCCGGGACTCACCATTCCAGGGCGGGGGGCTGCCTTGCAGGAGGAAGAGGAGGGGTGGGGTGCAGCGCACCCATTGACCCTCGGACACGCAGTCGCGTCCACCCATGAACGCGAAATGTTTCTGGTTTTTAGCTGAGTACTCGTGCGCAGGTCTCTTGAGCAGTTCAGGTTGTGTGTTATGTTCAAAAATCATTGTTCTGTTAAATGGTGGGGTGGGGCTGGAGGACTGTCACTGTATTGTGGGCCTTAGTGTTGCAGTACAGCATTCTCAAGCCCTGGGCGGGTTTGTGGGGTGGGAGATAATATACCTTAGACCGAGGCAGACCGTGTTTTTTATTGTTAGGCATTATTTTTATGGGACCACATATAAACTGATCCCACTTTTCTAATACTTTAAACTCACTAGCCAAACGGAATGAACTTTAGACAGTAAAGATCACAATAGTTACTGGTTGTGTTTTTGGTTTTTTACTTGTAACGATAGCCTTGTATTTCTTTTTCTAGATTTTCTGGCATCTATCATCCTTACGTCTTGTATCGAGATTTGATTATATCCCGAAACCATGACGGCTGCTGAGAACGTGTGCTATACGTTAATTAACGTGCCCATGGATTCAGAACCACCATCTGAAATTAGCTTAAAAAATGATCTAGGTAAACTCTGATAATATTTTGAAAATGAAATGGAGAAAAAAATGAAAACAAAAAGCTCCTTTTCAAGTTTCTTTGTAATTAGAAATACTTAATTTTGTCTAAACACTGTTTTCTAGGATCTCTTTAATAGACGTTTGGTCTTACTGAAAATGGAAACTTGTTACATTTAGGCTTGCAATATTGGTTTTTGGAAATAACATCTCAATTTGTCTTAGTAAAGCAAAAGAAATATAATAGTTTAGTTGTTAGATATAATGGCTTGTGTAGCTTAATATATTATGCTGAAGTATAGCTGACAGTTTTCTATAGATAACAGGTTGAGAATGTGTATTTGAATGTCTTAGTTTCTTTGTGCACTGAACTTCATATTCCTTAGCTTGTAAAACCAAAAGAACTTTGTTCTTTTGGGTTCGCCACCTATTGAACAAATGAAGTCAACCCTTTTTCAAGCTTTTGAGGTTTAAAAAAGTTTAAGCTTTTTTAAAGCATTTTATACAAAAAGAAAACAAGTGGATTTTAAAAGTGTATGTTCTGTCTCCTTTTTGTGAGTGATTCTGTCAGAAACATTTTTTTAAAGCAATGCATTCCAAAGTAATAATTCTTGTTTCATTGAACTACTGAAAATAAGTTTAACCTACACTGGTGACTCTAATCTAAGAATAGAGTGAGAATTATGCTTCAAATCTTGGAAATATCTTTTAGAAGATAATTTGCAGTTTGAAAGGAGACAATATGTTACTTGCCTCATTCCACCTCTTAATCAGAAGCATTGAATACCTCCTGATTTTAGGCTACTTAACATTAGGTTTCTATTGAGATCTATTTTTAGAGAAGGAAAAAGAAACCCTCCTTTATGGCATTTAAACCCATACCCCTATATACAAAAGGTACATATAGTTCCTTTTTTTTCATGGTTATGTAAGATAGTATAATGAAATGCAAATTAATAAGTTTTCATTACTTTTTTACATTTTTCTTTAAAAAAATTTTTTTTAATGTTTATTTTAGAGAGAGGACAGAGCGTGAGTGGGGGAGGGGCAGATAGAAAGGGAGACCCAATCCCAAGCAGGCTCCAGGCTCTGAGCTGTCAGCACAGAGCCCCACTCAGGGCTCAAACTCATAAACTGTGAGATCATGACCAAGCCGAAGTTGGACACCCAACTGATTGAGCCACCCAGGTGTCCCATTTTACATTTTTCTTAAGGTTTATTTATTTTTAAGAGAGAGCGCGTGAGCGCTAACGGGAAGGGGCAGAGAGAGAGACAGAATCCAAAGCAGGCCCCAGGCTCTGAGCTGTCAGTACAGAGCCTGATGCGGGGCTGGAACTCACAGACGGAGAGATCATGACCTGAGCCGAAGTCAGACACTGAATCGACTGAGCCACCTAAGCACCCCACTATTTTTTTTCTTAAAATTTAAAAGTTTTCGCTTTTAGACCCTAAAATACTGAGGTTATAGATGGGAAGATAAAGAACAGAATCTGTCCTTAATTGTAACAATATCTTTTTTGTAATTGCAGCTGCCTTAATTACCTTCCCCTTACCAAGAAAGAAAGAAGTAGTCTTAAATCTCAAATTTTATGTGTATGTGCATATATATATTTAATGTTTATTTATTTATTTTGAGAGAGACAGGGAAGCGGAGAATCCCAAGCAGGCTCCTCAGCGCGGAGCCCAACGTGGGGCTCAAACCCATAAACTGTGAAATCATGACCTGAGCAGAAACCAAGAGTTGGTCACTTAACCAACTGAGCCACCTAGCCGCCCCTGCTGTATATATTTTTTACTGTATCTCAAAAGAGTTGATATGAGAAAAAGTTTAGAAATAGTTTCCAGTTAGAGTAACAAATACTTTTTTGTTTGGTGATATATTGAGTTATTTTATGTATACTTTTATTAGTCAATCGATATGAGTTCTGATGACTTTACATTACCCGGAGTAGGAAGTACTTGGTTTATTTTGGTTTATTTGTTAGTAGTGTCATAAAGGACAAGAAGTTCTGAAAATTTTGAAGATATAGGAAAAAAAGTATCCTTTACCTCACTTTGAATTGTTGGAATAAGTGGAAATTGGAGTTAAGAGGGCTGGCAATATAAATGATTGTATATTTTTTACAGGTTTTCTATTTAGTTACCAGTTAAAAGTTTCTGCTAAACTTTTAGAATTTGCTAATTTAGGAAAAGTAGTAAAAAAAAAAAAACTGGAACAAAAGACATCAGCATTATAATGATACAGTTTTATGCCTTTTGGACTTTGTGTCCTTTATGTTATCAAACAGATTAGGGAAAAAAACTTTTCTTTTTTTTTTATATTCAGGAAGCTTCCAGACAGAGATAAGACCTGTTTAGGCTCACAAATCCAACTTTAGCTACTTAAAATTTGCCCAGTCTGTCATCTTATCATAGTTTTTGCTATCAGCTTCTGTCACCTCTCCTGATGCTTTGTTTTTGTCATCCTCACAGACTTAAAAACTGAAGGTTTGCACAGATTGATTCTTCATCATTTTTTGGTTTCTTGAGTTGATGTGGCACATACCAAGTTTTTCATATGTAGCAGGATAATACTCTGAAGCAGGGAGAGATGCATGAGAAATTGGTCTGTTTTAAAAATTTTTTTTTTTTAACGTTTATTTATTTTTGAGACAGAGAGAGACAGAGCATGAACGGGGGAGGGTCAGAGAGAGGGAGACACAGAATCTGAAACAGGCTCCAGGCTCTAAGCTGTCAGCACAGAGCCCGACGCGGGGCTCGAACTCACAGACTGTGAGATCATGACCTGAGCCGAAGCCGGCCGCTCAACCGACTGAGCCACCCAGGCGCCCTCTTTTTTTTTTTTTTTTTTTAAATTTTTTTTAACGTTTATTTATTTTAAAAAAAATTTTTTTTAACATTTATTTATTTGGAATTGGTCTGTTTTAAACAAAAATGTTTTTTTTTTTGTTTTGTTTGTTTTTAGCAAAAATGTTGACACTTGTGGGATGGATAAATTTGGCAAGAACCTTTACTGTGATTTAGTCCAAATATTTGAAGATATTCTCTAGTTTGCAACATGTAAAAATATCATACCAAGCTAGTAATAGATAAATAGCCTTAGGGGGCTAGAGAGAAATTTTGATTTACCTGCTATGATTCTTCCAAAGCTTAAATTTTTTCTGTAACTCTACCAGCTGGTCATTCACAGTTTCTTGTCTCTTTGGCAACCACAAGAAACTCTTTATTTGAGAGCCACTGAGCTCTAACTGCTGGAACTATATTTCTAGTTTTATTCTGTTCCTCATGATAACTCCCTGAAATTATTAAAAACTTCTGTCATCCCTCTTTGTTGTTCCATCTCCTAGGTAATTTATTTCTGTGATCTAAACAGTTGTATTGGTGTACTTGCCTCTTACATTCCTGCCTTCAAATTTGAGATACAAGAGATTTTTACCCTGAATTCTTCAATTTGCAGTGATAATGATATGAAATTATAGGTTGTTTTGCATAAAATAGTTTATAGTATAAATTGTTTTACGCTAAGTAAGGACAATAAACTTATTTCTTAAACGTGTCATCCTTAATTCTAAATAGTGGCTTTTCCTCTAGTACATTGTAATTTTCTTCCAATTTCTAAGGTGATTTCTTAAGATCCTAAAGTTTTATAGTCTGTAGAAATATGATGGGATTTTGGAATTAATCTAGTGTATTAGTTCCCAGCCTTTTGAGTTTGAAGATCTAATGTTGAAAAAAATGCCACTGATCTTCCTCCTCCTTCCCCTCATGATAGTGGTTGTAACTTTGATTGAGGAAATACACACTAACTTAAAGCCACTTTGAATTCAGAAGCACTTATCTTAACATCTATTTACACTTTGAAAAATAGCTACATATGTGTTTGAGAAATGCATTGTTTGGTATACCTGTAGATTCATGGCTTCTGCAGTAATTCCATGGGTTAGGGACCAGAGATCTAATCCAGTGCCTTCATGTTATATGTGAAGTATGAGGTTTGGAAATAAATGACTTGTGTAAAGTCATTCAGCTTATTTGTGGCAGAGATAGGTGGGGAGCCCTTGCCACTCTATTACCTTTATTGCCATTACTGCTAATAAAGTGAGAAAACGTTTTCTGAATTGTAAAATTATCTGAGGAATTTTCCTTTGAAATGTGTGTTTTTTTTTCTCTTTAATCAGAAAAAGGAGATGTGAAGTCAAAGACTGAAGCTTTGAAGAAAGTGATCATTATGATTCTGAATGGTGAAAAACTTCCTGGGCTTCTGATGACCATCATTCGTTTCGTACTACCTCTTCAGGATCATACCATCAAAAAATTACTTCTAGTATTTTGGGAAATTGTTCCTAAAACAACTCCAGATGGAAGACTTTTACATGAAATGATCCTTGTTTGTGATGCATACAGAAAGGTAAACCATGGTTATTTCTGATTATTGCTTTGATTTTTGATTGTAAAATTGGTGGAATGGGCTTAGTTTTAATTTTTAAAATTGGATCTTGGGTAAGATAGAAGTTATTGATATTTGGAACTGAAGTTGTAAGTTACTGTAAAAAGTTTTATTGTTAATTTCTTTGGACATTTTCCATACATTTTTATGTGTTCTTAATAAAAAATAGTGACACATAGAATATGAGACATTGCTATGATAAGTAAAAATTGATTTGACAGGGGCACCTGGGTGGCTCAGTGAGTTAAGTGTCTGACTCTTGATTTCGGCTGAGGTCATGCTCTCACAGTTCATGTCAGCTATCAGAGCAGAGCCTCCTTGGGATCCACTCTCAACATTTCCCTTGCACATGTGTGTGTTCTCTCTCTCTCTCTCTCTCTCTCTCTCTCTTTCTCTAAAAAATAAATAAATAAACTTTAAAAGAGAAAAATTGATTAGACAGGAATCTAAAGGAAATTGTCTGGTAATCTAGATCTTTTTCCTCAAACCTACTTTCTTATTTTTTACATAGGAAAATTTTGCACTTAAAAATTGTGTGTTTTGTAAAATGCTGGAACTCAATATTTCATATTTAAATTTTATCAGGATCTTCAGCATCCTAATGAATTTATTCGAGGATCTACTCTTCGTTTTCTTTGCAAATTGAAAGAAGCGGAATTGCTAGAACCTTTAATGCCAGCTATCCGTGCTTGTTTGGAGCATCGACACAGCTATGTTAGAAGAAATGCTGTTTTGGCCATCTATACTATCTATAGGTAAGTAAAGGCACACCTGCGGCTTAGTTTTGTGAGGATTGTTTAGTCTTTTAGCCTGGAGGTTCCAAAGCAGTTACTTGCAAGTCATATGTCTTTTACAGGTAATGTTTGGTTTGGCTTGAACAGTATTTTTTTCTTAATATCATTATATTGTCATCATTGAAAAGATCTGACAACACTGGGTCCTAGTTTCTGTCTGACAACAATATGCTGATATTGGATGACACTAGCTCCCTTTAAATAAGTTGTACACAGACTCTAGTTTACAGTGCCTATCATTCTTAACTGTAGTAACTTCAGTGCGCTTAATTAATTTATTAACTGGTTTTGACCAGTTAACCTGTTAGGTCAAGTTAACCCTGTAGGTTTTGAGTTTTTTGACCCTGTTTTTGAATTCTCTTTATGTGGAATGTGGTTCTTGTCTTTTTACCCTTAGAAGCATAAGGAGGGAATTTTTTAATGAGAAAGGTTGCAGTTCTCAACTGACTCCTGTTCTTGGAAAGCTGAAGATTTTGGACTTTAACAATGATTCAGAGAACCAGTTAGATAAGGCTAGAATGCTTGGTTTTTACAATCGCTGGTGTCAATCCATTTAGAAGTAGGATGTGATTTTTGTAAATGTCTTTTGTACTTTAAGAGTTGATTGTTAGGTAATTTCACAGTTCTTTTATTATTACATGAGATTTTGTTATCTGTTAGGGAAGTGGTATTCTGGTTAATAATGTAGAGTTCTTTGTAAGTTACTGTACAGACTACACAAATATCAGAATTTAAACTAGACTGCACACACAGAAATTAGTACATTTATAAGACAGTTGGAAATTTGAACGCTGTATATGATGATATTAAGGAATTTTCGGTTTAAGGTATGATAGTGGTATATTGATTACTTTTTTTAAAAGAATCCTTAATTATAATATGCTGATATATTTACAGAAAAATGATAAGTGGTCTGAGATTTGCTTCAAAATAATATGGGAGGAGAAGTGGGCAGAGGTGTAAGTGAAACAGAAATGACTATAAATTAACAATTGTTAGGTGATTTTTTTTTTTATTTTTTAAAATTTATATCCAAATTAGTTAGCATATAGTGCAACAATGATTTCAGGAGTAGATTCCTTAGTGCCCCTTCCCATTAGCCCATCCCCTCTCTCACAACCCCTCCAGTAACCCTCAATTTGTTCTCCATATTTATGAGTCTCTTCTGTTTTGTCCCCCTCCCTGTCTTTATATTATTTTTGTTTCCCTTCCCTTATGTTCATCTGTTTCGTCTTTTAAAGTCCTCATATGAGTGAAGTCATATAATTTTTGTCTTTCTCTAATTTCACTTGGCATAATACCCTCTAGTTCCATCCACATAGTTGCAAATGGCAAAATTTCATTCTTTTTGATTGCCAAGTAATACTCCATTGTATATATATACCACATCTTCTTTATCCATTCAAACATCGATGGATATTTGGGCTCTTTCCATACTTTAGTTATTGTTGATAGTGCTGCTATAAACATGGGGGTGCATGTGTCCCTTTGAAACAGCACACCTGTATCCCGTGGATAAATGCCTAGTAGTGCAATTGCTGGGTCGTACAGTAGTTCTATTTTTAGTTTTTTGAGGAATCTTCATACTGTTTTCCAGAGTGGCTGCACCAGCTTGCATTCCCATAGGTGATGGTTTTTAAGCTAGTATTCATTATTCTATATACTGCAAGTACTTAATTTCCAGAATAGGAAGTTAGTAAGTAAATAAATATAGTGCATAATTAATAAAATTCAAGGTACTATTTTTTTTTCTGATAATTTTTTTAAGTTTATTTATTTCTTTTGAGAGAGAGTGTGAGTGAGCAAGCAGGGGAGGGGCAGAGAGACAGCGAGAGAATCCTATTCAGGCTCCATACTGTCAACACAGAGTCTGACATGGGGCTCAAACTCATGAGATTGTGCCTTGAGCTGAAGTCAGGAGTTGGACACTTAACCAACTGAGCCACCCAGAGACCCCTCTGATAATTCTTAATGAAGAATCTTTTAGTACCTTGAGATGGTCATTATGAGCATTGATGTTACATTTCTAAAGTATATGAAAGACAATTATTAGAGATACTCAGGTGATAGATAGCATGTGGAATAAGTCACCTTTTTCTTTATTGAACTAGAAAACGTATAATTTGATAATTTAATAGATGAAAATGTAAGTTTGTGATTCCTACCCACGATTTTTAAAAAAAATTTTTTTTTAATGTTTATTTTTGAGACAGAGACAGAACATGAACGGGGAGGGGCAGAAAGAGAGGGAGACACAGAATCAGAAGCAGGCTCCAGGCTCTGAGCCATCAGCCCAGAGCCCAACGCGGGGCTTGAACTCACGGACCGCGAGATCATGAACTGAGTTGAAGTTGGACACTTAACCAACTGAGCCACCCAGGTGCCCCTCTTACCCACAATTTTAATTGATTTAAAGTTCTAAAGGCAGGGTACTGGGGTGGCGTGGTTAAGTGTCTGACTCTTGATTTTGGCTCAGGTCATGATCTCATTTAATGAGATCAAGTTCCATGCTGACAGCGTGGAGCCTACTTGGGATTCTCTCCCCCACTCTGTCTACTCCTTCCCTGTTCATGCTTTCTCTCTCTCTCTATCAAAATAAATAAAAATAAACTTAAAAAAAAAAAACCTTTAAAAAAAGTTTCAAAAGGTAAAACAATTGATAGTGTTATAAAGCTTGATAAGGATTAATTTTGAGTTACTAAAATAACAGTAGTTTTTATTAAATATGAATATTACCTGTTTTATTTCAAGGAATTTTGAACACCTTATACCTGATGCTCCTGAACTGATACATGATTTTCTGGTGAATGAGAAGGATGCAAGTTGTAAAAGGAATGCATTTATGATGCTAATTCATGCAGATCAGGTGAAGTACTTTTTAAAAAATACTTTTGTGTCTGTAATTCAATGAGAATTAAAAGTACTACATAGTCCTAATCAAATTTTTTAGTAATTTTGTTTATAGTAGAAGTGTTTGTATATTTTGGGGGTTTTTTTTAGATTTTTGAACTTGATTTGTGTAAAATAGTTTTTCTTAACCCCTCTCCCAACTATTGCTTATACATATACTTTTTTTTAAGTAAACATTTGAGAGATATTTAATAATAGCCACTTGACAGTTTTTCTAGATTGAAATTATTATGGTCCTATTTTGTGGCACTCTATTTTGGGGCTTTGAACCTGTTTTTCCTTCTGTTGATGTAGCTCTAAAATGGCTTAACAGAGAAAAGTAGTAGCTTTGTATAGGGTTCGCCCTGAGCCTGAAAGAAGCGTGGCCTTCAGCATAGATGTGTATCCTTATTAGGCTCTTCAAATTTCATAAGTTGGTGTCAACTCTACATCCAGCTCTGCTGGTACTGAAAGTGAATGGGTCTGCTGGTGGCTTGGCAATGACTCTCCATACTTTGGTGGCATCTAATCTTGGAATTTTTGCTATCCAGTATTACCAAAATGTGGAAAATGATATGCTTGAAGACTGAAGGATAGGGACTCTATCCATTTCTCTGAAATCTAGATGCTGTCATTTCATCTTTGTGAACAAGATTATAAGAAAGCTGTTTATTTAGGCCAGAATGTTTTGTCCTCTTGTAGTGTTGGTTTTATTAACCTGTATATTTGGTGTTATGCACTTTACCTACATGGGGGCCGGGGGGGGGACATAATCAGAAAAAGTTCGGTGAAATTTTCTGATACTTTTGCTGTAGAGATACTGTTGAGGTCATAGTTTTCTATATCACACATTCAGTATATGAAAATCAATGAGATTTTTTCTTTTAGGTCTTAGAAATAGGAATAACTATGCACCTAAATAGCTGGTTTGTTTTGATTGTATGGGTACTCTGAGTCATATAACACATAGTGGTTTTTCTTTTCCATTTAGGTGCTAGAAAATCCAGACCCCAGATTTGTGGCCCATTTCTAGAAAATGTATTTTTCTTAACATTTATGTGTTAACCTTTCTTCCACCCTTCTTTTAATTTTTCTTTGCCCTGTTTGCCTCATTTGTTTTATATTCAGTTGTGTATGTTTAAGGTTGCACCAATTAAGTCCTTTTATTGAATGAAGTGGAATTTGATAAATACGTTTTTATTTTGTTAGGATCGAGCTTTGGATTACCTAAGTACTTGCATTGATCAAGTTCAGACATTTGGAGACATTCTTCAGTTGGTTATTGTTGAGCTAATTTACAAGGTAAGACTGATCTATAAGGGGTAAAATAAACTTCAGGAGTTTAAGACAAGGTTAAATCATCTCTTTCTGGAATGCTGCTTATTTGCTGGGATAATGTTTTAGTAGTAGAAATATTTTATAGCATTGCCTGTGAAAGTCTTTTTTTTTTTCTTTTCCCTTTGGTTTATTTTGTTTTCCAAGCACTTCCTGTTTTTCTAAACTTCCGTAAAGAATTCTATTAAAAACGCATGGCTTGACCCAATACAGCTGCAGAGAAATCATTGTGCACTGTTCCGTAACTGAATAGATTGTGAATCAGGCTTTGGAATAAAATTCAGGTCTTTTCTTAAGTACACACCAGACTACTTTGGACATCTAAAAACAAACCAGAAAAGCTTTAAATACTTACTGTGTTCCTTGTTTGTAAAAGAGAATAGAGAGACTTTAAATATGTCAATATGACATTGTAGGCCATTAAAACTAGGTAAGAGATTTGGGTTTTAAAATGAAGTGCTTTATTGGAAACAGTTAAATTTGATATAGCCTTAGAAAGAATTGATTGCATCTTAATATTCTGATAAAAGATGTAATAACATCCAGTTTTGCTATTGATACCATTCATTGGAGGGCAACAAAAATATACATCAGGGATGACTTTGCTAAATAGGATGACACTAACAAAGTACCTAGAGCAGACACTGCTGGTTACAGCTGTCTTTGATTCTGAAAGAAAAAAGCCCCTTTCCATACGGGGTACCAGTCATTTGGAACTGCCATTTAAGTTGAAACCAGAGCTGTAAATATATACAGTAAAACCTTGGTTTGTGAACATAATTCATTCCAGAAACATGCTTGTAATCCAAAGCACTTGTATATCAAAGTGAATTTCCCCATAAAAAATAATGGAAACTCAGATGGTTCATTCCACAACCCAAAAATATTTATATAAAAATGATTATAGTACTGTAACATAATACAAAGTAATAAAATACAAAATATAAAGAAAAATTAACGTGCATTACCTTTGAAAATCTCCATGGCTAGTGTCAGGGAGACAAGAAAGGAGGGTTATTGTGTAGGATGACTTTCACTATCACTAACAGAATCACTGCTACCTATTGGCTCAATCGAATCTTTTTCTTTTCATGCAACTTTAACAAGGAACCTATCCAGTGACACTTGCTTTTGCCTCCTTTTGAGGATTTTGCGGAAATGTGACATTGCATTATCGTTAAACAGATTCATCACTCACACTGCTACAGCCTTATTTGGGTGGTGCTTTTCTATAAAATTTTGCACTGTCTCCCACATTGTACACATCTCCCTAATCTCTTTTGAAGTGAGGTATTCCTCTGCCTTTTTCTCTTCCTCTTCTCAGAGGAGATGCAGATGTAGCCTCCTTATAAAATCTTGCAGGTTCGGCTACTTGTATACCTCATTCGTACTTCTCGATGATTTCCTTCTTAACTTCCACTGTAATCATCTCCTTACCGCTTTTCTTTTCAACCTTTTTCTGCCTGGGGGCCATTGTATATGCTCGCACGGATGTTGACTATAGTACAGTATTAATAAACTCTTGTCATATAGTGTATTTAATGTAACTTCCAATAAGGCAACAAAGGAAAGGGTCTGTATCTGCAGGCAGCCTGACCTAGAATGAAGCAAAGCATTCCTAAGCTTACTCTTGTATGGAAAAGCAGAGGTCTGTCCGTAGGTGCTTTGAAGTGACAAAAAATACACTAGTGCCAGTTGTGGGCACCTTCCAACAGTCTGAAAAATCACTGATTTCTGCCAAACACTGTGGCCTGAGATGCATCCGAGCATGGAAGATGATCACTCACAATCCATCATCGAGAGAGAGAGAGAGAGAGAGAGAGAACCATTGGCTCAATTATGATCATGTGACATTTGGTGTCACGTACTACTCATATTGCAAGACTTTGCTCGTTTATCAAGTTGAAATTTATTAGAAATGTTTGCTCATCTTGCAGAACACTTGCAGAACAAGTTACTTGCAATCCAAGGTTTTACTATAGATCCTTTTAATTCATTTTATGGTTTAGAGATGCCACTTAGGTTCTCAAAAATAGCGGTTCTCTGCTATTCAGAGACTTCTTGGTCTAACAGAGTCCAGGTTATAGTAAAAGGGAATAGCTTCTGAGTCTTGCCTGAATGAGAGATTTGACTGTACATATTTTAGGAAAATCTGACAGAAATACCAACATCAAAAAAAAAATTGCTTTATAGGTAAAGGTATTAAAATATATTTAGGACAACATAGAAAATTAGTTGTCTCCACAGTATGGAATATAGTTCCCAATAAGAAGTAGTAGTACTTAAAAAGGGGGTTATCTTTCTTGCTTTAAGAACAGATATTTTCCTTTTATTAGCTACTGAGATTGATATCCATTATGTTTTCCTTTTTGGCATTACATCTGGAATAAAAATTTAGAATCAAATTTAATATCACTTGTTAATAATTTGTCCTTGATTTTGTTACTCTACATTTTCTTTTTCTATTTCATTTGTGTATAGTACGCATATCTTTTATTATAAACCATTTGAAAACCTTTTGTGAGAGTATTTATGACTGAATGAATAAATGAATGAGTAGCTATAACAATTATCCAAAGTAAAACCTATTTCTTTCTGAAATTACCAGCCACAGTGTCTCATCTCACGTTGGCTGACATCTTCAGATGCCCTTATAAGACTATTCTTAGCTTTCAGATGATAAGAAGTAGCATCCCGTAAGCTGACAACTATAAAAAATCTGTTTGAAAGCAAGTATCCCTGAAGTCCGTTGAAACCTAAATGTTTCCTTCTCCAGGTCTGTCATGCTAATCCATCAGAAAGGGCTCGTTTCATTCGCTGCATCTATAACTTACTACAGTCATCTAGCCCTGCTGTAAAATATGAAGCCGCTGGAACATTAGTGACACTTTCTAGTGCGCCCACTGCAATCAAGGTACTGCTTATTTCTTTTGGTGCCAGTTGGATGATACGAATGCTGTCTTAGCACTATGATTTAGTGGCATTGCAGTTTACTATGTGATTACATGACACAGAGACAACAATTTATAAATGTTGTGAACTTATTAGATTCCTTACATACCCCAATGTTGTTTTCTTCCTTCCTGCTTTCATATATATATGTGGGGAGAAAGAGTGACAGAGAATACTAATATTTCTGGTTTCTGGAGAATGATGAAGATTTTAAGATCACTCTCCATACTTTAATTACATTAAAACCTAGATCTGGGAAATGAATTTTAGATTCTACATGATGGATCCTAAAAAGAGTGCATATTTTCAATAATGGAGTATTAAGTTTTCTCTTTAATTTACTGTATCAAGACTGCACGATGAACCTCTAATATATTCAGAGAACAAATTGTTCTATAAAGCCAGCTTGTATAAATAGGAGACTTGATTGCTTTAGCTGCCAATACTTAGAAGAAAAAATTTTCTGGGACACCTGGGTGGCTCAGTCGATTAAGCGTCTGACTTCGGCTCAGGTCATGATCTCATGGTTCGTGGATTCGAGCCCTGCATCGGGCTCTGTGTTGACAGCTCAGAGCCTGGACCCTGCTTCTGATTCTGTCTCCCTCTCTCTCTCTCTGCCCCTCCCCTGCTTACACTGTCTCTGTCTCTCAAAAATAAATAAATGTAAACAAAAAAATTAAAAAAAAATTTTAACTCTATTTTGAAATAATTTTAGACTTACAGAACAACGAAACAACAAAAGTTGTAAAAGTAGGACAAAGTTCACCCTTCACCAGCTTCCCATAATGTCCGTGTCTTGGATAGCAATTGTATAATTGTCAAAATTAAGAAATTCCCATTGGAACAATATTATTGTTAAGTAAACTATAGGCATTATTTGAATTCCACCAGTTTTCCCCCACAAAAATGTCCTTTTTTGGTACCAGGATTCAATCCAGGATCCCACATTACATATAGTTGTCATGTGTTAGTCTCCTCTAATCAGTGACACTTTCTCAAGCGTTTTCTTGTTTTTCATGACCTTGACACTTTAAGAGTAGTGGGTGGGTCACTTTGTAAAATGTCTCTCTAGGGCGCCTGGGTGGCGCAGTCGGTTAAGCGTCGGACTTCAGCCAGGTCACGATCTCGCGGTCCGTGAGTTCGAGCCCCGCATCAGGCTCTGGGCTGATGGCTCAGAGCCTGGAGCCTGTTTCCGATTCTGTGTCTCCCTCTCTCTCTGCCCCTCCCCCGTTCATGCTCTGTCTCTCTCTGTCCCAAAAATAAATAAACGTTGAAAAAAAATTAAAAAAAAAAAATATCCTATTTCTGCTCAGACTTAAACCAACTAATTTTAGCATTTCTGTACAGCAATTTTTTTTAATGTTTAAAATTTTTTTTTTTTTCAACGTTTATTTATTTTTGGGACAGAGACAGACAGAGCATGAACGGGGGAGGGGCAGAGAGAGAGGGAGACACAGAATCGGAAACAGGCTCCAGGCTCTGAGCCATCAGCCCAGAGCCCGACGCGGGGCTCGAACTCACGGACCGCGAGATCGTGACCTGGCTGAAGTTGGACCCTTAACCGACTGCGCCACCCAGGCGCCCCATAATGTTTATTTATTTTGAGAGAGAGCACATGGAGGAAGGTCAGAGAGAGAGGGAGAGAATCCTAAGCAGGCTCTGCACTGCCAGCACAGAGTCTGATGTGGGACTTCAACCCACGAACCATGAGGTCATGACCTGGGCCGAAATAAGTAGTTGGATGCTTAACCGACTGAGCCACCCAGGCTCCCCTGTACAGCAGTTGTTAATGTGATATTTTAATGGTGGTTTTCTATTTTCCTCATTCTACATTTAATAATTGGAGTTCTGCAAGGAGGAGCTGTACTTTTTCCTCCCTCCCGCTTTCTTTCTCTCTTTATATTAGCATGGCTATTTCATTCTGTATATTGTAGTCATTATTATTTAATTTTATTGGTCATGTTATTCCAGCTTTGGTCATTGGGAGCTCTTTCAGGTTGTTCCTTTGTCCTCTGCTTTTAATGAGTCAGGGTAATTTTTATGGTCTTAATTTTTCTGTACTGTAATGCAGGTGTGTTAGACTTTGCACCTAAACTAAAAGATGCTCAATAGCTATATTTTAGGGAATACTTTTTTCTACCTTTTCCTTAGTTTCAACTCTTAATTTTTGACTGTTGGTATTTCTACCTATAGCAGCCCCTTTTCATTATTTTAATTTGTGATGCTTCCTAAGTTTTTTAAACTTGAAAATAATGAAATTTGTTAGAATTTAGGAAATAGAGGGACATATTCCTTTGGGGAAAATACATAAAGTTTTAGTACAGTAGTAGTGAATATATTTTGGCTCCTTAGGGGCTTTTTTTCCTTATCTTCAAATTCTGTGTTTAAGATGGGTGTGTGCTTAAAACATGTTTCTTTTTTTATATAGGCTGCTGCTCAGTGCTACATTGATTTAATTATTAAGGAAAGTGACAACAACGTAAAGCTCATAGTTCTGGATCGATTGATAGAATTAAAAGAGCATCCTGCTCATGAACGAGTACTACAGGTAAACATTATCTGGAAGAGAAAAATCCTAGATAAAATCTTTTTCAAGTTGAGATAATACTTAAGCCTTGCTGTCTTGGTTAACATAAATTCTTGAATCACTCCTTGGCCTTTTGGCTAAGATCAAGTGTAGTAACATAAATTCTTGGAGACTGGGCAGTGTAAATTTTGGTCAACTAAGATGTAACTTTTGAATCACCATAGTCTTTTGGGGTATTGTCTTTGCCATAAAAAATTTTTTTCTAAAATGAATTAATGTTATCTTATATGCTATTTGTACTGCATTGGATATTCTTAGTAATAGAAATACACGCATTTTAATTTGGATATAATTTACAGTTTGTGAAAAATAATTATTCCAGTTGATTGAAAATAAAAGGTAATTGAATTGGGGGCACATGGGTGGCTCAGTTGGTTGAGCATCTGACTCTAGATTTTGGCTCAGGTCATGATCTCACAACTCGTGGGTTTGAGCCCTGCTTTGGGCTCTGCACTGAAACTGTGAAGCCTGCTTGGGATTCTCTCTCTGCCCTTCCCCTGTGTGTGCGTGCATGTGCTCTCTCTCTGTCAAAATAAATAAATAAACTTAAAAAAAAAAGATAATTGAATTCTATGGAATTATCAACATACCTATTTAATCTGTGAGAATAATGATTGTTATAAAAGTAAAGCCCCATGACAGCTAACTCCAATGCTATCCCGGATCAGAGCAACAACAAAAAATTTACAGGACATTTTTGGGACAGTTGGAGAAATGTGCATTATAGACTGTGTATTAGTTAATATCACTGTTCCCAGTGTCAAGTTCTCTGAATTTGATCATTGTACTGTGGTTATGTAAGAGCTTGTCCTTCTTTGGAAATGTACACGAGAATGTTTAGGGGTAGAGTTTGATAAAGCATATGCAACAGAATTAACAACTGGTGAATGTAAGTGAAAGTTACACAGGAATAGAGTTTTAGAACTTTTTTATCAGTGAAGTTTTTTTAAATAAAGTTTTAAAGAAGTAAAATCATGTGTAAATTAGTTTTGCTATATTTTAAACATGTTTTTAAGTTTATTTGTTTTGAGAGAGAGCGCACGCATGAGCGAATAGGAAGGAGGGGCAGAGCCCCTGACAGCGTGGAGACCGATGCCAGTCTCAGTCTCCTGAATCGTGAGATCAAGATGTGAGCAGAAATCAAGAGTCAGACGCTTAAACCGACTGAGCCCCCCGGGTATCCCTAGTTTTGCTATATTTTAAAGTATATTCCTTAAAACATAACATCTTCCTGCAGAGCAAAAATAATGTTACCACATTTAATGAAATTATTAATAGTTTCTTAATATTATCCAATGCCAACTCCAAAGTCAGATTTTCCCAGATGTCCCTGAAATGTACTTTTGTTTAGCTTGTCCAATTCTTGACCTTATGGCTTACCTGATTATGTCCTTATGTCTCAGTTGGAGCAGTATTTTTTTTTTTCATGACGTGGGCTTGTTGAAGAGACCAGACCAATTGTCCTGTAAGATGCTCTTCCTTGTGGGTTTATTTAATGACTTCCCAGTGGTGTCATTCAGTTTGTTTCTCTGACTCCTATATTTCCTGTTAACTATATGTTTGATCTAAAGCTTGATAAAGAGTAAATGTTTGTAGTTTGCATCATATGTGATATTATATACTTCATATTGCATTACATCAGGATACCCCAGATATCTGGTTCTTCTACCACTAGTGATTGTATTATTGATTAAAGAATTAAGGTGGTGATAGATACCCTATTGTGTGGTTAGGATTTTTTTCTGTTAATATTTGTGTTAATTCTGGAGTTTTTGTTCTTTCTCAGGATCTAGTTATGGACATCCTGAGAGTATTGAGCACACCAGACTTAGAAGTACGCAAGAAAACTCTGCAGTTAGCACTGGATCTTGTTTCTTCTAGGAATGTTGAAGAGGTAAAACAAAACTCTGAAAGAAAGCACTGTTGTAAGCTGTCAGGACAAACATGGTATAATTCCCACTTAACTTTTATTTGGTTCTCTAGCTGGTTATTGTTCTGAAGAAGGAAGTGATTAAAACAAATAATGTGTCTGAGCATGAAGATACTGACAAATACAGACAACTCCTTGTGAGAACATTGCATTCCTGTTCTGTCCGATTTCCAGATATGGCTGCAAATGTTATTCCTGTGGTATGTAATTCCAGTGACTTTAATTTTGAAATTCTCTAAAAGAATGAAAAGAGTTACATAGCACTTAGACTCTGGAACTGTCTAGTAGATTCACTAAATCTTGTGGTCAGACGGGATCTTGATGTTCACTGTTAAGCTCAGAAGGTTAAGGACTCTGACTTCTTTCTCTTACATTTACATCAAAAACGTAAACAGGGCGCCTGGGTGGCTTAGTTGGTTAAGCGTCCGACTTTGGCTCAGGTCATGATCTCACAGTCTGTGGTTTCGAGCCCTGCATTGGGCTCTGTGCTAATAGCTCAGGGCCTGGAGCCTGCTTCAGATTCTGCATCTCCTCTCTCTGCTCCTCCTCCACTCGCACTCTGTCTCTCTCTCTCTCAAAAGTAAATAAACATTAAAAAAAAAAAATTTTTTTTTTTTTTTTTTTTAATTAAAAAAAAAACTAAACAACGGGAGTGCCTGGGTGGCTCAGTCGGTTAAGTGGCTGACTCTTGATTTCAGTTCAGGCCATGATCTCAACGATTCATGAGTTCAAGCCCCCTGTTGAGCTCTGCACTGACAGCGTGGCGCCTGCTTGGGATTCTCTCTCTCTTTCTCTCAAAAATAAATAAATAAATAAACAAACAAACAAACATTTTTTTGTTTTAAGTAAATACAGAAAAACACAGTGATGAATACTTCCATGTATTATTATAATTGATGTTTGTTACAATTACCTGTGGCAAAATTATGCTGTGTATATGTGATTCAGTAGGGCAAATAAGTATTTCTCTCAAATAGTTTTATCTCTTTACAAGTTGAAGGATTTAGGGGCACCTGGGTGGTTCAGTCAGTTAAGTGTCTGACTTCGGCTCAGGGCATGATCTCAGGGTTCTTGAGTTCGAGCCCCACGTTGGGCTCTGTGCTGACAGCTCAGAGCCTGGAGCCTGTTTTCAAATTCTGTGTCTCCCTCTCTCTCAGCCCCTCCCCTGCTCACACTCTGCCTCTCTGTCTGTCTCTCAAAAATAAATAAAACGTTAAAAAAAAATTTTTTTTTAAGTTCAAGGCTTTAGGGGCATCTGGGTGGCTCAGTCAGTTAAGTGGCCAGCTCTTCATTTCAGCTCAGGTCACGATCTCATGGTTCGTGGGTTTTAGCCCTGCATTGAGCTCCGCACTGACAGTGCGAAATGTGCTTGGGATTCTCTCTCTCCCTCTCTGCCCCTCCCCTGCTCACTCTCTCAAACAAAAAAAAAACAAAAAAAAAAACAAAAAAAAAAACCAAAAAAAAAGTTGAAGGATTTAGTTATAGGAAAAATATATATACCTAGAATCTTTGGCTTCTGTCACTGTCAGATAAATGAAGTATGTTATTATAATTTGAAATTTTATCTTTGAACTTCAGATTTCCTCTGAAATGATTTTGCTTTTAGTTACAACTGAGGTGTATCCAATTAATTTATTTTGAGTTGTGTATTTCCAGCTTTTGTTTTATAGTGAGTTTTTTTGTAGTAAACTTGGCTGCACAAAAACCAGAAAAGACATTGTGACTTTGTTTACGTAACAGTACTTGTCTCTCAACATTTTGTTACATGTTTGAAAATCATTAATTATATTTCTTGTGAATTTGTTTACTTCTTAAAACTTAGATAATTTTCTTTCTGAAAATTATATAACTTACCTATTTTTCTTTTTTTTCCTTTCAGTTAATGGAATTTCTCAGTGACAATAATGAAGCAGCAGCCGCTGATGTCTTGGAGTTTGTCCGTGAAGCCATTCAGCGCTTTGATAACCTGAGAATGCTTATTGTTGAGAAGATGCTTGAAGTCTTTCATGCTATTAAATCTGTCAAGTAGGTTTAACATCTGTTTAAATGTAAGGTCAAGCAAGCATTTTACCGTTTCTATCTTTAAAGGGTCATTTGGTAGAAAATACAAGAGAGAAGAAATGAAGCAAAACACTAAAACCAACATAAGTGTCATAGTAAACATCACCTTACCTTACTCTCTGTAAATCTGCAATCTATGGGCAGAATTTGTTTTTGTAGGTATGATTGACCTAGGTTTCTCTATCCGTATTTCCTCTAAAACATGGTGTATCCTAAAGTGGCGAAGGAACATATTTTTAAAGGGTATCACTTTTTGGATATCAGTATTTATATCCCCCATTAGCATTTACTAAAATGAGGGATTGAAAATGCAGCCCAAATCTGACGTCATGCATTTCCCTTAAAATAGCTTTTGCTAATGAGAAAGGACTGTTGCATCCAAACTTTGCTTCATTGAAAGCATCTGATAGGTGGAGTGTAATACACTTCCATTATATCTGCCTGGATAGAAAAGAAAGGACCATTGCAAAATTGTTTTTGTTTGTTTGTTTGTTTTGTTTTTTTGTTTTGCAAAATTGTTTTTATGATATGACAATGAATTGATATTTGTGGAAGTGAGAAAGATTTGCTTCCTTTGTGAGAAAACAAGTATATCTAAGTTTTGCCTTCAGTGGCCATCATCTCTTAGAGCTTTAGTTTCTAAAATTTTTCTGAATAAATTTAATGAAAATCTTAGGGAAAAGGTGACTGAAGATTCTATTCAGTTTAACATTTTTAATTAGAGAATTGTTGCTTTCCTTCTGTTTTTGGGTTTTTTGTATTACCAATCCTTTGCACTCCTTCCTAATAGTTCTGTTCAGCATCTTGTCTATTCTTTTCAGTGGCTGTAATAAAAAGTGAATTACTTTTTACATCAAAGTAATACAGTTTTTATAGTAGTAAGTGATTAAAATAAAATTTACCTTAACTCTGTCCTAAATGGAGGATAACACCTTTCTGGGAAACATTTTGGTGTTTTATTTTTACTAATGAGATTACCAGTTTTAAAATATTTGTAATAATGGTGAGAACACTTATTTTCTTTTTAATCCTTGTGATTTCTGGAGAGAATCAAAGAAACTTAGTGCCTTTATTACATTCTTAAAATTTCATCCATCTACCCTTGGAACTGCAGAATCTTGTTGTTTTCCTTGAGCTTAAATTCACAGAGAACAATCTCTGCTTCAAGAACTGTGTTCTTCCCTTAGGATTTACCGAGGAGCATTATGGATCCTGGGAGAATACTGTAGTACCAAGGAAGACATTCAGAGTGTGATGACTGAAGTCCGCAGGTCCCTGGGGGAGGTATGTCTTACTTTAGAAAAAACTACTTAAATGGTGGTATTTACTTCAGTAAATCTGACTTTTGTGTGCTGGTTTGCTTTCTTTCATGTTTTTAGTTAGTCAGGGTTAAAGAACATTGAAAAATATGTCTTAATTACCTCTATAATTAAGGCTTAGAGGCTGTGGGAAATTAGGGGCATCCCTCTCCCTTGCATTGAGCTGCATACAGCATTGTCTGTGTTATTTACTGTTTAGGGTAAGGTTTTATTTGAACAAGAGGTTCTATGTTTAAAAAAAAAGACTTGTAAAACTCTGTGCTAGCCTTTATGTTTTGAAAGGAGAATGTAAATATTATAAGAACTGGGCTGACATTAGAATATTTCTGTACTAAAACTGGCAGTGTTTCCTCATCCCACCATATGGTAGAATAGGAAGAACAGTGCTTGTCAGGAGACCTTGGTTACAGTTTCGCTTCTGCTGGTAATTAACTCTGGGACCTTGGATCTAAGTTTCTTAACATGACTGGACTTTAGGTTTTTCACTTATGAAGTCAGGGAATTGACAGTTAATGATTGAAGAGCTCTTAAGTTAGATGATTGGATTGGTATTGAGGAATAAATACATAGTAGCCATTTGGTTTTTTAAAAAAGGTAGTTGATGAAGTTACTATGTACATACAAGTCAGGTTTATTTCATTTTAGCATAGGTGCTGTTAGGGCTAGGATTGCAGGGGAAGGGATAGAGAAGAGGAGTAAGGCTTAGTAAGTATCTACTCTGTCTTAGTCACTGTCCTAAGCATTTTCCTATAAAGTAACTTGTATGAATAGAATTAAGATTTCCATTTAAGAGAGAAACTGAGACTCAAAGTAGTTTAATTAACTTGCCCAGAACCATTCAACAAGTAAGTGGCATTCACTCCAAAGCCCTGTTCTCCTCACTACATTGCCCAGGGAAGGAAAGAAAATTGAATGCAGAGTTGCAAAAATCCCCTCGGGGGAATTGCCTCCTCCATAGAAATGATTGAATATTTAAATACAATTTGCTTGCGGTTGATATTATTACTAAATTGATATTCCAATTGATTTTTAGATCCCAATCGTAGAGTCAGAAATAAAGAAAGAAGCTGGTGAATTAAAACCTGAAGAGGAAATGACTGTGGGGCCAGTTCAGAAGTTGGTAACTGAGATGGGCACCTATGCAACTCAGAGCGCCCTTAGTAGTTCCCGACCCACCAAGAAAGAGGATGAAAGGTAATTTGCAGCACCTGTACCTTACCATCTGTACTGTTTAAGTTATCACTCCTGTGATAGGACAAGTGGTTTTTCTCTGATTAGTTTGCTTTTTTTGACCAAAATGGAAATCTTAGCCATTTAAGATACTTGAAAGGAGGACATTTAATTTCTTTCTCCCAGAAATTGTGTTAATGGCTTGAATCTCTGCTTCTCAAAACTACTTTCATTGAAAGAACTGTTCTGTTTAAAATTAATTTACTCACATAGAAAATGCAAAGTAGAGGTAACTTTGTGAGTTTCATTGTCTGTATTAGTACTTGGGAAACATATTTTGAAGATTTTCCACTTCTAATTGATGGAATAACAATTTGATGTTTCTGCCTTATTTTGCACTCCCACTTTTATAACGAAGATAAAAATGATGCCTAAAGTTTTAACAGTTGTTTACTATATGCTAGGCACTGTGCTGAGTAGTTTGTCTATTAACAACAACTTGTTGAAATGCAGTATATGATTATCCGCGTTTTACAGAAGATACTTCAAATTCCTCTTCTGTTAGAAAAGTTTCCTCTTCTGTTACCCATAGGGAAACAATAAATAGATAAGCTGGAATTTGAATGTAGCTCATTGGCTCCAGTACATACACTGGTAATCATTTTCTTTTTCCATATTCAGTGGCTCTAGCATCTTTTGAGGATAAGCTGTAAAACCATGTATATTTTCCTTTTTCCATTCTAAAAGCTAAGGAGGAAACTGAGAATCCTTTTCACTGAAGGGTGGCAGTGAGATTGTTAAATAGGCTTATTGGAATCATTTCTGCAAAAACTGTATGCTGCTTAAGAAATGGTGGGTGGGTTTCACTTTTTGTGGTTGCTTTGCAGACCTCCCCTAAGAGGATTCCTTCTGGATGGAGATTTCTTTGTTGCTGCCTCCCTTGCCACAACTCTGACCAAGATTGCCTTGCGCTATGTAGCTTTGGTTCAGGAGAAGAAAAAGCAAAATGTAAGCTTATTTATCCTGCATTTACCTAGCAAATATTGAGTGTCTGCTATATGCACTGAACAGTGAAGGACCTAAAAGGAAATGCTGAAGTTGTTGTCATTAAAGGGCTTATGGGGACACCTGGGTGGCCCAATTGGTTAAGAATCTGACTCTTGATTTCAGCTCAGGTCATGATCTCATGGTGGTGAGATCAAGCCCTGTGTCAGGCTCCATGCTGACCGCGGAGAGCCTGCTTGGGATTTTCTCTCCCCCTCTCTCTCTGCCCGTCTCTCACTTGTGTGTGTGTGCATGCACACTCTCTCAAAATAAATATTTAAAACTATTAAAAATAAAGAGCTTATGGTAATGGGGAAACGGATATAGTAATATAACGTTATTGTAAAATTGACAAAGTAATACGATAATGGTACCTTGTGGAAGAGATGTAAGGGTTTATGAAGCCAGTCGTTTGTTTGCTAGGATCAGTCAAGGCTCAGTGAAGGAAAGACCTCTCTCTCCAGTATTTTCATCTAGTCAGTCACTGTCTATTTTATCCCAGAAGTGTCTCTTAAATGGGTTTTCATTTCTGGAAAATAGTACAGAAAGCCAGGGGGTACTGGTCTAGATTAGAAAGGACTAAAGAGAATAACAGCCAAGTAAGATTGATGAAGCTGATCCTGGATCAAAAAAACAATAAAAACATTTTGTGACATTAGGAAAATTTATTTGAATATAAGTATATAGTATATATATTTTTAGATTGCTCTATTTCTCAGGTGAGATAACAATATTGTGGTTGTATAGGAAACTGCCTTGATTCTTAAGACGTGTATGCTGAAGTACTTATGGGGTGGAGTACCTTGCTTTCATATGGTTAGTCAAAAAAGGAAGTGTACACATACAGGCAGAATAAGAAAGCAAATGTGGCATAATGTCAGCAACTGGTAAAATGTATCATTCTTTTAACTTTTCTGTAGTTGGAAATTTAAAAAAAAGATAGCACTAGCATGTGAAGGGGTTAGGTAAGGGAAAACAGTTAAAAAGCCATTGCTATTTCAGTTGAAGGTTAATGAAGGTATTAGAGGGTGGCAGTTAAAAAGATAGGAAGGAAAAGGGTGTATCAAATATATGGCGATAAAATCTAAAGCATTTGAAATCTTATTTGAGTGAAGCGAAAATTAGGTTTATTCCTTGGATTGTGAGTTATAATAAAGTGACATTATTGAATTGGAGAACCGTGACAATAATAATCCATTTCTCTACTTTTCTAGTCTTTTGTTGCTGAGGCTATGTTGCTTATGGCCACTATCCTTCATTTGGGAAAATCGTCTCTTCCTAAGAAGCCAATTACAGATGATGATGTAGATCGAATTTCCCTGTGCCTCAAGGTCTTGTCTGAATGTTCACCTTTAATGAATGACATTTTCAATAAGGAATGCAGACAGTCCCTCTCTCACATGTTATCTGCTAAACTAGAAGAAGAGAAATTATCTCAGAAGGTAAGGTATATATGATTAAGTCATAAAAGCACTTTGTGGTTTTTTATTTTGTTGATTTTTCTGTTCTCCTATGTGAAGGCTGTCCCTATAGGCCTACAGAAAGCTGTCTTCCTTTCTGTATTAAAGAGAGATGTGTGTACTGTTTTCTCAACACAGAAAGAATCTGAAAAGAGAAATGTGACAGTACAGCCTGATGACCCCATTTCCTTTATGCAACTAACTGCTAAGAATGAAATGAACTGCAAGGAAGATCAGTTTCAGCTGAGCCTGCTGGCAGCAATGGGCAACACACAGAGGAAAGAGGCAGCAGATCCCCTCGCATCTAAACTTAACAAGGTAACAAAATGTCAAATACATTGGTAAGGGATTTAAATTAGCCACTTAAGAAAGTAGTAATTCGGCACCTGTGTGGCTCAGTCAGTTAAGCGTCCACTTTGGCTCAGGTCGTGATCTCACAGTTTGTGAGTTCAAGCCCTGCGTCGGGCTCTGTGCTGACAGCTCAGAGCCTGGAGCCTGTTTCAGATTCTGTCTCCTTCTCTCTCTGCCCCTCCCCCACTTGTGCTCTGTCTCTCTGTCTCTCAAAAATAAATATAAAAAAAATTTTTTTTAAAAATTAGTATTTAAAAAAAAAAAGAAAGTAGTAATTAGGAAGTGGCTGCTCCCATATTTTTTTAAACAGGAGTTTGTTTGTTTGTTTGTTTGTTTGTTGGGGGGGTGGGGAGGATGCAGAGGGAAGAGGGAAGAGAGAATCTTAAGCAGGCTCTGCACTGCCAGTGCAGAGCCCAATGCAGGGCTTGATCTCAAGACCATGAGATCATGCCCTGAGCATGATCAAGAGTCGGACACTTAAACGACTGAGCCACCCAGGTAGATACCCCTGGTCTCACTGTTTTTTTTTTTTAAACATTTATTCAGTTTTTGAGAGACAGAGACAAAGAGTGAGCAGGGCAGGGGCAGAGAGAGACACAAAATCTGAAGCAGGCTCCAGGCTCCAAGCTGTCAGCACAGAGCCCGACGCGGGGCTCGAACTCACGAACTGTGAAATCATGACCTGAGACGAAGTCGGATGCCCAACTGACTTAGCCACCCAGGCGCCCCATGGTCTCGCTGTTTTTTAAAAGAAAAATAACTTGTTACACAGCATCAGTTTTTATCAAGTCACTGTGATCAATAGGTTCACGAAACATGTATTAAACTCAAGATACTGGGACACCTGGGTGGCTCAGTCAATTAAGCATCCAACTTCAGCTCAGGTCATGATCTCACGGTTTGTGTGTTCAAGCCCCACAATGGGCTGTCTGCTGTCAGAACAGAGCCCACTTCAGCTCCTCTGTCTCCTCTCTCTGCCCATCCTCTGCTTGTGCGCATGCATGTGCACCCTCTCTCAAAAATAAACAAACTTTAAAAAAAAAATAAAATGCTTAAAAAAACCCTCAGATTCCAATAAAGTATTTTACTCTACAGTAGTACTATAAGTCCAATAGATGGTTTTATAACTTGTTCCAGTTGTTTGTGGAATCATAGACTAACACATAAGCTGGGAGATCCTAAAAGATTAACTAAAACTTTTAAAGGACAGGGCTCTGGCCTCTACTCTGACACCCTGCCCTCAGTTTCTTCTGTCCCCTGTTACATTATATTTTTGTAATGCTTGTTTATTTTTGAGAGAGAGTGAGCACAAGCTGGGGAGGGACAGAGAGGGAGACAGAGGATCTGAAGCAGGTTCTGCACTGATAGCACAGAGCCCAATGTGGGGCTCAAACTCACAAACCGTGAGATCATGACCTGAGCCAAAGTCAGATGCTTAACCAACTGAGCCACCAGGCACCCTTTGTCCCCTGTTATTTTAAACAGTGTGACCCCACTTTTTTATATTCCTAGTATTTTGAGTACCATATAGGATTTTAATAGGAAAACTATTCTATTCTTAATACATAAATTCACAAATCAATGATCTAGTTCACTCCTTTCATCTATTAGGTGAGAGTAAACAATCTCAAATTGATTGGTCCTAGATATGGTTAGTAGCAGAATTGGAACTACTGAAACACTTTCTCTCCCTTATAATTGGGAATTGACATCAACAATATTAGAGTTTTTAATGTTTTTAATTAATT
The DNA here is from genome assembly GCF_022079265.1 of Lynx rufus. Classification (NCBI taxonomy): domain Eukaryota; kingdom Metazoa; phylum Chordata; class Mammalia; order Carnivora; family Felidae; genus Lynx; species Lynx rufus. The sequence goes on along the minus strand of NW_025814897.1, from coordinate 70,811,417 downwards.
TTTTTAAATTGTGATATAATTTCCATAAAATCAAATTTATCCTCTTAAGTATTCTTTTTTTTTTAAATATTTATTTTGAGAGAGAGAATGTATGTGCACAAACAGGGAAGAGGCAGAGAGCAAGGGAGAGAGAATCCCAAGCAGGCTCCTTCCTGTCAGCACAGAGCCCAGCGCAGGGCTCAAACCCACCTTGAGATCATGACTGAGCTGCAGTCAAGAGTCGGACACTTAACTGGTTGAGCCACCCAGGCACCCCAAGCCCCTTACAGTTCGGTGGCACTGAGTATGTTCACATTATTGTGCAACTGTCACCAGCATCCATCCATCCATCCCCAGAACTTTTTTCATCTTGCAAAGCTGAGACTCTGTGCCCATTGAACAATAACTTCCCATACCCGCCTCCCCTAAGTCTCTGACAACCACCAGTCTGCTTTCTATCACTATGAATGATTGTTCCAGGCACCTCATATTAGCAGAATCATACAGAATTTGCCCTTTTGTGACTGGCTTATTTCACTTAACCTCTTCAGGGTTCATTCATGGTGTAGTATGTGTCAGAATTCTTTTTAAAGGCTGAGTAATACTCCATTCTGAATAATTGTTTATCCATTTATCTGTTGATAGACACTTGGATTACTTCCACCTTTTGACTGTTGGTGAATAATGCTTTTTGAACATGGGTGCACAAATATCTCTTTGAGGCACTACTTTCATTTCTTTTGGATTATACTCAGAGGTGAAATTGCTGGATCATAAGTCCCTTACCAAATGTATGATTGGCAAATATTTTCTCCCATTCTACAGGTTGTCTTTTCACTCTGTTAATAATGTCCTCTGATGCACAAAAGTTTTTCATTTTGACATAATCCAGTTTTAATCTGTTTTTTTTCTTTTGCTGCGTTTTTGGTGACAATATTATGTTTAAAATGCTATACTTGGGTGTTTTTAAAAAATATGGTGGGAGAAGTGTATAAAATTTATCTTTGTGGAATTACAAGCATTTCTTGCTATATAATCTATTTAGTTCCTGAGCTTAGGTAGCAGGGACTACCACATGATCTGGATTTTATTTAGTTCCCAAGTTTTGGAGAGCAACTAGTAAGTTTAGATGCTGAGGGATTTAACTGAAAATGTATCCAAATCTATTTGGTTCCTAAATGGAGATCATGTTTAATGTATTTGCTCATCTTTCTCCTACCCAGCTGTAAAGTCTAGCACCTGTTATTTCTAATGTCTCCGTTTCAGTTACCCACATCTACATTATAAAATAGTTTTATTTTATCTACGTCAAAATGATTTGTCTAAGTACACCTGTTAATTAATTACCTAACAGAGTTAGTCATTTGGCTAGGGATATATTTGGTTAAATGGTCTTGGTAACTTGATTATCTCTTTATTTTTGTTTGATAGGTCACCCAGTTGACAGGTTTCTCAGATCCTGTATATGCAGAAGCTTATGTCCATGTCAACCAGTATGATATCGTCCTGGATGTACTTGTTGTGAACCAAACCAGTGATACTTTGCAGAACTGCACGTTAGAGTTAGCTACTCTGGGTAAGGACATTTACCATAAAGGAAAGATATTATTACATAGCAAGTCTTTATGACAAATTAATAAGGGAAGTGTACAAGTTTTAGTGTAAGAATTCTCTTGAGTCTTTGTGACATTTTGTATCAAGGCTTATTAGTTTTACATTTAATGTTTAGTCTCCTTCAGCTCCCAATATTTTGAACCTCTGTGACACTGCCTTTCTTAGGTTTATGCTCTTGGTACATCCAGATGGGTTTGTTCAGTAATCTAACAAATACCAGTTTTTCTAGATATTAATAAGAGCTATTAAAGTTATGGATTTACCACATGGTTCACTTAGTTAAATTTTTAATTGCCTTAGAACAGAACTAGGGATTTTCTGAGTCTGTAACTAATACCTACCAAAGTAATATTGTTACAGTTAGCAGCTTGAGATGTCTTTTTCTTCTTAATAAAGACACATGAATCCTACTCTCTCTGACCACTTCTACAGCTGGCTTTGAAGTTGGAAAATACAAATTGTGTACAGGAATAGTGAATACAGTGCCTTTTAGAAATTTTGTGTGACTGAAGCAAGAGTTAAAGGACTTTAAGATATCAAGGGAAAAGATACTTCTGCCCTGTCTTCCTCAATATAGCTTGATGCCTGTATTAAAAAAAACAAAACAAACAAACAAAAAAAAACTATTTCTAAGCATTTACAAGTCTTTCTGTGGATTATTTTATCTTTGTTTATAATGGAGTATATTATAATTTAAAACTTAAGACTTTTGAGAAGTTTGTATTCAGTCATTGAGATAAAATGGTATGCCCCAAATAGACACACACACACACACACACGAATTAAATATAGAATTATTCTGAGAAACCTGTTTTTAAAAATGTGCATATTGATGTGAATAAGATGTTAAATGATTTATTTTTTTCCTCAAAATATTTGAGTCCTAACATTTCTCTTGTTCCTTATTTTGCTAGAAGCAATTAAGTTGCATACATTTTAAGATTTTATTTTTAGGGAGATGTGTGATTTATGATTTGAGAAATATATATGTGATTTAATAATTTTTTAACCATATCTCAATGTTTTCTCAGGGGATCTGAAACTTGTGGAAAAGCCATCTCCTTTGACTCTTGCTCCTCATGATTTTGCAAATATTAAAGCTAATGTCAAAGTAGCATCAACAGAAAATGGAATAATTTTTGGTAACATAGGTAAGGAATTGTTTTATAGCCTGTGATGTTTGAATATTTTTATTAAAGAATTTCTGTAAAGAGTAGCTGTATGCCATTTCTTGAGGACAGCACCTGAATCTATTCCATTCATTCATTCATTCACCCATTCGTCATTTATGGGGCACCTGCTATTGTAAGCACTGTACTCTGTTCATGGATGTACGGAAATGAACCATAGAGGGTCATTGTCTTCAAGAAACTGCCAAGCAAAAGGAGGAGATAGATAAGTAAATATATAAGTACAGCACAATGTGATTGGTACTAGTTTATATACTATACGCTTTGAGATCATACAGGAAAAATGCTGACTGTACTGAAGGCTTTACAGAGGAAGAGGATATGTTATCAAAGGATAACTTTTTTTTTTTTAATTTTTTTTTTTTTCAACGTTTATTTATTTTTGGGACAGAGAGAGACAGAGCATGAACGGGGAGGGGCAGAGAGAGAGGGAGACACAGAATCGGAAACAGGCTCCAGGCTCTGAGCCATCAGCCCAGAGCCTGACGCGGGGCTCGAACTCACAGACCGCGAGATTGTGACCTGGCTGAAGTCAGACGCTTAACCGACTGCGCCAGCCAGGTGCCCCTCAAAGGATAACTTTTGAACTGAGTCTAAAACATTGTACAGGCATTGGTTCCCGGACCACCTAGGGACTAACTTACACAGAGGTATTTAGTCAATAGCATTTTTTAAAGTAAGTCCTGTGTCAGGGATGGAGCCACCATGGTGAGGACAACAGATCTTTCCTCACGTAGTTTGTGGTAAGGGAGAACAGACAAGTAGAATAGAGAATACAGAGAAAACAGAGAATACGTGTAATACAGAATGGTAAGTGCTACGAGGAAGTTTGTGCTGGGGAAAGTGGGAGTCTGTGCAGACATTTGGTCAGTTTTCTCAAAGTGGTGGGGGGAGTGGGCAGGGAAGGTTAGGTAAGGCATTGTGGAACAACTAAATGCTCAAGTGGCGTTTTGAAAGATTACTAAGTGTTCCACAGATAGGCAAGGATTCAGCTGGAACACATGCAAGTAATTTGACATACTTGGAGTTCAAAGTGGACTGGAGGGTACAGAGGTTAGGAAGGTTAGTAGGAGCTGTATTTTGTCATGCTAAGGATTTCAGTTTGTCCTAATGTAGAGGGGAGCCATTAAGGACTTAAAAGTGAGTTATGTGATTAAACAGCACGATCGAAGACTGATTGGAGGAGGCAGGAAGGTTAACTAGCAGACTATTTTAGTAGCACAGGTGAGAGATGACAGAGTCTGAACCAGTGTAGCAGAGGTTGGGATGGAGGGAAGGGCTGAATATTATCAGTATTAAGAAGATAGAATGCCCAGGACACGGACTGATTGAGGAGGAAGGGGCTAGAATAACCCTCAGATTGTTTTATTGCCTTTCTTGTGTTGATATTTATGGCAGTCACCAAAACAAGGAAAACAGGAGAGAAGGACAAATTTGAGAGAAAAAATAAATATTAAGCAAGTTGAGTAATAAAGTTTCTAAAGATGTCAAAGCACAGTTTGATAGGAGTCTGAACAGGAGGTCTCAACTAGAGATAAATATTTGTTTGAAAGCCATAGAAATGGAAGAATCCCCCCCCCCAGAGAGGGCATGAAGAGGGATTTGAAAACCGAATCTAAGAGAACAGGAATACTGAAAGCTGGGTCAGCCGAGGAGAATCCTACAAAGGTATCTGAAATGTGGTCAAGAAGAAGTTAAGGAAAACTCTTCATAAAGAATCTGAAACTTCAAAAGGTCAAGTAGCATGAAGTCTAAAAGCAGGGTCCTTTGGATTTGGCGATCAGTGAAGTGAAGTAACACTTCTGGTATGTCTTGCACAGTGGTGGTGGGTTGAAGACTAGGAGATGGAGACATAGACAGTGAGCATAGACTCTTCTGAGTTGGAACCTTGGTTTTGTTAAGAATGAGAGAGGGTAGTAGACTGAAGAGAAGTCAGAGGGGGAGGGGGAGGGAGATCTGTGAGTATGTTTACAGACAAAGGGAAAAAAGTCCATAAAGAATACAAAGGTAAACACACGAGTGAGGGAGGTAATGATTGGTGGAATGAAGCCCTGGACCAAAGCAGGGATCACAGATGTGCTGATACGTGGGGTAAGGAGGTGAGAATGGATTCAGAGAGAGAGAAACTTGTTTGTAGAAAGGGGGCTAGAAATTGAAGGAACTTTTTCTTGGTAACCTCAGTTTTCTCTGAAAGTATGATAGAAATGTCAAGACGGTGGAGAAATGTCAAGAGAAGAGACTCCAATCAGATTTCGACTCTGCTGTGGAAAAAGCAGTCGTAGAAGCAAATAATTGTATCATTAAGCACCATGGCTCCTCAGTATTCATTCAAAACTATTAGTTAAGCACCTACTTAGGGTAGTTGCCTCCATGAATACTACCTACTTACATATCCACCCGGGGTGCCTAACACACTGCAACTGCTGTGTATTTACCAACTGAGTTTGAATCCTGGCCCTTCCACTTAATCAACTCTGTGACCTTGAGCAACTTACATGACTTCTCTTTGTTTTTGTTTTCTCATCCATAACATGGAAAATCATAATATTACAACATAGGATTGATGGGAGTATTACTTAATATTTGTAAAACATTCAGATTTACCTTTAGATTGCCTCTGGTGATTCAGGACCTTTTTGTGTGTGTATATTGCAGTTTATGATGTCTCCGGAGCAGCAAGTGACAGAAATTGTGTAGTCCTCAGTGATATTCACATCGACATCATGGACTATATCCAGCCTGCAACTTGCACTGATGCTGAATTCCGTCAGATGTGGGCTGAATTCGAATGGGAAAACAAAGTTAGTCCTTGGGAGATTTCCTTGAACTCCTTATCTTCCTATTTGGCTAGTGTTGAGGGATGGTCTGATAAAATTAGTCCCCCTAAAAAGTGTCAGATATGAGAAGCTGTCTCTCGATAATCTATTCTTGCAAATTAGTCTTCACCAGAAATTATGCAAGTAGGTCAGTAAGTTGCTGTTATAAATTGGTGAGGGAGCAGTTCTATTATTAATCTGATTGATCAAGACATTAAAGACATGTATAAATAATAATTGCATGTATAAATAATAATTTACCATTGAATCCAGTGTCCAAAAGAGGTTTTACAAAGTGGCCTTAATTTTTATTAGAAATATTTTATATGCAGCATGTTGATCTTTTATGAAGTTATCTATGTATGAAAGTTCTGATGCCAGCTTACAGTTTATTGGATTTTGTAGAGATGTCATTTACTTTTTTTGTTGCCCATCCTCCCCAATAAATACTGAGGAGGTTCTGTATGACAACTGAGTGTTTTCTCAACCTGAAGATAAGAAATTCATAACTTTCTCATGGTTAGGATTCTGATCTCCTTGACTTTTTTCCTCCCTCTGTGCAGGTGACAGTTAACACAAATATTGTTGACTTAAATGACTATTTACAGCATATATTAAAGTCAACTAACATGAAATGCCTCACTCCAGAGAAGGTAAGATTTAACTGAGAACTTCTTAAATCTGATAAGAGAGTAGTATGGCAGATTCCTGGCTTTGTTGTATTTCCTTTAGTGTGTTTTTGTTTCTGTTGAGCATGAGAAAAGCAGTGTCATTCTGGACTAGCTAAGAGATAAGTTATCCCACAGAATGCGTCAGTCCGCTTATCCTTTTCTACCAGAATGCATCAACCTGCTTGTTCCCAGTGCAGTGACCCAGTTGAGAGTCAAGTTAGTTTTCCTTGTCAGTCTTCTCCCTTTCAGCTAAAGGCTCCTTCCAGAATAGGTTGTGATACTGGATTTAAAAATGTCCATGCCCTCTTTTCTCTTGGCTCTGATTGTGGGTCAGAATATATCTGTTCGAATACAGAATTTTCTAAGTTGTGTATGTATGAAAAAAGACTAGAAAGAAAAATTAAACTGAGGCTCTATGGAAATTTTTTTCTTTGTAGAATTTCTGCTAATGTTATAATACTAATTTTACCAGTAAAATTCTGCCAAATAGGTTTTAATTCATATATTAGTTTATTTAAAAAATAGTCTAGCAGATACACAAACAAATACTATATGCCGAGTACTCTGTGAGCTGCTGGATATATAGTAATGAACAAAACAAAAATGGTCTCTTCCTTCTTAGAACTTAAGGTCTTGTGCAATCAGGAAACTGTAAGTAAACAGGGAATGTAAAAATACAAACTGGAATAAGTGTTGTGTCTTTGATTGAAGTCATTTTTCCTAAGGCATAATACAGACACGGTAACCTTCACACTTTTAAAAAAAAATTTTTTTTTAATGTTTATTTATTTTTTGAGAGAGAGCAAGGGAGGGGCAGAGACAGACAGAGACACAGAATCCAAAGCAGGCTCCAGGCTCTGTGCTGCCAGTAGAGAGCCTGATGTGGGACTTGAACATACGAACTGTGAGATCATGACCTGGGCCGAAGTTGGACGCTCAATTGACTGAGCCACCCAGGCACCCCAGTAACCTTCACACTTTTTACATATATAGTTCCTGAGTTTTGACACATTTATGTAGTCATGTAACCATCACTACATGGTAAGTTCTGTGTTGAAAAATGATAATTTACCTATGCTGATGGGTCCTGCTTATGTGTAGTTGTCTAGTGAAGTATTGAATTTATCGCAAATTTCTTTCAGGCTCTTTCTGGTTACTGTGGCTTTATGGCAGCCAACCTCTATGCCCGTTCCATATTTGGAGAAGATGCACTTGCAAATGTCAGCATTGAAAAGCCAATTCAACAGGGACCAGAGGCCCCTGTTACAGGCCACATAAGAATTCGTGCAAAGAGTCAGGTAACAATTGGGGTTTTTTTTTGAGATCATCTCTAAACTGAATAAAAAGGAAGAATGCATTTCTTCGTTATTTCTATATGTAGTATTCTCTATCGTACTAGTGTTTTATGTATTAGATGTATGTATGTATGTATGTAATAATAGTATTCTCTTAATAGAAATAAAACTTCTGCTTCATTAAAATGGCCCACTTTTTGGGCCTGTCATTCTGGATTATTTGCCTAAAACAGATTGGTTCCCGTAGGGTGTTTGTGAAATGGGTTCTCTATAACTTTTGAAATCCAGGCTACAAATCTATTGACTATTTGTAAATCTAGCACTAAAAGTACTTAACAAAGTAAAGTTGAGTTGAGTCTGTTTTGTATATCCTTGGTTTCATTATTACTTTTTAATGTTTTATTTATTTTTGAGAGAGAGTACAAGCCGGGGAGGGGCAGAGAGAGAGAGACAGAAGATCCAAAGCAGGCTGCAGGCTCTAAGCTGTCAGCACAGAGCCCGATGTGGAGCTCGAATTCATGAACTGCAAGATCATGACCTGGGCTGAAGTTGGATGCTTAATAGACTGAGCCACCCAGGCGCCCCTCATTATTGATGTCTTATTGAATGGGGACTTGGTTAAGATAGAATAACCTACTGATTTTATGTAGTTTTAATAATTATAAACATTTTCATTCTTCTTTACAGGGAATGGCCTTAAGTCTTGGAGATAAAATCAACTTGTCTCAGAAGAAAACTAGTGTATAAGATTTAAAAAAAAAAAAAAAAGTCCTTGCAGTTTTACAGTTAATATTTAGGTATGGGCTTACTGGACTCCCAACATCTTTTGTACTCTTTCATGCTTTATGTTATATAGAATCTGAGTTCATGCTGAATGCATTCCAGCCAATAATTTAATAGCCTTCCCTTAAATCAAGATTGAGTTTAAAATTATAGTTTGTCTTTTGTCTTAACAGTTCTGAATGCTGTCCTTAAAGTATATAATATTTCTCACATGTACCAAGACCATTTTCACAGTATAATAAACAGATCTATTCCTAAATCTTTTGTTATTTTATAAATAAATCTATAATTACATAACTTTAGTTATGTAGCAATGGATTTCTTTTAGTCATAGTTTATTTTATACTTTTTAATACAGTTTATTTTAGAAATGTTTTATTTATTTTTGAGAGAGAGGGAGAGCGCATGTGCATGAATGGGGGGAGCGGCAGAGAGAGAGGGAGGCAGAGGATCCGAAGCAGGCTCTGCACTGACAGCAGAGAGCTTGATGCAGGGCTTGAACTCATGAACTGTGAGATCATGACCTGAGCCAAAGTCGGACATTTAACTGACTGAGCCACCCAAGTGCCCCTTTTTTCAATTTTTTTTTTATTTTATATTTTTTAAATGGGTTTCTATTATAAATTTAAATGACCTTTTGAGTTGTGCATGTACAGACTTTATTAAGAGAATTTACAGGGGCACCTGGATGGCTCAGTTGGTTGGGCATCCAGCTCTTGATTTTGACCCAGGTCCTGATCTCACAGTCAGTTGTGAAATCAGCCCTATGTTGGGCTCTGCACTGGGCATGCAGCCTGCTTGAGATTCTCCTTCTCCCTCTGCTCCTCTGCCATGTGTGTGCACACACTCTGTCTCTCTCAAAAAGAGAATTTGTTGGGGCGCCTGGGTGGCGCAGTCGGTTAAACGTCCGACTTCAGCCAGGTCACGATCTCGCGGTCCGTGAGTTCGAGCCCCGCGTCAGGCTCTGGGCTGATGGCTCGGAGCCTGGAGCCTGTTTCCGATTCTGTGTCTCCCTCTCTCTCTGCCCCTCCCCCGTTCATGCTCTCTCTCTGTCCCAAAAATAAAAAAAAAAATAAAAAACGTTGAAAAAGAGAATTTGCAAATTCAGTGATAGGAGGAGGCACCTGGGTGGCTCAGTCAGTGAGCGTCCAACTCTTGATTTCAGCTCAGGTCATGATTTCTTGGGTTCAAGCCCTGCATTGGGCTCTGTCCTGGCAGTGCAGAGCCTGTTTGGGATTCATCTCTCTCCTTCTCTCTCTCTCTCTCTCTCTCTGTCTCTCTCTGCCCCTACCCCACTCGTGCTGTCTCTGCCTCTGTCAAAATAAATAAATAAACTTTAAAAAGAAAAGTTCAGTGACATGAAATGAGACAGGCCTTGATTTACTTGATTGAGTTTTACTTACTTACTGTTTCGGCAACCAGTATCTCCAAAAATGCCTTGTGTTCTAAAGGCTTTTCTCTGGCGTTTAGCTCTAGGGGGAAGTATCAAATAACTTGAGAAAATAGATCCATCTTCAGTGTAAAAAGGTATTATGAACCCCAACTTAAATAAACATACTATTCTTTTTATTTTAGAGAGAGAGCACACAAGAAGGGGAAGGGGCAGACAGAGAGAGAATCTTAAGCAGGCTCCATCCATAGATGGACATTTGGGCTCTTTCCATACTTTGGCTGTTGTTCATAGTGCTGCTATAAACATTGGGGGGGGTGTGTGTCCCTTCGAAACGGCATACCTGTATCCCTTGGATAAATACCTAGTAGTAAAATTGCTGGGTCATAGGGTAGTTCTATTTTTAATTTTTTGAAGAACCTCCATACTGTTTACCAGAGTGGCTGCACCAGTTTGCATTCCCACCAGCAGTGCAAAAAAGATTCTCTTTCTCCGCGTCCTCGCCAACATCTGTCATTGCCAGAGTTGTTAATGTTAGCCATTCTGACAAGTGTGAGGTGGTATCTCATTGTGGTTTTGATTTGTATTTCCCTGATGATGAGTGATGTGGAGCATTTTTTCATGTGTCAGTTGGCCATCTGGATGTCTTCTTTGGAGAAGTGTCTGTCCATGTCTTTTGCCCATTTCTTCGCTGGATTATTGTTTTTTGGGTGTTGAGTTTGATAAGTTCCTTACAGATTTTGGATATTAACCCTTTATCTGATATGTCGTTTGCAAACATCTTCTCCCATTCTTTTGGTTGCCTTTTAGTTTTGCTGATTGTTTCATTCGCTGTGCAGAAGCTTTTATTTTGATGAGGTCCCAATAGTTCATTTTTGCTTTTTGTTTCCCTTGCTTCCGGAGACGTGTTGAGTAAGAAGTTGCTGTGGCCAAGACCAAAGAGGTTTTTGCCTGCTTTCTCCTCGAGGATTTTGATGGCTTCCTATCTTACATTTAGGTCTTTAATCCATTTTGAGTTTATTTTTGTGTATGGTGTAAGAAAGTGGTCCAGGTTCATTCTTCTGCAATAAACATACTATTCTTAATTACTCTGAAAAACAATGAAAAGTGATCATCCAAAATAGATCTTTTTATCATTCACATTTAGCTTCAAGTCTTATTTTATGTTTGTTAGGAATTCTGTTGGCGGCAGCCAGCTCCTGGGGCTGCACTGTGACGAGTCAACTCCAGGGGATTCAAAAAGCTGTGCTGTTCCCATGTCTCCTCCGAGCCTTACACACTCCTCCCCTTTCCTTACTTTACACCCGGGCTTGGGCACCTTCACTTCTCAATGTGACTCCAAATGGCTCTCTGTGCTGAGTTCCCTAGAGTCTGGCTGTGCTGCCCTGTTGGCCCTTGCATTCCTTGGGGATGATTGAGGTAGTCTGATCTTTTAGCCAAGTCTGAACACTGAACTGTCATACTTTGTCTTCCAGCCAGGCTACAGGCTACATTCAGGATGTGTCCATAGATAAGGTGTGTGAAAGAGAGCGGCATCTCCTATTTCAGCACTTGAGAGAGAACAGAATGATTTGTTTGGAGTATAAAGGAGATTGATACCTTGTATGATGTCATAAACTTTGAAGCCACTTGCTTTTTTAATCAGAAAGAACCAGAGGATTACAAGGCATTTGAGATTCCAGAGCACTGAGATCCCAAAGCAAAGTAAGTGGCTACCAGTGGGGAAGATACTAGGAAAGCAGGAAAGGGGTCAGTTTCATGCATTGAGTCAAGTGCTGGAAATTTATGATGAGAGCAGAGGAACTGATGGAACTTTGGATTAGATCATTTCCCAAACTCTGTTCCATTGAACATTAGCTTCTTTGATGTCATTAGATATTCTGGGAGAAAAAAGATTCCATAGTCAAGTAAGTTTGGGAAAAGCTTCATACCGTCCTGAACAGGAAATTCACCATGTACATTAGCATACTAGAAATTCTGAGAGAGCTCCTTCAATAAAGAAGCACCTTAATTTGGTTTAACCCAGTATATCCTTTTTTTTTTTTTTTTTTTTAACATTTTATTTTATTTTTTGAGAGAGAGCATGAGCAGGGGAGGGGCAGAGAGAGAGGGAAACACAAAATCTGAAACAGGCTCCAGGGTCTGAGCCAAAGTTGGATGTTTAATCAAGCCACCCAGGCACCCCCAACCCAGTATATCTTAATCTTACTTGGTCGGGGAATCCATATTCATTGAATACCTTTAGCTGATATTACAGGACAGGAAAAGTGACTTGGCATGTTAAAGGTTTTGGTTTTTTATTCACAGTCAACCAGTATTGCATTTAAAGTGTCAAGGAATTATGCCTCTACGTCTAATCTCTCTTGGCAGTTTCAGAAAATTGCCTCCCTAACATGCTAAAGCTGATTGTTGGGATCAGATTGGCTCACATTGCTGTTATCTTAAATTCATAAATGAGAACAAAGAGAAAGAAGTTAATGCACTTGTCAGATATCTATACTACATTAAACTATTTACTTCATTAGCATTTTATTAGCTTTATGCAATTAATGTGAACTGAATGGGGTAGCAGCACTGCTTGGAGAAAGCTGTTCACACTGTGCTGTGTTAGGATATAATATACATTTAAAGGTTGTGGTTGCTCATATTAGAAGATATCATATAATTAGGACCGTGATGTGTGCCAAGAGAATAAACATGGCATCTGACACCAGGTGAGGGCCTAATAATATAAAAGGTATTGAATGAATAAACCTGTAAATCTTACAAGAGAATTTAATGGCCCTTATATTTTGCTGTCATGACACTAGAGGGAGCTCTCAGTGCTCCCTTAGAGCTCTTAGGAAGGAAGTTACTTTCATTTTGGGATTAGAGTGATTGGAGTTTAAAGGTTTGGTTTTTTTGTTTTTTTTTTTTTTAGGTTTATTTATTTATTTTGAGAGAGAACATGTGTGCAAGTGGGGGAGGGGCAAAGAAAGAGGGAGAGAGAGAATTACAAGTGTAGAGCCTGATGCAGGGCTCAAACTCAATGGACCATGAGATCATGACCTGAGCAGAAAGCAAGAGTCAGATGCTTAACCAACCGAGCCACCCAGGCACCCCTTAAATTGTTCTTATAAAAAGGAAAAACAAGGTAATTTTTCTGTTAGCAAGGAGATTGATATTAGTGCTATTCTGCTTGGTGTGAGAAACTTGTCTACATGAATTATAAATAATATAGGTGACAGAACTCCTTTCAGGATATCTAAAAAGACAAGAGAACCACAAATTTTTAGAAACTCAGTAGTACTGGAGGTGAAATAACTGTGCTACACATTGGGTAAAGTAAGTAGTTTTACTGGTGATTTTTTTCCTTCCACACTGGTAAATGTTCTTAGCTAATAATTTATAGCCATTCCTGTAAGTCAAGATTTAGTTTAAAATTATACTTTGTTGTTGTTTTAACAATTCTAAATACCGTCCTCAAAGTAGGGTCAGGCCTATCTGCTGCCTGCCTTAACTGCCCTCACCCACACTCCCAGCACACCATTAATGTTATCTGTCCCTGCCCCTCAGCTGCACTCTCCACCCCCAGGATCTCAGGAGCCTAAAGACACAACCAGGTATAGTGCAGAAGTTCAGTTTAGAATCAAAATGTGGACTCCTGTATTCCAATTACTTGCTGTGTTCTTAGACAGTGATAGCTGGTTTATGGAGTGCTGATACGTACCGGGCGCGACATTGAGTGCTTTTTCTGTGGCATACGTAATCCTCCCAATGACTGAGGAAATACTATTATATCCTCATTTCCAGATGATGATTACAGTGTTAGGAGAGGGTAAGTTACTACTAGTTAAGGCTTGATAGTAAGAGTTGAAATCAGATACAAAGCCAGGGTGTCAGACAGTCACACACAACTGGTATGCAGCAAGTCACACACTGCCACCACTGCCTGCTCTGTGCCTCAGTTTCCTCATCTGTAAGGTGTTTATAATGGATACTTAACAGAGTTGATGTGTGGATGAAGTTAAAGCCTGCATTTAATTGTGACTATTTGGCATGTCGCACATACTCTTCGGTAAATGTTCATTCCATTTCTTTCCCCATCTCCTTCCTTCCTTCACCTGCAGACAATTGGAAACCTGCTCTCGCTCACTCCATACCTCCCTCTGAATTTAGGTCCTAATTCTATACTCTACTTGAATGCTTTTGTTTTTTAGCACCAGTTACTTCAAAAGATTTCTTCATTTCTCAAGAACTCCTTAACTGGAGTGTCATTGGCCTTCAACTTTATAACGTCTTTTCTGTCAATTTTTTTCTTTTCAAATTTTTATTTAAATTATAGTTTGTTAACAGTGTCAATTTAAAAAATTTTTTTTTGATGTTTATTTTTGAAGGAGAGAGAGACAGAGCATGAGGTGGGGGGGGGGGGGACAGAGAGAGAGGGAGACACAGAATCCGAAGCAGGCTCCAGGCTCCGAGCTGTCAGCACAGAGCCTGATGCGGGGCTCAAACCTGTAAGCCACGAGATCATGACCTGAGCTGAAGTTGGAGGCTCAACCGACTGAGCCACCCAGGCACCCCTTCGTGTGTCGGTTCTTTAAAAGCTCTAAAGTTTATTTATGTATTTTGAGAGAGAGGGAGAGAGAGGATCCCAAGCAGTCTCTGTGTTGTCAGTGTGGAGCCCAATGCGGGGCTCAAGCTCATGAACTGTAAGATTATGACTTGAGCTGAGATCAAGAGTCAGACATTTAACCGACTGAGCCACCCAGGCACCCATATCATGTCAATTTTTTAATTAGCTTTTGGCACTTCCGCTTATCAACTTATCACAGCTGATGTGACTGTCACGCCCATATACCTCATATAATAAATGGTCTGTGATGAACATGCTGGTTTTATTTGCTTTCAGAATGACAAATGAGCAGTTCTTTAAAAATTGAGCACAAAGATCTGTGCAGCCAGGTGATAGTAATAACGTGATATTTCGAGTCACTCATCAAGTCACTTCTAGCAGTCTGACCTTTTTCTCTTTATTTTCTCCACCTAGCAATGGCAGGATCTCTTTGGTTAAGAGGTTAGTTATGCAGTGACAAAAGAGTGCAAGTGGGATTTGTACCTTTCATCTGGGGTTCTGCGTATCATTGTGGGATTCTGAGAAAACAGCTCTGTATGTCTTTCTGAATAATTGTAAAACCAACAAGATTTACCAGTGGGATGCAGCATGGTGGGCTGAAACAGTCCTCGAATGAGTCTTCTTAAATCTAATCTCTGTTCTCTAAGTAACTTTCTGAAAGTAGATACATCTGTGTGGGCCTATCTCCTTATCTCTAAAATGAAACAATTCATTTAGCTGACCTCCAGGGTTCCTAGCTGAAAAAATTCATGCAAAAAAATAAAAAGCCTTGTGTTTTTATAGCTACCTCTTTAACAAATTGTATCATCAGCTGGGATGTCTCCTGGATGTTACCCACAGGCCACTTAAAATTAACATTGTGAAATGAGCTTATCTTGCCCCTCAAACTTGTTCCTTTGCTGTGTTCTCTGGTCACTACTGCTAGAAACCCAGTGGTCACCTTAACTCTTCCTTCCATATCTCATCAGACCCCAAGTCCCATGTCCTCCCTTCCTCAGTAGTTTTGTAATCTTTTCTTCTTGCCCCTACCACCATTGCCTTAGTTTAGATTCTTGTCATCTTTAGTCTTCAGTGGCCTAACCATACATTTCACATATAATCTACAATTAAAACCTACACTTTAATCTTGACCACGTACAACAGTAGCTATACAATTCCTTGCCTACTCAGACTCTTCCCTGGTAATATCACTTTGAGAGACGTAACTG
Source organism: Lynx rufus (assembly GCF_022079265.1). Taxonomy (NCBI): domain Eukaryota; kingdom Metazoa; phylum Chordata; class Mammalia; order Carnivora; family Felidae; genus Lynx; species Lynx rufus. The sequence continues at coordinate 70,795,856 of NW_025814897.1, read as the reverse complement.
AAAAGAAGAGGCCCAAAGATTTTAATAATAGTATTTTTAATAATGAAAGTTGAAAACAACTGGGACACCCCACAACAAGTATTAATAAGCAAATGGTATAAATTATATGCTGTGTATGTCAGAATACCCACTAGACCGTAGATGCCTGATAAATTCTTTCTGAGGGACCAAATGAAGGAGGCATGTAGCTATAAAGATAAGAGGGTGTGGATTAAATCACACCACCGACATGTGTCTATGAAATAATGTTAGGTGGGAAAAAAAGATACCACTCTCTAAGAATGTTTCCTGCATTAAGATGAATCTGGATATGTCACAGATCTGCCTATCTCTCAAGTGAATAGAAAATCAAAATTTCACATCTGTCATATCACTAATACATCTTGAGAATAAATGCTGTCTACCCCCTGAGGACACTGGGTGTGGCTAAGATATTTCGTTGGCCAGAGTCCCTGAGTCCAGCACTTGTGATTTTTAGATCTGTGATCTTGATCTCTGGGGTTTAAGTGGCTGAAAGCACAGCTTCTTCTGGGCCCACCCAGAGAGCTGGCGTCCCCTTGTAAGGGAGCGCTGCATTCTCTTAGAAGAGGGTGGGGACTGAATCACCGTACAGGACTTCACAGCCAGGATGGGGAAAACGCCTATCTGGCTCCAGAAGTCTGGGGAAATGACTGAACTCTACTAAGCTATGTAAAACCATTTCTTAAAGCCCACCAACATTAAAAAGTAAATGTAATTAATCATAATCAAAATTTTCTCTTTGTATGAAGTTAAGGTCACACTTTTTTTTTTTTTAATGGCCCTGTGCTTTGATTAAAGGTATGACTCATGACTGTTCAGAGCATGGTTTTCAAACGATCTCTGCTAGTACACTAGGGTTCTACTGGCTAGACCAGTGTGTTCCCACAGCTGAAATCAAATAATGGTGCTCTTTTTCTTAGGTCCAAGAAAAGTTGATAGAATTTTGTCAATGTTATGTTTTTTCTCCATCAGTGTTTTTACCACGTTAATACCTGCTACCAAATTTAAGAAGTAATAAAGAAGTATTATGGGAATATTTGGCTGAGTGTTCTTGTTCTAAATAGCTTGTCTTTGTGGCCACGTGTATCCCTTGTTGTTTTATATTGCATACATATATTTTCTGCTAGTAAACTGTTCCTCATTCATCAAACTAAATAAAATATGTTACTATCATGGGGTCAGCAAAGAGTAACTTGATTTCTAGGTGCTTCACCCCTGGCCTATGTGTCTGTGTGAAATAGAACTTATAAAATCCAAAATGTTCTTACGTAATTCACATGGATCATATACTCACAGGCACCACTTAAATGAAAATAAGCCTTGGTAATGGAAGTACAAATCCAAGTTCAGGTAGTCCCTGGCTTATCCCTTCAATGTAAAGACCTCTGGAAAAGTCCTGGAGGACTGTGCCCCAGTTTTTGACACTCAACCTATAAGATTTTTCCCTTATTTCCTAACCTAAGGCACAAGACCGGGACTTTCTAGGGTCCTTGGGTTCTGACTAATAAGACCTGCTATATGTCTAGTGCTGTGTCCTGAACTTATTAAGGCTAAGGTACACTTTGGTGAGTATTTTAATGACCACACATAAATACCTAATCAGAGCACTGTTTAATAAGTCTTACCAGCCAGGGGCGCCTGGGTGGCTCAGTAGGTTAAACGTCCAACTTCAGCTCAGGTAATGATCTCATAGTCCGTGAGGTTGAGCCCCGCATCAGGCTCTGTGCTGACAGTTCAGAGCCTGAAGCCTGCTTTGGATTCTGTGCCTCCCTCTCTCTCTGCCCCTCCCCTGCTTATGCTCTCTCTCTGTCTCAAAAATAAAAACATTAAAAATTTAAAAAAATAAGTCTTACCAGCTGCTGAGAGAACACAGAAAATGGGTAACAGAAGTAAGGCAGGTATGATTTCACAAAAGAGGTGACATTGGAACTCAGCCTTGAAAAGCAAAAATTTGCCTGCTGAATGCCAGAGGAGGGTTGGAGAGAAGGGACGGCAGAGACATTCCAGCCACAGAATAGTTTGGGTACAGTCACAGAGGGACATGCACAAGAGAGATGGGTTTACTCAGCACAGGGTGTGTTGGGGCAATGGCAGAGGGTGAGGCTGGAGATGGCAGACAAGGGTCAGATCGTGAAGGCAGGCTGAGACATTTGAACTTCATGTTGTAGGGAATGAAGAACTGGTAAGGATCTTAAGCAGATGAGTGAAACATTTGCATTTAGAGAAACCTCTGGCTAATGTTGGGAAAATAGATTTGGGGCGTGGGAGACCAGTTAGGAACGTGTTGTAGAAGCAGAGTTATTTTGACAGAAGGTGGTGTAGAGGGTGGGACATGGTGGGGGCAGAGAGTGGAGGACAGGTAGAAGCCTCAAAAACAAAACTGTTAAGGGCTTCCCTAAGGGCAAACACTGCTCTGGTAAGTGGGTGGGGTTGCCAAATCTGCTTTTCCTCAATATACAAAATCCTTACCCTTCCTGTCTTAAAAGTTTACTGAAATGGCACTTTACATAATCTGTAAAGGCGTGTACAAATCTGCAGAGTGGCTATTAATAGTATTGTTATAATGATTTTTATCCACAGGACAAATAATTTTGGCCTCTTTTATGGCCAAAAAAAAAAAAAAAATCAACTATCAGAAATTTCATATGATTCAACCTAATAGTTCGTGACTTTTCTCCTGTTACTTCCTGCCTCCTTTTTGGCCATATCATTGTCCCCCTGCCTTTTTTAAAGATGAGCAATACATTCCATCAAAGGGATTTCCAGGAATTCTGGGAAGGCAAGAGTATAAAGTGTACAGGCTTTGGAGTCAAACCTGGAATCAGATTTTTCTCTGTAATCGATTAACACTGATCTTGGACTAGTCGGTCCGTTTTAGCCTTCCCCTCCCCCCAATCTGGAAAATAGAAATAATGCCTGCCTCGCAGTGTTATTAAATGAGAAAAGTCATAACTTGTTAGTGTATGGCATGTAAAAGGTGTTGAATAAAAGTCTCAACTCCTCCTTCCCCAGCCCCATCTCATTTTTCCTACTTGTTCACAGAAGGCTGGGCACAGAACCCTAGTTATCTGCTTTCTTGTGTCCCCCAAAAGCTGAGTGAATAGCTGCATACCAGGGATTTTGGTGTATAAGAAATGTTCACCTGTCATAACAACTTCAAGCCAAAACCTTTTAAACCAGTGACCGCTTAAACCATCAAACATGATTCCATGGAATTGCTTTAGTGCACAATTTGTGTCAAATTTTTCCGGAATGCCACAAGCCTCATCACTTTCCACATCATTCAGGAAGTTACTCATTTAGCACTTCCAATAAACTCATACATACAGACTGTGTCATGTTCCCTGGCAGTGGCCTCACCTTTTTTTTTTTCCCTTTTAATGTGATAACTGCCTTTTGCAGAAGAAAAAGAAAAACAGTTGTAGTAGTATTAATTTCCTTCTATTGGTGCCTCTGAATCCAACCCAAAAGGTGATGTCACAATTGCTGAACTTCCATGCTCCCGGGTCCCAATAGCACAACTGGATTTCTTCCTCAGTCTCCCTGCTTGACATTTTCCCTTACGAGGAGTTCCAATTTTGCATTAATTCAGTGTTTTGTTTTTTTTTTCTTATTGAGCTCCTCCTTTGTGCAAGCACCGTTCTTGTCCCAGCATGTATATAGTGAACAAGACAGACAAAATCTTTGTGCTCTCGAGCTTACATTTTTGTGACAACAATCAAATATTTTCGGAGTGGATGAATTCTCTGCAGGAACTAAATAGGCTAATGGGACAGATACTGGCTGGTAGAGGGAGGGTAACGATAGAAAGGGTTGAGAGGGCAGTAAGGCAGTAACAAGGCCCTGAGGTGGAAATGAGTTTGGTACATTTGAGGAACAGAATGGCTGGGATTCTTGCTTCTTTTTTGCTCCAGAGCGATAAAGTGGTAGAAGATGCAGTAGGAGAGGAAGACAAGGAGCTGATAAAAATTATTCTCTGAGAGGCACCTAGGTGGTTCGGTTGGTTAAGTGTCAGACTTGGGCTCGGGTCATAATCTCTCGGTTCATGAGTTCAAGCCCTGCATCAGACTCTTTGCTGTCAGTAGAGAGCCTGCTTTGGATCTTCTCTCTCCCTCTCTCTGCTCCTCCCCTGCTCATGCTCAAAAAAAAATAAAATAAACATTACACCCAAAAAACAAATAATCCGGTGAAGAAATGGGCAATGATATGAATAGACACTTCTTCAAAGAAGACATCCAGATGGCCAACCGACACGTGAAAAAATGCTTAACATCACTCATCATCAGGGAAATACAAATCAAAACCACAATGAGATACCACCTCACACCTGTCAGAATGGCTAACATAACAACTCAGGCAACAACAGATGTTGGCAAGGATGAGGAGAAAGAGGATCTCTTTTGCACTGCTGGTGGGAATGCAAACTGGTGCAGCCACTCTGGAAAACAGGATGGAGGTTCCTCAAAAAATTAAAAATAGGACTACCTACAACCCAGTAATTGCACTGCTAGGAATTTACCCAAAGGATACAAAAATGCTGATTCAAAGGGGCCCATGCACCCCAATGTTTATAGCAGCACTATCAATAGCCAAAGTATGGAAAGAGCCCAAATGTCCATCGATGGATGAATGGATAAAGAAGATGTGGTATATCTATCTATCTATATATATCTCCATGTATGTGTGTATACACACACACACACACACATACAATGGAGTTATTACTCAGCAATTAAAAAGAATGAAACTTGCCATTTGCAACTACGTGGATGGAACTGGAGGGTATTATGCTAAGTGAAATTAGTCAGAGAAAGACACAAATCATATGACTTCACTTGTAAGAGGACTTTAAGAGACAAAACAGATGAACATAAGGGAACAAAAATAACATAAAAACAGGGAGGGGGACAAAACAGAAGAGACTCATAAATATGGAGAACAAACTGAGGGTTACTGGAGGGGTTGTGGGAGAGGGGATGGGCTAAATGGGAAAGGGGCATTAAGGAATCTACTCCTGAAATCATTGTTACACTATATGCTAACTTGGATGTAAATTTAAAAAATAAATTAAACAAATTATTCTCTGAGCTTTGACCTTCAGCTTCCCTGGAGGATTGGATTCTGTACATAGCCACTGCCTCAGACCTCCTTTTTTTTTTTTTTTAACTGTTTTTTAATGTTTATTTACTTTTGAGAGAGAGACAGAGTGCTAGCAAAGAAGGGGCAAAAAGAGAGAAAGAGACACAGAATCCGAAGCAGGCTCCAGGCTCTGAACTGTCAGCACAGAGCCCTATGTGGGGCTCAAACTCAGGAACTGTGAGATCATGACCTGAACCAAAGTTGGATGCTTAACTGACTGAGCCACCCAGGTGCCCCTCCAAGGCAAAGAATAGATAAGTGACTTGCCTAACAACACAAATAATGAGTAACAGTCCTGAGGCAGAAATGACATTTGCTCCACATGTACTGTGGGCTAGACACAGTGCTAGTCTCAACATGGAGATAACTTCTGGCACTTCCCTTAAAACTCACAGGTCACAGCACTGTGGCCCTTCAGTGACCATAGTGGGTGAAAGGCATCTGGATGTCCACACCCAGCAAGACTGTAGGTAACATGCACAGAAATCAGGATGCTATTAGGAAGGGGGATGTGGATGCTGGACAGCCCACGATGACGATCTTCATTCTCTTGTCTTAGGCTACAGTCCAGTCTCGAGTTCTGCTGCCCCTCCAAGATGGAGCCCCTCACCTCTTACCTTCTTTGAGGTTCATCTGGAAAATGGATATTCCATAGTTTTCATTATTGTTGGCTATGAAATAGGAATAAAGCCCAGCTTTGGGTGCCCAAGTTTCCAGGAATGAGGTGGGTCCCCACCAATGCCCTTTGAAAAAGTGAGAAGGGAACTGTCAGAGTTTCGGAATCTAGAGGATTGAGGAAGAAGGGATCCAGATAGAATCAGGTTGTTCCTTACGGTTGTTGAAGGAAATAGTGAGAGGGAAAGGAGCCGGGCCAGAGGAGGGGGCAGTCCTCCAGCAGCCTCATTCAGATGTAACACAATTATAGGCTGTGTGACAAGTAATGATTCCTTTAAAGCCCTGTTGGTTTCATGCAAAAGCTGTTCCCAGGTTGACCCACTGGGCTCGCTTTGGTTCCCCCAGAAGGCAGGCCAGTCAGACAATACGGCCATCATCAGATGGTTGGGAAGAAGCTAGGAGGCAGAAACTGAAGCCCGATGCCTCATATCTAGGGTATCTGAGCTGTGCATTTGCACCCTGACAGTAAGTTGTTGACAGCAAATTGGAAAGAGACTAAGCAAGTGTTGTTCCCATGGCAGCCAGGCCCTTAATAGAAGCAAAGAGAATAAGCTTCTGTGTGAGACCAAAGAAGCTTCTTTTCCCTTTGTCCAAAGAGCATTGGGGAGGTGACACATAATGGCATGTCTGTGGCCCTGGATTCTCTCTAAGTTGGGTCTCCACCACTGACTTGCCGGGGAGTGGAACATCTCTCCTCTTGTTGGGCTTAATCTTCAAGACCCAGCTCTCCTGCCACTTCCTTTGCCAAGCCTGCTCAGGTTCTCCCTAACTGTTCTTTTATGTATGCTAGCACAGCATCCTCTATTCCACCCTTATACCATGTAGCACAGCTTAGCACGTTACCATGTCTGTTTCTTCTGTTAGACTATGAACTCCAAAGTTAGGGACTTCATCTGATTCATCTCACTATTGCCCTTGCCCAGCTCAGTGACTGACATAGGATTAGCACTTAGCAAGGTTTCTTGAATAAATGAACCTGTAAAATGGAGATAGCCTTTGCCTGCCTTCGTCCCAGGGCTGTTCTGAATTGGGAGTCAAGAGTCCAAATGCTACCATTAACTCACCGTGCAATAATGATAATAACAATTCACGTGTGGACAACAGTTTCGAGTTTAGGAGGCAGTTTAGCATCTATTATCTCTTTGATCCTCACACGAGCCAGTTACGACTTTATCATTTCACAGATGGGAAAACTGAGCTCAGAGAGGTGAAGTAATTGGTTAAGGTTGCTCAGCATGTAAGTGATGGGGCCAGAAATGGAACTCTGACCTCTGACCCAGAGCACATCTTTTCTCTATTACATGTTGTTAGTTTGACTGGTGGAACACCCTTGATCCATTGTGAAACAAGCAAAAAGACAAAACACTCTCCATTATAAACTTAAAGTGCATGGCAGATTACTTCCTTCACCTCCTGCTTTATGGAAACTTGGCTGTCCCTCAAAGGCACGCCTCCCCAAATTATCTTCCAACCTCTTGATTAGAGGCTGCCCACCCCTCACATATTCCACTGGGGCCTCCATTGGTGGTCTCGCCATTCCCCATTGACACCAACCTGCCACGATGCCTTCTGTCACATGCAATGTGACTTTCCCTTTGAGGCTTATGCCATCCAGCTCAACCCATCAGACCCTCTGTCCCAGGGCCTTGACTCTTGAATGAGTGACCCAAGAATGGAAAGCATGACAAGAGGGCCTATCCTTGAGGCACATGCCACCTTCCAAACTCTCTTTGCAGTGGTGGTCATTTGGCCACCTGGATCTCCAAAGTCCTCTCCACTTCAAGTCCTGCCGTCACCAGGTGACCTCACCACGTGAAGCCATTTACCATCCTGGTCTCTTTATTCCTTAATGTTGGCAATAATGACCAGTGCCTCATATCCACGGTTATATCCTGGGCCTTCTCAGGACCTGGAACCACTCCACTTGAGAGGTCTTGAGGTCTGGTGCACCGCACCTCTGACGTCACCCCTGGCTCTCCGCCCCCTCACTTTCTTGCTCCACCATGCCTGCTCCTGAACACCCCAGTTAGCACAAGGCCGTTGGCCTCACTGTATTCTTCCCAGTCCATCACCCATCTTAGTATTTCCCTTCCTTCCCTATCAGCCTAGACCTTACAGTGCAGTGTGAAAACCAGCATTATCCTCTTTCTGCCACACCCGCTCTGAAAAGCTTAAACTTTGTATCAGTCCAATCTCTGCCTTCTCAGTCCCTACTCTTGGGCGGCTGAACACAACCATGCTGACTGGCTCTAAAGTAACTCTGTGGTCACCCCTGACTGGACTCTCATCGGTATTGCTATCTTGGTCATCTCTTCCCAATAGGTACAAATTCATTAACTAACAAAACGGATTAATCCCTTCATTCACTTGACAAATATTTATTTATTAGCTGTTACATGCCAGGCAATGTGCTACGTGTGAAACACATTACAGTGGACAAAAACAGTCCGCAAACACAGTACCACCTTCCCAGAACTGTAGTCTGGCAGAGGAAGGAGGTTTTGCCCACTGTGTACAAACGTACTCAACAGCCGTGAAGAGTGCTGCAAAGGGAAAAATTCCAAATACTGTAACGGCACCCGACAGGGAGACCCACCCTACTCTGATGGGCCCGACAAGGCCTCCCTGAGAGACTGACTCTTGGTTTCAGAACCAAAGGAATGGTTCGGATTAGCTAAGTGACAGGAGTGGGCATGGTGCAATGCAAGGGCTTTCCGGGTGGAGGGCGGAGCATCCGTGGAGGTCCTGGGGCAGGAAGAAGGAAGCAAATGAAAGGGGACCCTGCGACAGTGCATGGAGGGCACTGAGGGCAAGGCTGGAGAAGTCAGGTTGAGCCAGATCTTTGAGGCATTTTAAGGATTTTGAACCGCCATAGGCCTTTATGCAGAGGATGGCATCACCTGATTGGGCCTGTCTACTACCACCCACTTATAGTACACCAGACAGGTTGAACGGAGATGAGTGAACCAGAGAGGAAGTTGTTAGTGTTGTCCACTCAGTGACTCAAGGCTTAGTGGAGATAGATTTGAGAACCTTCTCCAAACTCCGAAAGGTCCATCATCTACTTCTGGTCCCTCCCACCACCACCACCACCATCACCATGTTTGTCAACGGACTTGCTTCCTACTTCTTAGGAAACTAAAAATATCAGGTGTGAACGTCTTCTGTTTCCTGCCTCTACACCCACACTTTTACCTAACTGCACTTCCTCTGGCTCCTTCCTGCCGATCTCAGAGAAACAGGGTCAGGTCTCCTGTCTGAGGCCCATTGTTCCACCTCTCTAGGACCAATACCATGCTCCATGGCTTATTCGCTCCCTGTCCTGTAAACAGATTCAATTCTCTTCCAATTCGACAAACGAAAATCAAAATCCACTCACCTCCTGTCCCCCTAGCTACTACCTCATCTCTCTCCTTCCCTTTATAACAATTCGTATGTAGCCTACCCTCCCAAATGTCAGGGACAGTGGTGCTCTCCAGATAGTCCATGAACTCCCCACATTTCCCAGCTCCTTTGAAGTTAGGCAGGCGTAGGTGACTAGCATCTCACTTTGGACTCAAGTATAGAGTAGCTGGCATGTGACCTTCCCACAAGCTCTTGTCAATGGCTGAGGTCACTGTGAAGGGGGCTTTGTCCTCCAGAAATTACGACCTCAAGATGACAGAGACCCCATCACACTGAGCTCCCTGATGACTGTTTCCAGCAGTCCCCCTAACACACAGAGTGTCGGAAAGAAACAAATTTTTGCTGTGTCAAATCACTGAAGTCTGGGGGTGGTTTGTTACTACAGCATAGCCTAGCCTGACGAACACATGTACTGTCTCTACTTCCCCACCTCTGTGCACATTTTAAAAAAGAATCACATTATTTCTGACATACTTTTTAGTCCTCAGCCTCCTCTCTATTTACATTTTATTCAGGCAAATGCCACTACAATTCTTTTATTACTAAATCACCTAATTGGATTTCTCTGTATCTTATGACCTATACGATACTTTTTTCTTACTCCATCAAAGTGGAATCAAATGGCTGTTATCAAGTCAAATCCCCACTTAAAAGAATTCTGTGACTTCCAAAATCAAAGCTTATTAAACTGACATTTGAGATCCTCAACAATTTAGGCACGATTTAGCTCCTCCTACTCTCCTTTACACAGCTTACACACTACTCAATATAGAATTGATGAGCTCCTCCTCCTCTTTGACCTTCATCATGCTGTTCCCTGCACCTGTCACATGCTTCAGTCCTGCTTTCCTCTGTCAAGCAATTTAGACATGTGTGCAAAGATGCTTGTGCAAGGATGGCTTATAGTAGCAAAATATTGGAAATGACCCAAATGTCCAACTCTAGGTGACGACTTAAACAGATTATGGAAAGCTCACACAATATATACTGTGAAGACAATAATGATGATGTACAGTCGTTGAAATTGTTCACAGTTTATTAAGTGTATAAAGCAGTGAGATACACATTGTCTCATATTTGTTAAAATGCATAGAAAATATCTGGAGGAGTATATATCAAAATGATAATGGTCACAAATGAAAAAAAATAAGGTGCTTCAAAGGTCACTGTCAAGAAAGTGAAGAGACAGCCCAGAGAATGTTAGAAAATTTGCAAGTCATATGTCTTTTTTAAAATTCTTTTATTTTTTTTAACGTTTATTTATTTTTGAGACAGAGAGAGACAAAGCATGAACGGGGGAGGGTCAGGGAGAGGGAGACACAGAATCTGAAACAGGCTCCAGGCTCTGAGCTGTCAGCACAGAGCCTGACGCGGGGCTCGAACCCACAGACTGCGAGATCATGACCTGAGCCGAAGTCGGCCGCTTAACCGACTGAGCCACCCAGGCGCCCCTAAAATTCTTTTTAACATTTATTTATTTTTGAGGGAGAGAGAGAGGGAGAGGGAGGGGGAGCTAGTGCATGAGTGAGGGAGAGGCAAAGAGAGGGAGACAGAGGATCCGAAGCAGGTTCCGTGTTGTGAGCACAAAGCCCGACGTAGGGCTCAAACTCACAAACCATGAGATCATGACCTGAGCCGAAAACAAGAGTCACTCAACAACTGAGCCACCCAGGTGCCCCTGCAAATCATATCTCTGATAAGGTGCTTCTATCCAGAATATATAAAGAATGCTTACATCTCAATAATAAAAGGACAAATCAACCAGTTAAAAAAATGGGCAAAGGATTTAAGTAGACATTTCCCCAAAAAAGATCCACAAGTGGCCAATCAGCACATGAAAAGATGTTCAACATCATAAGACATCAAGGAAATGCAAAACAAAACCACAGTGAGATACCACTTCACACCCACTACGGTTTCTATAATCAAAAAGACAGATAATAACAAGTGTTAAGGATGCGGAGAAACTGGAACCTCACGCACTGCTGGCGGGAATGTAGCAATAGAGCTGCCACCTTAGAAAACAGTCTGGTGGTTCCTCAAAAGGTTAAACGTCAAGCCACCACGTGACCCAGTGATTCCACTCCTAAGCAGAAATCCAGAACACATGAAAACACATCCACACAAAAACTGGTACATGAATATTCACATTATTCATAATAGCCAACAGGTGGAAACAACCTCAATATCTATCAACACGGATAAACAAAATAGGGCATATCCATGCAATGGAATATGAAAATTCTGCCATGAAAAGAAATAAAGTCCCGATGCGTGGCACGACTTGGATGAACCTTGACAGCATTGGGCTAACTGAAAGAAGCCAGTCACAAAATGACCACGTATTACATGATTCCACTCATATGGAAGATCTGGAATAGATGGATCTGTGGAAACAGAAAGTAGATTTGTGGTTGCCTAGGCCAAGGGGGGAGGGGATGAGAGGAAATAGGAACTGACTGCTAATGGGTACAAGACTTCTTTTGTTGTGATGAAAATGTTCTAAAATTGATTGTGATGACGGTTGCACAACTCTGAATATACTGGACACCATTCAATGATATACTTTAAGTGAGTGAATAATATGGTGTATGAATTATATCTCAATAAACCTGTTTCAGTTTAAAATTGTTAATGGTATTGTTTTTGCAAAGCTTGGAAAGGGGTAGTGGCACCAATAGGGAAAAGGGGAGATGGATTTATAAGAAATTAATCTGCAACTTTGGCTTATGCAAAAAAGAAAAAAAAAGTGTGTAGGGAGGAATTCATTGGAAGGATACTTAGGTAGTTCATAAACTCCAATAAATTCTTGAATAACCAAAACTGGGTAGGGAAGGAATGAGGCAGCCCCAGAGAGTTTGGTAGTAGGAGCTTATGGGTCCTCTCTCTGGAGTGCTGTTGTTAATATGACTCAGCTTTAGTGACTGCTGGCCTCAGGAGTCTCCATTCCAAGTTTCAAGTTCCCAAGAGAGAGTATTCATTGACTCTGCTTCGGTCAGGTGTCTACCCTTGCATCAATCAGCTCTGGGTGAGGGGAATAGTATCAAATAGCAAGGACCTGATTGCAGGATGCCTTTGCTTGGGTATCGGATTCACTTGTGCAGTAAAAGGACAATGGCTGTAAGTGAGGCAGATAAACAGACACAAGAAATAATTACTACAATTAAGTTAAAAAAAAAAAAAGTCAATGTCTAGAACAGTGTGTATAATAAGACTCATTTTCTTCTTAAAAATTTCTCTCTTGTACAAATGAAAACAGGGTCCAGGTAGGTGACCCATGAGTGTTGCAAGCAGGTAGAAGACCATAGAGCATGCTGGGGACTGGGGCAAACTAGGGAGTGGGTCCTACATTTAAGGCAATCAGATGCAACTCCATTTCAGCTGATTTTGTCCTTTAGGAGTGCCAAGTCCTCTGTTGCTAGATGTTTGGATTTCTCAAGCAAAGCCAAACACTTGATTTTTATGTCAAATTTCCTGAGTTTAAAAACCCTCTGGGGACCAAATAAAAATCTCTATGGGCTGTATCTGTCTGCAGGCTTCCGGTTTGCAACTTCGGATGTACATATTTGTATATAAATAGTGTTTAGACAGACCTGAGTTTGTACTGGCTGTGTGATCTTGGATATTTCCCCTGTAACATGTAAAATGGGGACAATAGTCCAAACCTTCAGAGTTGCATCCATGAATTAGCATAAAGTGTTCAAGAGCTTTCAGTTAACAATGGTGGGTTGAATGCACACATATAATTTTGCTCTCTCCTGAAAACCCATTAAAACTACACTAAAGGGATTTAGAGAAACGGGGATTCACAAGGATAGGAGATAAATGAGAGGAGACAGGAGCAATAAAATTTTGGAAGCAGGAAAGTGGATGGACAAGTGGTAACTGACTTGGCAGATCTAAGAAATGAAATCTTACACGTGAAGAGGGACAAGCAGGGAACCAACCTGATCAATATTACAGAATCGTCAAAAAAAAAACTCAGGAACTGAGGACAAAGGTGATAGAAAGTAAATTTAAGAAAATTTAGCGAATGCTGTTCAAGAAACAGATTCTTAGCCTCTTCCATATTTTATTCCCCTGAGTGACTACCCCTTCTCTACTCCAGCAGAAGACTGAGGGTTATTCTCTAGCATTAAAAAAAGAGAGAGCTCCTTTATTAAGGGATGCATGGTCCATCTGTGGACTAATAAATATATGTCTAGTGAAGGCTGAACACCGAGACCTCCCAGCTCCCTTCCCCTTCCGGGATCCCAGAATGTAAGCAGCCAGGCATCTCTTCTCTGGGCATGATTTAAACACTTTATGGAGGAACTAGTCAGCCAAACAGGAAACAAATAGAACATACTAACTTGGGGGGGAGGGGGTGTTCTCTGACAAATGACCCAAGATCATCCCACAGTGAAATTCCAAATCCACAAACTTTGCCCATGTGCTCAACATGGGCAATCAGTGTTTAGTGTCCCTTCTTAAACAAGAGTGGACAAGGATTAACAAACATCTGAGTAAAACTTCTAACAGGAAGGATAAGACCAAACAAACAAGCAGATAAAAGTAATTTGGAGGAAAGAAAGATAATGCAGGAAAAGGGAAATTTCTAAGTCACTATTGGTAATACACTTACAGAGACAAAAGATCTTTCCTTGTTATTTTTTTTAAATGTTTATTTATTTTTGAGAGGCAGAGAGACAGAGTGTGAGTGGGGGAGGGGCAGAGAGAGACGGAGACACAGAATCTGAAGCAGGCTCCAGGTTCTGAGCTGTCAGCACTGACTCCAACTCCGACCCAGGGCTCAAACTCACGAACCACGAGTTCATGACCTGAGCTGGTAGGGCACTTAACTGACTGAGCCACGCAGGCTCCCCCTTTCCTATTTTTGTTTTAATTTTTTTTAATGTTTATTATTTTTAAGAGACAGACAGATCATGAGCAGGAGAGGGGCAGAGGGAGAAAGACACACAGAATCTGAAGCTGGCTCCAGGCTCTGGACTGTCAGCAGAGAACCCCACGCGGGCTCAAACCCACGAACTGTGAGATCATGACCTGGGCCTTCCCATGACCTGGGAAGTCGGGTGCTTAACTGACTGACCCACCCAGATGCCGCCCCACCTTTGCTATTTTTAAATAAGGGAAGATGCAGAGTCAAAACAGAGCCTAGAGATACGAAAACCATAGTAGAGAAATGAAAAATTCAATAGGAATATTGGAAGTTAAATTGAAGAAATCTCCCAGAAACTAAGGAGGAAATTCAAAAAGATGAAAGGTGTGATGTGTTCCTGCTTTCTTCTGTCTTCTTAAGCATCTGAAGTATATTTATAGTCTCGGTTTTATTTCCTTGTCTTCTAATTCTTTATTATCTATGTTATTATGAGTCTGTTTCTGTGGATTGATTTTTCTTCCCCTTACAGGTCTTTCTGCTTCTTTGCATGTCTGGTAAGTTTGATTTGATGCCAGACATTGTGAACTTTACATGGTTGAGCACTGGCCTTTTTTATTCCTTAGTTATTTTGAGTTTTGTTCTAGGATTCAGTCAACTTGCTTGGAAAGAGTTTGATCCTTTAGAGGTTGCTTTGGGAGCAGAGTCTAGTTTAGGGGTACTTTGGCTCCATTGTGAGGCAGTATCTTTTTGGATATGGTATTCTTCGTATGCCCAACATATTACGAGGTTCCTACACTCTGATTGTTGGGAATGTAAACTATTTCCAACCTTGTGTGAGCTCCAAGAATTTTTCTAACTGATTCTTTCAAGTGCTCTTTCCCCGGCCTCAAGTAGTTTCTTCAAATGCATTCAATTATCAGTACTCGCTTGAAGACCTCAGGAGAAATTTCTGTGGATCTCCAGTGCAACTCTGTCTTGTCTGGTACCTCACCCTGTGAATTCTAGCCGTCTTGACCTCCCTGAACAACCAGCTAGCTCAGTCTCTTCAACACAGGGAGTCTGCCTGTTCTTCCTAGGTTTTCTCTCCATGCACCGCAGCCTAGAGGTACGGTATTTGGACTCATCTTATTTTTTCCTCCCACTTTTAGGGATCGGTGCCCTGCACTGCCTATTGTCCAAGGCCTGAAAACAGGGATTTCATACATTTTTTATGGTTTTAGAATTGGTTTAGGCAGGAGGTTGAATCCCAGTGTCTGCTACTCCATCTTGGCTGGAAGTGGAAGTCTCCTGTTCTAATAACCTCCCACACCTTCCTTAGGTATCCTCTCTCATTGTTCAAATTTAGTACACACTTATTGGATTGGGCCAGGAATATTTAGATGACAACTATAAAAAAGAGTATAAAAATTTCCCATAATTCTCCCTAGAGCAATAACTCTAGTTAGTGTTTTGTGTATTTCATCTTTCCTTCCGGTCTTCTATCTTTTGGTCTTGCACGGTTTTTACATTCGCCTTCAACTTACTTCACCTTTTTCTAGCCTTCGACACTAATGGCCACTCCCTCGTTTTAAAAACTTTTTTGCTGTCAGCTTCCAGGAAATCCCTCTTTCCTGCTGTCATTTCTTTTTTTTTTAAATTAAGTTCTTAATTTTAATTCTAGTATAGTTAATATGCAGTGTTATATTAGTTTCAGTACAGTATAGTGATTCAGCCCTTCCATACATCACCCGGTGCTCATCACGACAAGTGCCCTCCTTAATCCCCATCACCTGTTTCACCCATCCCCCACCCACCTCCTTTCTGTAACCATCAGTGTGTTCTCTATAGTTAAGAATCTGTTTCTTGGTTTGTTTCTCTCTCTCTCTCTTTTTTTCCCTTTTGCTCATTTGTTCTGTTTCTTAAATACCATGAATGAATGAGATCATATGGTATTTGTCTTTCTCTGACTTATTTCACTCAACATTATACTCTGCCCCTCCCCTGCTCATGCTTTGTCTCACTCTGTTTCTCAAAAATAAATAAATGTAAAAAAAAAAATTTACACACACACACACACACACACACACACACACACACACACACTATCCCAGTGTCTATTCAATCCCTCCAAACCCTATAAACCCTCTCTCAACCTCCTTCCTCTAATTCTTCTTCCTTCATGGACTCTTAAATGTTAACCACGTTCTTGCTTCTCACTCAGTATCTACATTCTCCCTGCATGATCTCATCTCTTACATGTGACTTGAGTTATCATTCACCTACTTACAACTCACAAATTTATACTTCCACATCTCTCTCCCCAGTACTCCGGACCCAATTGCCTAATGCATGTCTCTAGTTGGATGTCTCACAGCATGTCCCAAACAGAACTCATTCTCTTCTCCAACAACATAATCTGTATCTTGGTTCCATCACAGTGAATGGCACTAGTATCCACATTTCTTCCCAAGTTGGAAATATGGAAGCCATGCTCAACTATTCCTTCTTTTTTTCTTCTTAATCCCTGTACATTTAATGGAGGCCCCTAATTCTTGTCTAGTTCATCTCCTAAATATCTCTTTCTTCAAACCCATGCCCTGGTTTTCCCACATTCCTGTTGTTCACACCTTCATTATCTCTCGCCCAAACTATTGCAACAGCCTCTTTATCTGGTCTGTGGATAAGTGCTGGGTGCACTGTGGTCTTTACAGAACACCGAGATCATGCCACCCTCTTGTTTAAAAACTCCTAATGGTTCTCCACCACTTACAGGATAAAATCCAAAATCTTTAGCTTAGTCTGCACATGACTCTTCACAGCCTGCTTCCAGACTCCCTCTTCAGCCCTACCTCCTGCTTCTCCCAGATGTGTTCGCCCCCAGTGCAGCCTCCCTCTGCCTTTTTATGACCTCTTCTTTCTGCCCAGAAAGTCCTTCCTCGTTTTCTCTGTTTGACAAACACCTTCTCATATTTCAAGTTACAGCTTCAGTGTCCACTTCTTCAGGGACTCTTTCCCTGGAGCTTCTCGAGAACTGCATTCCGTCATTCCTCCCATGCCCTAGCAGTTCCTTCACCCAACCACCACTGCACTAGCCACAGTGGTCTGTGGTTACACGTGGACCTTTATTTCTCTTACCAGACTGTACACTCTTCACAGACAGCAGCCACCTTATTCCTCTAGGTACGTATCTCTCTAACAAAGGCTCAGTACAACAGAACTCGGTCAATGCTCAGTAACTGTTGGTATAATTTTTGATTTCCTAACTGAGGTCCCTAATAGGCTTTGGAGGACCCCCTGAGTTCTGTGGCATTGTTGTGGAAAATTGTGTGTTTTGAGGGTATTTTCCCGGAAAGAAGATTCATTCTAGTCACCAGATTTTCAGAGGGGGCCTGGATTCACAAAAGTGAAGGGGTAGCCAAGGGAGAAGGGGTACTTAGGGAGAAGGGGTAGCCAAGAAGTTGTTTTTAGAAACCTGAAACTCAGAGCCTACACTTTGTCCCGGGAATGGGGTGCTTGCTGTTGCCCCTGCTGTCACTTGGTCCTGTGATGAGGGCAGACATGGAGGGAGGGGTGTGCAGCATTTCTGGATTGCACGTGGGAACAGTCAGAAGGCTGGATTCTCAAAGCCTAGGACCCTCCTTTCCCTGCCTCTCAGTCTTTCTCTTTTATGCTCATGATTTGCGTACCAGGATGAATGCAAACTTAAAATTCAAACACACACATACACACACACTCACACCCCTCTGCGTGCACAGAAATACCTGCACACACACACAAACACACAGCCAGGCACACACAAACACATTCATCCACACGCACACCGGCCACCTACAAATGTGTGCTCTGGGTCACATGCAGCCTTGCCCATGCAAGCTCGATTCGTAACCACACACATAGAGACAGCCATGCATGTGAGAATCACCCGACCTGGCTCCCGCCCTCCCTCCTGCAGAGAGCAAGCGCTGTCCCTGGCATCAGGCCCAGGGAGACAGCCGAGTGGAGCCATCTGTCAGGCTGAGGTTCCTGCGCCGCCCATCCTGCCTGAGCTCAGACGGTCGGCACGCCGGGCACGCAGCCTCGCTATTCTCTTTGGCTGAATCATGCTGAGTGAGCTGGCCCAGCCAGGGTTTATCAAATCGGAACAGAATTTTGGCAAAACAGATGACTTGTGAGCTTGGCATTTGTGGGCCTGGGAGGTGGAGACCTGTAGGAGGAGGAAGAAGGAGTGGAAGGAGGTGAGGAGAGAAGATTGCCTTCTGATACACTGAGAGACGATGGAGAGCTTTCAAGAGGCAGCATGGCACGGGGACTTGGGTGCTGGACACAAAGTCAAAATAACCAGATTCAAACTCCAGCTCTGGCATTTCATAGTCATATGACTTTAAACATGTTAATTTACCTCTCTGAGCCTTGGTTTCTTCTATAAAACTGACCTAATACAATCATCGAATGCACAGGGTTGATAATAGAATTTTACAAGGTAAGACATCAATTAGCACAGTGCCCTGCCACATAGAGGACTTAATAAAGGGTGGTTGTCATAGTTGGAGATCATGAGGCTTTAAAGAGAACATGTAGACCAGCCCTTTTCTTAAAAAAAAAAAAAAAATTTAACATTTATCTATTTTTGAGAGACAGAGATAGAGCACGAGCAGGGGAGGGGCAGAGAGAGAGGGAAACACAGACTCCGAAGCAGGCTCCAGGCCCTGAGCTGTCCAGCACAGAGCCCGACGTGGGGCTCGAACCCACGAACCATGAGATCATGACCTGAGCAGAAGTTGGACGGACGCTTAACCGACTGAGCCACCCAGGTGCCCCATAGACCAGCCCTTTTAACTCACCATCCCGTCACCACTGGACAGCCACAGTGGGTACCCCGGCATGGTCTCCGGTCCTCATCTGCAAACCAAATGCCTCGATCCACCTTGCACTCCAGAGGCCTCTTGTGTGTCTTCCGACTGTTCCTCACAACCCCCCGGCTTGAGTCTGAGAATCAACATTGGCCCTCCAATACCAGCCTTCACCTCTGCACAGCTCTGACTGCTCAGCCCGTACAGCTCCCACCACCCCCATTATCTGATTTGGGTAAGAGTAATCAAAAATAATAGTGGTACACAGGATTAGTTAAGCCCTCACTGTGCTAGAAATTTGCAAAGCAAATCCAGTTTAACCCTTACAACAACCTTAGAAAGTGAATACTATTATTATCCCCATTTTACAGCTGAAGAAACTGAAGTACCAAAAGATTAGGTAACCTGCCCCATTTAGACATTGATTGTAAGTCACGCTGTTATCTCATGGATTGCTAAGAAACACTGGCGATTAAATCATGTTACAATGCTAAGATGCATTGATGCGGAGACACTTAAGGGGGTGAGGTGTAGGGAAAGTCCATTACAGAATCAACGAAATATAGTAGTCTTACCTCAGCTGGGATGTGACTGAAAGTCTGTCTGCCTCCCGGGCCTGAAGTACCGCCCTCAAGCTGACATTTTTTGAGCACTCCATGGAACAGACTAAATTCTTTTTTAAGACTTATTATTGAAGTGTAGGGGCACCTGGGTGGCTCAGTTGGTTAAGCATCCTACTTCAGCTCAGGTCATGGCTAGTGAGCTAGAGCCCCGCATCGGGCTCTGTGCTAACAACTCAGAGCGTGGAGCCTGCTTCGGATTCTGTGTCTTTGTCTCTCTCTGCCCCTCCCCCACTCAAGCTCGCTTGCGCACTCTCTCTCTCTCTCTCTCTCTCTCTCCCTCTCAAAAACAAATAAACATGAAAAATTTTAGAAAAAGACTTATTATTGAAGTATAGTTGATAAGTGTAGTCACTGTCTGTCACCATACAATGTCACTGCAGTATTATTGGCCACATTCCCTAGGCTGTACATTCCATCTCCATGATATATATTGTATCATGCATATAACAAGTATAAAGTTCTTCTTATGAGAAGTTATGTAATTTGTCAAGGTATCATCATAACTCATGAAACTGAGATTCAAAACCAGGCCTATCTGACTCCAGAGACCTTGCTCTTAACCATCATACAAATCAGGTATCTTCTCTCAGCCTGGATGGTTGTTTCCAGAGTTTTGTTCAAATGTCTCCTCAGGCTGGCTCTGGGGCTGAGCCACAGCTCTTGTCCTGGTGATTCCCAACCCTAGAGTTGGTCTTGTTGTGGATGGGTGGTGAGTGGGTGGGGGCACTGTCCTGGACTAGATAGAGGGCTTCTTGTGCCATCTGTCTCTGGGTGGGACGACCTCTCAGCAGGCACTTCTTGCACTGGGCTTCAGTTACCCAGTAATTCAGGTACCTGCCTGAATTAGTATACTCTTCCTTGAGATTATAAATGGAAGAAATCTGCATAGTTAGTGCACTAGTAGACTGTCTGTGGATCTAGCCCCCAACCAAAGTTCCAGCCCTAGTACCCAAAAGTTTCCACCAAACTAGAAAAATCTCCAAAGGATCCTTACCTCCCTGCCTTTGTTCACACCTTTCCTTGTATCTGAAAAGCCTTCTCATCTTCACCTATCATAGTCCTACTTTTCTATCAAGGCCCAGTTCATAGGCTTCCTTCTAGGAGATGTTCCTAGACAGTGATCCTTGAAGTGACCCATTTCTCTACCTAATCTTTGACTATAACCTTTTAAGACATGTATCATTCATAGCCTTGCCATACAACTGTTGATCTATAGGACATTTCTTCTATGGTGGACTTGTGTTGGTTTTTGCCTGCCCAATATCTTATCCCTTTTTTGGTAAAAGCAACTTGATTTTTCTCTGGGGAACCACCTTCTCTCCATCGTAGTCCATATGACTTGGATGAGGTTGACTGTACTTCCCAAATCCAGAGGTAGGCATGTGCCTTAGGTCTTTTCTTTTTTCTTTTTTTAAACGTTTATTTATTTTTGAGACAGAGCATGAACGGGGGAGGGTCAAAGAGAGGGAGACACAGAATCTGAAGCAGGGCTCAAACTCACAAACTGCGAGATCATGACCTGAACCGAAGTCGACCGCTTAACCGACTGAGCCACCTAGGCGCCCCGCCTTAGGTCTTTTCAATCAGAGTCACTGCATTGATTCAGAGCGGGACAGGTGATTCAACAAAAGCATTGAGAGTTACCCCTGGGGCTTTTCCTGGAACAACTGGAATAAGAAGCTCTATTTTTGCTATGATCAGATGTAAATTTGGAGTTGTGAGGGGCTTTCACATGGCAAAAGAATTCCTGAGGGGTGCCTGGGTGGCTCAGTCGGTTAAGCATCCAACTTTGGCCTGGGTCATGATCTCACGGTTCTCGTGAGTTCGAGCCCCACATCAGGCTCTGTGCTGACAGCTCAGAGCCTGGAGCTTGCTTCAGAGTCTATGTCTCCCTCTCTCTCTGCTCTCCTCTGCTCAGGCTCTGTCTCTTTGTCTCTCTCTCAAAAATAAATAGTTTAAAAAGTTAAAAAAAAAAAAAAGAATTCCTGAGGATGAAGCCATCCAAGAGCAGATTACGTAGAAAGGCTTAATCTTCATGATGACATTTTTGCAAGCCCTTGGATCTAGATTTAGTTATTCCTAAAGCGAGAAGTAATCTTCCCAGGACAAATAAGTTCTGCCCCATGCACATTTTTCTCTTAAATTAGTCTGACTTGGGTTCCTGTAATACATATTTAAAACACAGGGGCGCCTGGATGGTTCAAGTCATGATCTCACAGTTTGTGGATTCGAGCCCCACACTGGGCTCTGTGCTGGCAGTGCAGGGACTGCTTGGGATTCTCTCTCCCCTTCCCTCCTTCTCTCTCTGCCCCTCCCCCCACTTGCACAATCTCTGTCTCAAAATAAATAAATAAACTTAAAAAAAAAAACCTCACTCTAACATACCCCTGACTTGTTTATGTACTTCAAGAGGACAAGGCCCGATCTTTTTAGCTTGACATCTCTTTAGGGCCCAGCATACTCCCTACTAAGATACAGGGTCTTCAAGAAAGGGTGTTGATGATTGACGGATGGATGTTCAGTTCATTCAATCTTCTTGAGTATCTACAATGAGCTAAGCACCAAGATCACAAAGATTAATTAGACACAGTCCTCCTTAAGGAGTTCAGAGCTTAGTAAGAAGAGCTATGAAAGCAAACACATCATAATATATAGCCCAGGCTAAAATAAAAATCTGAAAAAAATCTTTGTGGGATCCAAGAAGGTGGGAGGTTTGGGGAGATAGGATCTGGGAAGGCTTCTCAGGGGAAATGACATCAGAGACAAGGTCTTAAAGAACAAACAGAAGCTCCTAAACAGAGAAGTGGGAGTGGGAAAAAAGGTATTCTGGGGATAGGGTATTTCAGGCAGAGAAAAAAATACATATAATTACAAAATTTATCAGAGGATCCTCACCTCCTCTTCCTCTGACTTCTTCCCACACTATTCCCTCTATCTATTTCTCTGCCTCATACATCGATAGAAAAATTGCAGTGATTAAGAGCACAGTCCATGAGCTCTGAAAGATTTTGGTTCTGCCACTTACCTACCCATTTGACCTTGGGCAAAGTCACTCACATTTTACAAATAAGGATAATAGTTTTAATTGCTTTGTAGGATTGTTGGGAACATTAAATGAAATGACAAATTTAAGGAGGGGGCCTGGCACAAGGTAGTGCTCAAGAGATGTTAGCTGCTATTATTTTTATTGTCCTAGTTAAGAACCTTTAAGCTCCAAGGAACAGAAAGCCTAACTCACCCTGGCGCAAACAGTGAGGAGATTCTTCATCTCCTATAATGGGAGTCTTGAAGTAGAGTAGGCTCTAGACATGGAATAATCAGGGCTCTGACTCCATTTCTCTGCAGTTCTCCCAGATCAGCCCTCTTCTCTGTATTGGCTTTGTCTGCAGAATGGCTTTCCTCATTGTTTAGAGATGGCTGTCCCCATGTCCTGAGCAGCTGTGACAACATGCTTCCTTGTTCACGTCCATCACGGCAGAGGAAAAAAAAAAAAAAAAGAAAGAACACCCTCATCCAGACAGAGATATAAATCCCTTCTTTAAATCTGTTCAGGCCAGCTTAGGTTATGTGTCTTCTCCTGGACCAATGACAGGGACTGGGGGATTCACTGCGTTAACTGGCTTAAGCCTGCCTTCCTGAACCAGTCACTGGTAAGTGAGGTTGGCTTCCCAGGAATGCCTAGACTAATCAGGATCCATTTATGGAGTCAGAGGTAGAGTCCAACTTTCTCCTGGTCACATGGATGTATCACAGCAAGAGGGAAAGGGTCCTGTTAGAGACAGGGAGGAATATGTGGATGTTGGCTGGGAAACCAATAGCATCCTCCATGATGCTAGATATTGAATTTTTTGTATGCTGGCTCACATCTGTCTCTTCTAGGCCTTGGCTCAAATGGCTCCTTACTGGGGATGTTGACCTTGACCATGAGACCAGTTACATAAAATAACACACATACTCCCCTCTCTCCTCCACTCCTCTCCTCCTCTCCTCTTCACTTCCTGCCTCCCTCACCCTGTGTTAGTTTTACCTAAAGCACTTACCACCCACCACCTGATATGTCATGTACTTTTGGCTTGATGTGTGTATTGTGTCTCCTCCCTCTAAAAAACCAATTCTAGGGGCACCTGGGTGGCTCAGTTGGTTAAATGTCCAACTTTGGCTCAGGTCATGATCTCATGGTTCTTGAGTTTGAGTCCTGCGTTGGGCTCATGCTGACGGCTCGGAGCCTGGAGGCTGCTTCAGATTCTGGGTCTCCCTCTCTCTCTGCCCCTCCCCTGCTCGTGCTCTGTCTCTGTCTCTCTCTGTCAAAAATAAATAGTAAAAACATTTTAAGAATTAAAAAAATAAAAATAATAAAAAACCAATTCTATGAGAGTTTGGTTTATTCAATGCTCTGCGCCTAGTACCTAGAAGAGTCCTGGCTCATAGTAGGCACATGATAACAGTTTGTTGAATGAATAAATGATTCTGGCCAGACCAGTCTCCTCTTGTCTTCCTCAGAGGTGGCCACCTGTTATAGGGCCTGGGAATGGCCCCATAACCATCTGAGCTTCCTCAGATCCCCTCATCTTTTCCCCCTGCTCTCTCTCCATTGACTCCACCTGCATGTCTCCCTGTCCCTCTAACGTCCATCTGCAGAGCAGGCTGGTATTTGTCCATTTTGTTCTCTTTCTATATAGAATTGATTATCAATCTTTTTCTTTTCCCTCTTCATGCTACAGATTACCGCTTATTCTCTACATGCGCAATACTAAGTATATCATATCCAAATAAAATTTTAAAATCTGAGTGGCTCTTCCATCTTGCTGTTTAAGACATAGCGTCTCATTTTTTTGAGAACTACATTTATGTTTTTAGACATGTTTGAGAAATGCATGTGGAGTTCCTATAGGTTCTTCTGAGTCTACCATTCCGGGCTTCCTAAATTTTTACCCTCTTTGCTCTGTGCTGACAGTGGGGATTCTGTCAGCCTGGGATTCTCTCTCTCTCCCTCTCTGCCCCTCCTCACTCATGCTGTCTCTCTCTCTCTTTCTCTTAAAATAAAAATAAACTTTAAATAAATAGATAAATACATTTTCACCCTTTTTGAAGTCTCCTTTGCATGAATATTTTTTTAAATTTTAAGGGAAGGGTACCTGGCTGGCTCAGTTAGTGGAGTGTGTGACTCTTGATCTCGTCATTGTGAGTTTGAGCCCCATGTTGGGTGAAGAGATTACTTTTTTTTAATGCTTATTTTTGAGAGAGAGAGAGAGAGACAAAGCATGAGCAGAGGAGCAGAGAGAGAGAGAGAGAGAGAGAGAGAGAGAGAGAGATACACACACAGAATCTGAAGTGGGCTCCAGGCTCTGAGCTGTCAGCACAGAGCCCAACATGGGGCTGAACTCACAAAGACAGAGATCATGACCTGAGCTGAAGTCAGAAGGTTAACTGACTGAACCACCCAGGCACCCCGAGATTACTTTTTTTAAAAATCAAAAACAATTTTTTTTTTCAGGGAAAAACTCTGTTTTCCCCCATACTTCCCCACCCTAAAACCCATCTGCCTCTAATGAGGGACATTTAATAGGGCATTCGTTTCTTGGGCGATATTTTCCAATCCTAGGACTGGACAAAAGACTGATAGTAAAAGTCACAACAGGTAACTACGCATTTGCTCAGAAATGTACAATGAGCCATACCAATTGCTCTTTTCTGAATTATAAAATTACCAAGTGCTCATAAAATATTACTTGTTTCCAGCACAAAGTGAAAGTCTCTCCATCTTCTCTAATCTTACTCCCTGAGGTAACTACCGTTAAGGAATTAGCATGTACTCTCCAGATTTGTTCCTTGGGATGCATGGCACGTATACCAGAGTTTTAGCTCCTCCTCTGATACAAGCTGTCGTCAGGAAGCTACCCAGGCAGGGTTCCATTTCCTAGCCATCCTTGTGTCCAGGTGTGGCCACGTATATAGCTTTTGCCAGTGGCGTGTGAGCAGAAATGAGGTATTATCTCTGGGCTGAAGCTTTCAGGAAGGGAGTGTGTGTCTTCCACACCCTGTTCTCCTTCTGCCCATTTGAAGCCCTGGGAGGTGGCAGGCCCACTGAACGAAAGGGTCTTGGAATCACTGAGGGAAGGGGGGCGGGGCACTAGCCGAGCAACCTTGAACTTCATGTGAGTGGGAACTCGACCTCTGTTATGTTGGAGTCTTTTTCTTTTTAATGTTTTATTTGTTCTTGAGGGGAGGGGGGAGGGGCAGAGAGAGAGGGAGACACAGAATCTGAAGCAGATTCCAGGCTCTGAGCTGTCAGCACAGAGCCCGACATGGGGCTAGAACTCACAAGCAATGAGAACATGACCTGAGTCGAAGTCAGATGCTCAACCGACTGAGCCACCCAGGGACCCCTATGTTGGAGTCTTTATGCATCCGGGGTTTATTTGTTGCAGCAGCTAGCAGTGCCACAATTAACACAGAGTGTGCAAACTCAAGCTATTTTATGTTACATTAAATTCGCCTACAGAAATTAAAAAAAAAAAAAGGGATCACATGGTACACCATGATGTTATTTGGCTTTCACAGCTGCAAGAGGTCAGCTAAGAGATATGGCCAAGAGGTGGAAAAGGCAGAACTGGAATCTGGGCCTCCTAGCCCCCAAGCCTGTGTTCGTTTCAGTACCCTCATGCCAGCTGGAAACTACCTCTTTGATGATCCTAACATGTAAGAAGGTGTTATTTGTGAGGCTTCTTTGATGACTCAGAACAGCTGCTTTCCCCTCTGAGGTGGGGGGGCGGGTAACCCAGGTGAGCTCTGCCCACCCAGGAGTCTGTGGCTTCCTGCCTTCCTCAGTTCAAGGGTTTCTTAGAGAAGGAGCCTTCAAAATAATCATATTTCTCAGAAGACATAGTTTGATTTGACAAGCACAGGCTGAAAGCCCGCCCAGGGGGCTGGGGTATGAGGCTTTGGTGAACAGCCGTGGAGACCGCAAGAGCTAGAACCCAAAGCCTCCTTCTCCCGTCCAACGCGAACACCTTCCGGGCACTCAGAGCTTATGATCAGTTCGTTTATGTCCCCAGAGGGGGCTCCCTCCTCCAGGTCACAAACACCATCAGAAAGTAAGCTGCAGAAAGCCAGATGGCCTCAGCTCTCATAGGCTTCCAGGAAACTCGGCAGTTCTGAGAAGCCCCAATTTCCTGCCTCACATCCAGGGCCTGGGTGGGGAAAGTCAGGGAGGCCCTCACTCACTGCGCCCTTCACCCCAGCACCTCACCCTGGGGAATACCTCTGTGTGCACAGCTGCTGTGAAGCAGCATGAGCACCAAGATGGGGTGAGAGGAAGGCCTCTTGGCTTCTCAGACTCTGGGATCGCCCGCTTCTCTGGGACACCATCCACACCCATTTCTCCTTGGCTTAGCGGACGTCTATTACCTCCTGAGCTGAAGATGGGTCCAGAGGTGAAGCAAAATAACAGATAACTCAAAGGTATTTCATTGTGGCTATGAAATGTAATAAATCAGTGCTTCCCAGTATGGAAGCCAGATAGCTCTGGTGGGACACAAAATGATTTTAAGGTTTCCACATAAACACCAACATTAAATAATATTTAATTATTCCCCTTTTCACTCCTTTTCAACACTTCTGATTACATCAAACATGTCTTTTAGGTACAATCAGTCTTTAACACCTCTCTATTTAACCAGTAAGACTGCAGAAAGAGAGAGAGACGGAGAGAGAGAGAGGAAACACAAATAATGTTAGAAATAAAAATGGGGTCATGACAATTGGTACAACAGATACTAAAAAGACCAGCGATAAATATTTTCTGACGTAATGGTTTTCAAAAAGATATCCTTTACAAAAGCAACACAATTGTATGCATCTAGAAACAAATCTAACAAAAGGTGTGTGCCTGGTCTTTATCAAGAAAATTGAAAAACTTTAATGAAAAGTGTAAAATAAATCCTAAACAATTCTGTCTCCCTCTCTGCCCCTCCCCCACTCACATTCTTTCTCTCTCTCAAAAATAAACATTAAAAAAAATTTTTTTTAAGCCTAAACAAATGAAGAGATATAGCATAGACAGGAAGACGGCACAATATTATGAAGCTGTCACTTTTCCCAAATTATTCTAGAAATTAAAAAATCCCAATCAGTCTGCTGACAGGATTTGTGTGTATGTATGTGAAATTTTTCTAACTGATTCTAAAATGTAGTTGGAAGAGTGAAAGGGGTGCCATTTTATGTAAGGTGCTCAGGAAAGGTCTCTCCGAGAGATAATTGTGAGGAGTGAAACTTTCTGGGCCGGTTGGGCCAAGACTGAGGCAGCAGGTGGCTTAGAACATTCAGAGAATATGAGGGGGTCTATGTGGCTGGAGCTAACTGAGTGAAGAAACAAGGCCAGAGAAGTATCCAGAGGCTAACTGAAATTAACTGGGAGATGGGAAGCCAGGAGTTTTTGAGGGAGGAGTGACCCAATCTGATTAAACATTGTTAAGACTTGGAAAGCATTGGAAATAAATATTAAGTAAACATGTTCTCAGATGCTATGGAAGTACTGTGAATGCTATGAAGGGGGTATATGAATGGAAGTTTGGAAATTCTGCTTTAGATATTCCTTAGGTCACAAATTTGGTCTTTCTAATTCTGCTTAGTCTAAATGGAATGGGGGAAAAACAATCTAAGTTCTTGGACGAATATTCAGGAGGACCAGGCCAGGCCCAAGTCTTCTTCCTGCTCCTTAGGCTTGGGGCTGATGTCTTAGGGTATATCCCCTGTGGCTGGGCCTCCAATTACAGCCTCCCAGGGAGCGGGTCCAAAAAGCAGTAACTTTGTCCACTCTTGAAAAACATCACTGACTTCCAGGCTAATGAGGCTTAAAGAAGGCTAAAGGTGAAAGGGACTCCAGAGAGAGAAATAAAAATAATGAATTATAATACAAGTAGCTTGTCCCTGAGGGAACTCATCTTCTCTAAAAAACGGTTCCTTCTCTGGCATACCCTAGTCCAGTAAATGGCCACACCATTATTCATTCAGTCAGTCAACAAATATTAATTAAGCATGTGTTGTCAGTACTGGATTCACTGCGATGAGCAAAATGGACATTGTCTCTGTTTTCATGGAGCTTACAGTCTAATGTGGAGAGAAAGACAATAACAAATAAAGTAAGTTATTTATTTTATTTTTTTTTATTTTTTTTTCAACATTTATTTATTTTTGGGACAGAGAGAAACAGAGCATGAACAGGGGAGGGGCAGAGAGAGAGGGAGACACAGAATCAGAAACAGGCTCCAGGCTCTGAGCCATCAGCCCAGAGCCTGACGCGGGGCTCGAACTCACGGACCGCGAGATGGTGACCTGGCTGAAGTCGGACGCTTAACCGACTGCGCCACCCAGGCGCCCCTAAAGTAAGTTATTATACATTATATTCGGTGCTGTGAAGGAAACAAATAGGGTGCTGTGAGAGAGCAAGGGTACTTACTACAGGCAGCAGGTGGGCCACATGTGACCCACTGCCTTTTCTTTGTAAATAAAGTTTTGTTGAAACACTGCCATGGTCATTTGTTTACATACTGGCTATGCTTACTTTCCTGCTACGATGGCAGAGTTGAGCAGCTGCAACAGAGACCACATGGCTTTCAAAGCCTAAAATGTTTAGTATCTGGCCCTTTACAGAAAAAGTTTACCTACTCCTGTGATAGAGGATAATGGAGGAGCCTCTTTCTTACAAATGTCCAACAGAACTTTCTGCAATGGTAGAGATGTGCTAGGTCTGTGCTGTCCAATATGGTAGCCACTAACCATGTGTGGTGATTGAGCGCTTGAAATGTGGCTAGTCACCAAGGAACTTAAATTTTACCTTATTCAATTTATCTATCTATCTATCTATCTATCTATCTATCTATCTATCTATCAAGTAGGCTCTACACTCAGTGTGGGGCTTGAATGCACAACCCGAACTAAGATCAAGAGTCCTATGCTCTACCCACTGAACCAGCCAGGTGTCCACCCCCCACCACTTTCTTCCCTTATTCAATTTTAATTTTTGGAAATTTATTTTTTAATTAATTGATTAATTAAAATATTTATTTATTTTTGAGAGAGACAGAGCATGGGTAGGGGAGGGGCAGAGAGAGAGAGGGAGGCAAAGAATCTGAAGCAGGCTCCAGACTCTGAGCTGTCAGCACAGAGCCCCATGCGGGGCTCAAACTCACAAACTGCGAGATCATGACCTGAGCCACAGTCAATGCATAACAGACTGAACTACTCAGGTGCCCCTTAATTTATTTTTTTTTTAATTTTTTATTTTTGAGAGAGAGAGACAGAACACAAGACAGAGAGGGGCAGAGAGAGGGAGACACAGAATTCGAAGCAGGCTCCAGGCTCCAGCTGTCTGCACAGAGCCCCATGCAGGGCTCAAACTCATGAACCTCGAGATCATGACCTGAGCTGAAGTCAGATGCTTAAACAACTAAGCCACTCAGGCGCCCCCATCAATTTTAATTTTTGGAAATTTCAATTTAGACAGCCACATGTGATTAGTGGCTACTATGTTCAACAGCATAGTTCTATACAATAACTCAGTTCAGAAATATGGGGGCACCTGGGTGGCTCAGTCGGTTAAGCGTCCAACTCTGGGTTTCGGCTCAGGTCATGATCTTACGGTTTGTGAAATTGAACCCCGCATCAGGCTCTGTGCTGACAGCACAGAGCCTGCTTGAGATTCTCTCTCCCTTTCTCTGCCCCTCCCCTGCTCATGCTCACCCTCTCTCTCTCTTTCAAAATAAATAAATAAACTTAAAAAAAAAAAAAAAGTAAATTTTTTCCCTGAATCCTGATTTCTTCCTGACACTTCTCCTACATATCTCTTAAAGTCCCAGTAAGGCAATAAAACGTAAAATCAAAATGTATATTCACCATAACTGCAGTCATGTACTCATGTGTACAAGGATACACAGAAGTATGTATCTAATACTTGAAAGCTACTACTATTGTTATTACTTTCTTAATTGGGGAAGCATGGTGGGTGATTTTATTTTGCTCTTTCAACATTGTCATTAGTACTACTGAACCATTATATTTAGTAAAAGTCTGAGATAAGTCTGTGCTTGGTTCCTTTGGTTGTCAGGAATGAAGAATCATTCAATTTATCTCAAGTAATGTGTCTAATGTGTGTGTGAGAGGGAAATGAAGAGGCAGACAAGCTTCTCATTGACTCTAAGGAGAGGACCCCTACTGTACTGTGGCTGGGCTGTAAAGTCTGGAAGGTGGCTCTAGATCTAAACAGGTTCAAGGGACCTTAATGGCAGGGCTTCCTTAGACCACCACTGCACTGTTCTCTGAATGTGACTCAATTACTTGGCAGGTCTCTACGTCTGCTCCATTTTCTCAGTTTTGCCTCCACTTAGAGTTTTGGATTCCTCATAATCCTTGTTTCCTTAAAACTTTTGTCTGCTCATCAGGCTTGCCCCTGGTTCTCTCTAACTCATAACCCTCAAACGTCTGCTCTTGTTCCTAAATGTCTCATTCTCGCGGCATTTCTCTGTTTAAGTTTCCAAATGAAGAAATGTGCGTTTTCTCCAGCTCCTCTTTTTGTGTCATTCCACATCGTAGGTAATGGGCCAGCCCATGGATTTGTTTCACGTGGGTTCAAGCTCTCTGCTTCCACCTGCCCAGTCAGCTGTAGCCAAAGGGAGGTAGGGTCACGTGATCAAAACAAGGCTACCCTGGACTGCAGACTGTGAGTATAGTAGTTGAGTTAATTGACACGGTGAATCCCAGCCTATAGTGCCTGCACTGGGTGGGACCATCTCTGGGCACCTGAGTCTGTGATAGTATGATTCTTCTATGAGGCTTTGACCCCTGAAGGGCTGGGTCTGTGACCTGAATTGACTCTCTTCACAGCTAGAAGTTCCCAGATGGTTGCTTGGTTGGGGCAAACCCACAACCCTCCCCCCCAACTCAGACTTCCCCTATCCCTTCCCCAATTTAGAAATGCTTCACCAAGGGAGGGAAGGCCAATGCTTCCCACATGTGGGTCTTAGAGCCACAGAGAAACACTGCTGTCCCTGGGGAGGAGCTCTGTTGCAGAGGCTGCTGGAGAATTTCTGATTTTCTGCTTTGGGCCTTAGTAATTCAGGGATGATGTGGTCAGAGCCTGAAGGGATAAGTTAGCAATTTCACCCCTAGCAGCATTGGCTGGGGCTCGGAAGCTTGGGCCACCTATGACTCAGAGCTGAGTTAAGGAATTAAAGCTGCTGCCTCCCAAATTTGGCAAGGACAGCAGTGGGCGGTGGCTGCACACGCCCTGGGAATCTCCTAGGCAGGCAGAGTGGGCTTCATTTGGCCATATGGGGGTGGGGGCAGGGGAATCTGGAAGTTTTCCATTCCCAGCACGCCTTCCCCAGCTGCTCTGAGTGCCTAAAATAAGCCAGCAGACGCTTCCCTTTACCTTTGGAAGCTTTGGTCCCAATTAAGATGCAACTCCCTATACTGTTCAAGACTGTCCTCAAACTTGACCTCAGTCCCATAGGCTTCAAAGACTGAGTTTCACTGACTATCCTCTGAGACTATCAAAGACTGAGTTTCACTTCCTGTCCTCTTATCTGGTTTGGAGAGGGAGATAGCCTGAGGGTGTCTCTGTGTGTGCTGGAGATAGATGTGCGAGGTGGAATTGAAAGAAGAAACCCATTCAGAATTGGGGTTGTGTGGGGTAAGGGGGCATCTGGGTGGTTCAGTTGGTTAAGCATCCCACTTTGGCTCAGGTCATGATCTCATGGTTTGTGAGTTCGAGCCCTTCATTGGGCTGTGTGCTGGCAGTGCAGAGCCTGCTTCGGATCCTCTGTCTCCCCCTCTCTGCCCTTTCCTACTCGCGCTTGCTCTCCCTTGCTTAAAATCAATAAACATTAAAAGAAAGAAAGAAAGAAAAGAATTGGGGCTGGGGCTCCATTGAATGCAGATCATAACAGAGCTGGACCTCTTTGGGAGGACCTGGGTCTAATCTGGCTATGCCACAAACTCTCTTTCTCTCTCTCTCTTTTTAAAGTTTATTTATTTATTTTGAGAGAAAGAGAGTGAGTGGAGGTGGGGAGGAGCAGAGAGAGGAAGAGAGAGAGAATCCCCAGAAGGTTCCATGCTGTCAGTGCAGAGCCTGATGTGGGACTCCAACCCACAAACCGTGAGATCATGACCTGAGCCAAAACCAAGAGTCGGACGCTTAACCAATTGAGCCACCCAGGTGCCCGGCTACAAACTGTCTTAAGCAAGTTGCTTAATCTCTCTGGGCCTCAGTTTCCTCATCTGTAAAATGAAGAGGTTGAGTGAGGAAGTCTCTAGGGGACTTTCCAGTTCTGAATCACTGGATCTCAAATGAATGCCTTCTGGAGGAGAGCCAATGAGAGGAGGAAATTTCCACAGGACTCCCTCCTGTTAGGCTTGGAAATAGTAAGAGCAGCAACAGTGGCTTGCACGCAGAAAGCTGGAGAGTGGGGAAGGCCTTACAGCTAAGCTGAGGCTCCTCCAGCTTTCAACCCTGAATTCCAGCCTCTGGCACTTTCACCTCCAGCCTAATTGGAAAAATGTGTCCCTTCTTTAGGACCTGTCACTGCTGTCTTCCAGAACTTGCCAATAACCCTACAAATCTACAACGTCCATGCTGCTAAGGGCATGGGGTTGTGCAAAGCACATCTTGCACATTTCTTAAGTAGTGCCCTCCCATGCCACCACATACTCTGTGAGGCTTGGGAGGCACTGGGTTCCATAAAGACTGTACCATAGGGGCGCCTGGGTGGCGCAGTCGGTTAAGCGTCCGACTTCAGCCAGGTCACGATCTCGCGGTCCGTGGGTTCGAGCCCCGCATCAGGCTCTGGGCTGATGGCTCAGAGCCTGGAGCCTGTTTCCAATTCTGTGTCTCCCTCTCTCTCTGCCCCTCCCCCGTTCATGCTCTGTCTCTCTCTGTCCCAAAAATAAATAAACGTTGAAAAAAAAAATTAAAAAAAAAAAAAAAAAGACTGTACCATAGAGCAGAGGTTTGCAAACTGCTCGGCCTCACCTTAGGAGAGTGATTCTGATTCGGCGGGTCTGAGTGCACCCTGACAATTTACATGTATAACAAGTTCCCAGGTGATGCTGATGCTACCTAAATGGGTACCACACCTTGAGAACCCCTACAACAGAGTATTAGAGAAGAAAGGAGTCTCAGAGGGTACCCTCCCCATCTTTCTTTCTTACAGACTAGGAAACCGGAGAAAGTGAGTTGTCAACATGATAGAGCTGTGACCAGGTTTCTCTGCCAGTCCTCTTTCTAATCCATCACCTTGCTGTTCCCTGGATAGTGATATTGATGGAAAACCCAGCACCTTCCTCGGCCTTCCTGGAGGTGTTTGAGGAGAGGTGAGGCTGAGTCAGGGCTCACTGGAGGCAGGGGGAAGGACCGGTAAGCCTATGGCAGGCCCTGGGAAATTCTTTGTCACATTCAAGTTGCATTAGCAGGGGTGGAGCCTGGACTCACCAAGGGGCAGCAGCTCACTCCACACCCCACACCCCAGCGAGGGGAAGGCCTTAGCAAGGACAACCAGTTCAGAAGCAACTGCGCGAGGCCGTGGTTTCCTGCTTCAGCTCTGCCGTCCCTTGAGGACTAAAAGTGCACTGTTTGGCATCCAGGTCCCAAACCTTGTGTTCCGTCCCTGAATTCCAAGTCCAGTTTCTCCATGAGGCACCAATCCTGCTTCGGCTTGAGTACCTTCAGTGAACAGAAATTCAGGCCTTCCCAGGCATCCTCCTAACTTCAGATAAGTACCCAATCTGAATCAGAGAATTCCTCTTCGAAGGACTACACGCATGATTGCCCAGGGTTTTCCCAAGTTTCCCTGTTAAATGAGTTTTCCCAAGTTTCCCTGTTAAGTTTCCCTGTTAAATGAGTGCAGTGGGATGGGGGTAGGTGGGCAGGATCAAGCTGAGTGGAAGACTGGCTTTATCAGCAGCTGCTTATCAATGTAGACCATTCAGCCTCAACATGGCCTTGCACTATCCGGCCTCTGCCGACCTGTCCAATCTCGGCTAATACCACTTTCCCCATACTCATTACTTTTGAACTTTGTATTTATTTGTGTGGCTGTCAGAATAGTGTCTGTCTCTTCCACAACACTGGAAGGCCTATGATGGCAAGGACAGTGTCTGTTTTGGTCACCAATGTCTCCTTAGCACTCAGCAATGTGCCTACTACATCATATGTGCTCAGTCAATATTGCGAAAGGAAGGGGGAAGGGGTTGTCTACTCTGTGGCAGGCCCTTGCTAAGCCCTCTCAAATCCTTATTTGAAAAGGCAGAATATATATAAATAAATCATTTGGCTTAGACACTGAGGATAATACTCCAGAACAGTGCCTACTTCCAGAAAAATAATGGGTGGATGTTAGAGTAAAGGCTAAGGTGCTATCATAAAGGAGCCCAAAATACAATGATTCAAAGAAAATCGAAGTTTCTCTCTCTTTCACAAAAGAGCCTCAAGTAAGCAAGCCAGGGAGGCAGAGCCCTTCTGATCCACACAGTCATTAAGAGCCTCAGTTCCTTCCATCTTATTGGTTTGCCATCCTCAATGCCATTATCCTCACCTGCATGGTCAAAGACAGGCTGTGTGTGTCCTATACATGTTTCAGTTTGTGAGAAGGGGATAGAGTAGAAGTCCAGAGCAAATGATTTTTTTTTGTTTTAACAAATGAGGCAAAGCTCCATCCTTCACTTCCACTCACAGTCCCTTGCTGATAACTTAGTCACAAGGCCACATCTCGCTGCACACTAGCTAGAAAATGGGTGTCCATTTGCCTAGCTTACTGTGAAAGAAGGGGAGAGTGGATTTGGGAGGATACTTGGTAGTCTCTCTCACAAGGGGTCTTGTAATAGTAAATAACCATCCTTCGGGAGATACAGTCATAATCCCATTGTTAGGCCCAAACCGCTAAGTCCCGCCAATGAATTGCCAGAAGAAAACAAATTTCCTTATGGATTCACAGAGTTATTTATGACAATGTGTCTTGGGGTTAATCCATGTGTATGCAAGAACGGGCCCTCCTCAATCTGGCAATATATATAAAAATTACAGATGCTCATACCCTTTGAGCCAGCAAGTCCATTTCTAGGAATTTCTCCAATAGACATATTTTCCCACATGGGAAATGAAATATGCACACTATTGGTGAAAGGAAAAGATTGAATAAAATATGTCCCCATATAATGGAACCACATCTAACTATTTTTTAAAATGAGCAAGCTCTTGGGGCACTTGGGTGGCTCCATCAGTTAAGTGCTGACTTCAGCTCAGGTCATGATCTCACGGTTCGTGAGTTCGAGCCCCGCGTCAGGCTCTGTACTGACAGCCTGGAGCCTGCTTTGGATTCTTTCTCTGCTCTCTCCCCTTCCCTGCTCTCGCTCTCTCTCTCTCTCTCTCTCTAATATAAAATAAAACATAAAAAAAAGTGAGCAAGCTCTTTACGTACTGCTATGCAAGGATCTCCAAAGTGTACTGTTAGGTGAATAAATATGGCACAGGGGTGCCTGGGTGGCTCAGTCAATTAAGCATCCAACTCTTGTTTCACCTCAGGTCATGATCTCACAGTTTGTGGGTTTGAGCTCCACATCGGGCTCTGTGCTGACAGTGTGGAGCCTGCTTGGGATTCTCTGGTCTCCCTCTTTCTTTGCCCCTCCCCTGTTTGCTCTCTATCTCTCTCAAAAAAAAAAAAAAAAAAAACAACAACAACAAATAAATAAACTTTAAGAAAAATGGCACAGGGGCGACTGGGTGGCTCAGTTGGTTAAGCATCTGACTTTGGCTCAGGTCATGATCTCATGGCTCATGAGTTCAAGCCCTATGTCGGGGCTCTGTGCTGACAGCTCAGAGCATGGAGCCTGCTTCAGATTCTGTGCTCCTTCTCTCTCTCTGCTCCTCCCCTGCTCATGCTCTGTCTCTCTGTCTCTCAAAGACGATAAACACTAAAACATTGTTTTAATTAAAATGGCACAGAATAGTGAGTAGAGTATGCTACCATTCATATAGAATAGAGTAAAAAAAGAATACATGTATTATTTTATATTTTATATTTGCTTTTGTAGTCATAGGATATTCTTGGAAGAATTCAAAAGAAATTAGTAACAACGGTGAGGAGGGGATGGGTTGACTGAATATCTGTGTTATATGCTTTTTATGCTTTTCATTTAGGACCACGTGAATATATTGCCTATTAAAAAAGAAGAAAAGGAAGGAAGGAAAGAAGGAAGGAAGGAAGGAAGGAAGGAAGGAAGGAAGGAAGGAAGGAAGGAAGGGGAAGACTACCAGAAAAGAGAGGAGAACAAAAGAGAGGAGGGCAGGGCAGTGGAAGGAAAAAAGGCTGAAAGAAGGGAAGAAGCAAGAAAAGGGAGAGAAGGAAGAAGCGAGGGAGAATTCTTCCTGTTCTGTTGCTCTGGCCTTCTCTCCATGCAGCCACACTGCTATCTTTGCTCTAACGGTCCCCAAGATTGCTGCTCCCCGGGCTCAGCCATCCCCTGCTGGCAACTATTGTTGACAGTATTTGGGTTTCATGCAAGGCACTGCTCTCCTCTTGGTTCCTCTGGCCCAAGTGCGAGACAAGACCTTCCCTTCAGTGCCGCATAGGCTAGCAGGGACCAGCCCATAATACTAAAGAGAAGTGACTGATGATTCCAGAATAAAGAAAGGGAAGAATAACAAAAGATGATAGCTTCCTACAAGGCACAGACTCAGATCCTTCCTCAGGATCCCCTGTGGTCCACCACCATCCCGCTGTGTTCTAGGCCTAGCCTCATTGCGCAGGAGTCACTGTTCATCATCACCAGGAGCCCTCCAGGAATATCCCCACTTCTGAGACTGAGCCAAGCTGGGTTTCTCTGGGACCCCAGAGAAAGAGGGAAGTTTTTCCCTTACCCCGGTCTGTGGATTGGCTCACCAGAAATTATTTCCAGCCAAAGGACTGAACTCTTGTCAGGATGATTAACAGTGGTAATATCCATCCCCTTCTAGAAGTATCCCCTGCATGCCCACAAGGGTGTATTTTGGCTTTATGGTCCTCGAAAGACAATCACAAGAATCTGACTTGAATGCATTCCCAATGTCTTGTCAGTGGGCTTTAGAAATCAAATTAGGGTATGTAAGCTGGGATCTCGATTGCTGACCCAGGGGAAATATGCCAAACGAAGTCCAGTTTCAGCTGGTGTCTCTTCAAAGAGCTCAGAAATCCTGGGGTCTAGTCTTTCCCAGAATCAATTTATTACATAAAGAGCAACAACCACCAGCACCCGATACAATATGAGGATTAGGAGGAAGATAATGGCACCGAGAGCCTGAGATGAGATCATTATGGTTACTGAGCAGGACATAGAGCTCTAAGCTTCACTGCTGCAAGAAAGAATGATTACGGACTGTGTAATTGTCCTTGTTTGGCGACAGAGCATTTGTCCATAGATAGAAACTTGTAATTCAAGGAAAAAGTCATGGCAGATTCTTGTATGTAAGGGATAGTCTGCAGGAACACAAACAGTGTCTTCCCGGGTGCCTGGGTGGCTCAGTCAGTTAAGCGGCTGACTTTGGCTCAGGTCATGATTTCGCGGTCCGTGAGTTTGAGCCCCGTGTCGGGCTCTGTGCTGACAGCTCAGAGCCTGAAGCCTGCTTCAGATTTTGTGTCTCCCTCTCTCTCTGCCCCTGCCCTGTTCACTATCTGTCTCTCTCTGTCTCAAAAATAAATAAACGTTTAAAAAAAAACAACAACAACAGTGTCTTCCGTGGCAGCATAGCAAAAACATCAAGGGAAACACAAGCTGTGCCCAAGGGGCTGATTCCAGAACTCAGTGGGGAGGTGGGTAACAAGAAAAATGTTTGGGGGGAGGAGTCCACAACAGAAGGGGCGGTAGCGAGGGCAGCCTGACGTCAGAGATGGTTGTCTGGCCCAGGCTAGCATATTTGGATTGCAGTGCAATACGTGGAGAGTTGGCCCCTGCGCGAACTCACAGTGGACACTTTGTTGCCTCCAGCTTCCATTTTAACAGAACCATGATTTTGTTCTTCTATCCTCTCCTCCCTCAGTTAGCCATGTACCTCAGGGAAAGTGGACTTTGCTCCCAGCTACAAGGGACAGGCCTGACTGGCTGCTCTAAAGGCAGTCTTATCCCCTTGCCCTCGATCAGTCTAAGAATATGCTTATGACCTAATTCGGGCCAAGGAGAGCTGAGAAGTCTGCTGGAGGATTCTGGGGAAAGTTTCTTTGTTTCCAAGAAAGAGAGGTAGAGAGATACTCTCTCTTCTTCCTTCCTGATACCCGGAACTCTTAGGTTATCTTGCAGCTTGAGGGATGAGGTCAACATCAAAGATGGCATGTGAGAGAACTGGAAAGAACCAGGATTCTTATGACATTGTTGAGTTGCTGAATGAACCTGGGAACCATCGCGCCTCTAAGCTTAGTTTAAAGCAAATTTCAGTTGGGAGTTCAGTCACTTGCAACTGAAAGCATATATTCCACCAATATATTTTGGAGTCAAACTATTTATCAGGTGCAGGGCAAGACATCTCATCTCCACTTCCACAGAGCTCATTGTAGAGTGGAGGAGGGCCAGACATCAGACAGCTGATTTCACAATTAATTTTTTAATTGTGATAGTGTAAAATGGTACAAAGGAGAACGTGCAAAGGGAAGTTCTGATCTTGTCTGCACATTCATGCCTCAGTCTCTCTCTTAACTGGACTTTTTTTTCTTTTATTTTTACTTATATTGAGAGAGAGATGGAGAGCAAGCAGGGGAGGGGCAGAGAGAGAGGGAGACAGAAACCCAAGCAGGCTCCGTGCTGTCAGCGCAGAGCCTGATGTGGGGCTTGAACTCATGAACTTTGTGATCACGATCACACGTATTTCCCCTGGGTCAGCCATTGAGATTCCAGCCTACATACCCTAACTTGACTTCTAAATCAAGAGTTGGATGCTTAACAGATGGAGCCACCCAGGCGCCCCTCTTAACTGGAGTTTTCACTTCAATTGTGCTTCCTGTAAGAAGGTAGTTTGCACTCAGTTCTAAGTTTTGCTTCTTGGTAAGGGCTTGTGGCATTCATTTGATGACTAAAGGGATTTCCATAGACTTTCAGTATAAGACCAAAGCTGACATGCTTCTGTGAAAATTGTGGAAGCTAAACTTTATTCTTGTTGGAATAGGCAATAGGCAACCTATGGTTTGCCTAGGATGAGCAAATCCCATTTCACTAACCAGCAATCCTGACAGATGGCCAAAGAAATCCTGAAAAATGAGATAACTGGGAGGGCCTGGGACAGCACTTGTGGATCGCTCGCAGTGGTGCAAGTAGTGAGTAAATGACAAGTAAGTGGTATATTAGTCATCAATTAGCGGACTTGTGGTTACAAGATAGCAAAATCAAGGTCTTTTTCTTCTTCTTTACTCAGATATCAGCCCACACAAACAATGAGACCCAAAAAAACAGAAAGTCCATCTTTGATGATACAATCTGAATGAGAGAAACCAGCGGGGGAGATTATCTCAAGGAAGTGGAGGAAGGTAAAACCCCTCCAGCAGGTCCCTGGGGTGCCTCACTCCCATCTCCTCAAGCCCACCTCTGATTTCGGCCACAGCTCAACCTTGCCTGTCCTGAGAGCATCGTACTTCAAGCATGCGACTTGCATCTTGTCCTTTTGCCCTGGAGACTCTCTGGTATTATGAAGGCTACCTGTTCATGTACAAGTGAAAGTGTATTTTGGGGAGGGGGGGAGTACTCAACCAAAAGGGGAGCAAACAGTAGATAAGAGCTCCAGCATCCAGTGCTTCAGACAGACAGTTCAAGGAGGCATGCTGTACCCTTCTCCAGCCCCTATTGCCCGCAGGGATGATCTCAATAATGCACTTGTATAGGGCTTTTTCTTCTTCTCTTGGCTTGTTTTTCTTTGCTTCCTGACTCCTGCTTCCTGGGGTTGTCTCCTAGATAGACTACCTGCACCCTAGTTTTGGTCTCGGGCTCTACTTTAGGGAGAAACCAAACTAAGGCACAACATGTTTGTAGAGGGGGACACTGACAAGCAGCAAATGAGTTTCCCCTGCAGTACCTGAGAAAGTACCCTGTGGAACTAGAGGGGCACTAGATGCTCTGGAAGGCAGGAATGAGATCCACCAATGAATGGGCCAACCCTGCCCATGGAGAAGCTACAGGGAAGCTTTCTGTCAACAATTCCTGCCCATTGACAGACTCGAATCAGCATTTAAATGCCACACTCTTCTCACAGAAGAATAGTAATTAAAAATTTTTGTTTCATGTTTATTTATTTTTGAGAGAGAGAGAGAAGGAGAGAGAGAGAGAGCGTGCGCAAGTGGGGGAAGGGCAGAGAGAGGGGAGACACAGAATCTGAAGCAGGCTCCAGGCTCTGAGCTGTCAGCACAGAGCCCGACACAGGGCTCAAACTCACAAACTGAGATCATGACCTGAGCTGAAGTTGGATGCTTAACTGACTAAGCCATCCAGGAACCCCGGAAGAATATTAGTTTTTAAAAATAATCTCAAACCTACAGAAAAGTTGCCAGTATAATACCTACTGAGATATTCTGAAAACTGGTGAATTTCAATATATGTGGAATAACTTCTCTCCCCCTGAACTATTTGAGAGTAGACCACCGACAGGATGTCCCATCACTACTGAGTACTTTAGTGTGTATTTCCTACAAACAAAGATAATCCGACTACTTAACCACATTATAGCCATCAAAATCAGGAACTCAACAGTGACACATGACAACCATCCGGTCTTCAGACCCCTTGTAAGTTTCACCAATTATCCCAATGAGATCATTTACGGAAAAGCATGCCAGTTTAGAATCACATGTTGCATATAGTGGTTGGGTCTCTTTATCCTCCTTTAATCTGACACAGTTCTTTAGTCTTTCCTTGACATTCATGATCTTGACACATTTGAAGATTACAGTCCAGTTATTTTGTAGATGGTCCTTCAATTCAGGTTTGCCTGAGATTCAGGTTATGTATCTTTGGCAGATATATCAGAGGAATGCTATGTGCTTACTGCATTCTATCATTTATGTGGTTTTAATTTGTCCTCCCACTAATGGTGTTCACTTTGATCACTGGATTAAGGCGGTGTCGTCCAGGCTTCTTCACTGAAAAATTGCTCTTTCCTTTTGTAACTAGTATTTTGTGTGTGTGTGTGTGGTTAAGAACAAACAACAACAACAAAAAAAAACGCTTAACATAAAATTTACTGTCTTAACCATTTTTAAGTGTACAATACAGTAATGTTAACTATATGTACATTGTTGTGCAGTCGATCTCTAGAACTCTTTCATCTTGCAAAACTGAAACTATACCCATTGAGCAACAACTCCCCTTTTTGTAGCTAATGGGTATTTTTGTGGAGACATGTTTTGAAACCACACAAATATTCTCTTCTTCTTTAAGCTTTCAGTTTACTCATTTATTTATGTCAGTATGCACTCATTGTTTCCTACTATATGTAGTGGATTGTACTCCATCATTATTTATTTTGATGTGCAAATTATCGTAGATTTGGCCAGTGGGCTAGTGGGGGGTCCTCTCAAGCTTGTTTCTATGTCCTTTTGATATGTCCCCATTGTTTTCTGACCATTTCCTTACTTTCTGGCACAAAAAAGATGTTTCATGTTCATCTTGTACTTTCCCTGACTGAGTCCTGTAATCAACCATTTCTCCAGGCTCTGGTTCCATATGATGGAGAACGGTTTTTAGAAACCCAGAACTGAGGGCTAGATATGCTCATTGTGTTTGGGTTATTGCTGCTTCCAGACCCTAAGAATGGGCAGCTAGGGAATCTATCTATGTATATGCATGTGTGTGTGCATGTGTGTGTGTGTGTGTGTGTGTGTGTGTGTGTGTGTGATGCTCACATACAGACGTTTGTATGTATATTTATTTTACATTTATCCATATATATTGAAATTTGTCAATTTTTATCAATAGCACAATTTATTTTTTTAATGTTTATTTTTGAGAGGGGGGGGTGCACACGAGTGGGGGAGGAACAGAGAGAGAGGGGGACAGAGGATCTGAAACAGGCTCTGTGCTGACAGCAGAGAGCCTGATGTGGGACTTGAACTCATGAACCATGAGATCATAACCTGAGCAGAAGTTAGACATTTAAGGGACTGAGCCACCTAGGCTCCCCAATACCACAATTTCTAATTCAGCATTGCATTCTGTTTTTCTCTCTTTCACTATTTTTAATTCTATACTCTGACAGTGAGAAAACTTTTGGATGTGTAGGATGTTCTGTTGAGTGCAAAAAGGAAGTTACAAAATAGTATGTACATTATGAGATCCCCCTTTTTAAAGTTAATCAAGTTAATCTGCATTGCAGAAAAGTCTGGAAGAATATGGATCAAACTGCTAGCATTGTTTTTTTTTTTTTCCTCAGAGAAGCAGGTTTATGGGAGCTTTATACTTGCTATATTACATCTATATTTATGGTATTATTATTATTATTATTTTTGTCCAAGAGCAGGAATTATTTTTTTAACAGGATACTGGTGGCTCTTTTCCTACTGCCCCACAGTCACACTAAAGCCATGGCCAAAAGAAAAAAACAAAACTAAATGCCTTACCTTCTAAAGAGAAGAGCCTACATTTGGGAGTGTACCCCCACACCCTTCAATCTTCTCCTGGGCATACAAATAGGTACAGAATTTGTTCTGCTGTCACCTACCACCCCTCCACTACGATACCTCCATTTCCAAAGTATATTAAAATACAGGGTAGGGAAGACGGGAGATTTCTTGAGGGTAGTTGGCCCTGTGGAGTCAACAGCATTTATTCCTGGTGAGTGGATTTTTTCTTCTCTGAGGGCTAGTTGTGGGGCATGAATAGGGAGTTCCCAAGGAATCATTTGTGGAAATTAGAGTTGCAAAGAGAGGAGACCAGAATTCTGTTCCCCGGTTGGACATCTGCTTGGGCAGCAGACGAATGGACAACCTCCAGTGTCTAACTGAGAAGAAAGAAGAAAATTGGAGGAGGGTGCAGACCAGAGAGAGGAGAGGGGACAGTGGAATAGCCTGCACACCCACTGCTCAGAGCTGATAGTTTTTGAGTTCCCTGAAGGTCAAATGAACATCACAGATGTCAGGGTGGTTTGAGCCCTCCTACTGTTGTTCTAAGACAGCTACTTGCCAGGCCGGTGAACACACCATTAAGAAGCTGTAAAGTGTGCTCAGAGTTGCTGTTCAAAATAAGTATTTAAGGGGCGCCTGGGTGGCTTAGTCAGTTAAGCATCCAACTTCAGCTCAGGTCATGATCTCACGGTTCACGAGTTCGAGCCCCGCATCGGGCTCTGTGCTGACAGCTCAGAGCCTGGAGCCTGCTTCAGATTCTGTGTCTCCCTCTCTCTCTCTGCCCCTCCCCTGCTTGCGCTCTGTCTCTCTCGCCCTTTCAAAAGTAAATAACAATATTTAAATAAATAAGTATTTAATAGCTGGATAGCATGGATGCTGCTTTATCAGAATATACACCAGACGTAAACAACGTTGGCTGCAGTGCTGCTGGCTGTCACCCTGACAATATTCACTGAGAGGATATGGAAGAGTAGAGCCCTGTTACCCACATCGGTGTGCTGGCTTTTACCCACTTGCCCCTCCAGCTGTGTTCTCCATCCTTTCTACCCTGCTCTGTGCAGGAGACTGACTTCTGTGGACCTTGTCATCACGCTCCCTTCCAAGTGGGTCTGGGTGATAGGAGACACCTTCAAGAGATCAGAGGCTGGGAGGAAAGACAGATAGACACTACCCTCCATGCTGGGCCTCAGTTGCACAATAGCCTCACTTGTCTTCCTATGGCCACAGACTTAGGTGGCCCCTCTCTCATGGTTAACAATTCCTTCCCCATCCCCTTCTGACCTGCCTTCTGGAAGCCTTTCCCACTGACCACCCTGGCTACTTCAGCAGTCCCAGTCGCTTCCCTTAACCTGTCCACTCTTTTGCCAACAGTCCCTTCACAGAGTGTCTCCAGTCACTTTTTTTCAACATGGCATCTGTTTCCTGCCTGGATTCTGACAGATCTGTCAGATTGCTCTGTAGTGGGGAGGTTTCTGCCATTCCCTTACAGAAAATTCCCACACGTTCTCCATGAGAGACCTACATTTGGAAATCCGATTCACAGAGGTCATCCGTGGCTAGTCATTATCAGCCAGAGAAGCAACAGCAAGCAATAGAAGGAAAAC
The DNA here is from genome assembly GCF_022079265.1 of Lynx rufus. Classification (NCBI taxonomy): domain Eukaryota; kingdom Metazoa; phylum Chordata; class Mammalia; order Carnivora; family Felidae; genus Lynx; species Lynx rufus. The sequence goes on along the minus strand of NW_025814897.1, from coordinate 70,751,063 downwards.
TGTTACCAGAGACAGTCAAATTAAGACACTTGCCCCTTTTCTTCTTGCCCACTTCCAAAAAACTAGAAGCTTAAAGCAGGAAAAGGGTTATTAGTCTCTGATGTGCCCAGTAAGAGTACCCCTCTCACTGCCTGGATTCTAAACAAATTGAGAAATCAGACAAAGAATAAGGTAGATGGTAGCCAAAATACCATCTCTGATGATTAAGGCCAAGTTAGGGCCTTAGCTTTCAGTAAGAACCAAACAAGTCAACTAGCCCAACTCCAAAATTATTCACACTCGTTGTCCAGTGGCGGTAGTGCTGGACCCCAGCAGTCCTGCAGACATAGGGTCCTGCCCAGGCAAGACTTACAATGAGGAGGAACAGAAGAGAACTCTCGCTTTCAGCTGGCATGCTTTGACCCAAGAAAAATAAGGGGGGAAAAAAACCCAAATCCTTGCATGAAACATATCCAGACTATTTTTAAATTTATGAGTCAGATAAGTCACTTTACTTTCTGTGCACAGATTAAATAAAGGGTGAATGTCATGCTAATAGAATAGAGCTCTCATTTTGAAAGAAGATATCAATAAGGGGGAGGCCTTCCCCTTATTAAGGAGAAGAGGTATCTGCATGCTATATTTCACCCCCCAGCTTCCACTCGAAACAATCAGGGTCCCAACCTAAGCCTGGGACAGAGGAGTGAAGGAGATATAATTTATACATAATTTAAGATTAAACCTTTTTAATCCAAATGGATGATAGATCCAAATGTAAGAGCTAACACTATAGAACCCCTAGGAGTAAATCATGACCTTGGGTAAGGTAAAGCCTTCTTAGCTACAACACCAAAAGCAAAAGAAACCAGGGGCGCCTAGGTGGCTCAGTCGGTTAAGCATCGATTCTTGATTTCATCTCAGGTCATGATCTCACAGTTCGTGGGTTGGAGCCCCATGTCAGGCTTTGCAATGACTGTGCAGAGTCTGCTTAAGATTCTCTCTCCTGCTCTCTCTGCCTCTCCCCCACTCATGTGCTCTCTCTCTCTCTCTCTCTGTCTCAAAATAAATAAAACTTAAAAAAATTTTTTTAAAGCAAAAGAAACCAAAGAAAAAATAAATAACTTGGGCTTCATCAAAATTTAAAATTTTTATGCTCCAAAGGACACCATCAAGAGTGTTTCTGAAAAGGCAACCCACAGAATAGGAGAAAATACGTGCAAATTATACATCTTACTTGTATTCAGATTATGTAAAGAACTCTTACAGTTCAGTAATTAAAAGACAAATAACCCAATTTAAAAACAGGCAATAGACTTGAGGTGCACCTGGGTGGCTCAGTCAGTTATGTGTCTGACTTTGGCTCAGGTCATGATCTCACAGTTCATGAGTTTGAGATCTGCGTCGGGCTCTGTGCTGACAGCTCCAAGCCTGGAGCCTGGTTTGGATTCTGTGTCTACCTCTCTCTTTGCCCTTCCCCTGCTCACGCTCTGTCTCTCTCAAAAATAAATAAACATTAAAAAAAAATTTTTTTTTAAAGGGCAATAGACTTGAATAAACATTTCACCAAAGAAAATATACAAATGGCCCTTAAGCACATGGAAAAATGCTCAACACCACTAATTGTTAGAAAAATACAGTTGACCTTTGAACAACACAGGTTTGAACTGTGCAAATTCAGTTAGATGTGGATTTTTTGGGGATACACACAGTACAGAGCTGTACATGTATTTTCTCTTCCTTATGATTTTCTTTTTTTTTAAATTTTTTTTTCAACGTTTATTTATTTTTGGGACAGAGAGAGACAGAGCATGAACGGGGGAGGGGCAGAGAGAGAGGGAGACACAGAATCGGAAACAGGCTCCAGGCTCTGAGCCATCAGCCCAGAGCCCGACGCGGGGCTCGAACTCACAGACCGCGAGATCGTGACCTGGCTGAAGTCGGACGCCCAACCGACTGCGCCACCCAGGCGCCCCTTATGATTTTCTTAATACCATTTTCTTTCCTCCAGCTTACTTTATTGTAAGAATACAATCATATAACATATAAAATATGTGTTAATTGTCTATGTTATCAGTAATGCTTTCAGTCAACAGTAGGCTATCAGTAGCTAAGTTTTTGGAGAGTCAAAAGTTATATGCAGATTTTTGACTGCATAGGGGTTGGTGCCCCTACCCCAGTGTTGTTCGAGGGTTAACGGTACAAATCAAAACCACAAGAAGATACCACTTCGTGTCCACTAGGATAGATATAATGAAAAAGAGAATAACAAGTATTACTGAGGCTTGGAGACACTGGAACCCTCATACACTGCTGGTGGGAATGTAACATGGTAGAGATGCTTGGGAAAATAGCCTAGCAGTTCCTCGAAATGTTATACCTAGAGTTACCATATGACCTGGCAATTCCAAGAGAAGTGGAAATGTATATCTATACAAAAACTTGTACATGAATGTTCACAGCAGCCTTATTCATAATAGCCAAAAAGTGGAAACAAAACTAAATGTCTGTCAACTGACAAGTGGAGAAATAAAATGTATATTATTTGCAACTAAAAAGGAATGATGTACTGATACATCCTACAACATGCATAAATCTCAAAGGCATTAGGATATCTACCTATCTACCTAAAGAAGCCAACATAGGGGCGCCTGGGTGGCTCAGTCAGTTGAGTGTCCGACTTTGGCTCAGGTCACGATCTCACGGTTCATGGGTTTGAGCCCCGTGTCGGGTTCTGGGCTGACACCTCAGAGCCTGGAGCCTGCTGATTCTGTGTCTCCCTCTCTCTCTGCCCCTCCCCACTCATGTTTTGTCTCTCTCTACCTCTCAAAAATAAAGAAACGTAATAAAAAAAAATTTTTTTTAATAAAGAAGCCAACATAACAGATGGAAAAGAAAATATTTGCAATACAGAGACCAAAGTTCTACCTCAGATATAAGCTCTGATTATTCCAAAACACACTTGGGCTGGGGAAGCAGAGAAGATTTCATGGGGTTGATGATGTCTTGGGTGAGCTTGAAAGGATGAGTAGGCATTAGCTAATTGATAAGGATGGAGAAAGAGCCTTCTTGGTAAAGCAAATAGCATGTGGTGACTGAAACATAAAAAAAGAAGTCAAGAAATATTTACTAAGTGCCTAGTATGCATTAGAGAGGCAGGCACTGGGATTCTGCTATGAAAAAGATTATGGGTAAAGTTCTTGGGCCCAGTGTCCACCCTGGACCAATTAGCCAATGATGGGGGTGAGAAATAGGATGATGTAGTAGTAACATGGCTTTTGGCCCCTAACCCCTAACCCTAACCCTAAACCCTAAACTCCTGACATGAAGCAAATAGTTTCTATAGAGAAGTCAATACCTCAAAATACGTCCCACTGTGGCTGTGAAGGTAACAGTTTTGTCCCAGGCTCTGATGGAATCTGTGCACCGTTGGCAGCTTTTCCTGTGTCTTCTCCAGGTTACATACCCCTCACCCTCCCAAGGTGTGTCCCATGCCCTTTGCTGGTAGCTCAAGTTGGTAGCCAGCAAGGGACGGACAGTGAGTGATAGGCCAGGGCAAACACACTCTGCATCTGAAGGAAGCAGGGAGGCTGGGGGTGCAGCCTTCTGAGAATCTGGCCTGAGGACAGTTGGGCTGGCCCCAAAAGAGGCAGAGAGGATATAGAAGACAGATGCCTAGTGTAAAAGGCTCCCTGCTAGGCAGTTCAACTCTCCCTCAGAGTTATTTCCATGAAATTATCACCCCGAGGCACTAATAAGGTGATCTGAGAGGCAGCCAGTATTTTGCATAATTCCCAATAGGCCGGTACTAAGTGAGGACCATGATCATTCCCTTGTATCTTCCAAGAACAATAAGGGCACGTGGATGAATGTCATTGAAGGAGCAGAAGCGGAGGGACACCTGGCAGCCCCCTGTCGCGGCGCCAACCCGAGGAACCCTCTGGAATGGTGCTGGGGGAGGAGACAACTGTAGCTGTTGGAGTTTTGCTCCAAAATTGTCCCATATCTGGGTCAGGCAAGTAACTGTAGCATCTCCCTGGCTCTAGGCTCCTCCCTTCAGCCTTCAAACATGCTCAAACCTCATTCCACGTGTACAAAACCCTCCCGCACCCCCCTCAGTTGCCGAGTTATCTCTCTGCTCCTCTCCGAAGTCAGTCTTCTGGAAAGAGTTTGCCCCTGCTGCGTTTATGGTCTTACCGCAATAATTCCCAACAAGTCGTGAAAGTGGACACCAATCACTCCTTTATCTTCCTTGCTCCTCTGTTGGCCCTAAAATTCTTGGGATCCTCTTTTCTTGGTTGGTTCTCTCTGTACCTCTCTGATTTCTCTGAATTCAGCTTTTTCACTGAATTCTTCTCTGTGGCCCATTCCTTAAATGCTGCTCACCCAGGGTCTGCCCTTGACACTATCTCCTTTTTGCTCTGGGTGACCTCACCCATTCCTCACCAGTCCATCACACACTGACAACTCCCAGCTCCCTATCTCTTTTCTGAGCTTCCAACCTCTTTATCGTCCCACTCCCTGGATAGACCAGGTCCCTCAACTCAATATTGACACAATCGAGCTAATCATCAGTTTCCTCAAATTTGCTTCTGTGATGTTCCTGAGCTCAGTTGGTGGCAAGACTCTTTTACTCAGACACAAAATAAGAAATCTAAGTAATATTCTATCCAGTCCATCTTCGTGTCTGATGTCATTGACAATTTAACATCTCCAATGCCTTTCATCCACCTTCCCAACTCCCATCCCGATTTCTAGCACCGCTGCTTTAGTTCAGACTTCAGTGTTTCTTCTATGGACTTTGCAACAGTTTTGCTAACAGGTTTCTCTGCTTTTCATCTTTCTCTCCCTGGATTCCACCCTCCATATTACTGTCTAAGTGATCTATTGAAACAGAAACCTATTGGGGCGCCTGGGTGGCTCAGTCGGTTAAGTGTCCGACTTCGGCTCAGGCCATGATCTCACCGTCTGTGAGTTCGAGCCCCATGTCAGACTCTGTGCTGACAGCTCAGAGCCTGGAGTCTGCTTTGGATTCTGGGTCTCCCTCTCTCTCTCTGCACCTCCCCTCCTCATGCTCTCTCTCTCAAAAATAAAATAAAAACATTAAAAAAAAAAGAAACAGAAACCTATTGAAACAGAAATCTATACTCCATCAGTTGGTTGAAAGTCCTTTAATGGTTCTCTACTTCTCTCGGGAGAATATCCAAATCCTGGACCCTGAATCCATGATGAAGAGGACCTGATAGGAAGTGTGCAGGGGAAGGGTTGGGAGAGGTTCTCCTCACAACTAAAAGGGGATGCACAGGAACCAATGCTCCCCTTCTCTTTTGGAGATGAAATGTCTGCTTGTGACATCTGGAAATTCTTTGCTCATCTCTTAACCACAAGGACAGATATTGCAGACATGCTAAGGAAAGGCGAGCAGAAAGACTGAAAGCACTTGGATCTTGCTGATCTCCCTAAGCCACTGAATTAACCAGCCCTGGAATGACATACTTGTAGATTTCCTGGAGCATGGGATAACAAATGTCCTAATTATTTAAACTCCTTTAGTTAGGTTTCCTGTTCTTGCAGTCGAAAGCACCCTAACTAATACATTTATACTATGTTTCCCTTTTTTAAGATAGAGAAAACACCAAAAACTGTGTTAAAGTCTTCTGAAAGAAAAAAAAGAAGTCTGCTGTGACCCTCTTAGGAAGTATTAGGCCTGTGTCTTCATTTTGTTTACATGTAATAGGGTACCTTCCTGTTGTTGCAGCATTTACAACAGATTTTTTTTTTTTTTTTTTAGATTTCTTTTAACATATTACAGCCAAAGCATTTACTGCTGCAGTGGACAGCCAAATGCATTCCCAAATTCAGTCTCTTACTTATACAAACAAAAACTTCCCCGCCCCTCAGAGCCATGTCTAGCCTGCTTTAGCCCTTAGGTCAGTGTCAGTGTAAGGAATATAATAATAGCGAGTCAGCTACATTCTGTGGCGAGCTGGGTGTCACAGCTCATCTCTGCTGAAACATCTAGTTATGCTGGGCTGGTCGTCATGGAAACACAGCTGATGATGTGAGCATATGGCCTAGAGCCTCTGTCTCTTACATTCCCAGTGAGGGAGGGGAGCTGGTACTTGAGAACAACGCCACAATGTCCTATATTATCTGCTGTGCTTGTTGAATGAAGGGGAAGAATAGATTGCTGCGGAGAGAGCTGAACTGGGGGTGCCGGGAGGAGTTAGAACTCAGAGAGCTCTGGTTCCTCTGTGAACAGACACTGAGTAAGGCCGGTGTACATAAACCGAATGCCGATGGACCTGCAGAGGGGCGGGTGCCGGGGAACAAACACAATGAATACTGACTGTGTGCTGGATGCTGAATTACAAATAACAACAATAATTGGGATTTTGGGAACACACAGTAAGTGCGAGGTCCTTTACATCATTATTTCATTTAGCCCATGCAACAATCCATGTAGCCGATTCCATTATTCTCCTGATTTTTCAGAAAAGGAAACTCAGTAAATGATTGCCCAAAGTCACATGGCTTGGAAGCGGGTAAGCCCAGGCTTGAACCCAGGGTCGTCTACCTCCAAAATACATGCATAAACGTATGCGACACTGTATTTCTACCATGATAAATGCCTTGGATATCTTATTTTAGTAAAAGAAATGGGTTGGTGTTACACTTCACGCCAAACTTATAAAGATATAGTACAAGGTGCTTGTCTGAAATATCACATAGCGCAAATGAGAATCTTTTGGACTGTGAGCTGTATTAAAGCATAGATCTCCTGACAGTTGGGGAAGGTTGCTAACATCATTTCCACTTGACAAATGAGGAGCCTTATGCTCAGACAGATGAAGCAATGGTCACATGGCTGGTGGTAAAGAAGGAAGAGAAACCAGTGGGTGTCATTCAGAGCCTGTGCCCCATTCATTCCCTACTCTGCTGTAGGGCCGGGTAGGCTGCCTCTCCTTGTCCACTGTGGCTGCTGTTGCCATATTGGGTTAACTCCAATGCCCACTGATCTGTGGCCAAGAGGCTCAGGTATTTAACTGCTTTTTCAATTTCATAGTTGAATTTCGTCTGCCTAGACCGAAACAATCAAAACAACTACCATCACAACTAGAAAACCCAGTATGGCCAAATCATACCCCAATCTTATATATATATATATATTTTTTTTTTTTTAACGTTTATTTATTTTTGAGACAGAGAGACACAGAGCATGAACGGGGGAGGGGCAGAGAGAGAGGGAGACACAGAATCAGAAGCAGTCTCCAGGCTCTGAGCCGTCAGCCCAGAGACCGACGCGGGGCTCGAACTCAAGGACCACGAGATCGTGACCTGAGCTGAAGTCAGACGCTTAACCGACTGAGCCACCCAGGTGCCCCTCATACCCCAATCTTAGGTGGCACCATCATGTACTCTGCTGCTCATTCCAGTAACACAGGGTCCTCCTTCACATTGCCCTCTCTTTTCTCTTTTTCATACTGAATCTATCATTGAGTCCTGACGGTTCCACTGAATTGGTCTAGTCTCCTCACTACCCTAACCCATTCCATTTCCATCTTTCGTCTGATGACCGCAAGAGTCTCTTCGCAGCCCTCTGTGCCTCTACTCTTGCATCCTTGTAATCCTTCCAACCCACGTCTCCACTGCAGTAGACTCTTACCATTGCACTTGGGATTAAATGATTTCCTGTGACTCTTTGAAGAATGTCCAAAATCTTTCACATGGCTTCTGTCATGTTATACTCTGTTTTGTGTTCTCAGAGTATCCTCTCCTTTTCCTCCACAGCATCCGTCACATGTATGATAATGATTTGTTCCATGTGTCTCTGCATTAGAGTCCAGATCCTGCATTCTAGACCCTACTCTGCCATTCACTGTGCTACCTTGACAAAGAAGCGAGATCATTGCTTTTATGCCAATCTCTATTGTGTATCTTTGGGTGTCTGTGTCCTCTACTGACCTCTGAGTTCCTTTGGGAGGAATATGACTAGAAACCAAGTCTGTCTGACCTCAGAACCTAAATTTCCTAAGTTTTGTGGAAGAACAAGAATGAGGAAAATAATTGTGCAGATGAGGAAACTGAAGCCCAGGATGGCAAAGCGATTTGCCCCACATCACACAGAGCCCCCTGCCTCCTCATCCGGGACTTTTTCCTGCAGCCCACCGTATCCCACACAGCAACACCTGGCAGAGGCTAAGGGGAGCCAAAAAGGCAATTCTGACATCTCTCCTGAGTATTGGCATTGTGGCTACTAGACTTTCTAAGGTCTCTGTACCCCTCTTCCCATCCTGAATCAGCATTAGAGCTTAGCTCTGGATGAGCTCTGAACGTTGTTCTCGCTGGGGCCAGGAAGCACTGCTCATCTGCTTTGCAGGGGTCCTGGGAAGCATCGGGGTGAAGGGGACATATCCCTGCCTGGCCCTGAGGGACCTTCCTGGGTTTCGGGTTACCACATTTCAGTCCTTGATAAAACTTCCCTTGGGAGCCACATGGGACTCTGCTAGGTCAAGAGCAGTTTAGGGCATATTACAAGTAGGCATCATGCCAGGTGGACCAATTGGGAAAGGATGCTGCTTTGGGAGCCCATTTTACACAACCTCCCTTCCTTAGGCTGGCTCAGTGTCACTTGGTGGCCCTGGGCTGTCTCCTCTGCAAGGTGCCTTCCTTCAGGGCACAAATTGCCCCACCAGAAGTTGCAGCCTGTCAGAAGTTCTGATCCCTAGAAATTCTTCCCCTCCTCTGGCCATTTCTCTTGATCCTGTGAGCTGTTCAAAGCCTTATTCACCACTTACTTGTTTTTTTGTTTTGTTTTGTTTTGTGCATTTTTTTGTTTCTTTTTTCATGTTTATTTATTTTTGAGAGAGAGCCCACACGTGAGCGGGAGAAGGGCAGAGAGGAGACAGAGGATTAGAAGCAGGCTCCACGTTGACAGCAGAGAGCCCTATGTGAGGCTCAAACTCCCAGAACCATGAGATCATGACCTGAGCCAAAGTCAGACACTTAACCGTTTAACCAACTGAGCCATCCAGGTGCCCCACCACTTACCTATTAAGATGAGGTCTAGAGAACTCCACATCCACACCTACTGTCCCTCACCGACCTCCTGAATCATGGCTCTTCCTCTCCTGGAGTTCATAATCTAGGGAAAGAGACCAGGAAAGAATCCAAGGTTGTTCTGAGGAGTCGCCCAAATTGCATCCATTTACCTCCTCTCAGAATCAGATATGGGCACATTAGTGGGACCTCGTGAGTATCTTGACTGAGGGGCCTACTAGGATGGTGGGGGAAGGGACAAAGGGAGAGGCAGCGGGCAAGGGGGAGCCAAGGGCACTGGAATGGAGGTCAGGAAGCCTCAGCCCATCCCTCCACAGATGTGTGATCTTGGGCAGGTGGTCTCTTTGCTGGTGCTCACTTTCCTCAGTGTTGTCCAGGGAGTTGGCTGTACTGATAACTAGGATCTCCATCAGGGTGGACATGCCATCACCCCTGTAAAGGACCCATCAAACCACCAGAGCAGGGGCTCCCCATGTGTGCTAGACACAGCTCACACACATCATGTTCACATACATACACATCAGGTTAGGTGATCTTAGGAGGATAGAAGATAAGCATTTTCTATTTTAATGGCTATGTATTTTTTCATGTTTATTTAGTATTTTGAGAGAGAGAGAGAGAGAGAGAGAGAGAGAGAGCGAGCAGGGGAGGGACAGAGAGGTGAACAGAGGACCCAAAGGGGGCTCTATGCTGACAGTAGTAAGCCCAACATGGGGCTCAGACTCACTGACTGTGAGATCATGACGTGCACAAAAGTCAGAGGTTCAACCCACTCAGCCACCCAGGTGCCCCAGTGGTTATGTATTTTTTAATAAAGGGAAAATATATAGCAAGCATTTAAGGAATGGGTATATTTTTTCTTGGGAAATGATTTTTGTTAGACTTTTTTAAAGTATTCACTAACTAGAAACACATGTGACAAATAGACACAGCAGAACACCTGAGGGTGGTATATAAAAAGACTGATACCTAAGCAATGTGGATTTAGAGAACATTCCATTTCCCCCCAAAGACATTTGCCCTGCTTCATCTTTTCTTCTGTACTAATCTTCTTTCCCAACAATGAGAACACTATACCTGATCATGGTTCCTTTGACACCCTCTCTCTCTTTTTTTTATGTTTATTTATTTTTGAGAGAGACAGAGAGACAGAGTGAGAGCAGTGGAGGGACAGAGAAAGAGAGAAGGTGACAGTATCCCAAGCAGGCTCCAGGCTCTGAGCTGTCAGAGCAGACCCAGAATGGGGGCTTGAACCCACGAACCAAGAGATCATGACCTCAGCGGAAGTCTTAACGGGCTGGAGGCTTAACAGACTGAGCCCTGCCCGAAGGCGTCCCTGCATCTTCTGTTGGGAAACTCAGAACTAAATTCAAAACTCAATCTCAGATATTTTATCGATCTTTACATTGGCAAGGTACGTGTTTGCTTTGAATCTGCTCTCCTTCCTACCTCTCAATTATCATTTTTTTTCTGAGGAGTCTTCCGTTGTGAATTGTGGAAAGTTAAAAGCGGTGGGATGCCATTTGTACAAGTAATTTTCGAAATTAAAGAACTAAAAAACATACATCTGATGAGCAGGGACTGACATCAGCTTCGGCTTCCATTCATAACCTAGGAAGCAGCTTTCACAGATCCTTTCTTAGGTCATTTTTGTCTTCATTAATAAGACTCAGAGCTCCCTACTGGGGTAAGTATTAGCATTGTCCCCACGCGTGTCACAGATGGGAAACCGGGGCATAAGGCAGCAAGAGGACCTGCTCATGGTCACGAGCGGAGAGCCAAATCTAAGTCCTCGGACTCCCATTTCCATACCTCGTCTGTCACCATAAATTCTTTGTCTTTTTAAAACAAGCCGGACAGCCCCCTGGGCGGACAGGCGGGGCGAACGCGAGCCGGGGAGGCCGGCCAGGGCTGCGGAACGGAGGCACGTGACCCGCGCGCGCCGCGCTCCCGGCGCAGCCCTCCCTGCCCCTGCCAGGCCGCGGCTCCCGGGCAGCGGCGCGCGGGCTCCGGGCGCCCCAGGCGGACTTCCGCGGCCCCGGCCGGGCTGGGTCTCCCGCACCGCCGCTTCCGCCTAGGTGGCTTGGCTTTTCCCTGGCTTGAAGCCCCATCCCTCTGACGGCACAGCCGGTTGGCGCCCCTCGTCAGCAGTGCCCGCGGCCCCCGCTGGTCCCAGAGTCACGCCCCCAAGCGCGTCCCCGGTGGCCTGCGCGGAGGAGGGAACGAGAGCCCGGTGACTCCGGGCTGGCTGTCGCCGGGTCTGCCCGCCAGCGTGCGCGCCTTCACATCCGCGCTCGAGTCCGCTCTCCTGGCGGTCACCTGCGCGCTTTGCGCTGAGAGCAAGTCTGCTTTTGTTAGGACTCCGGGTTTCTCCAAGCTCGAGGGGCTGTGGGAGGTGGTGGCAAGTGTGGCGGTGGTTCCCTAGGCACATCGGCGGGCAGCAGGTTTTTCTTAAAAGGTGGGGGGGCGGGGATCCCTCCGTTTCTCCCCCTCCGTAATTGCATAAATAAGATACTCAAGGTGGAAAAACACGAGAGAAGCGGAATATCATAAAGGAAAAATACAAACATTTCTATTCATTCGCTTCCTCTCAGCCCAAGGACGACCACTGTCGTTACTTGGTAGTGTCTGTCCTTCCATGTCAATATTTTTACTGCCCCTGAAAAATACATTGTTTCTCCCACACCCCGCCAAAATAAATAAAAGGCACCAAAATGGTTACCATTTTGTAGGGTTTTTTATTTGTTCGTTTGGTTTTACTTCTTAGGAGCAAATCATGAACCTTTTCTGTAACAACCAATGTTCATCTACAATATGATTTTTAATGGTTGTACAGGATCCCATTATGTGGATATATCATAATTTATTTAATCAATACTCTGTTGTTTGGCATTTAAGTGGTTTCCATTTTCCCCCCACTACAACAATACTGTGATGAGTGCCCGAGAATGTACATTTTCATGCATTATTTCTGATTATATTTTTCAATTCTTGGAAGCAGTATTGCAGGGTCAAACAGTATGCACATATTTAAGGCTTTACTCTGGCAGTTCGACAGTGGTTTTAAAACATAATTTTATTTAATGTAAAAACAACATTAGAGCAACAATAATGAATTCCTCAAAAGAGCCACAATCTTCTTTCTCTGACAAATCAATTGTTTTTATTTGCTTATGTTCCTGGCTATATGCAAAGAGTTTTTATTTTATTTTATTTTATTTTATTTTATTTTATTTTATTTTATTTTATTTTATTTTATTTTATTTTATTTTATTTTATTATTTTTGCATTACCAAAACTCCTAACATTTATTTATGCTCTAGTGCCGGGTGTGTGTGCTTTGTCTATTGATTAATTTTAAAAGGTAAAAGTGAATGCACAGCATTTATATTGTTGAGTTAGTAAATATGGGTCTCTGCTGAACCAGATAGCATACTAGCTTTGTATTTTCTTCAGAACAGGTCTTTGGGGCTTTATAGGGGGTAATATTTTTAGCATCAGGGCCAAGAGGATTCTCTTTTCTTATACATTATCCATTGCTTATAATCATACCCCTATTATTTTCATCATGTTTGGGCAAGACTTTCTTGTCTTGATTTTTGTTTTCCCTGGAATTTCAAATGGCTGTTGCGTTTTTCTTACAGACAAAAGAATAATGTGCTTTTACGATTTCCTACAGTTTTTTCATCCCTCAGTCATGCTGTCGATTAAATTTGGCTGCCTCTTCAAGCAGTGCGTGGTCTGGTTTCATGACTGACATCTGAGACTTCCCTTTCACTGCACTCTTGGGTTGGAGCCTCTGTTTCCTGAACTCCATGTTTATACTCTTTCTTGGTTTTGTTTCTTTTTAAAAAAATTTTTAGAGTACGTAATTTATTTAATTAAGTTCAAGTTAGTTAATGTACAGTGTAGTATCAGTTTCAGGAGTAGAACCCACTGATTCATCACTTACGTACAACACCCAGGGCTCATCCCAGCAAGTGCCCTCCTTAATGTCCATCACCTATTTAGCCCACCCCCCCCACCCACCTCCCCTCTAGCAACCCTCAATTTGTTCTCTGTATTTGAGAGTCTCTTATGGGTTGCCTCCCTCTCTGTTTTTATCTTCTTTTTCCTTCCCTTCCCCTATGTTCATCTGTGTTTCTTAAATTCCATGTATGAGTGAAATAATAAGATATTTGTTTTTCTCTCCCTGACTTATTTCACTTAGCATAATACACTTTAGTTCCATCCACATTGTTGCAAATGGCAAGATTTCACTCTTTTTGACTGCAGAGTAATACTCCATTGTATATATATATACCACATCTTCTTTATCCATTCATCAGTCGATGGACATTTGGACTCTTCCTATAATTTGCTATTGTTGATGACACTGCTACACATGTTGGGGTTGCATTTGAAACAACACTCCTGTATCCTTTGGATAAAAATACCTAGTAGTGCAATGGCTGGGTCATAGGGTAGTTCTATTTTTAATTTTTTGAGGAACCTCCATACTGTTTTCCAGAGTGGCTGCACCAGTTTGCATTCCCACAACAATGCAAAAGGGTTCCCCTTTCTCCACATCCTCACCAACAGATGTTTCCTGAGTTGTTAATTTTAGCCCTTCTGGCAGGTGTAAGGTGGTATCTCACTGTGGTTTTGATTTGTACTTCTCTGATGATGAGTGATGTGGAGCGTTTTTTCATGTGTCCATTAGCCATCTGAGTGTCTTCTTTGGAAAATGTCTATTCATGTCTTTTTCCCATTTCTTCACTGGATTATTTGTTTTTTGGGTGTTGACTTTGATAAGTTCTTTACACACTTTGGATACTAACCCTTTATTAGATATATCATTTGCAAATATCTTCTTCCATCCTGTCAATTGCCTTTTAGTTTTGTTGATTGTTTCCTTTGCTGGGCAGAAGCTTTTTATCTTGATGAAGTCCCGATGTTCATTTTTGCTTTTATTTCCCTTGCCTTCAGGAACACGTCTAGTAAGAATTTGCTCCAGCCGAGGTCAAAGAGGTTGCTGCTTGTTTTCCCCTCTAGGATTTTGATGATTTTCTGTCTCACATTTAGGTCTTTAATTCATTTTGAATTTATTTTTATGTGTGGTGTAAGAATGTGGTCCAGTTTCATTCTTCTGCATGTTACTGTCCAGTTCTCCCAGCACCATTTGCTGAAGAGACTGTTTTTCATTGGATATTCTTTCCTGCTTTGTCAAAGGTTAGTTGGTCATACATTTTTGGGTCCATTTCTGGGTTCTCTATTCTGTTCCACTGATCTATGTGTCCGTTTTTGTGTCAGTACCATACTGTCTTGATGATTACAGCTGTGAAATACGGCTTAAATTCCGGAATTGTGATGCCTCCAGCTTTGCTTTTCTTTTTCAACATTACTTTGGCTATTCAGGGTCTTTTCTGGTTTCATATAAATTTTAGAATTGTTTGTTCTAGCTCTGTGAAGAATGTTAGTGTTATTTTGATAGGAATTGCATTGAATGTATAGATTGCTTTGGGTAATATCGACATTTTAACAATGTTCTTTCCAATCCATGAGCATGGAATGTTTTTCCATTTCTTTGTGCCTTCTTCAGTTTCTTTCATAAACTTTCTATGGTTTTCAGCATACAGATCTTTTACCTCTCTGGTTACATTTATCCCTAGGTATCTTGGTTTTTTGGTGCAATTGTAAATGGGATCGATTCATTGATTTCTCTTTCTGTTGCTTCATTATTGGTGTATAGCAACGCAACTGATTTCTGTACATTGATTTTATATCCTGTGACTAACATAATTTTATTCAATGTAAAAACAACATTAGAGCAACAATACTGAATTCCTCAAATCAATTGTTTTTTTTCCTGGCTATACGCAAAGAATTTTGCTACATGCAAAAGTTTTATTTTAATTTATTTTATTATTTGAGAGAGAGAGCGCACAGGTGTGTGCACCCACATGTGCAAGTGGGGGAGGGGTAGAGAGAAGGAGAGAGAGAGAGAGAAATCTTTCTTTTTTAATATTTGTTTTTGAGAGAGAGAGAGGTTGTGCAAGCAGGGCAAACAAGGGCAGAGAAAGAGGGGGACAGATCTGAAGGGGGCTCTGTGCTGACAGCGGAGAGCCCAATGTGGGGCTCAAACTCACAAACTGTGAGACCATGACCTGAGCCAAAGTCGGACACTTAACTGACTGAGCCACCCAGGTGCTCTGTGAGGGAGAGAAAATCTTAAACAGGCCCCACACCCAGCACAGAGCCTGGCAAAGAATCCCCAACAGGCTTCATGCTGTCAAAGGGGAGCCAAGCATGGGGTCGATCCCATGACCCTGGGATCATGATCTGAGCTGAAAGAAAACCTGATGTTAAATCCCATCCCCACCACTGACAAAATGAGTGGTTTAGGGCAGGTCACTAAATCTCTTTGCTCCTCTCTTTGGTATTTTAAAATGAAAATAACAGTCACACCTACTTATAGGGTGAGATGAGGGTGCGATCATTTACTGGAACATGTAAGAGTCAGTCCTTTAGAGTTAAAGAAGTAGTAGACAGACGGTGAGTTTTATTTTATTTTATTTTATTTTATTTTATTTTATTTTATTTTTAGATAGATGGTGAGTTTCAAATTATTTTAAAAGTCAATGTGAATGATAGCATACATGAAAATTAAAATGGCACAAAGTTACTATTTTGGTTTCATCAGTAGTAGTATTTTTCACCTAGACAATTGGAAAGATCAAAGATTTAACAACACTATGGAGTGGCAAGTCAGGGGAAACAGATATTTTCATTCATTGCTGATTGAGCCCAGCCCAGCTCCTAGGATTTTCCAAGGTACTCAGGGACCCAATGCCTCAAGAATTTCATCTCTTTGCCTGAGGGACTTTTCTCAACTGCGGAGGTCCATTCTTGCCACCAGCAGGCCAGCTCAAGGAATTAACACATACCCCCCTAGTCCCATCTCACACCCCCTTGCTTCTAGGGCAGCCTTCCACCAATGACTCTTGGGAGATGCGGCTCCTTCATCTTTGTTTAGGGACTCTGGACCAGGTCTCGTGATTTCTCAGTGGGATTAAGCTCCAGTCACCCACTGGAGTAGCTGGCCTCATGACACATCCCATTCCTGATTACCCCCGCCCCCTGAGTAGACTTACATCTCTTTGGCCAGAATTGTGTTATATGGTCACCCTTTCTGGTATAGGAGGCTACAAAAGCAAGTATCCTTCCAACTTCTTTCTTTGGAAGCAGCATGGAAGAAGAGTTGGTGATGTGCACTAAAGTAGGCTTTCTGGTGTTGTCACAGGGGCTTCTCAACAGTGTTGAAGCTGTGAAAACCTTCCTTCAAATAAAATCTTCCAAGGAAGCATATTTTGAAAAGCTGATGAAGGTGGGGTGACTTTGGCTAGAGGAGAATGAGGGCTTAAAGCTTTGTGTGGCCACCACTCCCTCACTCAGTAAGAGTTATTTCCTGCTTTCTAGCTGTCAAACACCCATATCATCTTGCAATTAGTTCTCAAGTCTTCCATCTGGGAGACAACCACATGCGTGTAAGCTTGGAAGGTAGTTCCCATCTTCCCTTAGGAGGCCGAAGACCCAGATTCCGCACCCCCACCTCCAGCTTCCTTGCAAAACCTGAGCCAGGTGATTTAGGTTGTCAGTCACACATTCTTTCCTGTTTTTTTTTGTTTTTTAAGTTTATTTTGAGAGAGAGTGTGCAAGGGTGGGTGGTTCAGAGAGAGAGGGAGAGAGAGAAAATCCCAAGCAGGCTTCACACCATCAGCATAGAGCTCAGTGGGGGGCTCAAACCCATGAACCATGAGATCATGACCCAGAGCCAAAGCCAGAGGAATAACTGACTGAGCCACATAGGCACCCTGGTCTTTAAATCACAAGAGCATGTGACAGCGGGGGGTGAGGGGTAGTGGTGAATGGAGGTCATTTTCCTTTCAGCAGCAATGCCACATGCACCTGACTGTCCTTGCTCTGTGACCTGTGGTGTGGTTCCAGCTACCTAGCCCTCTGGAATTCTCATTTCCTGCCTGTTTTCGGAACCTGGTTGTATAGCTTCCCATAGATTCCGCAAGCCTCTGAGTTTGTCTCAGTGTACTGACTTTTGGTTTAAGATAGGTAGGGTTAACTTCTTTTGCTTATAGCCCCAAATCCTAGCCAATAAATACCCATAGACAGTTCTGTAGAACTTCTAAGGTTCCAAGGGGCATAGTTCAAAATCTGCTGCCTTAGGATAAATCTTTTGGACTGGAATTAAGGGACAAAGGTACAAATAGTTTAAAGTTTCTTGATAATTATTGCCAAAGAGTGTTCCAAAAATATTGTGAAAATTTAATCACAAACACTGGGTATTATCATTGTCTTAATTTTCTCTAGTATGATGGCAGGGAAATGGTTCCTATTAATGTTTTGATTTGCATTTATTTGAGAATATGAATTTTAATACTTTTCTGTATGTTGACTTATGGTTATAGTTCTATTTATGGAAGATGGTTTGTTCAAGCTTTAATTTTTCTTTTTATGATATGAACTTCACATAATTTAGATATTCATTCTTTGAACACTTACTGCAAACATTTTCTTGGCCTATTTTTATCTTCCTCTTGTTACTTTTCTTTGTATAGAAGCTTCACATTTTTATGTAGTAAAATCTGTTCATCTTTTCCTTTGTGATTTCTTCTTTTGCTTCAATACATTAAAAGTTACTATTCCTTCAAAGATCTGATAAGTAGTGAATTCAATTTCCTGCCAATTTTTTCTGTGATTTGGCTTTTATATATGTAATTCTTTAATCTGAGATTTTTTTTTTTTTTTAGTATTATGTGTGAATCTAAGTGATTACATTGGCTTTTAGATTGATAGGCTTTGTGAACAAGCCAGGCCTCTGTATTCCTGTGTTGCTTTGTTTGGGGTTTTACTAATGCACACACAAATTGTCCAGGGAGCGGGGGCTTGTTATTGAGAGAAGTGTGAGTACAATGGAGAGAGAACTTTAGGCAATTGAGACAAACAAAGAGACAGGGAAGCACTGATTCAGAGACAGAAAAGCTGGAACAGAGAGTGAAACAGAAACAAAGGGAAGTGAGGAATCAAAGGTCAAGAGGCCAAGGGAGGGAAACCAGGATCCAGTGCAGGAGAGGGCTTTGGATGTCTCAGGCCTGGAGCTTCGACTGGTGACCACAGAGGTTGTGAGAGTGACGGCAGAGGCTGAGATGACATCAAGGGGCAACAATGGAGGATCTCCCTCTGCCACACTGCCCACCCAGCTTTAGCCTATCCATGCACCTGGGGAGGACTTGCATTTCATTTGGGGAACCCAGTTGCCTCATCATTCTCCAGCTGGCTCCAGGTCTGAGGATCTCAGGGCTTAGAGGAAAATATCTTTCCTCTCTCCTATCTGTAGTCTTCCTTCTCTCTGTTCTCCTCTTTGATCTGCCTTCAGGCAAGCTTTCAAGGAAGATCCTGAAGACCAACCATCTAAAATGGACACCAGTGGGGGCTACATAATCCAAATATCTCAGCCTGCCTCTGAAGCCCCATTATTATCCTTATCCAAGGGGGTAAGTGATTGTGCCAATATAGAGTAGATCTGGGTTTGAACCCTGGTCCCATCTAATTCCAAATCTTACAGTTCTTTACCGTGCATCAAGATATTGGGCTTGCCCTACATCTCCACTAGAAATTATCTTCCCTAAAATGCTTTCCTCTTTATCTCTGCTTATCCAGGTGTCATCTTCCCATCACAGCCACCTTCCATGTCCTGTAGCTCTGGCTTCATTTGGCACAGAGATCTTACTTACAGTCTGGTTGTCTACACTCACCTACATATTATGGTTTTATTGTCTTGTCTCCCCATTATAACTTGGGGTGGTGTGTTTTACCTGTTTGGACTTCCTGTGTTACTTCACACTGCACTTTCTGCTGCCCAATTGCTGGATCTTTCACTCCATCACTCCAGGGAAGAGAAGGCAGCCATAATAAGGGATGTGTCATGAGGCCAGCTACTCCAGTGGGTGACTGGAGCTTAATCCCACTGAGAAATCACGAGACCTGGTCCAGAGTCCCTAAACAAAGATGAAGGAGCCGCATCTCCCAAGAGTCATTGGTGGAAGGCTGCCCTAGAAGCAAGGGGGTGTGAGATGGGACTAGGGGGGTATGTGTTAATTCCTTGAGCTGGCCTGCTGGTGGCAAGAATGGACCTCCAGTTGAGAAAAGTCCCTCAGGCAAAGAGATGAAATTCTTGAGGCATTGGGTCCCTGAGTACCTTGGAAAATCCTAGGAGCTGGGCTGGGCTCAATCAGCAATGAATGAAAATATCTGTTTCCCCTGACTTGCCACTCCATAGTGTTGTTAAATCTTTGATCTTTCCAATTGTCTAGGTGAAAAATACTACTACTGATGAAACCAAAATAGTAACTTTGTGCCATTTTAATTTTCATGTATGCTATCATTCACATTGACTTTTAAAATAATTTGAAACTCACCATCTATCTAAAAATAAAATAAAATAAAATAAAATAAAATAAAATAAAATAAAATAAAATAAAATAAAATAAAATAAAATAAAATAAAATAAAACTCACCGTCTGTCTACTACTTCTTTAACTCTAAAGGACTGACTCTTACATGTTCCAGTAAATGATCGCACCCTCATCTCACCCTATAAGTAGGTGTGACTGTTATTTTCATTTTAAAATACCAAAGAGAGGAGCAAAGAGATTTAGTGACCTGCCCTAAACCACTCATTTTGTCAGTGGTGGGGATGGGATTTAACATCAGGTTTTCTAACGTTAAAACCCATGCTCTTTTTATTGTTCCTATGTGTCCTTCGGACTTTTATCTTTTAAATGGGATAAAACAGACCAGCCACTTAACTCATGGGGGTGTTTTGATGTATAAAACAAAGAGTAGTGAACACCTGTTGTTTGCGTCTCTCCAGCATCCTCTCTTTATTCTTCAGATAGAATCAAAATGATCAACTGGGAATTTGTTAGAATTGCCAATTCTTGGGCTTTCCCCACATATACTTAATCAGAAACTCTTGGGTTGGGCCCCAGCATCTGTGTTTTAGCAATTCCTCCAGGTGATTCTGATTCATGCTGAAGATTGAGAAACACTGGCTTGGGGGAAAAAAAGTAAATGGAGCCATCTTGCCAACACCAGGGGAAACCCTCCTTGACACAAAAGCTGTGTAGGACAAGCACAGCTGAGAGGTACAGAGAGTGAAGGAGTCCTAAAGACACGATTTGACTGAGTCTGGTCCAGCTTGAAGTTAACTCAACAGCTGTATCATTTAGTTACAGAAACCAATAAATTCTTTTTATTTCGGTTTGAGTTGGGTTTCTGTCACTGGCAACCAAACAAATCCTGACTGTTAAAGGGAACATTTATTCCTCCTTAAATTCCAAGGGGAGAGATTCTTTTCAAGCTTTGGTTCTCAAAGTGTGGTACCAAGATAGGCAGTATCAGCATCACCAGGGAACTTGTTAAAAAACACAGTTTATCAGGGGTGCCTGGGTGGCTCAGTCGTTTGAGCATCTGACTTCAGTTAAGGTCATGATCTCGTGGTTCTAGAGTTTGAGCCCCTGGTCGGGCTCCTTGCTATCAGGGAGAGCCCGCTTCGGATCCTCTGTCCCCCTCTTTCTTTGCCCACCCCCCCATTCATGCTCTCTCTCAAAAATGAATTAAAAAAAAAAAAGATTTACCCCAGCACTCTTTAAAAAACCAAAAACAACAAAACCACACAGTTTATCAGACCCTACTGAATCAGGGTCCTGGGGGGTGGAGTCTGACATTCTGTGCTGGAATAAGTCTTCTTGGTGACTCTGATGCCCACTAACATTTGAAAATCACTAAAGTGAGATTCCTAGCCTTTCTCCCCATCCTTTGTTCATCCTTCTCCATGAAGAAGGTATGCATTATCTAATTAATGAGTTCAGCAGAATACTCTGGGCATGCTCAGTTTAGCTTTTCCCTTTGTTTTCTCTGGCAGCCTATCTGACGAAAGGGGGCAGTTACTCCGTGCTCCTGAATGTCACAGAGGCAGATCCCCATAAGATGAGGACTGCGTTTTTTTCCCTCCCTGTCTGCAACTTGGTGGTGAGTTTATTCTGGGAACAGTGGAAGCAAGCCTATTTGGCCTCACATCTAAGCCAGGTCTGTCCAGTGTAGCTCTTCTCAGTAATAAAGCTGACATTTTAATCTCCATCTCTTGGTTTTCTGTGCCTTATTTCTCACTTGGTTCAAAACTTGGGTGGGGACGAGGGCTGTTATGTATTGTGTCCCCTAATGCCTACCACTGACAAATATGGGGGAGGGCGGTAGAGTAGAAGATCTCTCAGGTGCCTTCCCTTCTTACATTTAGGGCACTGGGTCTCACACTCTCTCCCCAGGGGTCCAGAGTGCCCCATGAAGAAAACGTTATTTGTTCTCACCAGACCACTGGTGTTGCACCTGTGGGAGACAGGAGTATCCTGGCACAGGAGGGAAGATTACAATCACAAAGCATTTCCTTTCAGTTCTCCCCTGAAACGGTATAATTCTGGGGGCAGGGATGGGGCCTAGAAAACAGTGCATTTAAAAAAGCCTCCTAGGAGCTGTCTACCTTGCCTTCCTGTCAGGTTCTACCAGTTGTCTAACCTAAAACTATATGGCTCCATTTGAATTGTGTCCTTCTGTTTTGGAGGCTAGAGATGTCTTAGCTGATCATTTTGAAGCAAGGACTTCCATTTTCTCTCTTTCATGCTCTTGGTCTTTTCACGAGTTCTTTACAAATCTTTAAAATAGTCATAGTCATGGTCCTGGTAAGGGATGTGGGTTAAAGAGAGGCCTGTTTGGAGCTCTATAAATCAGACCTGGGTGCTACAGAAAGCTCAATTTTCAGGGTTTAGTCCCTCTACAGCAGCAGGCACGACTGTCTTTGGAAAGTTGCTGCAGGAAAGGAAGGGATGAAGCAGCTATCACAGGTCAACCTGAGTGACACAGGACAAGGTAAGCATTTTCCACATATTGCCCTGATTCTGATTCTTCCTGGAATGGTTAATTCTTCCAGATTATCTAACTCACACTGAAGTTTACATAGTTAGATTATGTATGTACAACCTTGGCTCCTGCTTTGCCCGTATCATGAAAAAGTGTTCATAAACATGACTTCATGTTTTTTCTGACTAAAAAAAGAAGAGACTGGATTCCGTTCAAGTAAAAAACTTGTGCATCAAAGAACACTATCAAGGAGTGAAAACCACAGAAAGGGAGGCTATATTTGCAAATCACAATATCTGATAAGGGTTTGATATTCGGAAAATACAAAGAAGTCGTCCACCTCAATAACAGAGAGATAAGCAACCCGATTAAAAAACACGCAAAGGACTTGCATAGACATTTATCCAAAGAAGACACACAAATGGCAAATAAACATATGAAAGTATGTTCAACATCGTTAGTCATTAGGAAAATGCAAATCAAAACTACAGTGAGATGCCACTTCATACCTAGAGGGATGGCAAGAAAAACAACAACAAAAAAAGGAAAATAACAAGTGCTGATGAAGATGTAGAAAAGTTAGAACCTTCTCACGGTGTTGGTAGGAATTAAAATGGTGTAGCTGTGGGGCAACTGGGTGGCTCAGTCGGTTGAGACTCCGACTTCGGCTCAGGTCATGATCTCACCGTTCGTGGGTTTGAGCCCCACCCTCACCCCGCTAGGCTCTGTGCTGACAGTTCAGAGCCTGGAGCCTGCTTTGGATTCTGTATCTCCCTCTCTCTATGCCCCTCCCCCACTCACGCTCTGTCTCTCTCCCTTTCTCAAAAATGAATTTTTTAAATAAAAAAAAATGGAGTAGCTGCTGTGCAAAACAGTTTGGTAGTTCCTCAAAAAGTTAAACATAAAATTACCATTTGACCCAGCAATTTCACTCCTCCGCATATACCTCAAAAGATTTGAAAACAAGAACTCAGATATTTGTATATAAATGTTCATAGCAGCAATATATCCATACAATGGGGTACTATTTAGCCCTTAAAAGGGAGGAGGCGTGAATACATGTTTACAGCATGGAGGAACCTTGAAACATTATGCTAAACAAAATAAACCAGATACTAAAGGACAACTGTTGTGTAATTCTACTTATATGAAATGTTTAGAATAGGAAAAGTCATTGGGACAGAAGGTAGATTAGAAGTTACCAGGGGCTGGGAGTAGTGGGAGTAGGAGAGAATGGGGAATTGCAAAAAAAAAAAAAAAAAAAGGAAATAGAACTGTCCTGTGATCTCACCACCCAGGATAACTGAATAACCCTGATAGCCTTTCTTTCTTTTCATCTGTTCATAACATGTAACTACAAAAACTTTGAACCACTCATAGGTTCAACTATGCACTCTGCCATTTATTAGCTATCTAACATTTCTGGGCTTCAAGTTTTTGGTACAATGCAAATAATAATAGAACCCACTTCAGATGGTTGATTTGTAGATTAAATTGGATAATAGACTTTAAGTAATTAGCACAGTGCCAGGCTCATGGTAAGTGCTAGGTAAATGGTAACTGCTATGTATATATTTTATATTTTATAACACTGTCTTTACTGGTTTGTATCCTATTCTCATTTTCCTATATAAATAAACATTATTTTTAAAGTTTATTTACTTATTTTGAGAAATAGAGAGAGAGAGAGAGGGAGAGAGAGAGAGAATCCCAAGCAGACTCTGCACTGGTAGTGTGATGTGGGGCTCAAACTCATGAACCGTGAGATCATGAGTCTGAAATCAAAAGTCAGATGCTTAACCGACTGAGCCACCCAGGTGCCCCTAAAAATTATTTTTAATGGCCAATAGTATTCATACTATGGCTGTAGCATCATTTATTTAACTGAATCTCCGTTGTTGAATATATTTTTTTTTTAACGTTTATTCATCCTTGAGACAGGGAGAGAGACAGAGCATGAACGGGGGAGGGTCAGAGAGAGGGAGACACAGAATCTGAAACAGGCTCCAGGCTCTGAGCTGTCAGCACAGAGCCCGACGCAGGGCTCGAACTCACGGACCATGAGATCATGGCCTGAGCCGAAGTCGGCCGCTTAACCGACTGAGCCACCCAGGCGCCCCCGTTGTTGAATATTTAAGTAGTTTTGATTTTTCATTATTCGGAAAGGATGCAGCAGGGGACACTCTTGCTTGATTCTTCCTGGCAGCTCTTCCAGAAAGGGGCAGTGTGACTTTGACCCTGCTCAGTCTCTATGCTCTGGGGCTCCCAGGACAGTGCTCTCCATTGAGTCAGACCCCAATTTGGGGGACAGAATGTGAGTTCCAGTCATGCTTGTGCTCTATCTCTAGGCAGCGCTGGGGACTGCTCTTTTCTGTCTGAGCCTTTGCTTCCTCACCATTAAAATGAGAGGTTTAGAGGGAATGATCTCAGGGTGCTTCTTCTGCTCTAAGGCTCTATGATTCTCAGATGATCCTCCGCTAAGCTATGGATTCCTCCAGCTCTGTTGTGGCCTTCTTCAGGGCTGTGTGTGCACACGCTTCAGCGTGTGTTTCAGTTTCTATTCTTAGCAGTGTGATCTTTAAACAAGGAATAGATTTGTGCATCTGTCTCATATCAGATACATGCAGTTCCTGCTGGGCTGTTTCATTCTCCACCAGCCATTCATTCACATTGTAAGTGGTGGCCCATTAAGGAAATAGGTGGATGGGGCTCTTCCATCAACTGAATGCTCTCTGATTTGGGGTTTGGCTCTCTTTGGTTATCAGGCCTGGGCTCTATCTGACTCAGCTATAGATGAGGTCAGGGGGACCTTCGTTTCAGCCTTACCTCCTTCCTCACTCCACCCCTAGATCCTTTCTTTGGGATGGGCCAGGGATGGTATTTGGGCAATGGTAGTTTTTAGAGATGATGAGTCACCAACATTCCAGATGAGAAGGTCATTGTTTGTTCTGAAATAAGAGTGGACTCGGATGAGTCTACTCTCCTCCAAAAATTCTCAATTATGGAAGTGTCTCAGTTACTTTGGATATTTAAATATATAAATGCTGAGTCTTGCTCTGAAATCTTACTTATCAAGATGCGGGGTGGGGGAGCCCAGGTTCTTCGTTTTATGACAATACAGGCCATTGAGATGTGCATCCTAGTTGGGGAGCATTGGCATGTAGTGGTAGGATTTGCAAACGCAGGTAACATCAAATGGATGGGGTGCAATATAAGACTCTGGGATGACTCTGAAGAACAGGAGCATCCATACCTTTTCTCGAAGGCAGCATGTACTTACCTGTATGTACCCAGTTGTCATATGGTAACAGCCTGGTATTGCTAGATGTTCTGCTTAATTTTATTGGGAAGAGTTAGAAATTCAGATTTGTTTGTGAAATATGTTTTTTTTTTTCAACGTTTATTTATTTTTGGGACAGAGAGAGACAGAGCATGAACGGGGGAGGCACAGAGAGAGAGGGAGACACAGAATCAGAAGCAGGCTCCAGGCTCTGAGCCATCAGCCCAGAGCCTGACGCGGGGCTCGAACTCACGGACCGCGAGATCGTGACCTGGCTGAAGTCGGACGCTTAACCGACTGCGCCACCCAGGCGCCCCATGTTTGTGAAATATGTTTAAAAATTTTGTTTAATGTTCGTTTATTATTTTTGAGAGAGAGAGATAGAGCACAAGCAGGGGAGGGGCAAGAGAGAGAGGGAGACACAGAATTGGAAGCAGGCTCCAGGCTCTGAGCACAGAGCCTGACATGGGGCTCAAACTCACAAACTGTGAGCTCATGACCGAAGTCCAACACTTAAATGACTGAGTCACCCAGGTGCCCCAAACTATCTTTTTTGAAAAAATATTGGTAACTCAATTAAATACTGGTAATTCAATTCAAAAATTAAATTGTGCACCAAAACATATCTGCTGGCCATAACAGGCCTTGAATCTGCCTGTTGAAATTTCTTGACAACCCCTTAGCCAGACAGTCATCTACTTAAGGCAAAATGATGCATTCAACAGTTCTCTTGATTGGTAGCATTACACTGACTCCATGCTGTGAGGCTCTGTGGGGCTCTGGATAACACCCAGCTTGGCATTAGGTAAAGTGCTTTAAGCGGGGGAGTCAGAAGACCTGTGTCCTGATAACTTGCTAGGTGACATTGGGAAAGAAATTCTTTCCCTAGTCACAATATTTCTTTGGGTAAGTTAAGGGGGGTGATCTCTACCATTCTTTCCAAGTTTGTAAGTCATTCTTCTTGTGAAGATTTGTACTCTTCCTTATTTAAAATTTTTTTAATGTTTATTTTTGAGAAAGAGAGAGAGAAACAGAGTGTGAGCAAGGGAGGGGCAGAGGGAGAGGGAGACACAGAATCCGAAGCAGGATCCAGGCTCTGAGCTGTCAGCATGGAGCCTGATGTGGGGCTTAAACCCATGAACCATGAGATCATGACTTTAGCTGAAGTTGGATGCTTAACCAACTGAGCCACCCAGGCGCCCCTATACTCTTATCTATTCTATTCTAGCTACTTGAGAAGGACATTTTTCAGAGTAAGATGAAAATTCATCTTTAATTGGCTTGAATGACAACTAGTTCTTTCTTTCCCATATTCTCCTATGTTTTTGTAAAGATTTATTTTCGTGTAGGCTTTTGGGATATTTTCTAAGGCCAAGAAAACATTTTGGAATAGAAGTCTAGGTGGAGTTGAGCATATAAGCTTCCTGCGTGCTGAACACTCAACTTTGAATCAAATCAATCAATCAATCGATCAATAAAGGAATAGAGCTGATATGGGGAACATCTTGAAGTAAAAAGACATTTCCTTCATAGCTCAAATAAAATCCTGCAGTTCAATCTTTTCTCCCCACAGTTTTATTAAGATTTAATTCCTATACCATAACATTCACTCTAAAAAGTGTATAATTCAATGGTTTTTAGTATATTTAGAATTGTACAACCATCATAACTATCTAATCTCAGAATATTTTCCTACCTCCAGAAAGAATCCTCATACCCATTACCAGTCAGTCACATTTTCCCCTCCATCCTGGCAACCATTAATCTACTTTCTGTCTTCATAGATTTTCTTAGGTTGAACCTTTCATATAAATGGAATTATACAATATGTGCTCTTTTCTAACTGGCTTCTTTCAGTTAGTGTAACATTTTTAAGGTTCACCCAGGTTGCAGCATGTATCAGTACTTCATGTCTTTATTGCCAAATAAAATTCTATTGTATGATTATACCACATTTTGTTTGTCCACTCATCAGTTGATGGACAGTTGGGTTATTTGTACTTTTTGGCTATTATGAATAATGTTGCTATGAACGTGCATGCACAGGTTTTCGTATGGATACATGTTTTAATTTATCTTGGATATATACTGGGGGGAATTTCTGGGTTATATGGTGACTCTGTGTTTAACGTTTTTAAAAACATTTTTTAAGTAGTCTTTTTTTTTTTAAGTTTTATTCATTTATTGAGAGAGAGAGAGAGAGAGAGAGAGAGAGAATTCCGAAGTAGGTTCTGCGCTCTGCGGGGCTTGATCCCATGAACCTCGAGATCATGGTCTCAGCTGAAATCAAGAGTTGGACACTTAACTGAGCCATGCAGGCACCCCTCTATGTTTAACCTTTTGAGGAAACGCTAGACTGTTTTCCAAAGCGGAAAAGTCATCCTAGTGGGTATGAAATGGCATCACACTGTAGTTTTGATTCCACAGTTGAATCTGTTCCTGATGGCCCTGACCTAGACTGTATCTCCCCTCCTGCTAACTACTGTGGCCAGTGCAGGTTGATAATCTTAAGTGAATTAGAGTGAACGGCTGAAGCTGCAGGTAGGTGGGTGCCCTTCACAAACTAGAGGGAAAATTTGCAGATAACTATTTGAAAGGAAGGAGGAATGGCTGGCTGGAAGGCAACCAGTACATGTTTCCTATAGGATGGGTTTGCTTGCTTGGTGTCAGGAATTGTCCTGTACCTGGGGATCTTAGTGGTGCAGAGCAGGAAGGAAAGAACATCTTGGTCAGGACACAGGCTTAGAAGAAGCTCATAAATAGGTGAATGAAATAGATTCTACTGAAAATAGACTGGTACTTTAGAAGGCAAAGAGCATAAGGACTCTGGTCATCTTCTTGGTCCTGAAGGATTATGGGAAATTTTAGGGCTAGGCAGATATTAGGAGACATTTGTGAGAAGTATAACTGGTCCTTTCTCAGCACTTCCTTGATGTGGGTTCCTCTTTCTTTTCTCTCCTTTTTCTCCTTTTCACACTGATAATAATATCTGTCACTGAGGCCCTTCTGGCTATTACTGCTGGGTAACAAACATTTTGCCCCTCCTCCCAAATACTTAAAACAACCATTTTGTACCACACCAAAAAAAGATAGAGTTTGGTGGCTAAATGCAGTGTTTGACCCTGGACTGGATCCTGTGCTGGGGGGAAAATGCTCTAAAGCACATTATTGAGTCAACTGACAAAATTGGAATATGAATGGTAGATTAAGTATTCATATCAATATTAGATTTACTAAAGATGATAACTGTACTGTCCCTATTCTTAGGAAATACACACTGAAGTACTTAGGGGCAAATGGCCATAATGTCTGTAACTTATCCTTAAATGGTTAAAAAACTCATCTTTATATATGGATTATATATATATAATATATATGAATCATACATTTATATATGCACATACACATTTATTTGTATATAGGAATAATCATAAATTTATATATGTGTATATATACACACAATCACATATGTACACATGTATATATGTACATATATATGTGAATATTATAAATTTTCGTATGTATATGTATACATATATATACATATATATGGCAGAGAGAAATGGAGAGGGGAGAAAGATAAAGGAAGTGGGGTAAAATGCTCACAATAGTGGAATTTGGGTAAAAATGTATGGGTGTACTTTATATTTTACACATGGAAATTATTTCTAAATAAAAAGTTGAAAAAAGCACAACCAGTTTGCTACTTTATTTTGCTCATGATTCTGTGGATCAGGAAGGGCTGGCCTGGGCAGCTCTTCCTTGTGGTCTCTCATGCAGCTGCAGTCAGATGCCAGAGGGGATTGCCCTCATCTGAAGGCTCAACAGAGTTGGGTGCCCAAGATATCTCCCATGGCCGGCAGTTGATGCTGGCAGTCTGCTAGGAGCTCAGCTGTATCTTTGCCTTGCATTATGCTTTGCTAGCACGGCAGCTTTGGAGTAGCCAAACTTCTTACTTTGTTTCTCCTGGAGTGAGAATCCCAAGAGAAGAGGTGGAAGCTGCATGGCCTCTTCTGACCCAGCCTTGGAAGTTATACAGCATCTCTTCTGCTGCATTCTATTGGTTCCAAGCTAGTCACTAAATACTGTCCAAGAACTTGCAGTCATGTTCCCAAACTGCCATAAACGCTTATTGCATGCCAGGCACTGTTTTATGTGATTTATAATGTATTTCCTCATTTGATTCTTACCAAAACAAAATAAAATGCCCTGATGGTAGGTAAGTCTTACTGTCCTTGGAGAGGAGAAATCTTGGTGCACAGAGGTTCACTTCCCAACATCACACCATTAGTAGAAGAGCTAGGATTTGAATCCAGACAGTCTGGCCCCAGAGCCCATGGCCTTATCTACTACCCTACACTACTTCTTCCCAGAGCTGTGATTCCTGTTACATTTGGTTAAACTACCATATACATCGATAATCACTTCTCATTCACAATCACTGGCACGAGAACTTCCCCAGTACATTCAAAATCATGTGACAGTTCTTATCTTCTCAGCTCTGACTTTTTTACATGCAGTTTCGTTTCCCTGGATTACTTTTCTTCTAATGATTTGCCTGTTTCTATTATTGATTCTTCACGTCTTTAGGAAGCCTTCCTTGACCACCCAGCTCTGGGGTGAATGCTTCTGCCATGGGCACAGATGCTAAATAGCTATAGCCCTTATCATTATGCCTTATAATTTGCCTATTGTCCTGGCTGTCCCCCTCACTGGACTCTTAAGTTCCCTGAGGGCAGGGACACTGTTTGGTTTAGGAAAGGATCTCTAGCACTGAGCACAGTGCCTGGTATGTAGTGTGAACTTAATTACAAACTAACCTCTCACTTATATTCCTCTGTACAATTATGACATATTTCTTACACACAAATATAGCCACCAGGACAGTCTCCTGACACATACAAAACCTGTCCATTCACTCTCGTCCATGCACCCTCCATCACCGTGATTTATTCCCCATGCCCAGTCTAGTCTCTGTCACACAACCTCATCACTGCAACCCATCCCATACACAGTTACTGTGACACAGCTCTGATCCTCAATCACTGTCACACACTGGTTTTCACACAATCACGATCACCATCTGTACTCTTAAAACAGGATATTTACTCTCCTGCAAAAATTGGGTTAAGATGACAACAGCTCTATTTTTCACACACGCCTTCACATACTGTATTTTTTCATCCACATAATCCCTGACAATCCCTGACATTACACAGTTATGGTCACACACTGTCTGCAGTCTTCTTCTCACTCCCACTTGACACCTACTCAGACACACATACGCGCATACTCACTCACGCACGCACTCACTCACGCACACGCGCTCACAGTCCCGGGATCCGAGGGGCGGGTCCGCGGGGGTCTGAGCCGCCGGGGGTCAGCGCCGGAATCCCAGCCCAGGCCAGCGCGGCCCCGCCCCGCCCCGCCCCCTCATGCATATGCAGCACCTCAGCCTAGCAGCCCGGCCCCCAGACGGCCATTTGTAGCGGCGCTGGAGGCAGCGTTCGGCAGGCGCTGCGGCGACGTGAGGAGGAGCGCGCCCCCCGGCCGCTGCCGCCCCTGGCCCCTGCGGTCCTCCCGCTCCTCCGCGCCTCGGGCGGGACCCGGCCAGCCCGGGCGCCGCGCTGCCGCCCGGAGCGGCCCTCCCGGCAGCTCCCGGCGCCCGGGACCCCCGCCCGCCGCTCGCCCGCAGCCCGCCGGCCGCACACGTCCCCGGAGCCGGGCCTAGGGCGGGCGGCGGCTCGGCGTGGCCGGGCGGGCTCGGCGGCGTCCCCATGGCCGCGGCCGGCTGGCGGGACGGCTCCGGCCAGGAGAAGTACCGGCTCGTGGTGGTCGGCGGAGGCGGCGTGGGCAAGTCGGCGCTCACCATCCAGTTCATCCAGGTACCTGGAGCGGGCCTGCCGGGGGCGCCGGGGTGGCGGCGGGCGGGGGCTCGCGCTACCTGTGGCGGGGCTGCTGACGCGACCCCGCCCCGGAGGCGCCGCGCGGGCCGGGGGCGGGCGGGGGGTGAGGGCCCGGCTCTGCCCTCTTGCCCTGCGGCCGTGGCGCCGCGCTCCTGCCTGCCCGGCGCCCTGCTCGGCGTCCCGGGAGTCGGGCTTCTCAGGAATGTGTCCGGGAGGGCGGAGCTGGCAGGGTGGGAAGCGTCGATCCACCTTATCGCTCCGGCCGGGGCCGAGCCCTCCGGGGAGGCTGCACCGCCGCGCCTGTCTTCCTGCCCCGAGGCCCGGGCTCCGGGCGTCGGGCGTGGGGCTTGCAGCCCCTCGAGCTGGGCTTCCAGCCGCCCCGGGCCGCCTCCTGCACCGTCGGTTGCGATCGCGGTGGCAAGTTGGCCGCGGCTCCGCGTGGTCTGCGGGTTTCTCTGCGCTCGCTGAGCCGGAGCTGCCCGCTCGAGCTGTGTGTTTCTCTTTGTGTGTATTTGTGCTTTTCTTTTAAGTAATCTCTTAGGTAATGTGTCCGGGTGGGAGGTGTGTGAGAATGCCCGAGGGAAATGGTGGCTTCGAGGAAGTTGAGAATGTTCTCCGATAGGATAGGGGTGAGACCATTTCCTAGGAATTCCTGGTGCCTTCCTGCTTCTCCCTTTGCCAAGGTGAAGTTTGGGATGGGCCGTGCTCGGAGATGACCGACCGGGGCGTGCCTGCTGTATCTGTTCCAACTACCCACTCCCCCCACCCCGAGACCTCTTTGGATGCTGGAGGCGAAAGTCAGGGCTTGTGGTAAAGACAATTGCGATGGAATTCTTCATTCTCAGGATTTGCTCTGGTTAAGAAGGTTGAGCGATCTTTTTCGGGATTTTAAAAATGAGAAACCCAGATGTCTCTCCGCTTTTGTCAACCCAAAAGGTGTGGCATACGCTGCGAGAGAAGGAAGGGACCCCGTTATAACAGGTAACAAAAGATATTCTTAGTACACAAGAGTACTGCTAAGATGCTTTGGTGAAGAATTAATTTCTGGTTTCCGTTTCATTCATTTGTTGATCAACTGGGATACTTGAATGGCGTATTTCATTTCACTTCACGTTTATAGTGACATAAAAATACAGAGTACTGTTAAATGTGATTGTTACCTTTCACGTTGCCTAAATGAGCAATAATTTGCTGTTGTAATATTTCAAGGGGTTAAAAACTGCTGCTAAAACCTTTGTATCCAGGAAGAGAAGATGTTTGTGTAATGAATATTTACAGTATGCTCATTAGTGGGTTAAAAAAAAATCACACTTTGTAAGAGGTGAGATTGGTTTAAGTTTAGCAGGCTGCAGAATCAGGGATGTTATGTTATGTCCCTAGGGCCCAGAGAGAGACTTTAACTGATGGCAGAGCAAAACAATTTATAGCTAAACCTTTCTTTGGGGACTGTTGTTGGGCTGGTGGTGGTGGTGATGAGTGAGAGGATAATTCTGGGTTCCAGTATTAGTAAAGTGTCACCTGACAGGTTTAAACCACACATACTTAGTTTTGTTTTTTTTTTTTTTTTGGTGTGGAGGGATCATCTGAATGTATTTGAATCTTAAGTTACTTAATTAAGGTACTGGAACCTTTTGTTTTTGGGAAATGGTTTTAGAAATTGTTAAGATAACAGTAATTGCTATTTTTAAAATGATTTTCTAGAATTCATTTGTTAAAGAAACACCTTCATGAATAGTACTGTACTACATGGTATAAAAGAAGGGAAGGTGTGTATGCATGTGAAAGACATACGTATATATATATAGAGAAAAAGTGAGCTTTGAGTCAACTGAAGTGTCTGTCTTATTCTGTCATTTATTGGTTGTGAGAACAGTGCCAGAATATTCAGCATCTCTGAGCCTCAATTTAATTATCAGTAAAACGGGTGGGCTGACACATTGTTTATAATCCTATAAATTATGGGAATATTGTTAGCACCGTATCTGTCACGTAGTATGTGCTCACTTAATGATTGCTGCTAGTGTAAGTGTCTGTGTACAGTTCTGTAACACATTTAAATGCAAAGAGAATTCAGAATTGGGTAAAAGTCATTTTGCAAAGAATTGATAAAAGTACTGTGTAGGCTTGGTGGTAGGGAGAGAGGACATACCTTCTGTGAGCATGGGGGAGTTATATGCTAGTTTGGAGAGAGAAGGCAGGCAAGGAGGGGAGTGGGAGAGGCAGATGAATTGGAGCCAGTGAAAGGGAGGAATATAGGTTCTGACATCGGAGGAGACTTTCTGGAGAGGTAGGAGCCAGACCACTTCCATGGAGTCTCAGCTCTGCCACTTGCTGCATGTATAATCTTAGATAAATTACTTAACCTCTTGGTATCTCAATTTTCCCCATCTGTAACCCGGAGAGATAGAAAGTACCAGATAGTGTTGTTGTGAAAATTAGACTTAACATATGTCAAGGGCTTAAAACAATGCCTAGTGCATAATAAATCTACAGATGTTATTGCTGTTATATTAATCTTATATTATGGAGCTAAAGTGACTATTTATCATCTACACTTAATAGAGCCACTATTTATTGTATGGCTCTTGGGAAATTAAAATTCATTCTGCTGTGATTGTCTAGCAGTAGTAATTGGGAGAGGAGATGGCAGAAGGATAATAATGTTAACAAGCGGAAGTGAGTTCTTTTTGTAGATCAGGATGACACAAATTGGTTTTATTTATTTTTTAAGTCTTCTGAAACATCCTTTTTACAGTGTTCTGTATATATTTTTCTATGATATAATCTTGAGCAGAAAAAATATAATAAATTGGGGAATGGAGAATGTAAAAACACTTTGTTTTTAGCCTTGACTTTCTGTAATCTTAGGTATACTTGTGACTTAGCATATGAAGAGCTGCAAAATGGGAGATTAAGGCAATAATTACTTAGTGCATTTTCTCCTTAAAAATGACTTTAGCAGATCATAAAATGCCTGTATAAAGATGTAAAATATGTTTTTGTTCATAGTTTTTTGAAAAATGTTTTAAGTTCTGTTGGTAAATGGAATACCTAAATGATGAGTAAATACCTAAATGATGAGTAGTTAGGAAGTGATCTTAGCATTGTACAAAGTGAAATGGAGAGAATTTTGCATATCTGGATTCTAGGTTTCCTTACTCAGGTGATGCTAGGGAATTTCTTAATCTTTCCTAATCTTTTCAAGGCTTTAGTTTTTTTTTTCTCCATAAAACACTGAGTTTGGGTGAACAAACTTGCACCTTTGAAATTCTAGGTTCTCATTTAACCAGCTGTGTGCCTTAGTCAAGTTTCTTGGGTTCCCCAAGCCTCAGTTTCCCTATATGAAAAGGGAAATTAAGTAGTACCTTTAGGTTTTTTGGAATAATTACAATAATGCACGCAAATTGTTCAGCACAGTGCCATCTACAGAGTATGTTAATAATTGTTACCTGGTTTTAATTGCTTCTATTACTTCTGTATCTTGTTCCTCCGAAACAAAATTTGTAATGTATTTATTTTTCCTTGACACGTAATCTGGTCATTTAAGTCTTCAGTACCCCCTGCCTCCCACCCCAACCTCAAACTCCCCTCTTCACTTTGTGTGGTATTTAGGTGATGAATATTGATCCTGTTTTGAGTCGGGGAAACTTCTTTTTATCAGTTGCAAGTTGATTTTAGGAAAAGATGGAGTAATCGTTGGGTTTGAGGTTAATGCTTTACCTGCTAACTCTGAGAAGAGACCACACATGTTTTATAAGATTAAAGAGAGGAATTTCCCATCTTCTATTCTTTGTTTAGCATTCTTACTTTCTGTTGAGCAGTTTGTCAGATTTTGAACTATGTAGGGGGTAGTTGATTCCTCACTCATTGGGTTTTAGTCTTACAACCTGTTAGCTGGACTTGACACAGACATTGCTTTTAACCCAGAGTTTGTCTTTTGCTGGATGCTTTTTCATTGCCTTTTCCTTGGGGTGGAGATCCTAGAAGAGATTTCAAGACACATGTATTTATGTTATAGTTAATTGATCCATGTGTGAAGGTTGTGAGTTTAGATTCCAGAATTGCTGTTCTGTTGCGATGTCTGGAAGACACTCTCTGCAATTAAAATAACTTGTGTCTGTGAGTTTGAAACTATACTGTAGACTTGTTTTTTTGTGTGCAGATTATATTTTCAGAGTAATTTACAAATGAATTCTTAGCATTGAAAAATAAGGCACCTCAGCTGATGGTGGTACATATTAGAGATTGCCTCATTTTGGTAACACCTGAAATGGATGTGCTGGCGGTTCCTGCAGAGAAATGGTAGGCACTCAAGGGAAAGGATGATCACTTTTAACAGAGGATAAGCAGAAGGAAATTCTAACCTAGGTTTTCTTAAAACTCATTCTTACATGTGTGTCTCCTTATTGGGATGGGGAAGTTGCCGGAGTTAGTGGAGACGCTTCTGTTGAGTGTCAAGAATCCTCTTTTCCCTTGGTCGAGTACCATTAGAAGGCAAAGTGATGGTGACAGGCAGCTGCCTACTGGGATGGGATTTTTAATTCACCTGTGTTGCTGAAGTGTGGGTCTTTACAAAGCTTTGAAATGAAAGTAGTCCTTAAGGGGCGCCTGGGTGGCCCAATCAGTTGGGCATTGGACTCGATTTTGGCTTGTGTCATGATCCTACGTTTCATGAGTTCAAGACCTGCATCAGGCTTTGCGCTGACAATGTGGAGCCTGCTTGGGATACTGTCTGTCTCTCGAAAGAAAGAAAGAAAGAAAGAAAGAAAGAAGGAAAGGAGGAAAGAAGAAAGAAAAGAAAAGAAAGAAGTCTTTGGTTCGGTTAGGAAAATAAATTGGTAACTTTAAAAGGGGGGAAGGAGTGGGGAAAGAGACTTTCTTGAAGCAGTATTGTTTTTATTTTAAGTTTCCTTTTTAAAAAAAGTTTATTTTGAGAGAGAGAGAGAGCACGAGTAGGGGAGGAGTAGAGAGAGAATCCCAAGCAGGCCCCCCTGACATTGTGGAGCCTGACTCGGGCTCCATCCCATGAACTGTGAGATCATGATCTGAGCTGAAATCAACAATCTGAAGCTCAACTGACTGAGCCACCCAGGCACTCCTTAAGTTTCCTTTTTCAAGTTAAAACTGATCTCATAAAATTGAAATTTTGTGATGCAATGTGAACATTTCTTTCTTTCTTTCTTTCTTTCTTTCTTTCTTTCTTTCTTTCTTTCTTTCTTTCTTTCTTTCTGTTAGGAAAAATAGAAGCGTGTTTAGAGTATTAGTTCTTTTGTGCCCTTCTTACTGAAAACTGATAATGAGTAAAAGACTTTCATTCTGCTGGTAGACAATGTTAGTTAATAGTGAATCTACTGGCAAGGCCTTGATCTTGAATTACTTTGGATAGA
The DNA here is from genome assembly GCF_022079265.1 of Lynx rufus. NCBI lineage: Eukaryota > Metazoa > Chordata > Mammalia > Carnivora > Felidae > Lynx > Lynx rufus. Next base: position 70,714,485 of record NW_025814897.1, on the reverse strand, counting down.
TAGAGCTGCTGAGTCTGTGTTTGGGATTGAAACTTAAAGTAATGTCCTTGGTAGGCCTTTGATTTATTTCTACTTTGCCAAGAGAAATGTCTCTCAGGCTTTTGTGAAAAAGACAAAGATTTATATATTCACGTATTTTCTGTGTGGTTCTGAAAGAAGCAAAGAAATGTAAGTTGTCTAAAATTGTGCTACTGGAGACATAATTAGACTGAGTTCCTTGTCACCCTATAAATTATATTTTATTTTTAGTGTTGTATAAAAGCGCTGTGATTGTTTATTGGTTACATGCATTAAATCATAGTTTAATTAGAAATATTATAGTCACAGAATTTGTTGTTTGTATACATTAGGAGTTTAATATTGCCAGCCAACTTATCTTGCCGCCTCATATGGTGATGTTTTTTCTAGGAGAAAGAGCTTTGTATACAAGTAAGTACATGTTCAGTACTAGAAGTATGAATATAAATGTCAAAGTAATATTCAGTGTTGCTTTTTAAAAAAAACTTTACCCAGATTTTCCAAATGCTAACATTTTACCATATTTGTTTTATCCTTTTCCCCATATATGCTTTTTAAAAATCATTTAAGTGTAAGTTGAAGACAGTGACCACTTATTTTTAAGTATCTCCATGTATATTTCCTAAAAAATGAGCATTTGCTTATATAAACAAGATATATAACCAAAATCAGAAATTAACATTGATATATTAGTAATCTAACATGTAGAGCTTTTTCAGATTTTGCCAATTGTCCCAATAATGCCCTTTATTTATTTATTTATTTTTTTAAATTTTTTTTTTTCAACGTTTATTTATTTTTGGGACAGAGAGAGACAGAGCATGAACGGGGGAGGGGCAGAGAGAGAGGGAGACACAGAATCGGAAACAGGCTCCAGGCTCTGAGCCATCAGCCCAGAGCCCGACGCGGGGCTCGAACTCACGGACCGCGAGATCGTGACCTGGCTGAAGTCGGACGCTTAACCGACTGCGCCACCCAGGCGCCCCCCAATAATGCCCTTTATAGCAAAAGAATATCTCAGATTAAGCATTGCATTCAGTTTCCATATCTTCTTTAATTTGGAACTGTTCTTTAGTCTTTGTATTTTAGGACATTGATATTTTTGAAGGGTGTATCTTATTTGTAGAGTTCCTTGATTAGGGTTTGTTTTTTTTTTTTTTCCCCCAGCAACACATTTTTCTACAATTGAAAATGTCCATATAATCCAATTATTTCCTTTTAAGTAACATTTAACATAGCTAGCTAGGGTTTGTTTCTTCATTGTTAAATTCAGGTTCTGCATTTGGGGGGGAGGAACAACACAGAAATAATGAATTCTTCTTAGTGCATTATATCAGGAGATGTAAAATAGATGTAGATTTGATTCTATCTGTGCTTAACCTTTTGACTCCAGATCTAGAAATTTTCCCTTAAAATACACACGCATGAGGTCACAGCATTGTTTGTAATTGAAGAAATTGGAAACACTTACAGAATAGGAGAGGGATTGAATAAAATATGGTACGTGTGGAGCATTATGTAGCTGTAAAAAAAAAAAATAAAGATTTCTATGAACTGATGTGAAGGGCCTTCCAGGATAAATTGTTCAGTGAAAAAAACAAAGTGCAAAATACCTATTGCATAATGTGCAGTATACTGCATTTTGTGTAAGAAAGAAGGGGAAATAAGAAAATACATATGTTTTTGCTTATTGGGACAAAAACACAGAACGGATAAATCAGAGATTAATGAGATTATTGGTTAGCCAGAGAGGGTGGGTAGGAATGAGGGGGAAGGGGTAGAAAGAATGGGGTTGGTAACCTTTCTGAGGATACTTTCTGACTTTTGGAACCATGTTTAATGTTTCACATACTTAGTCCATAAACAGCAAACACGAGTACAATCAAGTGGTGAAGAAAAAACCACCCTCAGGTGGAGTACAAACAAATAAACGAACTAGGGTCGCCTGGGTGGCTTGGTGGGTTAAGAAGCTAACTCTTGATTTCAGCTTAGGTCATGACCTCATGGTTCATCAGTTCAAGCCCCACATCCAGCTCTGTGCTCAGACCGTGGAGCCTGCTTGGGATTCTCTCTCCCCCTCTCTTTGCACCTCCCTCGCTTGCTCTCTCTCTTTCAAAATAATAAACTTAAAAAAAAATAAAGGAAATAAATGAACCGAACCTTATTTCAAATGAGTAAGATAACTACACTGAAGGGGGGAAAGAAAAAAACTAACTTTTGAACTGGGTGTTTGGACTATGTCCTCAGGATAAAGACAAAAAGAACTTGAAGCAAACATTGAACTCTAGTTAATAGGCTGTGTGTGTGTGTGTGTGTGAGAGAGAGAGAGTGGGACATGGCTTTTCAATTCTGAAACCATTTTCTATACTAGGATTAAGCAAATAGGTAAATATGTTGTGGAAAATCGGAGCCAACTTTCTCATTGTTGGTGAAGGGAGTTTTAAATGTGGAAAGGGGGAAGGCTAGCCTCAACTCAGATGCTTGCTTGGAATTGAAGATGTTGCCACAAATTCATGGTTTAAAAATTATAGGTGCAGAAAAAGATGTGTGTGGATACACATGCACATATCTGTGCTTTTTTTTTTTTCCAGCTCTGTATGCTGAGAGTGTATAGAAATTGTGACTTCTTATTAGCAGTGAGAATACCTAGAGCCAGATCTTGGTTTCTAAATACCCTTCTTTACTAGAAGGAAACTTGGAGAAGTGACTAATCCCAGGCCTAGAGCAGAGAATAGAAGATGAGCTAGGAACATCTTGTAGTGCCAGAAAGTAAGATAGTGCTCAAAAGACAAAACAATGGTGACATGTCAAAGAGACACAGCCAACCCAAAGAACTCCCATTGGCTAACTCTGGGACAATATAGGCCATCGAATAATGATACTAATTGATTATCGTCCATAAAGTAAGAATCTGTGAATCCATAGGGATAAATAAATGAAGGAGGAAGGAAAGTTCTTATGGTAGAATTCTAATAAGCTTAGAGGAGGTGGGGGAATTAGAAAATCACTATTTGGCAGTATAACAGTTGATTCAAGTCAGAATCATAAATAGATGTTAAAACTGGTGGGTTTGAGAGTAGCTGGATATTAACATAGTCTCAAATATCTGCCCATAAGGTATTAATTATCGAGGGAAAATAACCACAGTGAGGAAACCTGGCTGACGTCACCTTGGCTGAGTGATCAAAACTAAGACCTCTGATGTTGCTTTATTTAGGTAATGATAATAAGCAGAGTTTGTTCTGTTCAGTTATATTAACAAAATCTGGTCTTCATAATCAGTCTAGCTCGGCATGGAGTGAAATTAAGCCTAAAGAAACCAAGTTGAGGCAAAAGGGGATTGACTTGTTCTGTTTAAGGAGAAAATTTCTGTCTAATTTTGTAGGCAGGTATCTTGAGGGAAAGGTTGAAAAATTTCTATTAGGTCAGTACAGATTTTGGTCATGATCTTTAGCATAATGACCTCCCTTTGTACTAATCTTGTATTTTGCTATATATTTTCTATCTTTTTTTACTCAGATTTACCTTAAAATTATTCATAAACATTTTTAATTAGAAAATTAGAATAATACTGTTTTATTCCCAGTTATGGGAAGTGAGGAAGTTAGAAGTTTGTTTGCTGTTTCCACCCATATCTTTCATAAATTTAGTGTCCTTATTTAAAGCAACCAAGTGTGTGTTGCAGTGTTTTTAAAAGATCGTTTTTTGTCTTTTACATTCTGTTTTGCTACTATAATAGTAAATAGTAATGGTATTAATCTTTTTCCTATGAAGGGTCATTGCTTTTATTTGCCATTTGTGTCATTCTCACTGGTGTCAGTGCTTACAGGTAGTCTTTATCAACAGCTAGTCTTTATTTTGAAATGTGATTTGGAGAATACTTTCAAGTATTACTTTTTACTGTAAAGATAGCCAAGGTTATATTTACTTTTGCACGGTAAGTGATGATTTGGCTGGACATAAAATTGTTGGGCCCCCCAGCGTTTTTGTACTACAACAGTGGGGGTATATCTTTGTTTTCTGATTCTTGACCTTTATTTGGCTGGTGGGCCTCCCATTTCTGTCCTGCAGGAATAATTATTTTCTGCTTGCATGCTTGTAGCCTTTGCTTATCACTGGAAATGGAAACATTTATCAGGATATGGGTAGAACTTTTTCTCTGTTCACTAGGTTTCCCTGGGAAATGATGAAACCCTCTCATCTCAGGTCTGGGAAGGTTTTCTTCATTTTCGAATTCATTTTCTCAATCATCTCATGAAATACTTATTATTTATGCATCGATTCTCTGCAATCATTATACCATACTGTGTTAAGTTAATCAGCAAAAAAGAAGATAGTCTTTCTTTTTTTTATTTTTTTTTTTTATTTTTTTTTTAAATTTTTTTTTTTCAACGTTTATTTATTTTTGGGACAGAGAGAGACAGAGCATGAACGGGCGAGGGGCAGAGAGAGAGGGAGACACAGAACCGGAAACAGGCTCCAGGCTCCGAGCCATCAGCCCAGAGCCCGACGCGGGGCTCGAACTCCCGAACCGCGAGATCGTGACCTGGCTGAAGTCGGACGCCCAACCGACTGCGCCACCCAGGCGCCCCAAGATAGTCTTTATTCTAGGAAAATTTGCCAAATTGCCTTCTGTATCATTGATGTAGTTTTCTGGATGTGAAATCTAATTACTGTCTCAAACTGATTTAATGCCCTTGATATCTCAGTCTGATATTAACCAGTGGTAATGTTCTTTTTTTTTTTTTCTTAAGGCCACAAAACTGCTATTTTCTAAAGTTTGGTGCTATTTAAGGAAATAACTCCTTCCAGGGGGAGACGTTTTTCCCTGTGTAGTAGAGTATGTTTTTAAAAATGTATCGTCCCATGAAGAGTTGCTTTTAGCCATTCCTGGTGTTGGTGGTAAAGAACTGGCCATCCTTCAGAATTACTGTGGGGCCCTTGGATTCTCAATCTTTTTGATGCTGAAGGGCAGGTTGATTCCAGGGGGCTTTAATTTTTGGAGTATCAGCAGGATTTCAACAAATGTGAAATTCTGTTAATTCAGTCATATTTGGGGTTTTGGCTGAGAGGTGTCATTCTGGAGAATTAGAGGTGGTTAAAAGGGATAGTTTTCAGGTTTATTTACCCTTCAAGATTAAGCTCTCTGCACTGAGGCACATGGAAGAAGCTGGGGAGACAGTGAGTGTGAGATGCTGTAAGATGAAGATCAAGGCAAAGGTTTTTCTTGCTGTAGGTATAGAAATTGGAATGGCTTAGAAGCAAAAGAAGTCCTTTCTTTAGCATGTGTGTGTATGTTTGTGATCTGAAGTGTGCTTATTTGATATTGTATAGATGTCTTTTCATGATTTCATAAACTTTTTTGTTCTTTTTCCTTGTTTTTTTTTTTTAATGGGATTGCCATTTACTTTTTACAGTAGTACTTTAGGTTATTTACATGGCATTTTAAAGAAATTGTAGTGAGAGGTTTTCTAGGATGTTTGTAGTGCCCTTAATGACTTGTGGAAAGGCACTGTAAGACTGATTTTGCATTGCTTCCTTTGATATGAAATCTTGTACTTTGTATTCTTAGATAAATTTCATTTGTTTGGATGTCTCCTTAATTTTTAAGATACACATTTGGGGAAGGGTTGAGTGGATCCTTCTGTGGATTTCTAGCTTTGTTAGGCTGTGGTCAAGGAATGTGACCTATAAATTCTCTGTGTTTTGGAACATTAAGAATTTTTAGTGGCCAAATACTATTAATATTTGTAAATATTTTAAGAACACAAGAGAAGAATGAGTATTCATTTGTAGCTTCTAAGGTGCAAAGTTTTGTTCAAATCTATTATAATGGAATTTGTTGATTATATTCAGATCTTTTATAGCTTCTGTTTTTTTGTTACCTATTTAATCTGTGAAACTCTGAAATACATTCATTAAATATCCCATGAAGACTGTGTTTTAGGTTTCCTTGAGTGTCTTATTTTGCTTTATTTTGATGTTATAATTTTATATATAAAATGTTATGCTTGAATCTTTGTATTAAAATTCAGTAGTATTAGTCTTGTGTGGAGTTTAACCTTGATTTTGATCCTGTGATACTACATTGCCATTCTGCTTTCTGTTTGTATGCATTTACTTCATTGATATTTTACATTTCTTTTTTGGTTATTTTGTAGTAAGCTTTTGTGAACAGTATTTAATGTGATCTTTAAAAGTCAAATCTGAGGGTCTTTGTCTTTTGGTAGGGAATTCAGCCCATTCACATTTATTGTGTAATTTGATTATGTATTTGTGAAGTAATCTAGATAAATACATTTTTTATCCTTTTTACTTTTATATTTTCTTTGTTTTTAATTTTTATTTATGCATGCTTAATTGAGTTTATTTTTATTGCTTTATTTACCATGCATTGAGAGTATAAATGTAGAAATTATTTTAAAAGTAGAGTTTGTTTCTGTGAAACTTATTCCTTGTGGTTGCTTTTGTCATAGTCATATGTAGTCTGTGACATTAACCACAACAGCTGCCATGTTTTTGTTTTTTTAAAAAGATTTCCTAGACCTGAAAAAATTCATGCTGCTTATCTGAGAAAAGACAGTAGCGCAAAGAATCCTTTTTGTGAGTCAAGACATTTATGTAGATCTTGCTTTAGCCTATATATGACTGTGGCTTTGGACAAGATAACCAATCTGTGTTTGATTCACTTTGGCACTGTTATTTTAAGCCCTGTAAACACTACAATGTTTACAAGTAAAACAAGTATTTCAGTAAAGGATTTTATAGATTTGGAATATTTTGCCCGAATGTCTGCCCCTTAGTTGTATTTGTTTGTACATTTTATACTTTAGATTTTGAGAGTCATAGACCAAGGATACTTCTGTTACATAGAAGTAATCATGTAGCAAAATATGTTAATATTTATTGTTAGTATTAGGTCTTGAACAGGAAATAGTAAATCATTGGGAAAAGAAAGTGGTCTTAAGAAAGATGAGTTGTGTCTATTCTGGTTCCATAGCTGCTGGTTACTAAAGAAGACAACCGTTTTTCACTTTGGATTTCAGAGTTTCTTTGTAATTAAAAGATTACCTATACGTAGTAACGTGTACATTTGAATGAATCTTGTGTTAGAAGTTTTAGTAGTTTGATCCATAGCATTCAGTTTTTTTTTGAAAATAGTCTTTAGAGAAGATAGTCCTATTGTAATTTCTTTCTGGAAATTCTGACTCAGGAAATGTAAAACAGCCTGAGAGTAAGGTCTTAAAAGATTTATTACTTTTGTCTTGTTTCCTGGTGGGTTTTCTTTTAATGCCTTGTTTTTGGTTAAATGATGACATGTGGTTGAGATTACAACAGTCAGCAATTTGTTAGCTGAGAGGAAAAGAATAGTAAGCACATAGTTGAGTCAAACTGCAAAGGAAGTTTTGTGATAGGTATACATTTAAGTTTTAAAAATCTTGTGGAAAAGTTGCGTGACTATGAAATTTGTAATTTTTGTCCCTTTTGTCTCTGAAATTAAGGTGTGTCAGTAAGGTGGGGAAATTTGCCTTAAGCGTGTGTATGCATGTGTGCAAGCATACACAGATGTGGATCTTGTTCGAACTGAGAGTGAATTTAAGTTTAGAGAAGGGTTCATGGGTTTTGGGAATAAAAAAATGCAGATAAAGTATAAAACAGTGGACTTGGTCTGTGATAATTTAACTTGCAGATGTTTAAATGCATGGTTACAATAGCTTGAGTACTACCCGAATTATTTTCACATATTGGCATGGAATTTCCATGCCAAACCTTGGTTTGAATTAGCTACTTCTCAATTATCAAGTTACTTAATGTTAACAGCTTCGTATCACTGCAGTGTTAAATGGTCAAACACTTTACATTTAGCTGAGCGTTAAGAATGGAGTAGAAATTGGTGAGATTATGTATCAGCAATTCAGACTTCATCAAATGTTGGGTTTTGGGATTATTTTCTTACCATTAGAAAATCTGATAGGTGACCATAATTTTAGCAGGTGTGAAAATAGTATGCAAAGTTTTGTTATAATGTTAGATTGTGATTCTTGGGTTTTAATTTTATGTTTAAAGACACAGACTGATTTTGTTTATTGTTTCTCCTTTCTTAATTGCAAATTACATATTTACTTAGATTTCTTTGTAGCAGACAGTTTCAGGAAGTAGCCATTGGCAGAGCTGATTAGTCAAATGAAGTTGTCTGACATGGGTTACTTTAGTTTGTGGTTTTAGATGAACAGTACATGGTGCACAGCTGTTGCTCCAACAGCTTTGTTCCAGCTGTCTTACTGGCCTGTCACAAAATACCCCACATTCCTTTTTTTTTTTTTTTAAGTGGAACCCCGTGTAATATTCTATACTCTATTGCTTAAAATGGGTCCTACTAATTACTTTAATGACTTTTCTTCACTTTTATTCCTATCCATAGCTACTTATTTAGAATGGCGCTAAAATGGATTATGAGTGATTTATAAGCCTTGTCATATTTATAATTTTTTGTTGTTAAAGTTGCAGTTGTGAAATGTTTGTACAGGTTAAGTAGTTAACATTGAAAAGGGCACCCAACATAACGTCCCCAAATAAATAGTTGGTATTTGGATATGAAACTGGCATCTTCTAATTTCCTATTTTAACCTTGAGTTTGTATTAATAAGTTTCAACAGAATTATAAGATGGAAAGCCATAATATGGTTTATAAAGCTTGTGTAGTACTTTTATAGGTAGACTTTACTTTGTGTTTTTGATACAGTGGTTGGACTTCATTTTACTATCTTATGTTGTAACTGAATTACAATACTAATGATTTCAAGTTTTTTTTTCTTAAAGATCTTATTTTTTTTAATGTTTATTTTTGACACAGAGAGAGACAGCATGAGTGGGGGAGGGGCAGAGAGAGAGGGAGAGAATCAGAAGCAGGCTCCAGGCTCTGAGCTGTCAGCACAGAGCCCGATGTGGGGCTCAAACTCGCGGACTGTGAGATCATAACCTGTGCAGAAGTCGGACGCTTCACCAGTTGAGCCACCCAGGCGCCCCAAAGATCTTATTTTTTAAGTAATCTCTACACCCAAAGTGGGGCTTGAACTCACAATCGTAAGATCAAGAGTTGTATGCTCCACTGACTGAGCCAACCAGGCACCTGTTTGTTTTGCTATTTAATAAGGAACAAGGACCTGTGAAGAATATTTTGAATCAATGATGATTAATATATATTGAACATATTCTGTGTATTAGACGTCATGCTAAAAACTTTATCAATATTGCCTCATTTAATCTTTATGATTTATTATGTCTTTTTTTACAGCTATAGAGACTGAGGCTCAGTGGTCAAATATGTTGCTCAGGATCCCACAATAATGGCTCAGATGGGACTTGAACCTTTATTTTCTGATTACAAAGCGCCTTACAGGTGCTAAGGGCTATACTATACTACCTTGCCCCCAAAAACCACTTTTTATTTAATGAGTTACCTTAATAATGACGTTTTTGTCTCAGTTGTGTTTCTTTTCTTCTTTTTTTCTTCTTTTAAAGTTAAGTTCATGAAACATTTTCCATTTAGTTGAAATTAGGAGAGCTGAGATTGCATAGTGAGTGAGGTTTTGTTTAAAGTATTGCCTTGCTTCCCTCTCTGTTCCCCTGCTTCCTTGTGATCGATGTCCCATTACTCCTGCACACGCTGCCCTAGCTTCTGCTCTCCCCAGACCTGGCAACCTCCAGACGCCTGCCCATCCTGTTTGAAATTCCTGCTCTCACACAGCGTATTGCTCCTGGAGAAGCACAGTCTGATCATGCTTAGTCACAATCTGTGTGAAATGCACATCCATGACTCTTTTGAAGCTCTGTCCTTTACCAAGTATGCCGTTTTATCTGACTAATTCTTAGTCATCTTTATAGATGTGACTCAGGGTTCATCTCCAGCAAGCCTTTCCCCAGGGAATATCCAGATTGGAGTAGGTGCCCCTCCCATGTGCCTCCATTGAATCCTGTACATATTTTTGATGAACTTTCTGAGAGTAAGTTGTGGAAGTAATGTCCCTTAACTGTTCTGAAGAACAAAAAAGAGAGTCTTTAATATGATCTTAGTACAGTTACCAAAGTCAGGAAGTTGTAATACTTTTAACTTAGATTATTGAAACTTAGTTGTTCCAATAATGTCTTCTATAGCATAGCAAAAGAAAATCTTTTTGGTCTAGGATCCAATCCAGGATTGAACATTGTACTTATTTTTAATGTCTTTTTAGTCTTAAAGTTATTTGTAAAACATTCCACAATTTGGGTTGTCTGATGTTTTCTTATCATTAGAAGCAAATTAGGTAGTTTCGGCAGAACTATCACAAAAGAAGAGTCTTCCTCCAGTACGTACCTTATATTAGGGAGGCACATGTCTATTTTTCCCAATACTGGTGTAGAATTGGACCACTCTGTTAACCACTGAAAAGTGATGACTGTTCCCTTTGTAATAAGTATCTTGTGGGTAGAGACACTGAGGCCAGGTTAATAACTACTTTTGAGCTTTTAGGGTTGTGTCTCTTTCTCATTGCTCAACCTCTTGTCCTTTCTTCTTTCCCTCCTTTCCTAGTTTCCTTCTTTCTTTCTTATACTCGCTGTCTCTAATTTGCATTTTGTGACAAGTTTTGTTTTGTTTTTTTTATCCTCAAAAGAATGCTTGAATTGTACTCACAGGTTTTTAAGGGCAGAGCCCCAGTTGTACCACATTTTATTTGGTGAAAGGATCTATATTTTGTTGGCCTTGGTTTCTTCATCTGTAAAATGAAGCTTCTGAAATAGATCATATTCTAAGGTCCTTTTAGATTCTACAGTCCTATGGCACATAAGTTTAGGAGTTTGTGTGTGTGTGTGTGTGTGTGTGTGTGTGTGTGTGTGTGTTTTCTTTCCAGTTAGGTTGTTTTATCTTGTTTGGCATTTTTTCCCTAAGATTTTTAAAAAGTTGTCTTCATACTTCCTGTACAGTATATAAATGTCTCACTGCTTTGGCTTATAATAGAACTGATCTTTGACTGGGGCCATGATATTCTTCACACTTGGATTGGTAATTCCTCTTTCCAACCTGGAAGACAAAGTGTGGTTTTTTTTTTTTCCATGGAGTGGAGAACTCATTCCTGCACAATCAATAAATCCTGTCATTCCATGGAGTTTTCTAAATTGCTTAAAAAGGAAGAGAAGAAAAAAACCCTATTCAGTCTAGTTGTGTTTATTACCTTTAAAAACATGGTTTATGGGTAACTTTTTTTTTTAAAAAAAAATTTTTTTTTTTTTCAACGTTTATTTATTTTTGGGACAGAGAGAGACAGAGCATGAACGGGCGAGGGGCAGAGAGAGAGGGAGACACAGAATCGGAAACAGGCTCCAGGCTCCGAGCCATCAGCCCAGAGCCCGACGCGGGGCTCGAACTCACGGACCGCGAGATCGTGACCTGGCTGAAGTCGGACGCTTAACCGACTGCGCCACCCAGGCGCCCCTTTTTTTTTTTTTTTTAAATTTTTTTTTTCAACGTTTATTTATTTTTGGGACAGAGAGAGACAGAGCATGAACGGGCGAGGGGCAGAGAGAGAGGGAGACACAGAATCGGAAACATATGGGTAACTTTTTTGCAGGGTTTCATAAAATTTCTAATCATTATATCATAGTTTTTAAAGAAGTGAGAATCTTGGGGCACTTGGGTGGCTCAGTCGGTTAAGCAGCCACTCTTGATTGTGGCTTAGGTTATGATCTCGTGATTCGTGAGTTCAAGCCCCATGTCGGAGTTGGCTTGGGATTCTCTCTCTTTATCTCTCTCTGTCCCTCCCCAGCTCGTGCTCTCTCGTCCTCTCAAAAAAAAATAAAAAGAATCTTGATTCATTGTAGAGTTTAGAACAAATTATTTAGTTGTAGAAGTCAATTTCATTTTAAACAGACTGGAAGAGTCCTGTTATTTTAGCGTTGTTAATACTTTAAAATTCTGCAGTAAAAGCATTAGGTTATTTAATGAATTACAAAAATTGCTTGGCCACATCTTAACTTTTTAAAAATAATTCTTAAGAATTTTTATACTGGGGCGCCTGGATGGCTCAGTCGGTTGAGCATCCGACTTTGGCTCAGGTCATGATCTCAAAGTTCGTGAGTTGGAGCCCCACATCGGGCTCTGTACTGACAGATCAGAGCCTGGAGCCTGCTTCTGATTCTGTGTCTCCCTCTCTCTCTGCCCCTCCCCTGCTCATGGTCTGTCTTTCTGTCTCAAAAATAAATAAAAAACATTAAAAAAAATTAAAAAAATTTTTATACTAACTAGAACTTACCTTTTATGATGTTTTGCACTTGAGCATTCAGGGAACTTCTGTGTATATGGTTTCCTTTTAATACCAGCAATAACCCTTTATGATTGCAAGGTGGTGATCATGGTCATTGTTATTTCCATCTTGTAGAAGAGGAGATGGGGGCTTGGGAAGCAGCTATTTGCCCACGGTCCTATACCAAGTAAGCAGGGAAGCTGAGATTGGGTTTCCCAACTCCTAAAATACAATAATCGTCTTACTACAGCCTATGAATGTTATATTGGAATAAAAGCCCCAACACTGGGACACCTGGGTGGCTAAGTTGGTTGAGCATCTGACTTCAGCTTGGGTCATGATCTCACAGTTCGTGAGTTGGAGCCCTGCATAGGGCTTGCTGCTGTTGGGGGGCACAGAGCCCACTTTGGATCTTCTGTCCCCCTTTCTCCCTCCCTCCCCCACTTGTGCGCTCGCTCTCTCTCTCTCTCTCTCTCTCGCTTTCTTTCTCAAAACTAAACATTTAAAAAAAATGCCAACACTTAATAGAGGGGAACTGAAAGGAGTGATATAATCTCATTTAATGGATGGAATTCTGCTACCTGTTACCAGTATGGATCTGGAGGGACCACTGAATAGGGGTGGGATCAGTGAATGAGATTTCCTCAGAAGCACACTTGATGACTTGATGGGTTTCTACTAGAACTGTTGATGAAGAGGGCACTGTTGGAAGCTAGTGGAGGGACTAAGGTTTGTAATGGCATTCTCTCTAAAATGCAGTTTAAGAAAGCTGAGGTATTCACTGTATGGATAGATCACGCACGAGAATGACAAACAACAGATTTAAGTACGGATCGATCACCTCTTGGGGTGGGGATGAGGAAGATGAGAGAATATGACTTTCGAGAGACATATAAGGGTCAAGAATTGTTGCTAATTTTTTATTTCCTAAGTTGGGAGGTAGGTATGCATACATATTTTTAATATTTTTTTCTTCATAAAACATTTTCCGAGTTATTTTATGGTTAATGAAGAACAACAATGTAGTCAAATGGAAACTCTTAGCTTTTCATATGATGTTCAAGGTATCACGACTTGGTTGACAAGACACAAGTGTGTTCTTTAGGGGTTTTCCTTCAGGGTGGGAAACTTTTTATTTTTTTTCCCTGACTGTTCAAACAGCAAATAAAAATTGAGTACAATTTTTATTACAACAAAAAGTTCATATTTGAACTTGTGAGCAAAATTGTTTTGTGTGGAAGTGTGTATATACGTGTGTTTTGATTTGCTTCTAAAATTACTATATACTGTTATTGTAGCCTTCTCCAAAGCACTGCCTCTGATTTCATCTTGGTTACAGGAACTGATGATTAATTTTGCCGTAAATTTCCTGTATGAAGAAGTGATACCTTTAACTTTTCCCATCACAAATTTCTTAATACTATTTGTAGATGCACAAAATGAATGCTCACATAATGTGGTTTTAGGTAGGTGTGACCAAGGATTAAAAGAAAATCTAGAGTACCATATACTAGGCCAGTGCTTTGCACTATACTCTCGACATTTTTGCTCATTTCTAAAGTGGATAACTTTTGGGCTGAGGGCATGTTTCATCAAGAGTTGATAATTTTTTTAGGGGGACGGGTAGGATTATTTATTTATTTTAAAATGCGTTACCCTTTTGGTGGCTTTGTGAATGAAAGGAATCTTATTTCCAAGTTTGGATGATCATGGGATTAGAAAAAATGCACTTGGTGGTTATTCATCTAAAAAGTTTTGCCTTTATTTGGATACTTTTGCTTTTTGGAGAGGTAAGATGGGAGAGAGAAGAGGAACTCTGTGTTCTTCGTGAAAGTATGTATACTGGAATGTTGCTAATTCTCAACAAAGAGATTGATTGAAAACCTGATTTAAGGGCACCTTTAGATTTATATAGATTACAGTGTGAGTTTAAGAGGAAGTGGGTGGGCTGGGGTGGGTAAAAGGTGGAAGGTTGGGGAAGGTGGAATTAATGACCTTGTTCCTGAGTTTAGAGGTTTGAATTATCTCCTTTTTTTGGAGATTACCACGTAAGAATTCATGGTGTTTGCTGGGGGTTTCTTGGTGATTTTTTTGATAGATTCTGAATGTCATCTAAGGACTAGACTTTTACGGTATTGATTTTTGAGAACTTGAAAAAGTGTTTTGCTTTTGACATAGTTTGACTTTAAAGGTTTTCTTTCCTTGGCATCTCCTCAAACAGAGCCGTTCTACCCATTCCAGTGGCAAGTGGAAGCTATGGTCCATTAAGATTTTTGAAATAAAATTTGGGAAATGTTCTACACGCAGGGGTTCCTCACCCTTTTTTGTACAAAGAACTCTTTTGGCAGTCTGGTGAAACGTATGAACTCCTCAGAATACAGTTTTTTGAATGTATAAAATAAAGTATCTAGGTTTATGAAGGAAACCAATTACATTTAACTCTAGTTACTGAAATATTAAAAACAAAAGTTTTCCTTTTTAACTGGTGTTGAGTATAAATGCTAACCTGATTTGCCTGCAATAACTGTTACATGAAATATCTGTGATTTTTTTTTTTTTTTGGTGACAGTCACAGGTACTGCTACAGTGGTTTATTGAAGGAAATTAAATGCTAAATTTCAGTTAGAGGTTAATGGACCCCCTCTACTGCCCCCACCACCCACATTTTTGAATGAAGATTTAATTCGAAGAACCCTTTTTTAATGTAGTGAAAAAGAAGTCTGGATTTGGAGCCAGGTAACTATGGGATTGAGTCTCATCTGCTACTTAACAATTGTCTGTGTATTTTCTCAACTTGGAGCTTTAATTTCCTCATCAATATAATGGAGATGGAAAATAGTACCTGTGGGATTTTAGCCTATTATACCTAGAACACCCACAAAAAAGCTAAAATCCCTCAAGTGCTGTTACCATCTCCATCTATTGTAGTCAGCTGGTATTGTCATTTTACCAGTTTTATTTTTTTAATGTTTATTTATTTTGAGAGAAAGAGAGATTGTGAGTGGGAGAGGGGGAGGAGAGGTAAAGACAGAGTGAGAGAAAGAGAGAGAGAGAGAGAGAGAGAGAGAATCCCAATGCAGAGCCCGAAAAGAGAGAGAGAGAGAGAGAGAATCCCAATGCAGAGCCCGAAAACGCCCTCAATGCAGAGCCTGATGACGCGGGGCTTGATCTCCAGAACCCTGAGATCATGACCCAAGGCAAAACCAAGACCTGGGTGCTCAACTGACTAAACCACCCAGTCCGCCCCTTCATTTTGCCAGTTTGAGTGAAGTATAAAAACCTACTTCCCTTTATGTCTCTTTACTCCCTCTCTCCTGCTTATAATTATTTTCAGGCTTTCCTTTACATACATATTGAAACACATCAAACAGTATTATAATTTTTCTTCAACTTACAAGCGTATTATAGAAAACTGAAGAGAAGGCAAGTCTGTCCTACTTATCCATATTTTTGCTGTGTCCATCCAGTCATCCATCCTTCCTTCTTTCCCGAGATTCCTTCTTTGTTTCCCTCCTGTTTAGAGAACTTCTTCGGCCATTCTTTTAGAGTTAAGTCTGCTGGTGATATAGTCACTTTTATTTGCTTTATTTTCATTCCTGGAGGCAACTTTTTTTTTCTGGATATAGGATTCTGGGTTGATAGTCCTTTTTGGTTAGCATCTAAAAAATTGTGTCACTTCTGGTCTCCATGGTTTCTGATGAGCCATCTGTAGACATTCTAATTGTTTTTCTCCCTATAGGTAAGGTGTTTTCTCTGCCTTTTTAAGACTTTTTCTTTAGTTTTTAGAGGTTTAATTATTATGTGTCTTGGTATGGATTTCTTTGTGTTTTTTCCTTTATAGGGTTTGCTCAGCTGCTTCACTGTAGGTTTTTGTCTTGCCACATTGAGAAGTTTTTAGCTATTATTTCTTCAAGTATTTTCTCAGCCCCTCTCTGTCCTCTCTTTTCCAGGATTCCGATAATGTGAATATTAGATCTTTTGTTATAGTCCCTTGGGGCTGTGAGGCTCAACCCCCCCCCCCCCCCACTTTTCCCCCCCAATCTCTCAGTTTTTCAGATTGGGTAGTTTCTGTTTTTCTATCTTTCAGTCCATTGAATATTTTCTTCTTCCATTCTGCTGTTTAGACCTTTCTCTGAACTTTTTTTCTGGTTATTGTTTTTTTTCCAGTTTAAGTTCCCATTTGGTTCTTTAAAGCATATTTGTTTGTTGAGACTTTGATTTCTGAGACTTTTCCCCCATTTATTCCAAACATTCTTGAATATTTTATCAAGACCGTCTGCCTTAATGTCTTCATCAGATGATTCTAACATCTCTGTCATCTTGATGTTGGTTCTTTTGGTTATTTTTGTCATTCTGTTTGAGATCTTCCTGGATTTTGATTTTTTTTCCCCCAAATTTTTATTTAAATTCTAGTTAGTTAATACATAATGCAGTATTGGTTTCAGGAGTAGAATTCAGTGATTCATCACTTCCGTACAACACCCAGTGCTCATCATGACAGTTTTTGCATTTTCTAATTGAAATCTTATACATTTTTATACTTTGTTCTGAGTCTTTGGATCTTACTCAAACCATTTATTTTAGCTGACTTTTTTTTTTATACTACTCTGGCAGGAAAAGGAAGGTGGAGGTGCTGCCTCATTACTGCCAGGTAGAGATTGAGCCTCCATGGAAACCTTGGTTGGGGGGGGGGCATTACATATTACTCCTAGGTGGAAGTCCAGGCTTCCCCACATAATATCCATTGGAACTGTTCAGGGAGAGAAGTTCATTACTGACTGGCAGGGACGAAAGCCCTGGCTCCCTGCTTGACATACTCTAACATCATCCTAATGGGGCCTTTATAGCCTTGAGGGTGGAATGCTAGGCTCCCTACTGGGACTTTGTTGGTGGGGGTGTGAATGGGATGGGTGACTTTAGGTTATTAGCTTAAAAATGGATTACTATTTTTATGCCTCTTGATTCACATTGCTAGTAATTATGCCAGTCAACTTGATTTTATAAGGAGTTCAGCTCTGTACCTGTTGTGTTTGAGGTGTTTCAGGGGCAGCTCCGTGTTATCCCTATTTATAACTTGAAAAGTAGCGTAGGAAAGTGATCTGGGAGAAGAGGTAGATTGGGGAATTTAAAATAATACGTGATTGTTGAGGGTAGCTTGTGTAGATGAGGCTTACCCATGTGGAGGAGGTCAACATGGTTCAAGATGGAATTCTGGAAGGCTGCCGTTTAAAAGAGGATAGGCAGAAGAAAAGGAACAAAATGACCCAAGAGAACCCACCGGAGAGCTAGAGACAAAAACCGTGTTAGGTATTGCAGAAACCAGTAGAAGAGAACTTCAGGATGAGTATTGAGCAGAGTCACATATGTTAGATTGGTTAAGTAATCCAAGGGTGAAAATCCTAATACTTACTCATTGGCAATGAGTAAGTCACAGAAGGCAGTGTTAGTGGGATGATAGCAATAGAAGTCAGATTACACTGAATGGGAGGTTAAGAAAAATATCGATGGAGGAGAAAGAAGGAAGGTAAAAACTGAGGTGCATGTGTTTTATTAATTTTATTACAAATTAAAAAAAAATGTTTCTTTTTGAGAGAGTGTGAGCTGGAGAGGGGCAGAGAGAGAGGGGAACAGAGGATCCAAGGGATCTCTGCACTGATAGCTGTGAGCCCAGTACAGGGCTTGAACTCACGAACTGAACTGTGAAATCATGAACTGACTGAGCCACCCAGGTGCCCCGGGGGTACATGTGTTTTAAAATTAAAAATTCTTACTTATATGCTGAAGAAGAGCTAGTATGATAGGAAATACACCAGAGAAGGAAGGTACTGTTGATGGCAAGGACCTTTGATAAAGTGGAAGATTGAATCTAGAGCACAAACGAAGCATCAAAAGCTGAGGACAGTGATATATATATATATTTTTTTCCTCCTGAAAGGGTGGAAAGGATAGAAATAAGACAAAGCTTGATGGGAGTCTCAGAAATAGGGAAAATAATCTAGATGTACATAAATGCTTTTCAAGAAATTTTTACCCAAATTAGTAATTTAATAGTTTACATTAGAGGCATGTCAGAATTGAATATATTTTTAAAAAATATGCTGATGATACAACAGTTCTTATATGCTAAAAGAAAAAAATGGCAATATGATGAGCAATTAAGAACCAAAATATAGTAAATGTTTTAATTTTTTTTTTTTTCAACGTTTATTTATTTTTGGGACAGAGAGAGACAGAGCATGAACGGGGGAGGGGCAGAGAGAGAGGGAGACACAGAATTGGAAACAGGCTCCAGGCTCTGAGCCATCAGCCCAGAGCCTGACGCGGGGCTCGAACTCCCGGACCGTGAGATCGTGACCTGGCTGAAGTCGGACGCTTAACCGACTGAGCCACCCAGGCGCCCCGTAAATGTTTTAAATTATCTCTGAGTAGCAAAAAAAGGGGGGTGCTAAATAAGCCATTTTTAAATTACCCATTGACAAAGATCAATGAAAGGTTACCTATTGTAGGTAAAGATATGGGGATAAGGATACTCTCTTACACTGCTCCTGGAATCTTAAAAGTAAAAGCTGAATTAAGCCTTAAATTTCATATACTATGATCCAGTGTGGCTATATTTCAAGGAGTTTTTCCCGATACAGTAATTTACTAGTAGAAGTAATTTACTAGTAGAATGGTAGAAGATTTAGATAACATTTTGTAACAATGTTAGTTTTAACATTTTGGAAATGGTTTATGTGGTCAGTGATAAAGATGGATTGAGTAATGGCTAGTGTTATTAAAATTAATTTTGAGACACCTTGGCAAGGAGGAGATGCTCATTAAGTAGGGGAGGAAAGTAGATTATAAAACCATATACAGTACAATACAAGTTTAATTACATATGCACAGGGAAACAAGGACTTAAGAGTAAACATTTCTGGATGATTTTTATTTTTGGTTTCTTTTTTTTTTCTGTGTCTGGATTTTCTTCACTGCACTTACAATATATATCCTATAATAGGGAAAAAGAATTTTAAAAACTTCAGTGCTGCTGAATGCACTCTTAAGGGAATACAGTTGGTGACCAGTAGCTTTCTAGAGTACAGCTTGTACTTTATCGATAGTCTAGCCTTATCCTTTGACTGGAGAAGTATACCTCCAGGGATTTTTACTAAGGAAATGAATAAGAACCATAAAGATTGTTTTACAAAGATTTATTGTGATATGATTTATAATGGTGACATGCTCTCATTGTCCTAAATAGGCCAATGGTTAAAATATAGTTCATTCTTCCATTGGACATAAGGCAGATCAATGCAGTCTGTGAAAAATGGTTTTGGGAGTGTATATGATGAAACAGGAAGTTTTCATGCTATCATTTACACAGAGAAAAAATATAAAATGGTGTAAGTTTTGTCCTGATTTTCCTCCTTAAAATAAAAGAAAAAACAACAGGAAGAAAGAGATCCAAATATGGAGTTGTTTTCTTTATACTCTTAGACGTTTTCTACAGTGGTCATTATTTTATAATTATAAAGTTGTAAATAAATTTGCTAATTGATAGGAAAAGCTTCTGTATATCTTTCACTTCAGTTAGTTTCTCCATTATGTGGTAAACACAGAATAGACTAAACTCAAGATTTATTTTATTACTTAAACCTTAGGAAAACATCTTTCTTAAAATTTGACTTGCATGTCTTTATTTTTCTGTGACCAAATTTTCTTCTGTCTTTTATAAGAGATTTATGTCTTGGTTTCTCTTTTGCTCCAATGACAATGTATGTGTGATTTTTTAAAAACTGAAAAACTAAGTGAGGGGCACCTGGGTGGCTCAGTCGGTTAAGTGTCCAACCCTTGATTTCAGCTCGGATCATGATCTCACGGTTCGTGAGATCGAGCCCCCAGTTGGGCTCTGTGCTGGGCTTGGAGCCTGCTTGTGATTCTCTCTCTTCCCCTCTTCCTCTGCTCCTCCCCTGCTCATTTACTCTCAAAACAAACGAACGAACAAACAGAAAAACCCTAAGTGAAACATTAGTGAAGATTTCATTAAAAATAAGATTTTTTTTTACCATATCATATGCAAAGATGAAAGCAATACAACGGCATGTAAAATAAAAAGTAAAAGTTCCCTGCTATGCCTGCTTATCCATTCCATTACTTCCCACATTTTCATTTTCTAGTCGTAATCACATGATAAAATGCAACCATATTCAGTGTATTAGTTGAGTTTCGACAAATTTTTGTGTCAAAACTATGTAGCCATGATCACAAGCAAGATAAAGAATACTCCATCACCCCAAGAAAGTCCCTTGTGTCTATTTCCAATTAGTAACCTCCAAAGGTAACCACTATATTGACTTTAATTAGTATAATTTAATTTTGCCTGATTTGGACTTTATATCCTGTAATTATAAAGAACATACTCTTTTTTTGTCTGGTATGTTTTTGCTTTGCATATTTTTGGGATTTATCCATGATCTTGCTTATTTTGGTAGTTTGTTCCTATTTGTTGCTTGGTAGTGTTCCATACTATGGATATACCATAATTTATTTACTCTTTGATGGAACATTTGGGTTGTTACCAGTTCTTAGGAACAATGAATGAAGCTGCACTGAACATTCATATACTATATGTTACTATATGGATTTGTATTTTCATTTCTCTTGGATTAAAACCAAGTTGTGGAGGGGTACCTGGGTGGCTCAGTAAGTTAAGCCTCTGACTCTTGATTTCAGCTCAGGTCATGATCTCATGGGTTCATGAGTTTGAGCCCTATATCGGGCTCTGCACTGACAGTGTGGAGCCTGCTTGGGATTCTCTCTCCTTCTCTGCCCTTCATTTGCTGTCCCCACCCCCTCATATAAATAAAACTTAAAAAAAAAAAAAACAAAAACCCAAGTTGTAGATGATCAGGTCATATGGTAAGGTCATAAAGTCATTAACTTTGGAATGTCATTTCACAGTTTCTTGTGAAAAGGTTGTACCAGTTTCTATTCCCACCAAAGATGTATGGAAATTCCAGTCATTCTGGGTTCTTACCAGCATATTTTAGCCAGTCTGCTGGATATGTAGTAGCATCTCACTGTGGTGTTAATTTGCTTTTCTCTGATGACGCTGAACATCTTTTTATGTACATCCCATTTGTCTCTTAAAATCCTTTGTCTTTTTAAAAAATTGGGTTGTTGGTGTAACTGAGCTGCAAGGCTTCTTCCATTTGAAATTAAGTCCTTCGTTTAAAAAGAAAAAGGGGGGGGCGCCTGGGTGGCTAAGTCGGTTGAACGGCCGACTTCGGCTCAGGCCATGATCTCTCGGTTCATGAGTTCAAGCCCCGTGTCGGGCTCTGTGCTGACAGCTCAGAGCCTGGAGACTGCTTCAGATTCTGTGTCTCCCTCTCTCTGCCCCTTCCCCGCTCATGCTCTGTCTCTCTCTGTCTCTCAAAGATGAATAAACGTTTAAAAAAAAATAAATTTGAAATACAAGTCCTTTGTCAGCTATATGTATTGTAAATATTTTCTCCTTGACTTGTTGTTTGTTTCTATTATATATAATGTGATATATATTATATACTATATTATTACATAATGTTATTTGTTGACATATAATGGAGATATACTAGTTTCAAATGTACATCATAACGATTCAATGTTTACATATAATGGGAAATGATCACCATAAGTTCATAACATCTGTCTCTATACATATTTCTTCCCTTTTAATATTTACATCCTATATCTATAGTTTTACTCCATTGGCCAGAACTTTTAAACTTTAAAAATAACAAAATAGTTAAAATCAAAATAAACGTGGTAGTAGATGTCCTTGTTTTGCTTCTGATTTTATTTCTCTACATCATATAAAAAATTTTACAGATTTTTTGGATTAAGTATCCTATGAGGGTTTTTATTAATGTTACTATTAGCAGTGGAATTTTATCAGATGCTCTTTGGCATTTGTTATTGTTAGACCATTATTAGTTGTATCCTTGATGTTGAATTGGTAAGAAATATCTAGGATATACATCACTTGATTAGGGTATATTAGTACACTGAAGAATTTTATATACTATCATTTTATCTGGTCAGTTTCTGGTTTACTTTAATTGTATTAATCGTATGTGTGTTTATTTCCCTTTTCTGGGTACATAAAAGCTGTGATCAAAATCATATTTGTCTTGTAGGATGAATGGGATGACATATTCATCTTCACATGCATCAAGAGTTTTAAATTGTGCATTTTAAAAATCTGGGCTTATCACTATGGTCATTATTCCAGATACTCATTTTGTTCCTAGTTCTTAGAGAATTTTGTCCGTTTTATCTTCCGTTAATTCACTTCTCTCCTTTTTGAGATAACAGCTTTGTGTGTAATTTTCTTTTCTTTTTTAAATTTTGTGAAAATATTACCATAATGAAGCATTTTAATTCTATTATAGGTCTGTGTAGAAGAGTATCTTTATCTTATTTTTGTTACAGCCTCTTTCCCTTGAATATATGTATTTTCTGGATTTTTTTTTTTTTGAGTGCTACCAAATGCCAACATACTGCCTCTTTTTCACGGAATCCAAGATGACTAAGCTATTCCTGCCCAGTGGTACTCATTTAGATTTTCTAGAATGGTCTCCACCCCCATCCCAAAGTATTAGTTCTTAAATTGTCAGTGCTATCAATTGATAGATCTTTGTTTTTATCTTTTATTATGTTCTGTTTTCCTTTGGGTTTAATCATTTTTTTAAAGTTTTATATTTTATTGCTTTTTTTCTTTTGATAAACATTCAAAATTATGATTTCACCTGTGAAAATTGCATTAGTCATTTGGTATTTGTAGAAATCTTGTTTTAATTTTTTTCTCATTCAAATTATTTTATATTTGAAATTTAAATTTTGGTTGATTTCTGCTCTTTTATTCTATTTTTAGCATTCTGGAATTTTTGGACATTAGAGAAGATATCTTTCAAATGTTGAGGGGCCCAAAGCCTGTGTAGTTTTGGCGTTCCCCCTTTAAGAAAGAGGCTACAGAATTATATACATGTGGATGGATATTTATTTAGAATGAGAAAAGAAGTCATTCGTGTAAATGAAGGGCATGAGTGAATGAAGGGCCCAATCTTCGTTCATTTTGTGGCAAATCTGCCTCTGCTTGAAAGGATAAAATTTGGTTGAATCTTCTCTGCTTTGTGTCCTATATTTTTGACTATGTGCCATGATATTTTTTTCAACTTCCAGTGGTTCTAATAGCTTTTGCACCGATTCATACTTTTTGTTGCCTAAATAATATCATTCCATTATTTCATGATGGCATTTAAGAATCTGGCTGTAGCTGTTGCCAAATAAATTTTACCATGTTCAATACTGATATTTTCATACTTGATTTCTTCTGTGGACTCAGTTTGATGCATTTTTTTGCCCACCCTTTTGTTGTTAGCCTTCTGAGCACCACATTGTTAGATTTTATTTAAAAAGAAATCCTGGGACCCTACGACCCAGCAATTGCACTACTAGGTATTTATCCAAGAGATACAGGTATGCTGTTTCGAAGGGACACATGCACCCCCATGTTTATAGCAGCACTGTCAACCATAGCCAAAGTATGGAAAGAGAGCAAATGTCCATCGATGGGTGAATGGATAAAGAAGATGTGGCATATATATACAATGGAGTATTACTCGGCAATCAAAAAGAATGAAATCTTGCCATTTGCAACTACGTGGATGGAACTGGAGGGTATTATGCTAAGTGAAATTAGAGAAAGACAAAAATCAGATGACTTCACTCATCTGAGGACTTTAAGAGACAATACAGATGAACCTAAGGGAAGGAAAACAAAAATAATATAAAAACAGGGAGGGGGCAAAACAGAAGAGACTCATGAATATGGAGAACAAACTGAGGGTTATTGGAGTGGTTGTGGGAGAAGGGATGGGCTAAATGGGTAAGGGGCATTAAGGAATCTACTCCTGAAATCATTGTTTCACTATATGCTAACTAATTTGGATGTAAATTTTAAAAAATAGAAAATAAAAGTAAAAAATAAAAATAAAAATAAAAGAAAAATCATTCTCAGGAAAGAAACCAAAAAAAAAAATTTATGTATGTATATATATTAAAATATTGCTTAGTTAAAAAAAAAAAAAAAAGAAATCCTGGGGTGCCTGGGTGGCTCAGTCATTTAAGTGTAGGGCTTAATACCGGCTCTGGTCATCTCATAGTTTGTGGGGTCAAGCCCTGTGTCGGGCTCTGCACTGACAATGTGGAGCCTGCTCAGAATTCTCTCTCTCCCTCTCTCCGCCCCTCTCCCACTCCCACTCCCTCCTCCCCAAATAAATGAACCTTAAAAAAAATAAAAAGAAATCCTGTTGAGCTTTTTTTTCTACTAAAGCCACTTGATCACGATTACTGGTTTGGCCTCTTTGTATTTTTCCCTCCATACTTTCTCATGTTTGACCTGTGTTTTAGTGTCTTTATTTTACAGTGACTTTTAAGGAGCAGCATTTATCTTCATTACCTGTAGTGTGGGTGGGGAGTAAGTCACCTTTTCATCCATGAGTGTTTTTTCTCCTCAGGAGTTGTGGCTGTGGGCAAGAATGTGTGCAAATCTATGAAGAGCTGGTTGGGAGGTGAAGTAGGTAGTGCACATTTTCTCTTTCCCTAAAGCATTTAGAGATTGGTTAAGTAGGGGAGAATTTATATTGTTTGGGTTTTATTGCATGAATTCATGTTGTCATAATTCTAGTAGCAGTGGTAACTGATGACTTTCAAATGAAATCAAGTGAAAATTGATAGGATAATCGGTTATTCTCTTGGAGTAAGCCTTCTGTGCTTCTTTTAGAGAGAGAGAGAGAGAGAGAGAGTGTGTGTGTGTACATGCAAACTATTGCAGACTGTTTTTGCAGTTTCTGCAAATTAAAAGTCCGTTTTGCTGGTACAGATAAAAATGTTTCTGACACTAACACAATACTGCTTGCCTTTTTTAGTGTTAGTAACGACAAAGTATTTGTTCTTTTAACACACAGGAAGAGCATGAAACTGATTTTCCTCCATGGGACTCCCTTCCCCAGTGGAATAAAGTTAGATAGAATGAGAATTTCTTTCCCTCTTAAACTCTGAAAAAGACCACTTCCTCTATTTTGCATTTTTGGGTGGTGGTTATAGCACTTGTTTTGAGGTTTGACCACCCTTTGTTCAGCTATTTTTATTTTTACATATCATTTTGAGTACACTTAGTGGTATTTTAACTATAACATCTTGTATAATGAAACTCATGCATGCATAGTATGTCTTAAAACACCACTGTTGTTTTGACTTAATTTGTATTAATTGGTTTGTGCTATTTCTGCTTTATCTGAGTTGTTTTTTTTCTTTAACAAATGAATGCCTAGTTTGCCACAGCTGAGCTAAAAAGCCAAATCATACTTTTAATAGATTTGCAATGTTTGCTTTCTCTGCTTAACATTTAAATTATGTAAGATATGACATGAATTTCAACTGCTTGGTTGCTCTATGTCCCCACCCTCCCACCCCCAGTAGGGGACAGACTTTTTTTTTAAATGAATTTTATGTTTGCAGTTTGCCTTCACTGCTAAAGGCTAAACATAAATCTGGGTAGTGCATGTTACAGTATTCTTTCAAATGCCTGGGATCCCATAATAGTGTAGTACTTAGTTTCTAAGTACTTAGTACTTAGATAGGACTGGATGTCAGGCAGTAGTATCCACTGAGCACTTTAGTGCCAAGGACTGTGAAGAGAAGGAACAAAATACTGAGGGAGAGGGGCGCCTGGGTGGCTCAGTTGGTTAAGCGTCCGACTTCGGCTCAGGTCATGTTCTAGCGGTCCGTGAGTTCAAGCCCCGCGTTGGGCTCTGGGCTGACAGCTCAGAGCCTGGAGCCTGTTTCAGATTCTGTGTCTCCCTCTTTCTCTGACCCTCCTCTGTTCATGCTCTCTGTCTCAAAAATAAATAAACGTTAAAAAAAAATTTTTTTTAAATAAAAAAAAATACTGAGGGAGAGAGGCCCCCTTCTCCTCCCCCAATACAAGAGAAATAATGACACATGCTTTCTGTGGAACAACATAAGAATTAGAAGTTCAAAATAATATACTAACAAAGCAAGGGCTTGAGTGCTCAGAGGGTATGGAACTGAAATTCAGGGCTCAAGTTGTAATCTGAAGTTCAGATGAGGGTAGCTGTGGTAAACTACAAATGAGGTACAGAAGGGGCAGTTCTGGGGGGCAGCCAGTGTGTGCTAAACCTAGGAAGTTCACACATTTTACTCTTACTGGAAACTATGTCCTAAATTGAATTGGAACTCCTGATTTTGTTATGTGAATGGGAGTAAAGATATAGAACTTTTACCCCTTATTATTTTTTTTAATCATTGCTTAGCTTTCAAAAGTCTTACTAGACAAATTTCAGAATCAGTGAAACTTGATAATTTAAATACAATTTAAGCATCTGTAAAATAGTTAACAATGGCACACTTCCTGGCACAGAAAGTTCAGTATACAAAATGCTAAAAATTATATAATAGCAGCATTTTAGAAGCTATATAACATATGGTTGTAGTGTTAAGCTGTCACTGTTTCTCATCTGGTGAAAAATAAAGCATTAGGTATATGCCCTGAGATCTTCAGATTTGTACATATTCTTCTGAAGCCTTTATTACTATCTTTGGGTTCCATGCCAGGGGATAATGAGGTCATGTTTAGTGCTGTTCAAGGAAGGAAAACCAAATTATGTTGTAGAGGTTCTAATGTGTTAATGTTTTGCTGTATGCTTTTCTATAATATTCCCAGACAGAAAGTCTTAAACTTGTGTAAGTACATGGAGAAAAGTCTACTGAGATACTAAACTCCATCCTCCCTCAAAATGGGATCAGTTGCTGCTGCTGCTCCAATCACTACTCTGTTCTGTACGGCACAGTAGTATTCCGTGTAAAAAATTACCATTTTACAAACCAAATAGAAGATAGAATGGAAGAAGAGGCCCCTTGTATGACAGCAAACAAAAAGTTCTTTTACACACCAAAAAATGTGTAACATTTTTATCAAGAAACCTAAAAATGCTACTGTGGTTCACAAAGAAGACTTAAAGAAATAGAAAAACACACTATATTCTTGGATTTGAAAATGCAAGTTCTTAACTATCAATTCTGAAAGCTAGTAACTAACTGTAAACTCTGAAATCTGTAAACTAACTGGCATTCTAAAATAAAAAACCTAAAAGGATTAAAAAAACCAAAAAACAAAAACCAAACTCCACCAGTCTGTTGTCAGGTATTTGTGTAAGCTCATTTTGTAGATGAGTGAAATGAAGGTCATCAAATAACCTCTCCAGGGTTACAAAGCTAGGGGGTGGTTAAAGCAAGGCTTCCCAGTAAGGTGAGTTTGAGGGCTCAGATGTAATAATAGCTAAGATATAGTAAGCACTTACATCATTAACCGTTACTGTTCCAGGTAAAGCACTATATATTTTTTTCAGATAGAACAACATCTAAATATATGTAGAAAATAGGAATTTGTGAGACTTTTCTAGAGAGGTTCTAAGGATAATGCATGCTTCGTTTATAGATTTATGGGTCCTTTAGAATTCCTGCCTCCCCGTCCCACTCTTCCCCATCCCTAAGCAGTGTTCCAGCACCTTCTCCTATGATCTGCTCTTCTGCTTCTTTATATGTCAGATAATCTTATATAGTATGTGGATTTTTTGGGGCTGTCTATTATGTTCTGTTAGTCTTTTTGCCTATTCCTATGTCCATGTCATTCTTTCTTTCTTTCTTTTTTTTTTTTTTACAGAAAAGTTTTATTCTTTCTTATGAGAACTCCTGGCAACATTTAAATATATACCATAACTATGGTGTTAGCTATAGTCATTATGTTGTATGTTACATCCCCAGTATTATTATTATTTTTTAAATTTAATTTTTATTTTTTTAAAATTTACATCCAAATTAGTTAGCGTATAGTGCAACAATGATTTCAGGAGTAGATTCCTTAATGCCCCTTTCCCATTTAGCCCATCCCCTCTCCCACAACCCCTCCAGTAACCCTCAGTTTGTTCTCCATATTTATGAGTCTCTTCTGTTTTGTCCCCCTCCCTGTTTTTATATTATTTTTATTTACCTTCCCTTAGGTTCATCTGTTTTGTCTCTTAAAGTCCTCAGATGAGTGAAGTCATCTGATTTTTGTCTTTCTCTAATTTCACTTAGCATAATACCCTCCAGTTCCATCCACGTAGTTGCAAATGGCAAGATTTCATTCTTTTTGATTGCCAGGTAATACTCCATTGTGTGTATGTATACATACATATACATACATGTACATATACATACATGTTTATATACGTATACATATATACACACACATACATACTTACATACCACATCTTCTTTATCCATTCATCCATCGATGGACATTTGGGCTCTTTCCAGACTTTGGCTATGGTTGATAGTGCTGCTATAAACATGGGGGTGCATGTGTCCCTTCAAAACAGCATACCTGTATCGCGTGGATAAATGCCTAGTAGTTCAATTGCTGGGTCGTAGGGTAGTTATACTTTTAGTTTTTTTGAGCAACCTCCATACTGTTTTCCAGAGTGGCTGCACCAGCTTGCATTCCCATATGTCATTCTTTCTTAATTTTATAAATGGTTAGGACAAGCCTTGCTGATGTGTTCATTCAATAAAAATTTCATTGAACGAATTATTTGTGGCCAGTACTATGTGCTAGGAACTTTATAAGTGCTGGCAAAACCTCACTGACCAAAGCAAAAAATTCTCATGGAGCTGACTCTTGTAAAGAATTTCTCGGGTATTTTTCCTGTTTATAAATTTTATAACCATCTTGTGGTTCTGTCAAGTTCAGTGGTAAACTCAATAGGTTTATTTATTTTAGATTGTATCATATAAAGGAAAATTGACATTTTGACAATTATGTCCATGAACATAGAATGCTTTTCACTTCAGATATATCTCCCCCTGCCTTTGGCCAGCTGACCAGTTGCTTGCCTGCCTGACTTCCTTCTTTCCTTCGTTTTTATATGTTTATTTAGAGAGAGAATGAGAGAGAGGGTGTGTGTGTGTGTGTGTGTGTGTGTGTGGGCGGGCGGTGAGGGGACAGAGAGAGAATCCAAACCAGGCTGCACTGCACGCTCAGCACAGAGCCAGACATGGAGGCTTGATTTCACAATTGTGAGATCATGACCTGAACCAAAATCAAGAGTTGGATGCTTAACTGATGGAGCCACCCAGGTGCCCTGGCCTTTATTTAAAGCTTTATAATTTCTTTCTGTAAAGGTCTAGAATATATTTTATTAGATTTACTCCCAGTTACTGTATATTTACTGTTGCTATTATAAATGGCATCGTCTGCTTGGCTTAAGTTTTGTAATGGCTTTTGTACAGAAATGGCTTTTTTTGGGAGGGGGTTCTGGGGATCATTATATAGATTTTTGTATCCAAACACCTTGTAGAATTCCGTTGGCAATAATCTGTATCTTCTGTGGGGTTTTCTGTATTAATAAACATATCAAATAATTTTTTTTTCAATTCTGTTTTTTCATATTGCATTGGTTAGGACTTTAAAATATAGTATTGAATAAATGTAATAAAATGAATAATAAATAATAAATATAAATAAATAGTGGACATTATTTCTTGTTCTTGATTTTTAAAGTTTCACTGTTAAAAAAATATTTCTGCAGGTTTTTAGTTTCCTCTAGTCCCACTTGCTATGTATTTTTAAGATCAGGTGTGACATTTTCTCATGCTTTTCCTGTATCTGTTATGATCATGTTATTTTTCCTTTAATCTGTTCATGTGGTGAATTATATTTGTAACTTTTCAAGAAAAAAAAGCCAATGTATCTTTCTGTTCTGGATTCATGGAATAGGTTCATAATGTGCATTCTTGTTTACATATTGTTTACATACTGTTGGATTCTGTTTGCTAATATTTTATTTATGGGCTTTTGTTTTTTTTTTTTTTTTTTTTTTTTATGGTTTAGTGAAGTTGACCTGTAATTTTCATTTTACCTAATGTCCTTGTCTGATTTGGTATCTAGATTTTACAGGCCTCATGAATTGAGGAATATTTCCTCCTTTCGTTTCCTCTGAATCTGTGTACTACTGGAATTATCTGCTCCCTGAAAGTTTGGCGGAACTGGCTTTTACCACTTCTGGACCTGATTTTTGTATATGTGTAGCAAGGTTCTTTTCTTTCTTAATTTTTTCTTCTTATGGTCTTAGGACTCTTCAGGATTCCCCTCCCTCCCTTCCTTCCGAGTGTTGAGCGTGGTAGAGGTAGAGAGAGAGAGAGAGAGAGAGAGAGAGAGAGAGAGAGAGAAAACCCCAAGCAGGCTCCATGCTCAGCACAGAGCCCAATGTGGGGCTGAACCCCACCACCCTGGGATCATGACCTGGGCTGAAATCAGGATGCGCGACGCCCAACTGCCTGAGCCAGGTGCCCCAATTCAGGCATTCTAATTCTGTCCCAAGACACGGGTTAGCTCAAATGAGAGTAGGGAGGTCTTACTGATAAGAAAACACAGGAAAGGAAGAACTTCAGGAATGAGTCGGAATTTGAACTGGAGACTAGACTTTGGGCCAGAAACAAGTTGGGGGTGGGTGGGAGGGAAAGGATCTATTTCTGAGATTTTGTTCAGTAACAAGGATCTCCTCCCGCCAGGCTGAAGTGGGAATAGGTGGGCTAAAGTGGTCTTAGCAAGTTGACCACTCCCTGCTCCCTACTCCCACTCACTCCGGAGTGATGAAACAAAGGTGCACCAACAGAACACAGGACATGGCAGAAGTAGCAAACAGATTCGGGTTTAACCCCTACCTTCCGCTGGGACTTTAGATATTTTGGTACTTTTTGATCATTCTTCAGAGAGTAAGTATAAAGAATAAGGGACTTCGGGGCGCCTGGGTGGCGCAGTCGGTTAAGCGTCCGACTTCAGCCAGGTCACGATCTCGCGGTCCGTGGGTTCGAGCCCCGCGTCGGGCTCTGGGCTGATGGCTCGGAGCCTGGAGCCTGTTTCCGATTCTGTGTCTCCCTCTCTCTCTGCCCCTCGCCCGTTCATTCTCTGTCTCTCTCTGTCCCAAAAATAAATAAACGTTGAAAAAAAAATTTTTTTAAAAGAATAAGGGACTTCAGTGCCATCCTTACGGAGTTCCCTGCTCCATTCCACCACCTTTCCACTAAGAGAAATGTATTGAGAAAATATAAAATTTGCTCCCGATTAGCTAGCTCTTCTGTGCTAGTAGAAGGGGAGACTGTATTATGGACAGTCCCCAAAGGTTTAAAAGTATTGACCTGTATTTAGTTCTTTACAGTCAGTTTATCTTTTATCATTATGTTGCTTAAGTTACTAAGAAGATTAACTTGTATTTTCAAGGTTTTCCCATATCTTGTATCCTGTTTCTTTTCATAATTGCTTTTAGGATCTTGAAAAATAAATTTCGAAATAAATTATTTAGTATTTTTATTTTTGTCAATCCATGCAGTTTTATACAAACACAGTATATTTAGTGCCTTTCAGAAAAATCCCTTTCCTCTGCTTTTTACATAAGTTTTCCTGAAAGCACTAAAAAATTGATTAAGGCAAATCTCTGGGCCAACCTGGTTTCATTTTGAAGACTAAGTATGAATGAGTTTCTACAGGAAAAATTTTCCATTGCTTTTGTTTATAGATTGAAATTAGGGAAATGAACAAGTAAATGAGTGTTGCTTAATGAAGCTCTTTTAAAATTTTTGACTTAAAAATTTTTTTTGACTTACTCTCCAGTTTCAGTGTCAGTTGACTTGACTTTAGGTAGAGAGCATGTGACTTTAGACAAGCATGCAATCATTCAAGGTATGCTGCTGCTTAAGAAAAAGACTTTAAAAAATGTGTTAGAACATGGGGAAAAAAAAGATCTTGCTCTCTTGTGGTTTCACAGGGTGCCAGAGGTCTGGTTGCTTGTATGTTTCACTCAATTGCTTTCTGTTCAATGAGTAGGATCACTACCGTGCCTCACAACTTTGCAGACTCACTGCAGAGGAAATAGCAAGAGGTAAAAATGACCTCAAATGAATGTGGCTTTTTTGTGGGATGGAGTGAGTAGACAGTGTGCTACAACTAAATAAATCAATTATGCAGGAAGACCTTTACTTAACTCATCTTTATATTCTTTTCACACTGTGACTACCCCTGCCCCTATCATTTCTTGTTCTTTAAACATTTGTAAAGTGATTAGTTTGTTGCATGTATGTAAATGATTACAGTTGAGTTGTCTATAATTTTATAATCTTATTATCATTTCTCTAGTAAGCTCTTTCTTTTCCTCTTTTGGGCTGACAGCTTGCTTACTGTGAGTGCCTTAAGGTAAGAGATCTTAGACTCAGTATGGGTTGAATGGAACTAACTTCCTTTATCTCATCATGTTGGATTCTCTTGCATCTGTTTTTGCTAGTTTATCCTGCAAGTTTCTATTGTTTTGGTTGTGTAACCATTTTGTACTTGGAAAAATAAAACTTGTTTGTATTTTTCTACCATAAGTCTTGGGTAGCATCATGACCTTTTGTCAGTTTAGTATTGGGTATGAGATATTTTGATAACACTTTAAAGGGGAAGGAGAAATCATTATGTATGGTGAACTTGTAGTTATCGTGCTCTCAGAAGGTGGAAGGGAGTCTGGATAGTTTTATATCTGTGTTTATTGCAATGCCGGTGATACATACCTAGGAAACACTCCTTTGCCTGCTGGCCAGCTTATTACCAGTGTCAAGGTTGACTGAGATGTGTGGGGAAGATTTGAGGTCTGGACATTTTACTCCATAAATACAGACAAAATAGAGGCAATACATTTATTTTGTTTTCCGAAGGTAGCTCTCAGTGTAATGTAGTGGTTTTGGGCACCTAATCGAGCCAGACTGCTTGGAATCAGTCTCTACCACTTACTGCCTGTGGCTTTGAGCAAGTTACTGAACCTCTTATGTCTCCTTTTCCTCACCTGTAAGATGGAGACAAATAACAAGTACTTACTACCTCATGGACTTCTTGTGAGGTTTCAGTGAACTAATGTAAGCAAAATACTTAGTGCCTGGCACACGATAAACTCTGTAGAGGTATTGTTGCCAAATCAATACATGTGACTCAATGTGTATCTGATGTATGTGTCCCTGAAGGAGTTTGAAATGTAAAACTTAATTTTTCTGCAAGTCTGATCTGCAGTGACTTTTGAATAGCCTCAAAAGTGGGGACTGAAAGAATCAATAAAATATCTGTACTTCGGTTGTCTTTACTGTACACTGTCTGCCTTCCTCAGGAAATATTTCTTTTGCCTCAGCTGTTCCATGGCCTGGCCGAGTCTGGCTCTTTTGTGATGACCACAGCAGGGAAGCTTGTCCTGGGAGACTGGGTGAGAGTCCCATTGGTTAGGCACAGGAATACTGCCGTGGAACAAGGGGTTTGCTTCTAAGGGCACCTACCTGAACAGATGCCATTTCATCCCTGGGCACTGTAGTGTTAAAAGAGTGAACGTCCAAAAATAGGATTTATTACGATAGTGATTCATTCATTCAACAAATATTTCTCTAGGGTTTATGTGCATGGCCTTAAGGAGTTTGCAGAGACAGGGTTTTCCTGTTCTAAAGTAGAGTGTTAGTCCTGACTGAAGGGGAAAAACATGAAAATGATTTTGCTCTTCCTGCTGTCTCTAAAAATGGACTGATTCTCCTTTATGTATTTATTTGTTTACTTTTGAGAGAGAGAGGGCACAAGCGAGGGGAGGGGAGAGAGAAGCGGGGCTCGTGGTCTCCCTACACAGGGCTCGAACTCACGAACTGTGAGCTCATGACCTGAGCCAAACTCAGATAGATGCTTAACGACTGAGCCTCCCAGGCGCTCTGGCCTGATTCTCTTTTAGAAGTGTAGTTGATGATTGCTCTCTTCATATATTTGAAAGCTTGGGTATGATTTGTTTTGTGGAGGAAGGTCAAAAGGAAAAACTGGTAAGTTCTCTCACCTCTGAGTTTCTTGTTGATAAAATGACGTTTCTTAGAACTAAAGAAATGTCCGGCGCATTTTGTTTCCCAAATAATTTAGTGAAATGTCAATATGAATTTATTCATGTTGGCTCTAAAATATTTTATTAAGATATTCTGCATCTTTACAGGTCTGTCTTGCATTTTGTAAATAAATTTGTTCCTGGCAAGATGTATGAATAATTTTTGAATTGTATTTCCCCACTGATGTAGAGGATTACAAGCTGTGGCACTGCTCAAGTGACACCTGCACCCCAGAACTGTGAAGGTAGCAGTGTCAGTTGGTAGTCCATCCACATCTCTGCTTCCACGGTACTTTTTGCTAAACTCACCCTAGCATATATCACTCAGAAACTGTAGTATCTTATCCATTCCGAGACATTAATAAACTTTTTAAAATGTTTCTTTATTTTTGAGAGAGAGCCAGAGCAAGGGAGCACAAGTGTGTGAGTGGGGGAGGGACAGAGAGAGAGGGAGAGAGAATCCCAAGCAGGCTCAGCACTATCAGCACAGAGCCCGACGTGGGGTTCGATCTATCAACCGTGAGATCATGATCTGAGCCAAGATCTAGAGTCGGACGTGTAACTGACTCACCCATCCAGGCACACTGAGACATTAAAAAATTCGTATTTTAATGTCTTTGTAGATAGGATGCATCTTCCAATTGATGGCATCCTAGAGTCAACAAAAGATGGGATTTGTTTTCTTGCCTCTGGTTTGACCATGAGTATGTACCCGGAGGGCAAGAATTGTTACTCAATTTATTTTTGTTATCTCCAATGTCTGACTTGCATTTAGACGCCCACTTTTGCTGAATTGCAGTGTAGCAGTTTTTAGGGTCATCTCACTTAAGTGTTGATTGAAATGAGAGTTTCTTCAGAACACTTCTGCAGGAGGAGGCAAATATTTAAGAGGAGGGCCTGGTAAATGTTAATAAGTAGTTCACGATGACTTCTACTTTCCCCTCTTGCATCCATTCTGTCTTTCTCCTGTGGTTGATTGTCTTGCTTCATACTGATGCCTACCTCAGTGACAAAGTATTAGTACACTTTACCTGAATTTGTTGCTTTTAGCAGATTCCAGTGAAGTGAAAGACTAAGAATGATATGTTTTTATTTATGATATAGTATTATCTTGTGAGTATCCTTTGAATATTGCACTGTGCCAAAGTCACTTCTCATTATGTAAATGAGGAAATGGGGAGTCCTTGTGTTTAGGGACATAATGTTTATTTTAGTCCATGGTGAAGAACGACCAAACTTCTGCACGTAAGTTTCTGCTTTAGAAGAATCTCTTCTGAACTATTTTTTGTTACTTTTATTGGTTTGAGATTATCGTATTTATAAGTAGCTCTGTGATTATGAGACTTGGGGCTTTCACACCCTTATCACTGTAAATCATCTGATTTGCTTGAAAGGTAGTGTAGGTCTAGCCTCCCTTTATCTTGCCCCTGAGTACCTTAATTATCAGTCTTGCAAAATCTAGATGTAATCTTAGTGCTAGAAGAAACTGCTTAGTGGCCCTAGTTTTCCATAGCTTTTATATGTAGGTGATTAGAAAACTGAGACCTTAATTACTATTTTTCTGGAAATGATTTTCATGTCAATTTTTTAAAAATAGACTTTATTTGAGAAAAGTTTTAGGGGTGCGTGGATTTAAACGCCTGTCTCTTGATTTTGGCTCAGGTCATAATCTCAGGGTTTGTGAGTTTGAGCCCCACTTGGGGCTCTGCGCTGACAATGTGGAGCCTGCCTGGGATTCTCTCTCTCTCTCTGCGCCTCTCTCTCCCCCTCTTTCTGCCCCTCCCCTGCTCGCTCTCTCAAAAAAATAAAAAATTTTAAAAAAGTTTTGGTTTACAGAAAAATTGAGAAGATAAAACAAAAGTTTCCATATACCCAGCACCCGGTTTCTCTATTATTAACCTCTTAAATTATATGGTATGTTTTTTAATAACTAATGAACCAATATTGATACTTTATTATTAACCGAAGTTAATACTTTATTCAGGTTTCCATAGTTCTTACCTAATAATCTGTTTTCTGTTCTGTGGTCCCATCAGGATACTGCATTACATTTCATTGTCATGTTTCCTTAGATTCCTCTTGGCTGACTTCCTTTCTTTTTGGTGACCTTGACCATTTTGAAGAGAACTTAGCAAGTATTTTTGTAGAATGCCCCTCTATTGGAATTTGTCTGATGTTTTTCTTATGACCAGACTGGGGTTTTGGGTTTTGGGGAGGAAGACACAGGTGGAAAGTGCCATGCTTATCACATCACATCAAGGGTGTGCACTGTCAACACGATTCTTGACTCTTGATGTTGACCATAGTTGTCTGGCTGAGGATAGTGTGTGTGTGGTTTCTCTGCTCTAAAGCTACTAGTCTCCTTCCCCCTGTGTTCCATGTTCTTCGGAAGGAAGTCATTGTGTGTAGCCCACACTGAAGGAGTGGGGAGGCTGTGTAATTTTGAACAAACATATTTAGATGGCAGAACAGATTGAAAATGTACCTGGAGTTAGTGAAATTTTTGTTTTCAACAAAACCATTGCTGTTTAACCTGCATTCAGAGATTTGGTTTGGCAACAAGTTTTCTTTCTCAGTGTTTCAACCTGCACAATTGCGTGGCAGCTACTAGCTGTTCCTCTTTACCTACCTTTTGTGCCATCTATCTATCTGATAATTATTTTTGAGAAAATAAAATGAAAGTGAAATGTGGGAGATCATTAGTCAAACTCTTGAATAAAACTTGTTAATATTTTGATCTTCATCGGCTGCTTTTCACCACTTAAAAATATTATTTCTAAAATCAAGTGCTTGGTTGATATGTAAATTATGATTAGAGACCAGAACAGTTTAGGACCCAAAATGATCAAGGGAAAGCACCTTGTCGGAAACCCCCATGACAATAGCCTCTCCTTGTAGTTCCCATTTGTGTGTTTCAATTATAAGGCTTATGTTAAAATTAGATCAGAATTTCCATTGTAGACCCTCAATTTCATAGTTGTGTAACTGCCATATTAACTTGATTGTAAACAAAGGCGTGTAATGATGGGCCTTACTTGAGCAATTAAGGGGAGAAATTGTGAGGACAGGATTTGATTCTGAAGGTGAGTTTAACATTTTTTCTTACGATTTTCCAAATTTCACAATGAATGAGGCTGTATTGTTTTATAATTAAACAACAACTAAAAATAATACAATTAGTTATGAATTCTTGACTCTATCATATTTTTTTGACTACTTTCCCCAAAGTTAGAACCATTTAAATCCATTTACTTTCTTTCACTTTTTGTGTTTTTGTTGACCAACTGAATCTTTCTAGTCCAGAGAACGAAAACTTCATGTGTCTATGTATATCTTTTTGCAGTAGATTGTAACGCTGCTACTATGAAGGCAGCTCAGTTTTTCAGTTCTACTAGCTTGTGAATAGAAAACTATTCTGTTTTTTCACTCACTTTTCTTGGGCTTGTAAAATGCACACAAAAAATTATTAGGGAGAAGGAAGGAGTTCATATTTTATAGATGAGTGTATTAGTTTCCTAGGTCTGCTATAACAAATTAGCACAAGTTTGGTAGCTTTAGACAATAGAAATGTATTCGCTCATGGTTTGGGGGACCAAAACCTTGAAGTCAAGTTGTCGGCAGAGTTAGTTTTCCTCTGGAGGCTCTGAGTGATAATCCCGTTCCATGCCTCTCTCCCAGCTTGCAGTGATTCTTGGCAGCCCTTGTTGTACTTGGCTTGTGTGGACACATTACTCCAGTCTCTGTCTCTGCCTTCACGTGGCCTTCCGTTCTGGGTCTTGTCTGTTTGTGTCTCAGATCTTCTACTCTTTTCTCTTATAAAGATGCAAGGATTTGATTTAAATCCAGGATGATCGCATCTGTACATCCTTAATTGTATCTGCAAAGACCCTATTTCTAAATAAGGTCCCATTCATAGGTACTGGGGTGTTAGGAGTTAGGAGTTCGTCTTTTTTTGAGTGCCACAGTTCAGCCCACTACAGTGAGTAAACCTTTTCTTGAATCTGCAAGTAAGCACTGTAAAAGTACTTTTACTAAACAGAGTAATAGTTTTAGTAGCTGACTTAAGTACATACAAATGTGATTCAGAATTTAGTTGCATATTTATTTTCTCTTCGTGTGGTTTGCGATTGATGTGGCATTCTTGTACTGTGAAATTAGGCTGTGCACATATAGACAAGCTATAATTTGGGACGTTTAAATGGTGTGAGTAAAGTCTTAAATTCTGTGGACACATGCCATTTAGCTCTTGACTTTTTAAATCTACATATTTGGGTATTTTTGTAAGACGAATGTATGGTTCCTTTTGATAGGAACCATGTTTGTCTCCACTTAAAAGAGTTTAAATTTATCCAGTGATCTAGTCTGATTTAAATTTGTGTGCCGCAAGGAGGGATTTCATAGAAGCCAAGAATTGCTGGGTGGATAAATGAGGTTAAATAATCAGAAGTAAGAAGGGTAGTCCTTGGTGTGAATAGACAGAACCACTTTCTGAGAAGTGCTGGCCCAGCCTCCTGGCTTGTGGTTTGGAGGAAACCTCTGGTGAGAACATTCTCTCCTTCTCTCCCACTTTGAAATGGAAGCCATGAGAAATTTAGTTCTTATTGTTATTAGGAGAAGAGGTTCAATAAGGCCTTTTTTTTTTTTTTTTTTTTTTTTTTAAGTTCACCTGTGCTATAGACCCATGGCTATAGTATTTGGTAATGTCATTTTTAAAAACAAGCCCCATCCCCCATCCATTCTCGATCCGCATAGGTCTGTTCTGTTTTGTAGCACTTGTTTCAAAAATTGTCATCTTTATTCTGCTTGCTTATGTATTGTCACCCTTACTAAGATGTGAGCTCCACAAGCACCAGGGCCGTATCAGTTTCATTCTCTCTCAGGACTGTACCCCAGCTTCTGAGTAGTAAGTACTTATCAAATATTTGTTGAATGAATGACCTTGATATACCGTGGATACTTTTGAAATCCATACATAGAGACTTATCTCATTCTTTCAGTGGCACTTTACTATTCTATAATGGATCTACCATAATTCATTTAACATTTCCTGTTAATGGACTTTTAGGTTGTTAATAGTTTTTCACAATAACAAAGCTCATTGAACATTTTGCCTGGGTGTATATATATCTTTGGTAGTTCACAATGTTAATATCCTTCATTTGTACCTATGTTTCTATAAAATAATTAAGCACATTTAAAAATGTATTATTTAAGGGCATCTGGGTGGCTCTGTCAATTAAGTGTCCGACTCTTGATTTCGGCTCAGGTCATGATCTCCTGGTTCGTGAGATTGAGCCCCGTGTCAGGCTCTGGGCTGACAGCATGGAGTCTGCTTGAGATTCTCTCTCTCCTCTCTCTCTGCCCCTCCCTGCTCCCGCGTGTGTGCGCTCTCTCTCTCACTCTCTCAAAGTAAATAAACTTAAATTATTTCAGTAATACATTTTTTAAGTATAATTGACCAACATTTTTCTAAATATGTATAAAGTGCTTCCCCCCCCCCCTTTGAATCAATAGAAATCTTTTGTCACAACATCTTAAAGGGCATCATAAGCACCATGTACCGACACACTGCTTTGATTACGTCTGTGGGATGGTTCTTGGCTAATCCCTATGGATTAGAAGTATCAGAAGACTTCTGTCTGTTGCATAGCAAGAGTGGGAAAGGAAGGCAACAGCCAGTATAGAGTAAGATTAGAGCATCAAACTCAGCAGTGGTTTTCATTTTATTTAGAATAAAACCCAAAGTCGTTACCATGGCCTACAGGCCCTGACTGCCTCCATTCATGTACTGTTCTCCCTGTCGTTGATTGTCATAGCCACGCTGCCCTCCTTGCTGCTGCTCAGCCATGTCACCCATACTCTCACGTCACTACCTTTAATGTGATGTTCTCTCTGCCTGCAGTGATCTTCCTCCACATAGCAGCGTGGCTGATTCTCTCCACTGACCTTGGATTTTGTCCTCAAATGTCACATTGCCGGCAAAGTCCTCCCTGGCCCTCAATATCACATTCTCCTTGCTAGCTTTTGCTGCTGTCAGCCCCTTTATTTTCCTTTAGAGGTCATATGACCTTTGCTATATTATAAATATTTATATGTTGACGGTCAGCCTTCCACAGAACTGCCACAGCCCCATGAGACCTGGATTCCGTCCTCAGCTCCTTAGACACTGTAGGTGCTCTGTTAGCATTTGTTAAAAGTTGAGTAGAACGTGGGCTGTGAAAATCACCAGCCACCTTTACCTCTAGTTGTGCTCCTACAGATCATTCATTCTCTGTTCTAGAAGAGATGAGAAATTAAGATGGGTTTTAGGATATTTGTATGTGGCAGTGGATTGAAGGGAAAGGAAATGAAAAGGGAAGTAACAGGCCAGGCTCTGGGCAGCAAAAGGAGTTGGTTAGTTACCTGCTTTATGGGGCAGTCTTTCCTTTCTAAGTTTGGAAAGGAAGAGAACCATTTTTTAAGTGCTTGCTTTTTTTTTTTTTAATTTTTTTTCAACGTTTTTTATTTATTTTTGGGACAGAGAGAGACAGAGCATGAACGGGGGAGGGGCAGAGAGAGAGGGAGACACAGAATCGGAAACAGGCTCCAGGCTCCGAGCCATCAGCCCAGAGCCTGACGCGGGGCTCGAACTCACGGACCGTGAGATCGTGACCTGGCTGAAGTCGGACGCTTAACCGACTGCACCACCCAGGCGCCCCTTAAGTGCTTGCTTTGAGCTAAGCAGTGTACAGGGTATTTGACTGTGCCATTTAATCTCCACAGTAGCCCTTTCAAGTGAGAATCATTATGGTCATCTGATAGGTCAGGAAATTGAGATTTAAGATTTATTAAAGAGATTTAAATTTTTTTTTTAACGTTTATTTATTTTTGAGACAGAGAGACACAGCATGAACGGGGGAGGGGCAGAGAGAGAGGGAGACACAGAATCGGAAGCAGGCTCCAGGCTCTGAGCCATCAGCCTAGAGCCCGACGCGGGGCTCGAACCCGCGGACCGTGAGATCGTGACCTGAGCTGAAGTCGGACACTTAACCAACTGAGCCACCCAGGCGCCCCTAAAGAGATTTAAATAACCTTCCTAAGATCTCATACCAGTCAAATGGGATATCCAGGCCTGACAGACTCCAAAATCCACATTCATTCCTACACTTAGTTTATAATACCTGAAGGGGGAGTCTGTGTATATTAATAATTTACATTTTACATAGTGGCATAAAAATATTAGTAAATTTTTATGCATCTTATTTGACTCCTTGTAACAAACTTTTGAAAGTAGCTATAACTTCAACTTCCCAGGTAATAGTATTTTGTGTTAGTGATGTGCTTTGCTGCAAATTCTACAGCTAGAAAGTAGTGGGAGCTACGGCTGTAAGCAAACCTTCCTGGCTTAAAATCTGAT
Source organism: Lynx rufus (assembly GCF_022079265.1). Lineage (NCBI taxonomy): Eukaryota > Metazoa > Chordata > Mammalia > Carnivora > Felidae > Lynx > Lynx rufus. The sequence goes on along the minus strand of NW_025814897.1, from coordinate 70,672,777 downwards.
ATTCTTTCTATTTTATCATACACATAAAAACAAAGGAATTCTTTATATCATATACAAATTACATTTGACACAGTGTAGGAGCTAAACATGCCATACTAGAATTAGCTGGAGTCTTTTAAAAGATCATACAAAGCAAACTCTTCATTCACACTGAAAGTCAAGACAGAGGTTGACTCCTCCAGGAACACTTCTCTAGTTGTAGAGCTGGGACTATAATCAGGTGTCTTCACACGCTCATGCTCTGCTTTTATTGTTAAAGAGTTTGTGTTTAATATGTCTAGGTCTTTCCCCTTGATTCCCTCTTTCATTCACATGTTTTGGATTTCAAAGCCTCCAGTAAATTTTCCCTCCCATCCAGTGTCTCCCAGCAACCAGGTTGGGTTCTTCCCACAGGTAATGGTATTTGTGTATCTTTCTTGTGTATCTTTCCAGAGATATTTTATGCACCATAAAGCAAATAGGTAAACTATTTAACAACATATCTTGGAGATTACTCCACATTATTAGTACATGAAGTCATTCTTTTTTTAATGGCTGCATTCATATTGAGTGAGTGTTTTATAATTTAAGCAGTCATTTACTGAAGGACATTTAAGTTGCTTCCATTCTTTTAGATTAAAAAAAATTCAATAATGAATAATCTTGTACATGTTGTTTCCTATGAACAGATGTATTGGTAAGATACATTTCCAGAAGTGAAATTGCTAGATCAAAAAGTGTGTGTGTGTGTGTGTGTGTGTGTGTGTGTGTGTGTATGTATAATGTTTTATGTTGCCATCCTTAGACCTTTATTCTTAATGTAGAAATGGAGTGTTTTCATTTTGAATGAAACTTTTAATTTTTTTTCTATTTGGCAATAGCAGTTTATAATTTTAAAGGTAAGTTATTTTAAGAGTAACAAGATTTCTTTTTTAAACTGGTGCATGTTGCATGCTTTGATGTTAACGTGGCAGATTAAAGAAAGTGTAATGGAAGTGGTGTTGCTTTGGAGTCAGACCTGAATTTGGATCTCAGTTCTACCAACCTACTGACTTTGTGACCTCTGATAGGTCATTTAGCTGCTGAACCTCAATGATCTCATCGGGAACAATACCAGCCTTACAGAGTTGTTGTGTAGAACTACTGTATTTCATTGATTCTAAGAGACATTTCCCCCTGCATTCTGGTGTCTCTGACATTGAGAGGCTTCATAATCAAAGACATGCCATAGTTGATATTTTTTTATTCTTTCTTGGCACATAAATTAATGTTGGTCTTAAATTTGATGGCATATTAGAATTGATGAAGTAGGGTAGTAATTCACAAACTGGCACAAGTGAACTGTGCTAGGGTATGGTATAGGCAGAGCAAGTTCAGTGTGATGGGGAAAGTTCAGGGTTGAGGTGGACTGGATGGGTGTTAGGGGAGAAGGAATGTATAGCAATGGAAGTTTTGTTCTAGGTAGCAGTTACCACAAGCAGATGCACCGCATAGTAGAAGGATAGTGCAGTTGGTTGATGGAGCACAAGGGCAGATATAACCCACAAATCTGGGTATATGGAAGTTGGAATTATGGCAGATTGTTGGTTGGTAACAGGACTTTGGTCCGGGATTGAGATTTAGGAACTGTGTACTAATTTAAGGTAGGAAGACTTTAAAATAACGGGGCTATAGGAAAAAATTTTGCAAATGATAGATCTTGTGAGGGATTTGTATCCAGAATATATAAGGAACTCTTACAGCGAACAGTAAAAAGGCAACCCAGTTTAAAAGTGGGCAAAGATTTGAGCAGACATTTGTCCAAAGAAGGTACACAAATGGACAATAAGCATGTGAAAAGATACTCAATATCCTGTTAGGGGAAATGCCAATGAAAACTGTAAGGAGGGGCACCTGGCTGACTCAGTCATTAGAGCACGTGACTCTTGATCTTGCAGTTGTAAGTTTGAGCCTCATGTTGGGTGTAGAGATTACTTAAAAAAAAATAAAAAAAAACTGTAAGGAGATATTACTGTACATCCACTAGGATGGCTAGAATTAAAAAGACACGTACATGTTCAGCAATAAGTATTGGTGAGGATACTGAGAAATTAGAACCCTCAAACACTGTTGATGGGAATGTAAAATGGCATAGCTACTTGGAAAACAAATGGCAGTTCTTCAAAAAGTTGAACATAGAGTTACAGTATGACCCAGCAGTCCCAGCATTAGATACGTACCCAAGAAAAGTGAAAGCATATGTTCACCCAGAAGACTATACATGAATGTTCATGGCAGCATCATTCATAATAGCCAAAATACAAAAACAACTCAAATGTCCATTACCTGATATGATATATCCATGTGATGGCATATCACTGAGAAAGGAATGAGAAACAAAGTACTGATACATGCTGCAACATGGATGAACGTTAAAAATGTATGCTAATAAGTTAAAGAAGCCAGACCCAAAAGACCACATGATGTATGACTGGATTTACATGAAATGTCCCGATGGGTGGTTTAGTGGTCCTAGGAGTGGGAGGGGATGGGACAAGGGGAAAAGACTGCTAAGGGGTATAGGATTCCTTTTGGGGCTAGTGAAAATGTTCTGGAATTAGACAGTGATGATGGTTGCACAGCCTTGTGAATTACTAAAAACTGTTGAACAACATACTTTAAATGGGTGAATTTTATGGTATGTGAATTATATTCCAATAAAGCTCTTAAAAAGAGGCCCTAGTTCTAGGAATGGCCTGGATTACTTAGCAGATTACCAGTAGAAGAAAAGAGTTAAGTGTAGCAGCAGCCAATTATAACAGTTGGAACCCTGTGTTGATTGGGAAAGTCTGAGAAGAGGGTGGAGAGATGGTGATGTCGGGGTTGGGAATGAAACAGAAGCAGTTATCAGCATTGTTACTGTCCTGCTAAGGTCAGGCAAGTAAGAGCCAATAGTGCTGAGACTCTGAATGTGGATCTTGTAACGGTTGAAAATGCTTCCTGCCTAAAGTCAGTATTGGCTCTGAGGTCTGTGTGAGGTTCCCCCCGCCATGGAGGACTCTGATATGGACAGGAAGGATACAGAGATGGGACCCAGGTGAGGCCTGAACAGTTGCATGCCCCAGAGTTCAGGGGCTGTCTTGTTCATCTAAAATGTCCCACAGAGGCCAGTTGTTTAGGCAGCTTCAGTCCACATGAGGGTAGAGATAAGGAAGACTAACCTAGCTAAGGTAATAGCTATCAGAATAGGAAGGATGGGGTGGATAGGGACATTCCCTAGGAGATGAGATTCATTAAAGCAAGAACTGAAAGACACCATAAAGACTTGGTGTGCAAAAGGGAACATCATGGGATTTACTCAAACTTCCCATGGGGATAATATGAGCTATTTATTAATGTCCACATATCATACATATTTAGGCTTACGGCCCTCTGTTTATCACTTCTATCTGTGCCAGTTGTCATTGTACTTTAAAAAAATTGTTAATTCTTATCCTTAGGACTTCATTTAGGCTTTATATGTTATCTTTTGAAATGAGACTGCAATTATTGCAGGATGAGAGCAAATGAATAACTATTAAGTTCAAACAAGGGAAATAAACTCTATCATGCTGTAGGTAGAGGCCTCTGGCTTTCAGTTGCTCATTGGTTTCTAAATATTATGGCAGCTCTGAAGGATGGATATGTAGTTGTGTAGGCAGTACCTGAGTTAAGCTTGTCTTACCTACTAGTAATCTGTATATATGAATACTGGTTATAGCCTTGGCAGCCTCCCCACCCCCTTATCAAAATCACTCCCCTGGTACTGTGAACCAAAAATTTTTAGTTCACACGCAGTTCCTTAGTTTTACAAGTTGATAGGGTTTGTGGAGGGAAGGGAAAGAAGGAAAGAGGAAATCCTTTCTCTTTCCTTTTAAAGCCTGTGGGTTCAGGAGGATTAAAAGAATTGAGGAGTAAGGTAATGCTCCCTTTGGTGAGGTGACATCATGAAATGGTGGTTTACACCCTGAATAATTTTCCTTTCACAGAGTCTGAAGCTTTTCTTTCTCTTTTTGACCTGTGCCAAAAATGTTACTAAAGATTCATTTTGGTTTAGAATTTTGCTTTTTAATTTTTTTTTTTAATGTTTATTCATTTTTGAGACAGAGAGAGACAGAGAGCATGAATAGGGGAAGGTCAGAGAGAGAGGGAGACACAGAATCTGAAACAGGCTCCAGGCTCTGAGCTGTCAGCACAGAGTCTGATGCGGGGCCTGAACTCATGGACCGCGAGATCATGACCTGAGCCGAAGTCGGACGCCCAACCGACTGAGCCACCCAGGTGCCCCAGAATTTTGCTTTTTAAAAGAGCAAGCATCACTTGAAGGGGTGAGCTGGGGTGAACTCCTACCACAGCGTGCTCTAATTTGGACTGATGATTTTCCACCTAGTGCCTCTGGGTGAGATCTAGCTTTCCTGAGGGATTGTTAGTTTTGATTTGAGAGCAGAGAATGGAAGGAATGGTGGGGAGAGTAATAAGTGGTTTTCTACTTAGAACATTTTCAGAGGGAAGCTGAAGCTAGGGTAAGAGTGGGGTAATGGGAAGTTGGGGCAGGATGATGCGGCTGGGTTGTCCAAGGGGTGCCCCAAAGATAAACTTTTCCTCATTGGTGCAGCTTCTACCTGGCTGTCTGCCCTGGGAAAGGAAAGGAAGGGAAATTCCCTTCCCATCTCTTCTTGGGCCAAATGCCTCTGCTTCAGAGGTTAGAATAGAATTCAGGGTTAATACTGGCTTGGGACCATATTTCAATGGTAGCTCTTGTGGTCTGGCCTTATGGACCTAAACACAGATGAGAACAATTTTTCCCTGGGGAAATGAGCACCAACTGACTTAGAAACAAACATTTGAAATAGAACCAGTTTGTAAGTTGACTTTTGTACTGTACTTTTTCTCATTCCATACCAGGCCCATCGGTTTGCAACCGAATACTTCACTTGAGGTGTGAGTATCATCCTTGAGATGGCAGAGAAGTCACATGAAAGGCACAGGGTGGCTATAGACAGTCTGACACAATTAGCAACATTGACTGAAGGCCTGAGTTTTGTTAAGAAGAAACTAAAAGGATTACTGGACTTAGGGTATTCTTTATTCTGCATTAGAGTCCTGGAAGATCCATTATGGGGATCTCCGTAATTATACATGTTAGGTTAAATGAAATACTAATTGCAGTCAGGAAAAAATATGTCCTTGAGTAAAGGAATATCAACTATATTGGAAACATTTGACATAACAATAAGAGAGGGTGTTGCAGGGAACAAAGGTTCTCTGTGACTTGACAGCTGCTGTTAAAAAGTGACACCAGGAAGAGCCTGACTCTGGCCCCAGCTGCCTGAAGTTGTTGCAGCCTTCTCTAGTGTTACCAGAGGGATTTACACTGCTCTTGTCTTAGCAAACAGAGGCACTGATAGATAGCTAACCAGGTCCTTGTGCTCTGGGAAATAAATTTCTGACTTCTCATTATAATCTTCGTACCTAGAGCGTTTTTTAAGTATTCCAGTATTTTGAGGTTCTGACTATATGCAGTGTACTTTGCTTATTAACTCCAAGAAAGTTCTAAGAAGCATGAGGTAGGCCTTGGACATCAAATCTAGTTGGAAATCTGTAACAGGGCTTTAACTGGAATTCTACCATATTTGAGTTTCTCTTGAAGCTTGAGAGGCTGAGAATAAAGCAGTAGTTACCAGGTTACCTTCATATTTCAAGAACTTGCCTAAGGTGGCCTTAGAAGGTGGCCTTAAATTGGTTTTGCACATTTAGCCCATTCTTTATCCCCAGTAAATAAAGTGTGGAGAGTTAAGGGTTCTAAGACCAGGATGTTTTTAGAGAGAGTTGTTAGTTTGTGGTGTGTTCTGTGTCTTTTCCTACCTCCACACACAGCTTCTAGAGAGCAGGATGCTTCTCTTAAACCCCTTTCATTGAAGCCAAATGATAAGGGAATGTCTACTAGAATCATTCTGAAAACTCGACATGTATCCCTGGTATTTGGTAGAGTATAATGAATAGTATGAGAATCTGTGGATCCATAGGAAAGCAGAGAGAAAGGAAGAGGGCTGTATAGTTAGTAAGTAATCTGTATTTCAGAGATAGTAGTGTTTCCTTGAGCCTCTGGATAGAACCAGGTTAAACCCTTCTAAAGAGGGATGCTGTGCATGGCCACCTAGAAGATGATATGAACCAGGATGGAAATGGAAATTCCAGGATTTGAGGGTTAGAAGTGTAAATAGCTTCTTCTCACTAAAGTCATGGGAATTGCACATGGAGGGTCTCATGTAAGATTCTTCCAGGAAACCCACAGAAAGTTAGCATGGGAACCAGATTTCATTGGTGAGGGCTTTCAACTCCCCTTACCTCTCCCAGTCCTTCAGTTCCAAAGCTAAAGGAGCCAGAGGTAGCCTTGTTAGAGGTAGAAGAGATGCAAAATGGGGAAAGAAAGAATATTTGACTGGTGCCCCCTGCCACACCCCCACTCCAGACTTCTTGAAAGCTCTATCTCAGAAGGGAGAAAGAAGCTTTTTAATTTAGATGAGTATTGACTAATTGTCAATACTAGACATCTTAACTATTGAAATCATGATGTTTTGGGGCTGATAGTGATTGAACAATTATGTATAATCAAAGAGTGATTGGAAAAAATTAGGAGACGTGTTAGATTTCATTCAGGAGCAAGGAAGAGCTTTGAAGGAAAGTATGCTTCTACTCTTTTGAGTTTAGCTCAGTGCATCATTTATACATTCACATGTACACATATATGAAAAGATAAGCAATTGGAAAAGGAAAATGTAAGTATCAGTTCCAAGGTATATATAAAGTTTGGTGTATATATTTTCCAAATCACAGTCTACAGTACTTGAAGTTGGGGAAATCCAGACCTGTCACCTTAAGGATAAGAGAAATTAAGGCATATTGAGATTGTTTTCTGGTTGGGGTGTTGAAGGCCTTGCAAAGGAAGTAAGGTATGGATTGGATTGGCCTTCATTAGCTAAGACTTACAAGGGCCTACTGTGTGTCATAGGCTGTACTTTGTATTCCACATACAGTAGTTTTACTTTTCACAACAATCCTGCAAGCTCAGTATTATTTCCATCTTAACAGACATGGAAACTGAGGTTCAGACAGGTTAAATGTGGTGCTTTAATTTCCCATAGGTAGTAAAAGTAGCTGAACTTCCCATAGGTAGTAAAAGTAGTATTCTGGTCTGTATAACTCAGGCTCCTTCCACTCCACCCTGCTGCTTCCCTGGTGGCCCCACACACTAGGATACTGTGGTGGGATGAGGCAGTGGAACCTAGGCAGACAGACAGTCCTAGCCAGGAAGAGAATGGGGCATACACTGCTCTCTCTGACCAGGCTCTTCCGTGGCTGCCTCGGGGCAGCCGTGCTCCGCCCCTTGGGTCAGAGGTTTCTCTTTTCCCATGATCCTTCAGTGCTGCATCTGAAGCAGGCACTGGGACATGCCCTCCTTAAATTATCCCTCTTCTTACCCTTTTCTGTTAAGAAAATGGGCTTTAGAGATGTTAATCAGTTTACCCAAGGACTCTAGTAGTGGAACGGTGTATCTGGGTTTGAATTTTAGGTTTTTCAGACCCTGGAGCCCATAAGTTTTCTTCTCATCATGCTGTTACCAACAAAGACTTTATAAGTGCTTGTATTGATAGAAAATGGGCCCATAGGAAACCTGTTTTGGTTTATTCTATCATAATTGAAAAAAAAACATAATACAGATTTTGTGGATAGAATTAAGAATAGGAAAGTACTGACTTGGAGTGGAGGGGAGCAGAGAACCACAGAATTCTGTACCTGGAATGTTTCATGATGTGGATTCTGTGTGTAGTGTGGGGGAAAAGGGTGAGCTGACTAGGATGTCAAGAAAAAAAGTCTCCCTTTCCCCTCCTCCTGTACCCCATGTTTTTAGAGGACTCCTGAGACTTTCCTGAAAATGGCACTGTGCTCAGAAATGCCCTATCGTTTGTTTAAAACTCCCCAGTGGCACTTTAGATCTAGCCTCCTGTCTTTACATATGCAAGGGTAGTGAATTTAACCAGTGTGCTAGATTTACGGAGTTCCACACAATTTCCAGTACATTACCCGTCCCAGTGTATAGACCAGACACCGCTCTGTGGCAGTGCTTGGGAACTGCACTCTCACCAGTAGCTGGGGGTCAGGAGAAAGTGGGCTCTCACTCGCCCACTGAATGCAGAAGTGGCCTCAGCCTATTCTCTTTCCTCCCCTTCCCCCTTCTGTTTCTTCCTTAAGGCTGCTGTGAATGGGAAGATGGCGAGCTGGCAATTCTCTTAAGCCAAGCAGAATTCCTGTTGTGCAATCTAGTGGCATATAATCAGGAATACTATTCCTGCCATCACAGCATAATGCTCTTGTGTTACTAAGGGCTTCTGACGACCTTACCCAAGCCAGGTTGTCAGATTTTATCAGGGGGAAATAGACTCCCTGTGTGAATGGGATAGCTTCCCTAATTCTAAACTTTTCTCTGTATATCTTAACCTTAAAGAGACTTAGCTCCATTTGCCCCTCTTACTACCTGGAAGTCATCGCGCCCTTTGAAAGCAGGCATTCTCTTTCTTTCCGGGATCCTTCTGCATGCATTCTTTCTTGTGATACTAAGAAAGCACATTACTTTCTCTTTGCTGTCCCCCTTTCCTCTTCTGTACTGTTCTCTATGGTCTTCTGCTATGCAAATACTGTACTTATTTTTTTCTTACGTTCTGCTATAGAATATCCTTTCTGGACTGTGGTTGGTAACTTCTAGCAGCCTCAGGAGAGAGACTATTCTTTTTTGGCAAATTGCTGGACTATGTTTATAAGTGAGTGTACACACAGTTCCTACAGGAGTAGGGTATTAACCACTTATGTTTTGTTGCCTTCTGAACTAGCATGGTATTGGCATTTTATGCTGTTTCAGTTCTTTGGCCAGTACATTTAACATTCTCTATTCCTCTCACCCACAGCCACAGCGCAGTTACTGGGTGTTGTCTAAAAAGCAGTGGGCTCTGTGAAAATAGGGCCTTGTCCCTGTGATGCTCTCTATAAATAACTGTCAAACGAATGAAACCAGGATAGCAAGAGCAATTGGCTGAGGACTTTAGGTAGTGAAAAATAAGGCTTCGAATGGTGAGCAGCACAGATCAAACTAGAAGGATTTGCATGTTGTGTAAAGTACTGAATCCTGTAAACAGTAGGGGGCCATTAAATTTATGTGTCTTATATAGAGGTGTAATTTGTATATGTACAAAAATGCACACAGCTTGTGTACAGCTTGATGAATTTTTACCTATGTGTGTATCTGTGTAATTACTGCTCAGGTTCCAGACAGTATCTCCAAAACTCCGGATGGGGAGATTATCTTGACTCACAACATTTTGGATACCAGGTCCCAAGGTTGGTTTGTGGTATAAGCAGGATTGGAATTATTACAGCTGTTCCTGGGATTAATGAGTCTTTATACTTGAATAAAAACACTAACTCATATCCTCTAATTGTGTGACAGAAATAATAATACAGTGTGGTTAACATTTATCAATCATCAGCATGTCTTGGCACTTTATAAATATTTCTTCAGTTTATCTGCTCCAGGAGGGTTTGTTACTGTCCTATTTTACAGATGCTAAAGGTCAGAGAAGTAACATGTCTCAGTTTCCACAGCTAGAAAGTGGCACAGTTAGTATCAAATCCAGCACTGTCCATCACCAGAGACTGATTTCTTGTTGGTGATATGCTACCTTAAATATCTGGTGCCTGGGTTTAAGTAACAGAAACATTATGTCTTCATAGTGAGAGAGGATGATTATATACGTTACCTGCTACCTGCGCAGGAAGAATGCTCTTTTTAGGCACATTGTGACTTGTGGCTTCTAGGAATTTCGAGAGAGAAGAGGGTTTTGGATTCTGTGTCAGTCAGGGCCTGGAGCGGTGTTCCTTAGGATGAATTTTTTTTTTTTTTTTTTTAACATTTATTCAGTTTTGAAAGGCAGAGGGAGACAGAGCGTGAATGGGGGAGGGGCAGAGAAAGAGGGACACACAGAATCTGAAACTGGCTCCAGGCTCTGAGCTGTCAGCCCAGAGCCCGATGCGGGGCTCCAACTCACGGACCTCGACATCATGACCTGAGCCGAAGTTGGCCGCCCAACCGACTGAGCCACCCAGGCGCCCCTTAGGATGAATTTTTATGAAGGAGAAAGATGCTTACAAAGAGGATGGCTCCTTAAAATCGATATATAGCAACAAGGCGATGGTCCCTACAGGTGCAGTTTGAAAACAGGACACAATGAAGATGAAATGTAGACCTAAATATCTAGAAATTCCAACAATTAGTTTGCCTTAAAAATTAGTATCAGTGAAACAAGTGCATGCCAGTGTTAGTTAGCTAAGTGGCAAAATTTTTATTACGTTTCAGGAGCTAAGATGGCCAAAGAAAATGTGAAACTTAAATAGCCACTAAAAGGAAAACAAAATTTGTTTTAATGGCCCTCAAAGTTACTTAAACCCAATAATCTTCTACATACGTTAATGTCTTAATTCTGTCTCAACAGTGCAAAAAAAAAAAAAAAACAACCCTGTCCATCGAAAGAATTTTAGTTATTCATGATTAAAATATATTTAATATTTGTCCATTATTTTTTCAAAGTGGGAGGGACAGTGCAGCACATTTTAGCACATTTAGGCATAAACTGGGAGTAGTCAATAAAATTCAGGTTTTACAAGATGAAAAGCATGGCAGGAAGTATCCGATTCTTGCTGAGGAACCTGTTTCAGGAAACTAATCTTAAAAAGATGTAAACAGCATGCTTTTATCCAACTTGCTTGGGGAAAGACTGCAGTTTTAAGTTGTTTAGAATAGTGGGCATAAAGGTACTATTTGTTGCCAGTTGTATCACTTTTTGAAGAGGTGCGGAGGCCAAAAAGTATAATCTCTGTTTTGATATCTGTTTATTTTTAAATGGGAATAGGGTGGTGATGGAGATGGATTTCTACTCAGAGCTGCTCTTGTTGGTAAATGTTTCTTTTACTGACTTTGTTGTAAAAACAAAACAAAAAAAAAAAAACCCTGCATTTTAGCAATTAAAGTTAATCCTAAAATATAAATAAAGTATGGAAAGTGTCCTTCAAAAATACAATATATGAGGTGATAGTAGTAGCAAGCAGATCTGTGTCTCCTTCCCACCCCCAACTCCCCAACCAGGAGTTTCTTTAGAAGTCTTGTTCAGAGTGCCTACTTCTGAGTAGCTTCTTGGTGTTTGCATACTACACATGCCGGGGGTTGTCACTTAAGAATGCTGTGTCCCTGGAGCCAGCAGGTCTAGCTGCCAGGAACCCTTGCCTGAAGAATGGCTGAACCCCTTTGGCTCTGGCTCCCAGCATTAAGCTGCCTTCCTCCAAGTCATTCCCTCAGATTTGGTAATGAGCCAGAGGGAAAGTAGGCTTTGAGGAAGTCAGTCAAGAGGGGAGAGCAAAGGAGATGCTCAGAACAAAAGAAGGATGATGTCAGTGTCCTAGTTAGTGCCCTTTTAAGAAGTGGGAAATAAGTCTCTTTGAGTCTTATTGTCGCTGTTGTTTTCTTTTTAAAACCTTTAAAAAATGGTGAAGTGTAATACACAAACATTTTTAACTGGCTCACTGAGATTCTTCCCTTCCTACTCTGCTACCTTAACTGTCCTTTCTTCTGCTGATTGCAGAAGATAAGTTGGGAGGCTTTGCTAACAGAGAAAGACAGAAATAGATCCTAGAGATGAAAAAAAAAAAAACACAAAAATATCAGTGAACGAGTAAGTTTGAAATCCCAGCCAAAAGAAAAAAAAAATTCCGAAATCATGTTTCCTTATGATAATACACAAGGCAAATAAATGAATGGGGAAAAACCAAGTATGAGGAAAGAAGGGGAGAAATGAAGGTGGGGTGTGGGATCTTCCAGGCTGTGTCTTCCTTTGTTTCAGACTCCTTTGTTCTTAGAACTGATGCTTACCCCTGGGTTGCAGATAGACTTGAATTATAACTGTGTTTTTTCTATTTTTATAAGACTGTGAGCAGTGTGTGTGTGTGTGTGTGTGTGTGTGTGTGTGTGTGTGTATACACCCATCTTAGGTATATATGATTGAAAAAATTATATATAATTATGAAAACACTGCATTAGGTCTTTTGCAGTCTTCTTGCATATATCAGATAGGAGGATTCAGAGATATCAGTACGTTTTCTCCACTTGGAAGCTACTCTGAATACGTTTTATTCAGTTGGAAACCAACTATAGTAGGATACTACTATTTTTGTAAACCAAATAAGGTAGTAAACGTTTATTAAGGTTTAGTAGGAGAAACCTTAATACAATGAAACTATTGCTATTCATTCTGGATCAGTGAGATTTGATAAAGTTAATTGGTACTTGGGTGGGCAAGTAAACATAAATTTAAAAATGAGGTTATTTTTCTTACAGTCCTATTTTGTGACGGATTATGACCCAACCATCGAGGATTCCTACACAAAGCAGTGTGTGATAGATGACAGAGCAGCCCGGCTAGATAGTAAGTAATCTTCCTTTATTTGATAGTTTACATATCATATTTTTGAAAAGTAAGCTTGGGTGTTTTGCTAGGTTGCATACTACAATTGAAATGTGGTCTTGAAGCCCGTGTCTTTCATCAGCTTTGATTGATGAATCTGCATATTAGGATATTTGAATATTTAAATATTTATCCTACATATTAAGGTATTTAAATATTCCTCAGCAAATGTAATATAAAACAGTAATTGTGTTGATCTTGTGCTGGTGAAACTAATCATGTCATGGTAACTAGTTGGAGTTGAATTTTTAGGGACATTTGGAAAGAAACATGAAGTTTCAGCCCTATCTACTTTCTTGCAAAGGTTAAAATGGGTGTAGTAAATATAGAAAAAGAGTCAATATTTGTCAACTTGCTTAGAATTTATAGCACGGAGGAGGCTTTAGCAAATAGGGTTTTGGGCTTGGCTACACATTACACATCTCCACAAAAGATAGCCCTGTTCTTTTAAGTTCGAGGATTCTTTCATTCAGAGAGATCAGTAAATAACATTAGCGCTTGCTCTTTAAGGTGTTTGGGGAGAGCAGACCAAGGGATCTTTCTTGAATGGGTATCTTTTTCAGTCCTTTCTGTGGAGGAGATAAAACATCCAAGTGACTTTAGAAGTTGTCTGACTCCATCTGCCTAGATATATTTGATATTTTTAACCTTGTAATTGGTATGCTAATATATTCTAGCTTACAAAAATCAACTCGTACTGATGAAGAGGACTCTGAAACTGTCTGCTGGGTGATATATTTGTCTCTAGTGTTGAGAATAAAGCACTAGGAAGAGAAGGCTTTTTGTTTATTATACCGAGTCTAAAATATATACTCTAAAGGACCCACATTAATTGGGCCCTGCCCTTAAGGGAAAGTCATTCATAAAATGAAAATACGAACACGGTTACATGTGTTGTTTTCTCTTTAGTTCTGGATACAGCAGGACAAGAAGAGTTTGGAGCTATGAGAGAACAGTATATGAGAACCGGCGAGGGTTTCCTGTTGGTCTTTTCAGTCACAGATCGAGGCAGGTTTGTACTAGTATTAACATGTAGATCTCCTGTTCATGTGTAGATCACTATTTTATTGAATTTGGATTTTCTTGTTTTTATAGAAAAAGGAAAAGTAATAAGGTACTAAATGGGCTGTGGAACTTGCCAAATTCTGAGATTTGAGCAAATTAATTTGTTTTTGTTTTAGTTTTGAAGAAATCTATAAGTTTCAAAGACAGATTCTCAGAGTGAAGGATCGGGATGAGTTTCCAATGATTTTAATTGGTAATAAAGCAGATCTGGATCATCAAAGACAGGTAAGAAGGAACTTTGCTGTTGGGAATCCCATTATTGATGATCATGTCAGTGAATGGATGTGTTTCTTGAAACCATTGAAAGTGCCATGATCAGGGAAACTGCTGAGCTTGGCAGTCTGGGTTTGGGGAAGTCAAATTCTCACATATTTTTACACCACACTTCAGTTGACTCTGTAAGCCCATATTTGTACCACCTCCATTCACATGTTCTTATTTCGTGAGTAATCACCACAACTCTAATTCAGTTAGCTCATCTTAAAGTTACCCTTACTTAAGGCCAAACTCATTCAGTGTTTTAAAAAAATTTTTTATACATTTATTTATTTTTGATAGAGAGCACAAGTGGGGGAGGGGCAGAGAGAGAAGGAGACACATAATCTGAAACAGGCTCCAAGCTGTCAGCACAGAGCCCGACACGGGGCTCGAGCTCACAAACTGCGAGATCACGACCTGAGCCGAAGTCGGATGCTTAACCGACTGAGATACCCAGGTGCCCCATAAACTCATTCAGTGAATGCTAATTTACCTTCATCTAGAGAGTGGTTTTAACGTAAATTACAGTTATTTGGATTTTCCCTAAGTCCCATTAATGATGGAATTTTCTGTTACTTCTTTATACTGGCTGGTTCTAACACCAGTAACCTGTAAGAAAAGAATATTTTTGGTATTTAGTTGTAGGCTGGATTATACTCACTTGTTTCTTTACCCTCTTATTTCACATTTAATTTTTAAAGTATTGGGCACCTTGTCTGCTCACGTTTTTGCGAAGGAGCAGAACAAGGTCAGATATGAATAAATGCAGGCTCTACATTGTCTTTTTGTGTCTGTTTCTTTTAGGGCTTTAGCCTCTACCCCATATCTGGAATATAAGTTTTTAAGTTGTTTCTTAATTTTTTTTTTGGCATTTAAGTTCTCTTTTGTTTTTATATAACTTTGTGTTGATGTTTTTAACATTTTGTTTGAAAAGTATGAACCTCAGGAAAAATGGGTTGATAATAGCATCGAGGACAGCCTTCTATTTTGTAGTTAACTATTTAAAACATAATCTTTAATTTGTGTGCTCTATTTGTAAAATTTTGTTGAAGCTATATCAAGTTTAAAACATGGGCTTAAGGGAATGATATTCTAATGCTAAGATTTAGAAATGTTTACTCGTGATACTTAATGTAGAATAAGTTTTACTGCTAGGTCCTTTTCACATCTGAATTATTACAAAGTTATGGTGAAAAAATTTGATCTTCTATGGGGCGCCTGGGTGGCGCAGTCGGTTAAGCGTCCGACTTCAGCCAGGTCACGATCTCGCGGTCCGTGAGTTCGAGCCCCGCGTCAGGCTCTGGGCTGATGGCTCAGAGCCTGGAGCCTGTTTCCGATTCTGTGTCTCCCTCTCTCTCTGCTCCTCCCCCGTTCATGCTCTGTCTCTCTCTGTCCCAAAAATAAATAAACGTTGAAAAAAAAATTAAAAAAAAAAAAATTTGATCTTCACTTCAAACAAGTGTAAGTGGTTTGAAATAACTTAGAATACAGCACTGCTCACATCTTAAGCCTAGAGTATAGAGTACATTTATTTTTTAATTCCTTTTGGGGGGGGTCATTTCCTTCAGGGTTTCTAAACCTAGTTATATTTATTAAATGTTGCCAGTAGAACCTGTCTGCTGCTCTTGTCAGTCCTTTCTAATACTAGAAACACTTTTCTATGTTACCGAATCTGGGAAATCCTAACAGAGGAGCTCTGTGGCAAGCAAGCGGCTCTCCCCCAATCTTTTTTTTTTTTAATTTTTTTTTTATTTTCAACGTTTATTTATTTTTGGGACAGAGAGAGACAGAGCATGAACGGGGGAGGGGCAGAGAGAGAGGGAGACACAGAATCGGAAACAGGCTCCAGGCTCTGAGCCATCAGCCCAGAGCCTGACGCGCGGCTCGAACTCACGGACCGCGAGATCGTTACCTGGCTGAAGTCGGACGCTTAAGCGACTGCGCCACCCAGGCGCCCCTCCCCCAATCTTAACACTGACCTCTACCCCACCCCTGAGTGCTTTCTGCCATGATTATGGAAAAGGTTTTTGTCAAACCCTTTTCATGGCCATATACAACTCTAGTAACAGACTAGGTAGGAGGCCTGGGGTGCGTGGGAGGTCTCCTGTAGGGTAGGTGGTGGCTGGGAAAAGTAGGGCAGGGAAAGTAGGGGAATGTATGCCCCCCCTCACTCCCCCCCCCCCCCCCATAGGCCCTGCTGTGATGGGCTTGGGGCAGAGGGTCTGTATGCGTTACTCTTAATCCTCCATGTACCAAAGATTGCCAGTGTTTGGTGTATGGTTTCCATCTGTCTGCAGATATTCAGCACTGGCTTTGTTTCATGCCATAGGCTTACAAAATTTTTCATCTAGGTTTTTTTTTCCTTTTTATAAGAGTAAAGATTCTCCGGGTAAAATGAGAAACAAGGTGATGAGAGGAACATTGTAGGGGGATGATAAGTTTCATATTTCCATCACCCAAAACATACGCACTTAGGCTGGAGTAAGATCTTCTGTATTCATTTCTCTGCTTTAAACCGTACACAGGATAAATTACCTGTAGCTGAGAGCTCAGCTGTGTATATCCCCAGGGGAGAAGAGCAAGTGGCTCATATCTGACTGCTTAATTTTTGCTCATTCCCATAGATTCTACTCTGAAGGATGGGCGCCAAGAAAAACTTTTTCCTGTTTATGCTTCCTCTTCTCTTTTCTGGGTTCCCGCACACTCAGGCATGATGGCTGCACTTACAGGAGCCTTGAATACTGGCTGGCAGGAAACCTACCACCTTTCCCTGTCCATTCATTTCCCACTTGTTTTCATGCTTATTACTCACTTTCTCATTCTTAAACTTACAACGCTTTATTCCCCTTCCTCACTCATGGCTAATGATGAATCATATTTTCCTATTTCACTGAGATATTTCTGCATGTTTCCACCTCCACATAATACTAACCTAAGTGCACATGTACCCCATCAATTCTGCCTTTCCTCACTTCTGTGGATAAACTGTTTACCTATCTATGCCCATCCTCTCTAGTAGGCCCTGGGTCCCGCTCCTTCTCACTAGCTCATAGATGTCACCCCAGCAATGGTTCTGTTCTGGTTGATCCATTTCTCTGCTGCATAATCATTCCCACAAGCATGTCATGCTACAGTGGCTCTCATCTTTAAAACAAAAAGTAACTACAGCAAAAGCGTGTTCTTAATCTCACATTCTTCTCTGTGTACGTTTCTGCTTCTTGTATCAAGCAAAACTCCTTAAAAGCGTTATCTACACTTGCTCTCCTCTCTTTCCTGCCATTCTTGCTTGCTCTGACCTCAGGCATGCAGCACCCCAGTCAAGGTCACCATTTACGTAGATGTCAGTAACGTTTGACACAGATGCTCATACTCTCATTTTTGAAACACTTTGTTTACTTAGCTCTGGGATACCTTAACCTATGCCTCCACTCTTTCTTTGCCAGTATTTCCTTCTCTCTCACAGGTATCTTAGGCCTCAGGTGCACCTTCTTCTAAGGCTCTAGTTGTACAAAGACCACTTTACCTCCCAGCCGTGAGAGCCATACACTGTGCATTTGAAGTTGAGGTGCTGTGCTAAAGGTTTTTACGTTTTTAAAGTCTCTTTAGAATTAAGGGTGTTGTGTATAATGTCTTGGTACCTTTACCTGCTTTACTAACAGCCTGGACAGGCAACAGGATCCATAAAAATTTCTTCCCCTGTTTAGAAATGTTGACTTTTTGGTCATCATCCTTAAAGGGTTCTTACTCAGTAACCAGTCTTACTTGCTCTTAGTTATTGACCCAGTTCATTCTCTTCTGCCTTTGTGTTAGACACAATCCTTTCGACTCTTTCTAGTTTCTTGCCAGTTTTCTGTTACATAGCAAATGCCAGTTCTCCATGTTCTTTGAATTTGTGGGTCAGCCCTGGACATTCCTATTATTGGTTCCCGAGATTCTGAACCTATCTGGGAAGAGGTCAAGCAGAAGAGCTTTTGCTTATTAATAACTTCCTTTGGCTTCTGTATCTCTGGATTTGCTCCTTCCTTCCGTTCCTTCCTTTCCTTCCTTTCCTTCCTTTCCTTCCTTTCCTTCCTTTCTTTCCTTTCCTTCCTTTCCTTCCTTTCCTTCCTTTCCTTCCTTTCCTTCCATCCCAGCCATCCATCCATCCATCCATCCCTCCATCCATCCAATATTTATTGAACCCTTTTCTAGACACTAATAACATGCAATAGAAAGAACAAAGTCACTGAAATTGTCATTAAATAAGAAGAATTTGAATGGTTAGAGTTACCACACACCGAGCCCCTTAGAGATAAATAACGTTGATCATCTTGTTTATTCTATCTAAGGTGGAGGAAGAGAACACAGGTGCTTGCTAAAATGTAAAAGTAGGTACATATAATAGCATACTGATTTCTGAAATTTAATACAGCAGTATGTGTGCTTGGATTGTGGACTTTGCTGTATCTCTGATTTCAAGTTCCTTGTCCTTGACTCAGCCCTGTCTAGAAATGGACTGTTCTGTTCTTTTTGTGTTTACCCTTTCTTCCTCTGGCTTACTTTAGCCTCCCCCTCTCCTTTCCTCCTTGTTAGGTGCTAGTGGCCACTGTTAATTTGAGAAAGGAACCCAATACACTTAGGATAATACCCAAGTGTACTAACCCCCACTATCTCTGTTTAGTACCTTGACCACAGTATGCCCCTGTAGCCTCCCAGGGAAAGACCTCACCCCTACCCCCAATAGTAGAGTCAGGGTCCTCTTCTTGCCTTACCTGTTTTTGCCTTCTCTGTATCTAAAGATCTGTAAACCGTTGAATGTAAGTAGCATGAGGGCTTCTCAGTTTCGATCAGTTTTGTTCATGCTTTGTCCTTAGTACGTAGAACAAAGACACACACTCAATAAATATTTGCTGAATTGAATGATTCAAGGCATCAGTGAATCAAGATGTGGTATTAATTTGATGATTCTTTCTATACAATAGGCATTTAAAAAAAACCCACAAAAACAAGTTTTGGTTCTGTTGGTCTCTTCCTATTAAACCCAGTTTGTTGGATAAAACTGCTCTATCATTCATATTTGCTCCTCTCCATTTGGAAATACATAGTACTAGATATACTCATTATTGTGGATATCTGCTAATATTCATTTGTGCCTTTGAAGTGAGGGTCACTGGAGGTTCCCAGATGTAGGTCTGTGAATTTGTTATATCAGATTCACCTTTGTTGCTTAAAACAGAACATTTCTGGGTAGTGCTGACCCACCAAATTAAAATATCCAAGAGATGAGGTTTAGTATTTGGTATCTTTATAGAATTCTCTGGGTTGGGGAACATCTAGGAAATCCTTATTTGTGTAGCTTTCAATCTTCTGTTGATTTTGGCTTCATAAAGCTTTGGCTTTGTTCCATGTAATATTCTTTTGGCTCATTTTTGTGTTTGCTTGCTCTGGTGGTAACAATGCTATTTCTACTTCTTAGTTAAAATAATGCTACTCCAGTGAGCTCAAAAGCAGCTTTATATGTGGTAGAGATTTCTTGACCAGTAATGTATGCACAAACTTTGCTGACCTTGATTGCTGGAAGACAGTGATGTGAGACAGTACTTTAAAAATAAATAAATGAGGCACAAAATTAGTATTGGGAGTATTTTATCATGTAGGCCATTAATTCATTAATTTTTCTGTATAAAGATACCTCATTTGCCATTTCTCTCTAGCTGAATTACATTATGCAGGAGGTGTGGGACAAAGTACCTTTTTGAAGAATAATTGTGCTGAAAGACATGGCAAAATTTTTGAGGACATGTCCCTCCCCCAAAGTTATATTAATAATTATTGAGATTGACTAGTCTCAAATATTAATTTTTATTTTTCTTCCTGTATCTTTTATTTCAAGTTTTACTTATTTGGTCATACTCTGTTTACTTAACATGTTTGATTTCGTTAACTATGTACTCTTCTAGGCTCTGGATGTACAAAGACAAATATGCCTTCCTCCCTAGCTACAAGGGATATGATGGTGGGAGAGCGAGAAAAAGCAACATCAAAAATTGGAGTATAGTGTGTTTAGTTTTGTTCACTGTAGGGCATGATGGGAGCTCTGGGGTGCTGTTCCAAAACTGCATCAGCACTGAGGGGGAAGTTATTGATTGCTTGAGTCTTGAAGTATTACTAAGGAACAAATTAAGAGTATAGGGTTGGGAGAGAAGGGATGGCATCCCAGGAAGAAGGAACAGAATTTGTGACAACATGGTGGTATTTTTTTGTAGGAAGGAATTTCCCATGTCAAGTTAAAATAGGAATTGTCTTTTTAAAATTGGCTTCTGTGAAGCTTTCTTTTCTTACTTGGCTTCCTCACTAGTTGTTAATTGCTTGCTTGATTTGATTGATTTATATTTCAAAACCATAGGCCTTATGGTGCATAAGCTATTTTGAAGAGAGGCAGGGAAGTTTAAAAATTACAAAAACTTGGGTATACTAGAGCTGTGTAGAACCTGCCTGCTACCCTTTTGGAACACAACACAATATCAACTCTTAGGTGGTAGTGTAATTATTAGATGTTTGCATTAATGGAATAACCTGATGATACTGTACTGAGTTGCTGAATTTTAGAAATGGAATATTAAATTGGGAGAGCAAACTACCTTAAAAGATTAGAGGGAACAATACCTTGAGCTCAAATAGGGCCAAGAATAATTCCTGCTCCAGGTTAGCCAGAGTGAAAAACATCATTAATTCTTGGGGTATTGGGTAGTGTACTCAGAAGGTTTTGTTCCAGTCGTAGGGCAAAATTAGCTCTAGGGTAATTCTGTTCTGGCACTATGGAACAAAAAGGACTACACTTTCCAAATAACTGCATCCCAGAAGAAAGCTCAAGAATATATATAGGAATACAGACTATCCAGAACCCGGTAGGTCAAAGTCTAGTACCCAGGCATCCATTCAAATTACCAAGCAAGAAGCAGGAAAATATGACTCATAATAAGGAGAAAAAACAAGGAGTAGAAACACACCCAGAAATGACACACGATAGAATTAGTGAACAGATACCTTAAGCAGTTCTATGACTATATTCCATATGTTCAAGAAGCTAGAGAAAAGACTGAGTATGTTAGGGAGAAACATGGAAGATAGAGAAAGATCAAAATCAAACTTGTAGAAATTGAAACTACAATGTTTGAGATGAAAAATACCCTGGATGGGATTAATAGCCAGAAGCAACAGCTGGAAAATGTCTAAATTTGATGAAAACTGTAAAATGCATACATTTAAGAAGCTCAACAAACCCTGAACATAAGAAATATGAAGAAAATTAGAATGAGACAAATTAAAATGGAATTGTCTGAAACCAGCGAAAAAGAGGAAACGTGACAGATAACCAGAGGAAAAGAAAACTACGCACAGAGGAACAAAGATAAGGATGGCAGTGGTCACCACTGTTTCTCATGGGCAACGACTCAAGGCAGAAGATAGTGACACAACATCTTTCACGTACCGAGAGAAGAAAACTCGTCTAGAATTAAATACCCATTAAATATTTGTTTCAAAAAATGAAGGTGAAATACTCCACAGATATGCAAAAGGTGGGAAGAGAAGATTTATTACCAGCAGACCTGTGTTATAAGAAATGTAAAAAGAAGGAAAATTATACCAAATGGCAGTTTGGATCTATACAAAAAACAAAAACAAACCCACCAGAAATGGCAATTATGTGAGTAAATATAAATTACTTTTATTGTTATTTGTCTCTTTAAAATATACTCTGGATGTTTAAAGCAAAAAAAGGTAACACTCTGTTGTGAAGTAAAAGATAACAAAATGTAGGAAGGAGAAATGTGTTACTGTAGTAAGCCTCTTATACTATATGTGAATGGGCAGAATGCATTTGAACTTTGATGAGTGAAAATGTGTATTATAAACTCTAAGGCAGTCATTAAAATAACATGGTACGTACTTCATTAGCCAACAAAGGACATAAAATGGAATCATAAAAGCAATATAGTTAACCCAGAAGAAAATAGAAAAAGAATAAGCAGATTAAAGAACAAATAGGATGGATAGGAAACATATCAAGATGATTCAGTGATGACGGTAATCACATTGGTGGTAGATTGTGTGAACACCTCAATTAAAAGGCAAACATTGTCAGGGCACCTGGGTGGCTCAGTCGGTTGAGCGTCCGACTTCGGCTCAGGTCATGATCTCACGACTCGGGAGTTCGAGCCCCGCGTTGGGCTCTGTGCTGACAGCTTGGAGCCTGCTTCGGATTCTGTGTCTCCCTCTCTCTCTGCCTCTAACCCACTCTGTCTCTGTCTCAAAAATAAACATTTAAAAAGAAAAAAAAAGGCAAACATTGTCAAATTGGATTAAAAAACAAAACAAAACAAAACAACCCCCAAAAAACAAGACCCTACAAGAAATCTACTTTCAGTGTAAAAGACAAATAGGTTAAAAGTGAAAGGATGGGGTAAGATATACCATGCTGATACTAATGGAAAGCCTCTTGAAGTGGCAATATAAATATCAGACTAAGTCGATTTCAGAGCAAAAAACCTACCAGGAATAAAGAGGATTGTTTTATAATGAAAAAGAGATTAATTCATTAAGAACATAACAATCCTAAACATTCATATATTGAATAACAACTTCAAAATTCTTCTTTTTAATGTTTGTTTATTTTTGATAGAGAATCAGAGCTTGAGTGGGGGAGGGGCAGAGAGAGGGAGAGAGGGAGAGAGAGAGAATCCAAAGCAGGCTCCAAGGTGTGAACTGTCAGCACAGAGCCTGAACCGGGGCTCGAACTCAAGAACCGGGAGATCATGACCTGAGCCAAACCAAGAGTCACACACTTAACTAACTGAGCCACCCAGGCACACCACAACTTCAAAATTCTTAAAGCAAAATTGAAAGAACTGCAAAGAGTAATTGACATGTTCACACTTAACAGAATTTTCAACATCCCTTTTCAATAATTGAATAGAAAGAAAACCAATAGGATATGGGTGGCTTGAACAGCAATGTTGAACAAATTATTCTGAACATTTAGTGAATGCCCCACCCAACAATAGCAGAATACACATTATTTTGAAATGAGAACAAGTCTCAATAAATTTAAAAGGATTCAGGTGAGACCAGGTATGTTCCTTGACCATGGTGGAGAATTAATTTGGAAACCAGTAACAGAACATAGGTAGGAAACCTCTAAATATGAGGAAACCAACAAGCTTCTAATTTATCCTTCTTATAAAGAAATGATCAAATGGGAAATTGCAAAGTATTGTGAACTGAATGATATTTAGAACACATATCAAAATTTTGGATGCTACCAAAGAGGAAAGTAAAGAGAAATTCATAGCATTAGTTATCTTAGAAAAAAGGAAAGGTCTCAATTCAATGACTGGCTTCTACTTTAAGAAACTAGAAGAAAAAGAGCAAATGAAAGACATAGTAATTGGAAGAAGGTAAATAATAAAGGGTGGAAATTAACAAAATTGAAAATAGAAAAACCATAGAAAGATAAACCTAGTTTTTAGAAGATCAAAGTGACAAATCTACCCAGAATGACCAGGTTAAAAAGAGCAAAGGGCACAGAGTACCAATGTCAGTAATAGGAGAGGTGCCATCACTTCAGATGTTAAAGATACTGAAAAGATAATAAATACTATAAAAAGAAATACCATACTATAAAGAAACTTTATACCAGTAAATTCAACAAGTTAGATGAAATGGACATTTCTTAAAAGGTGCACAAAATATCAAAACTCATGAAAAAAATAGATAACACTATTCGAATAGTACTGTATCTATAAAATAAATTCAACTGGTTATAAAAACCTTCCCTCGGAGAAAACCTCAGGTCCAGATGGATTCATCGGTAAATTATACCAAACTGATTTTGCTGAAAGTATTCCAGAATATTGAAGATGAGAGAATTCTTTCCAACTGCTTATATGAAGCCAGCATTACTCTGGCTTACCAAAGCCAGACAAAAATTTATGAACACTACAGTCCAATAATTCTTGCAAACATGTATGTAAAAATTCTTAAAATTTTAGTAAATAGAATTTAACAATATATGAAAAGGACAGTGCATCATCACTCAGGTGGGGTCTATTCCAGAAATGCAGTGTTGATTTAACAGTCAAAGATGAATCAACACAGTTCACCAGATTAACAGACTAATGTGGAAAGATTATGATCTCAGTAGATGCAGAACAAAAAAAGATTTGAGAAAATTCAACATACTGTTAAAAACTCTTTACAAATGGAATAGCAGAAACTTTGTTAACACGCTAAAAGGCATCTTCAGTGAAACCCTACAACTAATAGTGTGCTTAATGGTGAAGGACTGAATGCTGCTGTCAGTGCATTGAATGGTCTACGCAGTGAGGTGAGGCCAGAAAAAGAACTGAAAGGCATCCATATCAGAAAGCAACCAAGTTGTCTTTATTAGTAAATGACATGATTGTTCATCTAGAAAAGCCTATGGAATTTACAAAAGAACATCCAGATAAGTGAGTTTAACAATTTCCAGGGTATAACACAAATATACAAAAATCATGTTCCCATTTTTGTAGAGAAGAATATCCATTGTTGAAAAGAGACCAGAAGAGATAGGTTCCTTAATCTATCCCTTTCCCCAGTTGACATTTTCTAACTTTCTGCAAGTGTTTACTTTTGTGGCAAAGACAGCAATAGAAGTCATTCTTTTAGAAAGATCTTTTTCATTCACACTATGTAAATGTAATTTAGTTTAACAGTTTTAGTAAATATCACTACTTCAACCTTTTACACTGAAAATGTGTAGGATAATATATATTCATTTTATGTTTCTGATGGGCCTACCATTTTAGGTCATCAGCTCTGCCACACTTCTTGTCTCAATATAACAAAGGCATTGTGATCATAATCCTTATTCATTTTTTCTCACATTTATTGAGTGTCTCCTATATACCAGGTATTAGGGAGTTTTGAGATGAGGAAGACCCACAGTCTCTTGAGGCTTCCGTCCTCTTCATCCTCAGCTCTTCGTGATAGTTTTCTCTCTTGTGTTTAAGCTTTTCTAGACTTCTTGTAGTTCTTGGAACTTGGGACACCGCCCGTCCATGGCCCTCACACAGGCCCTTTCTTTTGTCAGGGATACTCTCTTACCCCACCCTTAACCAACTCCTTGCTCTTTATTTGGTTCTTAGTTTAAATGTCATTCCTCGGGGAAGCTTTCCCTGATCTGCCCAGCAGGGTTATAGACTCTACTAGCACCTTGTACTTTTTCTTACCAGAATTATCACCATTGTATTTAATACTTTGAGTAATCACCAGACTGGAATCTTGTTGCATGGTAATATTTCGTCACAGGTATGTTCTTCTGGGTTGTTCTTCAGAGCTGGGCTTCAATATGTGTTGAGCTTTTAAGTCTGTTGGTTTATCTTAAGACAAATCAGCTTGGCCTCTGGCTAGATTAGGAGAGCAGTCTGTGGCCATAGGGTTAGATGGAGCAGATCTGATTTTTAATTCTGTACCTCAGATACAACTCTTGGAATTTCAGGTAACACAGGAAGAAGGACAACAGTTAGCACGACAGCTTAAGGTAACATACATGGAGGCGTCAGCAAAGATTAGGATGAATGTAGATCAAGCTTTCCATGAACTTGTCCGGGTTATAAGGTAAGTGAAACACATCTACGATGTGTTTGTTTGTTTTAACTTATAGAATTTTACAGGTAACCACACTGCTTTTTAAAACCACCAAGTAAGAAAGAAATTACCATTAAATGTTTTTAGCAAGAAACAGGAAATTATATGTATAAATGCTTCTGTGCACATGACAGGTTAAAAATTTTAATTAAGTACATATTGTATACTAGGAACTTGCTACATATAAAGCCAGATTTAATTATATTGAAGTAGAGAGTACACATAGGGATTTAAAAAAAATTGCACATACAACCTACACCACTTCCAGTGGTATCAGTGGTACGAAGGTAGGGATGACAACAGCTAACATTTGAGTGGAGATCTCTGCCAGATACTGTGTCTGATGCTTTACATGTGTTACCACATTTAAATTTCACCACGACCCAGTAAGCGAAATACTTTTATTTATCCCCACTTTTGGATGGGAGAGCAGGTATAGAGAGGTTAGCTAACTTGTTCAGAGTTTCAGCTTTAAATGGCAGGGCTGGGACTTGAATCTGTGTCTCTGATTCCAGAGCCTGTGTTCTTAGGCTTTGCTTTTGCCCCACCTCCTCCCAGGCTGCGGGAGCCAGGTAGTAGAGATGCGGTGCTCCAGGTGCTCCCATTCGTGGTGTGAAGTATGATATCCCTCATAACAAAGGGTTTTTCTGTTCTGCTGGCCTAGAAGGCCCCTGCGCTTCAGAAAGTGTTAATGGTTCCAGGAAGCTTGAGGTGAAGGGCAGGTGGCCTGGAGTTAGTTTCTGTGTGAGAAAGATGGAGTTTCCGTATAGTGGGAGGGGTTTGATTTGATTATTTTTAATCTTGGTGGCTTGGCGCCTCCTTCCCCGTGGGCTCTCTCTAGATCTGCAGGTCTCTCTGCTTGACAGAAACGTGGAGCTATGGGCTTCCTGTACTTTTTTTAACCCCTTGCCTGGGCATTCTCTTTGTGGGGAAAGGAAAGTAAAGATTATAGTTTTTAATTTTTTTAGTGGTTTGTTAAAAGTGCAAGTTCCATTGTTTTTGAATGAAAACAGAGTTTCAGTTTTGCAAGATGTAAACAGTTATGGAGGTGGATAGTGGTAGTAGTAACACTGTGAATATATTTAACACCACTGGACTGTATGCTTAAGAATGGTTAAGATGTCAAGTTCTTTTATGTATTTTAACACATGTGCATGCGCACACAAACCGTTACCTTCTTAAAATAACGTTTACTGCCTTTTGAATGCTTTGTCCTTGGTTTTGATCCTCAGAATCTATATCCAAATCCATTTAATCTGGAGAAGTGGGTAGAGTCGGCAATTAACAAAATTACTTTAATTTTACTTTTATTTTTACGTAGGCTTCACAGCCAACAGGGGCTTGAACTCATGATCCTGAGATCAAGAGTTACATGCTTTCCTCACTGAGCTAGCCAGTGCCCCTAGGGAAGGCTTTTTTATGCCAGCCACTGATAGGCCTTTAAACGTAACAAGATCACGTTTAAACCTCTAGCAACTGTGAAAGGTAGAGTTTTATTATTCTCTTCGAAAAAACCGAGGTTCACAGAGGTCAGCTAACTTGTCCAATGCTGACTTGTAGCTAGTAAGTGGCAAAACAGGAATAGAAACTGTGTACCTTGTATGGGTATGTACTTTATATTTTACTCTAGCAATGGTTGCTTTTTTTTTTTTAATGTTTATTTTGGGAGAGAGAGCGCTAGCAGGGGAGAGGGGCAGGACGAGGCAGAATGAATCCTAAGCAGACTTGATGTAGGGCTCCATCTCAGACTGGGAGATCATGATCTGAGGCTAAACCAAGAGTAAGATGCTTGACTCACTGAACCACCCAAGCGCCCCTGGATGTCTGTTCTTAAGTATACCTTACTGTTAATGGAGTTACAAAGTGGGAAGGGAACTTAGAGGTCATTGAGTTCAGTATCTCATCTGATTCCAGACTTACCTATGAGTGGAGCTCAGATAGCTCTGCTTTATGCTGGTGTTGAAACACTTGTGCCTCTCCCCCTGAGATTTGCTTCGATTCCCTAGGTGAAATTCAACATTGAGAAGCATATGCACATAAACTAGACTTGTCCAAAAAGAATATATTTGTAATAATATGTTACCAGCAGGGTAGATTTTTATATAGATTTTTCTGTCTTACAGGAAATTTCAAGAGCAGGAATGTCCTCCTTCACCAGAACCAACACGGAAAGAAAAAGACAAGAAAGGCTGCCATTGTGTCATTTTCTAAGAATCCCTTGAATTTTAGCTACCAACTGCCAGGAAAAGCCCTCATCGTCTCCTCCTCTCCTTATGGTTTACATCACATCGTGTTGGTACCTTTCTAGCCTTAGACACAAATGATCACCGTGGTAGCCTTAGACCAAGAAGCTGGCTAATCCTTTCCGTGAAGCTAATCCTATGGTCATTTCAAGACACATTTAAAGGAAACACTAAGGCTGCTTCAAAGATTATCTGATTTCTTAAAAATAATGATCTATATACATGGACATATTCTTTTTTAAGGGCTTACATTTTAATAGGGATGAATCAGTTTTGGAACCTAAGCTGTTTGCCAAGCTGAAGTCATAGGTTGTGAAATTAACTTTTAACTTCTGGAATCATATTGCCTATTGTTACTCTAAATAGAAACATGAGTTGTTTTTAAATGTGAATTTTTGCCTATCTCTAAAAATTTTGATGTCAACTTTAGTTAACCTTAAGTACACTGAATTGAATCCACAGAAGTGAGACATCTCAGACCTTTGCTGATGCTACAGCCTTTGTTTTCCAGTGGCCAAAATACCAAAATGCCTGTTATGTTTATAGATTAAAAACAGCGTATAAAGCATTTATTACAGCTCCACTCCTAAAGATGATAATAATGTTCTTTGTGGCCAAATATTTGGACTTATTCTGCATTTAGGCATTTCAATGTCCTTGGCTTTTTAAGTTAACTCTTTTCACAGCCATGTTGAGAGTAAAAATAAATAATTTCTGTCTGTCTTCCTTTTCAAGTATTTCTGGATAAGGGATTCAAAAAAAACTAAAACTGTTTTTGTTTGTAATATAAAATATGGAATTGATCTTTCCGGGGTCAGAGATGATTAATGTTTTTGCTATATACTTTTATACATTATTTTCTTATCAAACTAGTTAACAAGTATTTTTATATGTTTGTAAGCAAATATGCTTTCACAGCATACCTTGTGTATATGTAAAGATAAGTATTTAATTCTCACTGTTCACTTTTAACTGACAAAGAAAAAAAACAGTGAAAACTACAGAAACTGTGGTAGAGCTGTCCTTGCCATCCCGGTCCTGGTCCTGGTGGCTCCCGCCTTTGGCCAGTCACACACCTGCTTGAGAAACCTCCTCCGTAGACGACAACAGGGTGAGAATCTGAAGTCACTTGTGATGTCCCGTACTAGGTATTGACTGTTCTATCAAGTAGTAAGTGTAAAACTTCTCTTTGACGATTAGTATAACTGTGGATGGCTTCTGATTTTTGTTTTTAATTTTGTGGATTGTGTTTCAACAATTCAGAAGTATGTTCCTGATGGTGAGATACTAAGTGGTATTGCACGGTTGTCACTTTATTGAATGTGTACAACAGCCCCGTGAAGTTGATAAAGCGTACCCTTGTATAGCTTCAGGTGCTAGAATTAAAACTGATCTGTTATCACAAGAGAAGGTTTGATGACTTGTTATTTGGGTGGTTTTTCAAAGGAATGAGTGTTGGAAGAAACTTATTTTAGTAGCTAGCCCTGTGCCTTTTCCCAACAGTGCCCTAGGGTTTGAATCTAAAAATCATATTGGTTATCTGGCAGGTGAACTTGAAGTGAAATGGCTTGGTGTTCTTAGGGGTTTCCTGACTATTAAGTCAGCATTTCTTAAACTTTTTCTATGAAGTGCTCCTGACAGAAACCCCTATATCTAAAGGAGATACCACTGAAGACAAAGCCTAAAGCAGCTGAGGCAAAGCGCATACATTTATTTGAATACTAATTAAAATTACTGCCCAGGAAGGTACCATATGTATCCTGTGGGTTTTGGTATTATAGCACCATCGCATGTCTTTGTTAGGACTTTCAGTTGGGATTTTTTACAATGTTTATTTCTTTTTATTTTGAGAGAGAGAGAGAGAGAGAGAGAGAGAGAGAGAGAATGAATATGAATGAATGTGTGTGCACGTGTGTATGAGCTGGGGGAGGGGCAGAGAGAATCCCTAGCAGGCTCCATGATGTCGGCACAGAGCCCCATGAGGGGCTCAGTCTCACAACTGTGAGATCATGATCTGAGCTGAAATCAAGAGTTGGACACTTAACTGACTGAACCACCCAGGCACCTTGGGAAAAATGTAAAGTTATCATAGGTAACCTCAGATAACAAGAGATTATCTACATAATAGGCAGATTTAATGGAGAACATTTTATTCTGAATAGATGATTTGTAGCAACACAGTTTGAAGGTTAAATTTATATCAGTTGACTTTTTTTCCCCTCTCTGTGCTTCACTTTGAATACTTTTTATTGCTACACCTTCAGGTTCCCTAATGTTTTCTTCCCCAGTTATTTAATCTGCTATTAATCACATTGAATGAATTTTTTTATTTTAGACCTTGTGTTTTCTCTTTCCTGTAGAGGTTCTATTTGGTTCTTTTTTACATCATCCATTTCTCCCATTATGCTCATGTATTTCTCTTATCCAGCCCCTCTCAACTGAGTTTCCAGAGAATTGAGCCTAATGCCTGTCTGTGGTGTGCAATGAATTAATTTCTCTTCAGTGCATCTAGAGTGGTTCTAGCTGTGTACCATCCTTGGGAGAATTGAGAAAGGCTGCTTTGAATATTTGAACATGGTTTTTATGGCTCTTTTAAAGTCCTTGTCTGTGGAACTCATTTATCTGTATAATTTTTGGATCTGTTTCTATTGACTGACAAAATTTTCTCTAGTTATGGGTCACATTCTTCTGCCTTTTTATTTATTTATTTATTTTTTTGCACATCTAGTAAGTTTTGATTGGATGCTAGACATTGTGTATTTTATGTTGTTGGGTGTCTAGATCTTGTCTTCATTTAAAGATTTTTTTTCCCCTGGTAATTAATTTACTTGTAGTTCAGTTTAATCCTTTCAGGTCTTTTACATTTTATATAGTCTCAAGTATCTTTTTTTTTCCCCCAGGATGGTTTAGCTCTACTACTAAGGTGTGGCCCTTTTGGTGTCTCTACTGAATGCCCTGCGTAATCAGTGATGACTCTCTGATTCGGCTAATGGAAACTGAAAAGTTCCCAGCCTTTGTGAGCTCTAGGGAACCATACTGTCTATAGCTCCTGGGTCATTCTTTGCCCAGCTCCTGGAGTTTCATCCTGTACATGCATATCTTAGTATCAAGCAGAGACTTGGTGACCCTGGGCATATTTTTGGAGTTCTTTTTTCTGTGTAGCTGCCTCCCCTCCAGAACTTTGTCCTGCAACTTTCACCTGCCTCAAGCTCCTGGTGTCTGGGACAGATCGATCTCCAGTGTCTTTTCAGCTTAGGAAAACAATTATGTCCTGCTTAGAATCCCCCATCCCCTCTAGAATCTGGAATGTGCCTCTAGGCAGAAAGTCAGGGCAATCTTAAGGCTTACCTTTTTGATTCTCCACCATCAGAGATGGTAGTCCTGTGCTGCCTGGTGTAGAATGGCTGAAAACAGGTGTTTTACATATTAACTCCAGTTTTTTGATTGTCTACGGTAGGAGGGTAAATCTGGCTACTGCTACTTCTCTATCAGAAGCCAGAGTCTCTCCCATTTAATATCCATCATACAGTCAGAGGTGCCTTGTAGGTCTTGAAATCTAATTTCAAATCTTTTTTCACAAAGAATGGCCAGTCTCATGGCATGAAGAAGTCTTTGCCTGTGGGACCATTTTTTTATTCTATAGCTGGAGGATTGGCAGACTTGTTTTGTAACAGGCCATACAGTTAATATAAATATCATCTTAGGTTTTGTGGGCCATATGGTCTCTGTCCCAGCTACTCATGTCTGCCATTGTAGCACCAAGGCAGCCATAAACAATCTATGAACAAATGAATGTGGCTGTGTTCCAATAAAACTTTATGTGGGGACACTGAAATTTATATTTCATATCATTTTCATGTCATGAAATATTAATCATCTTTTGAATTAAAAAAATTCATTTAAAATTGTAAAAACCATTCTGTACAAAAACAGATGGCAGATTGGATTTGATCTGTGGGCCACGTTTTGCCAATCTTGCTCTATAGCACATTTGTCATTTGAGGTTACATTCCCAACTTTAGAACCTCTTCTCTCTATATATGTGAAAATTTTTTTCAAACAGGATTTCCTGAATTGATAATCATGAATTTAATTTTGTCTTTACATTTGTTTAGGGATTTACAGTATTTCAGGATTGGACATTATGCCCTGTTGGCATACATCTTACATTGATGATTCCTCTAAATTTGGGGCCTCAAAGTTTTGTAATATAAATTGGTTCCTTTAGCATTTGACTTAAAAAAAAAAAATGTTTATTTTCAGAGAGACAGTGAGAGGGAGGGAGGAGAGAGAAGGAGAGAAAGAATCCCAAGCAGGTTCCACGCTTTGTGCAGAGCCTGACAGTGGTGCTCGATCTTAGGACTGTGAGATCATGACCTGAACTGAGATTAAGAGTTGGATGCTCAACCGACTGAGGTGCCCTGGGGCCCCTATCATTTGACTTAAAAAATTTGCTATAATGAGGTTGTATATACTTCAAGTCTAGCTTGTTCCTCTTCTGACTTTTCATCACCACTAATCTTAATTTTATTTCTTTTCCCATTCCCGTACATAAGGATCCCATTAAACAGATAACTGGAAGATAATAGGAGATGATAAAGTGGTTACTTTCTATACCGCTTGACCACTTAAGAGTATTTAACCAGTAACTGCATGGAAAGCTTCAAGGAGCTTTTTAGAAACAAGGTATTTTAATTTGAACAAATGTCTTTGTGCAAGGCTCATTAGCTGTTCTGGGGGAAATAGATACATGTGGAGCTTTTTCTTCCTACAAACTATTTGGTATCTAGTGGAGAAGGATTATGAGTGAGAAAACAAATGCCAGGGCTGTAGTGTAGGCAGAGTAAGTGTGCACAAAGCTGTCCGGTCCAGCAGATGGTATATGTTCTTTCTGGAAAATCTGAGGGAGCCTCTTAGAAGTGGTGCTTTAGCCAGAGCTTGATGGATTGGTGGGATTTGAGATGGGGAGGAGAGGAGAGGAGTGAGGTGGTGGAAAGGCTGGGGAAAAGCCTAGGCAAAGACACATTTTGGCAGAATGCAGGGAGTATTCTGGGATTGGAACCTTAATCTAAAAGGATTTGAAGTGCAGTGGGGAAAAATAATGATAAAGTAGACTGGGCTCGGGTTGTGGAGAGCTTTAAATAGGATGGCCCTTCTGTAGGTAATGGGGAACTGCCAAGGATTCTGAACAGGGAGTGGCTGGATCGGGTGGGAATATGAATGATGGAGAAGTGCAGGTTTAGGGAAGAGTGGTCAGGTAAGAGGTAATTGGAGTCATGAAATCTGTCTCTTTCCAATTTGTTCTGCCATCCATGTTATTGCAATGGCCTTTGAAGTAGTCTTTTTATTTGCATTTTGCCCCCACAAAGCTGTTCTGTAAATACAGGCCATAAATTAAATGTTCCACTGCTGCTTAAAATCTGTCATCACCTCAATGCACTTGGACCAGTATCCAAATTCCTTACCATAGTGCACAGAGACAGCCCCTTGCAGGATCTGTCATCTCCTTGCTTCTCACATTCAGGCTGATTTGCTTTTTTACACTCTATAGGATGCTAGTATTTCCCAGACCGTTGATTCACTTGACTGTTCCAATTAGCTGTTTCATTCTTTTGCTTTTAATTTAGATGCCACCTGCTCAGAGAGCTCTCTTTGACCACATTGCCCTGTATTTACTTAGTGACACGGAGACATCTGTGAGTATTTTGTCTGTCTTGTCTCATCTGCACTTGGGTGTCACAGGCTCCGAGAGGGCAGAACCATGTGTGCCACGTACACAGCTTTACCCCCCTTGCCTGGCATTTGCAGAAAAACCATTTGATCAATGAAGAGGACACACGGGCAACCCTCTGGTGATAGAAATGTATGGTGATTGTGGCGGTTATGTACAGGGGTTAGTCCCGGAGGCATTTGGGAATGGGGATTGGAGCTGCAGAAAGAGGCTAGGACTGCAAGTGCAGATTTGGAATTTATCTGTTTTGAGCTGATGTTTGAACAGGCGGGAGTGGATGGAAGTAGAGTTTGAGAGAAGATCCAAGGGTAAAACTTCCAGGGGGAAAACGAACACTTGGGGATAAAAGCTTAAAAGGCAGCAAAAACCCAAGAGAAGCAGTCAGAAACTGGAGAGAACCAGGAGATTATTGTCAAAGAAGCCAAAGGGGTGGCCAGAGCGGAGGGCTGTAAAAGACTGGGGTGGTGGCGGAGAGGGGGAGGTGCAGAAGGGTAAGAGGCAGTGTGGTTGCGTAGATGCTTGCTGGTAACTTGGAAGGTTTTGTGTCCGTCATCTGGCGGGAACCAGATTATAGTGGTCGTGGTGTGATTGGAGTGCAAGGAAGTGGAAGACGTGTGGGCTACCATTCTGGGAAGTTCTGTGGCAAAATCAGAGGGTGATGGGGCTGTTCTCTTCCTTGATAGGATGTTAGAGGAGCAGGAAGAGCCAGGGCCTGGTACCTAATCATAGGTAGGTAGGTGTACAAGTCTGTAAGTACGTATTGCCATGTGGACACTTAGGCTCTGGAGAGATCTAGAGGCTGACACTTTGCGGGCCAGTATCCCTTTCTGATGGGGCAGCGAGCATGGCGTGGTTCTGTGCTTGCTTCTCCGACCGGCTGAGGTGAATGGCCAGTTTGAAGAATTAACTCCTCTCCGCTGCTGTGGAATGATAGCCTTGCTAAATGTAACTTAAAGAAATCAGCTACTTAGGAAAGTAATCATCCTCTTGGCTATACTGGCAATCACTGGAAACGTTTCTGAACATCTGCTTTCAATTTTTGTATCATCGTAGGACGGTAACAGGTGGTGGAAGCTCTCAGGCTGTGCTAGCACAGTGCGTAAGGGAGCGGATCCAGGTGTTTTCCACCAGTGCTCCTTCAGCCTTCCCAGATGGGCCAGGGTTTCCAGGGAAAGATCACGCAGTAGGGTTGCTTGCCTCTAAAATACAGACTCTCCTTTTTTTACAGAAGAAAATACAGACTCTACTTTGATAAAACCCCAAGTGTTGTCAAGGAGTCAGTAGTCTTGAATAAGCTGTTTGTCCTTTTCCCTTCTGCTAATACTTCAAATTATTTGGAGTAAAGGAAAACCGTTCAAACACGTAAGCTAAAATACGAGAACGGTTAACTTAAATATGAGAACTGCTAAAATACGAGAACTTTACCAGTTCTAAAGCCAGGAAGTGGTTAAGAACACATTCTGAATTTCATGAAGCACTTAGAGCAATATGAGAAAATGTTAATGAATGCTATCTTATGTTCAACATTGTAAATGTTAAGAGAAAAATCTGAAATTGCATTTTGGTCTGAGGAGAGCTGGGTTAAAAGTATTGCGTGTGTATTTTATTTGTCAGGACATTTTCAGTTATAAATGACAGAAACGCAGCTCAGGCCAGCTTCTGCACAACGTGGGCCTTTGCTGGTTTACGAAGATATGAGGGACTGGTGGGGCAAGGCTGGCATCCAGCGACTCCTCCGTTGGATGCCATCAGACTCGCTCCCAAGGTGAGAATTGGCTGAACTGGGGAGGTGGGGCAGAGGAGTCCTTTCACAGAAGCCTGCTGCTGTCAAAGCCTGAGCCAGAAAAGGTGACATTCCTGGCCCCAGCTCTCTCAGCAACTCAGGACCACACCAGTGTTTTAAACACAGCTTCCCAGTGCTGGCCCACAGAGTGCCTAAAACCTCTTGAACCAAAGGGGTCTACAGCAGGGACGCCATTATTTAAATTTGACATTTTAGTACAGATCTTTTACTCACAGATTTCAAAGGATTCAAATGGAAGAATTATCTTCATGCTCATTAGCATCCAGCCGCTATTTATAGTTTGTCACAGCATTTCACTCATTTTCGAAAGGGACTAATTTATTTCACTCATCCTCCCTACTTTTGGGCAACATGAAGAACAAAACGAATCATTCCATGTGGTAATTAGGGATTGAACATTTATGTTTACTCTTATTTGGACAATAGTGTCCTTTGGGGAAGAAGGGACTAAGCATACAGTCCTGGGACACTGTAATATTTAGCCCCTTGAAACTGTTGCCTGAAATATGTGGGCTGTTAGGTCACAGCATTAGATATTTGTTGTGTATGGACCTTTTAGTCATGGACTTGACCTGGACTCAGTTTCTGGAGAATTGTCGTTCTGTGAGAATGTGTCATGTACTCTCACTTCCCAGAAGAAGTATACAGACTGGAGTGAGCCTAAAACATGTTTAATACACAAAGTTTAAATTACACACATAGTACAAAATCTTTAATTTTTTTCAGTTCTGGGTCTGAAAAAGTGCAGGCTTTTTCTCTTTAGCTACAACAGACTTCCTTCAATTAATGCATCAGCAAGGAAGGTTTCAGGTGAGTGACCCATGGTCTGGTTGGGGAATAGATCTCTGAATTTATTGTCATCTTAAAATGTGGATGTAAATATATACAACAATTATAGCTCCTCTTTATATGGCGGTTTTTACTGGGTGTCTCATCTGTTTATTATCTCAAGTGGAAGTTGAAACAATTTCATTTTTATAGTAAAGTCTTTCCAAAATGACTGCCTAGCCAGAAAAACTATAAACTACCTAACCCAAGACTTTGGTAAGAAAGAGATTTGATGCTTCTTATAAATTCCTTGCAACCAAAAGAAATAACACATAACAAGACGCATGTTACCCATTCTTAGCCCTTATTCAGTTACTTGGTTTTAAGTCTCCAAAATTAATATTAAAAATGTATCCAATAGAGACCTGATAAGAACATGGGACACTAGGGTGGCTTGTCCTTACTTACTTAGGAATCACTGACTTGACCTTTGATTTTCATGGGGTGGATATCTGCCTCCAGGTGGCTGAGAGGAATGCACAAGCAGGCGGGTTCTGTATCAAGACTTTTTGTCCAAATGAAACCTCTTATTTCCTTATGTTACACTCCTTCGTGAGGTGAGAAAGCAGTCCATTTAAGGATCACAAAAATAATATTGGAAACTGAAAGTTCCAGAAGACTCAGGGCTGTGTTGGTTGGTAATAATGGCCCCTCTTGAATGAGGGACCAGAAACCCTGTCTTTTTGCTGCATATGATTCAGGCAGATAACTGCAAGAAGTCCCAACCTCCTGAACACTTAGTTTAAAAACACAGCAGACAGACCCAAATGAGTTTTTTTTATTGAACGGTCTTTGATGTTAAAGAAAATACAGATTCAGGGCTATATCATATGTATGTTGTGTTTGGAGACATCCTGATGGGTTTAATGCAAATTCTTAAAGTAGTGTATTCAAAACCACGTATGCATCTCATCCGGGATACATATTTGGATTAAGCATAATGAAAACCTGCAACAGAAATGAAACAGTTTTAACAATAAATGAATAAGTAAAAACTGCTGCTAGACTCAGCTCAGTAAAATGTCCTTTTACACGAATTCCTGGTAGTCAGAATCCCTGAATTTGGTGCGTATGAGTGCTTGGAAGGGGATGGAAAACCGTGGCCTTTCCTATGCAGGTGATGGAGGGCCCAGAGCCCCACTGTGGAAAGCTGAGGTGAATTTGGCTTCCCACCAGATATTCTTACCCAGCCTGATTCTGTAATAATACCTTTCTCCCTAGCTTTCTTTCTTGGTCTCTGAAACACTTTTTCTTTCTACATATAAAACTTTAGGACTAAAAAAGAAAAAAAACACCTTTTAACGTACAAAGATAGTATTTTTTGTTGAAGCAATGGCTTGGTGGGATGCAGGCAGCTGATGTATAACTAAAAGATATTTTGGTAGAACTGGTTTGAAAACTTAAAATCTAGATGCGTGTCAGAAGATTTTAAAAGTGTAGGTTTGGGACTCCTCTAGAGAGGCCAGTTTTGCTGCCTGGGTCCTAGTAAGGATGTAATGTCAGAAGGTTTATAAGTTTATAAGGCTGGCGTCCTTAGGAGAATTGTGCCCCCCCCCCCCCAAAAAAAAAAGAAGCTAGGGAAAGGTACTTTCTAGACTTAGTACCTTTTACCTCAGGTGTAAAAAGTGGCAACCTTAAATTCCAATAAAGCAGCCAAAGTTTCTTTTCTCTGGGGTATCAGGAACCAATATCAGGAGGGGAGATACATTTCTGAAAGAAAAGCCACTCTACATCAATGCACTTCACATCTACCAGCTCTTTGTTCCCCAATAACTGTTGATGACGGAGGAGACTCAACAAGGGACCCTAAATTCCACTAAATGAAAAGAGATGGGCAAACAAGGTTCCTACAAGAGCAAGCAGGCCAAAGACAAGAGTGAGGGGAATCTGCGCTCTCCGTGTGAGCAGGACTGTTTCCTCCCCACTGCACCCTGGGACCGAGGCACGGAAATCCCTTCCACACCTGGCTGCCACTCCCTGTGGAGGGGGCCAGGCTTGTATCGGCTGCCCAGGTGGGTGCTCCAGAGGGACACATGTCCATCCAGTACAGGTAGCTGACACTACTCACTTCTGTGCTGGAGGAGGGCCATCTGGGGATGAGGGAGCCCCACGCAGCCTCTGCATACCAAGAAGCAGACAGAAAGGAAGTCCCTGGCATCAATAAGACTGGTGGGCGAACCACACTGCAGAAATGAAAACTAATGTATACAATTTAAATTGCCTTAAACAACAAGCAAACACACACTCCAGCCATCGATGACTGTGCAAGCCAGGGTGCAGCCCCGGAAAACTTACACCCTTGTTAACAAGGGTGAACATTGCACGCTCTGATCTCCTTCTTGTCCTTGCAGCTGGTAAACTGGGAGCTTTTGAACCTCTTCTTGACGGTCATGTAGCGTTCCTGGATCCCACCACCGCACAGTTTGGTGCATTCCGACCAGGCTGTCCACGGGCGCATCCTGCAGCCTGGAAGCAGGAGGTCAGGTTAGGCCAGCAGAAATGGCGGGACCAAACTGAATGCTGAACTCCAGGCCACAGCTATGAAACAGAGTTGTCTGGGCTTCCCTGCTCTTGTATGGAATGATGGGTTGAGTTTAATAATGGTTAGGGCCCTCATTAGAGACTGTCAACCCCTATGTGTCCATAATGCTGTTGCAGCATTTCCCATCAAGGGGCAGAGTCCACATTGCCACCTCTGGAATCTGGGCTTGGCTGTTTGACTTGCTTTGGCCAATGGGACATGAGCAAGCAGGCTGGAAAAGGCTGGTAGGAAACCCCCCGCCCCCACCATGTCAGCAAGCCTGGCTAGACTGCTGGAGAGAACGTGTGGCGAGAGAGTCCAGCCAGTCTTTCTGGGGCCCCAGAAGTGCAGGTGAGGCCGGTCTAGACCTTCTAGCCCCAGCCGAGCCTCCAGTTGTCAGGAGCTACAGGAGTCTCAGCAAGACCTCAGAAGACCCACCTAGCTGAGCCAGCTCCTGCCACGGACCTGCAGAATCCTAGTAGTTTCGGGGTGGCTTGGTGATGGCAGTTAGCACTCGAGCAATTAAACCACTTTATCCTAATGCTTTGCTCCCCAGGTACGTGGTCTCCTAAATACATTCAAGTGTGATTAATTTCCCTACACAGATAAACATGCTTGCCTTAAAACTTAACCTGACTCAGAGGTTAGAGGAGATCTTTTCAAAAAATGTTTTCAAGATCCTCCACATTACTCTTGTACAACCAGGCACGTTTACTATGCTAAGTTTTATGGAGGAGAAGGCCATGGCACAGTGTCTGCCTGGCACATAGTTGGGCTTAATCACCATTTCTTGAATGGCTGACTACCCTGTCCCAACAGATAGCACTTTGATATGCACACCTCTCCTTAACGGACAGTGAACGATCAGGTGGCTCTTCAGATCTATATTTCTCTGTCCTGTCAGGGTGAAAGGCCTTAGGGAAGAGAATGTGGGGTAAATTGAGCTGTGCCTTTTAAAATAGCAAGCAACACAGTGTACCTATTAACCTTCAAACATGACACCTTCCTCACCCACTCCAGAGAATCCAAACACCATCAATCAGTCTGTACCAAAGGCTGAACCATGAATCTGTCACTGGCAAAAGTATGAAATAATGACATTGTAGTCTTTGCTTGTGGACCAGCTTATTCAACAGTGAAGCTCCAGGTTTTTGTTGTTTTTTTAGTGCCAGAGTTGGGGACACACTCTTTTTCCTGGGCTACAAACAGAAGTGGCCTCTGTTTTTGCCACCTCAACACAGGTGTGTTAAGTCACTCCTGCTTAGAACTTCTCACAGGATCAAGTCTCAAAACCTCAGCAGGCTTATGGTCTGGTCCTCACGTCTCCAGGTTTCCTGCCTCTCCCCTTGTACTCTACTCCATCTGCCCCCTATTTATTGACCATCTCATGCTCTGTGGCATTTCTGTGCCGTGGCGAGCCCTGTCCCTGCTGCTGGGGATGCCTTCAACTCGCAAACCCCTATCAATTTTCAAGACCCACTTCCCCTGTTTTGACACCCCCCCCCCCCCCCCCGAACTCCAGCTTCAGGCTTGGGAGCAGTACCTGGGAACTGCTCGCCTCCAGACTCTTCCCTCAGCTGCTCATTCCGCCGGCTCTCTCGGGCCTCTCTCCAGCGCAGCTTCTGGATGGATGGATTTCTCAGGCATTTCCGGATACGGCATTTTTTTCGTTGCACGGTCTCTGGGCAGGGTGCACCTCCAAACTGTGGCTCCATTTGGATCATCCGGGTTCGAATCATGTGGCCTTTCCCACAGGACTTGTTACATTCCGACCACTGAGACCACTCGGTGAGCTCACAGTCAATGGCTGGCAAGACACAGATGGGCAGGAGTGGATCTCATGTCTGAAACAGCATATGGCCACTTGCGTTTTCCTCTGAACACCTCCACACAAGTCTGAGAGATGCAGAGAAGGTGCTGTTTTCCCATTTTACAGAAGAAACTGGGAGGTTCCTACACGCAGATTGACTTCAGCCCACAGGGTTGGTGCCCAGGTCATAACCCACCTTCTGTGCCCAAATGACTCGAGGAATTTGGAAGATATGTTCAGAGTCTCTCACCCTTCCCTGTGAGCAGCTAGAGTA
This sequence comes from Lynx rufus, assembly GCF_022079265.1. Taxonomy (NCBI): domain Eukaryota; kingdom Metazoa; phylum Chordata; class Mammalia; order Carnivora; family Felidae; genus Lynx; species Lynx rufus. The sequence goes on along the minus strand of NW_025814897.1, from coordinate 70,632,010 downwards.
TTGTCAAATCAGCCCTAAGTGGCATAGAGCCATCTTCCACAGTCCCAAGGACTGGGTATTTTTCAGAGCTGACCCCTGTGGACCAATACCCAAGGCCACTGTGACTTTTGCAGTAAGACTCTGGTAGCTTCTCGTTCAACATCTCCCCGGGTCCTATAGATGGCAGTTTGTGCAAAAATCGCAGGAGCCAGAAACAGAAAATTCATTAGAGAAGAGGGGTGGGGACAAGTGGGGGTCTTAATGGTCTATCAGGATATAGGATCCAGCAAATTCTTATTAAGCCAACACCTCACAAAGTAGAGGGAAAATAACGCAACGGTCTGATTCTGAGAATGTGACCTAAGGAGGGAAAGGATTCTGTCCTCCTCACTGGGTCTGCAGAATGTAGATCTAGGAAGAACTCATTTGGGTCAGTAATTTTGGGCCTTTCTCCCTGTGAGCTCAGGCAGCTTGTGTATAAAATCAGTATAATGGTATTTTTCTCATTAGTTGTGAAGACTAAATGAAATCTTCCCAGCTCAGTTCCTGGCGCACAGGAAGCGTTGTTCTCCATTCAGTGAATCCTGTGAATATATGTTTCAGTGGGTGTCTCAGTCAGAGGTTCTGGAGCCCCCACTCTTGGTGAGATGGGTTGAACACAGGGTCAACCTTAGTTATTTAAAGCCTCAGCCTCAGTTTGATGGTCTGGGTCATCTCCACACATGACCACATGTAGCTAAAACAGCTCGGGAACTGTAATATGTAACACTGAGTGTAACACACCTGCCAGGTCTAGTGTTTGGCACTTTGTACCAGTTATGTGGTTTAATCCTCAGAGGAACCTAGGAAATGTTTCTTGCTATTTTACAGTTGAGCAGGGGTGTGGTCATCTGCGTAAGGGACAAAGCTGGGACCTTCCTCTCAGAGGAAGCCAAAAAAACCCATCCTAGCAAGCCTGTCTGACTTTCTACTTCCTAAAAGAGAAGCTCTCTTCGAAGATTAGCCAGAAAAATGGGCTCCCTCCCTCTCCTTGGAGATCAGCACCCGAGAAATGCAGGTGATCAAAGAGGTTTTGGAAGAGGTGGGGGTGGGCATTGAGCTTTTGGTTGCTGGTCTTAGCAAGGCTGCAAAAGTACAGAAGTTACTGACTTCACGTCCACGCTCTAGTCGTGGGCAAATGGTCACTGGGAAAAGGAATAGAAATAAAAAGGTTGGAAAGCCCATGGATCAGAGTTGTGGAGGTGGGGAGGGCAAGAGCCACATAATGAGGCTCCTTGACAAGGAGCCTGTGCTATGTGTTTCCCATCTCCGTCTCCTCTTTAGACTTCATAGCAACGTGCAGTTTGGGTGTCGTGTAGCTGGTAGCAGGACCCCCTCTTGCTAGTGAGGAGACTGAAGTTTAAGTTAAAGATCTGTGCTAACATGGAGACCCAAAGCCTGTGTTCTTTGTCCCCAGCAGGTGGCTGGGCTGCAGGACTTACGGCATTCGGGCAGCATGCACTTCTCCACCTGCTCCAGCTCCTCGTTACAGTCCCCGAGTTCCGCCAGAGACTTGAGCATCCGCTGGCGGGTCCGCATGCCCTTCCCGCAGGTCACGCTGCAGTCACTCCACTCGGACCACGGGGATAGCAAGCAGGGGATGGTGTCTAGGCCAAGAGCCAGGTTTGCCACTGAGAACAGGCTCCCTTTACTTTCTTTGATTTCCCTGTGTCCCCTACTCTCTGTTCCCCACTCTGACCCCTGGAGTTGAGTGCCATGGACCGACGGCCTTCAGGTGACCCAAGTGACCCTGTGGAGCAAGAAGTGGCTCAGCAGACTACTGCCCTTCCTGCCCTTCTGTCACTCTCCTGCATCTCCCCCCCGCTGATGATGTAGCTCAGCAATAGGAATACACAAGTCCCTGCCTGCAACACCCCACACTCCCCCAAGACCATGCAGTACATTTTTGGACACTTTGTTGCTAAAATCCCTAGGGTGACCTCTACTCGTGTGCATGTGTGCGCATGTGTACTAATGTGTGGGTCTGTGTGCATTTGTGGGTAGAGCTGGGGTTGTAATGCTTTATGGGGCCAGGCATGTCCAGAGCAGAACAAGAGTGGGGGCCTATGACCTGGGGTGGATGTCCTGCCTGAATGTATTACAATATCACCTGCCTCCCACCAGGATACTCTGGGGTCCTATAAAACACAGCTGCTGACGAGTGCTTTCCAGAGGTCGCCAGTTTGCCATCCCAGCCTCGCTCAGAATGTCCCTCAAGGGAAGCCCCGCTTGATGGCTCTTGCAAGGACAGTGGGCCGTATGTTCTCCCAGCACGCGCCCAGCCTCCGGCCTTGCTGGTGGTAGCGGCAGGGGTTCTGTGTTCCGGCACACCGCCCCCATCCCCTGCCCCACGGCCACTCACGACACTCGGGCATCATGCACTTCTCCGCCTGGGAGGTCTCGGCTTTGCACGCGGAACCGTCCGCCGGGCTCATCTTGACCATGCGATGCCGCTTCTTCATGCCCATCCCACAGGTGGCGCTGCAGTCATCCCACTCGCCCCACTCGGTCATCAGGCAGCTGCTGGGAGCTGGGAGGCCAGCCCTGTTGGGGTCACGGCTGCCGCCTTGGGAGCACCCCCTCTCCTCCCCTAGCCCCTGCTGGCTGGGCACCCCTACTCACAGCACTCTTCATTGACCGTGCACTTCTCCGTCTCCTCAGTGGGCAGCGTGCACACAGAGCCGTCCTCAGGGAACTGCTTCACATACCTCTCCCGGGACCGCATGCCCATGCCACAGGAGATGCTGCAGGGCGACCAGGTGATCCACTCGGACATGGTGCAGGTGGAGCCGTCTGCAACACACGAGCAGGCGCCGCTGCAGCCCGCGTGCCCAGCTCTCCAGGGCAGGAATCAAGAAGGAACTGGCTGTCTTTTCCCCATTGTGTATTCTTGCCTCTTTTGTCAAAGATTAACTGACCATATAATCACGAGTTTGTTTCTGGGCTTTCTGTCCTATTCCGCTGATCTACAAGGTCTGTTTTTGTGCCAGTGCACGGTTTTGAATGGGGAAAAAGATGGTCTCTTCAACAAATGGTGATGGGAACGCTGGAGAGCTACATGCAAAAGAATGAAACTGGACCACTTTCTTGCACCGTACATAAAAATAAAATGGCTTAAGACCTAAATGTGAGACCTGAAACCATAAAAATCCTGGAAGAGAGCACAGGCAGTAATTCCTCTGACATGGGCCGTAGCAACATTTTTCTAGTTAAGTCCCGCGAGGCAAGAGAAATGAGAGCAAAAATAAACTATTAGGACTACATCAAAGTAAAAGCTTCTGCACAGCAAAGGAAACAAAACTAAAAGGCAACCTACAGAATGGGAGAGGATATTTGCAAATGACCTCTCTGATAAAGGGCTGGTATCTAAAATAAAGAACTTATAAAAACTCAATACCCAAAAACCAAATAATCCAATTTAAAAATGGGCAGGAGACAAACATTTCCCCAAAGATGACACACAGAGGGACAACAGACATATGAAAAGATGCCCAACATCACTCATCAGGGAAATGTAAATGAAAACTACAATGAGCTATTACCTCACACCCTTCAGAATGGCTAAAATAAAAGCAACAATAAGTGTTGGGGAGGATGTGGAAAAAAAAGGAACCCTCATGCACTGTTGGTGGGAATGCAAACTAGAGTAGCCACTGTGGAAAGAGACTGGAAGTTCCTCAAAAAGTTAAAAATTGAATTGTCCTATGATCCAATGCTACACTATTGGGTATTTATCCCCAAATACAAAAATACTAACTTGAAAGGATATATGCACTCCTGTGTTTATTGCAACATTGTTTACAATAGTCAAATTACGCAAGTAACGCAAGTGTCCATCGCTTGTTGATAAAGGAAATGGTATATGTATACAATGGAATATTATTCAGCCGTAACACAGAATGAAATCTTGCCATTTGCAACATGGATGGAGCTAGAGAGCATAATGCTAAGCAAAATAAGTCAGAGAAAGACAAATCCTGTAGGATTTTACTTGTGGAATTTCAGAAATAAAGCAAGGGGCATTAAAAGTCTTTTTTGGTTTGTCTCAACTATACAGAAACTGTTCCGGGCGTGGGGGATGGGTGAACTAGGTAACAGGGATTAAGAGTACACTTCAGATGAGTTCGGAGTAATGTATGGAATTGTACACCTGATACTAACATAACACTGTATGTTAAATATCCTGGAATTAAAACAGAACTGGGTGGCATTCAAGGGGAGTCAGGCAGTTGGGGATGGAGGGGAACTTAAAAGGTATAAATCTTGAAACCAGGAATTATTCTCTAAAAGGACATGCCCGTTTTCCAGGTGCATGGATTACTCCTTATTTAAGGACAATCCAGTTGAAAGCTGCTTGGATGGGTACAAGAATGTTTTATTTTATATAATAATTTATCTTAGATTTTATATCTGCATGGTCTAGGGTGTATCCTATATCTAAGACCATTAAATAAAATTAAAAATTCACTTCCCTCTGTCACTTAACTACATTTGAAGTAACCAGTAGCCACGTATGATTAGTGGCTGCCATTTTGGATAATACAGATACAGAACTTTCCCATCACAAACTTCTACTGGACAGTGCTGGAAAGGTATTATATAGATTCTGAGATACAATGTAAGCTCTGTTGCTCAGAGGAACCTGAGATTTTATAGTTCTCTAAAGCTGCCAGTTCCCTGTCTAGAAAAACTGATGAGAATTTTGTTCCGGAGGGTAAAGATTGTGACTGGCTTTCGGATATAGGGACCTGAAGACAAACACAGGGTGGATTTGTACCCAAACAGATTACACTAAGTGACCACAGACCTCTCATTGCCTCTGTTGAGGCTGGCAACCAAGAGAATACCCCAGCTGCTAATGGAGAACAAATGGTAGTGTGGGGAGGGAATGTCTGTGTGCCAGGGGACAGAGGAAGAGTGAGGAAGGCAGTAGAACCATTCTTTTGTGTTGACATCTTGGGCTATATATGGCTTTGCTTCTATCCCTAGGGGTTAGCAAAGGCCATGATCATGTAGGGGACACTGGAGGTGGGGAGCAGGGGGAGGATAAAGCCTGCAGCATGGCTTGGTAGTCCTGTTTCCAAATAGGGGTGGGGACTACCCTTGGTGGAAACATAGGAGTGTGTGTGTGTGTGTGTGTGTGTGTGCATGCACACGCGTGTGTCTTAGTTCTTTAAAAAAAAGAAAAAGGAAATGATGTCATCCGTTTATCCATATTAATGAAGACTTACTGAATGCTTTGAATGCCTAGTGGTATGCTCTGAGGTTAAAAAGATAACGTAAGATAAGGATCTTGTTCTCTTCTAAGAGCTGGGCACAATAATTCCAGGTACTGAAAATATGACAGCAAAGGTAACACAGAGGGGAAAAACCCACTCCTTGGAGTTTAGGGGAAGATTTCACACAAGAGGGCACACCGGAGTATACTTTTGTTGGGTAAAGGAGATTTGCTTTTAAGGTGAACGGATAGCTTATGCCAACACCCCTGTACGGAGTGTTTATGTACATGGTATTGGGAGATGAAGTTAGAAGAACTGTGAGTCCAGCCTGCACATGAATGTGGCTGTCGCTTGCCAGGTGTGATGCCTACACATGGTGATTTAATCTCTGGACAGTGCCGGGGGGGACACTGTAGGTTTCTCTCCTGGGACCCACACATTAGGCCCAGGGACAAGGCTAACCAAAGGAAGCCCGTACAAAGAACACGATGTTCCAGTGTAATAATGGTTAGGCTGGTACAGTAATAGTTAGGGGTACCAGGCTTGACAAGTCCCACCTCAGGCTTTCCAGGACCTGGCAAGACATTACCCCAGGAAGGCAGAATTTGGCCACCACCCACTGTGTGACTGACAGGTAGAGCTTGGACTTGAGGCTCAACTCTTCCAGTAACCCCCAAATGGCTGTCCCCAAGTGCCTTTACTGACCGTGTGTCTAGTGTTGCAGTGTAACTCATGTGGTGTGGATTTGTGTCACAGTGCTCATTTTGCCCTGGCCTTGCACCCGGGGTCGCTGCAGGACTATTTGCCCTGTAAATTAAGCTGAGGAGTTTGCACATGGGCCATAAGGAGCCACAGATCTTTTAGCTGGGGAGTGAAATGATCAGATCTTTGTAGAAGATCCCTCTAGTGGGGCCCTGGAAGATGGGTGGGAGTGGGGAGATGATAAGGCGTGGACTAAAGGGCTGGCCCAGAGGATTAGCAAGAAACGAAGATGCACTCGCTACAATAAGATGTATATTCATGCAGTCTAATTCCTTTGGAACATCCAAAGGGGTCTCGGCTTCCTTCCTGTTCTAACCACACCCTGAATAATCAAGTGCGGAAGGCAACCGGATGTGAGCACAAGAGAACTTGATCTGGCATTGAGTGGGGTAGCTTCTGGGCTGCATGTACACGCACCAGGCACAAAAAGCAGGCACAATTGCAGAAATAGTAAAATCTAGCCTACACTCCATAGGGAATCTTAAGGACCCCTGAATAATCAAAACAACCTTGAAAAAGAACAAAGTTGGAAGATTCACACTTCCCGATTTTAAAATTTAACTACAAAGTTACAGGAATCAAAGCTGTGTGGTGCTGGCATACAGCCAGACCTACAGATCAATGGACTGGAATAGAGAGCCTAGAAATAAAGTCTCACGCAAATGGGCAAATAATCTGAAAAGGGTTCCAAGACCACTCAATAGAGAGGACAGGCTTTTCAATAGGTGGTGCTGGGAAAGGTGGATACCCCCATTTAAAAGAATGGAGACTTTTACCTAATATCGTATATAAAAATTAACTTGAAATGGATCAATGACCTATAAACTTAAGAAAAAACCTAGGGCGGGGCGCCTGGGTGGCGCAGTCGGTTAAGCGTCCGACTTCAGCCAGGTCACGATCTCGCGGTCCGTGAGTTCGAGCCCCGCGTCAGGCTCTGGGCGGATGGCTCGGAGCCTGGAGCCTGTTTCGATTCTGTGTCTCCCTCTCTCTCTGCCCCTCCCCCGTTCATGCTCTGTCTCTCTCTGTCCCAAAAATAAATAAAAAAACGTTGAAAAAAAAAAAAAAAAGAAAAAACCTAGGGCAAAACCTTCAGGACACTTAATTTAGCAATGATTTCTTGGATAGGATACCAAAGGAATGGGCAACCAAAGGGAAAAAACAAACCCAGATTTCATGAAACTTTAGAATTTGTGCAAAAGGACACGGTCAACAGTGAACCGGTAACTTATGGAATGAGAAAAAATATTTGCAAATCCTATCTGATAAGGGATTAGTATCTAGAATATATGGAAGTGGGGGGGTTCACTCCCCTCTGAAGTGCCTTATCAAAGGCACAAATGGCAATAAATCACTGTGGGAGTGCAGCCAGGAGACGTATTACTGTCCCCAGCAAGAACCAGAGGGAGAATGACCCACAGTGGGATAAGCTTTCTTCAATTATACTCAGCTTGGAAGTGGTTTTCTTCCTGCCATAAACCAGCCCAACTTCTGTATCTCTTCCTGTTGCCTCATTGCACCTGTGAGACAGTTAAGCTCATGGTACAGAGACTAGACCTGTCCAGGTGGAGAGAACAGCTGTACCCTGGAAAGTAGGCAGCTGACCTTTGCACAGCAATCAGCTCAGTGCCATTCTGAAGCCTGTGCCATCATGACAGAGGCCATGCAAGTTCACAGCTCAGGCCTGATTTTTGAGCAGTAGCAGAGAGCTAGACAGGATCCTTGCAATCAGCCCCGAGGTCCTGACACAGGAAGGAGGTGCTCCAACTCGGGTGTGAATAGAACACGAAGGTCCACGATGGTCATGTCCCACTAGGGAGATGGATTGAGATTCAGTGTTGGCCAACCTGCTCACCTGTTTCTTTTTTTCTTTAAATATCTTTAATGTTGGTTTTTGAGAGAGAGAGAGAGAGAGAGGGAGACACAGAATCTGAAGCAGGCTCCAGGCTCTGAGCTGTCAGCACAGAGTCCCATGCGGGGCTCTAACCTATAAGCCATGAGTTCATGACCTGAGCCGAAGTCAGATGCTTAGCTGACCGAGCCACCCAGGCGCCCCTCGCCACAACACAGAACAAGCCTCTGCCAGCTCCTCGCTCACCTGGGCTGTAGCCTCACCTTCGTCACTGCAGCCGGGGCCCATGCAGGGCTGGAAGTCCTGGGTGTCCGGGCAGGGGACGCTGAGGTCCAGCTGCGCCTTTAGCATGCGCTGCCGCATCCTCTTGCCTTTGTCACAGGTGGAGGAGCTGCAGGCGGACCACGGGGACCAGTTGGAGTAGATGCAGGTTTCGGGGGTGTCATCTGGAAAGAGCGTGGGACAGGTTTTCCTTGGGAGCCTGTGGACACCGGAGCCGGCCCTATCCCCACGCAAGCTCCTTTGGGGATAAGAAAATCTGCGTTGCCTGCCCTGCCTCAGCAAACCTGGGCGCTCTTGGGGTGGAAGCAGCTATTCACTTGCCTTTAAAGGCGATATTTTAATCATTCCAGGAGTATCTAAGCGACAGGGAAGAGTCCTACTAGCCCTTCCCCTCAACACATGAGGGTCTCTCATTTCTGGCCCCTCACCCCTGGCAGACACGGTTTCTGCGGGTGTACAGGCAGATCACAGGCAATTGGGGAAGCACAGCCTTCTGTGTGTGTGTGTGTGTGTGTGTGTGTGTGTGTGTGTTGCTATTTAATCTTCTCAACGACCCCATACACAGGTGACACGATGAGGGCAGCCAATGTTCGCCCAGCACTTATTACACACCAGCATCGTTGTAAGAACCTTACATGTTTTGTCCCATTTGGTTCTCACAGCAACACTCAGCGAGGCAGGTTCTGTTATTATCCCCATTCTACAGGTGAGGACAGTGAGGTAGCATGGAAACGTCCTGCCCAAGGCCACAGAAAAAAGCCCAAGTGGTGTGGCTCCAGATCCCATGAGAGAAGGGGCTGAAGGCATGGGCCTGCTGCTCCCTCCTGACCGTAGGATCTAGGCCTCCCTTTCCTTGCCGGGGAAGTGGACGTGTCCACGCTGCCTCACAGGCCAGAATGACCATCAAAGTGGGGAGTGCCGGGGGTCCCAGGACACCCATGCAAAGGCCCGATACTGGTGAACACATCTTCTTTGAGTCCTGGCCTCATTTTGGCTTATCTTCCAGGAAGAAGTCCTCAAAGAAGGGACTGCCAAGTCAAAGGACATACTATTTTTGCAGCTCTGAAAACCTGTTCGCAAACTGATTTCTCAGAAGGTATTGCCAGGTTATATTGCTACCTGCAACCAAGAAAACTTACATACCTTCATCTTTCTCTTCTGGAGCCAGATCCGCGACAATATCATCGACGTTATCAGGTACAATATTGCATTGTTCCCCCTGCAAAAGGAAGTTTTCTTGGAGGGCTCCCATCAAACAGTGGCACGTGTTGGGGTCAGACGAGGGAGGAGGTAAAATCGGATGCCCACCCTGCATGCAAATCCCAAGCCACGGTGGAGTTCCGAGCCAACATTTACAATCACACTGAAAGAGAAATGGCAAGAAAGCCACAGCTTCCCAGTCCCTGACCCATGGCAGACGTCAGTAATCAGTTATGGAACTCACTAGGATACCTATCTGTCTGGACCAAATCATTCAGTGGAGCGCAGAACCCCACTGTAATGTTGATTTTGCTCATTTAGATCTTACGAATAATTTGCATGCTTAGAAACCTCAGGCGGTCCAGGAGTCCTGTGTTTTGGAATACGCCAGGGACCCCATGATTCCTGAGCAGATAGGGGTACAGTCAGCTCACGCTCCTGGTGGGAAGTGTCTGTGACAGGGTGAGCTCTAGCCCCAGTACCTTCCGGGCGATTCTCTCGATGACAACTCTGGCTACTTGAGTGATAGACCCGCCCTCTGGATCGTAAAAAGGACTCTGAGGATGGTCCAGGCTGGTCAGGGGCCGGATTTTCTCCTGGGGAATCGTGGGCTTGTTGGGTGACTGTCAGCGGGGAAGAGAACACAGAGAGAAAGTGTGGGAAACAGAGTGTTTAAAAACCACAAAAGCAACTTGATTGTAATATGATCAGAACAAAAACCTAATTGTTAGGGATTTCACAACAGCTCTAACTGCCTCTGGTGTTAATGCAATTCTATTCACGCCGTGTATCGTGCAAAAAAAAATCGGTAGACCTCGATTTTCAGATTCTCCCAGGTACTCAGGATTACGTCCTGATGAAGACAAAGTTTCAGAGAGCTCATCCCAACTAGGAAACAGCTGAACCAGGCTGGCCTGAATCCAGAGCTCTTCCTGATGGACCAGGCGTTGGCAAACTAGTATAGAGAGGGTCAGATGGTAAATATTTTAGGTTTTGTGGGTCCTATTGTGTCGGCTCCAACTACTCGACTCAGCTTTTGTAGGGAGAGAGCAGCTCCCTACAACATGTAATTGAATGCGGGCAGCGGGGTTTGAAAACCTTATTTACAAGTCAGGTGGTAGTCCCAGTTTGGCCCACAAACTGGGGTTTTCCGACATACTGCCCTGCCACTGGTTTTCCAATGGCTTCGGATTTCAATGCAATGAAAAATATTAAATCAGGAGAGAATCCAAAGTCCTTAACCTAGGTGTCTGGAAACCTCCAGGATCTGGCCCAGCCTCACATACATCAGCTTCTGTTGTTCCCTATTCTCACCCCCGTCTCTTGCTTTTTGCTTCCATGCCCATTTCCTGCTGTTCCCTTGCTTATCTATGAACTGCTTTTTAGCAGATTCCCTCTCCATGGCCTCCTGGCCAGCTGTGTGGGTCATACTGTATATGGTATGTGAGGGTGAAACCATGCCGGCCTCCCTTTCCAGACTGTGGATTCCTTTACCACATTTGTGTCCGGGACCCCCAGCACAAGGCTGGGGGAAGAGAAAGCACCCAGAAAGCTTTGTCCCTCACCACCACAGGCATATACCCACCTCATAGGTCACCCCACTGTCGGTGCCGGCGTCCCAGGGGATCAGGTCTTGTACCACCTTCTGGACCCAGCCGCACTCCTTGGTACACAGATCCTCTGCAGACAGGCCCACGTTCCAGTCGGGGCTGGGGCCCATCATGGTCAGGAAGGACATCAAGTGGCGTGTCCTGTCCACTGAAAATTCAGCCGAGGGTGCCGCTCTCCTGGAAACCAAATACGTTACGTTAGGGGGTCTGGGGGGTACACACTCTGAGGGACATTGGGCCAGACCAGAGCTGAAGGAGGAGAGGACAGAAGGACGAAGGATTCTTGGTCTTCCACTGATCTCTGCCTGTGGCCACTCCTGTTTTACACCCTTTGCTATCCTGAGCCCTTCCACTGGCCACACGTGGAGAGAATCATATGCTACCATCGTATCCAGTTTTAATGTGTTCAAGGCACTTAAACTGTTTTTGTAGATGTTTCTTATTGTTCAGCTGTTGATTGACTGTCAACTCTCACTGGAGGGTGAGCCCCAGGAAAGCGGGGCTTTTGTCTGTCTTATTTATGGCTTGATTTCCAGTGCCTACAACAGTGCCTGGCACAGAGTAGATGCTCACTGTTTCTGAGTAAACAAACAAATACTTTGTGTTATTGTAACTGAACCCAAGTTTGTCTGCCTGATGCCCAGCAAAGATGATCACTGAGTCACCAAGGATGCAGCAAGGAAAGAGTTGATTTGAGAGGCAGCCAAAGGCAGAGACACGAGGGCAAGCCTCAAATCTGCTCCTAAGGAGGAGAGTCGGGGAAATTGGAAGGCAAATGAAAAAGTTCTGGGTAAAGAGTCACAGCTGCACTTACTAGTCTGCAGCTGCGATCAGCCACATTATCTCTCTGGTTACCGGTTTCAATCCCTACCCTCTTTTGATCATTCCTCATTCTTGAGGGAATTGGGACGATGACCATTCTAGTTACTTCCTGCTGAGATGGGGCACAGATTAGAGTTGGGGAATGGAAACTTCCTGCACTCACTTAGAGATACTCTTCAGTCCCAGGCTGAAACCCAACATTCTGCATTACTAAGAGTTATTTTTGAGAGCGTGCGAGGGAAACAGAATCTGAAGCAGGCTCCAGGCTCTGAGCTGTCAGCACACAGCCCGATGCGGGGCTCTAACCCACAAGCCTGAGCTGAAGTTCGACACTTAACCGACCAAGTCACCCAGGTGCCCCTGCATTACCAAGATTTTGTAGTTTGGTTATTAGTGTTTGTACTACATTTTATCTAGGACCTTTGGGGAGAGGTGTTTTAACCAAGCTTGTTGCATGTATTGAGGTCTTCAGGCCAGCTCTCCTGAATAGGAGGGGTTTGCCAGAGGCTCACTGCTCCAAGCAGTGCTTTTTTTGAGGTCCTCCTTGCTGGCAGGCTGTAGGGAACCTGCGGATTCTCGTATGTTGAATGTGAGGAATCCACGGCTTGACCCCCCTCAGTGTCCCTGAAGAGTGAGCCTCACTGAAGTTGGAGCTGGCCCTCTGGGTGCTCACTCTTCAGGTCTTTAGTGATACCGAGTCTCCAGGATACAGTCGGTGCAAGGGCACGTCTGTGGGGCACGTCAACCTGCTGGAAGTGAACTTACCTTACCTGCTGGACCTCCCTGAAAGTATCCAATTCCCTAATGTGAGGAACTCCTAAGTTATGAGAAGGGTGTAACAACAGTCTTCCATATACCATTTCATAAGGGCTTATTAACTCAAGCCCATGTCTAGGGGCCACTCGTACCTAAAGCAGAACAACCAGCAAGGCTTCTTCCCTAAGTTAAGTTAGTTTCTTGGCAGATCTTTGCTAAGGTTTTTTTTTTTTTTTTTTCCCCTTGGTTTTTCTAGCTGGTTGGGGTCTCCAGGAAGTGTGTAATTTCCACTGGACACCCAAGGCATTGGGCACGGTTTGTCTGGCTTGTGATGCAAATACTGCTCCACTGTCGCTCTGAATGGTTAGTGGCAATCCAAACCTAGGAATGTTTTTGCTTAAAAGTGTTTTTTTTTTTTTAAGTATACTTTATTGTCAAATTGGCTTCCATACAACACCCAGTGCTCATCCCAACAATTGCCCTCAATGCACATCACCTACTTTCCCCTACTTAAAAGTGTTTGGACAACTTCTGAGGACTTCACTGAATGGCAGGGGAAAGAGCTTCAACCCAGCTTGCCAAGGGATCTATAAATACCAGCAAATATTGAAAATTACCTGTTGTTTTTGGCTCCTGGTAAAGTCTACCTGCCGGTCTTCTCCAGGCTTGGTGCTTAAAACTTCATCAGGCATTACAAAAAGTTCTAAGGTTTTTTTTTTTTTTTTTTTTTTTAAGTTTCTTCCCCTTTTTTGACAAATTTTGCAATGGAGATAACAGGAACTTATGTGACTTTCAATAAACACAAGCAGAATAAAAGTTTTATATTATAGTGCTTTTAATTCTAAGCACGTGTCCATTTTAATTAAACCAGCAACCTTAAATTAGTTTTACTACTCAATATTTTCCAAGATCATGTGAAAATCATTTGGGTTAGTTTCAGTCTTTGAGTTTTAGAATGTCCAATTCGAACAAGCGTTTGCTTTTTAACTAACCAGAACTCTTTTACAAATTAACTTTAGCAACACCATGCAGATGGAGAGCAAATAGCTCACACACATGGACACATACAAATACACAAACAAGATGCAGAAAAAATCTTAAAGGCCCAATTTCCAAGTCTCTACCCCTTTTTACAACACAAATCTAATTGCAAGGCGGTATAATTTACGGATTCATTAATTGGTCATTTTTCTCAAGAGTCGAAGGACTATTGTGGCCAGTGTTACAAAAGAAGATTGGAGAACAGAGCCCAAAGGGCTGCATGTGGGGATCAAGCAGGGACTTCCCATTTTCCAATTAGAACACGGCTGGTTTTATTCGAAGATATCACAAGCTGCAGCAAGCCTAATGAAGCCCAGAGTGCCTCCGTGGGCACTGGTTCCTCCGCAAAAGTTGAGGCTTCACCCACAGAACCAAATGGCTTCCTAGTTTCTAGTTCCTCCCTAAAATTCAGAGCTTCACTGACTGAACCAAACAATTTGCTAGTCTGCCTTCTCTTAAGAAAAGAAGGGGCGCCTGGGTGGCTCAGTCGGTTAAGCGACCGGCTTCGGCTCAGGTCATGATCTCGCGGTCTGTGAGTTCGAGCCCCGCATCGGGCTCTGTGCTGACAGCTCGGAGCCTGGAGCCTGTTTCGGATTCTGTGTCTCCCTCTCTCTCTGACCCTCCCCTGTTCATGCTCTGTCTCTCTCTGTCTCAAAAATAAATAAACGTAAAAGAAAAAAGAAAAGGAGACGAAGAAAACCCAAATCCTGTGTTTGGAGGCAGCCGAGTGAGGGGAAGAAATCTAAGAAAGCCAAACCAGAGGGACAAGAAATAAGCAGGCTCCCATGCCATGGAGTATGCAGTACTCACCAAGAGACCGCTGTTTAAACCAAACCCAAAGCCATTTTCTTGCTGCAGGTTAATTTAGGTGCCGAAGGCCGATGGTGCCCAGTCGGAGTGGGGTCTTGAGGTCAGGCCCCTCGACAAAGAGCCTAGGCAACTGCTTGGACCAGCCACCAGAATCCTGTTAGCAGCTCGGGGCCGACAAACTACGGGCGCAGAGCTCCTGCCTGGCTCACCAAATCTGTAGCCAAACCCAAGTTTGCCTGCCCGATACTCAGCAAAGACCATCACTGAGAGACATGGAGTCCCCAGCAAGCTCCTTCACAGGCAGCAAAAGGAGGAGACAGGATAAAACTCAGCCCCACCTCCTCCCAGGAGCAGAATCAGGGCAGTTTAAAGGCAAATGAAAGACTTTTGGCTGAAAAGTTGCAGCTGAGGGCAGTTCCATTAACCCTTTGCTTACCGGTTCCATTGTGTGCCTAGCTGTGTTGGGATGGACTTTACAAATCAGTGCTTACCAATGCCCCAAGCCTTTCTTTCTTTCTTTTTTTGGACCTCCTCACTCAATCCTCAGAACAGACCTGAGGGAAGAATGACTGATTCCAATTTATGCATGAGGAAACTGAGGCTCACGGGCTTATGTTATGCAACTTGTCCAAAATCACCAAGTTAAAAATGGCAGACAAGACCATGACCCAAGGCAATATTAGTTCCAATCAGCGCTCTTCTCATCATCAATTTCAAATTCCTTCTCCCTGCCCCGTTTTCACTCTGCGATCAACATTGTGCCATCACAGGTGGGGGAGCGTCTCCCCAGCTTGCTGCCTCTGTTGTCCTCACGGGGCTGCTGACAGCACGGCCCTGCCCCGGTACCAGAACTCGCCCATGGCCACATCCTCCGGTTGGTGAGCAAGGACCTGGCTATATAGCCGGGGAGATGGGTTGTCTGTCAACCCCCAAGCCACAAGAGGCTATTATTCTTCAACCTCTGTCTCCTCAAGTGGCTAAGAAGAGGTCTCAGCCGTGGCCAGGGCTGGGCGAGGACAACGGTGGTGGCCCCCTGGGGCGGGGGTTGGGGAGCTGGGGAAGGAAGAGTTAGATGCACTCAGCACACACTGGGTGGCAGACCCGGGTTATTTTATTTCCCCACCCCCGTGACAATCCCGTGGGGTTCGAGTTGTCCCATTTTGTAGAGAAGAAAGCAAGCGTGGAAAGGTATAAAGGTTAATGGACCTTTAAAGAGACACAGCTGGAAGGGGCTGAGGTTTAAAGGCAGCTCTGCCTGACTCTACACCCCCAGGCTGCTAATTGTGGGGAATCCTTGGCTGGGGACCAACGTGTCTGTTCAGTTCAGCTGGCAGCTGGTGCACCTCAGCTGCTGGGGAGTCCCCGTGTCCCTCTGTGGAGGCCAGCTGCTTCTGGCTCCCCTCACCTGTCCCCAAAAGTAATGACTCCAGACCTGGTTAGGCCTCGTGGAACTGGACCCGTTGGGCTCTGGCAGGCTAGATGGGGTCAAGCCACGCACAGAGAGGAACGGAAGCCTGGGTGTGTGTCTGGTGTCACCTCTTTGAGCTGCGGGTCCTGGGGGCAAATTACCAAAGCATTCTGTGCCTCAGCGTCCCCGTCTGTAAAATGGGGATCTCCATATGTCTGCTCCAAAGGGTTACTGTGTTTAATGAGAGAACTTGCATACGGTGCTTAGTCCAGCGTCTGGCACTTGAGAGAAGCAGTGTAGGGTCCGTAAAGAGATCAGAAAAGAGAGGGGGGAAGTGGAAGGAGGCCCTCCTGAGTGGACTACCCATTACAGCCTGATGCCAGTCTATGTTCTGTTACAGGAGTGGGGGAAGAGCCTGGTCTGAGCCCTGGCTTGGGTGTCAGCAGCCCAGCAAGGCCCTGTGTCGCCCTCCTCTCCAGCCTCCTGCCGCCCACCCCATCCGCCGCCCTGTGCCCCGGCCAGACCAGCCTAGTTGCAGGTCCCATGTGCACTTGCGTCTGCTGGGAAAGCTCTTCTGCAGTGGTTTGCACCATGCGGTCCCCTGGTAACTTGTTAGAAATGCGGATTCTTGAGCCCCACCCCAGATTTACTTAATCAGAGACTCTGGGGGTAGGACCCAGCATTCTAGTTTAACGACCCCTCAAGGTGCTCCGGATGCACCTCGAGTTTGACGAGTGTTGGTCTACTCCTCTTTCAAGCTTCAGGTCATGAGTCACCTCATCCTGGAGCCTTTTGGGATCTCCCTGACTGAGGCCAGTACCTGTGGTGTCTCTCCATACTCTCTGAAGCTGTGCCCTATGATCGACGTCACCCTGTCATCATTCGGTCTTCCCCCTCTAGATTGGGAGCTCCTTGAGGGCAGGAACCCTCAGCTTCATCCCAGGACCGAGGTGCCCAGCGGGCGGGCTGAACAAGGCAGTGTGTGAGGACTTGGGCTCTTCCACCCCCAGCTCTAGGTCTTGGCAGTAAGTCACTCACTGTCCTCCAGTCCCAGGTTCTTTATCTGACACCACCTACCTGCAGGGTTTCTGTGAGGCTCCCACGATGCTTTTTGAGGAAGCCTTTATAAACCGCTAACGTCCCCCACACACCTAGTCCACTACGTAGGCACCAACTGGGGGATTTCATCTTCTTTTCCCAGGTGTACGTTTACTGGCGTGTAGGTGAGTGGCTTTAGCTTTTAGCAGCTTCTTTAAAGACCTGGCTTCTACAAGAACTGCAGCCTTGCTCACTAGGGACTCACAGTGTATGGTCCGGGGCCTGCCTTCCTGTCGGTGCAAACCACACAGCATGGACATCTGAGGGGACTGCTTTCACCCCAGCCCTCCTTGGCTCTTGGCCCCTTGGGGGTCCAGCAAGGCCTTGGGGGGCATACTTCGTCTTCCATTGCCATAGAAACCAACCACTCCACCTGTTACCTTCCCATCTCCCTGAGCATGTGGCTTGCTTTGTCAGAATTGTCATTTGTGTCCTGTAAACTATGGGTGACACTATTCACAGTGACAACCTAAGGGGCAAAGACATCTCTGCTCAGGAGTCTGGTGCTGGGGAAACCGAATCAAGTCTGACCCAACAGGCCATCCTGATACTCTGCTTAGCTGATGCACTTAACCATTGGAGAACCTCACGTGTCTTGTAAGACACGATGCAAATTGTTCTCCACTGATGCACTTTGGCCAAATCTGTAACCTGAGTGACGTATCCTTCCAGACCTTGGTGAGTTTTAAGGAGTAGGAAATTTGGGGCAACCAATCCCTGCACAAAATGCCTGACCTTAGGTTGGGTAATATGGCAGACTTGAATCTGTACGGGCCTGGGGGCAATTTTAGCAATTTTCTAGCATCGTCAGTTATGCTCTGCTCTTTTCTCTTACCCTTGACTGGGAAATTCGTCCCCTGATCCCCAGCTCCCATAATGCATCCTGCAGGAAGCATTTCCTGACCTCTCTTCAAATTGGTTAGGACCCCGGGTGCACTTTCCCAGAGCACGATGAGCTCGCTCTTTCCTTGGGGTTCTGGTTGAATTTCCATCTTGCACATTAGGTTCCGGAAGAGTAGAGACCATTTTTGTCTTGCTTACAGCTCTATCTCGGAGCCCGACTTAGAACTTGGCATGAAGTGGATTATTCTCAAATATTTGTTTTAAATAAATTACTTAATCTAGGAAATGAATGGAGCTCTTATACTTCCTTTGACCTTCAAATTTAATTTAAAAATCACCTCAAAGTATTTATTACTTCCATAATAAAAATGCTATTTAGGGGCGACTGGGTGGCGCAGTCGGTTAAGCGTCCGACTTCAGCCAGGTCACGATCTCGCGGTCCGTGAGTTCGAGCCCCGCGTCGGGCTCTGGGCTGACAGCTCAGAGCCTGGAGCCCGTTTCCGATTCTGTGTCTCCCTCTCTCTCTGCCCCTCCCCCGTTCATGCTCTGTCTCTCTCTGTCCCAAAAATAAATAAACGTTGAAAAAAAAATTAAAAAAAAATGCTATTTAAAATAATGAAATGGATAAGAATATATGGGAGTTTTCTTTGGGAAATGCTTGGTACGACTGGAGTTCTTTAATTTGTCCAAACCATAATAAAAATCCACATTCATGCTTTCTTATATGCCATATCTTTCCAGATATGATATTTTGTGAATTTGGTTTTATTTTTCTGTTCTGGGATTTAAGTTTTTCATCAGTTTTCTAGCAAAGAGAGTTGATCTGGCCATACCATGATAACAGTATATTATAAATCATGATAATTAAAATGGAAGCCTATTCAGGACAAGAAAGAAATATAAATGAGTGGCATAGATTGGAGATCCCAGAAACTTTAGATATGGTATTATACAAAACAGACTTCTCAAATTAGGGGGAAAAGGAAAGATTGTGCCAAAAGGGTGGGGCCAACTTAACTGCAGTTTTTCTTAAAAATGTGGAATTTGCACTTAATCTCACATACCTAAATAAATAATCCAGAGTTAAATAGACAGCAACCAGATTATAAGGGACATGTCGATTACTGATTTGCTAGAGAAATGTTAATTTCCTCTGCTTTGAAACAATAAAGCAATAACAAAAGTAACTATGAACCAACCATTGAATTATGAACCAACTAAAGACATCTGTGTAATGAAACAACATGGTTGAATTAGCGAGAAAAAAAAATGGCATGTTGGAAAAAACATCTCCATGCAGTGTGACTGACAAATGTAACTGTCATATATACAGAGCTAATCCAAATCTGTAAGAAAAACACCACAATCTCGACAGATAAAGGAAAGTTATGAACAGACAATTCACACCAGAAAAATGAATAAGGAAGACCAGATGAAGACATGGAGAAGTGCTTCACCTTTTTACATTCAGAGAGGCAGCATGGTGCGCAGGGAAGAACAAAGGATATTGGAAGAGGCAGCTGGATTGGCATCTGGGTTCAGCCGCTTGCTGGCTCTGTGCCAGGGGCTTTTTGCCCCCCCCCCCCCCCCGCTCTTTGCACCTACTATGGCAGCAAAATGGGAGCATCATCTTACCCACCCAAGGCTTTTCGTGAGGAAACTGCTTGTCATTGTGACCGGCACATCCTAGGACTTGGTAAATGTTGATTTCTTGCTCATTAAGCCTTTCCAAACAAAACTTCAAAGAACACCATAAAAGAAAAGAGGCAGTAGGGATTTTTATGCTCTTCCTAAGAACTTATTATCTCCTTCTAAATTTCAGATCCAAACCAGTGTAACTCAGGTCACTGGTGAGACTCTAGTCACTGGCGATTCAGGTCACTCATATACCGAGTTCTGTCTCTCGTGTATTTCAAATAATCCCCCATAGCTTTTGAAGTTGCAGAAACTCAATCTAACCACTAGAGGGCGCAAGAGCCACACACTAGGCTGAAGTCCTGCGTGGTAGGTCTGAGGTTTCTGCCTCGGAAAAACTGCTTATAACCTGGAGGCATCTAGGGCTCCGGGTCCCTCTGGCCAATTAGATCTACCGCCTGCTCCTCTAGTCCAACGCCAGTCTTTACAATCCTGAGGGTATCGGCAGACCTGGGCAAGTGCTACAGGAGACAGGAAGGGCCCTGAAACTTTCAGCCCGGATCTGAGAAAGAGAGAGATGCCTTTGTCCTCATGGGGAGAGCCATGGCTTGGGTGATTTGCGGGGCAGGATTGCTGGAGAGGGTGACTGTCTCTAGTCCACCCTCCCTTGATCTGTCTCAAAAACAAGGACAGCTGTCTAATCAAATGTGAATTAAACAGAGTGGCTGGAAATAATTACAGAGACTACAGTCCCTTATAAAATCCATTGTAAGAATAAAGATTATTTGCAGAAGTTCCAGTAATTCCTAGCATTCAGATTAACCTGGAGGAACTGGGTGGTAGAAATTTAGAACTGATTTGCAGGAAACCTGGTCATTTTCGACTCAGGCACCAGAGGAACTGGTGAAGGATGTGGGTTTTGTTCAGAATCTGTCTTTCCTGTCTCTACCTGCACTCTGGGCTGACAGACCCACAGCTTGATTTATTGAGCTAAACAAGTCAGCAGCTAATTTGTTTCGTTCATGGCTGTCCTTTGAGAAGTGGTCCTGGGGAAAAAGATGAAGATCATTGAAAAGCAAGTCAGTTTCACAGGGCAGGACCTCACAAAGTAGGTCACCCCGGCTTTCCACTGGCCCAAGGGTGGATAGAATCCCATTAACCTCAATCGGGCAGGCTCAGTGAGGAGAGGCAGGGCTGTTTCTGCAAAACAAAACTTGGCTGCGTGGAGGCTTCCTAATTTGACTTCCTAATGAGATTTGGAAGAGGGAAGGGGAGACTGGGGTATGGGAAAATCAAAGGAAAATTCCTTTCCCCTAACGAGCTGGTAGCACTGAGCAGAGAGGGTTTGGGTGTTTGGGAGGTCTGGGTGTTTGCCATTGGTTAATTCTGTTCCACTGGGGTCTCATGAAGTCTGAGGGACGGGGGAAAGCTGGGAAGGTGTCCCTAAATATATATATATATATATATATGGGTTGGCCCCACCAACCCATTCATCCAGGTGTCTCTGCTTCCCTCACTCTCCTTATTGAACTTATCACTGCAGCCTGTGGGATTCTGCTCCTACACCTCTCTACGACCGCCGTACCTCTCTCCATCTCTACCACCACCATTCTTGTCAAGGTCACTGTGAATTCTCCCCTCACTACTCTTAACCTTCTCGTATTGGAGCCAGAGTTTTGTTACTGTTGTTTTTTTTTTTTAAGTTTATTTACTTGTTTTGGAGAGAGAGTGAGCTCATGTGGGGGAAGGGCAGAAAGAGAGAGAGAGAGAGAGAGAGAGAGAGAGAATCCCAAACAGCCTCTGAGCTGTCAGTGCAGAGCCCGACATAGGGCTCGAACTCACAAACTGCGAGATCATGACCTGAGCGGAAATCAAAAGTTGGACAAAATACTGAGCCACCCAGACACCCCTGTTTTGTTTTCTTTTTAAAAAAAAATTTTTTTTAACGTTTATTTATTTTTGAGACAGAGAGAGACACAGCATGAACGGGGGAGGGGCAGAGAGAGAGGGAGACACAGAATCGGAAGCAGGCTTCAGGCTCTGAGCCATCAGCCCAGAGCCTGACGCGGGGCTCGAACTCGCAGACCGCGAGATCATGACCTGAGCTGAAGTCGGACGCTTAACCGACTGAGCCACCCAGGCACCCCTGTTTTGTTTTCTTTTGAATGCAGATTTGATCATGTTGTCATCCTGCTTAAAACCCTTCAAAGATTTCCCATTACTTTTAACGGAAAAATCTAAATCCCTAATGTGTGCCTTGGCCCCACACCAAGTTCGCCTGTGATTTCTGGACCTAGTTATACCACAACTGTTTAGCACCTTAAGTATGCTGAACCCTCCTCAGGGTCTTTACACATGATAGTCTCTCTAGACTTTCTAGAATGTTCTCCCCTTTCTTTGCCTCTTTACCTAGTCAGCTCCTATTGGTTCCTTAACTCTTAGCTCAATGGCCATCCCTTAAAGGAAGCTTTCTCTGACCTTCAGGTTGGGTCAGGGTCCCCGTCACGCTCTCTCATGGCACCTTATATCTTCACAGACATGTCACATTTGTCAGCATTTGGTTAATGTCTCTCCCTCACTAAACTGTGAGTTCATGAGAAACTCTGCTCTGCTCAGCACTGTATTCCTAAGTATCTTTGACAGTACTTCCCTTTAGAGACCGGCCATAAATGTTTGTTGAGGCAATGAAATGTTTCAGTCATCCTTAACGGAAGGACACAAGGTAAGTGAAAGTCACGGTTTTGTTTTGTTCTGGGGCAGGAGTCAGACAATTTGGTTGTGGTCACAGTGTGAATTTCATGCTGGTCCGAAGTCTGACTGGCAGATATATATATGTCTTGATTGGTGAAAAGACGGACACTGAATGACTTGTTACGTAGTTGGAGGGGCCTTGTAATAAGTAAGGGGCACAGGGAGTGGAGGCAGCTGGGGAGGGTTGGAATTCTAGTTCCTCCGCCAGTGGAGCTGGCTGCTGAGGTCTGAGCCACTGTCTCATCTGCAAAGTGAGGCTCCAGACCCCTACCTCATGGGGTTAGTATGAGGATGGAGTGGGATGAGGAACATAAGTCCTGGCAGGGTACCTGGCACATAGTAGGCGCTAGAGACAAGAGGACAGCTCTCTGCTCCCTGCTTTTTCTTCCTCCTTTCCGCTCTCCTTCCAGAAGCACCCTGCTTTGCCATTTACACCTTCCCAAACCCTGGGCTCCTTAAGGGAAAACTGGGATCAGGTTTCCCTAGTGGTATCAACACTGGCATCTGCAAACTCTGGCCCAGATGCCCCCAGCCCCTGCCTGGTTTTGAGCCCAAGGTGAGGACTCATCCACATGCAGTTTTGGGAGCTGGGGGCAGCTGAGGAGAGCCTGAGCGCACAAGATTCACGGTGGGTGTTTTTTTCTGACTGACGTTAATGATGTGAAGGGGCCTCAGGGCCTCGGTGAATTCACATCGGTGTTTTTTGGTGGGACAGGCCTGAGACAGGCAAATGCCCCCCTACCAGGGGAGAGCCGGGGGCAGTAGACCCTGCCTCTGCTGCTTCTCCTTGGAGGGGAAGGCATTTCCAGGGCTGGGCAGGTTTTCAAACACTCTGGCCCCAGCTTCCTCAGAGGAGGTCACAGCAAGCCAGGAAAGGCCTCTACGCAGCCAGTTCGGCTGCCCTTGGTCAGTTGTCCAGGTGTGGGCCTGTCTCTCTTTCCTCAGGTCGCCACTTAGGGCCTCAGTTCTGCCCAGACCTGGGCCAATCCAGGGCAAGGAGCCTCCTTCCAGACTCAGCCCCGTATGATACCTTCTGAACAAGGCCCTTCATGACCCCTCCTCAATCCTCGGCTGGGTTGTGCCCCTTCTCTAGGCTTCCAGAACCACTTATAACCTCATCATAACATTTATCCCCATGGAGTGTGCACGGCCACCATGGTGTATGGTGTCACCCGAAGGTGTGCAAAGGGCAGCTCTGGGGTGGGAGACCTCTCTTTATTGTCCATCCCCCCACCCCCAATGGCTGTGGGTTCCAAAGGCTGGGGACTGGGTGTACAGGGCTGGCACGTCGTGGGTGGGGGAGGAACGGTTAATTTGCTGAATGGTTAAACAGGTGGGCACCAGATGCCTGGCAGCAGCTTCCCTGCTCCCCGCTGGTTGTGTGGGAGCACTCCTCTCTCCGCTCCTGCTACCCCATCCTGTGCTTCTCTACCCATCATCTTGACTTTGCCTTTGCTCCCACCGAGCAGAATCTCACCCACTGCCTGTGTCGTTGCGCTCTCCATCACCACCATCATCGGTGGGTATAGACGACTCCAGAGAATGGCCAAGCCATTCTTCATAAACCATTTTCATGCAGTTGGCAGGAACTTTGCTCCAAGTCTTGCATCCTTGAAGGAGGAGTGAAACCAAAGCTCGTTCAAGGAACTGCACAGGACTCGGCATGGCCAGAGAGAGGTGCAGAGTAGAGAGAGGCAAGACATGAGCCCTAAGGAAAAGGAAGCAGGAGCTGGGGCATGTTCGGCTCACTGGGGCCTCTCTAGGTGATCCTGGAGACCAAAGGAGGTCATGGACGGATTCTAAGGAGAGGATAACACAATAGGATTTGGTTTTGTTTTGTTTTGTTTTGTTTTTTTGATATGATGATTTCAAGGTCCACATATGCCATCTACAGGGAGGTGTCCAAGAAACTGATGGATGGATGATTACTTACTCACCTACCTATCTTCCTACCTACCTGCCTACCTACCTACATATCTGCCTGGCGGAGTAGTCCTTCAGGGAGCCATCGGCATACCCTAGGTCATCAAAATACAAGGGAGGATGAAATCTTAAAGGGATAGAGTAGACAGGAAAGAGATAAACTGGGGCCAATCTAGTCTTCCACGAGTAAGACCTGCCTAGAGTGAGTGTACCTGTGTGCGAAGGTGGTTTCAGTCGGTCGTGGCCGAGAACATGAGTGAAAACGTAATGGCAACTGTTATGTCCGGATCTGTGGTATTAGAGCCATCGGGGGAGACAAAGACCAGGCCCGTATTCCTGAGAAGATACGGGTAAGTGTGATAGGCCCACACGTGGGCAGTGTACCTCACCTGCTCGTGCACCTGAGAGGTACTGCTGACTTTAATGACATAACTCATGTGGTGGCCAGCCGGTGGGTGGCTCCGAGTATGAGAAATGGCCAGGGTCTGTGTGCTACTTACACGTTGAGAGGCTGCCAGGCTGGCCACTGAGCTTTGGCCTTGATGACGGTGAGGACCTCATCACTCTGCAAAAAAAAGGACCACAGTTGTTTAGTGAGGAGAGCCAGGCTCATGGCAGCAAGAGAAGTTTGACATGGTGACATCGTCCACCCTCACTCCCTTACCTGCTGCCCAGGTGTGGAGCCATCCCCCCCCAGGGTAGCGAAGCCCGGGAGCCTCGGCCATCCCGGGGGATGGGGCTCAGTGCCCACTGCGTCTGTTGTGTGTTGCACACTGATGGGTTCACTGAGCCACACCCTGGTTTCCAGCTCCGGCCACCCCTCCCGCACTGCAGCTGGAGCTCTGACCTGGTCTCCGCCTTGGATGGCCATGCTTCTATTCTATATCATGCCCAGCCTGGAGGGCAGGTTGTGCACTCTGTGTCCAGGCACCGGCTGCATGAGGAGTTGCAGGGTAGCCAATACCTGCTCCGGAGGATTTTCACCACCACCCCCCCCACCCCCCCGGCCCCAGACCTCTCCTGGTGTTGAGACCCACACACCTGATTGGACTCCCTTGGACAGGAGGCCAGAGCAAAGTCTGAGGCCAACACCCCTTGTGCCGCTCATATCATTCCGCTCTATTTGCTTTGGACAGCGTGTAGCATGGGCCCTTAAAATCGATTTTTGAGGAAGGATTTGCTAATTAACAATTTGAAGGAAAGCATTAAGTCAACATCGAGGGGGGAAATGCAGAAGTTTGTGGATCTTGCTTAACTTTACTTGGCAGTCTGTTTGGGTTTTTATCTTCAGTGACAGGGCAGAGGAGTATCATAACCTTTTCAAGGCTTAAGGCTTCCACGGGCCCAAATTTGGCTTTGGCTAGGGACCTTCCCCGGAGAGGATTCAGCTGGTCCTGGATCTCCCCTTCCCCTGGCTGGGCCCGCAGTGCTCAGATGCCACTGTCCACTGTACTTGGAAAAGCCTAGAATGTCACCAGCTGAGGAAGGAAGTACTCTGTTGCTGACTGAACAGGTCCCTGAGTTCCAAGGGGGCAGAGACTTGCTTGGCTGGCTTATATCTCTGCTCCAGTTTTTAGAGCCATGCCTGGCGTGAGTGCCTAGGACATATTTAGGATGAACCGACAAACTTCTTAATTGGTGAGTACCATGCCCAGAAAATCCCACCACCCTGCAGTCATCTCCTACATCCCATGGCTCGCAATGAGCCCTTCCTCCAACCCCAGAAGCCCACTCCTCCTCCAGCAGGTTAAAGGCACATCTACTGTGAACCTCCATTCCCCCCATCTCCTGCCCCTCACAGCTGGCGGGCTCCAAGACCCACTGTGCCCACAGCCTTCAAGTCCCTTGAGCCTCCTCCCACAGTCTCCATACCTTCTTGCTTCCCCCCAATGCACCTTCCATGTTGCCACAAATCCGACCGTCTCCGTTCCCTGCCTCAGCCCTTCAGTAGCTCCTCACAACTCCCATGACCAGTTATTATTTTTTAATGTTTATTTATTTATTTTTGAGAGAGAGATAGATATAGAGCGAGCAGGGGAGGGGCAGAGAAAGAGGAGACAGAATCCCAAGCAGGCTCCGTGCCGTCAGCACAGAGCCCGATGCGGGGCTTGAACCCATGAACCATGAGATCATGACCTGAGCCGAAACTAAGAGTTGGATGCGTAACCAACTGAGCCACCCAGGTGCCCCCGTGACCAGTTCTTAATTCCTGAGTTTTCCTACATGGCCTTCATCATCTGGCTCTAGTATATGTTTTTCTTTGATTTTACATATACAGAATAATGCATAAACAGAATTGTACATGCATACTGTAGACAGATTTAGCATCACAGAAGCACACAATGCGAATAGTGACCATAGTCCATCTAGCATCTACCCTGCCTTCTGCTTCCTTCTCCAGAATGTTACAGTTTGGTGTATATCATTGCATATGCAACTACGTGAGTGTGCGTATGTGTGTGCACATTAGATACGGCTCTCCCCACAAAAACTGCATCATACTTATTCTGCACCATGATTTCAAATTTTTTCCTTAATACCATCCCATGGGAAACTTTCCATGTCAGTAGATACCGCATCATAGCAGTCCTTTGGGTGCTGTTTAAAGTGTTGGAGATCTTTAAATTCTGGTAAACCAAGTCAAGAGGCATCAGAGAGAAACCCAAGACATGAGACCCAAGAAACGAGATACCGTCTGATGACAATCCTTTTGCCCCTGAAGAAATAGTTTACTAAGAAGTAAGATCAATGTGGGTGGAGTTAAGATAGACACCATGTAGGCTGGCCCTGCAGATGCACCTTGCATTATAATGAAATCTTGGTTTTCAAGTCCCAGCTGACGATATATTGATTTTGCTTTTGCAGTATATAATGACAAAAATTGTTTGGGCCCTCCATTAGTGTTTATGCATGGTGATGAAACTCTAGCTGTAATTTTTAGGGATATGGAGGCTCCAAGGATGATGGAGCCACGTGTGCAGGCTTTAGAACAGCTTGTTGCTGTAAATTGTTTCATCTAGTGGTTGCACGCCATCTGCATGATCAATAGCATAGTTTTGCTTGTTTGTGATCATTTGTGTTATTCCATCAGATAAGAATGCAGGGGCACTATGGAAAATTTATTTAAAAAGCTAAAAATCTTTGGAGCATCAAACTCGTCTGGTAGACCCTAGATTCTATAGGACTGGAGAGTGGCTTTTCCATGGCCATATCCAGCAAATTATTGAAAAAGCAAAGCCTTTGATGTGTATCTAGAATTCCATAGCGTGGAGGGTCTGTAATTTACTTAACTAGCATTATTGGTGGATATTTAATTGTTTCCATGCTGTCACGAAGCCTTGTATACATATTTCTTTGTTTACAAACCCAAGGCTTCCTGTGTTATGGATTCCTAGGGGATGGTTAAAAGATGAAGCAGATTTAGAGTTTTGGCAGGACCTACCAAATCGTTCTCCAAAAATCTGTACCAATTTACACCCCCACGAGAATGCATATATGCCCGTCTTGCCACACCTTTGGACACACTGAACACCATCCATCTTTTGGGTATTTACTGTTCCAGCCAGCACGGGAGCGGTATGTTTGAGAGTACAGGTTCTAGAATCACACCGAGTTCAAATCCTGCCTGCACCATTAGCTAGCTCTGTGTCCTTTGGCAAGTCTCTTGACCTCCCTTAGCCCTCTCATCTGTGAAATGGGATTTAGAAAGAGTTTCTACTACACGGGGTTGTTGGGGGACTAAGTGGCATCATTCATATAATGTGTTAATGCGGTGCCCAAATATGCATATATTAGTTACTATTCTTACTCTCATTTACATTCAGGCCAAGCTGGTATTAGAATCAATTTGCACCGCTTGAGTACAGATTGTGAAGCACACAGTTGCATCTACAAATCCACAAAGCCTCGGGAGAATACTCCCTCCCTTAAAGCCAAGCTCTGAGTCTCAGGGAGCATATGATGGGAGGTTCATGTAGCTGGGTGAGCCTTGGATGGGGCTGCTCGGGGGGCAGGGCGTGTTCCATTCTGAAGAATGAAGGATTTAAAGTCAGAGTAAGCAATCCAAACTTCAGACTTAAATGAAAAGCTCTCTTAACACGTCTCTAAGGCACAGAAAGGATCTTTCAAGAATCCTTAGAGCCCTTATACATCTCCCATAGGACTCTTTTCAAACCAACTATTTCAGGGCATATTCACAGTTCATGCCTCTTTTGGATGACATTAACACTTTTCCGGAGATGTGCCAATTAAAATAAAAAACCCCAAAGAAACCGCAGGTCACTGGTGTTCATCTTCATGGGGATGAGCTCTTTCATTTTGCTTTTGGTAAATATGTTGTGAAGATGTCACAGCTGTAGTCAGACTTCATAGCTACCGACAGCAAATGGGAATCACCCAGCCCCAAACAGGCCACCGGCTGAGATCAGCTCTGGAGGAAGGAGGGCCGTGTGGAGCGAACACAGGCCCGGGACAGGTTGGAGGCAGAAATCACATCAGTATTAGGAGATGCCGAGTCTGAGCAGAGCAGAGAGTAAGAGTGTGGGTCTGGGGAACGGGTGGGGGTTGGTGTCAGAGCCAACCTTGCCCAACACTGCCCTTCCCATGCCCTCCAGAGCCAGCCCCCAGTGTGGGAGAGCGCTGGGCATCTCAGCCATGCCCACAGTGAAAGGCCAGAGTCTGTCACCTCCTCCCTGCCTCGTGCCTCGCCTCCTCTCTGTGCCTGTACCTGCCTGAACCTTCATCTCCCAGTCCTGAGCCACAACCTCTTTCCTCATCCTAAGGCCCCCTCTGCTCCAAGGGGCCCGGAGAATGTCCTGCTCTCGACCTACGGTCTGGGACTCTGCCCCGACAACTGGTCTCCTCCCTGCAGGAAGAGAAAGGGGCTGTAATCCGTACTCAGAGAGGGAAAGTAACGGAAATATCAACAATAATAACACAGCGATCTACTGCTTTTATGTGCTGGGCAGAGGCACTGTGCTCGTTACCTTTATATAGTATTTTATTTAATCCTTATAACATTTGCAAGGGACGTAGGTATACACTTTTAATCCTCGGAAACACATTTATCTGGCCAAATTAGTTAGCCAGTTAGGCAATGGCAGAGCTGGAGTTTAAACGTCAGCCTGACCCTGGAGACCACGTTCGTCACCCTGTGACCCCAGGCAGAGGGGAGCCGGGAGGGTAAGCTGTGGTGCAGGGAGAGCTGGGCACTCTTGACAGGTCAGCCCCCCTGTCCCCCACCTGGGCCTCTGCAGGCCTTAGAACACTCTGAGTTCTGAATGTTAATGCTGCCCTGAGAACTAATTTTGATGAAGAGCAGGGGAGATGCAGGGTCCTTGCGTTGGAGAGGAACTGCTCCTGGAGAGGCAGACACCCAACGACCAATGATATTAAATGCACGTGCAGTGATACACGTGCGTGCACAGAGAGACCCCCCACCTCATCGCACATTTCCTTGTATTCATCAGCTTGTTTCTTAGGAAAATCCTTGGGAACAGCTATCATCTCATTTTGCAGACGAGGAAACTGAGGTTCAGAGAAGTCATGTGACTTCTTGCAGTCTACCCAGGAACCATGGTTCCCATACAGATGTGTCTGGCTCCAAAACTCTTGCTCTTTCCACCTGGCCTGACTACTCTTCCTCTCTATCTTGCTCTGGTCCCTCTCCTGTTTTGCTTGTCGTTTTCAGCAAGAGCGTGGCTACCTCTGGCTGACAGTTTTCCCCGAAGAGCTCTTGCTCTGAGGCATCGGGTCACCCAGATCCCTCTGTGAGGGCAGTGCCTGGCCTCTTAGGTAGACTCTCGTGAACGGTGTTTGGCTCCATTATTTGCTTCTATCCTATCCCAGAATTCCCACTTACCATAAAAAACAACCCTGATGGCTTCCATGTCTGAAGGGAGCTTTTTCATCCCTTGGTGGGTGTCCTCGTGATGAGCAGCAGGAAATGAGCCATTTTAGGAGGTAATAATGGAGCTATGGGCATCTTTTAAATCAATTGTGCCCCACAACATAGTCTCTCATTGTTTCGACAAGCTCTGGGTTTACTGGGTCATAAATAAAAACAGATGGTTCATATTTGGCGGTGGTCCATGGCTTGCCTGTGGTCGCCTGTGGTCTGTACTGCAGAAGTCTGAGGCAGGCAGGCAAATGGTTCCCATTTTTCAGATGAAGTAACTGAGATGCCTCCCTCCTCCGATACTGCTCTGGTCAGGATCACCAATGCTCTCACCACTGCCCACGGTTATTGCCCAGCTCTTAGCTTCCATGACCCCTCGGCAGTGTTGGACCAGGAGAGCTGGTCACTCCTTCTGTCTTGAAACACTTTCTATATGCTTCTGGCACCTGCTGCCTCTCTATTTCTTCTCACCTCCCTGGCTGTTCCTCCTCAGTCTTCTTTGCTGACCCCTCTCCATCCAGCTGGGTTCAAGTCCTTGATCCTGTCCCATATTGCCTTATAATTAACTGCAGCTTGTCTCATGCCTTAAAATACTATACATACATCAATGATGACTGAAGTTTAATTTTCTACCTTGTGTATCAACTGTTTAACATTTTCATCTGGATGTTGAATTGGTGTCTCAAACTCAACAGTCTGAGACCAAATTCGTGACCGTCCTCTCCCCTAGCCCGGCCTGCCCTTTTCTCCCCAGCCGGCTCAGTGGCAATGCCAGCTTTCCAGTTTCTCCTCCCTGATGCTTCTTTCTCTCCTACTCCACATCCAATCCTTCCGTCCACCCTGTCAGCTCTGCTTCTAAAATGCATTTATGAGCCCACCACTTTCCGTCACCTGCCTTGCTGCCACGGTGGTCCAAGCCATCATCACTACTCACCTAGATGATTGCAATTGCTCCTTGGCTGGTGTCTCTGCCTCCTCTTTGGCCCTCCTCTGGGCTCGTTGCACAGCAACCATCCCACGCCATTTCTCAGGTCAAAATCCTTCAGTGGCTTCACACCCCACAGCAAATGGGGAGCTTCTGTGCCCCCCACAGCCCTCCATGACCAGCCTCGCCCTGTGTTACTTCACTAACTCTATCCCTTAGGGCTCTGTCCCTCTCTCACTTTGTTTTGGCCATTCCAGACATCTCATTTTCCCGAGAACGGACCGGGCACACTTAGCCCTTGCTGTTTCCTACGCCAGGAATGCTGTCCTCCGGACAGACATCACGACACTCACACCCTTGCCTCCTCTAGGTGTTTGCTCAAACGTCACCTTCTCTTCAGGTCTTTGTTGACCCCATGACTAAAAAGAGCAATTCCTCGCCGGCTCCTCAACCCGGCACGCCCCCATCAGCTTATCTGATTGTGTTTTCTTCATCGCCTTGGTCACTGTCCGATACCCTGTGGATTTTGCTTATTTACTTTCGAGGGGTTCTCTCTCCCTGCTAGAATAGCTGTTGTCTCTCTTGCCCAGTGCTGTAGCCTCCATATTTGGGACCATGCTTGGGACATGCTCAAGCAATATTTGTTGCATGAATGATAGGCTGTGATGAGGAAGGGGCTGGTGCCCTCTGAGCCTCAGCCCAACAGCACTCCATCATCCTAGCTGCGTGAAGTGATCCTCAGAGATCTGAGCGTGGAGCTGGCAGGCACTGGCAGAGCGGTAGGACAATGCCAGCCAGACAACTGTGCTGGAACAGCCTGAACTAGAAGGAGAAGGAAGGGACAGGACACAGGCCGCGTTAGGAGCTGTGGTCAGATTTCACAATTTCCGAGTCCGCTTCAGGGGAACACCCCGCGACCTGGGCTGCCTGTTGAAGTGCCCATAGCATGCCTCACGCCCGGGGAAGCAGCGGTCATCCCAAGCCACTGTCTGATCGGTGAGCTCAAAGGCAGAGAAGGTACCCAGAGCCCATTAACAGATCCACAAGAAGGTGATGTGGTTGCACAGAAGCGTTTCAAATTCAATGTCTTTTTAGTTCTTTTCAAATACAGCCTGTAATTCCGATGGGAAAATTGTGTAAGGCTCGCAGATAACAATTTCCCCGTGAGACGTTTTGGTGAAAGCAGCTTGGTATTTCTGAAGCGGGAGAGGGAGGGCCCATCAGAGCCCCCGGGGGCTGCCCCACCGCCCCTCTACCCGCAGCTGACTCTGGCAGGTGGAGCGCTCTGAGGAGAGGCATCACCCCATGACCTGAGAGAGATGACCAGCCTTCTGTGTGCTTCTATGAGCCACCGGCAACAGTTTAGCTTGTCCTTTGGGGACCGAAGTGTCAATCTGGGGTTTAACCTCATTTTCCGGACTTTTTCATTTTGTCCTTTGTAATGCACGTGAAAGTCTGCAGCCCCCGGGAGCTGAGGGAGCTAGGGAGGTCGATGGGGGCATGTCTGTCTCTCCATCCCACCAGCCTCTCTCCACCTGATCTTCCCAAGCCCTCCTCCCCACCTCCACCCTGTCTCCAGCAATTGGAAAAGACTAAGTGCCAGGGCCAGAGGCAGAGGAGTGAAAAAGGGGCCGGGCCAGGCGAGATTCCGACGTCACAGGGGAGAGAGAACGCGAGAAGCAGAGGCTGTCTGCTTTCTTTTTAAAAAAATTTTTTTAATGTTTTATTTTTGAGAGAGAGACAGAGAGAGCGCATGAGCATGAGCAGGGGAGGGACAGAGAGAGAGGGAGACCCAGAATCCAAAGCAGGCTCCAGGCTCTGAGCTGTCAGAACAGAGCCTGGTGCAGGGCTTGAACTCACGAACCGTGGGATCATGACCTGAGCTCAACCTGGACTCTTAACCCACTGAGCCACCCAGGTGGCCCCTGTGTGCTTTCAAACAGGCAGGGGTTGCAAGGAAGCGCCGGCCAGGCCTGGCTGAAGGTGACTGTGATGCCACCTATGGGGCAGTGCCCCAATCCTGCCCCGTGGGAGCATCTCCAGTGGTCTTTTTATTTTTTTAAAAAATATTTTATTTGTATTTTTTTTTAAAGTTTACTTACTTATGGGGGGGGTGGGTGGGCGAGAGAGAGAGGGAGAGAGAGAGTCCCAAGCAGACTCCACAGAGCCCCATGCAGGGCTCGAACTCATGAACCATGAGATCATGACCTGAGCTGAAATCAAGTCGGATGTTTTATTTTTGAAAGAGAGAGAGGCAGAGCACAAGCAGGGGAGGGGCAGAGAGAGGGGGAGGGAGGCACAGAATCTGAAGGAGGCTCCAGGCTCTGAGCTGTCAGACACAGAGCCTGATGCAGGGCTTGAACTTATGAGCTGTGAAATCATGACCTGAGCTGAAGTTGAATGCTTAAAGTCAGACATTTTAAGTGAGCTGCCCAGGCGTCCTTCCAGTGATCTTAAAAGCACAGCATTGAACACCCCTCATCCCTCTTCCCTGTCTCCCCCTGTACCTTCCTCTGAGGACAGCTCCAGTCCAGGTCTAGCCCCAGAAGCCAACACTAGAGCAGGGGTGGGGACTGTGTCCTTCCCTGCATCTCCAGCATTGGCTTGGGTTGGAGGAGGTGTGTCGGGTATGATTAAGGGATGAATAATGGGTGAGCTAATTAAATGATTAACTAATGACAAGCTAGAGGAAGCCCCTGGCCTGTATGGCCCTCCCAGGGGTCCGAGGGCATTTCTGGTGAATGCAGTGGGGTTAGCATGTGCTGAAGGGTCTGCCCCCAGGAGCAGGTGACCCGACTGATGTGTTCTGAGGGCCCTGCCCACTGCAGGGAGTGGACAGTGGTGGGGCATGGGGGCAGCAGGACAGGAGAGAGCACTGTAAGGTGAGGAGACCGTGGATGCAAGGCGTTATTTTGAAGGGAGATGCAGAACATCAAGGTGCTGATGGATGTGGGTTGTAAAACTTAAGAGGGGTCAAGGATGACTCCAAGGGGAGGTGTCTTGTCAGCAGTTGGATATATGAGGCTGGAATTCGAGGGACAAGTCCAGGCCAGAGATATATATTCGAAAGGCATAAGCATATAGGTGGTAGTTAAAGTGACAGGACAAAGAACCTGGAGAGCGGGCAGAGACAGAGAAGGGAGTGGGGATGGCGAAGAGCCTAACTAGGGACAGCCAGAGAGGCTGATGACACTAGGGGAACTGCCCCCCCCCGGCCTCTTCAAAGCCCTTGTGCTCTCTCCCCGCTGCCTATTAATGTCTCCACTGCTCCCTGATGTCCCTACTGTCCCCTCTGTCCCCTGACACCCCCGTCCCCCTGCTTCCCCCTACTGTCCCTACTTCCCCTGACACCCTGCTGTCCCACTGTCCCCTGCTGCCCTCCTGCCCCCTGACACCGCCACTGTCCCACTGTCTCCCTGCTTCCCCACTGCCTCCTGCTGTCCCCACAGCCCCCTGATACCCCTGCTCTCCCACTCTTCCCCTGCTACATCCACTACCCCCTTCTGCCCCCACTGTCCCCTTGCTGACCCCTGCTACCCCACTGTTCCCTTCATGTCCTCACTGTCCTCTGCTGTCCCCACTATCCCCCACTGACCCCTTGTCCCCTGCTGCACCCCCTCCCCTTTGCCCCGCTGCCGCAGGCCCCGCTACTTGCTCACTGCTGCCACCGCTGCCTCGCTGGTCACCGCTGGAAATGCAACTGAAGCAGGTTTAGGAAAGACCAGCCCGCGAGGCGTTGCCCCAGCAAGCTCAAACAGCTCTTTTGAGGAGTGCGCTGTGCAGGGTGTTGAGAAAACTGGCAGTAGCAGGAAGGACATGTGATTATTTCCTAAAAGATGAGTGACATCACGGCAGGTTTGTATGTGAAACGGTATAATCTAATACAGAAAGAGAAATTGCTGTCGCGGGAGAGAGGGTGCACTCAGAGTGGGGTACTTGAAAAGATAAGGGGTGAGATCCAGGCCCGAGGTGGAGGGCGGCCTTCCAACCAGAGCAAGAGGATGGATGAGGAAGGCACAGGGCTGTAGCTCCTAATGCTTGAGGTCACGGGCATTGCCGGGCGCCCAGCAGATACGGAGCTCCTAATGCTTGAGGTCACGGGCATTGCCGGGCGCCCAGCAGATACGGCAGTCTCTGCCAGGCTCCACTGCGGGGGGCTGGAGACAGAGCCGGAACAAGAGAGACGCCAACCCCTGCCTCATGGAGCTTTCCTGAGTGGGGAGGCAGACCTAAACAAGGGGCAGTCACAGCGTGCCAGACTTTGATGGGCTCTCTGGGGCCAACACAGCAGGGGCTGGTGAGCCGAGGGCCAGGCTCAGAGAGTTTGGGATGTGGAGAAGGCTTCACTGACAAAGCCACTAAAGTATTCTGAGATACAGGTGCTAATGCGGGTAAAAAGGGCCAGGTCAGCACTCTCTCAAGATGAAAATTACCTCACGCACTAAAATAAGGACTTTAAAAAAAAAAAAAAAAAAAAAAACCCAAATAACATAACCATATTATATGATGTTACAAAAAGAGAGGGCGTGAGAGATATGTAAAAAGGAATATCCACATCTCACCATCCTTACCTAGCGGCTATTATCAATTCATTTCTATATTTGTATGTTTACACACACACACACACACACACACACACACACACACGTTGTCTTTACCCCTACCATTTCTTTGCACAATAGTAGCTAGATTATTATACAAATAGATGATTACACAAACTGTACCTTGCTTTCTCATTTAATACATTTCAGAGATGATCTCATGTGTGACATAGCTCTTTTAATGATGACCTCGAAGACCATATAGCAAAGTAAAAAAAGATACAAAAGCATATACGTGTGTGTTTTTCCACTGCTATATGGGTTCGTCATTAAAAGAGCTATATCACTAATGAGATGATCTCCGAAATACCCTAGACTGAATTAGAAAGCAAGGTGGAAGCTTCAGGTATTGTACTGTCAGCTTGTTTGTCTGTATCCTTAAATATAAGAACATTTCACTTCATCAGCTCCCTTCATCCACTGATTTCCATAAAAAGCTTTCAGACTGTTAAGTAATGAAGCTCCAAATGACCTGGACAGTGGAGGAACAGGCCTGCCTTAAGGTGCTGGGGGGGGGGGGGCGGGGAATGTTAGCATCAAATAAGGTTCCAGAAATGCTGCTTTCTTAAATAGCGCTATTTAAATGCGAAGGAACAGCTTTAATAAGCTGTAAAAGCTTAACCCTTCTCACTCCTGAGGACCAAACCCCCCTCCATGTCCTCCACAGAGGTTTGGGGAGAGATTGGGGAGGTAACAGAGAAGTTCTGTGTTGTGGCTGACACTAAAGGGATGTCCCTACCAGGAACTTACGAGGCTGGCCTCTGTCAGGCTTCCCATGGTAAGAGAAGTTTCCCTGGCTATGAATACCAACTTCTAGTTATTAATTGTGGCATCATGGACCAACAGTTAAAGAGCAGTGTGGTGGAATAAGTCAGACCGAAGTTCAAATCCTGGCTCAACCACTTACAAGCTGTGTAAGTTTGGGGAAGTTACTCACCCTCTCTGAGGGGAGTCCTCATGTGTGAAACATGTATTCATTGAGCTCCTTTTATGGGTCAGAGACTGTGCTGGGCATGGGGCATAGGGCAGTGGACAAGGCACCACAGTCCCTGCTCTTGTGGCCATGTCCTCTCGTAGGTTAATAAGATACGTGCAGATTGAATGAGATAGTGAAAGTGAAGGGCCAGGCGAGTGGTGACAAAAGGCTAGCCACGGTTACTGAATTCACATGTCTCCATGCCCCCTCCTTCTGTGTAATTGTCCACTGTGTCCAGTTATTCCTGTCCCTCAAGCAACTCCTCCTCTCAAAGGCCTAATTTTTTTTTGAGTAGAAATTTATATATTTAAAAGGTGTATAATACAATGTTTTGATGATATACATGCATAGGCATACCTTGGAGATATTGTGGGTTTGGTTCCAGACCACTACAATAAGCCAATATCACAGCAAGGTGAGGCAAATGAATTTTTTGCTTTCCCAGTGTATATAAGAGTTACGTTTACACTATACTGAAGTCTGTTAAAGGTGCAATAGCATTAGGTCTAAAAAAAAAAAAAAAACCAAAAAAACAATGTGCGTATCTTAATCCAAAAATACTTTGCTGCCAAAAAGTGCAACCCATCATCTGAGCTTTCAGTGAGCCACTGATCACCCTAACAAACATAACTATGATGAAAAAGTTGGAAGAGAATTGCCAAAGAGTTACCAAAACGAGAATTACCCAAGAGTTTGCAAAAATGACCAAGATGCGACAGAGACGCGAAGTGAGCAAATGCTATTGGAAAAGGAATTCTGAAAGATTTCCTCCATGCGGGATTGCTGCCAATCTTCAATTTGTAAAAAAAAAAAAAAAAAAAAAAAAAAAAATGCAGTATCTGCCAAGCACGATAAAGTGAAGTACAATAAAATGAGGTGCGCCTGCACGTAGTAAAATGGTCACTGTTGTCAGCCTAATTAACACATTCATCTCTTCACAGGGTTGCCTTTTTCTTTTTGGGGTGAGAGCACCAGAAATCTACTCTCTTAGCAAATTTCCAATATACAATCCAGCATTATATTAGTATTCGTATATATTATATGATACTATATATAAATACATATGTTTGTATTTATTTATTTATGGGAGGGGAGAGAGAGAGCGTGTGCACAGGAGCAGGGGAGGGGCAGAGGGAGAGGGAGAGAGGGAGAATCCCAAGCAGGCTTCACACTCAGTGCAGAGCCCAAAGCGGGCTCGGTGCCACAACCGCGAGATCATGACCTGAGCCAAAACCAAGAGTCAGATGCTTACCTGACTGAGCCACCCAGGCGCCCCTACGGTCATTTAAACTATAGTCATCGTGCGGTACGTTAGGTCTCTAGACTTATTCGTCCTACATAACTTTAACTTTGTACCCTTTGCCCAATAACCTCCATTTCCCCCACCTCCCTGCCCTGGGGATGCCTTCTTGATGCCCCTGGATCCTCAAATCGTCTTTTTTTCCATTACCTCAACCAAGTTGCTTCATTATCACTTGCACGATCATTTTTTCACTTAC
This sequence comes from Lynx rufus, assembly GCF_022079265.1. Lineage (NCBI taxonomy): Eukaryota > Metazoa > Chordata > Mammalia > Carnivora > Felidae > Lynx > Lynx rufus. The sequence goes on along the minus strand of NW_025814897.1, from coordinate 70,594,086 downwards.
ATGTCTTTCCAACCAGAAGGCATCTAGCAAAACACGCATCTATCTCATAGTAGGTGCTTCATCAAATATACTGAATGTTCAGTAAGTGAAAGTTTTTATTCCCCCCTAATATTCTCTTTACTCGAAGATCCTATAACCTAGCATCACCAGACAATTTCAGCAGCCAGGATGTATGTGTGTTTATATCCCGCAGCTGCTCTGTACAACTTTCCTGTGGACCGGTGATGCTCTGCCCAGATCACTCTTCAGCTGCTGGGAAAGATGCTAAAATGTGGTCCTCAGCTGTCCGTTCTTTTTGGGGGTTGCACCGGCTGGATGAAACCGCCTCACGTGATGTCGGCAGAGGCCTTCTTTGGGTCTGCACCGCAGCTCCGCCTCTCCCTCGGCCCGTCTCTGCCCGCCACCCCTCTCGCCAACCCAGGTGTGGTTCCCAGGAGCATTCCCTAACTTCACACATGCCAGTCTGGGCTCTGCCTGCTGCCCAGAGAACCCAGCTGCTACAGCTGGTGGGGAAAAAAACGAGAGGCAGAGTTAGCACATCAAAGACATTCTCACCAGGGAAAGTCCAAATGATGCATGTGCTGTCAGCGGCCCCAGGGGAGGTGGATTAGGCCGAAGGACCTGGTGTCCAGGCCCAGCAAACTCTGAAGGACCATGTTGGGACAGCAGGCCTCACAACTGGGTCTCGCGAGTAGTCAATTTCAGCAAAACAGCATCACCCACCGCATTCGAGCAATGTTCCTAATTAGCATTTTAAAAGGTTTGTAGTTTGTGTTATTATTATCGTTAGTTTGCTTTTATGGTCATATGAGAGCTATAAGCATAAAGAGTTAATATCCAGTTATCTTTGCACACATTTAAACAATATGATAATGAAAAGAATTACAACTCAGCCCTGGGGGTTTGTGAGCTTACAAATGCCCTCTAAAAAAGGTCCCTACATTACTTGGGTGTGGGGATTATCTAATTTTGCAATAGCCTGGTAGGAAGAGCTTGGATTTTAGAGGCTCTGTGGCTTAACGGTACAACCTTGGACAGGCTACTTAATTCTCTGAGCCTGATTTTCTCATTCTGCAGAGTGGGATAACTACCTTACAGGCTTGCTGTGAGACATAAACGAGCTATACATGAATACAGAATGCTTGCCCGGTTCCTGACACAGAGTAAGTGCTCAATAAATGGCAGCAGGCAGGAGAGGCCTAACAGGAGAGAATGCATCTTTCTGCAGGCCTTTTCCAGACCTGACCTGGAGAAACCCTGCGGGCAGCAGCCATCCCTGGAAGACGGCAGGAGGCTGGAGTTTTAGGGGACAGGGAGTCAGACTCAAATTTGCTTCAGAGTACAAGCAAGCAGACAAACACGAAAGCCCCAAGGCACTCAAAAGCAAAAGGTTAAAAACAGAGAACTAAAAGGAGCTATGAGCTACATTTAGATTCAGAGGATTTTACGTTTAAGGACCAGTCCAATGAATACTCCCGCGGTAGGCTGAACAATGGCCCCTCCCCGCCCCCCCCAAGGTATCCATATTCTAATCCCTGGAACCTACGAAAGTTACCTTATGGCCAAAAGGACTTGGCAGATGTGATTAAGTTAAGGATCTTGAGATCAGGAGATTATCCTGGATTATGTGGGTGGCCTTAAATATAAGTGTCCTTGTAAGCAGGAGGCACGGGGAGGTCTGACTACAGAAGGTGAGAAGGCAATGCTACGATGGAAGCAGAAACTGGAGTGATGGGGCCACAAGCCACTGACATTCTGAAGAGGCCAGAACCTTTTGGAGTCTCCTGAAGGAACCAGCCTGGCTCACACCCTGTAAGGCTCATTTTGGATTTCCGGTCTCCAGAAGTATAAGAGAATAAATTCACATTGTTTTAAGATACTAAATCTGTAGTAACTTGTTTTAACAGCAATAGGAACTAATACAGGGGTGTCTGGGTGGCTCAGTCGGTTGAGCGTCCGACTTCGGCTCAGGTCACGATCTCATGGTTCATGAGTTTGAGCCCCGCATCGGGCTCTGTGCTGACAGCTCAGAGCCTGGAGCCTGCTTCAGATTCTGTGTCTCCCTCTCTCTCTCTGCCCCTCCCCCTGCTCATGCTCTGTGTGTCTCTCTCTCAAAAATAAATAGACATTAAAAAAAAAATAGGAACTAATACAATTCCTAGGGACCCAACTTGCCCTTTGAATTAGTGGGTCTAGTGAAAATGAGGTAACTAAGACCCGTCGTTAGAAGGGATGAGGGGAGGGAATAACACGGAGTCTGAGAGCTGACCTGAGTCCTGTCTCTCTCCTTTCTAGCTGTGTGGCCTTAGACCAGTCAGTCAGCTTCTCTGAGTCTCATGGGTCTCCATCTCTAAAATGAGACTCAAGTTAACTCATAGACTTCTTGCGAGGATTACCTGTTAGAACACTTTATGTACCATAAAACTATGTGACCTCTTCTCATTACTATTATAATTATCTTAAAAAATTCAAGTTGAAGATTGCCATCAAGGTGCTACCTCTTAGAAGGCAGCCTACTGGTGCATAACGTGTCTATCTGAGGTGACTCCATGAACGTTTGAATTCAGGCATGGCCACTCAATGTTTTGGAGCACAGAGCTGAAATTTTTCAGTTCTTAGACCTCTGTCTGTAGCTCCTACTGAATTTCACTAAACCTAACCCAGCGCCCACCTGCACGCAATTCCTTATTTTTACAACCCAGGCTGAGTGTGGAGGTATTATTGTCACTTGGACATCTCTTTGATGAGATGTTTGTTTGCTTTAAAAAGAGAATATCAATAATCCAATCACCTCTAACTACTGGGCAATTTTCCTGTACTTGAAGCTTCCTGAAGTAAAAATTGTGCAAAGAATTTGTGCGGGAAGCTATAAACACTAAAAACGACTATTATTTTTCAAACTCAAGACTGCTCACATGTGTCTGGTCTATCTTCAATGGCACAGCACAAGCTCTCAAAGCAAAAGGAAGAAAACAAACACCTTCAAAGTTTGAAGTTGGGTCTTATCAACAATTTTTTTTTCCCCATTTGTAATTCAATGGAGCATTTTCCTACTCAGGTGGTAAGGAAAGAATTGCTGTTTTGACTGAAACTGTGTGTAGTTCTGTTTTTTCAGAAATCATTTTTATAATGGATTTTTTCTTATTACAAAAATATGTTCATTGTAGAACATTCAGAAAATTGAGACAGGCAGAAAGAATACCATAACGACATTTGTAATCCCGTCACCCACAGCTAACCACTGTTACTGTTTCCATTTTGAACTGCAAAAGCGCACTTCAGTGCGTCTGGGTGTGATGTTCTGGGAATCACCAAAGCAGCTTAATTCCAATGATGATAGGAGCCCTGATTCTCTATTCCTTCACATAGTTAGGCCCCGCTGAGAGTGAGTGGAGCTGACCTACCAAAGTCTGAGAAATCCCAGGGAACACCTTTGGTCATTGGCTCTGAGGGGCCGCCCCACCAGGATGCCCTCATCACTCCTTTATATGAGTGCTCAGGCCTCCTAATTCCCTCCCGCCTCCAGGGTTACTCTCCCTCCCACTCCAGCCCTTATGGGGAACTTTCTAGAGTATACGCTGGACCGGCTCACTCACTCCTTTTTTGTTTTTGTTTTTTTAAAAAATTTTTTAATGTTTATTATTTTTGAGAGACAGAGAGACAGAGACAGAAACAGAGAGCAAGCAGGGGAGGGGCAGAGAGAGAGGGAGACACAGAATCAGAAGCAGGCTCCAGGCTCTGAGCTGCCAGCACAGAGCCGGACGCGGGCTCGAACTCACCAACTGTGAGATCATGACCTGAGCCGAAGTTGGCCGCTCAACCGACTGAGCCACCCAGGCGCCCCTCACTCCACTTCTTGAAGCGCTTCCTTTGGCTTTAGGGATAATATATACATTTTTTAGCATGGGACACAAAGTTGTCTCTGGGCCTGCCCCCTCCTCCAGTCTCATGTCTCCTCCCCTTCGTGCACCCTCAATCCCCATCAGTCCTAAAAGGTGGGGTTTATGGATGAGGAAACTGAGGTTCAAAGAATCCCAACGATTTACTCCCCTTGCACGGGGCTAATCAGCGAAGGAGCCAGAATCTAAGCCCAGGGTCCTCTGATGTCAAAGTATCCTCACCTAACTACTTGAAGTTTCTTGAACCAGACATGGTTTTTTCAAACTTCCATACCTTTGCATCAACCACCATCTCCCCAAGGTGACTTTTAGCCCTTTCTCACCTACATAATGGCTCCTTGTCCTTTAGAATGCAGCTCAAGCCTTTGGATTATTGTAGCGGCCCCTCCTCTGTGCATCCAAGGTACCCGATGTTGACCTCTGTCTTGGGATCCACCTCACTGAATTGCAGTTACCCTTTTACAAGCACATATCCCCTCCCTCCCCAGCTGGGAGTGCCTCAAGGCGGGGGGGGGGAGGTGGTGGTGGGGGGGAACTACATCCCATTCATTCTCTATTTCCCACTTCTAGCATAGGATTTGGGAGACAATAAATGTTTGTTTAATAAATGAATGAATGGTGGGAATGCAAGCTCGTGCAGCACTCTGGAAAACAGGATGGAGGTTCCTCAAAAAACTAAAAATAGAACTACCCTATGATCCAGCGACCCAGCAATTGCACTACTAGGTATTTATCCAAGGGATACAGGTGTGCTGTTTCTAAGGGGCACATGCATCCCAATGTTTATAATAGCAGCACTATCGATAATAGCCAAAGTATGGAAAGAGCCCAAATGTCCATTGATGGATGAATGGATAAAGAAAATGTGGTATATATATATACAATGGAGTATTACTCGGCAATCAAAAAGAATGAAATCTTGCCATTTGCAACTACGTGGATGGAACTGGAGGGTATTATGCTGAGTGAAATTAGAGAAAGACAAAAATTATATGACTTCACTCATCTGAGGACTTTAAGAGACAAAACAGATGAACATAAGGGAAGGGAAACAAAATAATATAAAAACAGGGAGGGGGACAAAACAGAAGAGACTCCTAAATATGGAGAACAAACTGAGGGTTACTGGAGGGGTTGTGGGGGTGGGGATGGGCTACATGGGTAAGGGGAATTAAGGAATCTACTCCTGAAATCATTGTTGCACTATATGCTAACTAATTTGGATGTAAATTAAAAAAGATAAAAAAATAAAATTAAAAAAAAATGAATGAATGGGCAGAAGTTCCTACAGACCTCAAGTGGTCTTCGTCTGATCAAAACTTGATTTGCTTATAATGTTCCTGCCAGAAGTAGCTCAGAGAAATAAGGGAAATGAAACTTAGAATTCTTTGCCACCACATCCCTCACCAGCCTGGAGCCAGATGAAAGAGCCGGTCATTTGTAACTAACTGCCGATCCCCAGCGGTACAGGGGGAGCTGGAATCCCTGACCTTTCTTTGTTGTGTTTAACTCTTGTCATTTGGTTATTTTGTCAGCAGGATAAGGTCTGGTGGCAGGTGAAGGATAAGAGCATATGCCACCCTGAAATATGCCTCCTTGGCACAAGGATTATTTTGAGAAACTGCAGACACAGGAGAAGTGCTGAAAATCGAGTAAAAGTTACCCTTTTGCAAGGGAAAATTACATTTAGAGAGGGGACCTGTACCAGCGAGAGGGCAATTACTAGAGGCTTGTCTGCAATGCAGGGCAAATTTTGTTGATCATATATCTGGTCTCACCTTCCTATGATTGCAAGCCCCAGACCTTTATCCCTTTCCTTAGTTCAGGATGGTATATAAGCCTCAATTACCTGGCTGTATATGTATATACATATACATATGGATGCAGTTACAATTTTTTTCTCTTTCTTTTATTACAGGGATGGGTGGGAATGTCTTAGCCAAGAACTTAAGTAGGTAGAGGGAAATTATTCTCCCCCCTGCAACAGGGTAGCTTTGGACATTCTTGAAAGGTAAAGAACAGAGATAGAAGGAAGAAAACTATATCCAGGGCCTACCTTTTGGGAGTGGGGAGGTGGGGGGATGAGGGATTGGGGGTGAGGGTAGGAGGTGCGAGGGCGGACACAGGCCGGGGGCCTTCTGCCCAGTTCCATGCTCACAAAAGCTTCAGATCAGGATCTGGCACGGTTCCAGAGTCACAGAGCTACACCAAATAGAACTGAATGAAGAAGCTCACTGCAACTATTAACATGTCCTGCTCTGACCAACCCCACCTACGCTGAAGTATAAATGAGTATTTTTATAATTCTTGTAAATGATCATGAGATTAGCATAATTTTGTTGCCTTGTATTTTGTTGTTGTTGTTATTAAAGCATTACCCAAAGTTTGTCAATCCTGTTATAGCATTTCCCTCTATTTTTTCATATGGCGAGAACTTTGGAAAAATGGGGGTAACTTGACTTCTGAGAAGCACTGGCTGTGTTGTGGGATCTGAGTGAGACCTCTGCTCTTTTGAGCACAGGCTAGTTTGGGGTTTGGAGATAAATAAGGGGTGGGCAGTACAGTGGGTGGTGGAGCTGCCTTATCTGGCTCATGAGAGCTGATTGTATACACACCTCTTCCCAATACTGTGTTCAGTGACTTATGTTAGTAGCTTGCAGTTGGCCATGGTGGGAGTATTTACATGATAGAAATTGCCAAACCAAAGACCAGGGTCCGTCTTCCCTTCCCTTCCCTTCCCCTCTCCTCCCTTCCCCTCCCCTCCCTTCCCCTTGTCCCTTCCTTCCTTCTTTCCTTCCTTCCTTCCTTCCTTCCTTCCTTCCTTCCTTCCTTCCTTCCTTCCCTCTAGAGCTGATGGTTAAATATTTACTAGCCTATCACTGGTGGTGGGAGAGGGAATGGCAAATTGGAGGCTGATGGTATTTTTTCCTCACTTAATGATGGTGAACATGAGTGGGGGAGGACTCAAGACACTTGGTGTCAGGATGTAAGGAGCATCTAGATTCATGAGCAGGGGCTATCTGCCAGTGCTCCCCAAACTGTGCTTCAGAATCAGTGGAAGATTTTTTAATGTTTATTTATTTTTGAGAGAGAGAGAAAGAGAGAAAGAGAAAGAGAGGATGAGGGAGAGAAAGTATGTGAGCAAGGGACAGAGAGAGGGGGACAGAGGATCTGAAGCACACTCCAGTCTCCGGCACTGACAGCAGAGAGCCTGATGTGGGGCTTGAACTCATGAACCGTGAAATCATGACCTGAACCAAAATTGGACACTTAACCAACTGAATCATTCAGGTGCCCCTCAGCTGAAGACTTTTTAAGTCTACTTATGTTCAGGTCCCACTTTGGAACTACTGAATGAGAATCTCTGGCTGGGGCAGAGGAATCTGCAGTCTTAAAAATGTTCTGCAAATGGTTCAGGTCAATGGAACAGCATATGGGAATCTTTGTTACGTGTCTCATGGTATTAAGACACCTCAAAAAGAAGATGGTAAGATGCAACCTATGAGGTCATAGATTTCCTAATCAGGTGCCCTGACTCTTCATGTATGGCCTCTATCACCTGTCACAGCTTGATGAGATCTGGGTTATGATGCAGGTGGTGGTGCCAGGCCTGAATAAGAAAGGGGTTGTAAAATGTTATATTGGGAAAAGGTATGGTTTGAAAAAATTTTTTTGTACTTACATAAAGCTTTATCAGACACACTTCTTTGATTTAGACTTAGGCCATTGTATCACCTGCCATTGAATTCCTGACTTCACAGGGCAACAAAATATCTTACAGTGCCCACATGACTTCAGCACCCATAACAATGGAAAGTCATCCTAGTCCCAGTAAAAACTGCTGATGTGGTTTGGAGAAGACAGTGGTCACAGGGCCAAAATCTTCAGTGGTGGGTGTGAGTGACCAGAAGGCTGGCAGGTGGCAGAGACTAGGAGGACAGAGGCTGAGTGGGGGCATGGGAGGAGCCTCAAAGGAGCGTGGTTCTTTCTATGAGATGAGATGTGAGGAGGTGATGGAGATGAGGTAGAACCTGACCCTTCCTCTTGTCTTGAGATATGTGGGACGTGGGAGAACAAATGCCCTTTGTTTGGGAGAATGGAAGGGGGACACAGAGACTAGGTTTTTTCATAAAGAGGTGGAAAGAGCTCTGTCTGATGGAGCTTTGAGATAAAAACACTTCATCCTGCACTAGGAGTCATTACTTTATTTGAATAATATATGGATGTATAGGAGCTTTGCACAACACATTAGGATGACCTAGACATTTCCCACTGCCCACAAGTGCAAGGAGTCCACCCAGGGTGGGGATCTGGCTATCCCCACCATGGTTTTCCTGCTCATATTATGGTGTGCCATTTGCATAATTTATCACAGTGCATAATATTTTAAAATATCTTTATATCCTAAGTCCAAATTCCAAGTGGAGTGAAAAGAGCTTAGACCTTGAAATAATACAGGGTTAAGTTTGAATTCAGATTCTTTCCCTTTCTATCTGTGAGGCCTTGGGCAAGTTATTTCACCAGTCTGACCCTTAGTTTTTTCAAGTATAAAATGGGTATAGTAACTCTACCTACCTTATGGGTTGTAGTGAAGAATAAATCAGATATTATTTAGAGGCTCCCACTATGTTGTTGGAAATGTGCTATGTTCTCCATAAGCCTTGACCCTCCCTCCTTGATTAAATCATCTTTGTTTCTTAATGGTCGGACACCATTCATGGTTTCATGAAGGTACACAAAATATATTGGCTGAATGAATGAATGAACTGGTTCAAGGAATGAATGGGTAAGTGAATTAATGAATTGATTAATGAATGCTAATTTTCAGAAAGATATGGTTGAGGAAACTCATGGCACTCTGCCATGGCTGAAGGACTTCTCTTGCAGTTCTTTCAAACATTTAGCCCAGGTCAGGTCCTCCGTCCTATTTCAAGGTCAGGGCCATTCCTTTGTTCTGACCTTGGAATAATGAGCCATGAAAAGCTTGAAGCTTTTTTTCTATTTTAATCCTTCTGTCTGTTTAGTGGGCTATATTTTCTCTGGAAACAGGGGGGTGAACATCACCAAGATAATGGGTAATAACATTAACATTACCACCACTGGCATGATCCAGATATTATTCAATTAAAGTAATAACTCCTAATGCAGGATGAATTGTTTTTATCTTAAGAATTCAATTCAGCCATCAGCTCACCATCATATTCAAATGACAGAAATTACCTTTAAGTCATAGATCTTTAATGTGAGGTTGAAATGATTTCTAGTTATATTTTATGGTGCCATATTACAGACGGTTTTAAGATCAGAGTGCATATAGCTTGTCATGTTTTCATTTTCTATCACCAGGCAATTTGAAATCCTTTTCAAACATATAATGAACAAAAATTAGAAATTTGGGGAGCAAAATCACTTCAGAGGAGTGCTTAAAGCAATCTAAAAATCTACCTTAGTAAAAATAAAAAAGAAGAGACTCTGGCTTATTATTTAATTTTAACATTGGCCCTCTGAAGACAGAGATGGGGAAAAAATAGCCCCTTCTCACAGTTGAATTCAAGAGCTTTGTCATATAGTCTTCTCTTTTTTCTGACCCAGGATCTGGACTTTGGTACTGTTTGCAGAGGAGGTCACCCAAACTCTCAAGAAGTAGAAGATGCTCTCAATGGGGAGGAACTCAAAAGGGATGCAGACTTTACACAAACCCGTGAGTGCTGGGCCAGCCTCCATGAATAGCAAAGTCTTTTTGAGAAGCCATAATCTTAACTGAATATTGCCTGGAAAGCACAGAGTTGAAGCAAAGGACGTGGAGCTGAATGGTTTTAATGGACAGAGTCACAGAGCTATCTTAGTGAAATGCACTTGCCTCCATCATAGGGACAGACCTGCCTTGTAGGTCGAAACATTGCACCTGCTGGTCATGGTACCTACTCTCTTGGCCTGCACGGAAGACGTTGGCCAACTCCTCCTCTTTGACTGCCCTCATTCTAGAGGCTGTGCAGACCATTCCCTTCTATCTACCTGACTTCAGCTGGGCTACAGTATGACACTAATAGGTGAGAGCTTTATAACAAACATTTGACTTTAGAGGACGCAGCCTAGTTGTGACGGCTGGAATGTGGCTATCCCCCACTCATAACCAGATCTCAGGACCATTTATACAACATGGTTTAACTCAGACCTTCTGTACCTATTCTTTCTCCTTCAACTCTTAGGGGGTGCCTGCTGTCCCCATAATGGGGCACCTCACCATAGCCCAATACCTACTGTCTCTACTCTCTCTTGGAGAAAGAAGGCTTAACTGGAATGGCCTTCCCCTCACAGTCTGAATTCAACTGTCAACGTTTTCTAGCGAAGGATGAATTCCCTGCTGCTTTTCAATAAAGCTGAATGTGACCGCAGCAGGTACGAGCATTGCAGCGAGAATGAAATAGGAAGGTCCCATAAATTAATGTGTGGAGGAAGAAGTCTATATTTATTCTGGTTCTTCTAAGTGAGCTAGATGAATGGCTTCTGGCTTCGGTGGCAGTGGGTGGGGGGGGGCAGGCTGGGGAGCAGGGTGGCTTTCTGCACCCACCCAGCATGAAAAGACCCGGAAGGCAGCAACAATCCAGGGAAAGCCCTAGAATAGGGCCAAATTCTTCTCCTGCTAAGGCCTTGCTCAGCTCCCATCTCTCCCACTGAGTGCTTTGTTCCTTTCCCATAGCCCAGAGCAGGATTCAGTCCTCTGTTGTTCAGGATTCTTGAAACAGGAAAGTTATTCTACCCAAACTGTCAACAGACAGAGTTGATTTCAACCTCGCCTGCAACTGGGGAAACAATTACGACTGAGCAAAGAAAGGGATATTTGCAGTTTTCTTTCCTAGGCTGTTCCTAATGTGGTTCTGATCTTCCCTGAGACTGTCACACAGCCTTCCTTGTGGTACTGAACCGAGCCAATGGATTGGGGGGGGGGGCGGCAGCGCTCAGGTAACATCTCACAGGTCCTTGGGCAAATCCCGCTGCCTACTTGTCACCAGGGCTGGAGATATATTGGCTGCGAGGGCACACCTGCCACCTGAATGTTCCTGGAACAAATGTCCGTCCCTCTGATGTTTAGGGCTGACATGTCATTCATTCGCCACCCATTTATTAGGGGTCTGCCATGTGTATACCAGGCGCTGGGAACACCGAGATGAGGAAGACATGGTTTTTGCCCTCAAAGAGCTCATATTTTATCAAGGGGACAGACGGGACACACAATGACAAGTCAGGGAGATATGGGTCGGCCCCAAGTGCTAGGGCTAAGGAGGAGCTATTCACTCTCTCGGGAGTGGCTGAGTTCTTCGTGGATGTTTTACAAACCTCCTGACACAGGATACAGACCCTCTGGGGGAGGAAAGAGAGGACCTGGGAGGGAGGAGGACGGGAGGTATTTGGCTTTCCTGAGTGTCCTACCTTCCATCTCCTTGCAAGGAACGGTTCTGAGAGCCACCCATGGCACAGATGTGACTAAGTCAGTAAGACTCTGGGGCCATCATCAAACAAAATAGAAGAGGGCACGTCTGCATTTGTTTCTGCACAAACTATTAGCTGTAGTGTAATATGGATGAGAACACCATATTCTCCACTGCTTCAACACCTAGGCTGGTGGGCTGCAAACATGAAAATGCGTCCGAATCACCACGTGGGCTTAAAGCACAGTATTGGACCCGCCCACCCCCAGGGGTTCTGATTCAGTGGGTCTGGGGTGGGACCTGAGGAGAAACTGTATTTCTAACAAGTTCCCAAGGGACAGCCACTGACCTAGACAGTGCCTGCTACGTACTAAGCGTTCGATAAATGATGGTATTCGTAGTATTAGGTTGGGGCGCCTGGGTGGCTTGGTCCGTTAAGCGTCTGACTCTGGCTCAGGTCATGATCTCATGGTTTGTGAGTTTGAGCCCCCACATTGGGCTCTGTGCTGACAGCTCAGAGCCTGGAGCCTGCTTCGGATTCTGTGTCTCCCTCTCTCTCTCTGTCCTTCCCCTGCTCACACCCTGTCTCTCTCTGTCATTCAAAAATGAATAAATGTTAAAAAAAATTTAATAGTATTAGGCACTGTGCTTAGTGCTTTACATAAACTAGCTAACTTAACCCTCATAATAGCATGATATTCTGAGAATTATTATCATCGTCCTTATTTTATCCACGAGCAGGTGTAAACCTAGAGATCCTAGTACTTTGCCCAGGGTCACAGAGCCAATAAGTGGCAGAGATGATATTCAAATCAAGTCTTTTGAGTAGAAAAATCCACGTTCTGTTTTGTTTTTTCTGTCACTCTATTCCGCCTCTTCAGGAAAGAAGTACTTTTTTCTTTCTGCTTTTACATACAGAAGCAAAAGAGATTCAACTATAAATAAGTGAAGTCAAGAATCATAATACTGTCATCCCATTTCAGATATTCCTCAAATATATTAAAATTATCCCTCAAGAGCCAGTGAGAAGACCATTTTATTTCTTGAAAATAGTTGTGAAAATATACAAGAGCATAAGCTACCTGTGCCCTGAACCCGAGGAGCCCTCCCAAGCCAATAGCCATCAATCCTTTTTTTTTTTTTTTTTAAGTAATGGAACACATTTTGTTAAGCAAAAGTATACTCAGAACCCCAATCGATAAAGCAGACAGAAACAGGGCTGCTTTTAGGCTTACATAACAAACGTTAGAGCTGAAATGAATGAATCGTGAGCACTCGCAGGCAGAGACCGAAGGCTATGACACAGGCAAGAGACCCAGCCGACCTGCTTTGGTGTGGTGTAGCTCAGTGAGTTTCTCAGAACCAGGAAGAAGGCCAAAGACATCCTGGAGAACACCTGTGCCTCATTCCACCTTCTCCTAAGGAGGGCTTCACCAATACCCGAGTGAGAGGAGGGCTGTATGGATGTTACACCTTCTTTATGGGAATGGGTTATTTTTTTTAAATTTTTTAAATGTTTATTTAAACAGAGAGAGAGAGAGACAGAGAGAGAGAGAGAGAGACACAGAATTGAAGCAGGCTCCAGGCTCTGAGCTGTCAGCAGAGTCAATGGGGGGCTTGAACCCATGAACTGTGAGATCATGACTTAAGCTGAAGTCAGACACTTAACCTACTGAGCCACCCAGGCAAACCTTTACGGGAATGGTTTTAACTTGAGTTAGATCTGCTGTATAATTATGGTTGATAAACCATTTAGCGGACTATTTAGCAAATTCCTTGTCAACCAATTCTTTGGTGGTCTTGATGAAATTTGGAGGAAGATGCTGCATCGGATATTTCTAAGGAGAAGGACCCCATCAAGTGAACCCAACTGATAATTATCATTAGTATTCAGTGAGAGGTTTAAGCAAGTTACCTCTCCCAATAGGGAGTTATCTGCGCATAGTTTCCTGCCGTGTGGGTGAGTGGCCCCACACTTGGAGGTGTATTCAGAGTACCTGTGATTCACTCCCCAGCCCTGGATGTGAAGATTCTCTATACTTATAAGGCTGATTTATAAACCACCCCCAGATACCAAGTTTATTATTTAGAGTTCAATCTCATCCACCACCACCTGTTTCTTTTTCAGCTGCGGAGAGAGACCAAGAAGGAACTGTCACTCAGTCCCATTCTTCCCATTTTCCATTTTGTAATAACTTGCAATCCAGGTGTGGCTGTGGGACTAACATTTAGCCACTGTGATGCAAACAGAAGGGATATGTGTAACTTTCGGATCATCTTATTTAAGGAAGCTGTTGGCCTTCTGTTTTCATTACTCTTCCGGCTTCTTGGAAAGGAGTAGCTGACTTGGATCTAGGTGTGGGAGCCATGTGCAGAGCCTGGCAGAAACAGACCGCCAGCCTGCGTTGCTCCCTTCTGCACTGTTATGTGTGAGGGAAAGACGCTTCAGTCTCAGTTAAAAACCATAGTTTTGGTTGCTTTAGCACAACAGCTTAGTTTACAACCTATGTATGGGTCAAAGATGACCATAAATTCTGTCATTACTCCCATGAAGAGGTGGGGGTCTGTGTCCCCTCCCCTTGCATGTGGGAAGCTTTGTGACTGCTTTGGCCAATATCTAGGCCCAGGCTTTGAGAAACGGGCAGCTTCCACTTTCTGTCTTTCGGAACACTCTCTTTGGGAACTCTGAGCCATCACATAAGAATTCTAACTCCCTGAGACCACCGTGCTGAGGAAGCTATGTGTGGGCATGCCAGTCAGCAGTCCCAGCCTTCCAGACACCTCTCCACGGTTCTAGACACATGAATGATGCCATATCAGATCCCTTAGACCACGAGTAACCAGGTCAACAGCACTCCAAATGGAAGAAATCACCTCGGTTGTCATATGAGGAGGCAATGTACTGATCTTGTGTCCACAAATGGAGCCATGGCTGATACTTGAAACATGGCAGAGCAGGATGATGGAAGTGGCTTAGTTCCTGATGACATCCATGAGCCACTCTCTTAACCCTGGAACCATCTATCTCCAAACTTCTCATTGAGTGAGATAGTATATGTCCATGCTGTTTCAGACACTCCTGGCTAAGTTTCCTGTCACTTGTGGCTGGCAGGATTCTAACAAACATATTCCCCCACCTTCCTCCCATCTTGTCTCTCAGGAAGGGTTTGTTATAGGGGCAAGATCGTTTAGCTGGGCTTGTAACCAGTTCCTACATCATCAGTAAATTTACCAGATGGGAATGGCTGATTTCTCCTGAGGTTCTCCTGGGACTTGACACACAACCTTCAGTTATTCTAGCCTGCTGGATGACGTTGCAGGTGGACTTCTACTGCACCTCACCTCACCTGCCTTCCCTTCACCCCCTTTCACCTTCCCTAGGGTGGGGGAGTGGAGGAGGGCCTGGAATACTTCCATGACTCTTAGATGGCTAATGAAGGGATTTATTCCAACAGATACCTTGATACAAGGTTTTTCTGGTAAGGGCTGGAGGTTTTATGGCCAGGGGACTGAATCAGAGAGTTTCTTTTGCAAGACGACACAGAGGAAGGGGCTAAAACTCCAGGAAAGGAGCAGAACCAACAACCATATAGAAAGGACTAGATGTAAGAAGCCAGACTTTGGAGGTTATCAAGCTGAGGAGGGCCAGAGGCCAACTGGAAGTGAGGATTTGGGGCTGGACAAACACAGTGAGGGAGAGGAAAGCAAACACATGTGAATTGGGAATGTTTGTGTGCTTGTGTGCACACATGGGGCTGATGGAATAGCCCAGAACAGCCGCTTGTGTTGCTGACATCTGGGGCATAGTGCATGGGTGCATTGGCTGGCTCATCCAAAAGAATCTGAAGGAACACACTTATTCGAAGCCTATTTATAGTCTAAGATGCAACATACATGCAACTTGCTCACGAAAGTCCTTATCATCCATTCCATTCATCTGCGCTCCTACAGGTGTGCCTTGCAACCCGATTACAGCCTTTGTTTCCATATCTCTTGTATTGTGGCCAGTCTATTTTTTAAAAATTTTGTTAATGTTTAGTTTTGAGAGAGAGAGAGAGAGACAGAGAGACAGAGAGTGAGAAGAGGGAGGGGCAGAGAGAGAGGGAGATACAGAATCTGAAGCAGGCTCCAGGCTCTGAGCTGTCAGCACAGAGCCCGACATGAAGCTCGAACTCACGGACCACGAGATCATGACCTGAGCCAAAGTCAGAGGCCCAACCGACTGAGCCACCCAGGCGCCCCTGTAGCCAGTCTATTATTTAGCCATTTTCCCAACTGGATTGAAGGACTTCTGAGGGTAGGGACTATTTCTTAATTCTTCCCTCATAGTGTATACCACAGTGCTTTGTACATAGAAAGTGTTCAATGAATATCTTTTGATGAATTACCATTGTCAACCTTTTGGCTTATTTTCTCTGTTGACATTTATAAACAGATCAGGATTGTTTTTCACAGTGCATTTTTTTCTAAATGACAGAATAAACACAGAAATCCATCAACCAAGGAGGCCAAATAAATCTTAAGTAGAAGAGTTAAACATATTTCAAAAAAAAAATTGGGGGGGGGTGGAATAGGGCAACAAGAGAAGGATCTGGAGGCTGAAATTTTCTGTCTTAGAGCAGCTCCAGGCAGATGAATGCCCTCTGAAAGCTTCATCAGCCTTTTCTACACAAAGTGCTTTCTGACCATGTCTCTACAGTGTCTCTCCTATTTGGACACAGAGTTTCATTTATTAATCAAACATAATTGGGCCCCATTTCAAAAGGATGAACAAAGCCTGTTTTGTTGTCCCATTCAAAAGCTGGGTTTAGTCTGGGTCATGGTGTTTGTCAGCGTCTGTGTCTAGGCCCTAAAGGGTTGGATGCTGGAACAGGACAATTGGGGGCCACTTGGTCAATTTCCCATTCCCTTGAGCCCTTGAAAGGGCCTCTCCCGAGCTCTGGAGCCTGTGTTCACTGACTATGAATGTGAAGCCTACACCTCCACATCCCACTTGGCAAGAAGGGTCTATAGCTGGCCCCTTGTCAACTGTGTCATTTCTCACAGCACAGGCCCATCTTCTGATGGCCTGTCCACAAACCTAGCTTGGACACTCGATTACCAGAGCTGGTGTTCTTTCTCCAAAACCCTTCGGTGGCTCCCCATTGCTTATATGTTGCTTCTGAAAATATGATGAAAAATACTTAAAAGCCCATGGAAATATAATGAAGAACAAAAGAGAAATGAGGCCAACAGCATTAAAAAAGAGAAGCTTGTAATATCTTCTATTTATTGAGGACCGGCACGGTGCTAAGAACTTCATAGATGTTATCTGTAATACAGCAACCCTGGGATGTAAGTCACATGACCCCTATTTTAAAAAAATGTTTATTTATTTTTGAGAGAGAGAAAGAGACAGCAGGGGAGTAGAAGAGAGAGAGAGGAAGACAGAGAATCCCAAGCAGGCTTTACAGCTGTCAGTGCAGAGCCCAGTGTGGGGCTTGAACTCATGAACCGTGAGATCGTGACCTGATCTGAAACCAAGAGTCAGACGCTTAACCGATGGAGCCACCCAGGTGCCCCAACATGACCCCCATTTACAGGGAAAATGATGTCCAAAGTCAAATTACTTGGTTAAAGTTGCATTGATAAATTAGTGGTGGAAGCTGGATGACAACTTGGGGCTCATTCCATATATGAAATATAAAAAGGGGATAAACTTCCTACATGTGACAACTATACCTAATTACATGCTACTTGACTAAAAAGCCCCAACAAATGGGTAATATTTTGTAATAAAAATATAAAATACCCCAATGAAACAACGAAGTAGGAAACCTTATTAAACTAGTTACAGAGAAAAATTTTTTTAGAATTTTCAGAAAACTCAAAAAAGCAAGGCACACAGACTTAATGGATTTCTTCAAACTCCCAAGGAACAGATAATTTCCAAGCTATGCCGTCTGTATCAAAACACAGGCTGGGCTGGACTCCATCTCATGTATTCTATGAGACAAGTTTGATCTTAATGAAGGTTACTCCAGGAATGTGGAAAACAAATCAATAAAAGAAAATCTATTAACATTAGATGATGCATACTGTTTCAATATATTTCAAAAGGGGAACAGATAAAACCTTTTATTTTGAGGAAAATAATTTGTACCTTAACTTGATAAACATACTATTTAATTTTTTTTAATGTTTATTTATTTTTGAGAGACAGAGAGACAGAGCACAAGCAGGGGAAGGGCAGAGAGGGAGGGAGGTGCAGAATCCGAAGCAGGCTCAGGCTCCAAGCTGTCAGCACAGAGCCCGACATGGGGCTTGAACTCGCAGACCATGAGATCATAACCTGAGCTGAAGTCGGACGCTTAACCGACTGAGCCACCCAGGCGCCCCATGATAAACATACTATTTAAAACCATGAACCTATGACGGAGTAACACTAAAAGCTTTTCTTGCAAATATAGGCCCCAAGGCAGAAGGTCACCACCATTATCACTTAATACTGCTTTAGGCAAATTGTAAAAGATACAAAGAACAACTGTTGGGAAAGAAGAGAGAAATATTTACAAAGACTTTGCTAAACACTTGGAACTAAACCAAGGAGCTTAGAACAAAGGCAGATTTGGTATTCAAGTTAAGAAATCAGTGGCATTACCATCCACAATACATAATCGTATACCATATATATGACCATACGTAAGCAGTAAAGGCCTAGAATCATATAAATACGATAATATAAGAATATAAGATGCCTAGAATACTTGCAGTGATTTAAGAAGTTAAGTAATAATGACTTGAGGCATTCTAAATCAAAATCACCACTTTTTCTCACAACCTGACAAAATGATTCTAACATTTATTAGGCAAACAGTGTCAAGAACATGAAAAGATATTTTTTAAAAAGTCTTCTGATAGGGTAAGACTAGGAGTATAAATTCTATACATATTACAAAGCAAGGATAATTAAACCAGTGCAGTACTGGTACAAACCCAGACATAAAGAACAGTGGAGGAGAATTAGAGTGCTGAAATAAACCTATTGGTATACAATGAATTGACACGTAATGAAGTATGATGAACAATGAGTAAAGGAGAAGTTATTTAATAGATACTGATTTAAATATCATTTATATCTAAACATGTACCCAATACGCTCAAATACATTAAAAAGTTAACATATATATTTTTAATTTTATTTATGTATTTTTTTAAGTTTATTTATTTATTTAGAGAGAGAAAGTGAGAGTTGGGGAGGGGCAGAGAGGGAGACAGAATCCCAAGCAGGCTCCCGGGTGCCAGCACAGCGAGTGGGGCTTGAATTCACAAACTGTGAGATCATAACCTGAGCCAAAATCAAAGTCGAACACTTAACTGACTGAGCCACCCAGGCGCATATATATATATATATATACATATATACATATGTATACATATATACATATGTACGTATATATATACATATATATGTGTGTGTGTGTGTATATATGTGTGTGTGTATATATATATATAAACACACACGTATATACATATATATATTAAATCTACAGAACAACTAAAAGAGTAGAGAACCAAGACTGCATCAGATCTTGGGGACTGTGAATAATGAACTATGAAGAACTTTCAAAGGCTCAAGGCAATAGAAGAAATAACAATGGAGATCAAGAGATTCAACTAGATACTACTTTACATGTTTTAATCGCAAAAAAACCCATGAGAAATGGAAAGAAAAAGAACACTGAGACACTACTTGCATCAAAACGGTACAATCAATAACATAGAAGGAACCTGTTAAAATCAACAAGAACACATTTATCTCTAGAAAATATGAGGATATTCAATACAGCATTATTTCTAAGAGCATAAAATAAAAATTGTTTTAACTGTAATGGAAGACCCGAATAAATTAGAGCCAACCACCATAAACGTTTGTCATGGAAAAAGGTAACCATGAAAGATGTGTCTCACATAATGGAACAATATTTGTGGTATGGTGTGAAGTGAAGGAAGAAAATATAAAATGATGGGTGCAACGTGATGACAACTATATATAAACAAGGATGATGGGGCGCCTGGGCGGCTCAATCGGGTTAAGTGTCTGACTTCGGCCTAGGTCGTGACCTCACGGTTTGTGAGTTCCAGCCCCGCGCTGGGCTCTGTGCCGACAGCTCAGAGCCTGGAGCCTGCTTCGGATTCTGTGTCTCCCTCTCTCTCTGCCCCCCCCCCCCCCCCGCCCCTGCTGCTTGTGCTCTCTCTCTCAAAAAAATAAACATTAAAAAATAAATAAAAATAATAAAAAATAAAAATAAAAATAAAAACAAGGATGTGTGCACTCCGGGCCCGGAAAGGAGTCATAGCAATGAAAAGTGCTCTTTAAGGGCTGGGTTTGTTGCAAACTCAAATGATATCTGGGATCAGGCAGGTGAGGATAGAAAAAAAATAGCAAGTGGTGGGAACTATGGTGGACTGGAGAATCAGGCTCAGCCAAAGGCAACAAAAACAAACAGAGAAACCTGAAAACACAAAACATTTAAACGTTGAGATTTTGTGAAACCTCTTTGATTGTAGCAAAGGGTATGGGGCCCAGAGCCATATCCCTCCCGGTCAGATCTCCATGGAGACCTGACCCGTAGAGGTCCCCAAGGGACCCTTGAAGCCCCGTGGAGGAATTCGGAAACCACAGGAAACAACAGGGAGCTGCACAGATTTTAAGTGAAGTGACTTCAGATGAGCAGGGTCAAACCATGCCAATTTAAGAGACTGCTATCGTCCATGGGTTTTCAACGTGTGACTTCTGTTCAATGTTTCTTTTAATTTTGTAATAGTTATTTTTACAAAAATGAAATTCAGATCCAAACAGAAGTAGTTAAAAGAAGTTATTTTATTTGTCAACACAGAGCTGCTTGAGTTGGTTATGAGACTGGCTCTGTGTCTTTGAATTCCTTCTGAATAAAGCTGTTTGGGAAAATGCCAACTTGCTAACTAGTGGTGAATTAAACAGCTCCGCATCCATCCATCCATCAAATATTTATTGAGTGCCTACCGCATGCCAAGCCCTGAAGGAAGACGGAGGAAGAAAGAAATAAGACGTGGACTCTGTCTTCTGTGAGCGTGCAGATGAGTACAAGATTCAGACATATGTAATAATTCTATGTGTGTCAACACGTACGCAAATGCTGGGGGAATACGGCTAATTACTGGGAATGCATGAAGAGTAGCACTCAGAAGGCCAAATTTGAACCCAATCTTCAAGCAAGAATACAGATCCACCTGGCAGAGAAGAAGGAAGACATTCCAGGCAGAGGGAATGGAAGGGAGACTGGACTCTGCAAGAGACAGAGGAAGGCCGCTAGACATATGCCCGCACTGTGGGGGTGCGCAGGGGGTGCTGTCTGAGATAGCCAGGAGGAAGAAGAGGCAGGACCTGACCAGTCTTCACCCCATAGGGCAGTCCTTTTGGAACTTTGTTTCTCAGTCACAAAACCCTTTGCTGAAAATCCTGCTTGGAAGCCCAGCTTCTAGAACAGATAAAAGGATAACTCAAACGAGTGGAGGGGTTGGGGCTGAAAACGCACCTCACCCCTCACCCCTTGGAAGCCTTACCCTGAGGCCCTGAGGAGCAGTATGAAAGCCACAGCTGTAGGCAAGATGAGCCACATAAGGAGTTTAGACAGCGGATGTCTCAGTCAGATTTGCTGGGGTTGAACTATGTGAAATTAATTAATTAATTAATTAATCTATCTATTTATAAACTTTATTTTTTATTTTATTTTTACATATTTATTTTAGAGACAGAGAGAATGCAAGTGAGCCGAGAGAGGGGCAGAGGGAGAGAGAGAATCTTAAGGAGGCTCCGTGCTCAGTGTAGAGCCCAATTGGGGCTCGATCCCACCACCACGAGAACATAACCTGAGCCCAAACCAAGAGTCAGACGCTCAACCAACTGAGCCACCCAGGCGCTCCCAAACTATGTGAAATTTATTTATTTTTTAATGTTTATTTATTTTTGAGAGAGACAGACAAAGCATGAGCAGGGGAGAGGGCAGAGAGAAGGGGGGACACAGAATCCAAAGCGGGCTCCAGGCTCTGAGCTGTTGGCACAGAGCCTGACACGGGGCTCGAACCCACAGACCGCGAGATCATGACCTGAGCCGAAGTCGGACGCTCAACCGACTGAGCCACCCAGGTGCCCTACCCCCACCTTTTTTTTTAAAAAACTGTGTGAAATTTAAAAGATTGATATTAAATCGAAGATAGGCCCTTGGCAGTGATAGCAAAAACACCCTGGATTTCTGATTTCATTTTCTTTGTACCTGAGCTGCTAAGCCTTGTGGATTTTGGACTGCCTTGCCCCCACTGCTGGAATGATCGGTCCAGCGTTTGAAGAGTGGAGAGGAAAAGTCCTTCATGGTAATGTCTCCCCCGGTGCTGGGGGACCAACACTAATGTGTGGATTGATATCACATGCTCCATCCTTTCTTTTAATACAGTGCATAAAAGTCTGTTGGGGGAGGTAGTGTATCTCATGTGTACTGATTCGTAGACTCCAGGCAACGGGGACCTGAATGCTGTCTTCTTCCCCAGCCCTCTCTCAGGTGTGAAGCTCCTTTTTAAGCCAGTGGGTACTACTCAGATCACTTGGCTCTGTGTCGGCCAGAAGCAGGCAGACGCTTAGGAGTTTACACGTTTGTTTTCTCTAAAAGCTCAAATTCTCCATCTGCGACCTCCGTTCTTGGTGACTGTGTGTGACTGGGCGTCTGGCACAATGCTTTGTGGAAGGGACACGCTGGTGTACGACAATCATCTCTTAAGGACATTTACATTACACATTTCTCTTTCAGGGGGTAAAATATGGACATGTCTTTCTATAAAGCAGGTGCCACTTCTTGCCAAATCCTGCCTTGGGCATTAAAAGCAGCCCACCTTACAACACAACCCGGTAAGTGCCAGCAGCGATGTCTGTGTGGGGGGCTGACAGAAGCAAAGCAAGTATCTTGTTGGAGAGGTGACTGGGTGATATTAAATGTCAAATCTCAACGAATTACTCTCTGAGGTTCCATAAAAGAGAAACATGGTCTTGTTTCCATCGCCGCCGTGTCAAACAACAACATTTTTTGCCTGCTCCTTTGCAGAGAAATGTAACTATTGGCTTTTGATTTGGGAATATATCCTAAGGAGGAATCAGGGGAGAGATCGGCCTCCTAAATCAGGAGTTCTCGAGCCCTGGCAGGGCAGGTGAGGGGATTACCTGGGTCTCGAGGGCTGCCTTCAGTGTGTTCCTACAGTCTGGCCTTTACCTTTTGGTGTGGTGAAAGGTAGGTTGAGGTTGATTATAGACAGACACTATTAGCATGAACGCAGCAGAGATCAACAGCACCACAGGTTCCCTAAGAATCTGTAAAGAGCAGAGCCAACACGTCTGCTTGACTCTGCTCTGTGTAATCAGTGATACACAGGAGCCCACAGTGCGATGGCCTTGAAACTTGAAGAGAAGATTACCCTCTGAGAGTTGCACGAGTCCAATAATCGATGACATTAGCCACCCGCAGAAATTGTGGTAAAAGAAGGGATGTTTCCTGAAGGGTTAAGCAGGAAGAACAGGATTTGGCATGATTGAAAGTGAAAGAATCCAAAGGCTACTCAGTGAGTTTGGCTCAAAAGGAAGAGGAGGTTAGCCAAGGTGGGTGAGGGTGGGCGTGGGTCTGGATAAATTTGGAAAACAGAGTCCCGGGGAACAGATTTCAGTGGAGTGCAACCCAATCTGGACGATCAAGCACCAGCTCGGGGAGCACGAGAATTCCTGCCATTAGAGGGTATCGTCCCGTCCCTGTCCCACCCTCCTTCCTTATTTTCATTTAACACACACATTCATGGAAGACTGCTCTGGACCACACACTGTCCTGGGCATGGGGGGCTGGTGTGTGGAAAAAGACCGAGGGGTCCTTGTGTGCATGGCAGCTGCATGCCCCTAAAACATAAACAGAGGTACGTGATCATTTCAGAAAGTGATAAGCGCTGTGCGGGAAATATAGAGGATGTCTGGGGGAAGGGGAGAAGGGTTTTCTGCAGAAAGGACTTGAGGCAAATATCTTCCCAAGGCTCCCTCTTGTCAGGATGACTGAGCCCTGGAGAGCTCCTCTCTCCCTCTGCTGAGAGCCACGCTGACGACAGAGGCTGCCAAGGCTGCCGTGCAGGTGCTCAGACTCTCAGAAAAGGATGCTCTGGGCCGGGCAGACGGGAGTGTTCTGCTCACTAGCCAGATGCTTCCCTCATTGTAAGTGGAAAGTCAGCCTCTGGTGTAGGCACGGGGCTCCAGCGAGGTTGGAAAGCGTCACTTGGGCTGCCTGACACACAGCAAGCATTCAGTCCGTGTCTGCGATCATTACTCTTGTGGTTGACGCTGTGAGATCCCTCTGACACATTGATGGATGTCTCCTCAGGGACTGACATTTATAAAGGGGTGATGTCTTTGACTCCTGTTTCTCTCCTACAGTGGTCCATTAGAGCTCTCTATTTGGGGTATTAATCCATATTAGAATCTAATCTTGCTAGAAAATCATATTAAAGGGAAATTCATTCCACTTAAAGTAGGGTATCTTTTCAAACAAGTTAATACAATGAAGAATTTATCCATTTTGAAGGTGAAGGAATAATCTTGTAGCTTAATTGTAAGAAAATGAGCTAAACATATTAGAATAAAAATGGTTTCCCCATCACCTCATTATCTCTCCGTTCCCAGTGAATGTTCTCTTTCTCCTTTATTAGAATCTGCTACTTTATAGTCACCTACTAATGAAGCCATAACCTAGGACTGGATATAGATTTTGTCCATAATAATCATTTATTGAACAGCTATGTGTATTTACTCCGTTGTATGTATTTTCTCATTTAAATTTCAAGCCAATGTTATGAAGTTATTAGTTTTATTATCCCCTTCTTATACATGAGGAAACTGAGGCTTAGGGAGGGTCGGCAACGTGCCAAAGCCACACAGATGGTAAGTGGCCAAGAGGGATTCATTCAAACGGGGGCTTCACTTCAGAGCCCGCCCTCTCAGCCACCACCCTACAGAGGACCCTCTCCTGGAATCTGGGAGCACTACAGGTTTCTATGTATCCTTTGTATAACTTTAAAACAAATCACCCAAGGTGAGAACAATGAAATAAGCCAAAAGGTTTTTTACATAAAGACAAAAAAAATGTATGACATCAACAAGAAAACCTTATAGAAATTAATTAAACGGATGTTAAAAATACTTTCTTTTCTATGGCTTTGATGGAAGGGGAATGATTACAGCTCTAATTTTCCACCTCTTTGTCCCTCCTTTCCTTCCACAGATCTCAAATATTAGCAAATTCCTAGGATAAAAATCACTATGCAAGGCACTGAGGTCTTAAAAATTAATGATTCAAAGTCCCTAGTCTCACAAAGCTTACACTCTAGTGCACAGGACAAGCTACTAATTAGAGATTAGCATGGAGCCATAAATGAGTCAGGGGTGGGGCGTAGAGACTAGGGGTGTGGATATAGAGCATGGAAGATTTTCTAGAAGCTGTGGTTCTTCAGCTGTGTGTTGAAGGATTGGTAGTTGTTAACCTGGTGGATGAGGGTGGAAAGTGTTCAAGAACTGAGAACTCAAGGTCATACCCATAAAATTACATGTTCCTACTGCATAGGCGATTTCAGGGACTCAAGGACAATTGTGACTAGGTGTGATTTTTCACACCATGCACTGATTTTTTAGAGCCTGGCGTTCACTCCAGATGGGATGTTCCTACCGTCATTCTAGTGATCTGCACAGTAGCAATGAGAGTTAATTAAGCAATTGCTTAAACTCTATTTTTAAGAAGAATTGGAAAGCAAGGAGGCTGAGAATAGTCAACTGCTTCTAACAATGGACATTTAAACACAAAAACAAAATAAAACGCGATTAAAAGGAGCAGGGAAAGGAACATGGCTAGAGGCAGATGTACCAGGAGGCTAAGGAAGCTTAACTTTGAGGGCCCTTCCTGTAGAAGCTTCAGAGATCCTACACTTAATTTGCATTCATAATTCTGCATTCCCTTTTCTGAAAAAGGACCCTCTCCCAGGCTGCATAAGCTTTAAGCCCTATGGATTTTGGGTTGGCCCTGCGGCCAGCACTCACTGCTCTTGAGCCCTAAATTTAGCTCTGTGTTTTCAGACACGCAGGGCAAAATGGGACCCGTGACCACTTACTACAAGCACTGAAATGTGAGGAGGGAAATCAGACGGCCAAAATACCAAACTGTAACTGCCGACCTCATTTATAGAGCCTGAAGTGGCAGCTGCAGAAAATTAGGCATCAATGTTAGGAAATAATACTATGTCACTGCCTTATTAGTTCATATTAAATTTACTTACAGTTCACCAGTAATTCAGTAAACAGACATTTATCAAGTTCCTACTTTGTGACCAGCCCTGAGCTAGATTCTCCAGGAAATAGAAAAGGATAAAGATCAGACCCTTTTTTCACTTTTTACGAATGAAAACAGGGAAACACCTAACAGAGGAAACGCAACACTGTTGCTGAGATCAATTGCAGACATGCGCACTTCTGTCCCAACAGAGAAAAGCGGAACAGCCCCTGGTTGGAAATCAAGGATCAGGGATCTTTGACCTCCTTTCCTTCCATTCTTCCTTCTTTCCACAAATGTTTACTGAGCATCTGTTTTTGTTTTTTTTTTGTTTTTTTTTTTGTTTGTTTTTAAATTTTTTTTTCAACGTTTATTTATTTTTGGGACAGAGAGAGACAGAGCATGAACGGGGGAGGGGCAGAGAGAGAGGGAGACACAGAATCGGAAACAGGCTCCAGGCTCTGAGCCATCAGCCCAGAGCCTGACGCGGGGCTCGAACTCCCGGACCGCGAGATCGTGACCTGGCTGAAGTCGGACGCTTAACCGACTGCGCCACCCAGGCGCCCCTGTTTTTGTTTTTTTTAATAGCAGCTTTACTGACATATATTTTACATACCATACAACTTACCTCTTGAAAGTGTGCCATTCAATGGTTTCTGGTATATTCACAGTGTTGTGCAACCATCACCACTTCAGTGTAGAACATTTTGATTGCTCACCCCTCCCCAAGACCCTCATAGATATTAGCAGTCACTCCCCATCTCCCTTCCCCTCCCCAGCCCTAGGCAACCACTCATCTACTTTGTGTTTCCATAGATTAGCCTATCCTGGACATTGCTGAGCATCTGTCATACATCAGGCCTAAAGCCAGGAGCAGGTGGCTATAGACCCCAGTATCTCTCCCCTGCATCCCAAGCTCTACTATCAGCTTGGAGGACACATCACCTATGCTCCCTGGGCTTCCCTGTTTCTCCTCCTAAAAATGAAAGGGGACAGAATCCCTTGTACTTTAAAACACTCTACTTTAAAATTCAGTCCGAGAGAAAAAGGCATAAGCCAAGTGGGGACTAGGTGGGGAAATGGGAACTTCGAAGTGATCTCATTAGGGACAGATGGTACAATCATCCTAGAGGCCCGTTTGCTAATATTATTAAAAGCACCAGAAATGTATATATGCTTAGCCCCAGAAATTCCATGTTTAGGGTTATCCTTAGGCGTTCATCAAGGATGGTTGCAAAGATACACCGACAAGGATGATCATGGCAATGTTGACGGAACTATTGAAGACAGTGAAACAAGTGTCAGACAGCAGAGAAGGGTGTGACCTCTAAATCTCACACACGAAGCCCCAGTTAAGAATCCTTCTAGATCCCATTTTCTAATGTGGTCCACTCTCACACCAGCCTTTCTGCAGCCTCTGTATGCCCCTGACTCCGACTGGCCTCACCACCCACTAAGACCCACAAGTTCTTTTCCTGCCTAGTACCGACCGATCTCTGATCTTGTCATCATGCTGTTTGTTTCGGGCCCAAGTGTGGGGCCTGACATTTTACCCTCCACCATAAAGCAGTATGCTCATGGGATTTGACTTGACCTGTACCATGAAGAAATCCATGGTATCCTGGGGTTTCTGACTGTGGGATTTTGCTGTATTATCTTTAATGATTCTAGCTTTTGCCCTTTGACTCCGGGCTTTTCCTAGTGATTTTGTGTCTCCGCCATTAATATCCCACACTCTTTCAGTTCCTAAATAACTTTCATCTTCTCAGAGAGCGGGAAGCCAGGCACTTATCACCAGGTATCTCCACCTCTCTGTGATCAAATGGGCACGACTTCATTAAGGGCTTTGCAAAACCGATTGATCGGAGACAGCCACTTTTTGAACTTTGTATGGTATCTAATAGAAATGTAATTTAGAACCCGAATATGAATCTCTACGTTTTCATAATTTTAAAGAGGGCAGAGCATGCACTTTCGAAGAAGGCATTACTTCCAGCGTGGTGAGGCGGCTGCATCGAATGATCACATGTACAGCAGGTGTCACTAATTTCCAGCTATGAAGACATTTCAGTGACTCATTGACCTGGGGCTGAAAAGGACGCTCATGTACACGGTCCGCGTAGCCTGCCCTCTCTAGTGTTCTCAAGGATTCAAACACGCTTTCTTCTCTCTCTCTCTCTCTCTCTCTCTCTCTCTCTTTTTGCCATTTATTAAGGGGAGAATAAGTATTTCCATTCCGCGCACCTTTAAATTTAGGATTTTCCTCTTGACATAAGAAATCCATTAGTAAAAGAAATCAACAAAATATCTCTCAGTCTAGAATAATCAGTCAAGCCAGTGTTTTATCCTAAATAATTTCCCTAAGAATGCCTCGATTTTCCCTTTGATAACGACTAATTTATTCTGCAGCTAATTTAATTACTTTGTAATTAGCTTACCAGAGCAGGAGAGAAGACAAAATAAATATCTTTGTGATTGGTCCTTTGCAATGAGCTGGCTGAGTAAGTAAACACTCATGTCTACCGTGCCAGCCAAGGCAGGCCCTGGTTTTGTGGGGTAGGCCTGGGTCCTTTTCAGTTCTTTCCCATCGCTTTTTAGCATTCTCTCTCCTGAGGTTTCACCGTTGCAATCTATCCTTAAGCTTTAAGCTGACCCTGTAAACTGACATTTGCCATTCAAGTTAGAGTCACAGAGGAAGTTTAATTTGCATTTATTGCCCAAGGAGCTGAAGGGTACTTAGGACTGTCAGACGACTCAATTACATACCCACAGGGACAGGCTTCTCTGTGACCCACATGAAGAGGAATCTAGAGCATACCCCAGAGATTAAATCTTACACATTAATGCGGAGGTTTAAGAGGCATGTTCTGTCTCACCCATGGGGGGCGGGGGGTAGGAAGACAAAAACCTGGGGGAGGTGAAGTTCATCTTTAACCCAAAGGGCTGGAACCCCTGCCTGTGCTGAGAGGCCTCAGGGGTAGCTACTGGTGCAGGCTCATTTCCCATAATCAGCCTCAGTGAGCATGAAGAAGTTTCTAGGGAGAGATGTTCCTTGGGTCCTTGGGTGAGCTGTGCTGCAACTAGGCTCACTAGGGCTCAGCAGGGGTTCTTTTGTAAACTGCCACCTTTTATTTTTATTTTTTTGAATGTTTATTTTTGAGGGAGGGAGAGAGAGAATGAGTGGGGGAAGGTCAGAGAGAGAGGGGACAGGGGCGCCTGTGTGGCTCAGGCGGTTGAGCGTCCGACTTCGGCTCAGGTCATGACCTCGCAGTGCGTGGGTTCGAGCCCCGCATCAGGCTCTGTGCTGACCGCTTGCTCGGAGCCTGGAGCCTGCTTCAGATTCTGTGTCTCCTTCTCTCTCTGCCCCTCCCCTGCTCATGCTTTGTCTCACTCTGGTTCTCAAAAATAAATAAATGTAAAAAAAAAAAATTAAAAAAGAAAGAGAGAGAGGGGGGACAGAGGATCTGAAGTGGGCTCTACACTGACAGCAGAGAGCACAATGTGGGGCTCGAACTCGTGAACTCTGAGATGATGACCTAAGGCAAAGTTGGATGCTCAACCAACTGAGCCACCCAGGTGCCCCTAAACTTCCCCCTTTTAGAAGCACTGCTGAGGGCCTTGAAGCCGCCAAGGAGCTATGCAGGCAAGCGGGTAACCCTGAGAGCCGCTAACAGTCACTCCTGTCAGAAGACTTTGTGGGGGTCTTCTGCATGCATCCTGTGGTGGGTGGGCCTCACAGCCGGGCTGTCCTGCTGTGGGAGTCCCTGGACATCAGAGGGGAGAGTACAGACTGACAGTATATTTTAGTTTCCCTTCCGGGGGAAGAGAGAGTAACAGTTTTCCATTAGGACACAGATGTGCTCGGAGACCCAGGTGGGGCCCAGGCTCAGGCTAGACCTTGAATTAGAACCCAGCCTATCGATTTCCACTTGATGGCCTTGTCTGAGAGGCAGTGAGATTCTGAACATGCATCCCTCCTACTCACCTCCTTCCCACAGACTGACCAAACCCCCTCCACCCCCCACTTCTTAATACTTTCCTTTTCTAGGGTTTGAGGTAACACAAGGCTTATGAGAAAATTTGTCCTCTGAGAGCAGAGGAGTGGTATTAGCTGATGGCAATCCCTAGCCAGCACACCCTTGGGGGATTTGAGGCAATACCTTTGCTTTGGAGACCACATCCTAGCTCCACTTGTCTGGGGAAAAAGCTCGTAGAGGAAGACAGAGACCCTCCTCCCCAACCATCTCATAGAGCAAACTTTTGAAGGTAGGACACATTGAATGCACGTTCACTTAAACTTTAAAGTCACTTAAAGTGAAATGAATCACCACTCCCTTTATCTCTGGGTCAAACAGGACTCATTATCCTCAAGAACCCTGGAGCAGGATGACATGTATGGATGTACGTATGCAGGTATAGATTTTTACCACAATGCCTTTTGGGTCTTGCGCGTGTTCACAGGCTATCACTGATGAGGTTCAGAGTATGATGCCTTTGAGACTGGGGCGGTACGGGAATGGAGGTGAGGCTATGGCCTTCCAAGGAGGCCCTATCCCTGCAGAGCCATTGTGATCACCCCTTCGGCCTTTCCACCAACCCTTCTAGGTGGAATCTCAGGCTGACCGTGCTGTGATCTTGTTCTTGGGCTCACCTGTTTCCTGCGCTGCTTTACCTCTGGGCTTGTGGCATTGGTACCATTCAAATACTTCTCCAGTGTCTGACCTCAACTGTATCCAATTTGTGGCTTCACTATTTATTTTTTTGGAGCTAATACTCCAAAGACTCGCTCTGCAGGGCACCAATTTAGACTTTCTTTTTCATACTGTCATTTACCCTCCATCTTTTGTACAGTAGCTACACGTATTCTGCCCCAGTTTCTTCAAATACACACGGCAAGTTGGTGGGAAACACCACTTTGGATGCCTTCACTTTACTTTGAGAATTCCTCCAGACTTGTCCATCTGAATACTCCTCACTCACTACATCTCTGCTTTGCTTCTTTACAGTGGCTGTGAATTTCCATTTTATTCCTTGGCTTGGATTATTGGCTTTATTGTTTTTTTTTATTGGGGTGTAAGTGACATATAATATTAGCTTCAGGTGTACAACTTAATGATTCCATATTTGTATAATAATCACCACAGTAAGTCTAGTTAATAGTCTAGTCATTGGGGCGCCTGGGTGGCTTAGTTGGTTAGGCGTCGAACTCTTGATTTCGACCCAGGTCGTGATCTCACGGTTTGTGGGCTCGAGCCCTGCGTCAGGCTCTGCGCTGATGTCATGGAGCCTGCTTGGGATTTTGTCTCCCCCACCTCTCTGCCCCTCCCCTGCTCATGTACACGCACTCTCTCTCTCTCTCTCTCTCAAAATAAAAAACAAACAAAAAACTTTAAACATAGCTTAGTCACCATACATAAATACAAAAAGATTTTTTTCTTATGCTGAGAACTTTTAAGATCTATTCTCTTAGTAACTTTCAGATAGGCAATACAGCATTATTAACTATAGTCACCATACTGTGCATTACATCCCCATGACTTATTTATTTTATAACTCTAAGGTTATACCTTTTTACCTCCTTCATCCATTCCTTCCCCATCCCACCTTCCCCAACTTCTGGCAATCATCAATCTGTTCTCTGTATCTATGAGCTTGTTTTGTTGTTGTTGTTGTTTTGTTTTGTTCTTAGATTTAGATCCCACGTAAAGGGAGATCAGACGGTATTTGTCTTTCTCTCCCTGACTTATTCCATTTAGCATATTTCCCTCATTATGCCCTTATAACGACCTTGATCTTGATGCTGGGTCTACTTCTGGGCACAATTCCAGTTCTTCCTGCTCTCTAAACACTGCATTCTCTGATGTGAGACACCTTACTCCGAAACTCTGTCTTTATCCTTGGAACACATGGCCTGGCCAGGTCTGTGGTTTGCTTGACCTCAGTCAGGTGTCTGTGTGTGATCCGGAAGAGGGGCATGGTGTGGAGAGTATCTGCACAACAGTCCAACAAAAGGCCTTCATTGTCACCCTTTGTGTACTCTCTGCCCCCATAAGATGCTTGTCCATCATAAGGCATAGCAATGGAGCAGGCAGCATTCTTTCCTGCTTCCCTTTCTATATTTAGGGACAGGAAAACACGCCTCTATTTTTACACACAATGAAATCCTTAAAACGCCGAGCCTACAACTGACTCCTGTTATTCATTTACTCAACAAATAGTATAATCTATCTATGATGTGCAAAGAAGCTGCTGGGACCTAACAGTGAATAAGACATACCCACTCTAGCAGGGTCCCAGGTAAGAGAAATTTCCATTTTCAGCAAACAAAACGCAAAATATCCAACTCCACAATGGCACCTTCTTTTTTACCTTCAATTTGCTACCAACATTTTGAACCCATGTTCTTTAATTTTGTTGTTTTCCTTCAGAACGGAACACATGGTTGACTGGCTTAAGTCCAATGACTCTCCCAGGCTAACGCTATTCTGTTTCCAACACACCTCATAATTTCTTTCATTTTCTCGCATATATTATGAGTTTATAAGACTTATGCTTCTTATGACTTTTATTCTTTCGATTTACCACTCTTTTTACTAAGCCAATAAGGGCAAAATATACTAAAGTCCTCAAATAATTATGCAAACTCTGCTGTACAAACTGCCTGGCTGGCTGGAATAAAAATTTTATTTTTAAAGTTTATTTATTTATTTTGAGAGAAAGGGAGAGAGAGAGAGAAAGAGAGCAGAGAGAAGCAGAGAGAGAGAGAATCCAGAGAGAATCTGACACTGCAGAGCCTGATGCGGGGCTCGAAACCACAAACCGTGAGATTATGACCTGAGCCAATACCAAGAATGGGATGCTTAGCCGACTGAGTAACGCAGGCACCCCTCAAAGGCAGTTAAGAGGGTCAGCGTTTGACGTACGATAGTGAAGATTATCTGAAGCTTGCATGTACAAAAATACCAGACCGCGTGGATTTTGAACGCCTCTTGTCTGACCATTAACGACTTTCGTAATCAGCATAATTTTGGCAAAAATGTATTTCCAGCTGTTTCAAGTCACAGATGTACTCAGAGTTTTCTAAGTTGTTCTAAAAATATGTACAGGCTGTTTTCTTAAGTTTTAAATCAGAGTTCTCTTGATGGATTTTTTTGCTTTGATTTGGAATCTTTTGGCTCAGGACTGTTTGCGAGAGTGAACTGGATGCTAGCTTACCCTGGAAGAAAATTTCTGGAACCGGAGAGTCATACAGCCCATGCTCTTCCTTCCCTTCCTTTTATTATTTCACAACGTGTGCCCAGTCCTGAAAGATCGTGGAGAACAAAATGTGCCCGATTGTTTTAAGTGTATGGGGAGGGAAGAAAGAAATCACTCTACTTGAGGAGGTGGGAGCGAGAAAATCTGTAGGAGAGGTGGGAAGCTGAGGCACAAGGTTACAAATTAAGGAGGAAATCAACACTGTCGAAACACCATCTATAAACTTAACCTACAAGCTCTTCCGAGCGGAGACTGGTTATTTGTCCAAGTTCTGTGTCTTCAGGGGCCGCTTGGTACAGGAACTGGATTCCCAGCACAAGGCTAGTGTGGACCATTTGAAGCAGACTGGGGATGAACAGAACCATCTATAGAAGAAAGCTAAGATGAGGAAGCTTGGTAGAGCATGTCGGGGATTGATTTGTGAGAGGTGGCCTGGAACGGTGGAATGAACAAAAGCTTTGGAGACAGTGGACCTGCGTTCAAATCCTAGCTGTGCTGCTTGGACCCTGACTTTGGACAAGGGAGTTGCTTATCTGCTTATTTGGACAATGGAGCCTCAGGGGTTTCCATCTGTCAAGTGGAGATGAAAATAGCACCCACCTCACATCAGGGTTATCGGATTAAACACACCAATGCATGTGAAATGTCACACACAGTGCTGGCTACGTAGCCAACATTCAAAACCGTAGGACTAATAAGTACAGCATCATTCTATTTCTCCAAGGAATGTCTGGGGATATGGCTAGATGGATAGCTTCATTTACATAAATTTAAGGGAAAACTGGGAAGGACATACACCAATCTGTTATGGATAGTTACCACCTCTGGGGTTTAGAAAGTGGGATAGGAAAGGAAAGATGTTCAGTATTTTCTTTATATACCAAGCGGTGGGATGGCACGTGCTTTTTTCTGTTTTGTTTTTCAGCATTATATAAATAATATCTAAGGAAGGATGAAGGAAGGAAAAAGAAAGGAAAGGAGGAAGGAAATAAGGAGGAAGGAAGGAAGTCGGAAGGGAGGAGCATGGGCCAGAATGGTCCAGCAGCATGAGCTACCTTCCTATCTGTGGTACAGGATTCCTGGCATGCAGTCAGTGCTGAGTAAATACTGAGTTAAGATACTGATTGATTATTGTTCAACCAGTAAAACAGCATTAAAAAAGATGATTGCTCTATTTACTTCTAAAACATGCCTATAACCTGGGAAGCAATTGTATGAGGCCTATACCCCAGGCTCCCGGGAGCAAGGGAAGAACAGGGCCCTGGACAGCATGTTCTGTGCTCTGCTGAGAAGGTTCACAGAAGGGTCCATCACATGGTGGACTTGGGCCACTCAAGATCCAGATACTGGAGCTGTCAGGAAAAGCCCAGTTGTGAATTGCCCTTAGAGTTCATAGAGCTGAAGCCAAATGCTACCCAGTGCCTGCCAAAGCTAAGAAATTGCAAAACGCACATAATTACACAAACTGAGGAGAAATCACATGCTCTTCCCCCTAGATGTTATTGAAGGAAGTTCCAGCTTACAAGATAAAGGTAGACCAAGTGCTTTTACTGAACTTTCTTTTTTACCAGTCAAATGCCCGTGTTTTTTTTTTTCTTTAATTTTTTAATGTTTATTTTTGAGAGAGAGAGCGAGTGGGAGAGAGGCAGAGAGAGAGGGAGACACAGAATGTCAAGCAGGCTCCAGGCTCCGAGCTGTCAGCACAGAGCTCTATGCAGGGCTTGAACTCACAAACTGTGAGATCATGACCTGAGCCAAAGTCAGATGCTTGACTGACTGAGCCACCCAGGCTCCCCTAAATGCCCGTGTTTTTAACTTCATGGATGCCAGCTTTGAAATGATGTGGTTTAATAACATTTCAGTCCTGTCCTGAGGGATTTCACAAAGTATTCAAGGCTTTAAGATTCAGAGTCTAAGTGTGAATGGGTGTCTGAGTAACCTTTAACATCTAAGTTAATCTTTTTTCCCACTTCCATTAAGTGATTTTGGATGAGCAAATGTTGGACACTCTAGAAGATATGTTCTCTAACTTAGAAAGTCACAACAAACTGTTAGCAATAATGGAAAAGAGGTTGCAAGTGGGCAGACAGCAGGGATGTGAGGTGGAGAAGGGGCAGGGCTGAGAAAGACGCAGTTACAAGGCAGCCTTGGGAGACAGAAAGAGGCTGAGCTAAGAGGAAACTAGTCACTTGGTCATGGAGAGAAGCTGTGTCTGCAGGAGAAAGAGCTAAGGTTTGATGCCAGAGGGGCTGAGGCAGCTGGGGAAGAAACCTGCATTGTGCGTGGCAGGCTCTGGCACGAAGTCCCACCCTGCCTCAACCTTCCTCCCACCCTGGGGGAAGTGCCAGGATTGCAGAGCTCTGGCAGAAAAGGGGCTAGAATTGCTGGTCTGCGGGCCATGCGGGAAAGCCCTGCAGAGGAGAGGGGTTGGTTAACAAAGTGAAGAAAAGATTACATTTGATCCTTGATTGGTGGACCTTACCCAGTCTAAGACGTTGTTATGAGCTCTGTATGTAATACTGATTTAAAGCAGTTTTAGAGCATCAGCATAATGCAGAAGCATCTGTTCCTGGACGCGCAGGTTGCTTCCAATTTTTCGCTGTAGCAAGCCGTTCATGCAGTGAAACTCTTTGTGCGTTATGCTCTTCCTGTATCGAGGACAATTTCCTAAGAATAGATTCCGAGAACTGGAACAACTGGGTCAAAGGATATGAACATTTTTATGTGTCTTAATACACAGTGGAAAGCATTTGGAAAGCCAAATTGCTTTCCAAAGGGTTGGTTGAACCCAATCACTTTTATTTCAAACAAGATTTTATGGGTGATTATGCAGGGCTTTTAATGAGATGTTTGGCTAAGAAATGATAGTATAAAAACTGACGTTTATTCTGTGCTAATCATAGCCTTTCTATCCACTGTCCTGCTTAATCCTTGCAACAACCCTGTGAGGCAGACAGTATTATCCCCATTTGACAGATGAGGACACAAGCTCAGAGAGATTAAATACTTTCCCAAGGCCATGTGGTTAGTTGAGCGGCTGAGCCACTCTGAACCCGTGCCTGCCTGGGCGCTGTCCAGAAGCTTAGTGCCCTTAGTTTCCCTCCAAACTGTGCTGCCTTCAGTGGTTCCAAAAACCACAACCCAAGACACAATAATATACCTGAGATGCATTCTGAGTCCCCAAGAGCTATGAAGCTAATAAGCCGATTTCTTTACAGATAACCGCCCGCTGGCGGTGAAAATGGTTTATTTCAGGAGAAATGTATTTTATTTCATAGTGAAATAAGTGATTCTTTATTATCGTATTCCATTTCCACCACCATTGCCTTAATTCAGACCCTTATCACCTAGCCTTGGACCACAAAATAGGCTATAAATTGTTGCCTCTTCCTGCAGCCTCTCCATATCCAGAATGGAGCAGGCAAGGCAGTCCTGAACTGGGTCCCAGGATTCATCTTCTGAAAACATGGGTTTTGATCATATTATTTCCTGTGATTATAATCATCTTGAAACCTTCCCTGGTTCCCATCATCGTTAGGATCAAATAATGGTGGTGTTGAGAGTCTTCTAGGACCCTAAACCAACCATTCCATTGAGAATTCCTATCTGTGCCGTGTCGTTGGTACTCAGGGGTTTGCAGCAGGATGGCAGCATGAGGTAGAGTCTAGGTTTCCAAAGATTGACTAGAGTAAGACATCCTATCCAAGGGTGACCAAAGAGGAACCAATGGAGTGGGTTTAGGCGATAACAGGGTACTATCAACCGGTGATTGGGAACCATGCCATGGGGTCAACAGTTTGGGGATCAAATCCAGACTCCACCACTTATTGGTAGATGTGACCTTGAACTTTAACATCTCAAACATCAATTTCCTCATCTGCTAAATGGCGGTGGGGGCAGTACTATCTCACAGGGTTATTTTGAGAATTAAAGGTGGTAGGACATTTAAAGTGTTTAGCACACAAAGGCCTAGGTAAGTGTTAGCTTTACTTCTATGGGTTTGAGTTGGAATCAAGAAGTAAATCTCTATGGTAAAACATTAGAATTGAGTTTTCAGGCTTGAGCAAGGGTATAAATGGGAATGTAGGCAAGGTTAGGGGTCTAGCTAAGCTGGAACAGCAAAGGGTGGGTAGGTAGCAAGAAGGACAGGGTGTTGGGCAAGAGACATGGCCTGGGCAGTGTGAAGCTTGTTTTTCTCTTGGTTAGAGCATGTGGCATAGGTGTGTGGGCTTGTTTGGAGGTATAAAGTCACAGAAAACGCCATTCACAATTTCCCACTATCTGCACACTCCTCTCTGCCTACTGTCAAACCCCACGTTCTCCCGCAGCTTTCCCCCCGAACACACCCTTGCCTCTCTGTCCACCCGTCTCCACAGAACTTATCTTACATGGAATGCATTCCCTCCATCAACCCTAATCCCATCTGTCCTGCAAGACCCAGAACAAACCTCCATTATTCTATCCAGTCTCTCTGGAGCCTCATTCCATCCCTCCCCCACCAGCTAGAGCTGAGCCTTCTCTTGTTCATATTCTTCTGGCAATTATTCTTCTCACAATTCACTTGGCAATTAATCACACACTGTCTTGTGATGCATTTACTGTTGTTGGCTTAAACAGATAAAAATATCTTCTATGCCTGTTTAACTTGTCACATGTGTCTGGCTTGCCTTTCTGGAGGGGAGTCCAAAGGACAAGCCAGCAATCACTAATAGGGGAGAGTGCCTTTCATAAAAAAGTAATAACAACAACAAGGCCCATATGCTTTTTAAACTCATTCTGTGTGTATTTCACTTGATACTCATACAACCTGGGGAGGGGCATATTATTATTCAGATTTACTCCCCAGCTCAATAATCTTTATTGACTCTAAGATCAGGTGCAAGATCTGGCATTGAAAGGTCCCCCAGTCACGTCAGATCGTTGAGACTGATAGAAGAAGAAGTCTTTGCAGTGTGACCACCGGCTCTGATGTAAGGAAGGGGTGAGTCTGATGAGCAGGTGGGTTGACCAGCTTGGATCCAGTTGTAGATCATGAGAAACTGCAGAACCACCACAGGTAGACTGAGGAGATCTAGGATGGCTCCACTCAGCTGGCCTAAGCCAAGGGCTTGCCCCATACCCTGTTTGGAGGGATACATGTTTAATCCACCTTCACTCTGTGGTGCTGTTTGTAATCTGTGGTGGCTGTGTATGCATTTACATCTCTTTGGTAAACTGCATATAAGTCATTCTGCCACGGGTTCAGGTTTCACCTGCTGTTGCTGTCCTCTCTGTTGTAAGCAATCTCTCCGGCTGCTGCTAAGGAGTGTCAACCCCTTCGCTGACCGGTCAGCATCCTGCTGTCTGTGATGTGCGGGCACAAAACACATTTTACCAATGAATCTGTACAGAGCATTCTCCTGTTTATGGGGCTCACCTCTGGAACACACACGCACACGTCCATACACGCTGTTCTAGGAAGGCCGTGCTCACTGGCTTGCCTGACAAGACACCACCATCTCCAACGAGAAAACAAGCAAGGAAGGATCGACGGAATTTCTGAAAACCCAACGCTCCAAGTCTACAGAGAGTTAAGTTAAAAGCCGTGGGATGCTAGATTCACATCCAGAGCTGAACTCTGAATGAAGCCCGTGGTCTGTTCCCATGATTCTTTTCAGGAACATGGTTACAGGATTCCGTGGATGAGTTACGAGTTGGCTGAGTTATGAGTTCAGCCAAGTCTGACTGAGAGAGGCTCTTTAGGAAAATGGGGTGGGAGGCACAGAACTTGAACAAGTCAGGGCTGGTGTTAAAGGGAGGGAAAATAACGCATACAGATCTTGGGTAATAAGACATGGGGTATGTGTCATGGGCAAAACTGCCAACTAAACTCTGCAGCCAATAGCAAGGAACAATGGCTGTAATATGTAAGGGAAATCGATTGGCTTCGCTGATGGAGGGGGAATTAAGGATAGACCCTGTGATAAGGAGAATGTGTGCTACCATGTTTTCTGATGGGAGTAAGCCAGCAAAGGCATGTGCTTTGCGCTGGCATTACTTTTTTATCCAGATGGAAATGCCTCAGGGCTAAGGGAACTGCACGAGAGACTTGAGGGACTCTTCAAGGATTCCCTTCTTCATACATGAGAGCTGGCTGTGAAGGGGGGTGGACCAGAGCGGGCCGATGGAAGGGTCTGGGCTCTCCCTGGTGTCCGGCTACTGACTTGAGTATGTGGAGCGCCTGTCTTGGGCTCTGGGCGCAGCAGGACGAGTGCCCTCTCAAAGATGGGGTGATGGGATCGCAGTTACTTGCTGCACCGACCAGAGCTTGCAGGGACCAGAGGCTGGCAGGACAGACGGTCCCATTGTTTTCTTATTTTGCCGGACTGGCTCTTGGGAATTCCTGGGTGGAGAATGGTCTCGGGGTGAGGGGAGGGCCAGCAGTGCAGGGCTGGTATGCAGCGGTGAGAGAATCACAGTGGTTATGGGGAAGGGCAGGTCAGAGTCCGGGAGCAAAAAGGGATGGCCACTGTGCTTTGTGCCGTGACGGCCTCAACACATCTGTACAGCAGCCCCCCAGCCTCAGCCGTCTCAGCCACCAGTGGTCACCTGGGCTCCAGAAGCGGATGACCCTCCTTCCGATGCATCCTCAGAAGGCCAGTGGTAGCCTAACACTGTGTCACGGTGCCTATGTCACTCGCCTCACTGCGTCTCATCACGGAGGCATGTTATCATTGGACATCATCACGAGAAGAAGGGGGAGTACAGGACAGTAAGAGATCTTGAGAACGAGAGGCGGAGACCACACCCACATACCTTTTATCACCGTGTTTTGTTATAGTTGTTCTACTTTGTTATTAATCATCGTGGATCTCTTCGTGCGCCTATTTTATAAATTCAACTCCATCACAGGTATGTTTGTTGTACAGGGAAAAGCATAGTATATACGGGGTTTGGTATTACCGCATTCAGGCTTCCAACTGGGGGTCTTGGAATGTATCCCCTGCAGGTGAGGGGGCACTGCTGCACTCACAACGTGCGGTTCACTTTTTCTACCTGGCTGGTGACAGCTCCCATCTTTCGCGTGAGAGGAAGGAACATTCTTTCAGCCTCACCCTCAACTCCCGTAACCATTTGACACTTCAAAGGTAATAGCAATTAATGACGATTGTAACAGTTCTGAGCCATTAATCCATCAATTAATAAATTAATCTCTTGCCTCATTCCACAAGGGATCTGAGGCAGGAGTTATTAGGAACATTTATCATGGTAACCGGGAGAAAATGATGATAGCATTGCAAGGAGCCTGGACACACGGTAATTGCAATCATGACTGTAATAGCTGTAAGTTAGTAGATCGATGCCAAGTACAATGACTATTTGGAGAAAGAATTTATGTTAATAGATCAATGAGGGAAAGAGACTTGGAAGACGGAATCTGTAAGCGAGCAGGGATCACGGAGGTGGAAGATTGCCAGGGACTAAGCCTGGCTGAAATAATTGTCAAATGAAATGATTTTGTCGAGTGTTTCAATTCTGGGCAATGTGCTGGATACTTTATATAAAACACCGTCTCATTCAATCCACACATCAGCCTGCACACTCCCTGTTTGCAGATGGGGAAACCGAGTCACCAACAGACTTGCAGATCCATTAAATCACCTTTGGAACAACTCAACTCCCTCTCATTTTCCCTTTGCGTCTCTTCTTTTCCCTTTGAATCTCGTTTACCTTAAGCCCCAAGGACAATGTTTAACTTGTGCTCTCCCTGACCTTCTTGTGGCATTGGATATATGGTTTCAATCTTGCAGAAGGCAGGCCGATACCACCCAAGACCTCCTATGGCAACATCAGGAGACATTACCTATCACTTTTGTGCAGCACTTCATCTGCAAGGGCCATTTACATTTAATATTGCATTTGATCCCTACAACGGACTGTGAGGGCATGAGTATTATCATCATCCCTGTTTTATAGAGGAGGACCCTGATGATCAGAGTGTTAAAGTGACTTTCCAAGTTCCTAGAACCAGTAAGTGGCAAAGAGAGGCTGACAATTTAAATCCCAGCTCCGCAATTTGCCAGCTGTGTGACCGTGGGCACTTTACTTACCCTCTCTGAGCCAAAGTTTTCCCATCTGTAAGTGGAGATAATAAGGCAAGCTCATAGGGCTGTTATAGGCATTAAGCATCTTCCCCGGAAGCTAGCAGATGGTGCCTAATAAATGTTCATCTCTTCCCTCTACCCTTCTTTCAGTTCTAATGTTAGAGGCTGAGACGGAACAAACACTAACTCTGATATTCAGAATAATAGGAGAGAAAACTTACAGGCTCTAATTAGATCTTAAAAACATTTCAACAATGGTGTCATATTAACCAGACGTTGTGTCTGCTAGCAATAAATGGTTCAAGTGGGATTTTGTGCAGTAAAGGGTCTATGCCTCTAATTGCACAGAAAGTTGTGTTCCATGAACACTGCTAAGCAAAAGAGGGGGAAAAAATAGCTCTTCTTCAGTTCCTTTTGCAAAGGAACACTGAGACAATCTAATTAGCATGCCTGGTGTCTCCAAAATTGAATTCAACCTAAGAGTATGCTATTAAAGGCTCCCACATTAGACAGGGAAGTAATTTGAAATGACTGAGCTATCTGCACAAACACCTTAATGTTACTCTAATGGGCCCAGAAAAAGGATGACATCAAATACAGTTAAAAGGAATTTAAGTTTAATTGCTGCCTAATAAAATTATTAGTACATTTTCCTAACCATAAAGCCATTTCACAGTCATGGATAAGATTTTGCAGTTTGATAAATGATCAGGCATAGCTCACTGCCATAGGTCCCTGTTTATTTTCTTATATTCCCCCCATGCACAAACATTAGCTCGGATGCTAATTGCTGCTGGTCTCTCCACATCTGGGCTCATTTGGGGACGTGGCTCTTGCCAAGAGGAACCAAAGGACACAAAGTTTGCCGCCCGCTTGGCATCTGGAATGACACCTTCGTGCCGGAAACTGGAGTCCCTTCTACTCTTCAGGAGACAGAATCCCTTCTAAGGGCGCTGGACTGTGTTGACCTGAAAGGATCACTACTAGTCTATATGATGTCTTTGTGCAAAGTAGGAAAGGGAACCCCCTGGGGATGGTCAAATTAGAAGAAAAGAGTCCCTCAAGCCGGGGGCACTCAGCTTCAGAAACAGAAAGGAGACAGGATTTCAGCTTCTATCTGTGTTCTTTAGCTGGGTGCCTTTGTGCAGTGCACAAAGCATGCAACCATGTATCGTAGTTCAGAAAAACGAGGTCCCTGTCATTGGAGGCATGACAGGAGGTAGGGTGACTACCTGCTAGGAATGTGATGGAGTGGTTTCTAGCACTGGATGAGAACTTGGTCTGAGTGATGGGTATTTAGAGATTTTACCTACTGGCTGATAAACAGGAGTGTTGATCTTGTGTAAAAGATGAAGTGGTCAGGATTAGAACTTTGGCTTCTGAGTCTGGAAGCCTGTCCCATTTAGTCTTGCTGGGTTGTCTTCTATAGCTCCCTATGGGAAGATTTTCACTTGAAAGTGAGTAAGGTTTGGGGGCGCCTGAGCAGCTCAGTTGGTTGAGCATCTGACTCTTGATTTTGGCTCGGTTCACGATCCCAGGGTCGTGGGATCAAGCCCCGCATCGGGCTCCAGGCTGAGTGTGGAGCCTGCTTAGGATTTTCTCCCTCTCTCCCTCTGCCCCTCTCCCCCCCCCCCCCCCCCCCACACACACACACACGCACTCTCTCTCTAAACTAAATTAAAAAAAAGAGAAGGTGAGTAAGCTTCCCTCATGCATACCTATTCAAATGTGATTTTAAACGATTCCTGAACTTGGGAAGTGAATGAATAACTATCAGAAACAATAGTGTATGGAAATAAGGAGCCTAAGGGACAAACAGCAAGGTGTATAGAAGAGAGTTTAATGTGTTGAGACTCCTCTCCATTTCCAAGACTTAGGAATTCCAGTACGGGAGTCACAGCAGGGCACAGGTGTTCCTAGACCTTCCCAGAGACTCACAGACACCATTTTTAGAAAATAAACCACCATTTTTTTGGCTTTCGTGGTCTGCTCTGGGATGGAACCACCACATTTCCTGGCACCCTGGACAGTTCTAATTTTATCCTGTTCAGTATACTATTGTCTTTCTATTCGAAAGCAAGTAGGTTTTAAAAATTGTATTTCATTTAAAATAATCTTTTGGGGGGTTATCATTATAAAGAAATCTACAAATGAAGGGGAAAATCCTTTGTCAGACAAGAAGTATCATTTTAGCAAATACAGCAGGAGTCAAGAGAGGGGAGAGAGGGGCGCCTGGGTGGCTCAGTCGGTTAAGCATCCGACTTCGGCTCAGGTCATGATCTCACAGTCCATGAGTTCGAGCCCCGCGTCGGGCTCTGTGCTGACAGCTCAGAGCCTGGAGCCTGCTTCACATTCTGTGTCTCCCTCTCTCTCTGACCCTTCCCTGCTCATGCTCTGTCTCTGTCTCAAAAATAAATAAACATTAAAAAAAATTAAAAAAAAAAAAGAGAGGGGAGAGAGCTAACACATACTGGACATACCCTGTAATCAAGCAGGTTTTGTAAATCTTCTCACTGTAGAGATTAGAAACTGAAGCCCAGTTAACTGGGGTCACACAGCTTCTACATGGAAGAGGTAGGTTTTGATCCCAGGGCTGTGTGACCACAAGGCCCTTAGACCTTTTTCCATTCCACACTTATTTCCAGAAACAATCACTCATTTTCCAATCTGCTCTCATTTTCTCCATCCTGCCAAACCCCTTGAGGTCTTAATTCCTGCTAGGTTTCCTACTCAACTTTCCATAAAACTTTTATAGGGGAGAAAGTTACAGTTTACTGGCTGGAAAGGTGGTGGGAGGAAATGGACAGACCTTGCCTGCTGCCTGACTTCCTGCCATCAGGCAGTGGAATCTGCATGGTCACAAAGGGCTCCCAGCTGTTTAATGCTGAGCTCCAAAAAGACCAAACCACTATGCAAGTGGAAATGACACATATTTCATCTCTTTGTAGTAGGAAAGCCATCTGGTATAGCTTTCTTCTCCATGTGCTAGTGGCCTTTCCACTCAACTGTGTAGGGAATCTCATTGAGAATTTTCTCCTATCTGAAATCAGTCTTTGGAATGAAACCATTTTTCTTCCGGAGCTTGTGTCTATAGGAGGGAGCAGAGGGGGCATAACCCCTGTAATTTTTAGCCAATAGCTACCTAGTGACAGCATGGGGCCATGCTTGGTTCTAACAACTGCTGCCTTGTGCAGGGCAGGGGACAAACCGAACCCATGAAAGTTCATCATCTGGCTTCTATCTAAAGAAAGATGCATCCATCCATTCATTCATTCAAAATATTAATTGAGCCCTGCTGTGTACT
The DNA here is from genome assembly GCF_022079265.1 of Lynx rufus. NCBI lineage: Eukaryota > Metazoa > Chordata > Mammalia > Carnivora > Felidae > Lynx > Lynx rufus. The sequence goes on along the minus strand of NW_025814897.1, from coordinate 70,549,755 downwards.
AGGTACTAGAGGAGAAAACCAAGAAATCGAATAAAATCAAGATATGTGTCCTTTCTGCTTTAGAGGAGTTCACGTGGTTGTGGGGGTGGGGAGGCAAGTGTGAACACCTCATTTGTTCATTCTCTCCACAGCCAGCAGTTACTTGTGTCAGCTCCTGGAGTTACAAAGATAGAGAAGACACAGTCCCTATCCTCAGGGACCTCTCAGTCTGTTTGGGGAGACAGACCATAATCACAGTAGAGTGTAGTAAATGTCAGGTCAGAGGCAAAACCAGGGTGCTATGGGAGCACAGCAGAGGAGCACCTATAGCAGGTGCTAAGGGAAGACTTCTTAGAAGAGGTGATGTGTTAGGATCCGAAGGACTTAGCCGGGTAAAACGAGTAGGGGGATGGGCATTGTATGTAGAAGGAACTGCAAAAGGCACGGATGAGGATGAGGCTGGGAAAGAGCATGAAACATCTGGAAGCCCAATATCACTGAAGTAAAGGGTGGTAGTGTTTGTGTAGCAAATAGGGAGGGGGTGACGTAGATGAAAGTCGAGAGGAAGGCAGGGCGAGATGACAGACTGTTTTGTTTTATGTATTACCTTGACTAATGTAAGTTTGTCTTGGAATTCCTAAGGAACCAGTGAGAGATTTGAAGGAGGGGATGTAGGGTGACCAGCTTATCCTGCTTTGCCCAGCACTGTCCTGATTTTAAAACTCAAAGTTCCACATCCTGGGAATCCCTTCAGTCCTGGGACAACTGGGATGGTTGACCACCCTATAGGGGAGGGACAGTAGAGATCACTATGGAAGCTTCATGGACTTGCAAAGGAGGGGGTAAGACGAGAGGCGTGTAGATCTAAAGAGACTATTGCATTAATGAAGAAACCATGTGTGAATCAAGGCAGTTAGCAGTGAGGTCCAACAGGAGGGAATGGACTTGCAACAATAGGCTACTAAGTTTAATCACCTTTTACTTAGGTCGGGGTAGGAGGAAAGGACAGAGAAAATCTGAATCCCTATTTTCTGACTTGCTGATCAATTAGCATCATAAAGGAGATTTTAAAATGCTACTGTTGGCGGTGTAGGAAAGGCAAGTAAAGTATAACCTATCACGCCCCTTCTATGACCAGGCGTTATCCTGAGTGCTTCATATAAAGTATCTCACTTAATATTTATAACAACTATGACTTAGGAGAATGTTCATTCTCCTCTAGTGTACATATGAGGAAACCGGGGCTCAGAGAGCTAAGTAACTTGCACAAGGTCACAGAGCACTGACAGTCCTGGTCAGATATATCTCATCTAAGGTCTTCTGCACTTCCTGTTCCCACTCCTACACCACCCCCAGGGCAGGGCAGAGGAAGTGGCGATTGAGCTGGGCTTTGCTGGAAGATGATATTTGTCCAAATGGAAAAAAGGAGAGAAAAGGGATCAGCATGTGCCAGGACCCAAGGGGATGAATGAGTATGGAAAACCCCTAGAATGTCTCTAGCTCTGTCTCAATGAAACAACAAATAAATACATACGCATGTCAGGGTTAATTATTCTTCAACCTTTTTATGCAGAACATCTGCAAGGATGGTCAGATGCTGTCTCATATCTCGACCCACTCAATGCATTTTAATTGCCCAAGCAAGATAAATAAACATAAACTGAATGCTGCTTTCTTCGTGGCTTCCAGTCTGCTTGCAAATCCCAGTGACTTGCCACTATTTCCCAATACGGAGCTGGCTGAGTTGTGGTGCAATGAAAAAGGAGATCTGTGTCAGTGAGACCACTGCACCCTGGATTTTATTTTCCTTTCAGGAGGTCTTTTGTTTCAGGACAATGAGCAGGGGTGAAAGTGCTACTCTCTTGTAGATGTAATTAAAATGGAAGCGCTTCCCTCTTCCTCAGTGATTCAAGTCATTGAAATTAATCATCATTGGGCCAGTCCACAGGCTGCCGTGGTCTCTATAGGAAATGCATCTCGAGGTGTTTGCTGCAGCAGCTGCAATTAAAATCTATTGAGCAATGGGATGAAATGAACCAGACACTTGCCACAATAGCACAGGCACCGGATAATTGAGGGACATGTAATTAACGGATAACTTCAAATGGGGTCGGGGGGCAACATATAGATTGACACTCTCATGCTTTTTTACAGGAACCATCTGATGGCAAAAAATTACTTTACTTAGTCTAGCCATGATTTATTTAGGCACTTATTGTGTATGATTTCAAGTGTATGAGGGTTCAGTCTCGGAAATACCTACTCTCATTTCCTTGTAGGGTATGTAACAATTGAACAAAGGAACAAAAGGAATTTTAAAAAGTGGGGTAATTTTATTTGTTTTCCCACCTGTGGGGTGGGGTTGGGAATTGGTCACAAGATGAGACCAAGTTTGTGTGGGGTTCTGTAATGTTTCTGACTTCTCAACACTCATTTAATTGAAGAATTTTTTTTTTTAACATTTATGTAGTTTTGAGAGACAGAGCATGACTGGGGGAAGGGCAGAGAGAGAAGGAGACAGAATCCGAAGCAGGCTCCGGGTTCTTAGCTGTCAGCACAGAGCCCCGTGTGGGGCTCAAACCCACGAACTGTGAGATCGTGACCTGAGCTGAAGTCAGACACTTAACCGACTGAGCCACCCAGGCGCCCCTAATCGAAGAATTTTGTGTAGAATAGTTATCAGTGAGAACAAATGCCTCTTCCTTAGTCACTTGAGACCAAAGTATCCATGTGTGTTTAGGACAGTGCAGTGAGGAGAAAGAAAGAGAATCTTTGATCTAAATATACCTCACAAGACAATTACCATGAAAGGGAATAAGAAACAAGTATCTCAATCTCTGAAATACTTTTGGAATTCTTACCTATGTTGGTTAGGAATAGATTTGACTGCATATAACTAACAAACTCAAATATGATAGCTTAAAACAAGAATAAAAGTTTGTCTCTTATGTAAAAACTCTGTAGTTGGACAGTCCAGGGGACAACAATGGGCATGTGCACTCCTATTATGTCCTCTTCTAGGCAATTATACACATTATTTTTCTTACATCTCATTGGTCAGAAACTTAGTATCACCGCCAAACCTAACTCAAGGGAAGCTGGGGAAATGTAGTCTTTATTCTGGGTAGCCATGTATCCAGCTAACGCTTGGTATTCTGAGATTAAAAGGACGGGGCCTTAGACACTGAGGTACACATTAGGTTACATCATAGTGGCAGCTTAAGCTTCTGTGTGGGATTTCTCTGAGTTTCTTCCATTTCAGTGTAGCCAGTAAGTCTTTCCTGAGTGACAGTTATTTAGAGGAACAAATCTATTTCCAGAGCTAATGGTTAATGGCGGCTGAAGTTGGGTCTCTCTTGCCCTGTCCACTCAACCCCATGGGTGCCAGGTAAAATACAGACATTTTATAAGAGTTTTTCCAGAAACCATGATACTTAGTGGCTAAACAGTGACCATTAGGTAATGCTCAGAGAAATCATCACTGCTATTGCATGTGTCAGGTAGAATTCCCAGAAAATACTTTCCAGTCTGAAGTGCTTTAGAGTATAAGCCCCCCTGTAAACAAGGGGGTATCTGTGCTGGGATAAAGAGCCTTTATGGATGTGGAGGTAACAAGGACTGTTGCTAAATGGAGGTAGCAAATTGGGGAGCCCCTTTCTCAGGACTAAATATGGAGGACAACAACCCAAGGGTGCATTTGGTTCTCATCACAGCAAGAGCAATGAAAAATCATAGCCCAGGAACCAGAATTCAAATATGTTTTAAGTTTCTGGAAACTTCGTCATTTTTCTGCATGTATTTTTCTCTTACTCTGTGTCTCCATAGTGATGACAGTAAAGTCCTTAAATCACAAAGAGCTCACAAAGATGTCTCCAGAATCAATGAGGAAAAAGAGAGCTTTGGATGCCGGAACCCTGCACTTTGCCAGGCTTGGGAGGGGGAGAATCTGGAGGATGAGAGAGAGGGAGGTTATCAACCCCTGAGGGGAAAGAAAATGGGCTGAGTTTATAGATGCTGACTGGAGCGAAAAAGGGAAAATGGCAGCATGGGGAGCTGGCCCCAGCCTGAGAAGCAGAAAGGACCCATTACCACCTCCCAAGTTCTGCAACAAGGGATGCAGGTTAGTGTATGGAAAAGATGTGGGTTCTGGATTCTGATGGCCTGGATTTTAATTCTGCATTTGCCATTCCCAGCTAAGCCTTGGGCAACTCATTTCACTCTTCTGAGTCTCAATTTCCTCAGGTATAAAATGAGGAGAATAATAGTACAGCTTAAGACGGTTATGAAGATTCAGTGTGGTTATTTATGCGAAGTGTTTAGCAGTCTGGCAGTCGATAACACACAAACCATTCAGTGTTATTGTTATTAAATTTAGGCAATATTACAGATTGGTGATGGAGCTAATTTCAGTCATTCTGAAATCACGTCAGTGAACAAATATGAAGGGTAAGACGCTTGGTGGCAAGGAAGGTAACTTGCAATCGACAAGAGTCAACCCAAGCCTGAGCAAAACGCACTGCACCCATTGCCAGTACTGTAGAAGCTTTCCTTTTTTTTTTTAATTTTTAAAAATTGTTTTAATGTTTATTTATTTTTGAGAGAGAGAGAGAGAGTCAGAGCACAAGCAAGGGAGGGGCAGAGAAAGAGAGAGAAGGAAACACAGAATCCGAAACAGGCTCTAGGCTCTGAGCTGTCAGCACAGAGCCAGACTCAGGGCTTGAACTCATGAACTGTGAGATCATGACCTGAGCCAAAGTCGGACGCGTATCCAACTGAGCCATCCAGGGGCCTCTGTAGAAGCTTTCTTGACTAACCACCACTTCACCTCCTTGCAGGACTCATCAGCGCCTGTCATTCGCTCCGTTGTAAATGCTGACGGAGTCCACTGCATGCTGAACACTTCAGCTGTGTGTCACTCTTGGCCACAGCCGCACTGCATGTTTACCAAGTGGTGTTACATCTCCAAATCTGCTGCCAGTTATTCTTATACTGTATTTACATAATTTAGTTGATTTTTTGAAATTGGTGAGAAATGAGTGAAAAAGGAAGGGGTCCTTTTATGACTGCTTTGAAGGAACTCAAGAAAGGCAAGTTGCTCAAAATATTGGATGATTAGGTGAGAACAAGATAACTGTCAAAGACTGGGAGAAGTTGTAAGCATCAAGGGCTCTGGACTCAGATTGCTTTACAAGTATTTTAAGTATTAGATCCACTTTTGAGAACCCTACACTGGAAATCAGGAATGATGAATTTTTTTGAGTGATTTATATTTGTGATGGAAAGTATACTTACGTTAAGTTAAAATACTTGACATATTCAGGTATTAACTTTCGAATTCCCTGCTTTTTAGCACATTCTTGTTTAGATTACAGTAATCGACTACTGCTCCCAACCGAGCTAGACCAGAGGGCATCTACCAAAGTAGACATTCCTACGTGTGCACTGACTGGTGCTCAATATATAGCCAACATAGCTTATTTTGTATTTTCAGCAAAATCTGTATTTCCTTAATATAATTCCTGTTCAAAGGTACCAAGAAAATCTTTAATAATGCCTCATTCACAGCTCATTCTCAACATTGAGAAAAAGTGGCATCCATTTCATAACATCTTAGAAGAATCGGAGTCCTCCTAGTTGACTACTGTAAAATATCATTTATTTTAAATCCATAGAAGTCTTTTTAAAAATGTTTGTTTGTTTGTTTGTTTGTTTATTTAGAGTGCGGGTGGGGGAGGGGCAGAGAGAGAGGGAGACAGAGAATCCCAAGCAAGCTCCGAACTGTCAGTGCAGAGCCTGACACAGGGCTCGAACCCACCAAGTACCAGATCATGACCTGAACTGAAATCAAGAGTCAGACGCTTAACTGACTGAGCCATCCTGTTCCCCCAAGCCCATAGATAAGTTTTAAAAAGTTTTTCTTAACAGTTTGAATATTTGGAAGAGTCGATCCAATTTTCTTAGCACTTAATATGACATATTTATCAGGTCTGCCACTCGTATGCAATGGAAATCCATAAAACAGAAAGCAAAGCTCCGAGACAGGTAATTTGAGTTCAAACTCAAAGGAGCAGGTGGTTCCTTCCCGGTGGGGTTATTGTGAGTGGAAGCCGGACACAGAAAAATAATGTTTTGACCAGCAGGAAAGAGACTTCAATGCAGAGGAAACCTTATGGATCAAAGTACTAAAGCATTATAAGCCATTTCCCCAGTGCAGAATTTTGCCAAGTTACTCCCATTGAAGGAAGTCACGCCTGGTGTAATACTGTATCTTCCAATATCAATTAGGAATGAAAAAAAATAGCGAATGTAACTTACACAACAAATATAACTTAAGGGGGAGTTTTGAACAACTGTAGTTAGAAAGACATTGAGATCTCCACACTTAGCACATTAGTACTGATCCAAGGGAGTGGGACTGGGTTGAAGACAAAGGATCAGAACGATGTCAGAGACACAGCTATATGTTGGAGACAGAAAACCCACATACTTAGAGAAGATATTCTAGTTTTACCTCCAGCAATGGTGAACTAACTTGTATCGGACCAACAACCTGCCAAGAACAACTAGAAAATATCGATGAAACAAAACAAAACAACTCGGTTTAAAGCACTGGAGAGCTCTCAATGCAGCCAGGAGTTGAGGGCCAAGATCCTGGAGAGAAGGGAGATGCATAGAAGTGAGTCAGATATTCCAAGCTGCTTTTTCCCTTTAGACACTGGCTTTTCCATCAGCCATATGAAGCTAAGAGGCTGAGAAGCTGAGCATAGCTTTTGGCAAGACTGGGGAGAAAAAATTATTTGAGCCAAGATCCTGAAGAGAAAAGAAGGACAGAGAAATGAGCCCAACATTTGGCACTGCTTTTCCTTCTGAGGCAGTTGCTGATTTGTAAGAGCCACAGGAGAGAAAGTTTGCAAATCTGAGTAGAAATTAGTAGCTAAGAGACTGAACAGAGCTTTCAGCAGCCTCATGTTTTAAGAAGATTAAAACTGTAAGTCAGAAGCCATAAGGAAGAGGGACACTGGTAAGCACCCCAGACTTTCCATGACAACCCCTGAAGAGATGCATCCTTGGAGTAAGGGTAAACCGTAAATAAAACAGGTCTCACAAAGATTGAAATTCGGCATCAAAACAGCCCAAGCCACGATTTGATTGAAGTGATCTACCCTACACTAACTGCCTGCTAAACGTGGAAGCAAATCTTTGGTGAAGGAAGATAATGTCATCCAGAGCCTCTATAATTTTTCATAGACAATGTCTGGCATTCAATAAAAAATCATCAGATATATCAGGATACTGGAACCAAGAGAAAAAGATAACAGAAAGAGATCCATAGATGATCTAGATATTGTAGTTACCAACCCAGATTTAAACAAAAACTGTGATTAGCATGTTCAAAGAAACAGAAATCAAAATGGAACATTTCAGCAACAAATTGGAATTTGTAAAAAGGAATCAAATGGCAATTCTAGAACCGATAAATATGATAACTAGGATTAAGAATTCACAGGTTTGGGGCACCTGGGTGGCTCAGTCAGTTAAGTGTCCGACTTTGGCTCAGGTCATGATCTCACAGCTCGTGAGTTCGAGCCCTGCGTAGGGCTCTGTGCTGACAGCTCAGAGCCTGCAGCCTGCTTCAGATTCTGTGTCTCCTTCTCTCTCTGCCCCTCCCCTGCTCACATTCTGTCTTTATCTCTCTCTCTCCCTATCAAAAATAAATAAACATTTAAAAAAATGTAAAAGAACCTACAGGTTTAACAGTAGTTTGAGACCAGAAGATAGGGTTAGGAAATATCCAGACTAAAATACGGAGGGGAAAAATGATGGAGAATAAAAAAAAAAACAACAAAAACCATTCAAAACATATGGGAAATGATAGCAAAATTTAACATATGTGTCACTGGAGTCCCAGAAGGAGAGGAGAGAGAAAATTGGAGCCAAACCAGTCTTTGAAGCAATAATGGGCAGAATTTTCCAAAACTGACAAAAGATATGAAGCCGGGGATTCAAGACGTGCTACAACCACTCCCTGTCCAAAGGATAAGGGAATACAAACAAAACCACACCTAAGCATAGATTAAAATTTCTGAAAAGCAGAGACAAAGACAAAAGCTTAAAAGCAGCTGGAGAAAAAGAGCGGCTCTTCAAAAGAGCAACAGTCAGACTGACATGTGACTTCACAACAAAATGATGGAAGCCAAAGGCAGAAGAATCATGTCTTTAAAATACTGAAAGATAATACTTGCCAACTTACTTATTAAAAACTAACCTTCAAACATGAAGGCACAGTAAAGATATTTTGAGACAGACAGAAACAGAAGTTTTGCCTTCAGATTCTCACCAAAGACAATGCTAAAGGTGTTCTTCGGGTAGAAGGAAATAATCTTGGAAGGAAAATGGAAATGCAAAAAGGAAGGAAGGATCAATATAGGGGTAATGCCAAATGAATACTGACTGTAAAATCAATACAAATAATGCCTCGTAGGGTTAAATATATATAAAAATTTTTTATTTGGCATTATTAAGGTGGCAGTGGGGTGCAGGGAATTAAAATGTCCTAAGATCCTGGCATTGTCCCAGAAGAAGCAAAAGTATATTCCATTCCAAGTATATTAGACTCCAGTAACTCAACGATGCATGTTGTAAAAGAACACAAAACCTCTGTGGAGGTTGGAATAATAAAATAAAGCCCTAACCCAGGCCAAATATGTACCCTACAGCAAACACTGCCACCGTCTTAGGCTCCAATTGGGAGGGCTTTGGAGTTGATCTCTGACCCACTTCTTTGTGGTTAGGTTTGTACATTATTTGTATTTGATATATGTATTTGCTTAAGTTTAAGGTCACTAGTCTGCATGTAGATCATGCAAAGGGGTGAGTTTTCAATAATTAGCAGGTCCATTTGAGAAAGATAACCCTTTGGGTGTTGGTATAGAGGAAATCCTCATCTTGGAAGACCCAACCATATTTGCAGTCATGATCCCATATTATTAGGCAGGTAAGCACACTCTTTATGTTTGCATTGATTGATCTTCTTGAATATATTCTGCAGGGAATTCATTATACTAAAGAATAAATTAATTTTTCCCCAGGAAACACATATATGTATCTGTCAGTGCTTATTCGTTAAATATATGCATCTATGAAATCCTATGACATATTTAGTCTCTACACCATATTACTGACAAGCCAATAGTCTCCCCTTCCCTACCCCCCCCCAAAAAAAATCCCAATAAGAATCTGATATGTGTCTATGCATTCAAAGGCTAAAAACATTCCAGTCCCCCCAATACTGTCCCAGAGAGCTGCTCTCAGGAGCTGTAGTTTCCAATGAGCAGGCTGCCCATAACATGCATGAATCAATGCCCTTTGGAACAGCATTGGCTTGCTAGTTAATAGACTTTTGATTTTCTTTACCCATTGATTAATGAAGCCATAATTTTGCTTTTGAATAGAAAGATAAATTAAGAATTACTGTAACTGGAGCCTACTGGGAAATAGGGTGTCATTTGGCGAACTGGTGGTAGCTATGGAGACAAAGGAGGTTGAATGACTGCCTTTGCTAAAGCAGGCTTCCTGTCAGGGATCTGAGGGGTAAAGTGTTCCACTTAATTCAACAGACACTTATCAGTGTGTTATGAGCCAGCCACATGTCAAGCCCTGCTGGGGAGAGGGAGGGGTGGGTCCAGGGCACAGCCCTTCTCAGATGGACTCCTACATTATGTCCTTTCTTCCAGAGGCAGACACAGACACCTACGATACAAGACAGAAAATGGGCCAAACTGGGACTCAAGATGCTCTGGAAGACCTGGGGAGGAGGATGCAACATGCATTTGCAAGGACAAGGAAAGGTATCATGGCAGGGTGGGATGCGGGAAGCCGGGTGGAATTCTGATATAGATGAGAGTGAAAGCTCTTTTAAGGATGGAGAGGCAACATGAAGAAACCTAAAGAGCCAGTGAGAAGGAAAGAGCTCAGAGTCCGGTGCTCCTGATTATTAGCTGTGTGACCTTGGGTTAGAAAAGTTACCTAACTTTCCTGGGCCTTGTTCTTCTCCTCTGGAAAATGAAGTGAATAATGGACCACCTTCCAGGCTTGCTGTGAAGACGCACTCAGATAGGTAAGTCTGTAAGGAATCTACCATAGTGCCTGCTATGGTGTAGACACTATCAAAGGAATGCTAGAAGCCCCTTCCTTGAATGGGAAGACTTTGAGAGAATCATTGGCCTTCCTCCCTTTGGCCTTCCAGAAGCAAAGGCAGTGTGCTGCCTTTTGGGTTTTCTGCCTGTCTGAACTCTGATTACTTGAGCTCTTTCGAGGTAAGATCTGTGTCTATGCACTTGTGATTGCCTTCCTGCTTACGTGAGAGCATGGCCCACAACAGGGGTACAGGAAACCTTTGGGGGATGAATAAGTGAATGAAATGTTCCATCGCCTACCACTCTCCCATCACTTAGTTTCACGGAGATATTTCACACCTCCATACGGCCTGGCGTGCCCTCCCCTTTTGCCTACCGGCAAACTCTTCATCCTTCAAAATTCAGCTCATGGCTTTGTGAGGTCCTTAATTCAAGACGGAATTGGTCAGAACTGATACTTTCTCCTTAGTGCCCCCATGTACCCTTCCACAAAACTCTACCATAACACGCAGTTCATCAGCTTGTGATTGCTTGCTTTACCCTTTGCTACCCCAGCCCTCCAAGCCACGTCTCGCAAGCCTCATTGGCTCCATGGTGTGAACGGGGCATGTTCTCATGTGAGGAGGGAACCTGAGGAGACAGCAGAACATCTCTCCATGAGGCGGGGCTCCTGTTTCCTCTTTGGTTTGTTTGCTTCTAGATTTCTATCCTAAGGAAAAATTGCTATGTTTATATAGTTACAGAACAATTGGGAGTCTGACTTATGGCTTTATAATTTCTGTAGCTAATTTTATATAGTAGGAAGTTTCTCAGACAATTTAATTTCTTTCCTTCCCTGAGACAAAGATTTTAAATGGTTGCATGGAGGTAAAGAGTGCATTATAACCCAGGGGGATGATGTGATATGACTCCCACACTAGGTCTTAACTTACTTCTGCGCTTTTAGGACCTAGCACGGGGTCTCATTCAGTGCTCTGCACACAATAGACGCCAATAATTATGTTGAATGAATGAATGCCCTGGTCTCTGGTTATGTGCCTGCCCAGAAACCCTCAATGGCGCCCCATTCCTACTAGCCTACATGTAATCTCCACAGCCTGGTATTCAATTTTGTTCACGAGATGATTCCAACCTCTAATTTCAGAGAAAGCCTTTACAGACCTGTTTTCTACTGCCTTATGCCATGCATCCCTCACTGCAAGCAAGCTGGACTACTGGGTGGATGGCTCTTGGTTCTACGACTGGATGAACTTGTTTGTCTGGGAATGCCAGGCTTAGCTTCAGGAGAGCTCCAGTATGAGAGAGCCCAAGAGAACTGCATGGCCAGGAAGGACCCTCACAGATGCTCTGATCAGAGGTGGGAAATGAATATTGGCATTCTCCAGCAGACCTGAAGACCAGATGCAGTGGTGGCGAGGGTTATGGCCCTTGGGACAGCCACCTCATTCAGCCAAAGGACATGTACTGGCTACATTCCTAGCACACTCAGTTCATGAGCTCATCCTCACACAGAAAAGGTGACAATAAAAACTGCTATCCTGATGGTCCAGGAAGAGCAAGACAAGAAAGGGACTCGTGCTTTTTTTTTGAGCATCAAACTATTGAGTTTAATGCTATTCATGAAATTGCCATCTCCTGAAGCAGGGAAGGTCCTGCTCTGCGCTCCCAGTGTCTTCTGTACTTGACTTTCCCGGCCCACGTCACACTGTGTTGTAACCACCTGTTTCCATGTAGGTCTTTCTCAAGAGACCATGAGCCTCTTAAGGACATGGGATTTCCCAAATATGGTATTTGACACATGAATGAATGAATGAATGAAGTTGATGCAAGGTGCATACACCTTTTTTAAAATCACTAGATGGAAAATATTCATTGGAAAGTCTAGTCTAAAGTGTCTCAGAAACAGAGTTCTGAATGAATACATACAATAGTATGAAATTTTCAGGGCTGTCCTTACCTCCTTTCTTTCAGCAGAGAGAGGAGAAAGCACCAGAATGGAAGTCAGGAGTCCTGGGATACAGATCTGTGCTGCCAGTAGTATTTGGGCATCATGTGTATTCTTCTTATCTCAGTTTTCTCATTTAAGAAAAAACCTATGGACTGCAATGACTTCAGGCCACCATCTGTAAGCATCTATGGTATCCCAGACCCTGACTCAGGTACTGGGGGTAAGGAAATGACTCGGATATGGTCCTTGCCTCTAGAAAATGCTTCTCAACTCTGTAGTGAAAGACCAGCTTGTTATTGTTTTTAAACGATGTAATCTGTTGCAGACAGTATTTTGGTAAAATTAAAATGTCATAGTAAAAAAAAAAAGTAAAAGCATACAAAATCCAAGTTCTGATTTTTTAATTACTCGATTCATTAGACATTGTTAAATTGCTATTTTTAAGTGCTTATTCTTTTTTTTTTTTAATTTTTTTTCAACATTTTTATTTATTTTTGGGACAGAGAGAGACAGAGCATGAACGGGGGAGGGGCAGGGAGAGAGGGAGACACAGAATCGGAAACAGGCTCCAGGCTCCAAGCCATCCGCCCAGAGCCTGACGCGGGGCTCGAACTCACGGACCGCGAGATCGTGACCTGGCTGAAGTCGGACGCTTAACCGACTGCGCCACCCAGGCGCCCCTAAGTGCTTATTCTTAACTTCTGGACTTAGCGCATCATGGACTGGTAGCAAATTGTCCCCACCGCTCCACAGACCACACTTTGTGTAATGCTGACTTAGCTCATGCTCTTATGAGACAGGCTTGCACAGGCCCCTGCAGGGCCCGTGAATATGGGACAATCCACTGATAAGCAGTGGATTTAATACTCTTCTGCAGAGTATTAAACCTTTACAGCGCAGAGAACTACCGCCTGGTAGTTTTGAAGGTGAAGAGGGGGTGGCTGCGATCGCTTCTGGAGCCTTGAGAAAGTTCTGGCTGGTCCCGTCTGACCCTTTAAGACATCAGGCCATCCCAGGCAGTGTAGCTGCCAACATACCTGAATAGGCTTTGGGCACATTTCAGCTTTTTCCGTGCCATCTGGGCTTCCGTGGGCTTCCTGTTGGCGGCCTCACTCCTCAGACCTAAGTCCAGGCACCAACTTTGACATTTCCTCCTTTGCTATGATTTATACCCTTTCTCTGAGTAAACTGCTCTGGATTATAAATCTGTACCTCTGACCAGTCCAGTCCCCGGGAACCTAGTGGGGGTTTTCAGCACACACTGGCACCACGTTGGCAAGTCTAGACAAGCTCTGTTGATCACCAGGACGGAACAATCCACCAAGACCGCACAATATGCTTCCTTATATGGTGTCTTTGAAAGGTTCCTAAGCTTGGGTGTTTGGCTTATTTCCTTTTTATTTCAGCTATAAGAATAATCACTTTTTAAAATAGATATTGCAAAAATATGGTACAATATTCAAAAGCACCTTGAGAATACGATGGAAGGTCCCTCTCTTACTCCTATCCCACAATCTCAGCCCCTCCCCCCACCCATAATACAACCTCTATTCATGTTCCTATCCACCCTTCAGGAGATGCAAGCATACGTCCCTAAAAGGATAACACACACACACACACACACACACACACACACACACACACACAGAGCACACTATAAATACCCTGCTGTACTTTCTTTTTTAACGAAACCATTTGTCTTGGCAGTGTTTAATTTCAAATTCTCATTTTTATTTAACTGGTCCCCTATTAATGGATATGTAAATTTTTTCATTTTTTCTGTTACAGTGTTCAGTAGATAGCACATTCCCATGTGCGAGTGTATCTGCATATGTAAACGTCTGGGTATGAACTCCGGAGTCAGAGAAATGTACTCTCTCTGCAAGGCTATACCGATCATTACTGCTACAATCAGCTAGGAAAGTGTATGTTTTCCTATACCTCTCTCCACAGGGGGTTCTCAAAAGTCTCATAGATCAAAAATTGCAGCTCTGTGGAATGAATTGGCATTTGCATAATTGTAAATGAGCTTGAGCATCTTCTAAAATATCTAAAAGCCATTGAATTTCCATGTGTTTTGATAATTTTTCCTATTGCTTTATTGATTTTTTAAAGAGCAACCCATAAGAACTCTGTATATATTAAAGAAATCAGCCCTCTGTTTATTATAGGGGATACAAATCTCCCCCCCCCTCCACTTTGTCCTTTACCTTTAAAATTTTGAAGTCTCTTTGATAATTAAAAAGTTTTTTTAGTTTACTTTATCAGTCTTTTCTTTTAGGCCATCTGTGTTTTGTGACATGCTTGGAGAGGACTTTGCTCTAGAGTCTAAAAAGGATTTCTCTCATATTTTCTTCTAATGCTTTTATGTCCGCGTTTTTTATTTTACTTATTTATTTTATTCTACTTATTTTTAAAGTTTATTTATGTATTTTGCGAGAGAGAAAGACAGAGCAAGCGCACAGGTGGGGAGGGGCAATATTCAGAGAAGGAGAGACAGAATCTCAAGCAGGCTCTGAGCCATCAGTGCCCCAGGAACTGTGAGATCATGACCTCAGCTGAGATCCAGAGTCAGATGCGAAACCAAATAAGCCACCCAGGTGCCCCTATTTAGATTTTATTTTTAAGTAATCTCTACACCCAATATGGGGCTTGAGCTCACAACCCCAAGATCAAGCGTCGTACTCTCTACTGACTGAGCCAGCCAGGCACCCTTATGTCTTCATTTTTAAATATTTAAATCTCTGCTATATCTGGGGTTTATTTTGTTTAAGGGATTGAATTACGGAGCAAACTGCTCCCCCCACCCCCGACCCCCCGACTGTGGCTTCCAGGTGTGCCATTACCATTTATTTATTTATTTATTTTTAAAAAAATTTTTTTTTTTCAACGTTTATTTATTTTTGGGACAGAGAGAGACAGAGCATGAACGGGGGAGGGGCAGAGAGAGAGGGAGACACAGAATCGGAAATGGGCTCCAGGCTCTGAGCCATCAGCCCAGAGCCCGACGCGGGGCTCGAACTCACGGACGGCGAGATCGTGACCTGGCTGAAGTCGGACGCTTAACCGACTGCGCCACCCAGGCGCCCCATCCATTACCATTTATTAAATAATCCATCTTTCCCCAACTGGTAGGAAATTGTACTTTTCTCATAAACTTCTTTTCAAATGAATTTGGTTTTATTTCTGCACTTTCTATTCGATTCTATTGATCGGTTTATTCACGCTCTAGTTTCACACAGTTTTATTTAATGTGGTTTTATAATGTAGTTTTATTTTTATTTATTTATTTTTATTTGAGTATAGTTGACACACATTATATTGGTTTCAGGTGTACAACTTAGTGACTCAACATCACTATACATTATGCTGTGCTCACCACAAGCATAGCTACCGTCTGTCACCATACATTGTTATTACATTGACTATATTCCTTATGCTGTGCCTTTTATTCCTGTGACTTATTTATTCCATAGCTGGAAGCCTGTATCTCCCACTCCCCTTCACTCATTTTCCTCATTCCCCCAACCCCTTGCTTTCTGGAAACTATCAGTTTGTTCTCTGTATTTATAGTTCTGATTCTGCCTTTTGTTTGTTTATTCATCTGTTTTGTTTTCATTCCACATAGAAGTGAAATCATATGGAATTTGTCTTTCTCTGTCTAACTTATTTCACTTAGCATAATACCCTCTAGTTCCATCCATGTTGTCACAAATGGCACAATCTCATCCTTTTTATGGCTGAGTAATACTCTTCTGTGTGTGTGTGTGTGTGTGTGTGTGTGTGTGTGTGTGTGTGTGTGTAACATCTTCCATATCCATTCGTCTATCAGCGGACACTTGGGTTGCTCCCATATCTTGACTATTGCAAGTAATGTTGCAATAAATATAGTGGTACATATATCTTTTCAAATTAGTGTTTTCATTTTCTTTGGGTAAATAGCCAGTAGTGGAATTATTGGATCATATGGTATTTCTATTTTTGATTTTTTGAGGAGCTTCCATATTGTTCTCCACAGTGACGATACCAATTTACATTCTCACCAACACTGTACAAGGGTTGCTTTTTCTCCACATCCTCACCAACATTTTCTATTTCTGTATTTTTGATACTAGCCATTCTGACAGGTATAAGGTGCTATCTCATTGTGGTTTTGATCTGCATTTCCTTGATGATTAGTGATGCTGAACATGTTTTCATGCGTCTGTGGCCATCTGTATTTCCTCTTTGGAAAAATGTCCATTCAGGTCCTCTGCCCATTTTTAAAACCAAATTATTTGTGGGGTTTTTTTTTTTGGTGTTGAGTTGTATAAATTATTTATATATTTTGTGTATTAACCCTTTATTGGATATAGCATTTGCAAATATATGATTTGGCTAGTCTTCTCTCTCCCCTCTCTCCAATCATTATTATCTTTCTGATATTTTCCGGCTTTCTTGACTAGTTAATTTTTCATTTCCATAAAATCAGCCTGGATAATTTAAAAACATATTCGAGTTTCTAGGGGAGCATAGTAAATTTACAGGTTAAATTTAGAGTATTGGCCTTTCTGCAATATTCAGTTTCATATCAAAGTTTTCTTTGTTTACTTAAATAACATTTGTTTAAAAAGGTAACATGCATATGTATAATGGTACAAAGGGGTATATGATTAAATGTGAATACAACTTCCAGTTCTGGTCCCTACTCTCCTGTTTTGCTTTAGAGACAGTGAGTTTCTGGTGTGTGTTCATAGAGGTATTCTATGCACTGAAAATGCTATATGTGCATATAATAATTTGGTTCTGACTTAGATGGCAGCAAGCTAGAGACACTGTCCTGCTTTTCCCCACCTAACAATATATACTGGGGAACATTCTATATCAGTACATATACACTTGCCTTATTCCCTTTAATAGATGCATGGTTTTGAACTATGTAAACACAGCCAAAATTTTTTTCTTTAACACAGCCAGAATTTTTAGTATGTCCCCTACTGATAAAAGATTGCTTCTTTCCACCTCTTATTTTTATAAACAATGCTGTAATGAGTATCCTTCCCCACACAGCTTTGTGTGAGAATATTTCTGAAAGCCTAACTCCTAGATATAGATTTACTATGTTGAGTCATAAAGAAAATATACACACAACAATGTGAATACACTCAACACTGCTGAACCAAATGCTTAAAAAATGATCAAGGTAGTAAATATTATGTGTGGTTTTTTTTTTTTGCCACAGTAAGAAAAAAGAAAAAGTACAATTTTGATAGATCCTTACGAAACTGCCCTTTAAATATCAAGGCAGCTTATTAATTATACCCCATTTAAATTTGCCTTCTGTTTACCATATTTTGGCTCAGTGGTTGTAAAAATAGATTTTTTTCCTGAGTTAAATCGTCTATAAGTTTTGAATAAAGTTGTCCCCCATTTCTCTCATACAGAAATTTTTGGAAAAATTCCAGGGATCAGCGATGCTCTGCTATAAAACTGCGCAGGCTGGGAATTGCTGCTAGGAGGCAGCTTTGCTTCCTTCCAGCGAAGGCAGCCGCGCCACTTTTATTAAAGAACGGGCTTTGCTGAATCACTGTGGCTCCCTGTCCTACTGTGATTTGGGTTTGTTTGAAGACTCAACTGAAAGCAAACAAGAGGTTTCGTATGACTGAAATCACACCTTCCAAGTGATGTCCTAATTTCTGTATCAAGGGTCTGTGACTGAGAACGTTTATTTAACTCCTTTCCCCATCTCCACTCTCAGAATCACCTTATTGCTATCAACCGCATGCCCACTTGGACAAATTCCATGGGGTTAAGCCTTGAATGAGATGGGAAGGACAAAGGAGGTATGAGTACGGATATTAATGTAAACCAAATAAAACTGGGCACCCCTGGGGGCTCTGGGCAGATGGGTGACATACCTAAAAGAAGAATCTACCCAATCTGACTCCAAGAAGTGTGAAAAGCACCACAGGTCTTTACTGAATGTTTCCTGAGGACGCAGCAGAGGGTAAATTACCTCACACAGTGTTCTGCAAAGGGCTTACTCCCTTTTGATGGCTCTTCTTGTAGAAATTAAATTCATGAAAAATCTCCTCTGGATTTTTCCTTCTTTCCCTGATTTCCCCTCCAAAATGGCAGCTGCTCAAATATGTCTCTTCTCACTCCTTAACGTTCTAATACCGTCTCAGCTTCCTGACCTTCCTTCTTCCCTCACTTCTTTACATGGTCTTCATCCTCTAGCACCTTCTCTGTAGCACAGTTTACCTCTTCCAATTGCATTCCCACCCAATAAAACCAAAGCATCTTAGAAGGTGGGAGGAAGGGAGGATGATAAATCCTCAACTTAATTTTTTGTCCCAATGATAAAAGTAATAATGGGCTTATTCTTTGATGGGAACTGCATGTGTATTATTGCGTATACTGTTTCATAACCAACATATGCAGTTCCCGTTCTCACTAGCGCCATTTTGCAAATGAAGACTCTAAGACTCAGTGAAGGTTAGGCGACCTACTCAAGGTTAAAGACCTTTGGAAGCCACATTAAAACTTACCTACTTGCCTTATACTGTTTTCATGGTTTTTAAGTAACAATGCAAGGCAGCAGGTGGCAAGGGCAACTTGTGATCATGACAGTGTTCTCCATCCCCATATCCTTTCTCTAATCTCTCTTTTTCCAAATCGTCATGCGTGGGTCTAGTGATGCCCCCTGCTTCCACCTCAGTGGCTGAACCAATCTCTAGACCCAGCATCTTCTTGCCCAATTGGCTTAGCTCTACATCCCAGGGTTCTGTTAATCTCTCTTCTCCTTCATGCTGTCTCTTTTCTCTCTAGTGCTTCCCCTTCTGCTCCTACAGGCCTGACATGCTGCCCTGAATTCTGGTCTTTTGGTTGAGGTTCTGCAATCTGTTCTAATTCTTGCCAATCCACTGCTGCCTTGAAATGTCCATCAATTTACCTTCTACTTTCCATTCCTCTTTTTTTTAGTATAAACTGCCCTACCCACAGCCCCTATGTGGAGTAACGAGCTGTGTGGTTCTTTACATGGAGGTAGCCACTGATTAGACTAAGGGTAGATATCTGATACAGGGGTGCCTGTGCACTGACTGTCCAGTGATCAATCTGTCTTCCTAGTGTTTCAGCTAAGAGTCACCGAAAAGGCTCAGTTGGCTATGGGAAGCCAAGGAAGAGAGTTATATAGCCACCCTTTGGAGCCATGTGCAACATTAGCAAGCAGGGACACTAGGTCTATTGAGGACGGAGGAGAGATTCACATAGAAGAACATAGAAAAGGGGAACCTGGGTGGCTCAGTTGGTTAAGCATCTGACTCTTGATTTTTGGCTCAGGTCATGATGTCATGGTTGTGAGAGCGAGCCCTGTGTTAGGCTCCATGCTGGGCACGGAGGCTCTTTAAGATTCTTTTTCTCCCTCTGCCCCCCTCAACTCATGCGCATGCACATGTGTGCTCTCTCTCACTCTCAAAAAAAAAACTGTAGAAAAAACTATGTGACTTTGGGGGACTGTGGGGTTGTGGGAGAGAAAAGTGACAATTTGTCTCAGCTTGATGCCTTCCAGGCGTAGCTCTCCTGAGGCTTTTTGCACTCAGTATTAACTTGTGTTCTCCTAAGTTCTATTTTGTCCTTACATAAAGTTTCCTTTGTTCTTCAGTTAGTTTGAGTAGGTTCCTGTTCCATATAATCAAGAAGCTTCATTAGACCATCTCCTTCCTCAGGTTGGGAGCCTTGTCTGCATGTGTGACCTCTGGCGGTGTCCTGATGCATACTAGAAGATCTCTTGGTTTTGGTTGCCTCTAGACCTTGTTCTGGAGGTGGCATTGAACTAGCTCCTGCGGACATCCAGATAAGGTTGCTCAAAGGAAGGGGAAGAGTCTGAGGACAGGAATAGAGTTGGAATGGGTATGGAGTTTTGTTGTTGCGGTTTCTTTTTGATGTGGTTATTGTCCTCAAATTGCCCCTCAGCTTTGGGACAGAGGGTTAGGGCATATGGGGAGATGGCATTGTCACACAGGGGAGGAGAAGCAGGCCGAGGCAGAGACTGGGGGGTGGCAAAGGAGTCGTGTCCTCACTCTGTGGGCATTCTCAGGCTGAGGAGTGACATGGTGAACTTGAACAATTTGAGT
Organism: Lynx rufus; assembly: GCF_022079265.1. Classification (NCBI taxonomy): domain Eukaryota; kingdom Metazoa; phylum Chordata; class Mammalia; order Carnivora; family Felidae; genus Lynx; species Lynx rufus. Next base: position 70,529,575 of record NW_025814897.1, on the reverse strand, counting down.
CACCAGCTTTTCTCGTTCCTGCGGAGGCTTTTCCATCTGAGGACAAACCCCTGATTTACTGATGAGGAAATGGAGACCCAACCATGAAAACATGGCAGAGATCAGTAGCATTTAGGCAGTGCTTTCTACAGGAAAGGCTCTGCTCCAAGCACTTCATGCATATCAGTACACTTAGCCCCCACAGTAATCCTCTGAAGTTGGCACTCTTACCATCCTCATCTCATGGAAGAGGGAACCAAGGCACAGAGGGGTTAAGCAGCTTGCCAAAGTCACACAGTAAGTGATGGAGCCAGGAATGAATGCAGGCAATGTTGATTCGGAGCCAATGCTTTCAGTTATTATACGGTACTACTTCTCCCGTGTACCGAAGATCAATGGAGCTTTATTGTCACAAACAAAAGCTGGTAATGAGTGTGTGTGGGTGTGCGAGTGACTTTCTCAACCAGATGAGGCAGCATGTCACAATCCATGGAAAACATAAGAAAGAAGGCAATGGTTTTTTTTTTTTTTTTACATTTTTTTTAACGTTTATTTATTGAGACAGAGAGACAGGGCATGAACGGGGGAGGGGCAGAGAGAGAGGGGGGACACAGAATCGGAAGCAGGCTCCAGGCTCCGAGCCATCAGCCCAGAGCCCGATGCAGGGCTCGAACTCAAGGACCGCGAGATCGTGACCTGAGTCGAAGTTGGACGCTTAACCAACTGAGCCACCCGGGCACCCCAAGAAGGCAATGGTTTTAATTAGAGAAAAGTGATCAAAAGTTTAGAAAATCAAAAATCAGGAAAAACAAATGTTTGGTAGACTATGATTTAAATGTTTTAAAAGGAGATGAGAAAAGAAAATTCTCAAGCCCTTTTGGCCAGTACCCAGAGTCTTATACACTATTTTAACTTTAAAGAAAAAGAACACCTGCTTGTTTATTGATTCTTGTGTCACAGGTGGGGTGACAATCCTGCTGGCTGGCTTAAGTAATCTTCCAAGGCAGGACCCCCTGAAATGAAATAATCAATGCCTGTTTTAGGGCCCACCATTATCCGACCTCTTACGGTCAGGGAAGCCTTGAAGCTAGAGATATATATAAAAGCGGGAGTGGTTTTTTTCTAGGGCATTTTCCATGAGTGAGTGACCATTCAAAGCTCATAGTTTTATGCAAGAAATATACGTGACTCACTGGTCAGTTAATTCAGATATTTGTTGAGCACCTACTATGTGTGAGATACTGTGTTAGGGACTGGAGATATTAAGTAGACATCAAACACAAAACACAAAACACTGAGCTGACACAAGAGCTCAACTTTCTCCCTGCTGCTTCAAACACATAAAAATGTTAGACAGGGTGGGGTACTTGGGTGGCTCAGTTGGTTGAGTGTCTGACTTCGGCTCAGGTCGTGATCTCACGGCTTGAGAGTTCGAGCCCCACGTCGGGCTCTGTGCTGACAGCTCAGAGCCTGGAGCCTGCTTCAGATTCTGTCTCCATCTCTCTCTTTGCCCGTCTCCTGCTCATGCACTCTTTCTTTCAAATATAAATAAACATTAAAAAAAAATTTTTTTAAATGTTAGATGGAGCACCTGGGTGGCTCAGTTGGTTGCGCGTCTAACTTCAGCTCAGGTTATGATCTTGTGGTTTGTGAGTTCAAGCCCCACATCAGGCTTGTTGCTGCTGTCAGCATGGAGCCTGCTTCAGATCCTCTGTCTCCCTCTCTCTCTTCCCCTCCCCTGCTTGTGCATTCTCTCTCAAAAACAAATAAAACATTGGAAAAAAGTTAGACAAAATGTAATGGATATATTTTTAAAAATACATAACTGAAAACTTAGAAAAATTTGGAAACATTTCCTGGATGCCAGAAATGGGGAGGAAAGTCTGTCTAACCTAGAAGAGTGAACAGGAGCTGGTATGTGATGGCCTACTGGGGCCGTGGACTGGGATGTGGGCCCCAGGGGCAGAGGGGGAGGTTTTAAGGCCACGTGGGGAGAAAAGGGGAAGTATTGAGCAGGTTTTAGATGACAAGTGGGCAGATAACAAGCTGCATCATTTGTACATGAGGCTACTACGACCAAAAGCACAGATCTGAACTTTACATTTTAGTGAGGGAGAGACACCAAACAAGGACTTACAGTCAATGTGATGGGGGTGACGACAGGGGAGGTACAGGGTGCTGTGCAAGCACCTGGCAAGGTCACCCATTTTGTACAGAATTAGGGAAGGCTTCCAGGAAGAAACAAGCTGAGCCTGGAAGGATAATTAGGAGTTCACTGGGTGAAGGGGGGCTGGAAGCTGTTCCAGGCTGAGGGAAGATTCAGATGCTAGAGGGGCATGGCTCTTTGGGGAGCGTAAAAGAGGCTCTGGATGGGCAAAGCTTAGAGCGGAAGCAAGAAATAAGATGGACAGGTGAGACAAGCCTGGATCAGGAAGGGTCCTCAAGCTATGATCAGGAGTTTGAACTTTATCTTAGGGTCAGTTAGGACATCTTAGTCGGAGGCAATAGCATAATCTGATTTGTGTTTTCTTGAAATGGCCCTAGAGCAGTGTGGATAAGAGGAAGAAGACTGGAGGTAGGGAGATCAGGAAGCTAGTGCAATAATTCAGGCAGGAGATGAGGGTGGCTTAGTGGAGCAGTGGTGATGAGGGAGTGAACTGGATGAACTTAGGACAGAAGGCAAAAGTTGGGGCAGGGGAGAGAGTCGAGGATGATGCCCAGGTTTCTGGCACGACTAACACGGTGAATGGGCATCGTTGGCAGAGAACCAGATGCCTTGGACACATGCCATAAGGGTGTGCTTGATAAAGTGGAAACGGACTCAGTGCAACGTTTTCCTAACAGTGAGCAAATATCCGCTCACTTTTAGTTCCTGGGTCCACCTACAAGTTGATCTAACATTCTCTACTGCCTCCACCTGCCTCGGGTTACCTCTTTGTGACTTGTCGGTCTAGCCTGAGCTCAGTATTTCTAATCCACAGTCCCCACTGGTCATCAGGACACTCTGTCCGCTAAGAAGTGTGCATTGGGCGTTTCCTCGTCTCTTTCTGGCCATCAGTGGTATAGCCAATAACGTGATGGTGATTTTTCATTAATTTTCTTGCCGTTTTGCAGTTAACAGTAAAATTTATACTCAACAATATTATTACAATTTTCTACTACTAATGGGGTTATTATTTTTGTTCATTTGTGTTTGAAAGCCATTAGCATAAGATTTACCTCCAACAATATCTACTGTGAGTTTTAATGCCCTTGAAACTTACAGGTGAGCGATAAGTCTATAATAAGAGAATGCTAGTAAGCATATAAATGTCTTTCTTGGGAAAAAAGGGCTTTTTTTTCCCCCCCATCCTGGTTGGACTCAGGTTCTTTGATAGAGTGATTGGTAGGATATAAGGCATTAAAGGCTGAGAACACTGTGTTAGTTTGTAGATGTGTTCAAACAAGTTCCCAGTTATTCAGAGGACACTTTTATATTCTGGAAGGATTCATATTCTTGCTCTTTTTTATGTTGTTTCTTACCTGACTTACAGAAAAATATAATAAATTATGTGTTTGCAGGGAACAATATTGAGAATTATGAATGGTTTGGAACTAAAGGGGCCTGGAAATCACTGTCTCTGGCTGACTTTCCAAGGGGCTCTGGGCTTGATGCCCTGCTAGTGGAGCTCTGGAAACAGGGATTATTTCAGAGGCTGGTGGGAGGGGTTTCTCTGTGGGGCAGCTGTACCGGGCAGGCAAGTGGACTGGCAGGGCCACCTTCAAGGGTGTGTGACCAGCAGGCTCTCAGGGCCCCACGCTATGAAATTCACAGCATCGGGTGCCTGGGTGGCTCAGTCAGTTGAGTGTCCGACTCTCGATCTCGGCTCAGGTCATGATCTCATGGTTTGTGGGATTGAGCCCCGCACTGTCAGTGCAGAGCCTGCTTGGGATTCTCTCTCCCTCTCTCTCTGCCTCTTCTCCACTCACATGCGCGCGTGCTCTCTCTCTTACATCTCTCTCTTATATCATCTCTTACAGCAGCACCATCTTAGAATTCTTAAGTCTTGAACAAGGGGCCCCACTTTGCACTAGGCCTTGCAAATTATATATATGGTACTGTGTACAAGCTTTGGAGCAAGACAGATTTGGGTTTAACTTCCAGTATTCTCTGGCTGTTGACTGTGGCTCAGTCTCCTTATCGGTAAAACAGGGATAATACTACTGTCTTCTCAGACTAGACATGAGTGCTAAAAGTAGACACCCACACCAGGGGGCCTGAAAGACAGTGACAGACCCCGAGATAATAATGCTCAGTGGGATTTTAACTCCCAGGTGCAGTATTCATGATTAAACCTATTATGGTTTAATGTCAGGAATACTAGCCAGCTGGGATAGGCAGACTGTGGGATTAGATAGCTAATCCCATGTGTGCTGGTTAGGAACACACCAAGCAAAGAATGTTTTCCTAAGGGGGATGTTCTAAGGCTGGGGGCCCCATCCATCAGCTTCCAACCTTTTTGCTGCTATGACACATGATAAATAATGTCTGCTGGCACAACTGGTCCCAGTTTCTCATGATTCATACATGCTTCCCTTCTCTCCAGGAATCTCTCGAGAAGGACACCGAATGAGACTGGCATTATTAAGAAGATGCCCTTGACCTTGACCTAATTTATTTTCAAACTTCAGTGTTTCAACTATTATTTGTAATGTGTGTGTGTGTGTGTGTGTGTGTGTGTGTTGTTTTATCATACCACACAACGGAACTTGCCAAGCCAGTGTACCAGAATCCTGTGCTTGAGAACCAGGAATGTGGACCCTCAGGATCGCAAAGGATCCTCCCCCACGACAGGCTGGACAGATTAGGACCAAGACGATGTCTTCCAGGGTGCCTGGGTGGCTCAGTCGGTTACACAGCTGGCTTCAGCTCAGGTCATGATCTCACGGTTTGCGGGTTTGAGCCCTGCACTGGGCTCTGCACTGACAGTGTGGAGCCTGCTTGAGATTCTCTCTCTCTTTTTCTCTCTCTGCCCCTCCCCCACTTGCACTCCCAAAAATAAATAAACAAAGTTAGAAAAAAAAAAGGTGGTGTCTTCCATGGCCTCACAGGTGTAGGTACACGAGCAAGGTGAGTTATGAGCATGCCGGCCAGAGTCTGGGAAATACTAGCTCGTTGGTTGGATACACTTGTGATGAATAACATGCAATCTTGAAACATCTGGTTAGACATTTTTTCCCAAGAGTGTAGAAAAGGCTTTAAATCAAATTAATAAAAAACATAAGCTAATTCCTGGGAATTTTTGGATTCTGGTCCAAAAGGATTCTTCAGGAGATTATAGGAGGAGTCAGGGTGACCTGTGCTGCATTCCGTTTAAAGTTTGTGGGCAGCCTGGAGTCCCGACGGGAGACTTCACAGAGAGGCACCAGGGGCCTCAGCTTAGCTTGCCCTCCTGTGCTGCTCAGGCCTGTAGGCACACACATGTCCTGAGACAGGTCCCCAGGGCCTCCTGCAGTCTTAGGAGATGTGGGACAGCCTCGCAGTGACCTGTGCTCTGAAATGACCACATTCCAAGCACGCTTGCTCCTTTCTTACTCCCTCCTGAGCACTTGTGAGCAGTGAGCCGTATCTGCCCAGTGGGCCCTCTCAGGCCTGAAGGGCTTCTGTGAGTGCGTGGTACCAGCCGAAGCTGGCCCATCACCTCTCCACAGTACAGCCTGTGAATGGCCGTGGAAAAATGGCAGCTCTTCTTGCCAGATACTTCTTCGGCCTCTTTCTAGTGCTTTTAATGAGGGACGATAGCACTGTCAGCCAAGCAAATCAAAAAGAACGATGGGCTATTTCTCCCTTAACTCTCAATGGGATGGGGGGGGCGGGTGGCTAGATAATGGTACAGTTCCTGGCCCCGTGGCACACAGTACATAGTACATAAAAGATCCTCAGTCCCTAATTATTACAACTAATGACCAACTAACTTGTTAAACACTCGAGGCATAGTCGCAAAAAGCATGGGCTGATATGCAGTGTATTTTTGGAATAGTGATTCTGGTGTGGGCAACTTCAGTGTCACTCCTGCGACCCTCTCAAGGATCATAGCAAGAAAACCATAACCAACTGCATTGACTCTCAGCAGGCCGCATCCCAAAACGTGGCCACAGCAGCCGATTTTAGTACACACTGAAGAAAATGCAAATACAGTCGGGGAAAATCTGAGACAACAGGATAGACATGTGTGTCTCTGTCCTCACATTGACATAAACCCCCAAACTCAGCAAATAGATTTTGCTTCCTATGGTACCGATTTTCCAGCACATTGTACTGTGAATTTCAAGCCCCCAGGAAAGAAAGCTAAGGGATGTTTTGACTGCACTCCTGGTTTGGGGTCATTCTGTGATTGTTTTTCTTACCTGTTGCCGAATTTCTTCCTCCATTTTCACAGGTGAGCCCAATTCTGCAACTTGTTTGACACCTTCGCTTGCATATCCTCCGTACTCCCATAGCACGTAATTCTTGGAGTGGGATCCACCAATGATTGCAGACCAGTGATTGGCCCGACCTGGGAAAGCCAATCAGAATGCAGGTATCAGTGTGGCTGTGGCTAATGCCCTTAAATGTGGCAAAGAAAGTGTAATTGGACAATTATTCAACCAGCACTGGCTAAGCCCCCACTCTGTGTTAGGCCCTGTGCTATTCAGGGATGAATAAAACCATTGCTGTAAACAAGAAGGTCTTGGGAATATGCAGACAGGACAACAATAGACAGAAATCATTCTGGGTTTCAGGGAAGGGTTGAAGTGAGACTTTTAAAGGCTGATCAGATTTGTAAGACTGAATAGAGAGGAGAGGCTATTTCTGGCAGACTCAGAACCATTAAATAACACTGTGTGTTTGGGGAGCCATAAGTAATTTAGCATCGCTGTGTCACCAACTGTCAGGGGAGAGGTAGGAAACGATGCCAGGGAGGTAGAAAGGAGCCTGCTCATGGATGGCTCTGCCTCGCATGCCTCAGGAGTTTGGATGCCATTTGAAAGGGTCTGAAATCACTGAAGGGTCCTGAGCAGGGGAATGGCGTACTCGCAGTTGAATTTTAGATAAGTCATCTAGGCAGCCGTGTGAAGAATGCATTAGAGGGAGCAAAAGGGGAGTGTGGGGCTGTGGGGGGAGAGCAAGGAGCAAAGGGTAGAGGGAATGAGTGTGGGCTTGGGAAGCTCTTGGAAATAAGCATGGTTGGCTTTGAGCTGGCTTTTCTGTGCCTTCCAGGATGAGGGGTAGGCAGACTAGCCACGGGAGAGGATGGGGAGAGGTGGTCTGGGTATGTGGAAGGGACTGGTCCACAGCGGTCTGGTGAGGATCACGGGGGAGGGTGCCTACAGGAGGGTGACGTGGAGAGGAGGATGACATCAGGGTGACGTGGATGAACGAGGAGGGAGGTGCAGGAGGGAACCAGTGGGTGATGTGGGGGGAGAACAGAACAAGATCTGGACAGGACCAAGGCAAAACTGACTGAGGGGTCTTCCAAGTGCCAGGGGGAGGAGGGAGAGGAACAGAGAGTCAACATCAGCACTTCACTGGGTTTGTTTCTGCCTGTGATGAGTATTGATGTATATATATGTGTATATGCTGGTTAATGAACATATAGTCCATCATAAGGCCAGGTCAGTTCTCAGCCATTCTTTGGTTGGTTAATAAAGTCCTGAGTTAAAGGACATTTTCAGGCATAGTGAGGAGGAAAACTCGAACTGGGTGGACACAAGTAACAATTGCAGCTCACTCCCCTGTGGCCTGGGGTGACAGAACTCTCTGCTTTACTCTACCACGTAAGAAAACCATTCTGAACAGGGCCAGATCCGGTTTACACGAGCTCCCTGCTACCCCAGAGCCCTCTGCTCCAGGCGCCCATCAAGAACATGGGCACAAAGCCACCCTCCCAGCCTGCTGAGGGCTGCCATGCCCTGCCCCAGGCACATGATGTCACTGTGTAAGCCTGCCCAATCGCCTGCTCATTATTTCCTACACATCAGGGAAATGCAAACCCTGTGTTCATCCATCATTTCCCTAGAGAAGACAGATGGATATGCTGCCAGCTTTTTCTGTAACTCACTTCCTGGGTGAGGAGAGTCTCCTGGTTGTCATCTAAGCCAAGAGCACTACTTATGTAAAGCCAAGGGCTGGGAGCCACATGTGACCTTTGGTTCACGCTGTGAACACAGGGGGACCAGCTTCAGCGTCTCTTGCTTCTTCTGCCTTGTTCTACCAAAATGCCCCCTTTTCCCAGACCCATCCTGCCTGCAATTCTGCACCTCAGGGGCTTAGCACATGCTGTTACCTCTATGCTCTCCTCCTGCTTGGCTTGGCCAACTCTCATCCCTCCTTCATGACTTACCCAGAATCCCCCAGGAGTCCCCAGACTGACCTAAGTCTTGTCTCCCATCTCCCCATAGCACAGATAACATTTATGATCACTGTTACATGTCTGTTTCCCCACCAGACTATAACCTCCCTGAGGTGACCTGTCCTCAGTGCTGTCCCTAGTGCCTAGCACTGTGTCCGATGCATTGAGAATGCTTAGCCCATGTTTTCAAAAGCATTTCACCCAAACAGTCAAAGGGGAAGGTGGCAGTATATGTGCTCGAAGCATTTGGGAGCAGGCTTGCACAGATTTGATTCAATATGATTAAATTCAAGTTTCAGCTCAGCAGAGTTCCTGACACCTATTGGGCTAACACACTCAGCTAACCTGCATGCTGTTAAAAAACAAACACCAAGCAGCAACGAAAAAGAGAGGCATTGGTCTTACAAGGACTCAAATGCTAGCATTGCCACTTTCTAGCTATGTCAAATAGCTAGTATTGGTCAAATTCCAATTACTTTATTTCCCTGAATCTCGGCTCCTTCCTCTGTAATTCAAAGATGATAATGCCTATCTTACTGACCTATTATAAGAATTAAATTCAATTTTTAAAAGATGAGATAATATATGAAATCACCACTGGCACACAATAGACACTCAATAATTATAGTTTCCTCCTTTCCTGGTTGTTAGGGAGGCTACAAAATGAGTAAAACAAGAAACCTGCCTTTTATTCAGTATAGGCGATAAGAAATATATGTACTATGGAATAAGAGAATAGGAATGAGCACAATCATAGGGAGATGAGGGGATGGACCCAGATGGGTCTTTCTGATTTATTCATTCAACTTCCATTTACTATGTGCCAAGCACAGTGGCAGGTCCTGGACACTGACAGGAATTGGATAAGGTGCTTGCCCTGGAGGGACTCACGGCCTGGGGGTGGGGAAACAGATGGTTCAGCAGATTACTCACAATCCAGCATGGTCAGGGATATTATAGAAACAAGATCACAGAGCAGAGAGGATGGAGCAGGCAACTCCAAAGTCCCCAAATCCAAGGAATCAAAGTCTAAAGGCATGAGTGCAGAGAGGCAGGTGTCGCAAGAGTGGGATCTGTCTTTGTGGTTCCTTACACTTGAATAAAATGTCATTGTACCAGTTCGACTTTCTGATCAATTTAGTTGTTAGTTTCCTACAATGGTCTTGCAACATATCACATTAAGTCAAATTCCAATCCACTGAATGACATCAACCATATAACAGATATCTGCAAGGCACTAGGCCAGGGGCAGGGACCAGACTTCTCCCTGGGGAGACAAGGCAGGTACCCATGGAAAACAATCCACAACATTAGAAAGGGCGATGACTTCAGGTGAATGGCAGTCACTCAGGTGCAGAATGGTACAGGAAGAGAGGCATTGGTGACCAAGAGCCGGAAGAAGTGGGCTCCAGGCCTCTACGCATGACCATGAATCAGTCATTCACTCTCTCAGAGCCTCAGTTTACCTTTTAAAGATAGGGGTAATAATTACTAGCTGGACTATCTACCAGAGTTGTACAAATTAATTGCGCTGGTTTTGGAAAGAACTACGAAAACTTTAAAGAACCATACAATGCAAAGGTCTCGGTACTATTATGGATGGAAAGCATTATGGGAATTTGCAAGAGGAATCTAAAAGAATATGGAAGATCATTGAGACTATCCAGTGGAAGGAGGCTCCCACGGGAAGATTGGCAGGACAGGAGGAGCAGGGGTTCTGATAATGACATACATATGAGGATTAAACACCTATGAGGTGTCAGGTGTAATGCTTTCGTAGGTGTAATCCTCACTACAACCTCATTCTCACTTTATAGATAAGAAAACTGAGACCTAGAGATGTTAAGGAACCTGCCAAAGCTCACAAAGCTAGCAAGGGTCAAAACTGGTGTTCAAACCCAGGTCTGCCTGACCTCAGAGCACACGTTCTTTTCCCTACATCCCACTGAGAGGTCAGGAAATAGAGGAGACTATTTGGTGGACTTGAGGTAGAGAAGGCAAAGAGATAAGATGAAGGAGAAAGTCAGGACTGGGTCAAGAAGGATACTGAGTGCCCACTGTGAAAGGAGGGAAACATGACGGAAGTTTCTTTCTGGGACGAATCAAATGCCAATACTTAGCATGTATTGACCCTTCACTAAGTGCCAGGCACTGTGCTAAGGATTGACCTACATTATATATATTTTGAGTAAACACTCGAAGAAGAAGAAGAAGAAGAAAAAGAAGAAGAAGAAGAAGAAGAACAACAACAACAACAACAACAACAACTTCCTTGATAAAGAGGCTATAAGAATTCCCATTTTTCACATGTGGAAACCCAGACTCAGAGAAGTTAAGTGAGCTAACCCAAGATCAAAGAGTAGATGAGTGAGGACACTGGGATTCAAGGTCAAATCTGTCTGGTGCCAGAGCCGCGCTCTCCACTCCACCACACCACATCCAGGATGTGCCCAGTGTTGGGAAGGGAGAAGGCCCAGAGTGAGGAGACACCGCAACAATTCCTGCGTGCGTTGTGTAGGGTTTGACTCTGGGAACAGCAGAGAGGAAACAGAAACACATGATCAGAGGTATGAGCCAATAAGAGGGAAGACTGGACAGTCTTTGGGAGGCAGTTTGGTGAAGTAGTTAAAGCTCTGGTTTTTGAATCAGACCACTGTGTGTTCTAGGCTCAGTTCTGAAGCTCAGTTCTAGATAGGATATGTCAGTAATCACTTTCAACCTCATTTTCTTCCTCTGGATATTGATATGACCAGTCTCCTGGTGTGGTTCTGAGGCTGAAGTCCACGAAGTCATGACTAGTGGCTGGAACATAAAATGGGCTTGATAAATATTAGCCAGTCAAATTAAATGTGAATAGGATGGGGCAAATCCAGACAGGTTTCTGGAAGGCATGGGAAGTAAAAAAGATCTGAGCAGGTGGTTGGAAGGCAGCTTGGTTTAGAATTGGTGGGTAGAGATGACAGAATGACAGATACAAGGTCCTGAAACTGAAAGAAAAAACAGGAGGGAATCATCTAAATGGGACTCAGTAGTCTGGGGCCTGAGAATGAGGGGTTAGCACATCCATTTAGTTGGGACATAGAGAGGTTCAGTACTGGGCCCCAGCACCCTCCAGGAAATAAGGGAGGAAATAGAAGGAGGAAAGATCAGGAAGCCTGGGGATAGAGAGACAAGGTACATACTTGTGGCTTTCTTAAAGGAATACTTAGGAAGGCTACAGCTGAGGTCCTTGGTGAAACTCTAGGGCTTTAGTCTTGAGGGAAGGGGCAGGGGCAGAGAAACGAAGACTATTGCTAACCTCTTTGGCTCTCAGATAAGGCTACACAGCTCTTTAGTTTATCACGCCTCTCTCTGGCTCCAGCAGTATTCTAGTGGCCTACACATACCTGGGTCTAGGTGGAAAGCTGGGAGGAGGAAATGATCAGACATGCGAGTTTGAGATACTGATAGCCAACCAGGTGCATTTGTGTGAAAAGCCCCTCCAAAGAGATATACTGAATATATGTGCAGTAACCTCACTTCTGACACTTTTTCTGTTGTCATTGCTGGTGCTAAATCACCAGTGATGCCTACATTCACAATGATGCCTAAAAGACCATTACTGATGAAAGAAGAACCATGTCTGGCTTTTTGTCTTATGCAGAAGGCGGCATGTTATATGTACACAGATTCTGTGTTCTGTGCATGACAGGTATTCAGTAACAGCCCAGATTTCCTAGCCTGCTTTGCCAGTGGCTGCATTCCCTTGCCAATCTCAGTCCTGCAGAAAGTCATCCATATAATTCCTTGACATAACATTCACGGCGCTTCACTGGAGAATGTCCTACAACCTCAGTGTCTACATTGCTACAAACTCCCATTACCCAACCTCAGCCTCACCCAGTGTATCTCAGCAAATCTTTGGGTTTTAGCCCTGGATGGGTCCTTATGGATCTGCTTAACCAGAGCTTCTCCAATCCCTAAGTTCCAGACACTTCTCGTCCTTTCATCTCTAAATGGACAACCTTCTCACTTAACTCCTCTGAGAAGACCAAGGTTAACCCAACCACAGACTTATCTAGGCATCATGTAGCCAGTGACCAACTGAAAAATGCTGTGGACCTGCCAGCCCTATTCATAAAAGTTGTCTTGGATCTCACTTCCCTCTTGCCCTTGTTATTCTCTCCCTGGGCTCAGTTCCAGAATCTGCTTGGGGTTTCGATGCCTTGGATTCAGCTACAGAACTTGGCTCCTCTGGGTTTGCCCCTGGGTGCTGCCCAGAACGCAGCTGGTACTTGCCCTCTGGCTCTTCCTGTGCTTGGCTACTTCAGGAACTCACTCTGACCAAGCTATTCTGTTTTTCAGGATCCCATCCTGGTATGGCCTCCTGGAAAAAACCCTGCATGGGGAGATCTGTCAATTTGGCCAGAAATTCCTCAACTTTCTATCTTTCTGCCTTCTTAATTCAGCTAGTCTTTTTTCTTTCCTTAAGGTCTTAAGGAAAGTGTCACGTTTCCATTCTAGGGAAAACCCTTGCACTGACACAATTTGTTGTATCCTTTTGCATTTCCTCTGAGGCTTCCAATAATAATATTCTATTCTATTAATTCATTCACTAAATAAATGTTTACTAGGAATACTATATGCTAGGTTAGAAACCAGCGAGCCACAGCCCGCTGACTTTTTTTTTTTTTCCAATGAAGTTTTATATTTCACAATTATTTATGTGTTGTTCATGGCTGCTTTGCTGCTATGGTGGCAGAGTTGAGTAGTTGTAACAGAAGCTCTCTGGCCTGCAAACTGTAAAATATTTACTATCTGGTCCTTCATAGAAAAAGATTGACAAAATCTGTGCTAGGCCCTGGAGTCTCTGAGCAGAATCAGACTTAGTCCTGCTCCTTAAGATGTTCAGTCTGGAGGATGGTGGGAAGGTATGGAAGACAGGTCACAACAGGCAATTACAATGAAGTGTACATAATATAGCTTGGATAAAGGCAAAGCAGAGTGACACAATAGCACACATGAGGGATATTTAACCCAGACTGCACTAGAGAGAGCTTTCTGGAGGAGATGACAGCTGAGCTACCTTCTAAAGGATAAGTGGGAGTTGACAAGGCAATTAAGGAGAAAGGGGAGGGTATTTTTGTAGAAGAGCCAGTATGTGCAAAAGCATAGCATACCAGAAAGCCAGGAGTACATGTAAAACACAAGGTAGGTCAAAGTGAAGAGAGAGAGAGAGAGAGAGAGAGAGAGTATTTGTAAAGAAGGGATGATCAGTGAGGAAGCCAGTTAGCCAGGCATATCAGAAGGGATATGAATGTCTTAATAAAAAGTTTTTATCTTGAAGGCAATGTGAAGTAGAGAAGACAATAGGATAGTTTTATCTATAGACAACCTCCAAATTTATACACGCTAACACAACTTCTGCTTCTGACTCTGAAGGAATAAATGGCACTGGGCTAGCCCTCTCAATATAAGTGACTATAAAATCAGGTAAAATATGTGAAGCACCAATTTTCAGGTGTTAGAAAATAGTCAGCAAAAATACTGTGACCCTTGAGATAAGGGAAAGAGGTGAGCCCTATGTTTGTCCTGGGCATTTTCTGGTCTGTGGTATAGGAAGGTGGAAGACAGCAGAGCATGACAGTCTGGCTCAGCTGAGGAGGCAAAGACAGGAACCTGAAGATGCTGAGGTCGATGGGTAAGAATATAGTAGTAAGAATGCCACAAAGGAGGAACTTCATAAATATGCATAGGAGTCCCTTTACGTCTTTGCCCAAACACTAAGCTGTATGTGTGCAGGACAGAACTTCACAAGCCTGGGAAATATAGCTACTGAGGAGCTAAGAGCTGAATGGAGAGTGCAGAAGTCACACAATGCTGAAGACGTAGGACTTCCAACCATCCATATTTGAGAAACCTTGCTGGCCATTCTGGGCATTCACAATTTATATTTGTGGAAAAGCCACAACTTAGGAGAAAAATACTTTCACACTAGAGTAAGGGCTACTCTGGACTCACCCTAAGAAAGCTTAGAAAACAAGCCTCAAAAGTGAAACAAGTAGATATACCAGTAAATTAACCATCTGCTAGATCAAAACTCCTTTCTCTTTAGAAGAAGATAACAAATTCAGTTACTCACCAATTTCCATCATACAATAAAAAATTACTAACAAGTACAGAAGCAGGAAAATATGACCTATAATCATGAGAAAAAACAGCCAAAAGAAAGAGTTCTTGAGATGATGGGGATGTCACGATTACCACACAAAGACCTTAAAACACCTACCCTCAAGTTGAAGGACTTAAAGGAAGAGATGGACATAATGGGTAAACAGATGAGGACTCTCAGCAGAGAAAGAAACTATTTTTAAAAACCCAATGGAAGTTCTAGACCTGGAAAATATAATATCTGTATTCGGGTATGGCAAAGAAAAAGGTCTATAAACTTAAAGACAGGGTGATAGAAACAATTTAAAATGAAACAGAAACAAAAACCTAAAAAAAAAATGAACTAGAGTCTCAGTGATCTTTGGAACAACAGTGAGTTGTTTAATATAAGGGTTATTGGAATCCCAGAAGGAGAGGATAGGGAGATTAGGTATAAAAATATTTAAAGAAATAATGCCTGAAATTACCCCAAATTTGATGAAAAATATCAACCTATGGATCCAAGAAGCTCAATAAACTGCAAACATGATAAAAACAAAGAAAATTATATCTATCCACATCATAATAAATGATAATTAGAGAAAATAAAAAAGTCTTAAAAGCAGCCAGAGCCAATAAGACACATTACAATCAGAAAAACAAAAATAAGAATGACTGCTGGCTTCAAAAACAAGACAAACCAGAAGACAATGAAATGACAACTTTAAAGTTCTTAAAGAAATAAAAAACAGTCAATCTTGAATTCTATATCCTGCAAAAATATCCTTCAAAAATGAGGGTGAAATGAAACACTTTTTTGATGAATAAAAGCTGAGTGAATATATTAATATATTACCAGCATGCCTGCAGTATATGAAATACTAAAGGACTTCTGGTTGAAATGAAATGAAAATAGATGTAAACTCAGATCTACATAAAGGAATAAAGAGTGCTAGAGATGGCAAATACATGGGTAAACTCCACCTTTAATCTCTTTTTCACGGAGGAGCTTCTCCCTTGAAGTAAAGAGGTTCAAATTTTCTCATTCTGAGTGAAAAAAATCTTTTTTCTGTCCCTGTTGTCTTCCCACAAAGTCTATCTTTTGTCTTTCCCACACTCCTAGGCTTTTTGGGAAAGTTAAGCTGACTGTTTCCATTTCCTCTCCTTGAACTCTTTCCTCAGATCTTTGCAACCTGATGCTGAGCTCTTACCTTAGCTCATTTATTCCACCAAGCCTCTGAAACCTTGATTTTTGCTCCCTTCTATTCCCACAGTTGGGTAATTGCTGGGGCAATCAGAAGAAAATTACTGTTGGGGGCCTGGGTTGATCAGTCAGTTAAATGTCAGCTCTTGATTTCAGCTCAGGTCATGATCTCACAGTTTGTGAGTTCGAGACCCATACTGGGCTCTGTGCGGACAGCAAGGAGGCTGTGTGGAATTCTCTCTCTCTTCCTCTCTCTCTACCTCTCCCCCACCCAGAAAGAAGAAAATTACTGTCTGCTTTATTTCTCTGTAGAAAATAAAGTATATTTTAGGGACACCCAGGTGGCTCAGTTAGTTAAGTGTCCGACTTTGGCTCAGGTCATGATCTCGCAGCTCGAGGGTTCGAGCCCCCTGCTGGGTTCTGTGCTGACACTGAGACTGCTTTGAATTCTGTGTGTGTGTGTCTCTCTCTCTCTCTGCCCTTCCCCTGCTCATGCTCTCTCTTTCTGTCACCCAAAAATAAACATTAAAAAAAGAAAAGATTTTTTAAATTCAATAAAAATTATCATTTTAAATGTATTGTTTAGCGAGTTTTGACAAATGCATGCAATCATGTAACCAATCACAATACAAAATATTTCTACTACCTACAAAAATCACCACGTGTCCCTTTGTACTCAACTGCATTCCTCCATCCCCAGCCCTTGGCAATTTATGATCTGTTTCTGGTCTCTATAGTTTTGCATTTTTTAGAATATAGTATAAATGAACTCATATAGTATGTAGCCCTTTGAGTTTGGCTTCTTTAACTTAGCATAGTTTTGACACTCATCCATGCAGTTATATGGATCAGTTTATCCTTATTTCAAATATGAATATCCTACTGGTTCAAGGTCATCATTAGGCTCCTGTTTCCACCACTTACTAGTGTGTGACCTTGAACAAGCTTCCCAAATTTTTTAAGACTCAGTTTCCTTTTCTGTGGAAAAGTGAAAATAACAATAGTGCCTACATTCTAGGCTTGTTACAGGTGTCATAGAAGGAAATCCATATAAAAATAGTACAGTTCTTGGTACATAACATTCAATAAATGGTTACTTATTCTTAAATTTTTTAATGTTTATTCATTTTATTTTTGAGAGAGAGACAGAGAGAAAGAAAGAGAGAGAGAGAGAGAGAGAGAATATGAGTGGGAGAGGGGCAGAGAGAGTCAGAGACAGAATTCGAAGGAGGCTCTAGGCTCTGATCTGTCAGCACAGAGTCTAACATGGAGTTCAAATTCATGAGCTGTGAGATCACGACCTGAGCTGAAGTTGGATGTTCAACCACTGAGCCACCCAGGCACCCCAAATAAATGGTTACTTTTAATATTGATATCCCATTTCTCCAGGGAAAGCAGAGATTGGGAACAACCTGGAGCATTCACAGGATCTGTCTATTAGGGTAAGGCAAGGTCTTACAGGATAGCTGAATTTTGTAAGTAGTATGGTTAGCTTAGTTGTGGTTCCAGTGGCAGTCAGCACTGAGGGGGTGGGGGGTGTAGAAGTCCATTGGGTGGGTGGAGCAAGTGGCAGGAAAATAGCAGCAGAATGAGTCAGGTGTACAGACAGAAGTTCCCAGAAACAAGCAGCAGAGCCCTGACACAGGCTTATCGTCAGGGTTCATGTTCTATTTTCTGGAGGCTGACAGATAAGCAGTGGCAAGTGTGAGAACACAGTCATCCTGTCAGTGAGTGTCCACCTCCAGTGTACTGTGCTTCTTTCCATTTACTGCCTCAAGGCCTTCTCTGAAGCTCTGAAAAGACTTGGCCAGCAACCAAGTGCCTGGAGTGCAGGGAAGTTAGTGCTCCTGGAGACAATCCCCAGCCTGTGGAGGGGTGGGTGCTCAGGGACAATGCTGGAAGGCATCCTGTACACTTTTCAGAGGTGTACTGATGCCAATGACTTCGAAATACACTCTTTGGTTGATTCTTCCTTCTCCCTTCTCCCTTGTCATTCTATCCCAGTCCTTTCACTCCCGCTTCCTTCACCTTCTATATGAACTACCTGCACCAAAGTCCTTTCCTCAGGCTCTGCTTTTGGGGAAATTAGACATGACTCATTCAACTAAGATCACGTGTCTGGGCACAGAGATCCATAAAATAACAGTCTGGAGGTTAGACAAGAACCAGCTGGGCTACTCTTCCTGTTTCTGGAAGCAGAGTAATAGTTTTATAGAATAAAAATGATCCTTCAACACCCCACCACCCAAAGCTATGGGTGTTGATTCTGTTGTTGTCATCATAATTGTTGCCATTGTTATCACTATAGATATCATTATTACAACCACTACCATTTACTGAGCACCTTCCCTGCAACAGGAACTTCGTAGGCGTTAGCTGACATCCCTCCATTCTCACAACAGTCCTTCTAGGTAGGTCGGTTACCAGCCCCATGTTATGGATGAGGGAACTGAGCTGCTAGTAAGTGCCAGAGCTGAAATCATGAGCAGGTCTGTCAAACTTAAGGCTATGCCCTTTCTACTCCACCGGGGATTCACAGCCTCAGCCAAGTCCAGGTTTAGTTAGGAGGTCATTCTGATGTCATGCATGGCTGTCACCAGAATCGGCTCTTGGGGTAGGGATGCCAGGGGACAAGTAGGGTGGTACCTGTCCAATGCCCCAGGCAACAAATGAAAGTATTTGCTCTCGATGTTCATAAATCTCTGCTTTCTTTGAATTCAGTCTTCCCAGCCCAATTTTTCTGAACTTCTGGCCCCTGATGTATTTGATATCTTTAAAACCTAGCCCATTATGTGATTCTCATCTTGGAGATAAAAACCATAATCTCAGGGCACCACCAACCTCCTATCCTCATTGCTACTCTAGAATCTGGTTATATGTTTACTGTGCACTGACAAATAGCACTGCAGTTATATTTTTAGAAAAAGGAACTTTATTTAAAAGTGTCCTTCCCAGCTGACTTTTCTACATAAATATCGTTATATATGGGAGAGAGGCTATATTTCTGGACAACTTCCAAATGTTTACTACAACATTAACACCTGAGTTTGAAGCCTCAGGGAAGGAACTGTAGCACTTTGGATGATAAATTCTAGCAATGTTTATCTAATTTAAAAAATCTAGGAGCTTGTATTTAAAAACTTAGCAGGAGCAGTAAATAACCGCTTTGTGTTTTAGAGTTTAGCAAAAAGAATGGACTTCTCTCATCCCGATTAGTTCATTTTTCAGGTTTGAATCTTAACTGTTGCCTAAACTCTGTAAGTAAGTAAGTAAGTAAGTAAGTAAGTAAGTAAGTAAGCCAATACTCTTCTGTGTTTCCAACTTTTTAGGTAGTAGATAGAAGAGGTAGTGAGAAATAGGAATTATTCAGCGTATGTTTGTACCAGGTGCTTTTGTATGTTATTATCCAATTTACGTTTCAATCCCATTTCATTGATGAGGAAAGGCTCCGAGAAGATCTGTACCTTGTCATTGGACGCATTCTCAGTGAGTGGTTGAACTGGGATTTGGCTCACAATTGCTTTGTTTTTAGGAAGGCTTTTTGCATTGTCAGTGAGAGAGAAGATAGAAGTCCCAGGGGAAAGTTTGTTAAGCTAATAATAGAAGCAAAGCCTATTGAATCAAGTCTATATATAGGATAAAAAGGGGGGTCAGGCTGGGGTAAAAAATTCCACCTCAAAATTGAAGGGAAAAGTGTAGACAGAACTCCAGTCTTGTTCGTGAGCGTAGATGTAGAAACTTCAAACAAAATATTAACAGATGCTATATCCCGTTATACTATATCACAAACATGTAGAGTTTATTCCAGGAATACAATGGTGGTATAGCATTCAAAATTCAATCACTATAATTCATCACATTAACAGAAAAAAAGAAAAACTATATGTATATCTTCATAGATACAGAACAATCATTTGATTGCATTCAATATCCATTTGTGATTAAAAAAAACACTCAGCAAACTAAGAATAGAAAAGAACTTTCTTACCTGATAAAAAAAGAAATCTACAAAAGAGCTAAGGCAAAAATCATACTTAAAAATGAGATATTAAAAAGCTGTCCCCCCAAATAAAGCTTTCCCCACAAGACTGGAATCAAGGCAAGAATGCCCACTATCACCAGGTTCTAACCATAAAATAAGGCAATAAAGAGAAATAGAAGGCATAATGATAAGAAGGGAATTGTTGGTAGAAGATATAATAGTATAATATTCCAAAATAAAAATTCCAAAGTAAAAATTCCAAAATAATCTGTACATAAACTAATAGAATTAAAAAGTGCATTTAGCAAGATCTCTGAATAAGAAGTCAATATGCAAGAATCAATGTCATTTCTATATACCAGCGACAAAAGTTGAAAATTTAAAAAGCTGTCACTTGCAATAGTATAAAATATATAGTATCTAAGAATAAATCCAGTGAAAAATGAACAAGACCTCTTCTCCATAGAAATCTACAAAATAGCAATCCCTATCAAAATAACACCAGCATTCTTCACAGAGCTAGAACAAGCTATCCTAAAATTTGTATGGAACCAGAAAGGACTCTGAAAACCCAAAGCTATCTTGAAAAAGAAAACCGAAGCTGGAGGCATCACAATCCTAGACTTCAAGACATATTACAAAGCTGTAATCATAATGACAGTATGGTACTGGCACAAAAACAGACACTCAGATCAATGGAAGAGAATAAAGAACCCAGAAATGGACCCATAAATGTATGGCCAACTAATCTTTGACAAAGCAGGAAAGACTATCCAGTGGAAAAAAGTCTCTTCAGCAAATGGTGCTGGGAAAACTGGACAGCGACATGCAAAAGAATGAACCTGGACCACTTTCTTACACCATACACAAAAATAAACTCAAAATGGATGAAAGACCTAAACATAAGACAGGAAGCCATCAAAATCCTAGTGGAGAAAGCAAGCAAAAACCTCTTTGACCTCGGCCACAGCAACTTCTTACTCAACATGTCTCCAGAGGCAAGGGAAACAAAAGCAAAAATAAACTATTGGGACCTGATCAAAATAAAAAAAAGCTTCTGCACAGTGAAGGAAACAATCAGCAAAACTAAAAGACAACCGAAGGAATGGGAGAAGATATTTGCAAACGACATATCAGATAAAGGGTTAGTATCCAAAATCTATAAAGAATTTAACAAACTCAACACCCAAAATATTAATCCAGTGAAGAAATGGGCAAAAGACATGCAGAGACACTTCTCCAAAGAAGACATCCAGATGGCCAACAGACACATGAAAAAATGCTCAACATCACTCATCATCAGGGAAATAAAAATCAAAAGCACAATGAGATACCACCTTACACCTGTCAGAATGGCTAAAATGAACAACTCAGGCAACAACAGATGTTGGCAAGGATGCAGAGAAAAAGAATCTCTTTTGTAATGCTGGTGGGAATGCAAACTGGTGCGGCCACTCTGGAAAACAGGATGGAGGTTCCTAAAAAATTAATAATAGAACTACCCTATGAGCCAGCAATTGCACTACTAGGTATTTACCCGAGGGATACAGGTATGCTTTTTCGAAGGGGTACATGCAGCCCCATGTTTATAGCAGCACTATCGACAATAGCCAAAGTATGGAAAGAGCCCAAATGTCCATCGATGGATGAATGGATAAAGAAGATGTGGTATATATATACAATGGAGTATTACTCGGCAATCAAAAAGAATGAAATCTTGCCATTTGTAACTATGTGGATGGAACTGGAGGGTATTATGCTAAGCGAAATTAGTCAGAGAAAGACAAATATCATATGACTTCACTCATATGAGGAATTAAAATACTAAACAGATGAACATAAGGGAAGGGAAGCAAAAATAATATAAAAACAGGGAAGGGGACAAAACATAAGAGACTCTTAAATATAGAGAACAAACAGAGGGTTGCTGGAGGGGTTGTAGGAGGGGGAGTGGGCTAAATGGGTAAGGGGCATTAAGAATCTACTCCTGAAATCATTGTTACACTTATGCTAACTAATGTGGATGTAAATTAAACAATAAATAGATTAATTAATTGAAAAATAAAAAAAACCAATAACAACCCTTGAGGAGTTACTACAACAGGGGACAAAGAGACACTTATATTTTATTTCAGACACTTGTATATCATTTGAAATTTCTAAAAATAATGTTAACTATTGTAAATTAGAAAAATAAAAGAATTTTAAAAGACAAAAAAAAAAAAAGAAATCTATAAACATTATTGAGTGGGGCACCTGGGTGGCTAAGTCAGTTGAACATTGGACCCTTGACTTTGGCTCAGGTCATGATCTCATGGTTTGTGAGACTGAGCCCTGCATTGGGCTCTGCTGCTGGGAGTCTCTCTCTCTTCCTCTCTTTCTGCCCCTCCACTGCTTGTGCTCTCTCTCTCTCTCTCTCCCTCTCAAAATAAATAAACTTAAAAAAATTACTGAGTGAACGGAGAGCAAATCTAAATAAATGAAGTGATAGAACATATTTGTTGATTAGAAGAGTCAATAATGCAAAGTTGTCAAATATCCCCTAATTTGTCCATAAATTCAACATAATCTCAATAAAAATACTAGTGGAGTTTTTTTAAAAATAACAGTTGACATCATGATTTTAAAATTTATGCAGAAATATAAAGGACTAAGAATAGTCAAAATAGTCTGAAGAAGAATAAAGTTAGAGAACTAATGCTTCTAGATGTGAAGGATAGACAAATAAATAATGAAACAGAATGACAGAATACAGAGTCCGGAAATAGACCCACAGATATATAGTCACTTGATATATGACAAAGGTCACACTAATGCAGAAGGGAAAGGATGGGCATTCCAACAAAGGATTCTGGAAAAAAATTTTATATCTATCTTGACTCTTACCTCATACCATATACAATTTCAATTACAGATCAATTCAGCAAAACAATAAAACTTTTAGAAAAGAATAAAGAACAAAGTCTTGATAGCTTTGGAGCAGGCAAAGATTTCTTAAGTAAGATACAAACAGTGCTAACCATGAAGAAAAAAAGATCATTTGAATTATGGTAAAATTAAAACCTCTGTTCATCAAAAGATTAAAAGAGTGAAAAGGCAAATCATAGAATAGAAGATATTTGGAATACACATAACTGACTAAGGACTCTTATCTAGAATGTAAAAATAACTGCTATATATCAATAAGAAAAAGGCAGACAACTCAAGAGAAAAAAATGGTCAAAAGACTGAACAGGCACTTGAGATTTATCCAAATGACGAATAACAACACAATAGCAAAAACCAAAGAAATTCAAACTAAAATCACAATGTGATATCACTACACATACCAGGAAAAGGACCAACAATATCAAGTGTTGGCAAGGATGTAGATTACCAGATTTCTCTTGCTGTGGAAAACTGTTTAATAATCACTACTAAAGCTGGGCTATACATCTTATGACCCAGTAATTCCATTCCTAGTATGTAAAGAACAGAAATGCATACATATATTTACTAGAATACATGCACATGAATGTTTATATGGCACTATTCATAATAGTCCCATGTTGAAAACTACCCAAATGTTCATCCGTAATAGGATGGTAAAATGAAATGTGGTATATTCGTGCCATGAAATATTATACAGTTATGAGAAAGAGCAAACCAAAATTATGCACAACTACATGGATAAACTATAAAGTTGAACAAAACTACAAAGTTGAACAAAAGAACCCAAACACAAAAGAGTACCTGCTGTAAAATTCTATGTATTAGAAGTTAAGATGGCGGCTGCCCTTTGTAGGGGAGCACTGCCTGGACAAAAGGAGGCTTCTGGAGTGCCAGTAATTTTCTGATTTTTGTGCTGCTAACATGCATGTGTTAAAATGAATGGGAAACTGTGAGCTGCACATTTTTTTTTATTTTTTATTTTTTATTTTTCAACGTTTTTATTTATTTTTGGGACAGAGAGAGACAGAGCATGAACGGGGGAGGGGCAGAGAGAGAGGGAGACACAGAATCGGAAACAGGCTCCAGGCTCCGAGCCATCAGCCCAGAGCCTGACGCGGGGCTCGAACTCACGGACTGCGAGATCGTGACCTGGCTGAAGTCGGACGCTTAACCGACTGCGCCACCCAGGCGCCCCTGCACATTTATGATGTAGCCACTTTATGTATGTATGTATGTATGTATGTATGTATGTATGTATGTATGCTTCAATTAAAAGTTTGCTTTTAGGGCTGCCTAGGTGGCTCAGTCGGTTGAGTGTCTGACTCTCGGTTTTGGCTCAGGTCATGAGCTTGCAGTTTCGTGGGTTCAAGCCCCGCATTGGACTCTATGCTGGCAGTACAGAGACTGCTTAGGATTCTCTCTCTCCCTCTCTCTCTGCCCCTCTCCTGCTCACGTTGTCTCTGCCTCTCTCAAAATAAATAAATAAACTTAAAAAAAATTTTTTTTTAAAAAAGTTCACTTTTAAAAAGGAAGATGTGAAGGTAGAAGCAATGTTAGCTTTCTTTCACTGTCTCTCAAGGCTCACCCTGGCCTTTCCTAGGCTTGAGCTGCATTGTATTGGAATCAAAAATTTAATTCCCATGTAATGGGGGTGGTGTCAGGGCCATGACAAGGGTGAGCTGTGAACTTGTAAGAGTTATTGGTGAGAGCTCAAGGCTTACCCCAGAACATTTTAAAGATCACAGGTCAGGTGCTCAGCCTGCATGGAGCCATTAGCCAGGAACTGGAAAGCTGGTATCTTTATTTTCAGATTTGACCTGTCAGGGAGGCAGCTTGGTAGAGAGAGAGCTTGCTTCCTTTTAATTCAACAAACACTCACTGGTCACATGTTATGCTCTGAATCCTGGGTCCTGGGGGTTCTGAGCCAAACCAGACAAGGGCTTTGCCTTGTCTTAGGATATTAGGGCAATGAAACATGTGAACAGGCAACTGCAATGCAGCATGGAAGATGGCATGATAGGATAACCAAAAGGCTGGAGCAAAAAAGAAGAGGGCTGCTAATCCAGAGTAGGGAAATAGAAAAGTGTTTCCAAGGCAATGGGGATTAAGCTGAGAACAAAAGTGTGGGGTGGGCAGCAGTCACCCAGATGAAGGTGGTCGGGGTGAACCAGAATGTTGCAAACCCGTCAAACAGCCTGTGCAAAGGCCCAGAGGTCACAATGAGCAGGGTGCTATCTGAGAATATAAGATGGGTGTGGAGTCAAAAAAAAAAAAAAAAAAAGCTACAGAGAGGCAAGAGATTAGGCTGGTCAGGTCTCAGTAAATTTAGCGCTATTGAAGAATTAGTCTTTTAACCCAGGCTCACATAATTAAATCCTGGATCTACCCTTCCTGGGGTGTATGACCTCGGTCAAGTCTCTTCCGCTTTGGTAGTATGAGAATTTTCTTAGTTTTGCCTTGAGTATCAGCTTTCCCTCCAATGCTTTAAAAAAAATACATGAAGAGGTGACTTATTTTTTTAAGGGCCTGCACATAGTAGGTGCGTGTAGGCAAGGTGGTTGATAGATGGGTGGCCAGGGTTCTGTAGCAAAGGAGGACAGCATCTCAGCCTTATTATTTAGGAACACAAAAGTTGGCTCATACCCACGCCCACCACCATGTGCTGGCAGCTGAGAACACTGCAAAGGCAATAATCAGGATGGAAAATTCCCCTTTCCAAGTTCCCGAAACCTGCAGCCCAAGGTGGCAGCTGGTGGCCTATTATTCCCTGGAGCTGTGGTGAAATGGAAGAGTTCTGTTTGTGCCATTCTAAGCAGGAAAAGTCTGTTTTCTCTCGATGAAGAGGGATAGTTTATGGTTAGAGGGGTATTTCCTTAGGTTTTTGTTTTTTTGTTTTTTGCTTTTGTTTTTCCTGAACTTCTTAGAGATTAAATTATTGCAGTAAAGGGGCAGCAGGAATTCTTTTGACTCAATAAGGTCTGGCTTCCTAGTTCTTCCCTGGAGGGAAATAAAGCATTGAATAATTTATTCATTGCTTGAACACATTTCCAGGGTGCTGCCAGCATCAAGACCAGACCAGGCAGTGAGCTGAAAGATGAGACAGAGAGACTGGTAGTGGAGGTGAGCAGGCAGGCCAGGGAGCTCCCACTATTTGAAGAGAACAGAGACACTGGGCAGCAGGCAGGTCTGGCTTAAGAGGCAGAATTCCAGGGCTTGGAAGGATTGATAGGAGCAAGGGAGGGGGGGCCTGGGGGCAACCAGGGCTCCTACATGAGTCTCACTGGGGAACAAGGCCACCTTAAGGGCAAGGTCAGCCAGATGGAAGGCAGTCCCTAAATATCTATGGAATCAATGAATGCCTAAAGATTGAGACCCATTTATGAGAACTGGAGTTCAAGGCAAGGACTGGATCACACGAAATGATTTACAATAGTAGCCAACAAATATATAACACTTAATATATGCCAAACTCTTCTAAGCTCTTTACACATATTAATCCATTTCCTCCTCACAAGAATCCTGTGAAGTTAGTATTGTTATCATTCCCACTTTATGGAAAAGAAAACTGAGACACAGAGAGCTTAATTAAGTGGTGTGCCTAACATCTCATGAACTGTAAATGGTGGTGTCAGGGATTTAGTCTGGTTCCAGAGACCACTCTTTACCATTAGGCGTGTCGGCCATGTTAGAAGTGGGACAATGATGGGTTGCTTAACTCCTGCAAAATTCTTCCAAACAAGGAAAATCACTGGTGCCAGAATGCTGGGGGCGCTGCAACTGAATTTGAACACAGGGCTTCCGCGGGCTCACCTTTGAGGAACACGTTTGCCCGAAAGCGCTCTTCGTTGTGGGTTATTCTTCAAGCGTGTACCCCCTAGTAGCTACGATTAGCAAATCTAAGACTTGGTCTGCCAGGTTTTTTTTCCTTTTTTTTTTATGCAAGTTTTGGCCCACCAGCTACCAAGATGGGGAGCTGATCTCTTGCTCTGGCTGATGGAAGCATCTGACAGACAACCTCTCAACTGGTGCTCCTGACACGGAAGTGGCGTGAGCCGATTTCCAACTGTTGTGCGTTCAGAACCCAAACTGACGTCACAACTCTGTTAACTTGCTTCCATGATCTGTGGTCCCATGAAATTCCATGTCACTGTGTCAACCTAAATAAGCATTGCAAAGAGTTAGGGTGTTGCTCTACGCAGGGTGCCTAAGCAAGTACTGATGAAGAATAAGACCCATGTAAGTTGGGTTGAAGAGGCATTTTACTGGTTGATTTCCAATGTGAAGCCCAAGAATCCTTGCAAATTGGGAGGATATTTGGCAGGAATGCAGTGGCTGGCAGAAAACACGCAGCAATTTCAGTCATGACCATGAATAGTCAGCCTTATTTGGCATAAACAATTCTTCAGGGTATATTTTCCACTCATTGTTTGGAAAACTTTAAGCACATAAATGCTGTTGGCTCCAGCAGAGTTTTGTGTATATGAATTCTGAGTAACCTTAATAAGATTTTTAGCATAGACGCGTTTCCCCTTCTTGTGATTGTTTTAAGTAGTTACGATTATTTTTTTTAATGGAGAAGATGTTTGTAGCAAGCCCATTGAATAACACATATTGAGTGCTAGCTCTATATCAGACACTGTGGTGGAGCTGGGGACACAGTGATGGTCCCAACCAACTCCAATGCTCTTCTCCAGGGGTGTAGCATGAATCTATGGTAGAAGGTGAGGAAAAGCAAAGAGAACACAGGAAAGAGGAGGTAAGGGAAAGGATCATATAGGAAGTTTGGCCAATGTTATTTCTAATATACACAGTACGCTGAAGATGCTAATTACCATTGCATGCCCCCCAATTGAGGAGAATATGAGAGATTTTTCCATCTTTTATGGATTAAAGGAAGTAAGATGCACTGAACTGAGGTAGACTTTAGAGAGGGTTTAGAGTGTGTCCTATGTGACATTTCCTTGATGTCATTACAAGGGATGCTGTGGACCCCAGGAGTCTTTGAGCTTAACAGCTAGGTGGTTTCCTTATCTCATCCCAGCTTTGCTTCTTGTCTAGGTAGGTGCTGCTCGGGCCTTGTATACTCTGAGGCAAATCCCACCTAAGAATTTTTTTTGTGTGGGCTTGAAGGGGGAGATGGGGAGAGGGGAGAGAAACCAAGTAAAACTGATCTTGATCAACAGAAATTACAGAACACATAAATCTCAAACTCTGTTTACTTCCCTTAGCTTATTTACAAAAACACAAGTCAGTAAATACTAACTTGTAATCAAGATTAGCTGACTAGTTCCATGTGTTTGCCTGGCTGATTGTGAAATGTATGTTGTATTTGTTATTAAGTTCCTTGCTGAGAGGGAAAAGTGTCACAAATGCAAACTCTATTTCCTCACTGTTGGTTGGGCTATCTGCAGTAGGAGGTCTTTTGTAAAGTATCTTTGAATTTTAATGTTTATTTATTTTTGACAGAGACAGAGTGCGAGCGGGGGAGGAGCAGAGAGAGAGAGGGAGACACTGAATCCAAAACAGGCTCGAGGCTCCGAGCCGTCAGCACAGAACCAGATGTGGGGCTTGAACTCACAAACCACCAGATCATGACCTGAGCCAAAGTCGGACACTTAACCGACTGAGCCACCCAGGTGCTCCAAGTATCTTTGAATTTTAAATTTGGGGCTATTCATCTTTGTCAGTATTTAAGTTAGGGATAAGATGAACCTTGAACCCAGCCCTCTCTCCATCTAAGACATGGAGAGAATTTAGAGGCCAGGTGGAAACTTCAGGAAGTTCTCACCAGGTGAGGGTAGCTAATCAGATGAGAGGATATGCCCAAGATTTCAAGATGAGATCAGAGCTAAGTCCTTATTTTAAGGTTCAATGTGGGTGAGAATAATGACAAGTTCAGAAATAAGCACATTTTGGCCAGGTTAACACAGAACTTGCTGTGTATCTGGTACTAAGCAAAAAACCCATCTATGAGTTATCTCATTTAAAAATAATCATGACTAATACTTTGTGAGCTTTCACTAGATGCCAAGCCTTTTTAAAGGGTTTTTAGAATATTAATGCATCTACCCCTACAAGAATCCAGTGATGTAAATTTTGGTTTTACTACATAAAATGGGAGCTCAAAAGGTTAGTTGGTGTCTTTTCCAAGGTCCTAGGTGAATTTATTCCATATGAATAGAGAGGAACTTAGCTTTGAATCCTGGCCCATTTTCAAAACAGCTTCATGAGGTAGGTGCTTTGATCATCCCTGCTTTACAAACGAGCAAACTGAGGCACAGAGAGGTTAAGCAATTTTCATACGGTCCTGTAAGTAAATGTCAGATTCAAGACCCCTAGTGGGATCTGACTTCCAGGTCCATGATGGTTCACACTGTACATGGTATACGTTGCTTTTTAGCAGAGCACCGACCACTGGCCAGTCTTTGGGGCAAGAGAAACCTGACTTAACAGTGTTTCTCACCACAGAAACGCTCTTTCGGCTCTCACAGTGTTCTGATATTTGGTGCTGAGATTCCCTGTTGCAGGAGGAAACTGCTCTCTCCCACCTCCTGCGTTAGCTTCTTTTTCTGGCTTTTAGCCTTCACGTTGAAAACTAGCCCTCTTTCACTGTTTTTTTTTTTTTTTTTTTCTTCTGATGAGCTCACCTTCTGAATACAAAGTGTAAGAGGAAGGCAGAATTAGCCCAGGAGCTGGGTAACCAACCACTCAGGTCTGCAAGCAAGAAATGTTTACCTAAAAGTTCAGTCAATGGACCAAAGATGGAACCAGAGGCTTGAAAAGCAAAGCCAAATGAATCCATGTCCGCTGCAGTAGGGACAAGCGGACAGATGTACAGCTGTCTTCAAAGGTTGCTTAGGGACCCAATAAACCTGAAAAGACTGTGCCCTGAATCTCAATGTGGGTGGGCGGATAAAGGAACACTATTCCTCTTCTTCCTCTTGGTTTTCCCAGGGTGTGCGCAACAAAGCAAATGCAATTTGCATTCAATGACTGAAAGCTACTCACATCTGTAAACACTAACTGTCCCAGTCAGCAAAAGCCTCCAGAAAGCCTCTTAGCCCCATTTTGAGGAGCCAGATGTGAAGAGAAAGCCTTCTGCTTCTCATTGTTCTTTCCACTTGAGCTGCAAGACCCTGGGAAGCTCCATGTGCAGGCAAACATGGCACACGTTGCTCTTAAATTGAACCAAGCTTATTATGTTCGAGAGAGTTTAATTAAACTCTTGCTGGCGGTGGTGAAAAGGGTTAGCTTCCTCTCCAGCCTTTCTTCATGTGTTCCCTACAGGTAGCGCACACTTTTCCCTTCCAATGGAACGTCATTAGGATCACATGAATATACAGAGACCGAAGGACTCCAAGAGGTTCTGGGGGCATTTGACTCACAACTTTTAATTTAATCAATCAACTCAGCGGTACAGTAAAGAGATTACAACCATCCTACTCCCTGATCACAGGCAATCCGCTTTACTGCAGGGTGGCCCTTACTAATCCTTTTTACTAAAAATAAGGCTGGGCTGCTTGTGCTGTGATTTCCTATATCCTTTGTCCTGTTATATGTTTGTTCTTTCGCTCTGAATTTCACCAAGGCTAGGAAAAAGCTGCAAGGATTTCTTTGTACTCATGCTTTACTTCCAGCTCCAAACAGCAGAGTTCTTGCAAATTGGGAGGGAGGTTTGCCAGGACTGTAGTGCCTGGCACAGACCTTTGCAAAAAGCCCCACTCATGATTATAAATAGTTGCCCTTTCTTGGCATAAAGCAATTCTTGAGGGTCTATTTTTCAGCTCTGTTGTTTGGAAAACTTAGGCACATAAACGCCATTAGCTGTAGCAGAGTTTTGTGTGCAAATTCCTGGGTAACCACACACAATGCTGTTGGTTAATGGACTTTGTATATTCCCTCTCCTATAATTTCATAAAGCTTTTCAGAGTTTAGAGTATCTTCATGCAAAGGGAAAATGAAGTCTTTATTGTTAAAGTAGGCATTTCTTGGAATCACCAAACAGGTATCGGCAAAGAGGTTTGAAGGAAATCCTACATGAAAAATGCATGGGTTGGTGTCATACTTAAATGTTAATCACATCCATTTTGCCAGGGGAACTGGTGGCATTAGAGCTTACATAATAACTGATCCATGACTTGCCAATGAATCCAATCTTTATTCCTCCTCAAATCAGTTCCAAACAGGTGGCCATTTAAGCTTCATGAATGAGACACAGGAACCATATGCTCTTTGAACCGCCAACCAGCAGGAGTAAATGGCAAATAAGTTATCAATAAATTAATTTACCTCTATCGTTGGCAATGAGACTTTACCTTGATAGACACAAGGACAGTAATACTTTATATAATATATAATAGTCTATGGTCAATCCAGTGCAGGCATGTCTTATTTAGGAAAGGGTATGCTCAAGAAATAGTCTGTGGACTTCCAGGAGGGAGACAGCGCGAGAGGCCGGAACCTTCCAATTTCAAGTCCCATTTAAATGCCAATAAAATAGTCTGAGGCAAAGGTTTCAGAAATAGCAGTCATAATCATCACTCAAGGAAAGAGGAGTAAAAGGGGGAGAAATGATTTTAAACTATTAAAAATGTTTGGCTGTATGAGAGCAGAACTCTGAATTAAGAACCTGGGTGCAGGGTGAGGTGGGGGTGGGGCCGTGGAAGCAGTAAACTGTGGAATGAAATGAGAATAAACGCAGAAGTCAGAGAATAGTTGCAATCTGTTTTTTAAATACACCTATTTCGGGAGAGCTCATTGTGCGAGGAAGGAGTGTGAAGGAGCAAACAATGATAACACAGGTACAGCGTGCAACGGGGTGCTATAGGGAACTAAACAGAAAAATGCACTAGGAGGAAACATTCAGAGCACAGAGACAGACAGGAAAAGATACAAAAGAAGACAGATCTGAGGAATGGAGCACCCTGGCCAAAACAAAAACAAAACAAAAACCCAAAAAATCCCAAAACCAAAAAAAAAAAAAAACAAACAAAAAAAAAACAAAACAAACCAAAACAAAAAGTGCGAAAGCATTTTTGGATAAATATAATGATTTATTGGAAAATCCTTAAAAGGCTTAGAAAGTCTAAAAATAAGAAAAGAAAACAAATTTAAAAACCGCTGAAAAGATAAATTAACTAAAGTGAAGGAAAAGCAGGTGGGGTTTCAGCCACGACTGAATTTAAGGCAAAAGTTATTAAAGCCAGCTAATTACATTAACTATGCAATGTTGAAAGTCAAAGCTAATAATGAGGATATAATGACCATTATGTCTACAGGTTCCAAAGACACAGCAAAAATAGAAAACAATCTGTTAAAAATCAAGGAGAAATGATAAGTATACAATTTTAGATCAAGGTGTTAAGACCCCATTATCAGAATATGAACAATTAAGAAGAAATGATAAAGTAGTACAGTCTGAAAAAACATAATTAAACTTACCATAATATAGCAGGAAGCATAGATATTGCCAAGAATTAAATGGATTGAAAACTGTAAACAAAAACCCCTGCAAGTTTCTTGCTGTTTCCTGATGAGATGGTGAACTAAGTACCCACTCCACACTCCTCTGAGCTCAACACTGGGAAACTTCAGAAACACAGAGACTGGGACTACCAGAGACATGGAAATAAAGGAGAGATCAAAAGCCATCCTAGAAAATAATCAATATGAATGTGTGCTTGGGTAGAGAGGGACGGTAGAGACCAAAGGAATCTGAGAGCATGCCAGCATTCTTGTTTTGTTCAGGGGAGGACAAATATTGAAATGTTTATGAAATCAATGCAGATAAATCAGCATAAGTATGTGTTTTAAATTAAAGGCGACCACCACAAGCACAACAAAAACAAAAGGAATCAAATAATGTTTAAACCAGCAGAAGAAAATCTAATGTAGGCAATGGAAAGAAAAGAAGTGGTTAAATGAAGAAACAAAAAGAAGTTATAATCAGGAAATATAAAATAAGATGGCAGAAAGATTCTATTATGACAGTAATCATACGTGGGGTAAATGGAATGTAACAAAAACAAATAGAGCCAGAGGGGCCTTGAATGGACCAAGGACGCTCACGTGCCATAAAATAAATAACGTATCCTTTGGCACGTTGGAATAAGATGCCATAAGATGGAATAAGAAAAAAGTCTTTCTCAAGTAAACATATATGAGGCCATGAAAAAAACAAACAGAACAAATTCTGTAAATACAAAAGCAGAAATATTCTATTACCTACTCTCTTACCAAAATAAAGAAACTTCGATGAAAAAGTGATCCAGAATGAAACCCAACCAGCACATGGAGATAGAAGCTGCTCTGTCTTAGCCTGGTCTCCAGGCTGAGCCCCCCTCAGAATTTATAACCGTTAAGTCTGAAATGTGGCATCACCCCATCGTTTTATAGCTTTTGTGTTATTCTAAAGAGGCCCGATTCTTTGCTTGTTGTCTGTTTTTCTGGATGCATTTAGGGTTGTTCCTATTCCCATTATTCTAATATTTCACGATGTTATGCTTTCCATTCATTGTGCTGAACACTTGGCTCCTGAGGCTATTCCTGTGTTCCGTGCAATTAGTTGTCTTGGTTCTTATGTGTCGCCCTCTCTGGGGGTACTGGCTCCATCCTTCTTTGCTCTGCTGACGGTTGCCACTAGTCCAGCTTCCCAGATTTTGGCAGTATCTCTTGTATGGTGTATGTATTCTTTCCTCTTTTCTTGTCTTTGTGAGTTTATTTATTTTTTATTCACCTAGTGCTATCTTTACGGAATCTAAGGAAAGATCATAAATTAATGTTTGCATTCAACCTGCCACGTTTAGCTGGAAGACCAGACTAACTGACTTTCCTTCCCTATTCCCAGTGCAGAAAACAGCGAGTTGTTGCAGTAAGACTTCCCAGACAGATGGAGGGAAGAGAGGAGAAAAAGGGGGAAAGAAGCTATTTATTCCTTTCTCTTTTGCCCCATCGTTCACTGAAACTGTGTATCATTACACGTGTACTTGGTACCAAATTCTAATTCCTGGTGACGTACTCTATTCATACTCAGCCTGGTGGTCGCTCCACTGGGGGGCGCTGATGGGCTTAGAGAGGGATTTCCCTGTGATGGTAGGAAGGAGTGGGATTATTTGTTAAATGTTTCATTTTGCTTCTGAAGTTAGATCTAGAGGAGACCTATGGTCCACCTATGACTCATCACCGTTCTAGACACTGAGCCGTGGAAACCCACAAATCGTCTTATTCATAAATGGGAAGAAACTGAGCAAGCTAAATATTATAAAGCTAACAATTCTTCCAAAAGTAATTTAGGGATTCAGTGCAATCCCATTTAAAATTCTGACAGAATCCTTTACAGAATTTGATAAAATGATTTCACAATCACTTATAAAAATAGACAATAACACTGAAGAATATTTTAAGAAGAAAGAGTACTTCTACTTCCAAGCCAGAAACCTGGCTCATCAGTTTTGATGTTTTCCTCTGTCACTCCTCCACATTGAATCCATGACAGAATCTACCTCTAAAAGATATCTCAAGTCCATTCATTCATTCTATCACATGTCTGCTGCCTTAGTCTGAGCTAGCACCATCACTGTAATATCCTCCTAATTCACCTTCCCAAAAGCCACCAGCACCATTTAATCTGCTCCCCACTTAGCAGCCACATAGGGTCCTCTCTCTCCTGCCCCAGCCTCTTCAGTGCCTTCTCATTGTTCATCTCCCTCCACTCTCTTCCTTGCTCATAACTGCTTCCCCTTCCTTTTCTCCTTCCTTCCTTCCTTCCTTCCTTCCTTCCTTCCTTCCTTCCTCCCTCCCTCCCTCCCTCCCTCCCTTCCTTCTTCTTTAGAGGCTTTCAGTGTGCCAGACAATGAGATAGGTCCTGGAGAGACAATGAGCAAAATCAGACTTGATTCCTGTCAATGCCCTAGTGGTTTTAAAGGCAAATACAATAGGCATGAAGAAAGATTCCAGTATGTTATTAATTAAACCAATGCCAATTTAAGATAATAAGATCAATCTGTTATAACCATTAATTGGCAAAACACAAACGGAAAATGTTTAGTTAAATGCCGAGGAGGCCGGGGAGAAAGAGCTATATTTACTCACTATTGGTTACATGGTGAACTGATACAAACGTTTTGGAGAAGAATCCAGCAAAATGTCTCAAGAGTCAAAAAAAGTCCATATCCTTTGATCTGGTAGTCTTACTCTTGGGAAATTATTTCAAGGAAATGATTCAAAGAAAGGAGGAAGGGTGGAAGAAGACTTTATTACATTTTTTCTTTTTTTCTTTCTTTCTTTTTTATTGTAGTGCTTTCTATGTTAGCAAAAAATCCTGACATCACCTAGATGTTCAGTAAAATGACAGTTAGATAAGTGGTTTAGAGCAAGCTGATGTAACAAATTAGAACTATGGAAACCAAACCAAATGCACAAAGTAGGATGCAATGTTTCCAAATGTGAAACCCTGTATGTGGATGAACATAGGAAGAAATGAGAGTAGTTGCCAAAGGTTGGAGTGGTGTTCTTTGATGTGATTAGATTTAGTAACTAAGAATTTTTAAGTAACATGACCCAATGGAAAATATGGCTGAGTTTCATTGTGAAATTAACTTTGATTCTGTAGAGTATATTTCCCAGTGGCCAAGTTCATATTTTAGGCAATGTGTCGTTAAATGAAAAAAAAATTAATTGGCTCCTGGAAAAAAATGTTCTTTTCATCAATACGTATTTGTTAAGCAGTGTTAGAACCGATACCATATCAAAAATGGGGGAAGTTATGCTGTTTACATTGTCAAGGGACATTACAGAGTCTCTACAGGGTGGAGGCATTTGTCAAAGAACCTAGGAGCTGTGTTTAGAGCAAGGGAGCAAAGAGAATCAGCATCTGTTAGGCGCCTCTCGATCCCCTGGCCAAGAATGAACATGGCTCCAACCCCTTTGGACATCCCTGAGGTTACCCTGTCCGGTCACCATGTTCCTATAAAAGACACAACCTCCTGGAAAGCTTCTGGGCACTGCTGACGACAGACATTGGTAGGCTGGGGGGTGGGTGGGGCTTGCACTTCTCCCAACACTCCAGGGTTCTGGAACTCTGTCCAGGGTCAGTGAATCCAGACCTTCTGTTTCTGACTTCTCAGTTAGGATCTCTACAGAGTAGGTCTTTGTACAGTAGGGCAAAGCTGTTTGGAATTTGGTATCCGTTGAGTCCACGTTGGTACAGCAGATGCTTAAAAGATGCTTTGTGTATAAGGCATTTAATTTCACTGCAGAAGAGAGAAGACAGCCTTGCAACAGCCCCCAGAAGAGGCAAAAGGGAATCAAGAGATCTGAGCTTTGATTTTGTTTCTGAAACTCTCCGGCTATGTGATCTGAGCCCTTAACTTTCTGCTTCAGGTGTTTTTTTTTTTTTTTTTTTTCTTCCACTGATAAAATTAGGAGGTAAAACTTGCATGATTCAGCCTTAAAATGGATTTCTAGGTACTACCCAGTTGGGGGTATTTTAAAAGGATTTTGCCATTTCCAGATGGCCAGCAGAGATTTATGGCATCACAATAGAGAGGGAATGTCAGAAGTCACTGGGGCCGTCCATCCCCTTGCCCTTCCTTATTTCACCTCACCTAGCCTCTCCCGGGGTGGGGTGGGGTGTCATGAATGCAGAGTACTTGGTTCTCTAAGAAGTGGAACCCCAGAAACAGCATTTGGAACAAACCATCTTGTATAGTGGTTGAGAAGATGGTACAAAACACAAGGGCATTGCCCAATCCTCTTGTAGAGCCTGATGCGAATTCTCAAGGGCAAGTTACCCCAAACTGAAGGTCAGACACCCTAGGTTGCTCTGTTACCCTATCGCGGAGGCTCTCAAAGTGTGGCCTCCAGGCCTCTGGGCACCCTGAGGCCCCTGCAGGGGATCTGTGAGGTGCAAACTCTTTTCATAGGAATACGAAGACATTTGCCTCTTGCAACATGTTGACATTCACCCTGATGGTGCAAAAGTGGTGCTGAACGAAACTGCTGTCACTTAGTGCCAATCAAGGCAGTGGCCTCGACCTGTCAGCAGTGTGCTCCTCAACGCAAGGACCCACAGCAAACCGTTTAAAGAGACAGCTTCACTGAAGAATGTTTTAGATGAAACACTACAAGTTATTAATTTTATGAAACCTCTGTACCTTCTGAGTACACATTGTTTTCCTATTCCATGTGACTAAAAGGGAAACCGTGCATAAAGCACTTGCATAGATACCCAGGTGCTGTGATTGTCTTGTGTAAATAAACGCTCTTCTGCATTTCTGGAGGTCACTGGACACGTTTATTTTCCTAAACATCACTTTTACTTGAAAGAACAAGTGACAGGGGTGCCTGGGTGGCTCAGTCGGTTGGGCGTCCGACTTCGGCCCAGGTCATGATCTCGCAGTCCGTGATTTCGAACCCCGCATCGGGCTCTGTGCTGACAGCTCAGAGCCTGGAGCCTGCTTCAGATTGTGTGTCTCCCTCTCTCTCTGCCCTTCCTTTGCTCACACTCTGTCTCTCTCTCTCTCTCAAGAATAAATAAACATTAAAAAAATTTTAATAAAAAAAAAGAAAGAACAAGTGACAGACAAATTATGGTTATTCAGACTGGAGAATGTGGCAGACGTGTTCTCAAAAATGAAGTGAGCCTGTCATTTCAAGGAAAACAACTGACAGTATCTGTTGCCAACGATAAAATTTGAACTTTCAAGCAAACCTTAGAATTTTGGAAAACTTGTGTCTGTTACTATGAATTTGATAGCTTTCCAATACTTCAGCACTTTTCTGAAAGTGATATTAATGAATGCAATTTTTGAGACTGTACAATGCAATGTCTCAACATCTGGACCATCGGCATAACTCAGTAAGCCAAGGTTTTTTCAATGACCAACGTATGATGTTACAAAATCATTCGCTTGTAAAAGATCCTTCCAAAGTGCAAAGCAATGTATTTTAATATAACAGAGTACAAGTTCACTGATAGTTTTTCATATTCTACACTGTAATTATCCTTTAAGAGAGGAGGAGTGTTGGAGGCCTGTGGGGCTCAGTCAGTTAAGTGTCAGACTTCAGCTCAGGACATGATCTTGTGGTTCACGAGTTTGAGCCCCGCGTTGGACTCTATGCTGTCAACACGGAACCCGCTTCCGGATCTTCTGTCCCCCCCTCTCTCTCTGCCCCTCCCTGCTTGTGTTCTCTCTCTTTCAAAAATAAATAAAGATTAAAAAAAAAAAAAGAAACTACCATTTGTAGAGTTTTGGTGTAGTACCAAAGAAGATTATCTGTAATTAATGAAAAAGTTATTAAAATATTCTTCCCTTTTCCAATTACATATTTGGGTGAGATAGAATTTTCCTCATATACTTCAACCAAGAAACATAACACAACAGGGAGAATGCAGAGGCAGATATGACACTCTAGGTGTCTTCGAATTAAGCAAGGTATTAAAGAGATTTGCAAAAATGTGAAACAATGATGCTCTTTCACTAAATTTCTTTTGTTTTAGATAATATAGCTATTTTCATGAAATATGTTAACACGTAATGAGTTTATTATTGGTAATTCATTATATGTTATGTTTTAAATTCATTAATAAGTAATATTTTTAAACTTGTTTTAATTTTTGATTTGGTGAATATTGCAAAATACCCATATAAGCAAAAGGCTACTGAAGTTCTCAATAATTTTTAAGCATGTAAAAAGCATCTTGAAATGAAAAAGCTTGGGAATTGCTGCTCTGAGATCATTGTGGAGAAAGGGATATTTTGGATGAGTAATTAATAAAGAAAAGGGAGACTTGATAACTATCAGTTTCTACTATTGTTGGGAAGCATCATGGCTTAATTGGGCTTAATGGCAAGGGTGGATTAATCAAGACAAAATCATCCTGGAGCAGCCAAAGGGAAATCATCTGTTACCTAAGATTAGTAGAAATCACTTTGCCAGCATTGAATTTTCAAAGTCCTTATTAGACCCTCTCTGTGCCCTTTCGATTGGCTCCAATCCTCTGAGTATACAAGTCCATCCTGTCCCTCCAAGGAAGGTCTGGCCTACAATTCCTCATCAGTGTTGGCCATAGTGACTAGATGTGGGCTAGAAACCTGCCTCCCAGGTCATAGTGGATGCTACTGAGTTCAGCAATCAGCACACAGTACTTGGGAAGCCACTCCCAAGGCACTAAATGGAAGACGAGAATGTCATGGTTTTATTCCTGAAGGACTTCTCTCTGTGATGGAGAAGACTCCTGAAGAAATAATCACAGTCTGATGTGATCACACTCCTCTGTACATAGTGACGAAATTTTTCCAACCAAAAATTAAGACACGCTGACATGTGACACTGGAACAATCCTGAGGGATCTAGAACACATGTCTGCTTTATTTATTAAGAAACTCCCAACAACTTCACTGAAACCTGATATAGATTTGTACTTGATTTGGCCCGAAGACCCACAAACAATGGTCTGTGCCTTTTTTTTTTTTTGTATTTGTTTTTGTTTGTTTGAATTCTGGGAAATAACAGCGTCAGACTAGAAAAGAACAAGAAGCTCCTTAGGATTACGAAAGATAAGTGATGGGCCCTTAACATTTTATTTCCTCTGGGCTGGCACTGGAGGACATTTTTATCCTTCATATTTGTTCCAAGTGGTTTCTTCCCCGCCAGGCAGATTCCAACTTTGTTCACGCAGGTCTCCCACACCAGCTGAAGCAGATCAAGCTGCATCCCAGAGTGAGAAGAAGAAACTAGTGAGGAGCTTCTAAGATCCCAAGTCCTGATTACATGCGGGTAAAGTTAAACAATAGGTCTTTTGATCTGCCAAGTACCCGCTGGGTGGGCTGCTTGGGAAGCACGGAGGCTCTGGTCTGGAGCAGGTCTACTTAAGTCCCAACCGCGGACCCTTTGCTCCCCGTCTTTAGGGGCTGACTTCAGTCCCTCCTTTGAATCTCTTTCTTCCAGTCTCACTCATTTTGCCCAGCTGTGGCAACTCCAGAGCGAAATGAACAATAAAACAGACAATGAACAGAAAAATCATGCTCAGTGCCACCCACTGAGCCACACCAACATCCTGCCACCCACAGTTGGCGAGAATGAGCGTCACTGGGTCTTAAAGACAGAGTCCAATTGAGAGGCAGGACAAGGAGGCCAACAACCCCTTTTCAAATTTTGGGTCCGCTACTAACTTACATCTGATTGTGGGCAAGTCATGACATCTCTCTGATATCCAGTGAGCTCATCCACAAAAACAGGTTATTCTGAGGGTTAAATGACGTGACATATGTAACAACGCTCGGCACACAGCAGGTCCACTATTCGTTGTTAGAATTTTCACAGTTTTGTGTGTGATTATCCAATTAGTGTCTGTCTCCCCACTAATCTCTGAGTTGCACGAGAATGTGGGTCATGTCTCTTTTAGTTCACCAGAATATCGCTAGAGCTTAGCACAGTGCCCGGCACATGCTAGGCATTTGTTGAGACAATGACAAGAGAAAAGGGAGTTGGTAGGGTCCTGCATAAGGATCTACTCCAAAATGGCAAGTTTGGGGCCTCCTGACAACTCTCATGGATTGCTTTTTGCTCTCTGGAGCATGGTGTCATGAGGCATTCTAGGGTGGTATCTGGAATCAGTAGAGAAAGGGTGTGCAGATAGACCACCATTATGGTTGAGGATGCCGAACGTTTGTTGACCTTGATCTGTGGAGTCAAGAGCAGGCCCCTTTTGCCAGCTATTCCCAGCACATATAGATCTATTGTATAATTCGTGGAGAAAGCCACTTTGCGGGGACTGATGTTACCAAATGCTTGACCTGAAGATAAGCAGCATGACCTTAGGAATATTTTTTTAAATCACAGATCAGAACAACGCTATGCAAAGAAGCAAAAAGCATAACAGTATTATCGGCTAGCCTCAATGAATTCACTTTGTGGGAATGTGCATTTCATGAGTCAGTTGGTAAAAGCGAGCAGACCTGACACACTTTGGCTGGTGTATCCCACAGCCAGACAGAACTTCACCACACACCTTCCCCCAATCCATAAAGTAGCTACTCTACTCACGAGGGTAATCCTTTGGGTGCGTCTTCTCGGACCAGTTCCCATAAAATGTGAGTCTGTACTTGGCGGTTCCACAGGCGCAGCAGTCTAGAATTGGTTTGTCTGTCACCCCATCAAACATGGAATCTGAAACAGTTAGGAGAGTCACTAAGTTAGGAAGCAAATACGGGTCACTTATAAGGCAGTGCCATCTTGTCTTGTCCTGTCCTTCATACTTGGGAAAAGAAGATAAGGTGCAGTTTTCACTGATTAATAACACTCTGAACCAGGCCAGTACTTGGGTTTATAAAGGATTTTTATATACCTCTAAGGATAGTAATTATATTTTACAAATAAAAAAGACTCAGAACTTTTGCTCTAACAATGTGAGGAGACCTGTGGGGCCAATAAGGCAGAATATTTGGGAAACCAGGGATGAAACTTTCTCAGTTATCCTTTCTTCCCACAATACAATTTTTCCACTAAATTTTAAGAGGAATATGCACGTGTGTGTTTTCTCTAAGAAATGTTTGCTGGGGTCAAATTGCCAGGACCAGAAGGAGCAGCTTTGCAGAAGAGCAATGAGAACAAGTAGAGAGACATAAAAGATTGCTGGAAATTATTTTTTAAAATGCATATATAGTCACATCCCTTCTTACCAAGCTTTCAGAGACTTAGGAAGGGTGGGGTTTAGGAAAATGTTCGTAAGTTCAGGTTTACTTCTGAGCATAGAGGCAGCCAGGAAAAACTTAACAAGATTCCCTCTCTGCCTCCATTTTTATCTGTGAATAGCTGATAAGTGGGGAAAGAGAGATTACGTGAATAAATTCAGTGATAAATTCAAGCCCACATCCCTAACCGTGCATTGTTGCTTTTGGTCTGTTCTACTTCTTGCAAGACGAAAACAATGACTACAGATGCAACTTGCTTCAACTGCTTTTTCTTCAGTTTCTCTAGTGGTATTAACATAAAGGTTCCTTTGGCAAGTTGGACATTTTTTCGTCAATATTATATAAAGAGCAATGACAGTATAAAAATCTTTTTGAGCGCCAGGAAGAGCACTGTACAAGTCTTCCTTGTGGAATTCACTGGGTTCATTGGTTTGAACACAGAAAATCAGTGATGGGTAGAAGAAGTGAACTCTGGGTTCTAGGATGGAGATGAAAGCATGAAATATTATAATAATCACTACATTGTAGAGAGTCCTTGTATGTCTGTACATTGTCTTATTTCATCCTAGCAACCCTAGGAGGTAAGTACTCTAGTTAACACCCTTTTGCAGATCAGTAAACTGTTAGGTAACCAGCCCAAAGTCACAGGGATAGGAGGTGTTTCAGGCAGAACCGGAGCTCAGGTCTTTTGGAGTCCAGAGCCCATGCTCTTAATCTTTGTACTGTATCACTCCCGGAAGGACCTTCTGCTGGACATGTCTGCGTAAGTTATCAATGAGAGTAATTTGTGTGTGTGTGTATGTGTGTGTGTGTGTGTTTCTCTTTATGCTTTTTCAAGTAAAGAAGGGTGCATTTAAAAAATGACCTGCCTTTATAGCTTCAGGATTTCTAAACTGCACCAAAGAAGAGGTCTGAAACCACCCAAAATAGAAATCACTGTTTGGCTATTTTTGTTTGGAAGAGGGCAGTGCATTGTCTGTGCTTAGGAGCAGACTCTCCATTGCTTAATGCACATGAAACCTAGGTACGATTCCTAGGTGAGCCAGTTTGATAGTTAAGGGACAATTCTTTTTGCATACATTTCCAGAAAGGTAGCAGAAGTTAGTAACTCCTAAGACTTTTTCTTCTTACATTTCCATTATTATGACCAACTATGTTGTAAAAAAACTAAATTTAGTTTTGAAAAAGGGATTCCAAGCTAAGAGATAGATGCTGGGGTTATAATTGTAGCTACCAGGCACTATTAAATGAGGGAGAAATCTCTCAAAAGACCAAAATAAGGCCAATGGGTAGCTTTACCTGATCAAAAGGGCTTTCAGATATAGACGGTATAGTAAACTTAAAGATATATCCAAGAGTTCAGGGGAATACACTCATAATAAACCTCTTGGAGTTCCAAAGGAAAATTAGCTTCCATTAAAAAAAATAAAGTTTGGGGTGCCTGGGTGGCTCAGTTGGTTGGGCATCTGACTTTGGTTCAGGTTGTGATCTCGCAGCTCATGGGTTCGAGCCCCCGTTGGGCTCTGTGCTGACAGCTCAGAGCCTGGAGCCTGCTTTGGATTCTGTGTCTCCTCTCTCTCTGCCTCTCCCCTGCTCACGCTCTGTCTCTGTCTCTGTCTTTCTCTGCCTCTCAAAAATAAACATTAAACAATTAAAAAAATAAATTTCTAAGTTTGAAACTAAAAACAGACATACTGTTTCCTATGAGGAAAAGCCAATTGAAAATGAACCGGGTTTTCAAAGGGCAGTGAGAACAAGCGTCAACTCACCCCTCTTCTGCTAACCACAGCCAGCCTCACCCAATATCGATGACTTCCTGCAATGTTGATCTCCTGAGCTGCCCCCTCTCCCATTTCTACCCTCCATCCATCAGCCTCCTTTTTAGCTCTCCCCTTAGTCTGTCTTTTCTCCTTATCCCTTTTCTCCCACAGTTTCCTCCCTTCTGTGAGTTCCCTCCCTGTCTCTCTCCATCGTTTGTGACATGGTATTAAAGTGAGCATGTGCATGCATGTGGTTATTATAGGTCACCTTTTTGAATATTTTATGTTTCTCTGTTCCTAATTGTAAGTAACTTAATGTTTTATGTTTCTTTTAAAAAATAATGATTGCCAGTGCCTTTTATCTTCGCTGTTGTTAATTTTTCCCCCATGGATGAACAGCTTCAACTGAGAAAAAATAACAGACACTAGTTTCTTTCCCCCCCCTTCCTTGATGGATTTGATTTGTCTTACCAAGCAAGAAAGAATGTAAAGACCTTAATGAAAGAGCTGGAGATAATTAAGTAGGCATACACAGTTAAGAGAAATCCCTTTGCTCTCTGCTTATAAATTAAAGACTTTCTTAATGTGATCTGCTTTGCTAATTGTTGGATTTCCTCATAGGTCTGCTGCCTCAGGTGGGGTCGGTGGGGGGGATTGTCCACAACTGCATGTAATGATCCTTCAGCCCAGGGCCTGCAGGACCTTTATTTTTTGTCCACCAAGGTGCTGATGGAAAACGGTTTCTTTATACATATGCACGTTTCGTCATTTCGATAGGATCTCTGCTTCACAAGTGATAACCAATAGAGACTTGCACACCATTGGATTGACACTGTAACTGCAGAACTTAGCATATTTGTATGGCTTCACACAACATCAGGGCTGAGGCTTTGGCAAGTGCACGGTAGTTAATGATTGCTGTCAGTATGCGAGGGTGACAGAGAAGTGTTTCCTAAGAACCCTCAATTCTGAGAAATAAGTCTGTCCTCTGAATGTCAAACTAACAAAATCATACCACAGTGGCTGTGATTAGCCATCTGTGGGTGTAGACCAAGAGGTGGCTTGTAAATGTGTGATCCAGAACACCCTAACTCTAACCCACAGGACCTTGGTGTCATCTCATAGAGACGGGGCAGGAATGGGATTGGTCCTTTATGAACCAAAGGACTTGACAGTCAAGGTGTCCTCTGTTCGGAAAAAGGCTGAGTGACCCTATGGACAATTAAATATGAAAGGGAAAGTCCCCGAAGCCGTGTGTGGAAATGTCCACC
This sequence comes from Lynx rufus, assembly GCF_022079265.1. Lineage (NCBI taxonomy): Eukaryota > Metazoa > Chordata > Mammalia > Carnivora > Felidae > Lynx > Lynx rufus. Next base: position 70,485,252 of record NW_025814897.1, on the reverse strand, counting down.
TGGAAGCTGACCAGGGACCTCGGGTTCCAGTTCTCTGGCCCCTATGACAGGTATGTCTCCACTGCAAAGCATCCAATTCTCTCCCTTTGCTTTTTTCATGCTTTCTGAACCATCTTCCACATAGGACCTAGTTTCTGCTCTAGCTCATGCATAGGGAGCTATGCTTTGGTACACTTTGATCTACCAAAGGCAATAATGAATTGAGACACGGTCCCTTCAATGGAAAGGCAGTGGTTAAGAGCACTGGCTCTAAGGTCCAAACTCTGCCCTTGACCACTAGCTGTATGATTCTAAGTGAGCTTTTAAAACTTTTTGTGTCTCAGGCTTCTCATCTATAAAATGGGGATGATATATTTGTGCAGATCACATGAGCAAGGCATGTGAAGTGCTTAGAATAGTGCCCGGCATATAGCAAGCACTTGAAAAATATTAGCTATTATTATTATTATTTTCCCAGAATACCTTTATCAACCTTTTTTTTTCTTAGTAGCTTATGATTTGCCAGAATTTGAGAAAATCATTTCTTTGCAAAATGCCCATTGCTCTAGATGCAAATAAAAATTCTGCAAAAATGAATAGAAATGAGACAGTCAAGCTGTATAATCGTAGAACATTTTCTATTTTTATTTAGTTCTCTAATGACTTCTAAACACATTCAGATATTTAAGGTCTTAATTTTTTATGACAGATTAATAAACAAGCATCGGATACAGATAACAATAGCTAACACTTATATATATAGCACTTACTATGTGCCAAAGACGCTGTGCTTATATACATATATTAAGTCAGATAACTAGGAAGGGCAGAGGCAGGATTCAAACCCAGGCTGGATAAGAATCCAGGCCTCTCCTCTGACCTCGCCATCTACTTGATCTCTATGAGCTTTGTTAGAATGCCTTCAACCCAAGGAGAGGGCATCAATAAGCTTGCAAATCAATGGACCATATCCTTGACTGTGGTAGAATCATAAGGTCAATGCTCCCTTGGCAACCCCATCTCCTGCTTGTCTTTCTTGGAGAAAATCCACCCCCCCCCATACTGCCCAGGTGCCACACAAGTTCTTCTAGAGATTATTCCAGAGAATCATTACAGGCATCTTAAAGGTACACAATTGTGCATTTCTTAATTAAATCCTGTGAATTATTCCAAGAAACCTCTTTAGAATAATCACTGTTTCACAAAAATAAGAAGACGACACCAATATAAGGTACATTATCTCCTACCCAGGGAATCAAGCTGAGTAATTAGAACTTAAGGCAGATCCAATTATCCACAGAACACAGCCAGATTAAAAATTAGTGCTACGTGAGGAAGCTGAACCTGGAGAAACTCAGCACAATCAGCTAATTCCTGCCACTGGACGGTTGCACTGAATGAGCCACCTTCCGTTTACCTGGCCCTCCTCCACTTGCAGTTCTTACCTTGTTCACAGAGTTTCTTGGTCAGAGAGCCCTCATCTTGAAAATAAATGATGCGTTTCTGCACAATGCTGGCCCTGTTGGAAGAAAAGCACAATGGTGAGGAGAGCAGGTTTGAGGCATGTCAGATCCTTGCCTGGCCACCTATGGCTGTGTGGCTTTGGGTGAGTGTCCCCAACTCTCTGTGCCTCAGTGTCTCCACTGAAAAATTTTCATTAATAATAATGCATACCTTGTGGGGTTGCTCTGAGAATGAAATCCAAAAAATGCATGTCAGGAGCACAGAACATACTTAGAAGCCACTCCATAAATGTTAGTTATTGTGTTGTCAGTGGTGGTGCTAATATTAAAAGAACTAATGGCATTTTCAGTAACTTTTCTCAATGGCTCATTTTATTCTAGTTTTGTATCAAATGATGGAAGCCATTTATAGATCAACCAAATTCAAATCAGAAAAGCATGTCAAATCCCTTTCCTGAAGGGGAAAAAAAAGAATTTAAAAATACATTTTGATGTGTTCCGAAAATGTCATTCTCTATCTTTCCTGAAAGTCTAGACGACACTGTCTCCTACATTCTGAACAAAGACAATTTCAGCTGTTACGTTTCTCTCTTAAACATGTCAAACACAGGATCTTAGAATTTGGAAAGAATATCTGGAGGTTGAAAAATTACTTGTGGCCAGTACGTATTTTCTCCTTAACCTAGGACTGCACAGACATAGTACTTCTCCTTTAACCCACTCTGCTGTATATTTTCAGCTGGCCGTGCAGACGTCGAATCCTGAAACCCAGCGTCCCTGTAACGTGAAGTCTACAATACTTGACGATGAAACAGTGCCAGTGGGTCTTGGCCCTTTGTACTGATTTTCTTCAGAAACGCTACTCAATCAAAACATAATTTTTTTACTGTGATTTGCCCTACTTAACAGAGAAAGGGATCATCAGCTCCACTACAGCAAGGCACACTGAGGGAGTGATACAGTCACATGATCTGCTTGTGTCACGTGATCGCAGAGCCAGGCATGGGGCCCTGTATGCACGGCTCTGCAGAGTAGGGAGGCGGTTTTCTCGACGGCATGGGCCTAGGCCAAGATTACTTTCCAAAGAAACATCTACTCTACACCCGGTCTTGCACAAAAGAATAAAATTCAGAGCAGCCTACATATGTCTTTTATAGCCTTTCCTTACCCAAGAGAGACGAGATGTTGAAATAAATGAATGAAATCTGCTTCCCGTCTCCACAAAGCTACTTTGATCATTTATCCATTCTGTTGACCATCAAGCAGCAAGCTTCCTCAGGCCAAGAAAACTCTCTTGAGAATACTCATCCCAAAGCCAAATAACAAAGTCTTTTGTTAGTCAGAGCATCCCATTATCTATCACTTTAGAGTGTACTTTCCACCAGGAAGTACCTCAGAGAACACTGTAAAGGGCAAGGGAAGTAGCCCAGGCCTGGCATTCTTGCTTCAGCTAAAGGCTTCATCCTCTTTCCTACCAAAGCAGCCTCCTCCCCCATTTGTCTTCCTGTTGTATTTATTGGTATATTTTCAACAGATAGTCGTTGGAAGCCTGCATGGTAGCCAGACACTGGCCAGGGACACTGTCATGAACAAGACAGGTGGGGCGGCTTCCCATTCTCAAAGTTGACAGCAGAGTGGAGAGAAAGCACGAGACAGCTAAATCTGCAGCTAAGCATTTAACATGACCACGATTGAGTGCTGAACGGAGAAGTCTCCAGGGTGTGGGAGAGTGTAATACAGGGGATCCCCACCAAGCCAGGAAAGATTCTCTGCAGAAAAGAAGGCTTAGATTGGAAAGAGTAGGAGGTCAATAGGGCAAGTGGGAGGGAGAAATAAAGGAGAGGACATCCTTTAAAGATCCTTGAGGTGGGAGGGTCATGGCTCATGACCAGTGGTAGGTCAGGGAGGTAGTGTGAGATGAGCCGGGGAGGTGCACAGGGCCACATCACCCCGTGTCTGCAGGGGGATGGCATTTTACACCAAGCTTGATGAGATGTCTTTGATAAGTGTCTTTGATAAGAGGAATGATATAATCAGATGTGCTCTTTTAAAAAGAGCACTTGGGCCATAGAGTAAAAATGAGTTGGTATGTGGTTGCAGTGTAGAGTTCCCAAGCAAATTAAATTTTACTTCAATAAAATTCCCTTGCTAAAGTGGTTCGAAAACCCTTGATCTATAGGATAAAATACAAAATTACCATTGTATTCAAGGCTTTTCACAAAATTTCCCCCAAACACCCCTCTGGCTTTGTTTGTTGCCATTTTGTATCATGGTCACTGGGTTTCAGAGTTTGAGAAGTTTATTCCCATTGCCTGAACACCTCTTCTACTCTACTGGGCCCTTGCTGATGCTGTTTCCTTTCCCAGAATCTCCCCAAACATGCCTTTGCTAGCTAGCATCTGTAACAAATCCTTGGAATCTTCTCATAGGCAAAAGCCTATGATCATGCTTAGAAAAATTAAATCACCCCAAATTTTCAAAAGTATCATTGTAAAAGTGTTGGGGGCCAGGAAGAGAAAATATGTATTTCCTACAAGATGTTTTCATTTCCTTCATGCCTTGTTTTATGAAGTCTACAACAGCTTACCCACTCTTTTTGATAATAGTTGTAATTTCTGAGTCCTTCCTATGTGCCAGTCACTGTGCTAGGGAAGCCTTTTATGTACATTACCTTATACATCTTATGTTTTGCATATATTACAGCTCTTCAAATTCCTTCCTTATCCAAAACCCTGGGTTGGATGCATTTCTGAATTCAGAGTTTTTCAGGTATTATTAGAAAGTTAAGATGATAATATACCATTAACATCCCCATAACAGTTTTGGTCAAGTTTAGCAAACATATCAAAATGCTCTTATTTTTAGAACAATTCAGTTGAGAATTTGTACCCATTTTCTCCTTCACAGGTGAGGATGGCTGAGTGAAGGGGGGGTTAAGTAACATGTCCACAGTCTTGAAGTTTCCCCTGTCTACCTCCAAAGCTCATGGCCTGTGCTATACCCAGCATGGTTGTAAGGGATTAAAGATAATTACATATAAAAAGTACACTTGGCATGTGAGTTGAAATGTATTATGAAATGAGGCCTGTTTCATCCATTTTAGCATCTCATGGAACATACCATGAAGAACTGAGACTTTGATGGCCTCCCTGGAGCCTGGGTCATGATCAGCTGAAGTTCTCCATGAAGACTGAGCATACATTTCCATGCCTATACGTGGCCAAACCTCTGTATCCTGCCCTTTGGATTTCAAACTCTGTGCAGATCAAATGTGGGATACAAGGCTTATTCTGATCTGGACTCATCTTTATCTAATCCCTCCTGAGCACTCTGTCCAAGCCATATCCTATATTTGTCTTCAAAATCTCATGCCCCTGGGCCTCTGTCTATGGGACTCCTCAAGACACATGTGAGCGCACACACACACACACACACACTTCAGTTACGCAGAACTCATACCCTACTAAGATTGATTTCTTGACTGGCTACTTGGTTGGGTGCTCTTCTATGAGAGCCATAGCCTCTTGAGTTTCTCCTACCACAGCACTTATTATTAACTTATACTGTAACTGCCTATTTACTTTTCTATCTCCTGTGCTAGTTTATAAGCTTCTTGAGAGCAGGAACTGTATCTTACTTCCATTGATGTTAGTATTGTTGCTGTACTGGAATTCAAGAAGGAACGAGTTTGGGGAAAAGAAGAGAATTTGAGATTGAGTGATCTGTAGGGCATGATGGTGGTCTGTCTAGTGGGTAATTAGACATAGGGACCTGTGACTCAGGAGAGATGTGAGGGGTGGGGAGTAGGGGCATGTGGGTCACTGGGGCAGAAGTAAGAGGTGAAGCTTTTGAAGCGGCAGGTGTCACCCAGGGAAAGTGTGCAGAGTGAGGAGAGGCAGGCTGAGCCCAGAACTCTGGAGAAGACCAATGTTCACCTATAGGTATACCAACAGAGACCAGGATCTGGTACGCTTGGTTGCAGAAGATGTTTCTTTTTATTCCTCATTTGGTCAACTCCTGAGAGAATTTATATTCTGAGAAAATGCATTTCATTTTGAGTCTGTTCCCATCAAAAGTATAAAACTCAGCTGAGATTTATAAATCATATTATGATTCAGAAAAATAATAGCTTTACAAGATGAGAAAGCTGTTAGTAAGAATTCCCTTAGCATTTCAAAATGACAAATTTCTCCCATCCTGTGTTACAATTTGGCAGTCCCGTTGCATAGCATTTATACACTGATACACTGAATGCTCTCTTATCATGACAGAGCGTGTTAAGGAAATCTAAATGAAATTTCTTAGCATGTTAGCTTCTCAAACTTTGGAATATTGAGGTTCTAAACAAGTTACTAATCATTTCAAAAGTTTTCTTTTAAACCTCAAGTGGTGGAACCATCCTGGATCTCTTGGATGCTTGACCCTTTTCTGTCTGCAGGTTTTATTCATTTGCTTTTCTTTCTCCTTGGGGAATTTTCCTATTGGGATAAAGTTAGAGTTTGCTAAATTGTGAGTATGCTCCCTGCTCTCACCAAAAAGAGACAGGGAGACACCAGAAACTGAAGGACTTGGGAGAAATCAGGCCAGGAAATGACTTAAAAATTCACATGGATCATTAGTGGCCAGATGGCTGCCTTATAGAGATAATTCATGCAAGGTCCTTAACACATGCGTATTACATGAAGTAAATATTCACAATGTGGTAGCCATTATCTTTCCTGTTGTTAAATCACCATCTCCTAACAAGGTGCCTGGCGCATAAAAGTACTTAATAAACAGGAGCTATGATTATGATTAACATTGGGTCTGTCTCCTTGGCTTGTGGAGGGAGGGGTGAGGGTGCTAGCTTGGTCAGCTGCTTCAGGCAGAGATAATGAATGGCCAAAATGAAACTCAGGTTTGTGGTCTCCAGACTAATTTTGCCCACTCTTTTCCCAATTCTAGGAAAATCCCTCTTACTGAACATTTCTTGGGGTGCCTAAAAACTTTGTCTATGATGGCAGGGATGTTTTTTCATAGAAGCGATCCAGTGTATAACTAGTAACACCACTTCCTTCTACCAAAGAAAGGACAACTCTCTGGGAGCACCCAGAAATAAAATTTCAGAGTCATAGTGATGGTAATATCATCAGGAACTGAGGCTATCTGCCTCATTTTACTTCACAAGAATGCTAACTACTAACCTGACCATGGTCTCATGTTAATCAGCAAATGCTTAGAGGCGGGATGCATTCCATGATCCAGACTCTTTCCAATTTTTTATATGGCTTTAGGTGGATGTCAGGACATGGCGTTGTGTCCAAGACTTAACAGGCATCCTGGCAGCCCATCCTAATGTGCCCATGGGAGAAGAAAAGTGAAAGCTTATCTGGAGGGCTCTAGCTACAACACACAAGAGAACTCCAATGCCGCCCAACCGTAAAGTCACAATCTGTGTTTGGGCTCATAAAACTGCAGACTCAGAGACTTGTAGTCATCTACCATTATTGCAACCAAGCAATGCTAGTAGTTGCCATGAGATTATTCCTGCTTAATTATCAATCACTCATAAAACATTTACTGAGGACTTATTTTGTGTCAGACACTTTGCTAGGAGCTGAAAATTCAAAGAGAATAAGAGACAGTGCCTTCCAGTAAAGAGATCCTGGTCCAGTGGGAGAAGAGAGAGACAAAAAAAGGAAACAGGAAATCAATGTTGAGCGGGATGATGGAGGAGCCATGGGAAGCTGAAGAGCAGTGACTAACTTCTCCTTGGCAAAGCTCCAACAGGAGGCAATGATGGCGGCGCTGCAGGTCCGAATTAAGATCTGGGCAGTGGAAATAGACAATCTAAGAGATACACTGTAGGAAAATTGGGTAACTTACTGGCTAACTTACTGGATCTGGGGCAGAAAGAGGAGGCTGAGTACAAGATATTTTATTTACTTTTTGTTTATGTAACAATTAAACACCCAAGTCCTCCACAAGTATTAACTCACCCAATCCTCCCAACAACCTCATGACGTAGGCGCTAATATTATCCCTGTTTTACAGACGAGAAAACTGACAGAGGGAGTTTGTGGCACCCCATATACAAACCCCAGGGACTAGAGGGAGGGACATTGGTGCCAATGACTGAAACGAAAGACAGACGGGGCAAGGAGGAATTTTTTTTTGGTAATTTTTGGAATTTGTATTGAGATAACTGCACATCCACATTCAGTTATAAGAAATAATACAGAGAAATTGTACACTTGTACAATTTTCCCCAAAGGTAACGTTTTGTAAAAGCTCAGTATGTACAATGTTACAACGAGGACGCTGACATTGGGACAATCCACCAGGCTTGAGTCTGGTAACAAAATGGCATAATAGGGTTAATTAAGGGCCAGAACATGTATGTCATTGTGTGCTTATCACAAGCTGCCACAATCTAAGAGAGAACACTCTCAAATGACTCTTAGGAAACACAGAATGTTAGAACCCCAACTGGAGAATCGCCTACAAGTGCTATGGGGACGCAGGGGTAGCAGGCCATTTCTGGCTCAGATGAGGTGGGAGCAGAGGTGGAGTTGGAGGAATTATCGCTTAGGAATGAGGTCCATCAGAATAATTTCTTGGAAAGATAGCACAGAAGCTGAGCCTGTACCCAGGGACGGGCACTTTGCAGCAGTTAAAACGCACACCAATAAAGAATCCTTGGCAGGTCCATCATCCATGGTCCTTCTATACCTAACCCGGGGTGTCAGCTCCACACGGCTGCACGTGCACACGCAGCTGACGCCATGATCAGAATCCGGCTGAGAGGTCAGTTCAGGTCTTAACAAGACTACGATCCATTCCCAACCTCGTATCGTGATCCTTGGATTTCTCAAGCTCTTGATTCACATCGTCGAACAAAGTTACGTCTACAAAGCCACAGTTGCAATTTTAACAAAAACTGGAGAAAACTATTTTTAAACACTCAGTTTATTTCTTCTCCGAATGACCCCATGACCCTGGGGATAACAAGCTTATCACGATTCCATTTTTCTCTTAGTACTGTCCAATTTCAGACCTAATCTTTATCATATGTCTTGTCGATACTATTACCCTAGTACTGCAAATTTTACCTTCCCCAAATCCAGTGGGAAATTAACAATGAGGAATTGATTTTCATAAGAGAGATGTGAAAAGATAAAACTGGATTATGTTTCAAAAGAGCTAATTTAGATACAAGAGGCCTTAAAACCAGACAGACATTCATTCACTGGCGTTTTGTTTATCAGAGTAGGTACCACAAAGCTGTGTGAGGAGTTGGAGATACAAAGATGAATAAGGCCTAGTGTGATATGAAACAGTTACCAGCCTGATGAGAGAGGGAGAGAGACACATCGTCTGATGAGTCAGAATACTGCATAACAAGTACTAGAATCTACTCAATACCCATGTCTTCCATCCCCCATGATTTCATAACCCAGATTTTTTTTGGGGGGGGGGGTGATACCAGGCAAGCCAATCATGACTGTCTTGTTCCCACTTTCCCAGCCTTCCTTGCAGCTGGGGAATTGGTGCATGTGACCCACATGTGACCTCATTTTTAGAAGCGGAGGTTTACAGGATAGAGGGGAGACTATTTGAGAAAGTTGTGCTTTCCAGATTAAAAAAATTAATGACTTACCCTGGCCTGTCCCTCTTTTTATTTTAGGTTTATTTATTTATTTATTTATTTATTTATTTATTTATTTATTCATCGAGAGAGAGAGAGAGAGAGAGAGAGAGAGAGAGAATCCCAAGCAGGGTCTTCACAGTCAGCATGGAGCCGGATGTGGGGCTAGAACCCACAAACCCTGAGATCATGACCTGTGCCGAAATCTAGTCAGATGCTTAACGGACTGAGCCACCCAGGCGCCCCTGTCCCTCTTTTTTCAGCCTTGATTACAAACACAATGTGTTAAATAAAGCAGCTGTTTTGTGACCATGAGGAAAAGGCCAGGAAAAATCAGAGACACTGGTCCCGACATTGTTTAGCTATTGAAACAATACCAGTAGTCACCTACCTCTGGCCTTCTTGTTATTTAAAAAAAAAAAAAATCGCTCCATCTGTTGACGTTATCATCAGTCAAGTTTCCTAGCGAACGCTGCTCTCAAAAGCATGCCTGACTGATGGGAAGTGGTATGGACACCACAGAGGGTCGCTCAAAAGGTGAGTCACAGCAAGTTCTGCCGACCCTACGTACCTGGCCAGGAGATGGCACTGGGGAGCCACTGGAGGACTCTGGGGGGGGGGGCGGGGACAGGGCTGTTTTGATCAGAAGACTCTTTGAGAAAGACATTCTGGATTTGGTGGGTGGGAGAACATTCTGCTCTTTGCTGGGACCCTCCTGGGATGCCGGGGCCAGGCACCTGTTCACACTGTCTAGAAAGAGAGCAGGCAGGCCGGCAAGTATGACCCAGGCTGGAGACAGACGTGGCTGTAAAGGAAGCAGGGTGGGTGGGAATTTGATAGGAAAACACAGGAGAGTGAAATGTTCTTTCTTTTTCCTCCAGAGGAGGCCTGTACATGCCTGTAAGCTGGGCCTGAGGAAACAGTGGAAACCCTTAGGGGAATGTGCTAGATCACTGGCTGGAAATTTGTCATCTGTTGGAAAAACCTTCAATAAACTCACACGGACAAAATAAATAGGCTGCAGGATGTATTCCCAGTTGTGGGGGCTCTGACAGGTAGGCCATTCTGAGTAGTGAACAGGACCATTTCTTATTTCCTAGAATTGTTTTAAACTGGACATTTTTTTTTCCAGCATATTTTGACCCTTTGTGGAATCCTCCCTCTGGCTTAACTTATGGCATTTCTTAACCGTGCAAAGAGATATACATCTAATTATTGAGCCTGGGGTGGAGATACTATCTCACAATACGTCTTTAGGCTAAAAATCTTTTTATCTTAAGAATACAGTGACATGGGGTTTCACGTTCCTGAAAATTCCTTTTTTTTTTTTTTTTTTTTTTTGCAATCAGCCTTAGCATATTGTTCACAACATGATTATCAGTTCTTGGGGTGTTACCAGTCAAGGGACAACTGACAGTTGGGGTCATGTTTCTATAATACTGTTGAGCCCATGATTCTGCTGGATAATGTCTCATATGGTCAAGCTAATGGTCAGTGCCTACCTGACTTTCCCCTCCAACTTCTTCACATCTATAAACCTTCAGAGGACTGTGAGCCCCTCTAGCCCTGGGACCATGCCTTACTCATCAGTACGTGCCTGGAAACTAGCAGAGGATCTTACCAAGGCTTTTTGAACTTGGGGTTTTTAATCTGGGCGTCTACAGACAGGTTTCAGGATGATGAAATTTTGTGTGATGTGCACAAGTGCATATTTCCGGTGAAGAGTTCACAGTTTTCTTCTGCTTCTCAAAGAGGTCCCTGACCTTGAAAAGCTTCAGAACCACTATTAGGTCTGAAATGAATGATAGCAGATATGTGAAAACGGCACATACGAAATGTCATTCCATTTAATAAAATCTCCAACTAAGATGTATGCTCTTTGCTTTCTTTTTTTTTTTTCTCTCTAAAGATGAAGGTTAAATTTTTATTCCAAGCACCCAAGGCTTCAACTGCTCTCTCTCCAGACTATGCTCTGATCCAAAATAGAACCTGTCGCGGCTGGAAAACAAGAAACAGAAGGGCAGCACTGCTCCTGGGGTTCTCTGGTGTTCCCTGCAGTCCTTGCCACTCGGCACAGGGCACAGATGTAATACCACAGCCTTCCCAGCCTCTAAGCTAGAGGAGCTATGCTGCCGCATCACAGACTCCCGCTCGGCCGGCTGACACAAGTCATTGCCTCCTAGAGTTGGTCCTTCTCTGCCATGGCCTCAGCCGCCTCCCCTTTCTGTGGATTCCTGTAAGCCAGGACTGGCAGCACTGTCCTCTCAAATGTAAGGAGACAATTCAGGTGACAGAGCAAGGGCCTCACGCACAGGCAGCCTGCCATCCTTTGTGTTCCTCAGAGGGCCTTCCTTGTCACACCGGATTTTCTGCTGTGGAAATGGGAGCTGCGTGTATAGCACCAGACCTGTGGGTTGGGAGATTCTCCTTCCTCTAGGCTGGGCTAGGGATAGTGGGGAGGGTGGTTATGCTTCCTAGCTAGGGATTCATCGTCCATGAATGGGTTTCAGAAGATTCCTAAATCCCTGAAGAAACTGTATGCAAGATTGTAAGTACCTGCCTTGTTTCTGGGGGAGAGATTCTATAGGAAGCACTGCTCTAAATTTTGGAGTCATGATTTTCATGCCTGTTAGTACCCACCTGAGTCCCACCTTCCTCTCCGCCCGAGGAAGGAAGGACACACATGGACAATTAAATGAGTGACTCCCTGTACAATTACTGCAGTAACCTAACAGGTCTCCTCTCCTTGTCAACCACCCAACTTGCCTACGTTCTGCCAGGGAATTAACTGTCACCTCCAGCACATCATCACCTCCTTTCACAGACTATTAGGCAGCCATGGTGCCATGGTTCTAATGATCTCATCTCCCACCTCCGCCCTGCCCTGCTCCACCCCAGCACAGGGTCTGGCACATAGCAGGTCCTCTCTAAACAAAGGCGCCTCTCTCATTTATAGATCACAATCCAAACTCTTGGCTAAATGTCCACAGTCCTGAACACCAGGACGCAAGCTGCCTTTGACGTCTGAGCCACCCCATGCCCCGCCACCCCTACTCTCTCCCTGACTCTTCCTAGCTGCTTGAACTCAACCCTGCCTTTTCACTGGGTACAGAATGTGTGTCACATGACTCCTCCTGGCGTCTGCCCATGCTAGTTGATAGGCCAAGAATGCACTCCCACCCCCTCTCTGTCTAATCACACCCCCCTCATCTGTCACCATCTCACTGTCACCTCAGTCTCATTGACCAAGACTGTCAGAAGCAACCTCCTCTGGGTTTCTAGAATACCATTGATCTTCCTCGTTCATTTGGCATTTGGGCGCTGGACACTCAATGTTTGCCTAAACTTGAACGCCTTGTATTACCATTTAACTTATTGTGTGTTTATGTTTTGTGCCTCTGACTGAATTCTGAGCTTTCTCAGGGAAGGGACCTTGCTGTACCCTGTGGGTCCCTCTAGCACTGAGCTCGGTGTCTTTCATGCAAAAACACTGAAGGTGTGGTGATGTGATTTGTTTTCATATCCTGACTTTACCCATAAGTCAACTCTTTTATATTCAACATGTAGTGTTGAGTGTCTACCATATGTCCATGATCTGGCAAGACGTATAAAGTCCTTTGTATTAGCAGTGCCACCCAGAGCGCTGGGTGAACGGCAAACAGCGACTGGTCTGAGTCACGAAATGTTTCCCACTGGATAAAGGCCAGTTAAGTCGGCTTTGCTTTGTTCAAGCCAGGCAGTTTGGCTGATGGCAACCATTGTTCTCCAAAGGAACCATTCGGGTTGAATTCAAAATCCCTCACAATGTTGGGAATCAGCAGGATGATGGTATGTCTGCCAGGAGGAAGTTAAACCAGGGACAGAGCTTTCTTTATGGAAAAGACCATTGCTGATTGCACTGTGCCTTCCACTCTGTTCATCCTTTGAGTCGACTTTTCAAAAAAAGACACCCAGAGGCCTTACATTTTTGACTCACTCCAGATTTGTCCCATGTTTCTCCTTTCCAACACTGTGCAGCACTCTCATAGCATCTGACCTCATTCTTATGTCATATGAGCTCATCAGAAGTATGACATAGTCACACTGGACCCCCATAGGGTTCTAGAGCAACATGAGACCACACATAGACCACAAAATCTGGGCATGATTTGTCCTGTTTTCTACCCTTACTCATTGCAAATGCTTTCAGAGATAAGTGAAGGAAGGAAGGAAGGAAGGAAGGAAGGAAGGAAGGAAGGAAGGAAGGAAGGAAAGAAAAGGAAAGGAAAGGAAAGGAAAGGAAAGGAAAGGAAAGGAAAGGAAAGGAAAGGAAAGGAAAGGAAGGGAAAGGCAAGGCAAGGCAAGGCAAGGCAAGGCAAGGCAAGGCAAGGCAAGGCAAGGCGGAGAGAAGGAAGGAAGAAAGCCAGCCAAGAGCTCTATTTTTCTGGAAAATAATGTGGAAGAGAAATGATGGGACCTCATTTTAATGCACAGAAGAATGCAAGTGACAAATTCTTTTTTAAAAAATACACGGTAAATTTAAAAAATTTTTCACTAACTCTTGAGATGGGGGACTTAAGAGGGAGCCTCTTACCCATGTTAAACAAGGTACTACAAATCTTTTTTTCCTCAAGTAGGCAAAGAATCAATTAAAACCCCCAAAATCAATAAAAATATCTATCCTAAAGGTGGAACTGTAACCACATTTATACATTGTGTATCTCAGAGAGATGAGGAAGTTTAGCTTGAGAGCATATGTCCCTGAGAAATGCTTAGAACCTCCACAAAGTAGGGACAGAAGTCACAGTGGAGACAGAGAGGAAGAGAGTCAGGGAGAGGAAGGCTTCAATTTCCTCATCTCTATCAGGGAACAGGAGTAAAACAAGATGGCCATCATCTCCAGAGGATGTCCCTAAACCTGGACCCTCACAGTGTGGTAAACCCAAAGATCAAACTTGTTCCAGGGTCTGTGTCCTGATGGTCAGTGTTTTGTTTTGTGTTTGCAAGTGGATAAGTTTGTGCCATCAGGTTGTGATGTACATTTCCCTATTTTTCTGGATGGCTCCATGTCGATGATATTTCTGATATAAATATCAGAAGATACAGTTCAAGAAAATGAACTAGCAGAATCCTTATCCTAGAAGGATGTTCGGTAATGATCTTCCAGTAATGATGCTTTGCACTGTATTTAACCCCACTGCATCCAAATGCGTTGACATGCATCATATTTCTTTGGATTGACATAGCTGGTCCCGAAGATCTATAATTCAGCTTCCTGCTGACTGGATTCTTATCCATTCAAGTTGCCCTGGAGATGACCAGCAGTCCCTCATGGCCAGAGGTCTAATGTCACTGGCCCAGTTTTGGAAGATACCGTACTGAATTGTTAGTAGACAAAGCTAATAAATCCTGGCTTTCCATGTGTCTGGTACCCTCCTTAAGAAGGCCACACTAGTTCTTTGGTTAATAAATTGTTATCATTTGTGTAACATGTTTTGGGAAATCAATTAACTGCAACTGATTGGGGATCCATCCATGAACCAAAGACAACCAGAGATGGTTTGGACATGAGAGATGCTAGCAACTTCAGAGCTGTTTTCCTACTAACTCTGCCTGGTAGGACTTTTGCATATTGAATGGTACAAACTGGCCTCCTCCTTGGATTCTCTTTTGAGGAAAAAACAAAAAAATGTCAGAAAAATTAAGAGAAGACGGGTCAATGACATAGGCCATGGATAATTGTTCAGAGCACTTTCCTGCTCCTTTCTGGAGCCCATGGCAGAATCCCATGGTGACCCAGTACAACCATAGCTGATGTGATGATGTGATCTGCCATGCTGTCCCAGACACTCATGTATCTGTGTGAGAAGTTTCCAGCACTGAAGGTCGGCCGTGCAGGAGAAATACTGCACGGAAGGCTGCAGTGAGCAACATCTCCATTTGGATCCTGTTGTGCTCTTTTGGTTGTTGTTGTCAGGGCTCATCAGCATAAAAATGAAGTTGTTTTGACTTACTACTGTCTCCCTGCTATCAGAAAACTGTTATTAGGAAAATCGCATTAATTAGCAGCAGCTGAAGGGAGGACCAGCTATTTTGGAGCCGCAGCTGCAAGTCTCTTGCAATCTGACTGTTGCCTAAATTTTAACAATTAACGGAATAAATAGTCTCTGAATGTATTTCATCATGTTAATTTTGTTTTCCTCTATTTGTATTCCTGTTTAGGAGTGGCAGTTAATCTGCATTAAACACTCTGATACCATTAGCATCTTTAAAGCATATCCTCAGCTATCCTATTCCTCTGTGATTTACTGCAAGTGAAGTTTAATGATAATTTTTTAAACTTTATGTAGGAAAATGAATAATTAATTAAAATTTACCCAAAAGTTTGGCCTATGAGCCAAAATATTTGACTAATCTAAAAATCTTATTTTATGGCCATGTTGGGTTACAAAACTGGATGGATGAATGAATGGATGG
Source organism: Lynx rufus (assembly GCF_022079265.1). Lineage (NCBI taxonomy): Eukaryota > Metazoa > Chordata > Mammalia > Carnivora > Felidae > Lynx > Lynx rufus. The sequence continues at coordinate 70,469,727 of NW_025814897.1, read as the reverse complement.
ATAGAAGGAAGGAAAGACAAATGGAAAGAATGATAAATAGAACAGCAGACAGATGTATACATACATACATACATACACACATACATACAAACATACATAAGGACTGAGATTTAAATCTTCTGAGTTCTAATCCCAACTAGTTCATTACTTTGCTTTATAGCATGAAATCAGCATGACAAAGACATGGTGTAATAGAAAGACCTTTCTAGTCAGGTTTGATCCTGGATCTACCTCTTCGGTGTGTAGTAGATGATTTACAGCTTATGTCTGAATTTCCTATCCTATACCTTTGGGTCAATATCTACTCTGTGAGGGATCTTGTTGAGCATTAATGAAATAAACCAGTATGAAAAACACCTCGGCCAAATCTTCCTTTCTTCTGGCAACTTTAAACCTCATGTTGCTATTTAACTTATCATGTATTTATGCCTTTTCTACCCAACCGGAGAGTTAATTAACCCTTACAAAGCAGGGGCTTTCTCTTGCTCATCTTGGTACCTACCAGTGTTAGCCCGCAGGCCTTGACCTTGTCATCAGCTTGTGTAACAACTAACATCTAGTGAGTGCTTACCGTGCCAGACACTCTGTAGTAAGCATTTTATACACTTGAAGGGCTCTCAGTGTTAAATAACAAAAATTCAACTGAGTAAAATGTAGAGATCTGGCTTTACTAATTGATTCACGAAATGGGCCGTATCCCATCTTCCAAGTAGAGGGGAGCTCCAAAAAGCTACAGAAAGGAAAATATTTTCAAGGGAAGGATAAGGAAGTCATAAACAGAAAAAGAAAAAAAAAGGAATTATTTCAGGTGAGGTCACCTTCATTTGGGGAGAAAAGGTTTTAGTAGATGAATTACTTTATCTTCCTTTGGGGGATAAAAAGCACCCATGGGACTGATTACCATATTGGTACTGACCAGAAAATTCCTGACTGACTGGCTAAAAGTTATATTCTTTGGGGGTTGAAACTGCAGTTAGGTTAGGTATTAACTCTTGGTTTATTGACTTGAAGCTTCAACCTAAGTGACACCATTTTGAGCCTGTGGTTTTCTGGTTAACATCAGCCTTGGCTACTCATTAAAATCATTTGGAGGAGGGGCACCTGGGTGACTCAGTCGGTTGAGTGTCCAACTTCTGACTTTGGCTCAGGTCATTATCTCAAGGTCAGGGGATTGAGCCCCACGTTGGGGCTCTGCACTGAGTGTGGAGCCTCCTTGGGGTTCTCTCTCCCTCTCTTTCTGCCCCTTCCCTGTTTGCACACATGCGTGTGCACTCCCTCCCTCTCTCTCAAAAAAAAAAAATTAAAATCATTTGGAAGAGCTTCCAAAAACTACTGACATCCTGATTCCACCCTAGAAGAAGGAGATCAGGATTTCCAGGGCTGGTGCCAGAACCCTGGTGATTTTAAAAAGCTGCTCAGGTGATTCTAATGTGCAGTCAAGGCTGAAAATCACTGGCATAATTCTCCCATCTATGAGGTACCTGCCATCATGATTTCTGCAGATGAAAGAGGCCTAGGCACAGAGGGACCAAGTATCTTGGCCAAGTTTATATAACTCTTTTTTTAAAAATTATTTTATTTTTTTAATTTGCATCCAAGTTAGTTAGCATATAGTGCAACAATGATTTCAGGAGTAGACTCCTTAGTGCCCCTTACCCATTTAGCCCATCCCCCCCTCCCACAACCCCTCCACTAACCCTGTTTGTTCTCCATATTTAAGAGTCTCTTGTATTTTGTCCCCCTCCCTGTTTTTATATTATATTTGCTTCCCTTCCCTTGTGTTCATCTGTTTTGTATCTTAAAGCCCTCATATGAGTGAAGTCATATGATATTTGTCTTTCTCTAAGTTCACTTAGCACAATACCCTCCAGTTCCATCCATGTAGCTGCAAATGGCAAGCTTTCATTCTTTTGGATTGCCAAGTAATACTCCACCGTATATATATATGCCACATCTTCTTTATCCATTCATCCATCGATGGACATTTGGGCTTTTTCCATACTTTGGCTATTGTTGATAGTGCTGCTATAAACATTCGGGTGCATGTGCCCCTTCAAAACAGCATACCTGTATCCCTTGGGTAAATACCTAGTAGTGCAATTTCTGGCTCATAGAGTAGTTCTATTTTTAATTTTTTGAGGAAACTCCATCCTGTTTTCTAGAATGGCTGCACCAGTTTGCATTCCCACCAGCAGTGCAAAAGAGACTCTCTTTCTCCTCATCCTTGCCAACATCTGTTGTTGCCTGAGTTGTTAACGTTAGACAGAATGTTAGCCATTCTGACAGGTGTAAGGTGGTATCTCATTGTGGTTTTGATTTGTATTTCCCTGATGATGAGTGAAGTTGAGCATTTTTGCATGTGTCGGTTGGTCATCTGGATGTCTTCTTTGAAGAAGTGTCTATTCATGCCTTTTGCCCATTTCTTCACTGGATTATTTGTTTTCTGGTTGTTGAGTTTGGTAAGTTCTTTATAGATTTTGGATACTAACCCTTTATCTGATATGTCATTTGCAAATATCTTCTCCCATTCCTTCAGTTGCCTTTTAGTTTTGCTGATTGTTTCCTTCGCTGTGCAGAAACTTTTTATTTTGATGAGGTCCCAATATTTCATTTTTGCTTTTGTTTCCCTTGCCTCTGGAGAGGTGTTGAGTAAGAAGTTGCTGTGGCCAGGATCAAAGAGATTTCTGCCTGCTTTCTTCTCGAGGATTTTGATGGCTTCCTGTCTTACATTTAGGTCTTACATCCATTTTGAGTTAATTTTTCTGTATGGTATAAGACAGTGGTCCAGGTTCATTCTTCTGCATGTCGCTGTCCAGTTTTCCCAGCACCACTTGCTGAAGAGACTGTCTTTATTCCATCGGATATTCTTTCCTGCTTTGTCAAAGATTAGTTGGCCATACATTTGCGGGTCCATTTCTGGGTTCTCTATTCTGTCCTATTGATTTGAATGTCTGTTTCTGTGCCATATATAACTCTTAATCAGTGAGCTGGGATTAGGAATCCAATGAGGCTGACTCCACAAACCACAGCTTTCTTCACTGGGCCCTCCCAACTCCCATGCAATAAGAAAACCCTGAACTAAAACTACTGGCAAAGAGAGTCTATATAGGTGTCCCCAGTGTGAAACGGTGATTTTGATCCTCATAAAAGAAAATGTGCAAAAGCACAGCAAATCCTTTCTGTTTTAAAAGTTGAGACCAGGTTCCTATCTGACTTGTACACTCAGGGTCTGTGTGATCCACTTCAAATCACAGTACCTCTCTGAGCCTTAATCTTTTTTAAAATTTGTTTTTTAATGTTTACTTATTTTTGAGAGACAGAGAGAAAGAGAGACAGAGAGAGACAAAGCATGAGCAGGAGTGGGGCAGAGAGAGAGGGAGACAAAGAATCTGAAGCAGGCTTGAACCCATGAACTGTGAGATCATGACCTGAGCTGAAGTTGAATGCTTAACTGACTGAGGCAACCAGGTGCCCCCTGAGCCTTAATTTTATGATGTCAACTTTGCCAGAGTATGGAGAAGGTGCTCTGTAAACCGTAAACTACTTAAAAAATACAAAAGGACACTTCCCGTGCCTTAGCTTCTTATCTCCACTTTATAGGGAGGAAAACAGGCTCAGACCCAGTAGAGCCAGGACTCAAACCTTGACCTTACTGACCCCAGAGCCCACCTGCAAAGTTGGGCTAATGCAACGTTGGCAATCAGTCACGAGCCATCTTAAAAAATGTGATTAGCAATAGAATCTACCTGTAGTGATGGCCAGACAGTGGAATTAGGCCATTTTTAGAAATGGCCATGACAGCAGATGCAGGGAGGAGCTTGCTCTTTCCTCCAGCACTCTCCCTGCCCCCAGGCAGTAACTCTGTCACTTCCTTTTGCCACTGGCTTTCTTCCAGGGGCTAAAGGGAAAATTGGAAATGCAGGGCTTGTTCCAAAGACAGCCTGGCATTTCAGGTTCTCAGATAAATATTCGGGTGCCAGTCCCTGGGGCTTCTTCTCTCTTCTTCCCTCCCCATGCCTAGTACAAGTCTGGCACATAGTAAATGCTCACTAAATGTCTGTCGAGATGAGTAATGGAGTCCTGCTGAGTAGTGAGAGACAGAGGGTGGTGAAAGACACACTGACCTCCCTTCCCGCCAAGGCCAATGCCACCTACAGCAAGACATACAAAGGGGGCCTTTTACATCTTTGCCTAATTTACAGTTTCCATCCTGAACTGGCCACCATGATCCAACTTGGTGCCCTGCTTCTCCCTTATGACTGCCTTTCTCACTGAGGACCCTTTGGACCTGACCCTCAGCCTTTCTTCTTTGATGTGACCCTTTGTTTCTTTCCTCCACTATGAGCTGTCCTGGCTTTGCAGGCACTCAGGGTTTAGCCGTCACCCAGGCCAGCCCAGGCTCCAGGCTCACCTGCACCCATGGTAGGTCTCACATGATGCTGACAGTGCAGGCAGGGGAGGCAGTGAGCAGGGGGACAGGGGAGTGACTTGAGTGGGTGAGATGTACCACCTTCCCAAGCATCTCCCCCATTCGCCCCTATAGTTAGACCTAGATATAAAAGGCAATCCTCCTCTAGAAAATGAAACAGATAAGGGGTGTCTGGGTGGCTCAGTCAGTTAAATGTCTGACTCTTGATTTCAGCTCAGGTTATGATCCCACAGTTTCTGGGATCGAGCCCAGTGCCAGGCTCTGCACTGACAAAAGGAAGCCTGTTTGGGATTCTCTGTCTCCCTCTCTCTGCCCTTCCCCTGCTTGTTTTCTCTCTCTCTCTCTCTCAAAAAATAAACATTAAAAAAAAAAAAAACAAAGCTGGTGGACATAGGGGGAAAAAAAAAGAGAGGTAAACCAGGAAACAGACTCTTAACTATGGAGGACATACTGATGGTTGCTAGAGGGGAGGTGAGCAGGGGTGTGGGGGGAAATGGGTTAAATGGGTGATGCAGATTAAGGAGGGCACTTGTGATGAGAAGTGGGTGTTGTATGTAAGTGACACATCACTAAATTCTACACCTGAAACTAATATCACACTGTATGTGAACTGGAATTTAACTAAAAATTAAAAAAAAAAAAAAAAGACAAGCCTCTTTATAAAAGACAAGTAATCCTCATGAGCAATCAGCCTCATTAACGAACAATCTACCCATTCATCGCCGCAGAGCAAAAGCTTGGGCTGTGGAGTTGGGCTGTCTGGGGTTCAAATCCTAGCTCTTCTGCTGGTGACGTTGGGCTGGTTGTGCCTCCGTTTCCCCCCTGTAAAATGGGAGAATACTATCTTCATCATAAGAAGGTATGTTAGCATATATTTTATCTATCATTATTTCTGTTATTAAAAAATTAGAGCAATACCCAGCTGAATGTTCAAAGAAGGGATGTTTTGGTGAAGGAAAGGATCAAAAATAGAAGAAAAGTAAAGGAAAAAAAAAGTCACATTTATTGAGTGCCACCTCCGCTCCAACCGTACTCTTTCTTGCTCCACCATCAGGAGCCACAATGCAGGTCCTCAAACGTTCCGTGCTTTCTCTGGGCTGGGGACAATCCCACACTCTGTTTCGCTCCCTTCTCTCCCCTACTGCCTTGTCGTCTGTCAGCTCACAAGCTGTGCTCTCTGGACCTTCTGCATCACCCCAGACTAGACTGGGTGCCCACTCACCCCAGCTCTGTGCTCTTCCCAGCGCGACCCCTTCTACACCATGTAGTTGCTACCCACAGACTGGCCTGTTCCTGCCACCTCGAGTTTCCAGGAGGCCACGCCCTGCTCATCTCTGCATCCTCCGTGTCGGGCACGGTGCCCAGTACAGACCGATGGTGCCACTGGAAGGAATCTAGGAGCAGACACATTTATCAGCCCAACGATCAGGCCTGGCAAGTCCTCGCCTATCTTCTGGACTGAGCCCAGCGTGCACTCATCTACATCTCAGCCTAACCTTCTGAGAGGAGGAAACCAGGGAGGAAAGGGAAAAATACAAAAGGGAAAATGCAAATGCACCTTTCCTTTTTTCCCTTCTACCCCACCACCCCCTGCCTTTGTGCTGGGTCTGTTAAATTCAAAACCATTTCAACCTTAAAGAAAGTTTACAAGAACAGCGCAAAGAACTTGTTTTCCTCTGAAGCACCTGTGAGCAGGTGGTTGAATGATATCCAATCACCTTGAGTACTTTATTGTGTATTTCTTGCAAACAAAGCTCTTCTCCTGTGTAACCACACACAGTCACCAGATACAGGAAATTAACGTTAATACATTCAATCCTCAAACCCCGTTCAAGTTTTGACTTAAGTTATCCCTGTATTGCCAAAACATCTCATTTAGAATCACAGCATTGCACTTAGATTTTTATGTCTAGAACAGTTCCTCAGTCTTTCCTTGACTTTTGTGACTTTGAAACTTTTGACGATTACATGTCAGGTAATTCTATAAAGTGATTGAGCTTGTCTGATGTTTCCTCAGGATTAGATTCAGGTTATGCGTCTTTAGCAGGAATATCATAGAAGTGATGCTGTGTTCTTCTCATTGCATCCCATCAGGCGGCTCATGATTTTAAATTCAGATTTGTCCCATCACTGATGTCTGCCAGACTTCTCCACTCTGAAGCCCCTGTTTTTCTCTTGGCAGTTATTAAGTATTTTGAGGGCAGAGGCTTTGAGATTATATAAACATCCTGTTCCTTATCAAACTTTGCAAATTTATTTATTTGTTCATTCATTCATTTAAGCAGCATATGTACTTGTTTATATCAGACAGCCTCTAGTTTTCCATTTTATTTAATGCATTGCAATCGGTTACTCTTACAACTGTAGGGGAAGAGTTGAATGATTACAGCCCGTGTATATTTGCACTTGGTCTTCCTCTCGTCCTGATGTTAGATTTTAGTTTTTATTTTCCCTGGTCTTGACGTTTTAAATCTAACGTGACTGTTTTGTTTTATGTTTTCCTTAACACTGCTTCATATTCTGTATGGGAATTGGCAAGGGGCAAACGAACCAAAGGAAAGGAGACCCAGCGAGACTGAAACTCAACAGTGCTTAAAGCTTTAAACCGTGTTTCAAAAACTGTACAGGTTTTGTCCTAAGTGCCCCAAACTGGAATTCGCTTCTAGGGAGGAACCACTTCTTTTGTCTTAGAAACATGTATGTGAGTTCCTCATTTTATTGCAAATGTAGAACAATAATAATAACAACAAAATTAATCGTGTTAGCCGTTTATGGAGCTTATTCTATACCAGACGCTGTTCTAAACACTTTAACCCTTACAGCAATCCTATGAGGCAGGTACTAGGATTATCCCTACTTGACAGCAGAGGTATCTGAGGCGCTGGGAGTTTAAAACGATTTGCCTAGGGGCGCCTGGGTAGCTCAGTCGGTTAAGCGTCCAACTTTGGCTCAGGTCATGATCTCACGGTCTGTGAGTTCGAGCCCCGCGTCGGGCTCTGTGCTGACCGCTCAGAGCCTGCAGCCTGTTTCAGATTCTGTGTCTCCCTCTCTCTCTGACCCTCCCCCGTTCATGCTCTGTCTCTCTCTGTCTCAAAAATAAACGTTAAAAAAAAATTAAAAAAAAAACCAAAACGATTTGCCCAATGTCATTAGTAAGTGGTAGAAGCAGAATTCGATCTCAAGTCTCCTGAGCTGTGACTCCACCTTTTTTTTTTTTTAAGTTTATTTATTTATTTTTGAGAAAGAGAAAGCATGAATGGGGGAGGGGCAGAGAGAGAATCCCAAGCAGTCTCCGTGCTGTCAGCGCAGAGCCCAACGCGGAACCATGAGATCACGACCTGACCGGAAACGAAGAGTCAGACACTTGACCTACTGAGCCACCCAGGTGCCCCTGTGACTCCACCTTTGTATCTATAATGCTGAACAAACCAGTCCAGAGAGGAGTTGGGTCTAGAATTTGGGGCACATGGGATTTGTAAAAAGACATCCTTTTGTGGGGGAAGTCTTCCCTGGCCACCACGGATAGGCAGAGAGCTTGATGTTCACCAACCATGAGGAGGAAGGAACCCCCGCTACCCCGGCCAAGGATGAACTTGGACTTCTGGACCCAAAGAGCAGCCAAAATCTAGAAGCAAGTTATATAATTTCTCTGTGTTGTAGTTCCCTTCTGGCACTCTCTAAGCTTTCAACAACATCTTATTAACCATTCTTGCTGGGCCTTAGCTGTGATGTGGAGTATTAAGCCATGGGGCTCCACGCGTGGAGCAAAGTTGGGGAGAATTGCCTGAGGAATGGACCCACAGTCTAGCTCTAGGTAGATGGGTGGGGTGGCAAGCAACAGCCAGGAGTTTGTGATACATGTAGCAATTCCCTAAATATTCTCTATAATTCTTGGGTGGTTGGTTGACACGGCAGAAGCTTGGTAAATCGGTAGTTAAGGAAGAATTTGTTCCTGATTAATAATCTGCAAACAAAACTTCCCATTTAAAAAGATGTGGGGCTCCCCTTGGAGAAGGCAGACTGGCCCTCAGAACCCTCATCTTGGTTCTGTTTAGAGCGTCCTGTTATTTCCAGCACTAGTTGGATGAGGCTGTGGATGATTCTTCTTTCAAACCATGACTTCAGAGCTGGGATCCAGGACGTCTGCCAAATTTTTCCTTGCGGTGGATTCTTCTTTGGCATAGCACATGTCACGGTGATTGACTGAGGAAGAAGGCAAGGTGTCTTCCCTCTCAATGTCAAAAGATACGCAGTGTGTGATTGTGCAGAGTGTCCCCGCTACAGAGGCATCGTCAAAGAGGGGCTGAGGGCGGTGACTGAGCACATGATAGGTACGAAGTAAGTCAAAGCCAAATTGAGACCACTGAAAGCCAAACACAAAAAAGCGGCGGCAGAGAAATCAGATCCGGGAAATAGGTTTACCTAGCAACACAGCTGGTGTGAAGGAAGATTCCTCCAAGCAACGTGGACGAGAACAGCGGGGCCTATTCAAGTACATTCTGACTCATCAGATTTCTACGTGGAGCCACAGATGTGTTTAATTTTATACATTGAGACCGATTTGCACACTGTGAGCATGCACGAACCCAGCTGCCTGAGCCACATAAGCACGGTAGATATGAAAAGAGTGAGTGGGAGACCCTAGCTGCCATTCTGAGGGCTCTCTTTGCTCTCGCCGGTTTCCTGATTCCACGGCCGCAAGACAAGACTCAGCCCCGCGGCTTTCATCTGGGGTTGTGGCCCCGTCACCCATCATTCACCACTCCCCACTTTTTTTCTGAATTCTGGAACGCTTTTTTGGGTAGCTGGGACTTTTTTCAGAGTCTGGGTGTAATTATCACAAAACAGCCTCTGACTTTGGGGGGGGTGGGGTGGGGTGGGGAAAAGGACCTTGGACCACGTAAGAGAGGAGAGCTAACCAGTCCTGTACCCAAAACTGTAATTAGAGCAATTCTGATGTCATCGTTAATCATGCCGATTTATGTTTTGAAAGGAAACCAAATGATGAATATAATGATTATTTCTGTTTCTGCTTCCCCCTCTGTTTCCCCTAAAAAATTGGCAATAGCACTAAAGTCAAATTAAACATCTGTTTGAAAAATAAGCCGGAGCACTGATGACAGCTGCCCTGGACTTACAAATGTACCACAGCTGTCAAACTCTAAATTAACAAGATTTTCATTTATGAATAGCATAGAACTCGGATATAAAGGAGCTTTTTCTCCTATTTTCCTGGCTTCCAGGGGCTGTTAAATGTGAAATCTTTGGGAAATGCCCAAGGAAAAATGGAGCTGAAATCAGCTGGTAATAATCAATCGTGGAAGGAGCAGGGGACGTTCTTTCTTCTTATATCATCTCATTTCTTCATCGGCTTTAGGTTGAGTGTTGTCTGTGGCGAGCAGGCTTGCAGGGAGGCTAAGGATTCGGAGACAATTCTCTACCTGGCAGTTGAAAGTGAATGGTGATGGTGCTGTGGGCCTCTGGGGGAGGACTGTCTTCTTCTCTGGCACCAAGGACACTGGCTTGTCCTTCAGCATTGTCTGCATCGTCAGAGGGCTCCAGCCCCTGCTTCTTCCGGTTCCAGTAACGAACACCCAGGTACACGTGACTTGCTTACACCGCAGTCCCATACTGGGTGCAAAAGATCTAAGCAAGCCATGTTGGCGACAGGGTAAAATATGTTCACCTTTTTCACCCTTTCTTCATGATCCCGAAAGACAAAGGAGGCATGCAACCATTTCTTTGTCCCTTTCTACCCTTGTCCCAGAGTCCTCACCGTCCTTCCCAAGGATGGGGTGAGGCTCAGCAGTGGAGCAAGACATCTAGAGACTAAATACGTGCGGGTGTGATACCGTAGTGTACTTTTTCACCGTTGCCCAAATGTTTCTATTTTTATCCTTTGATTATTTCATGTCAAAAATGTCCACAGGGATAAACAAATTGGGGTAGACACATTTAATGGGACATTACACAGATATTTAAAGGAACGAACTGCCAATACATGCTGCGATATGGATGAACCTCAAAAACACTTCGCTCAGTGGAAAAAGCCAGACGCAAAAGGCCACATACTGTACGAAATATCAATCGGCAAAGGCAGATTGGTGGTAGCCAGGGGCTGTGGGCAGGAGAATCGGGAGAAGCTGCTTAATGGGTGAGGGGTTTACTCTGGAGCAGCAGAAATACTGTGGGACCAGACAGGAGTGGAGGTTGCACAACATTGTGTACTAAATGCCACTGAACTGGTGGCTTTAAGATGTTTAATTTTAGGGCGCCTGGGTGGATCCGTCGGTTCAGCATCTGACCCTTGATTTCAGCTCAGGTCATGATCTCAATTTGGTTCGTGGGTTCCAGCCCCATGTCAGGCTCTGTACTGTCCCTGTCTGTGCAGAGCCTCCTTGGGATTCTATCTCCATCTCTCTCTGCCCCTCCTCCACTCTTGCGGGTGCTCTCTCATTCTCTCTCTCTCTCTCTCAGAATAAAAATAAATTAAAAAAACAAAGACAAAACTTTAATTTAAAAAAATGGTTATTTTTAGGGGTGCCTGGGTGGCTCAGTCAGTTGATTGTCGGACTCATGATTTTGGCTCAGGTCATGACCCCAGGGTCACGGGATGGAGCCCTAGGTCCGGCTCTGCACTCACAGCAAGGAGCCTGCTTGGGATTTTCTCTCTCCCTCCCTCTCTCTGTCCCTCCCCTGCTTACACACACACACTCTCTCTCTCAAAATAAATAAATAAACGTTAAAAAAATAAAATGGTTGGGGCGCCAGGGTGGCTCAGTCGGTTAAGCGTCCGACTTCAGCTCAGGTCGTGATCTCACGGTTTGTGAGTTTGAGCCCCGCGTCAGGCTCTGTGCTGACAGCTCAGAGCCTGGAACCCGCTTCCGATTCTGTGTCTCTCCCTCTCTCTCTCTCTCTCTCTCTCTCTGCTCCCCCCCCCCACTCATGCTCTCTCTCTCCTTCAAAATAAATAAACATTAAAAAAAATTTAAAAAAATAAAATGGTTAATTTCATGTTATGTGAATTTAATCTTAATTTTTAAAAATGTCCACAGGGTCAAAACACCGTGCATTGAGCCCACCACGACCAGGGTAGGGAACGTACCAGAAGCTGCTGCTCTATCAGTGGGGAACGACTGGAAGTGGTCTTGCTGTGGGGCCCTGGGCCCTGGTGCACGACAGAGGCAGACGGGACTCTCACCCCCCGGGCCCCTCATAGTGTAGGCACATTCTGTGGAACAGTGCTTGCACCCGAGCTCAGCAGCCCACACTTCCTATTTACTGCATGCCAGTTCCTCCCCCGGGGGCTGGATCCTGCACCTGGGACTCCAGCTGCTGAATGAAACTCTGCTGGCATTGCACCGCTCCCCTGGAACCACGCCACTGCTGGCCTCGCAGGAACTCCTGGCATCTGGATTCTACCAGTTGGGTGGTAGGTCTCAGGGCATCTAAATCTTCCTAGGCCAAGCACATGTTGCCCTTTTAGCCATGGCCTTGGTCTTTCCAAGTGCTCTCCCAGAACTAGCCACTTCAACAGGCTCAGGGCTTCCCAGCTCCTTTCTGTCCACTCCTTGCTTCCTCCCCCGGTTGGCATGGCTGAGGTCCTGGCCAGCCTCATGGGAGAGCCACCCTGACTCACAACAAAGGAGCCTGTGGTTCTTCTCAATACCTAATGCCAGAAAAACTGTGGGGGAAGCTGCACCCCAGATCCTCCTAACGCTGCCAGCTTCCTCTAAATCATACACAGTCATCTCATGTGGGTTTCCTCTGTTATTTCCTTCCAAGATAAAAAGGTTTGGTGAGCTCTGTGAAGTTCCAAAGTATTATGAGCGTTCGCTAATTCCTCCTTAAGACCCAGCCTCTCTTCCCACGAATAAGCCTTCCTCTTGCCAGATCTCAGGGTTTGTTTCCATTTTCTAAATGGCAATTAGTTTCCTCCCTTGGGAACAACATCTTTCCCCTGCCTCAAACCACCCCCCCCCAACAGACAATCCTCTACCCCCTGGTTTACAGGAGGGGCTCTGCACTCACAGACCTCATAGACCAACTGAGGCAAAAGGCGGAGGGGAGGTGGAGAGTGGTCAAACTCAGTCAGGGTAGTTCAGTGGTGTTTAGTTAACAACAAAGGTTTTGTGTCACACGGAAGTGGGTTTAAGTCCCCCCTTCATCACCCAACTGCTTTATTACTCTGGATGTAAACTCTCTAAACCTTGGCTCTCTCATCAACAAAATGGGAAAGCCCTACAGAGAAAAGAGAGATAGGCTTTTAGGAGAATTAAGTGAGATAAGGCACGCTGCACACCCAGTGCTTGGTGAGGGATATAAGCTACTCACATTGTCAGGCACACTAATCGATGCATCGGGCACCTGTATATGCCTGCCTCTTCACATCCCTCCTGTCCCAACTCTGATCCCAATGACCATCATGACGGTGACCAGCTCTGCCCCACTGTAATTGCAAGATGCACACTTCGTCTGCGTGGTACATCTCTTGATTCCTGTCCCAGGGCTTCTCAGGTGCTGCAGTATGTGTTCGGAATCTGATTAATTCTAACATGTGCGCAACCCAGAAGTGCGTGAGGGAGTTAATGCTTGTGGGGCCAACCTTGACCAATGGAAGATGGAAGCCAATGGATAGTGGCTTTCCCCACTATCCTTGGGCGCACTGTTCTGAGACATGAGTCACAAGGCTTCACAAAGGTCCCGGTGGGATCAAGTACCAGTTGCCTACACTGATGGCCAAGTTAATAACACTTGACTGAATCATGCCTTCCCTACCGTCCCTCTCCCCTGCCCCTTGGGATCACTTCCCAAATAAACTACCCGCAAAAAAAGCCTTTGTCTCAGCTGGGCTTTTAGGAGGACCTGGGACAGGAATCAACTGTTACTAAGTTGTTAGCACTGGGGGTATGCATTAGAGCAGGGGTCAGTACACTTCTTCTATAAAGCGCCAGAGAAAAAATATTTGGCTGTCGCACCTTCTCAATTCTGTTGCAGTAGCATGAAAGCTGCCCTCAACAATACGTAAATGGATGAACATGGCTGTGTTCCAATAAATCTTTATTCACAAAAACAGGCAGGGGGCTGGATTTGACCTACGGGCTGTGATTTGCCAACGCCTGCACTAGGGCCACAGAAAGGAGTAAAATAGATCCCTCCATGAGGCTCAGTCTCCTGTGGAGAGGAGAAGCACATAGAAATGAGTCTGTAAAGGTGACTGAAACAAGTCACGAAGGGCCTTGGACACCATGCTAAGGTATTTTGACTTTATTCTCTGGCAATGGGTAACATTGAATAAGTTCTCAGATCTGGAAATAGGTTATTTCACTGGCAAGCAATGTGTTGCTTCTTTTTAACATTTATGTGCAACCCAGTCCTGCCACAGGGCTACCTCCTCTGTGCACTTGGAGTGACACTTTCGTTACTAAACTTCCCACCGTAGATTGTATTGACAGGGCAAAGCTCCCTTATCGACACCCCCAAGGCCAAGTGTATTTCAGAATTCGGAATATTTTTGGATTTCAGAAAGACAATGCAATTCAAATTCCATATATTTTGTAACATTCCTATCAGGGTCTGGATATCCAACTCATTGATATTTACACTAAAAGACTATAAACAACTTCAAGTCAGTTCAGGACAGGTTCGGGCCCTAAAGGGAGTTAAAAAAAAAACTCTTTGGGAGTTTAGAGATTTTTGGCTTTCAAAACTGCAGATTAAAGATTGTGAACCTGATTTGTTTTGTGTTTCACTCCTAGGACTGCGACCTGCTCAAAGACGGCCTCTGAGTCCTTCGAGCCTACACACAGGAGGTGCTCAATAAATGTTACCAAGAGAATGGGCAGACGGGAATGGCTGGAGCACGGGGTTCATGGAAGTGCAGGAAGAGGCTGGTCAGGGACTCTGGTAAAGGACATGGGGAGACTTAAACGCTCTGATTAAAATTCTGGACTTTATCTTGTAGGTGATAGAGAGCCCCGTTCAGCTTTGGTAGGTACGTGATATGACTCAGCTGTATACGAGGACAGCAAGACTTATCCCAGAGGAAGGAGCGGAGGGCAAGGAACCATAGTGAGCAATTAGGTGGTTCCTGTAATACTGTGGTGAGAAGAGTCTGTGGATAAGGCAATGAATATGAAGCACACGGTAGGCAGAAGAGGCAGATTTGGCAACTAATGGTTTTGGAGATGAGCTTGATCCAGTAGCACCAATCTTTGAGGGTAGAGTTCCGATCACAGACTCCGGAGCCCAGATCTTCTGTTTAAATCCCAGCTCTGTCACGTACCCTGTGACGGTGGGCAAGTTATTTACTCTCTCCTGTGCGTCGGCTTCCTCTGGTAGTATCTGGTCCATAGGGTGGCTGTGAGGACTACATACGTATTTGTAACGCACCTAGAACAGGGCTTGGCTCTTGCCTATTGAGTACTAACTACCTGCATTGTTTCAAAAGGCTGAATTCCCCAAATGGCTCATCAAGTAACCATCTCCCCAGGAGCAAGAGGATCCACATCTCGGACCCTCCCCAAAAGTTATGAATGGGTGTCAGAAATCCAATTATAAATGCATGTAATAAAGGTTACAAACATACGAAAAGAGAGGATCACTTCAGGGGACAAAATTTTCGTCAGATTTAAGGGGACAAGATTTCCCTCTGGTGGGGTCTGCACACATCTGTTCTGTTCACAGGGGGCCTTTTCTTTCAATCAGTTGCTCCTTCGCTATAATGTTTACAGCATTCCGGCAGCATGATGGCCTGCCAGGGCAACTTTAAGTGCTGGGTCATTCGTTTGTAGGGAGAAGGCTATAAGGAGGTCTGCCTGGAAAGCCTGTAATTTAGAAATGCTCAAATCTTTGCATCCAAATGGAAAATGGAAATGGTGTCAGGTTTGTGCCAAAAGGAAAGTCATAATTGCTGTGTGCTTCCCTTCCTGCCCTCCTGGGCAAAGGAACACTAGTAACCAAGCAGGCTTCCGAGCTGTCATCTACAGACATTTAGCAAACTCTGCAGCTTATTCTACCAGGAATATTAACCAAACACTGCAACACAAATGTTCCTTTTGCAAGCAAGCGTTCTGCAACCAAGTCAGAATCTCCCCTTTCATCTGCCCTGAGCTTTGCTGCCAGACTTAAATGTCCTTACTAACTCTTTAATGAACTTTCCCCCCAGCCTGTCAGTCCACCATTTAATACCCACTAATGGCTCCCTTGTTCCTCTTGAATCAAATTCAATCTCTTTATCTTGACACTGGAAGACCTCCGTGATTCAGCAATGGATACTGGCCCCCGAAGACCTTCTAATCTCACTGGGTCTGTCTCTCGGGCTGCCGTGTTTATGCTCACCTCCAGATTCTCACCTCAATTTCACCAGGGCCACCCCTTGGGCCGGAATAGCCTTGTGCATTTAGGCAAAGCCTACTCTAGCCTTTAAGATAGGAACTAACCCTTCCTGGAAACTCTGGTGCTCCCCTTATTCCATTCCTCACTCATCTTCTTTCTAACCACATTTTACTGTCCCCAGTTCATGTTTGTCTGGGGCTTGCTAACCTTTGCATATGTATTTTTTTTTATACCACAACTAGAGTGAAAATATCTTGGAAGTCAGGATCATTGTTGATAACCTGAGCCCTTCTCAATGCTAGTATACTATAGTTGGCCAGTTTCCCAAATGCTGCCTCCTACATGAAAGAGGAGGGGGGCGCCTGGGTGGCGCAGTCGGTTAAGCGTCCGACTTCAGCCAGGTCACGATCTCGCGGTCCGTGAGTTCGAGCCCCGCGTCGGGCTCTGGGCTGATGGCTCAGAGCCTGGAGCCTGTTTCCGATTCTGTGTCTCCCTCTCTCTCTGCCCCTCCCCCGTTCATGCTCTGTCTCTGTCTGTCCCAAAAATAAATAAATGTTGAAAAAAAAAAAAGAAAAAAAAAAAAGAAAAAAAAAAAAGAAAGAGGAGGAAACTTTCTCAGCGAGATAGAGTCCTTCTCAACTTGATTAAAGCATCAATTTGGAGTCCGTACTTCATGTCATACTTAAAAGTAACATATAATAGTATCCCCATTAAAGGCGGGAATAAGCATGAACAGCACTATTTAGTAGTCTAATAGAGGTGATAGATAATAAACTAAAACATGAAAAGGAAATACAAGGTATACTCATTCATTATTTCCCAAAAGAATGAAAGAACAAGCCATAAGAACTATCGAGAGAGTTCAACAGTGTCCAAATCCAAACTCGGGGTATGAGAATGAGTGGCTCTCCTAAACACAGGCAATTAATGATTAGGAAGTGTCACAGGAAAAAAGAGCCCACTCACAAAGGCAACAAGACTACCTATGAGGAGAAAGCCACACAAAAAAATGGAATCTCAATGAAGAAAAATCAGTGTACTTTACTGAAGGATATAAAAGATCTGAATAAATAGGGGATATTCCATACTTCTGACTGGGAAAACATATTGTAGGGATGCTGACATTTCCCACACTAAACTATTAATTCAATGCAACACCATTCAAAATCCCAATATAAGTTTTATTGAACTAAAACAAACTTATTCTACGATTCGTCTGGAATTATGAATCTGCTTGAATGGCCATGAACGTTTTGAACTAGAAGATTAATGAGCAATGACTTGCTATCAAAACATAAAATAAAATTATGCTATAAAATGGTGTGGGTTTTGCGCAGAAATAGATAAGATCAGCAGAACAGAACGGACCTGTGTAAAGATTTATATTTGATGAAGCAGTATTTCACACAATTAGGGGAAAGGACAAACTATTCAATAAACGGAGGTGGGACAACTAATCAGTCATTTTGGGAAACATAGGTAAATTTTGATTTCCCATCTGTGCGGGATATCTTTGATTTGCTGCTCTAGATACCCTCTCAAACAAACAAACAAACAAACATACAAAAACAAACAAACAAAAACCAAGAGAAAGGAAGAACATGGGGCTTTGGAATGCAACGGACATGTGACTCAAGAAACTTCCTTCATTTCCTGGGACTTCCTCTGTCAAATGAGGGTAGTTTGTTCTGAAGATTATATCTGATAAAACGTGCTAGCTGTGCTGCCGAGTTACTGGTACCTAGAAAGGACTCGCTGACCTTTTCTCTCTCTTCCATTTGGCCCATGAGAACTTCAAGGGCCAAGAGTATACCTCAGTTGTCTATCTATCGTGGACACGTGGGCGAATAGAAGCTCAGTTACATTTGCTGAAAGAACGAGCGACTGAACAAGCCACACTTGTTCACTGTTAATGGATAAACATATGTTCACATATGTTCATTGTTAACGGGTAAACAAGAGATGCCTTTCTGGCTTCTGCCAGGAAGACGAAACACTTCTGGTTTGTGAGAACAAGAAGTCAAAGAAAACCAGAGATCGGAGCCAGGAGGATAAGAAGGATAAGGATTTTCAGAGCAGGAAGACTCATCACATAAATCTCATGTTTTCCAATGTTCTTCAGAGCCCCAGGCTCTGCAGAGTAACCGGGCAGCCATGGGCCAGAGTGTGGGAACCAAAAAGCCACGCTGGGAACCGAGTCTCCAGAGTGAGACACTGAAAGTGCTCATGGACAAAAGTCAGGTCACATGTGACCACACAATAGAACTCTAACCCCAACCTCTGTAGCAACCGGCCTGGGAAGCCAAACCACAATCCCTGTCGTGACATTTGGTACTTGTCAATGACCACCAGCTCCTCTAATTTTTGCCCCCACTGCCTCCTCTATTTCCAACTCAGGACCAACCAGAGAAAGCCAAACATGCTTTCCAAACCAATCACATAAGATGTTCTGCTTTTAGTTAGCCTGCTTCCAACTTCCCCATGTTAATACCCTACCCTCCATTCAGAACACACCAGCAGTCTGCCCTTTTTTCCCCCTATAAAGCTTTCCTCTGCCAGTCTCTGAATCCCTGCCAAAGGCTAGTGATGGCGGCCGACTCCCTTGCTATATAGAGAGCACTGGATAAGTAGCCCCGATTTGTTCTCATTTCAGTGGCCTTTATTTCCACAGGCCTTCTCCCATATTCCAACTAGATATTAGATACATGTTCTATACTGGGGTTTGTATATAAGGTTTTATTTTGAAAAGTTCTACTGCTCATTGTGTTGTTTTTTTTTTTTTTTAATTTTTTTTTTAACGTTTATTTATTTTTGAGACAGAGAGAGACAGAGCATGAACGGGGGAAGGGGCAGAGAGAGAGGGAGACACAGAATCAGAAACAGGCTCCAGGCTCTGAGCCATCAGCCCAGAGCCTGATGCGGGGCTCGAACTCACGGACCGCGAGATCGTGACCTGGCTGAAGTCGGACGCTTAACCGACTGCGCCACCCAGGCGCCCCACATTGTGTTTTTTTAAAAATTCACTGATATAGATTAGTGCCAAGAGACAAACGTCTCAAGAAGTCTGAGTAAGAATGTTCAGCTTGCATTGAAGTAAGACACAAGTGACATATAGACAGATGGCAGCAAAGGGAAGCCAGACAAAGACAGGGCAGGGCCTGGGCAATGGACAGAGGCTTCCAGAGACCTCTGTAGGCTTTTTTTCCGTAAACCAGGCACAGCTGAGTCCAGGAGATATAGGGGCTGGACTGTCTAGTTGGAACACCTCCTTACCAGCCACTCCTCAGAAGTGGGCTGGAATTAACCACAGTTGTAAGACTGTAGAAATGTCCACCTGCCAGAAGTGTAGACAAATGAACCAAATACATAAATAAGGCCCTAGGAGGACTCAAATAAGAGGAAGACGATTGGGGAGGTCCTAGCCCCTTACCTCCATGGGAAAATGGCTTCTTAGATGCTGGGATTGGAGCCCTGTCTACCTATGACAATTTGCCTGCCTGAAATCCTAAAATTCTCAGGATCACTCTATAAAGTTTTAAAATCTATTTAAAATAGGTTACGGCTGCATTTGCCCAACTTGTGAATGTTAATATATGTCTCAGAAAAAAAGGAGTCAAATAAGTTTGGGAAACGCTGGTGAAACCAAGTTAAACAGATATCGTTTTAGTAGGACTTTGCAAAACCTTAAATATGCTAATATATGTAGTGAATCTATATAAAGCATTTTCCAAACTTATTTAACTGTAGAAATTGGTTTCCTGCCCACTTATTTACATCTCCCTGAACATCATTCTATGGCATACCATTTTGGAGACACAGGTTTGAGATAATGCTACCTTTCAAAGGAAAACCACCAGCTGGTTAAGTTAATATCTCTTAAAATGCATCGCAACTCACCAAAGGGAGGATCAGGAGACCAGAGAGGAAGTGGCCCAAGAGGACAATTTTGAGGGAAGGAGGAAGAAGACAAAATTATAAAGCAGGGCCAGAGGCCAAGGAGGTTACAGTTGGGTCTCAGGTCAGCCTACCACAATTTAAGGACAGTAGGTGTTAAATTCCAGATGGAGGAAGTCAAAGATTATACTCATCTGGTTTGTAATTTTCCTTAACCAACCCTAGTATCGATATCTCGAGAAGATGGAGAGCGGCCATGAGAATCATTGAACTAGATAAAAATGGAGATTCAGGTGAATGGTTGTGTTTATAGCATTTCATCAGTGATGGCCCTTGGCCCCATTTCAGAGTTAAGATAACTAAGGGCAGAGAGATGATGCAACTCATCTGATGCCCCAGCAAAGCCACTGTTCTTTCTGCAGTCACACCTTGAAGTCTTCGATAGACCATAGGGAAGGAGAGTGAAGTGTGACAAGCATCCCTCGTTTACTTACTTTAGAATCACGCAGCCTGTTCCTGCTGGTGGCGCAATCCAGAACACCTGGATCCTTGTCCTCCTCCGTGGGGTGCTTTCGGTGACCGCGACGGGGCAATTACTCATAAACTGTGTTTCTTCTTCATCTATGATCTGTGGAAAACCAGTGGAAAATAAACACATTAAAATGCAATGTCACTTCGGGAGGGCTCTTAAGTTTTGGAGTTGACACTTCCTTAATTTTATTTTTAAACCTGTCATTTTGTGTTAGCAGCTCTATATCCCCAGACACCAGAATAGTGCCTGGCATAGAGTCCCAGTCAATGCTTGTTGAATTAACATGAGGGCAGGGATTTGGCACATGTTCCCTGCTCTCTGGGACCAGGATCTTGTGTCAGCACTTTGAGAAACAGACCACTAGGTGATGATCTTGCTTAGTTCACTAAGATAAGCTGGGTCCCACTTCAAGGAAGCAGGAAGAAGAGGGGGAGGAGGAAGAAGAGGAAGGAATAATCCAAAGCCAACACCCTCTGAATAGCTAACATTTGCAATTCAGCTACAGTTTGATAAGGTGAAATCAAAATGCTAGAAGAAAACACCCCTTTGGAGGAAGTACACCGAAGTACTTAAACTCTCTCTAAGCTTCATGGCACTATTTACTTTGCGGTCTCTACTTTCCTAGTTTGTGCATTGTATCGGTGTTCTCCCAAGTTAACCATCAAGGTTTCCTTGGACACTGCAAAAAAACCTGGTAGCCACTTCCATTCCCCAAGACTCAGCATATCTCCTGCTTGCTTCTGGGTCTGCTGCCGAGACTTGCCTATCCCTCTAGTACTGTTATAGACTGTTAGACCTGGAGGGATCTCTTGAGGGAAATCATCTAAATTCAGTTGGTCTTTCATGCCAACTCCAATCGACTGGCAGGAGCTATGTCATGAGTAGTGCTAATAACAATAATCGATAACATTTATGGAGTGTTTAGTATGTGCTAGATACGATCTGAATTACTCATTTAATCTTCAAATGCAATTTAATAAGATAATATCTGTATTGTACTTATTTTACTTTTAAAAATTCATATTCCTTTTAGGACACCAGGCCAAAAAAAAAAAAAAATGAAGTCACTCAAGCTCCTTAGTTCATCATATATTTTTATCACTGGACAAAGCAAAGGCAATCTCCTATTTTATTCATCTTTACATTCTTTTTTTTTTAATTTTTTTTTTAACGTTTATTTATTTTTGAGACAGAGAGAGATAGAGCATGAACAGGGGAGGGTCAGAGAGAGGGAGACACAGAATCTGAAACAGGCTCCAGGCTCTGAGCTGTCAGCACAGAGCCCGACGCGGGGCTCGAACTCACATACCACAACATCGTGACCTGAGCCGAAGTCGGAGGCTTAACCAACTGAGCCACCCAGGCGCCCCTCACTGGTGTCCCCCACTATCTGAAAGTACAGCATACCTATGAAACCGTTTGTAAGCTGACATGGCATAAACTAAAGAAGCAGTTACCATTAATTTATGTGGAAAATTTTTTGAGCGTTCCCAGACCCCAAAAATAACGTCTCTAAGGCTCTTCTGACACCTTGAGGCACATCTTGCTAACAGATGCACACAACAAATCAAGAGGAAACACAGATGCTCACAGATACAGTTCAAAGCCGTGGGGCTTGATGCGGGGATGCTGAGCACTGTTCCGGGGGAAGGAGGTTGGCCAGGCCACTCTCGCTGCTCAGGGGTGCACTGCCTCCGAACAGCTCACTGCCCAACAAATGCTGCATGCTATTTTCACTTCTTGCCTTTTTTCACGAAAGTGAAAACCGTCTGTGGACCTCCCTCAGTTGGTGAAAACACACAACACTAGAGTAGGTCTTGTGTAAAAGCGGGGTGGTAGAAAGCGAACTTTCAAAAAGTGGGAATGCCCGTATGCCACTGTTACCGTATGTGAACGTAATTCGTTGCTTCTGACTGCTGCCTAGTATTCCACTGCATGCACAGACCACATTTTACTTATCCATTTTCCCAGTGAGGCGCAGTCAGCTGACTTCCAGATCTTTGCCTCCACAAACATGCTGCAATGAAGACCTTCACGCTGCTCTGCTTGGGAACCCACATGAGAGTTTCTTAGCAATATAAACCATGGAGTGGGATTGCAAAGCTATTGGGTTGTGAATATAAACATATTAATTTCACTAAGTACTGCAAGACCGTTGTACAGAATGTCTACACCATTCATTCTATTAGCTAGTCACAAGTGTTCCCATTTTCCCATATCCTCACCAGTACTTAGGATTATTGGGCTTTCTAATTGTTTCTCATCTGATGGATGTAAAGTGGTATCTTGTTTTCATTTAATGCTAGCAACTTTGAGCAGCTCTTCACAAATTTATCAGGTTTCTCCTTCTGTGAATTGCCTCATCAGAATTTTTGCTGGTGGATTTTCCGGTCTTTTTCTTGCTGATTTGTAGTACTTTCTAGATATGAATCCCCAATCATTTACAAATATCTGTCACCCAGCTGTTAATCTTACTTTTGGAATTTTTCATTTAATAGACATAACTTGCATCTAGTCAAATTTACCAATTTCTCTTCTATGGCTTGCACTTTTGTGGTCTTGCCTAACTGAGACCACAGAGATATTTTCCAATATTTTTTTCCGTTGGCTTTATAACTTTACCTTCCGTGTTTTGGTTTTCAATGCATTTAGATTTTATTTTTTAATATGATGGAATAGGGCTCCAACTCCACTTTTTCCACACTATGAACTAATTTAAAAAATTAGCACATTTATTTATTTATTTATTTATTTATTTTAGAGAGAGTGAGAGAGCGAACAGGGAAGAGGGGCAGAGGGTAGAAAGAGAGAATCTCAAGCAGGCTCCATGCTTAGCGTAGACCCGAGGCAGGGCTCTATCCCAAGACTCTGGGATCATGACCCTAGCCAAAATTAAGAGTCAGATGCTTAACCAAGTCTCCCAGGCGTCCCTAAACTTAATTTAAAAAAAAATTTTTTTTTAACATTTATTCATTTTTTGAGAGACAGAGACAGAGCGTGAGCAGGGGAGGGGGAGGGGCAGAGAGAGAAGGAGACACAGAATCCCAAGCAGGCTCCAGGCTCTGAACCGAGAGCACAGGGCCTGATGCGGGCTCGAACTCACAAACCGTGAGATCATGACCTGAGCCGAAGTCAGACATTTAACTGACTGAGCCACCCAGGCGCCCCTAACCTTAATTTTTGAAGAGTAGTTTTAGGTTTCCAACAAAATTGAGGAGGAAGTCCAGAGTTCCTATAGACTCCCTGTCCTCACACATGAACAACTTTCTATATTACCAATATCTGACACCAGAGTGGTACATTTGTTATAACTGATGAACCTACACTGACACATCATCAGCACCCAAAGTCCAGAGTTTACATGAGGGTTCACTCTTGGTGCTGTATATTCTATGGGTTTTGAAAAATGTATAATGACATGTATTCACCATTGAAGTAAGTATTACAGTATTATACTGAATAGTTTCACTGCCTTAAAAATCCTCTGTATTCTGCCTATTCATGCTCCCCTCCCTCCAACCCCTGGCAACCATTAATCTTTTGTTATAATTGCTTATTAGTTCCACGAGGTTTTTTGTTGATTCTTTCAGATTTTCCTACATAGACTATCAGGTCATCAAAGAAAAAAAAGAGTTTTATTTCTTCTTTCCCATTCTGTATAACTTTTTATTTCCTTTTCTTCTCTTATTGCATTATCTAGAATTTCCAGTATGATGTTGAAAAGTAGTGGTGAGAGGGGACATACTTGCCTTGTTCTTGATCTTACTAAGAAAGCTTCAAGTTTCTTACCAGTAAGTATGATATTAGGTATAGGTTTTGTTTGTAGATGCTTTTTATCAAGTTGAGGACATTCCTCTCTATTCCTAGTTTGCTGAGGGTTTTTATTATGAGTGGGTATTGGGTTTTGTCAAATGCTTTTTCCACATCTATTGAAATAATCACATGATTTTTCTTCTTCAGTCTGTCGAAAGTGACGGATTACATTAACTGATTGTCAAATGTTGAACCAGCCTTGCATTACCTGGGATAAATTCCACTTGATTATGGTATATGTAATTTTTATACATTGCTGAATTTGATTTGTTAACATTTTTGTTGAGGAATTTTGCATCTACCTTCATGAAAAATATGAGTCTGCAGGGTTTTTTTTCTTTTTTTGCAAATTTTTGTCTAGTTTTGGTGTTAGGGTAACACAGGCATCATAGAATGAGTTAGAAAGTAGAATGTTGGTATAATTTCATCATTCAATGTTTGTAGAATTCACCAGTGAGCCCATCTGGGTCTGGTGCTTTCTGTTTTGGAAGGTTATTAATTAGTAATTCAGTTCTTTAATAGATACAATAGATACAGGTCTATTCAGACTGCCTATTTCTTCTTGTGTAAGTTTTGACAGATTGTGTCTGTTAAGGAATTGGTCCATTTCATGTAGGTTATACACTTATGGGCATAGAGTTGTTCATAACAGCCCTTTATTATTCCTTTAGTGTCCATTGGATCTATAGTAATGTTACGTCTTTCATTTCTGATATTAGTGATTTTTGTTTTCTCTCTCTCTCTCTCTCTCTTTTTATTTTATTTTGGCTAGGGGTTCATCTTTTTTTTTTTATCTTTTCAAAGAGCCAATCTTTTGATTTTGTTAGTTTTCTCTATTGATTTCTTGTTTTCAATTTCATTGATTTCTGCTCTCATTTTTATTACTTCTCTTCTGCTTACTTTCGATGCAATTTTCTTTCTTTTTCTAGTTTCCTAAGGTGGAAGCTGAGATTATTGCTCTTAGACCTTTTTCTTTTCTTTATTTTTTTTCATTAATTTTTTTTAACATCTATTCATTTTTGAGAGTGAAAGAGACAGAGCATGAGCAGGGAGGGGGCAAAGAGAGAGGGAGACACAGAATCCGAAGCAGGCTCCAGGCTCTGAGCTGTCAGCACAGGGCCCTACGTGGGGCTCGAACTCACAGACTGTGAGATCATGACCTGAGCTGAAGTCGGAAGCTTAACCGACTGAGCCACCCAGGCGCCCCTTTCTTTTCTAATGTATACATTCAATGCTATAAATTTTCCTTAAGCATTGCTTTTGCTATATTCTACACATTTTGATAAATTGTATTTTCATTTTCATTTAGTTTAAATATTTTTAAAATTCTTTTGAAATTTCTTCCTTGACTCATGTGTTGGTTAGAAATGTGCTATTTATAAAAAAAAAAAAAAAAAAGAAATGTGCTGTTTATGGGGATTTTTCAGCTATCTTTCTGTTATTGATTTCTAACTTAATTTCATTGTAGTCTGGGAGCAGACATTGTATGATTTCTTTGTATTTGTTAATGTGTGTTTTATGGCCCAGAATATGGTGTATCTTGGTGAATATTTCATGTGAGCTTGAGAAGAATGTGTAATCTACTATAGTTAGATGAAGTAGTCTATAGATGTCAATTATATCCACTTTATTGATAGTACTGTTGAGTTTGACTATGTCCTTACTGATTTTCTGACTGGTAGATCTGTCCATTTCTAATAGAGGGGTGTTGAAGTCTCCAACTATGATAGTGGATTCATCTATTTCTCCTTGTAGCTCTACCAGTTTTCACATCACATATTTTGATGCTCTGTTGTTAGGTGCATACATATTAAGGATTATTATGTCATCTTGGAGTACTTAACCCTTTATCATTATGTCATGTTCCTCTTATTCCTGATAACATTCCTTGCTCTGAAGTCTGCTCTGTCTGATATCACTACAGCTACTCTTTCTTTCTTATGATTAGTGTTAGCACTGTGTATCTTTCTCTATCATTCTGCTTTTAATTTATATGTGTCTTTATTTTTAAAGTGAATTTCTTATAGACAACACATCAGGGTCTTGTTTTTGATTCACTCTGTCAATCTGTCTTTTAGTTGGTATATTTAGACTATTCATGTTTAAGGTGATTATTGATATAGTTGGATTAATGTTTGCCACATTTATTTTCTATTGGTTGCCCTTTTTTGTTTTTATTTTTGCCTTTCACACTTCTGTCATTTTTGGCTTTGAACATTTTATATGATTCTATTTTCTCTCCTTTCTTAGCAAATCAATTATACTTCCTTTTTTTTTTTTTTGGCTTTTATAGTGGTTGTCCTAGAATTCATAGTATACATTTATAACTAGTTCAAGCCTACTTTTAAATAACACTATACTGTTTTACAGATAGTGCAGTCACTTTATAATGACCAAAGATTCCCAGTTCCTTCCTCTGGTCCCTTACACTGTTGTTGTCATTCATTTCACTTATACGTAGCATGTATATAGATGTAAACATACATAATTGAATGTATTATTGCTATTATTATTTTGAACAAACTGTTATCTGTTAGTTCAGTTAAGAATAACAAAAAATAAAAACTATTTTATTCCTTCACTTATTCCTTCTTTGATGCTCTTCTTTATGAAGATCCAAGTTTCTGAATTATATTATTTTTCTTCTCTATAAATAACTTCTAAAGCATTTCTTGCAAGACAGGTCTACTGACAACAAATTCCTTCAATTTTGATTTGCCTGACAGTCTTTATTTCCTCTTCACATTTGAAGAATAACTTCAGAGAGCACAGAATTCTCAGTTGGTATTTTGTTTCAACACATTAAGTATTTCACTCCACTCTCCTCATATTTGCATGGTTTCTGAGGAGAAATTGGATATAATTTTTATCTTTATTCCTATATAGGTAAGTGTCCCCCCCACCCACCCACCCACACACACACACACTCTGGTTTCTTTCAGGATTTTTTCTTTACTTTTGACTTTCTTTAGCTTACAGATGACTTTACTTGCTGTTAGAATGGAGTGGTGACTTCCAAGCTTCTTACATGTGGGATGGGACACCAGAAGTCCACACCGTGAATTACTTTCACACTACTTAATCCATCTTTCCCCCATTTTGGGGGGGATTTTATGATGCCACCTCTGTCATCTATAGGATGACAATGTAGTTTATTGTCCAAACAAGGATGAAGAGGGTGTTACTAACCATTGTTCTGGAATAACAGGCAAAACTGAGACTTTCCCAGACAAATGGAGCATATATTCAACCGAATCCTATACCGTTCCCAAACACGTTTCTGGGCTTTCCATTTTGGTCTCCTGCCCACCCCCTGCCCACAGCACTGTAATATATTTTAAAATCTAGAAGGGCAAGTCCCCTTTCCTAGCTCGTCTTTGTCAACAGTGTGTTATCTTTTTTGTTTTAAGTTTATTCATTTATTTTTGGAGAGACAGAGAGAGTGCAAGTGGGGAAGGGGCAGAGAGACAGAGGGACAGTCTCGAGCAGGCTCTGTGTTGTCCTGGGGAGCTTGAACCCATGAAACCGTGAGATCACTACCTGAGCTGGAACCAAGAGTCAGATGCTCAACCAACGGAGCCACCCAGGCGCCCCTGTGTTATTTTCTTGTAAGTCTTTATTTTTACATATACAATATACAAACTCTAAAAACTTCCTTACCTCTCTGTCATTGTATCTTCCTGATGTGACGAAATCCTAACCTAAGATAAACTGCTCACCCCGTGATAAGACTGATTGTCTCCTATATTAATTGACTCCTAGCCTTGAGTCTGTCCTGCTATACTGCTCTGTGTATCTGATAAAACCTCAGCAGATTAGACTCTAGTAAAATACTTTCTATTTATCATTTTACTTTCCCATTCTTGACAACGATGATCTCAAATCTCCTCCACTCTCCCCAAACCTCTGATCTTTATCTCTCTTCTTTACTCTTATTGTTTTACCTTGCTTCTTACTTTACAGGAAAAAACAGAAGTCATCAGATGTAAAGTCCTTCATTTTCTCGGCTGCATCTACCCTGTCCTCCTTCTTGCTGTTTATAATAGAGGAGTCTTATTTTGCCTACATCTCTGCTTTGCTCCCATCACTTCTACCTGACTCTAACAATTACATCTTGCCCCTCCAGATTCAACTTTTGCCCCCACAAAATCATTCCCTTTAGCCTATTAAGCACATTGGAGTCTTTCCCATTGAAAAATTAAGCAATCCTCAGTGATTCCTCCATTTCTCCCCAGTTACAGTGTTTCCCTCTCTGTCACGAAATGCTTGAAGGCATTGGCTTGGCTTTCTGCCTTCACTTCACCTCCCACTTATTCTCAGCCCAATCCCAGGAGTTTGGGGAACATCACGGTACCCAGACAGCTCTAGCTAAGACCATCAGTGCCTTCTGCAGTGCTTAATCCAGTAAATACTATGTAGTCTTTCTTCTTGAAGCACTCTCTCTCTGCTTGGCTTTAGTGTCATAGCTCCTTCCTGTCCTACCGACACCTCCACTTTCCTGTCTCCTCCACTTTCTTTGGCTGCTCATCCTCCTCTACCAGTCTTTGAATCTGAAATGGCTCAAGGCTAGTCCTAAGCCCTCTCCAGTTGTGACTTTATTCTGTCTCTGCAGGTGATCTCATCCAACTCATGGCTTTAATTACTACCTATGTGTGGATGAGTCACAAGTTTATCTTTCCAGCCTTGGTCATTCCTCTGGTCTCCAGACATGTATCTCTGACCTCCTATCTTCTATTTGCATTTCCTGTTGGATTAAAACCACCTCAAATCCACCTTGTCAGCAACTAACGTAACTATCCTCTGTCTAGCCTGGCTCTAATTCAGTTGTGCGAGTCAGAAACACTGGATGTCCACCTGGGTTCTTTCCTCCCTCCCCCCCCTTCACATACAGTAGCTGTCCATTTTACCTTCCAAATATCTCCTAAATTCCTACAACCATCATTACTACTACCCCAGACTAAGCTATGTCATTTTTAATCTGAACTAATATAAAGTTATTCTAAGTAGCCTTTGTACCTTGTCTCTTGCCTTTCTCCAATTTGTTCTCTATATGGCAAGCCAAAGTGATCTTTCAAAAACACAAATACAATTACAATATCCCCCTCCTTAGAACAATTTCATTGCTTCCAGAATCAAGCTTTTCATTGCTTCTAGAACCAAGACGGAAATCCTTAACAAACTTGAATCTCTGTCTTCCTACCTCTCTAGCCTCATACCGTGCTATCTCCCTCCTTGTTTTCTGCACTTGGCTACACTGGACTTGTGTCTTCTCCTGCCAAAGCCTGACAAATTCGTATTTCCTTTTCCCTCCCGTCCTTTCCCTCTCTCCATCTCCCCCTCTTCTTCCTTCTTTCCCTCTCTCATCTCTTCCTTCCCCTCCATCCTTTACTTAACCTCAGCTCACTTATTTTTTCATTGAAAAGACTTCCCTGCCTTCTTCCACGTGGCAATTCCCTCCCTTATATGTTCTCACAGGACACATCTCTTTCCTTTTAGACACTTTAGTTTTTAATTTTACATGCATTTGTTTGCTTGATTAATGGCTACTTCTCTTATAACCTGTAAGCTACACGAGGGCAGGCATGATGTCTTTTGGTATTTTTTTTTCCTTGCTTTCCCACTACATAGCACAGAGCCTGATACATAACTAGGTATACCTGCCTCCTCCCTTTGGTTGTGAGATTCCCAGCTCTATGTTCGGGCTATAATATCTGCCTTAGCTCTCTTAGACAACTCCTTGGACTTCCTTCTGACTTGGGACTGTTTTTCTAGATGGTTATTAATAGCCTTAACTATAATAATAATAATAATAATAATAATAATAATAATAATAATTACCATTTTTGAGTACTGTATTGGCCAAGGCCTTTACATCTATGGTTTCCATTCCCACCCCACTCCCCCCCCCCATCAAAACTGGTATGCATTATTAAGCCTATCCTTGAAGAAACAACTGTGACATGATGGGTTAACTAACCTGTCCAAGTCCAACAGTGGTAGAGCCAGGGTTGAGCCCTACCTGGCTCTAATGTTTATGCTGTTTCCCTGTGCCACAGTCCCTCCTAATAGTGCCATCCCCTTATCTTAGGTAAGAAGTTTCTCTCTAGTCAAGCTTAGTCCCACGGAACCACATATACTGCCTATACGGCCTATAACAACTAAATACCCCACTCCACACATAAGTACTTGGTAAATGTAAATAGTACTTTGCTTCATATTTTCTTAAAGGGTGCTTAGTTTCCCTTTTGCAGCTTTGTTGATGTGAGGGTAGATTTCTAAACAATGTGACTTTCTTGGACTTGTGCACCCGGATTCCGGTTAGAACCCCCTTTACTGGCAGTCACAGAGAACTTTCGTAACTTTTAAACATTTAAGAACTTTGGGATGATTTTAGGTGACTATATCAGAAAAGCCAAAAGTAATTAATATTTAATTAACATTTTCTATGTGCCAGATACTTAGTATGGTCGCATAATTGAATCCTTGATGGGAATAATTATTTCCATTTTACAGATGAGGAAATGAAGCTCAGAATGATCCATTCTGACCTAGCGCTGTCTGAAGCCAAAGCCTGTGCTCTTTCCAGTTGCCTCTGGCAAAGATTCCAATGGGGGATAAGACTAAGACCCTTGGCCCAGTACTGAAACAAAGAATGTTTTCCAAGACATCGAAGCCACCTCAGGTAAATACGGTTGTTTATCCACAACCTCAGTTACCAGATGGTAATTAGGCATTGAACAGAAGGTTGTTTATTCCGATTCAGAGAATGCTCCCAAAGTTGTTTGCTTTTCAGAAAATATCAGCTTCTTCCAATAAGCCTTGGGTCTATGAAAACCTGCTCTTTGTTTTTCTAGATGGTTATTAATAGCCTTAACTGTAATAATAATAATAGCTACCATTTTTGAGCACTATATTGGCCAAGGCCTTTACATATATGGTTTCCAATCCCTCCCCCCCACCCCACTAAAAATAACTGATAAGGATCATTAAGCTACCCTTGAAGAAACAACTGTGATGTAGATGGGTTAACTAATCTGTCCAAGTCCAGGTTAGTCTCCCCTTGTCTCCCAGAATCTCCACACTCCATGTGGTCTGAGTAAAGCCACCACGTTAGCCATCCTCCAAATGACTAAATAAAGCCTTCACCACTCATTTCAATCTCTGATTTTTTTTCCTGACTACCTGAGACCAAAAAATTAAGACATATTACAATGGGCGGTTGTGTCTGGTAGTAGTATTATGGGTGATTTTTCTTTCCTTTCTGTGCCTTTTGTATTTCTAAATTTTCGAAAATAAGGATGTTTTATTTAAAAAAATTTTTAAAAATATTTATTTATTTTTAGACAGAGAGACAGAGCATGAGTGGGGGAGGGGTAGAGAGAGAGGGAGACACAGAATCCGAAGCAGGCTCCAGGCTCTGAGCTGTCAGCACAGAGCCCGATGCGGGGACGCTTAACTGACTGAGCCACCCAGGCACCCCGCTAAGTTTAAGTTTAAAGTCACTTGGGAGAGATTTGATGGTAAAGCAGGCTGCTTGGCTCCCTTCAAGAGAGAGCTTAAGAGACCTGTGACTGGTCTTCATCTAGCCAAGTGAGCCAGGTACAGCAATCCAGGTTCAAACAGGGAGACCAGGTTTAATTTCCAGAATGCTCAGCAACCTATAGTTCAGGCAACTCGTTGGGCATCTGGTCATGAGCAGACTTTTCAATACTAGCTTTCTAAGCTATGTCATCAGCATGACTGCAAAAGTTTTCAGAACTTTTCATTAATCACACTCTTAGTCCTGAATCACATGCCATACCCATTTTGAAAGGTGCCTCATGACCTGCCTTTACCCTTAGGGTGTCTACTCTTCCCTCATCCTATTTATGACATCACTTTCTTTTCAGACTTGAATACACAATACTTCTTTTTAAAAATCTAATCTTGGGGTGCCTAAGTAGCTTGGTCGGTTGGGCGTCTGACTTCGGCTCAGGTCATGATCTTGCGGTCCGTGAGCTCAAGCCCCACATCGGGCTCTGTGCTGACAGCTCAGAGCCTGGAGCCTGTTTTGGATTCTGTGTCTCCCTCTCTCTCTGACCCTCCCCCGTTCATGCTCTGTCTCTCTCTGTCTCAAAAATAAATAAACGTTAAGAAATTTTTTAAAAATCTAATCTTGATCCCCCTCCTCAACTCTGATCTATATTCTCTCCAGATAGGTTGTCTCGCCCTTTCTGGTATGGCAGACATAAGCCTCAAGAGAATAACCTAAACAATGTCAAGATCCCAGATGGAGTCTCAAAGCATTCTAACAAGTGGGTGGACCTCATGGCAGTGGGACATCTGAGAGAATACTATCCAGAAGTTCATGTAGGTGGCATCTTGGACCTTTATCTTCATGAAGCTGAGCTTCAGACAGAGATCAGGGCTGGTGGTCAGGGTCAGGGCTCCAGTTCCTACATGAGAACCAAGGAGAAGCTGGATATTTGGAACAGGAACTTGGAATGGCATCCGCACCAGGAAAGTGGTCCCATGAGCATGGTCTTGGGGCACATCTGGCAGGAGAGGGTAGGTTTAGAAACTAGGGCCTTGGTTTAAGAAGGGACTTCTGTTGAGGGGATGTGAGATGAAAGTAGGGGAACAACTTAGGAGCCCAGTAGTCAGTACAGGGCATCACAACCAAGGATGCCTCTCAGGGGTAGTAATGTGATAATCCTCAGTTGGGACAGTGGTTGCTTAAGCATTCTGTCCTCAAGTCGTTATTGATCTTGGTAGTGGGTGAGCTGAGTCTGAGGGAGAGAACAGTAGTACATCTAAATATGGATTGTTGCATCAGAAAGTGCAGGTGACACTAACACTTAGGGTCAGTTATGGTGGAGAATGAGGGAAGATAGGTCCTTTGGTATCATCTCATAAATATTTATTTTTTTCTCTGGACATTTGTGTGAAGTAGTGTTGTAGATGGAAAGCACGTGAATGTTTGAGTCAGATAGATCTGGATTAAATCTCGGTTCCACCACTTTCCAGTTGGATGACTTTGGCCAAGTCCACTTGGCCTTATGAGTCAGTTTTCCTCATCTGAAAAATGAGGATAATAAAACCCATCTTGCTTGGTTGACATAAAGAATAAATTCACAAAGCATTCAATACCTATAACAAGCCCTCAGTATATTGTAGCTGAAGGGATGTGTTCCCCCAATACCTTACGCTAGCAAATTATATTAATACCAAAGGAGAAGATCCTGGTGAAGAGCAGCAGGAATAAACTTTTCATTATTATTATGCAAGAGGTACTTCTTCAATGTAGGAAAATTAGAACACATAGAGAAGAAAACATTATGAAACAGACATTACTCATAATTCTACTACCCCCAAGACAGCATTATTAGCCTTTTGATGTGTATCTTTTCAGATTATACATATATGCACAGGAATATATGCCATTCTAGAAAATAGGGTAGCTAGTGTTTTGTGACCTGCTTTTTTACTCAATAGCACATCATGAACTACTTTCTTTTGTACTCAGTGTATCTCTCAATAAAATTTTTCTATGATTGCATAATAGCCCATAGTATGGATAGTCCACTCTTTAACCTAACAAACTTCAGGGTGTTGAACATTCTGTTGCTTACAATTTTTAGGCTATTCTGATCATCTCTTATGGCTAAATTTCACATCTTTAATTTTTCTGGGAGTGAAATTAATGTACGTTATTATTGCTTGATCTTTCCAGGAAGAGATTTTGAACCATTTAAGTAAAATCTAAGCAAGAGTCCAAAGAAAATAATCCCAGTCATTAAATAACCTCTTTCTAGTTTCCCATGTGTATTTTTTTAGTGCAAGTCATGGAAAGAAAGACAGCTGCTTTGCTTTATGAAAGAGCTTTCAATACAGATTTTTAAAAATTAAAATGAGGATTTTGCCTTTATTGCTCTACAGGATAAATGTATTTTAGAAAAGTTTACAAAGACAGAAAAGTAAAGGGGAGAAAAGTCCCCCACTATCTCAGTAGTTTTGGTTTGTTTCCTTCTAGACTTTTCTCTCTTTATATTTGGAAACGTGTAGATAGCCGTGTTCATATTGCTTGTGTAATGTTGTGTCTTGTTTTTTCCATTTGTTCTGGGAGCCTCCACATGTTTACAGGTTTTTCTAACACATCAGAAACATTATTTGAATGTCTGTGTTGGCTGCATCATCCAGGATAGCTTTTGACAGTCCCTCTTCTAGTCGTGAAGATTTGGGTCCAAATCTTGCCCTCTTTCTGTACAAAGACCTTCACCTCTCAGTGCCTATCTGTATCCTCTCACCAGTTGTTGGCATCCTCTCCTACACTAGCATCTCTTTCAACAGATTATTTTCATTTTATTCATGTCATTTACCCTTTCTGCTCTATCTTCCCTTTGCCAGGGGCATGCACTCTACCTCCCAGACCTGAGAAGCATGTGACAACCTGGGGGAGGAGCAGTGCAGAGGTGACCATGAGCATTGTCGGTGGCCCTTCTGTCACCTTGTTCTGGGCACGTGGCCTCTGATCCGTGGAGGTTGAGTCCTGAGAGCTAATGGATTGTGTTCCCTGCTGAAAAGCAGATTAATCCTCTATGCTATATGGGCTGTTGCACATACTGAGAGCAAACACAGCGGGCCAGACTTTGGAGCAGGGCTGGACCAGGACACGTGGGTGCCCTGTGCAAGCTGATAATCTGCCCTCCTTTCAAAATGATATTCTCTAAGTATCTGCCCAACATTCATTTGGAGGAGAGGCTGAGCGCTGTGCAGGAGGAGGCCGGAAGACTGCTAGCTCAACTCTCACTCTCTCTTTATTGCCCTGAGCAGTTCAAGTCTTGGCCCTGGATGTGCACACCTCACCTAGCAACAAAGAAGCCTGGAAGGGAGCCTAGACACCATCTCTGGTCACTTAAGCACACCTAGTAGGAGGCAATGGTAAAGGGCCTGGGAGAATCCAACAGCCTATTTACTAGTGGTATGACTCTGGCCGATTCCTTAACCTTTCTGGAAGGAGTCTTCTTATCTGTAAAATAGGTGCTGATAACAGTACCAACCTCAATGGGCTGGAAGGGTTTAAATGAGTTAACGTATGTAAAATAGTTACAGAGGCTCCTGGCACAATGCTATCACTATGTGTATTACAATCATGGTGTGTTGTTTATAATAATAAATATCATTGCTGTCATGTCACGCTTGCTCTCGACAGTTCTGGTAAAGATCATTTTCTCTCATCTCGTTACATTTCCAGTGATGTTTTAGTGATTCTTACAGACTGTGATCCTGGCACCAAGCCAGCTGGCCTGAACCTAAATCCAGCTTGGCTTGGGAGCTTCAAGTACAGTGAGCAGGCTCCAGTGGAGCTGGTGTGTGTGTGTGTGTGTGTGTGTGTGTGTGTTGCCTGATCAATCTGTCCACAGTATAGCCCTTGGTTTAAAAAAAAAAACAAAAACAAAAGAACTTCACCTTCTACTTTGGAGATGCTAAGACAGACAGAGATGGACTTGGGGGGAACTGGTAATTTAGCAGGCGTAAGTAATCCTCAGTAAGAGAAGAGCCATCTCCCTTGGAAGAACCAGGAAGAGAAGGAAGACTTACTTCCCCTTCAAACCAAGTGAAATATGCCTCCTGGGGTCCTCAAAGACAGCATGGGGGTGGTAGAGAGTACGATGCGTGGGCTTTCAAACAAGGCAGACCTGGGTTGGATTTCTTAGTTACTGAATGACTTTGAAAAAAATAATTAACCTCTCTGTGCCTCAGTGTCCTTCTCTGTAAATGGCTGGGTCATGCTGATAAAGGAAGATCTCCCAGGTGCCTAGAAGGGTTAGGTGCGCAATAACTGTGACTTCCCTTAGAGACAATCAGAGAAAGGGCCCTGATGGCATCCGTAGGGCCCAGAGCCTAGCAAGTGATTGATACATGGGAAATATAGGGCATCCCAGAATGCACAGTCACGGCAATAATGTCATCATTTATTGAGTCTATGCTCTATGCTGTTGCTAACACTTCATATCCACTACTCCACATAATCATCCCAATAATCCTGTGAATTCAGAAACAGGGACTAGGAAGTGGGAGCCTGGGCTCACATCCCCCAGAACCCCAAAGCTAGTGCTTAATTCCACTGGATCTAACTCGTTGTCCCCTCATCTTCCACTTGGGGGGCTTGTGTCAGTTTTGACTCAATGCTAGAAAATCACTCTGATAAATAGGCTTAAACAAATAGAACCATCTAATTGGGGAACATTATACTATGTAGTCTAGTGCCCAGGAAATAAATCAGCCTTTTAAGTTTTATATTGCAATACAGTGGAAATGTTTAATAATTATTGCCAGAGAATGGTATAATGCAGTACTAAAAATGAGTAATTGAAAAGCCCATCAAGGCAGATGAGGCATCTTCTCACTGAATTGATCTTGAATACTTTACATAATTATTTCATTCAGATTTATGATCAGCTCAGCAAAGTGTACCTCTCTCCTGCTCTGCCTGTAGCTGTTCAGGAAGCCTTTTCATATTGCGCTGACACCTTCTGGCGTGGACAAATGAATGTCTCTTGAATGCGAAGAGGACTTTCAGTGGTTTGACTTCATTTGGCAAAGGACAAAGTTAGGAGTGAAAACTCAAGTTTGCTGAGGACCTTCTGTGTCCCAGTCACCGTGCTGGACTTTATACGCATTCACCATGTTGGCTCATTTAAAGTCCACCAACAGCCCTGAGAGGGGAATATATATTCCATCTCACAGAAGAAACTGAGGCTCAGAAAAATGGTGTCACTTACTCAGATTCACCAGGCTGATAGTGAACTCACATCAGGTTAGTCTGGTTCTAAACCAGTGGCCTTCCCACTACATCACCAGCCTCCAGAAAGACCCTGTGTGCCCAGAGAAGGCTTGGAGTTTTGGAGAGAGGATTCTGGTAAAGTCAGATGCTGGGGCGTGGGGGGGGGGGGGGCGAGTGGGGGGGGGAGGGAAGGATCCCATACAGATTTTATTTGCAGTTCTGGCTCTTTAAACATCGGAGTTGATCCCTCTCCCCATCCTCATTCTGTCATTCTTACAGTGTCAGCACATCTAGGCAGAGAGGGACCCAGCCCTGTCTCCATGAGGATTACAGTTCCCCATGTATTCGGCCTCACCACCCTGCCCAGATCACCAGCAGCTGTGGACTTTATTGGAGGCAAAAGCTTATCAGCCTGCCTCTCCCAAGAGTGTGGCGTGGGAGTTCTTGGCAAATTTAGTTCACTGGCAAGTGTGGACAGATGGTTGTTAGGATGAGCCAGAAACCTTTGTTTCTGGTCTCACCCATATGTCAACATGACCAAAATGAGGAAAAGTGGGGAGGGGGTAGGAGGAAAAGGATGGGGCTAGCTTACAGGCAGGAAAAATAACGCGATTTTTACATTGCATTTAGAAGATTATAAACAGAAATGTAAGACTCTGTGACTCTCCCCTACCCTAGCATAAGACAATGACATTTCCAGCAGAAGACTGATTTTTCTCCCCAACACCCCAGTCTTCTCCTTATCTATGGTGCTTGGGTTGTACTCTGCTTTAGTCAGTAGACATCGACACAGGGCAAAATTGTGCTCCCTCCTCCCCTATCCCCTCACCATGAGGATGGGTTAAGGTACTGCTGAAGGTTATTTCACAAGAGGCTTAAATGGGTCATTGAATGCCTTCATTCTCCAGGATACAAAAGCAGGTCAGCGTCCCCTCTCGTGTTTTGGTTTTGTTTTGTTTTAGTGTGAAAACAGCAGACATCGTGCATGGACTTATTATATCTTACAGAATATGGTACACGTCTGTGAACTTCTCCACGCCTTGGGGAAATGCCAAGCTTTGATCTAGCTAGATTTTAACACTAAGGATCTTTCTTAAGGAAGTGGATTTGTGGTAACTCATAGTGGCTGTTTGTCAAACACATGCAATGCGGTTACTACTGACCAGTGGGTACCAAGCACTTGCAAAACAAATCAAATATCTGAGGAGAATGCATTTTGTCTGCCTAAAGGTAGAGGGTTGGGCTGAGCAAACTGATAAGATAATGCGGAAAAGGGTGTGAGGCATCCCTTCTGCTCTAGTGAGGCACCTGAGTTGGGGGCAGTAGGGAGGGAGCCAAGATGTGAGTTCCCTGGCTCAGGCTCACTGACTACAGGAAGAAGCTCTCCCAAATAATTCTTAGAAGCCAGAAAATCAGCTGTTGTCTTGTCAACACAGTGTATTGTAGGAGAAAGAACATGAATTGGAAGGGCATGGGGCTGGGAAGAACAAAGGGAGAGAGAGGAACAGAAAAGCAGCAATAGATTGAGTGTTCTTCGTTGGCCATGGACTGTGTTAAGAGTGTCCATTTGTGACCCTTCCAACTCTCACGGCGATTCCCTCTCAGATGCTGTTTCTCCTTCTTGCTGCTAGACCGGCTTCTGCTCGTGGTCTCACTTTACGTGCCACTTCCTCTGGGAAGGCTTCCAGACCCTGAGCCAGGTGTGCTAAACTCTGTACCTGCTCCCACCCCAGACCAGCTGAACCAGAAGCTCTGGAAATGGGGCCAGGGTAGCAAAGTCTTTGGCTGATTTTGATGGAGACTTAGGATGAAAACCATCTTGAGTCTAGTCCCTCATATGCAAAAGAAGGAACTGGGTCTACCTTGCTTACCTTTGTGCCCCAGCACCTTTGTGGTGCTGGACACAGCACATACACTTAATTAATCTTTGCAGAATGAATAAATGAATTAATTAAAATTAGAGAAGTATTACTACTCCTTTTTCAGAGAAGGCGAAACTGAATCACGGAGGCAGAAATCACTGACCTCAATGGCAGAGCTGCTGTAAAAGGAGAGACTAGGGGTAAGCTCCACGGGGGCAGCGACCTTGTCTGTTTCATCTCACCGTTTCCAGCACCTAGAGCTGGTCTCAGAACAGGAGCTCAGTACATGTTTACTGAATAAATGATGCCCCTGGTCTCTCTTAATTTACAAATCAATCTCTTTCCACTACATCTTGCAATCAGCCCTGTATCTGCCATTATCTATATGTCTTTGCACAAGTCACTTCTCTCTGGATCTCAGTTTCCTCAAATGAGGACACTGGGTGAGATGGCTTCCAGGATTCTTCCTAGTTCGAATCACAGCCGACTGCCCTGTCATCCTATATGGTCACTTTGAAGGATGCAAATCTGGCTATGATGCCAGCACTTTCCACACGCAGCATCTTCCTATTTGCCAAGAGGCCCCTGGATCACTCCTTCCAAGCTTTTTTCTGTACTTCTCTTCCTTCTTTCCCTGCTTCCTGCCTCTCTTTACTTTCTCCCTCCCTTGGCAAGTTTTCCCAATAGGCATGCTGTGGTCAGCAAGAGCTCGCCTTAATCTCCTGGTCAGCCCTTGCTCCAAAGAGCAAATCCACAGCTCAGAAAATGTAGCTATTAATGTATCATCCCCCAAAATCCAATTGAATTTAAAAGCATCATTTTGTTGATATAGTTGTAGCACCCAGGAAGAAGGGAACTCACATTTGTTAAATGTGTACTACACGCACGGAACTTCACTATGTTATCTTATTTAAGCTTCCCCTTGACTGCCTGCCAGGTGTGCCTCCACAGTATCTCTCTCCAGCACCCCAGAGCACCCACACTCCACAAACCACAGCGGCAACCTCCTAATTTCTCTCTCTGCTTCCACACTTAACCCCTGCAATCCCATCTTCCTGCAGAAGCCAGGGTGCACATTTAAAATTACAAGTCAAAGTCATGTCACTTCCCTGTTTAAAGACTTCCAATGGCTTCCCACTGCATTTAAAATCCAAACTGGAGGCGGAGAAGGGGGGTTGTGTGGCACCTGGGTGGCTCAGTTGGTTAAGTGTCTGACTTCGGCTCGGGTCATGATCTCACGGTTCGTGAGTTCGAGCCCCGCATCGGGCTCTGTGCTGACAGCTCAGAGCCTGCTTTGGATTCTGTATCTCCCTCTCCCTCTGCTCCTCCCCCACTCATGCTCATGCTCTCTCTCTCTCTCTGTCTCAAAAATCAGTAACCATTAAAGACATTTTTTTTTAATCCAAACACGGGGATGCCAGCCTGAAATTCCCCACCTGACCTGTCCCCTGCCAACTTCCCGGACATGATCTCCTGCCACTCTCGGGTCTGACCACCATGCTTCCCTCTTAAACATGCTCCTCTCCAGAGCCTTTGGTGGCTCCCTTGGGCCCGCATCCTACGTGATCCTACCCAGAGATCTTAAAGAGTTAGGAAGGAAAAGAGTGACCAACAGGCTGAGATAAACTTAGGACTTCCGTGGCCACTGGTTTTCCATGTGAACCAACATGAACTTGCTTTTAATTTTGCTCCTCACCTTTGCTTCTCTGTACTCTGCCACAGGAAGGGAGATGATTCTACGGATAAAGTTCAGGGTATTTGCAAAAGGTAGTGAAGAGCCAAATACGCTGCCTGCTCTTCCCCTGCTGAAAGATTTCAGTAATTTATCACTTGATATTTTCAGACAGTGAGGGAACAGAAGTTTAGGGGAAAGAAGCTAGAATTTACTGAGCCGTGTGCCAGGCCTTTTAAACATGATTTTGATAAATCAGCAGACCAGCCCTCTGAAATAGGTAGCATGATCCTTTGTTACAGAGGAGAGAAGTGAGGTTCAGGGGAGTTAGTGAGTTCCCGAGAAACACACAGCTTTCCTAAAGGACAGAGCCACTATTTAAAAAAATTTCCTTTTAACATTTACTTATTTTTGAGACATACACACAGAGGGTGAGCAGGGGAGGGGCAGAGAGAAACGGAGACACAGAATCTGAAGCAGGATCCAGGTTCCAAGCTGGGGCTTGAACTCACGAACCATGAGTTCATGACCTGAGCCAAAGTCAGATGCTTAACCAACTGAGCCACCCAGGTGCCCCAGGACAAAGTCACTATTTTATCCAGCTGTAACTGATCGTAAATCTCAGGCTTTCTCCTCTGCCCGTCCTCCCTTACGGAGCACATCCGTTTTTCCCCCAGGAAGAAAAAAAAAAAAAAAAACTCAGAGTAAACAACAATGTATGAGTAAGTAAGGATTAAGATATAAAAGTGAGAAAAGGCTGTTTTCCAAGAGCACATTTGAAGCTTCCATTTACCTGTGCTAATTGTAATATCTTCACAATAAGTTGTTCTTAAATATTCATTAAATTGGATCCCCTGAGGGCCTGTACTCGAGAACTCAGTTGGCTGATACTCCTGAATTCCTAACTGTACTTGAAAATAACCAAAAGTCTTTTCTCCCAAAGCATTCTATAGTTTAGCCTGGTAACCAATTCAAAATGACCCAGCGCTCAATTAGTGCTTTTCTGCCTTTTTCTTTCATTCTTGAACCTTAAGGTCAAACTTCAACAGGGTCACCTGCTGAGCCCCCTGCTGAGCTCTCTTTCCAGATGCTTGTTGCCAAGAGAACAATCCTGCTTGCAACAATAGAAACAACAATCAATGCTTGCACAAAAGATTTAAGGACAATGGGAGATGTGGGTGAGTTAATTATGCTCCTAGTCCCTTTGTTCCTCACAAATAAAGGGCATGGGTGATCAGTGAACTTTCCAAGCACAAGTCACATTACACAAAAGAAATGGGTTCTCAGGGATCCAATAAATGTCCTCTTGCACAACTTCATTTATATCAGAAATAGCCTCACTGTTAGGTCCCTGGAGGAAGGAGCCAGCGCCAGAGCAGGAAGTCAAAGACACTCATTCTGGGGGAACTCACTTAACCTTTCTGGGCCTTGGTTTTCTCCTGTAGAACACAGCTCAATGGCACAGACATCCCCCTGTCGTTCTAAAATATATGGTTCTGCTCTCAGATGCTGCCTGTTTCAGAAGGGCTGAACAGAGCCATGGATTAGATCCCAGTGCTTTGGGCCTGTTTTCTCCTCATGCTGTCCACGTCCTGGGAAATGGCAGCATCTATGCTCTCACCCTTGACTCACCACCTCCTCCCTGAGGTCACCCTGGGTCTTGTTGGTACCGAACTCCTATATCTTTGCGATCTTGGTCAACGCAGCTTCCTCCTAAACACAGCTTCCCGTTATTCATTCATTCATTCATTCATTCATTCAGTGCCGATCGCCCCACGACACACAGTCATGAACCAAACAAAAATGGTAACTGTGGGTTACAACAGCCAGGTGAATCCGATATTAAATATCTTTGTTTTAAAGGCAAGAAATACAGAAATGTGTAAAGTAGAAAGTGAATTGTGTCTGTTTCCACTTCCCAGAAAAAAAGCACTGTTTTAACTGTTGGTTCATCTCATCTTGCTGTTCTGTAACTTTGTTTTCTCTTACTATCCCCCAAATAGATCTTTATCCCCATACATATCTATCTACCATATATTTCTAAATGCTTGCAAAATATCTTGCCAGATATATGCTATGTATTTCGTCTGTATCAACTTCCTGAATTCTCAGCATAGTTTTATGAGTTAGTACTATAATTATCCCATTTTAATGCTAAGGAAACTGAGAGTCCCAGAAAGTTTCCTGGAGACCTGAGGGCACACGGTTGGTAATTCAAACGCTGGCAGTTGGATTCCAGAACACCAGCTCTTAGCCACTGGTCCCAGCATTCCACTGCCAAGATGTCCCATCATTTCTTTTAATTAATCCTGTATGGTGGACTTTTAGATCAATTAACCCTCTTTTTTTTTTTCTTTCTGTTATAAACAAGGCTGCAATCAACATTCTTGTACTTGCATCAGCCTGTACTTGTCTCAGTCTGTCTGTTGGGTTCATTCCTAGAAGTGGAAGTTTAGAGTTAAAGGG
The DNA here is from genome assembly GCF_022079265.1 of Lynx rufus. Taxonomy (NCBI): domain Eukaryota; kingdom Metazoa; phylum Chordata; class Mammalia; order Carnivora; family Felidae; genus Lynx; species Lynx rufus. The sequence continues at coordinate 70,426,956 of NW_025814897.1, read as the reverse complement.
TATGAGCGTTCTCCGTTTGATACACATCGCCAAACCAACAGAAATGTTGAATTAATTTGCACCCCCACAGACTGCACGCGATAGAGATTGCCATTCCCTCCTCACCCCTTGGCGCTGCTGAACCTGCTCTGGCGGTGACCGCTGCTGCAAGCTCCTCACCGCCAAATCTGACAGCTCTTCATAGCCTCATCCTGCCACACGGACCCCTGCAGACGCGCCCTCCTGGAAGCCGTTCCTGGGCTTCTCTTGGGTCTCTTCTTTGGCTCTCCTCTCCTCTAAAAGGGAGACGCTGAAGTGCTCTTATTATCCCTGTGTTACTAATGAGGGCGCTGAGGCACAGCAGGATTAAGGAACTTGCCCACGGTCATAAATCTCCAAAGTGGCTGAGCTAGGATTCAAACCAGGGCAATCTGGCTTCAGAGTCCATTTGCCTGAATACAATGTCAGACTGCCTCTCAGCAAACGGGATGATAAAGAGGCCTCAGGAGTAACGTACCCCCAGTGGAGCTCAACACCCTCCTCCCTCATAAACTCTCCTTCAGTCAAGGCAGAAACTTGGGAGTCTCCTTGGACTTGTGCCTCTTTCCTCCCCCAAGTCCAATCAGTTACCTTTTGAACATATTCTGAGATATTCCGCTGTGCCTGGCTTATAGTAAATGCTTAATAAATGCTGGCTGCTATTACCAGACTCTTCACGTTTGAACTGCCCCGACTGTCTTGTCTTTCACCATCCAAAACTCTCCTGCCCACTGAACTCACCTGATCTACTGGCCACTCTTTTACTTTGGGTCTTTGAGTGCTGTATTGTCCCCTCTGCTGTGAATGCTCTGTACTACACTCTCCCTAATTAATTCCGTTACAACTTAGCCCAAGGGTCACATCCACTAGGAGCCCTTCTGTTTTCTGTCCCCACTCTCCCACTGACCTTCCAGCATGCTCTGCAGATCTCCTTGCAGCCCTTATCACACTGCAGTGCAATCATTGGTTTGCTTATCTGTTCCCTTCCCCTGTCAACCCTGCATTCCCAGACCAGGTTATAAACTCCTCAGGAATAGAATATGGGATTTCAAACTCAGTCCCTTCCCTTCCCCGTCCCTCTGCCCTTCCTTTGTCTTCTATCTCAATTATAGGCATCATTAAACTAGAAATTTCTGTATCCTCTTTTAAACCTCACAGCAAACCTCAACCTCTAATATGTTTGAATCCATTCTTTCTTTTCCATTCCCAGGTGACTACCTGGGTGCTTTAAGATGTCAGCCTTGATAACTTTGGCAGAGCAGATCTCTTTTCCATTTGGAACCTAGTGAGGGCTTTCTGCAGAGACCTACAGAGGTGGAGCCAGCTGTTTAAAAGGTGCTTCAAATTCAAACAGAGGCCCTCTGCTCTTTGTAGATTGAATATATCCCTGCATTGTAACACATTATAACCCCCTTCTACACACATTAGCAACAAGATCCAACTACTCTAAGCAGTACCTTGCCCCAGGGTTATTTCATAGGCGAAGGGAGGTAAAGAATTGCTCAGTAGCTCTGGCAAAGACTTCTTAAAACCAAGTGTAAGTTAATCAATCAGGCAGGCGATCAATAAAATATAACACCAAACACAGTTTGATAATAGTGAACTCTCATTCTAAATAGTCCATGATTCATGACTTTGGTCGATACATTACAACGATGTAACAAGTACGAAAACACAAGCAGCCTAAAAATAGTTTATGTAGTGCATCCCTTATCAGAATGTATCTATTTTTCAAGATACTTAGCTACTCTCAGCCAATCCAACAATTAACTTTGGCAATGTGCTGATCAGCAGCAGAGTTTTGGTGAATATCTTCCATTTGAGGGTCTAACTTTGTAAAGATTTAGAAAGGTAGCATGACTCCTCCACATATGGTTGGCCTTGCCACTTTCTGGCTTGGTAACTTTAGGCAAGTGGCTCAACCTCTGATCCTTCACCTGTAAAATGTGGATAAGAACCCAGTTCTGTCTCCATCGCAGGGCTATCATGGAGCTCACCGAGAGGATGAATGTGGACATGATGTAAGCACCGGGTTCTCTAGAAGTGGAAGATGTGTTTTGCAAAAGGGTCAGTCCATATTTAAGCCAGACAAAAAAGAAGCTTCACTTACAGATTATTACAAACAAAAATAATGACAAGTTAATTTTAAGATCCTTCAGTTAATGCCTAATGCAGAAACAAGGATCTTCATTTAAAAAAAGCAAAACACATTGATACTGATTTTTAAAATCAGTATGCTTCATTTATTTTATTATTTGGCTTGCTCTATTAACTAAAGGGGTGAGAAAATGTTCTAAAATAAGTTCAACTGTTGTTATTTATAACTTCATTGGCTTTCATCTCAATGAAAGTGCTTTAAAGAAACAATGTTATTTCAGGGCCCTGAATTCAGTTACACTTGGCCATGTGTTCAGTCTCAACTTGGAAAGTGGTTTGTAATATTTTCCTTAATGATGAATACTTCTGGAGGGTAAAATTCAATTTCTCATCTGGACGTAGGAAAATGCAACTATATGCCAGGCGGGCTGCTGACAGTTCAAATGGGCCTGACGGCAGCACTGGACCATACAAAAGTCCCCCTCTGTACCCACAATCCACGGGCACCTGCAAAGGGGGTATAAAGCCTGCCTTGCAGAGTTGCAACGCCCTGCATCCAGTTTGGAAGCAATCTGCAGTCAGCGGCCGCGCAATGCGCTCAGGTTTCACTGGCCAAAGGCCGGTGCCTGGCACTGAGTAAGTGATCACTAACTGTTGCCTGGATTGAAATGAGACAGTAGCACATTACTGTCTGCGGAGATAAAAGGAATTGTGTGAGTCAACAGCAAGCTTCCTGACTTTCCCAATTCAAGTCCCCAAAGCCCTACTAAAATGATCATTTTAAAATTCTACTTTAAAAGTGTTAATTTTAGATTCAACCAGATATGAGCTATCTCAAATTCTTTTTGAACAAGGTTGGGTTTATATTTCTTTTTTAATGTGAGCATAAAAATATAACAGGAAAAAAAAAAAAAAACCTTCCTTACTCTGAGAATTTGTTTTAAAGCAGCCATTAGGAATAAATGAACAGTATGTTCAGTTGACGACTAATTAAATTTAGAAAAAACATCACCAATGCTATAGTTACATGGGCCCTTTTCCAAATAAATGCATGAATAAGTTGGCTGTGTGTTGGTATAACATCTACCTGGATGCACATGTTTTTGCCTCCTTGCTGAATGCAGGGACAGCACAATGGACTCAGGCTTTCAGATCTGCTGGTCTCACCAGTTAAACCCTTTCACAGGTGAGCGCAAGTGGAAAGTTCACAGAGGGTAGACTCACCTTACTCGTTTCCTGAACCACTTGGCTTCTCAGTGGTTCAAATGAATCATATTAAGTGAGATAGGGTGTGGAAAGTACGTCGAACATAGCAAGTGCGCCTACGAAGTGTAGACACTGTCACTGAACCCACCAAGAAAAGAAAATTCCTGAGGCATCAGTAGTAGGATGTCCAGGAACAGCACTCTCTGAACCTGCCATGAGATTCCCTCCCTGTTTTGGACTTCCTCTTCCCTGCCAAGAGACAGAAAAAGAATTAGTCCCTTGGGGCGCCTGAGTGGATCAGTCAGTTTAGCGTCTGGCTTTGGCTCAGGTTATGATCGCAAGGTTCGTGAGTTCATGAGTTCGAGCCCCACATCGGGCTCACTGCTGTCGGCACAGAGCATGCTTCAGATCCTCTGTCCCTCTCTCTCCCCCGACCCCAGACCCCCTCTCCCTCTCTCTCAAAAATAGAAAAAGAAACATAAAAAAAAAAAAAAAGAAAAGAAAAAGAATTAGTCCTAATATTAGGTGACCTCGGTATAAGTCATCAACTGTTCAGGCCTCTGTGGCCACCTGCACTTGACCCATAAGAAGGAAAAGCAGTGGTTTCACACTTCAGAGATCCCTCCCATAGTCCTGGCAGTTTATGGACGTTTCCGCAGTCTGCTATGAGCAATTCAGCTAAGGCAGGTAAAGTCAGAGGTGACCCAGAGCTCACATATTCCCTGGAGGTGTTGCTAAGACTCCTGAGCCCCCAGCACACCGCACAGGGACAGCACCACTCACTCTGCTCCCCACAAGAGCTGTTGCCAAACAGCCAACATGGATGTGCATTGAGACATTTCCAATATTCTCTTGTTCTTTGGCAGTGGGAACACAAAGTCTTTATTACTGAGCTTTACATTTATCCACAGTTACAAGTGCCAATCAACCAAGTCTTTGGAACATCAGTTCACAAATTATCAAAAACTTTAATCACCTTCATAGCTCTTAATAGACTGGAAACCATTTTAATAAACTAAACTGCAACACAAGAAAAGTTTTTATGGTCAAAGGTTTTGTTTTGTTTTTTTTTTTTCCTCCACATATTTATATAATGAAAAACAGGAAATAATCCTCAAGCTACAACTCAATGAGGAAAGGTAAAGAGGACTATTTGAGACCTATTAAAAATTACGTTTATCCAGGATTCTGCTTCTAAAATTTATAGATATACAGGTGAGTGTGCACACATACACATATGAACGTGCATATTGATTTGCAATAGAAAGAGGTAAAAAAATATATAAACAATAAAACATCCATACAATGAAATTTAAAAATTTCATAATTCTGTATGTTTGTTCTACAACAAGAATATACTACTTTTTGTAATTAAACTAATACTTTACAATGCTACTTAAAAAGACCAAAGCCATAAATTTATGTAAGAAGAGGTAGGCTTCTGATCTGGTCCCTGGAAAACGTCTCCTGTGTATTACGTCCCTCAGTTTACAATTAAAGATACGGAATGTGTTCTTCCATTTACTTCCAAAGACATGGCACAGAGGTGTCAATGCCTGGCATGGTCACACATGCATGCCCCAGCTTATCGTTCTTCCCCAGAACACAGCACCAGACTCTTCTCTTCCCAAACTCCAGATAGTTTCCACCAATGGATCAGCACCGACGACACGCAAGATAAAACCTGCCGTGGTTCCTCAAATCTAAGATGCTACTGAGTGTAGGAGGCATCAGTGAACCAGTAATGGTTTATCTAGGGAGAAGGACTCCTCTGTTTCATGTGCACATCAATTGTAAGATGTATTCTGATTTCAAACTACATTGTTAAAAATGGGCCTTTCAGGGGCGCCTGGGTGGCGCAGTCGGTTAAGCGTCCGACTTCAGCCAGGTCATGATCTCGCGGTCCGTGAGTTCGAGCCCCGCGTCGGGCTCTGGGCTGATGGCTCAGAGCCTGGAGCCTGTTTCTGATTCTGTGTCTCCCTCTCTCTCTGCCCCTCCCCCGTTCATGCTCTGTCTCTCTCTGTCCCAAAAATAAATAAACGTTGAAAAAAAAAATTAAAAAAAAAAATGGGCCTTTCAGAATGGGTAGAATGCTGTGGGTCTGTGATGGCCCCTCCTTCCTTGCCCTCCCCATGTAATTCTGTGCTTGCTACCATACTACTTCCTGTTAGGGGGCGTCTGAGGCTCAGCCGGTTAAGCATCTGACTCTTGATTTCGGCTCAGGCCCTTATCTCAAGTTTTGGGAGTTTGAGGCCCACATCAGGGTCTGAGCTGGCAGGGCACAGCCTGTTTGGGATTCGGTCTTCCAATCTCTCTGCCCTTCCCCCCACTCACTCTCTCTCTCTCAAAATAAATTAAAAAACAGACTAATAAAAAAGAAGAAGAAGCTGGCACAGCACAGACACAGTCAGTGGGCGGGGCCCACTCAGTCCACGTAGCTAGAAGAAGAGGGGCCGGGGATCCAGAAATTGCTGGCAGATTCAAGTAGGCCAGAGGCAGCCTGGGCTGGGAGAGGGGCAGGATGTGGGTCTCTCACACACGGCCTCTCCCCCAGCATAAGCTTCTAATTTAATTGCGGACAAAAGCTTCAAAAGAATCAGCCCTTTCAGTTGACTGTGTTTCATGCTCCCCTTTCCCTAAAGACCATGGCAACTATAAACAGGCTTTAACTTTCTTTCTCCTGTCCACAAAAAACCCAAGGGACAAAACACCCCAAAGTTTGGGAATCATTGCTGTGTGGGCTTAAGCAAGTAAAGAATCCCTCTGAGTCTGTTCCCTCATCTCTAAAATATTTGCAACACGTTCCCATAGATGGCTTGTAGAGATTAAAGTCAATAGGGCACCCGGTGCCTGGTATCCAACGGGCACTCAATCAATGCTAGCCATTACTAAGAGTAGTATGGTGATAAGCACAGTGAACCTATTACATCCTCTAGGGGGTGTGCTTGACCAGGATGGAGCCTAAATCTAGAGACGTGAATAAGTTTTTAAATGGTTGACATGGCCAGATATTTCAGAACTGTTTCTTATAATCTACCTTCCTTGAGAATAAGTGCACCGGGATGCGCTTAGAAATTTAATAAGGTGAGCGAGATTTCCCGCAGCTGGGTAAACTGGTTGCTTCAGAGGCAGCGTGTTCAACAGTAGCAATATGGAGAACAGAATTCAAGCATTTGAGTTGCATATACCCCAGGAAGGTCCTATTCCATATCCAGGCAACACAGTGAATGGGACTTAGGGGCAAGCGCAGCCACAAAACCACTGGCGGGTCAGAGAATTTGGGGAAACAATTGTCACAAAGCCCCTTAATTCCCCTTTCTCTCTCTTTTTTTTCACAGAATGGCCAAATTGGATTAATTTGCAAGTCTTACTCAGAGAGTAGCTCTAAAATGACTAATGATCACTGCTTTACTGAGAGTCAGGTTTTTTTTTTTTGTTTGTTTTTGTTTTTTTATTCCAAAATCCCAAACTAGGATAAAAAGCTGCCTACATGGAAGTGGAGTGGGCTTGGCTTTCTCAGTCTCTGAGCACCACCCCCATGCCCTCGCCAATGAAACACACAGGCTACACAGAGTGTGTTCAAAGAACAGAAGCAAAGGACTATCTATTCAATAACCTGCATAATCAGCCTCAGAATGAACAGAAGTTGTTAGCCTGGGCCTCTGGGACTGCCTGGATCCATATTCCCAGCCTGTAAGCTATTCCGAATGGGAAGCAAGAACCCAGGTTCAGGCTGGAACACACTGATTTAGTAACATGTGTGCAATCACATTTGGAGAATGGGGTTGCTGTTAGAAACAGACGCACAGGGAGAAGATGTGAGAAATACCATAGTCATTGGGGACCATTTGGTGCAGGGACAGGCAACACGTCTCCAAAAAGGTGGGATACATAAATAGACATATATAATATTTCATAACGAAGAAACGAAACATAAAATGTAGCCGCGTTTTTGTTCAGCAAACACTTATTCATTAATTAACTACCAAGAACTAATTTTTGTGCTGGACTCTGGAGATGCCAAGATGATGAAAACATGCTTTACCTTCAAGGGACTTGCCGTCTAGAAGAGTGAGGACAAGAGGTACAAATTAAAGGAAAATTCATCCGAACCAAGGACAATGGAAGCCTAAGGTGGATGTGGCTTCTACTGGGGGCTGGGGTGGCAGAGGAGGAACAGGAATAGCTTCGTAGGGGAAGTGTGATTTAGTGGAAAGGACATAGACATAAGATATGAATCCAACTTAGTGTAGCTTATAGAAAAGAAAAAGCATCACACCTGGCTTACCTGCCTCAGTGAATTTGGATAGCTGTGAACAGATGCATGATAATCTATTGAGAAACAAGCTTGCGTAGAGAGTAATCACATTTCCCCACACGCGTGCTCACGTGCACAGGCACACACGCACACACACGTGCACATTTTGCTCACCTGGGTTACCTGTTTGGCCTATGTTCTCAGGAGTTTCCCCCTCTCAATGAATGTAAAGCTTCCACATTCTCTGCCTTCACTGGCCTCACCTTCTACCTAATGTCTCCCTCCAACTCTGCCTTCCCTTCCACCTCCATGCTTCCCTCTGCCACATCCATCTTTGACATCTGTGCCTCTTCCTTTCCAGAATGAGCTCCCTGTCATCTCCTAATCCCATCCTGCTCTCATCTCCAGATGTTATTCCTCTTGTATCTCTGATCTTCCCCGTCTATCATGGTTTTACCAACAGCCAAAGTCCAAATAACCAGCCTGAATCCAGTCTTGAGTTCCCAATTCAAATTTCCAACCAACAGTGAACCTCTCCAACTGAATCATCTGCTGGGCTTTCCAACAGGTGCAAGACGGAGTTGTGACTTTTCCACCAACCTCTCTCGTCTTCCACTATCTGATCTCTGCCCTGCCATTATTCCATTATCTGTTCATTTCTTCCTGCAATAGGTATTTGTTAGGCAACTATGTGTCTCAGACAACACGATAAGCACAAGGAATATAATGCCTGCTGTTATCAACTGATGGGAAAGATGGACATTAAACACATAGTCCTCAATTATAAACATAATTATAGTCATGGAATTTTCTACAAATGAAAGATATGTGTGTAGTGAGAGTATATAAGGATGCTAAGGAAAACGTTCCAAGGGAGCAACTTCCAACATATATGCTGAGATCTGAAGACTGGGTTGACATTAGGTAGGAAAAGATGGGTTGAGTGTTCCAAAAAAAAGCAACAAAAACATTTATTTACAAAGGTCCTGGGGTTGGAGGGAACTTGGACTATTCAAAGATTAGTGTATCTACAGCCCAGGGAGTAAGGGGGAGTTGTTGTCACAAGAAAGATAAGTATAGGCCAGAACTTGCTGGACCTTATAGGCTGATATGAAATTTTGTCTCCTTCCTGAAATTTTAGTAGTAAATTGACTACCTTCAACAAACATTTGTTAAGTATCTACTTTACAATAGACACATTTCTAGATGCTGGGGACACAGGGACTATAGTAGAAAGTGAAACAGAGTCCTGACCCCATGGAGTTGACATACTGTTCCTATAGGCTACTGAAGGGTACTTGGCAGAACCACTGTGAGGTGACCAAAGTGGGTACAGGGAGGTCACTGTGGCCATCCAGGGGTACCTGACAACAGACTGGATTAAGACTGAGCTGCGAAGAAAAGAGATGGTGAATTAGAAGGATACTTTGGGAGGTACCATCAAGAGAACTTAATGATGGATTGGTCAGTTTCTGTTTATGGTGAAAATTTTGGTTGTTATTTCAAGAAGGCAGAGTCACAGAGGAAGAGGTACAAACCTTGAGCTGGAGAAAAGGCTCTAATGGAAAAGGAAAGACTGACTCTACAAAAGAGGGAAGGAGCCCTTGGCCATTAAAGGTTCCTGAGAAGGTTAGAGAGGGAGATTCCCAGAGCCCATGCATCGGACATGGCCTTGGGAGGAGGGAGAGAGTGCTCAGTTACCTTAGTAGGAGGATGGCGAGAAAGATGCAGGCAGGTTGATTAACTTGATAGCAGCAAGTTAAGGAATTCTGGTCCTGGGATTTCCTTTTTTTTTTCCCCCCCCAATAGGGAAAGAGAGCAGGCCGTTTGATGACAGTGATGTGGAAAGAGGTAAAGAACGGTAAGAAATTAGAGGAAGTCAGCACTAGGAAAATGGGAAAAGGAACCTTCCAGAATAATTTAGTCAGATTTCCAGGCAGATTGAGGGCCCTCCAAAGTCAGTGATCCTAAGTAGATGTGTGTGGTAGGCAGAAATGTCCCCCCAAAATATATTTACTTCCTAATCCCTGGAGCCTAAGCATATAACCTTATATGGCAAAAGATAAGATTAATTTGAGGATCTTGAGAGGAGTTTATCCCAGAATGCCTGGGTGGGCCCTAAATACAATCACATGCATTCTTAAAAGATGAAAGTAGGAGGAGTTTTGAGACAGAGGCATAGGGGAGAAGGCCATATGAAGACAGAGGTTGGAGTGATGTGGCCACAAGCCAAGACTGCTGGCAGCCCTCAGAAGGGGGGAGGAGTGGATTCTCCTCTAGATCCCCTGGAGGGAATATGGTCTGGCTGACACCTTGATTTTGGCCCAGTGAAACTGATTTTGGACTTCTGGACTCCAGAACTATGAGAGAATACATTTCTGCTGTTTTAAGCCTCCATGTTTGCGGTCATTTGTTACAGCAGCCACAGAAAACTAATACACATCAATCTACCCAGCTGTACTGCAGTGAGGCTTTCTGCAGGGCTCAGATGTGAGCACAAAGAAACAGAAGACATATTCACTCAGGGTGAGAGTATGGCCAGGTGGGTGTGAAGATAGGGATAAGGAGGTTCTGGGCTATGGCATGAGTGTTAATGGGATAATGAACTTAGATGAGCAGAGGCAAGAAGAGAGGAGGGGGCAGTCAGATGGAAGGACAGCAGAGGGCTCAAAGGACTGGCCACCTACCACCCATGCCAAGCAGGAAGCCTCAGAGTCCTACTCAGCCTTCATTTGTCCCCAGTATTCAACAGGTCAGGGACCCTGGACATGTGAGCTCTTTAATGCCTGCCACGAATATTCATCTTTTGATGAGTGGGCCTCATCATCTCTCCTGGGGCTCTTGCCACAATCTCATAACCAGCCTTCTGGTCTCTGGTCTTACATTTGTCAAATTCTTCTAGATTGATGAGAGTTATCTTCCCTGAATGCATATTTAATTATAATTAATTATACTGTTGTTCCCTAGTCTAAAACTCTCCTCCCCTTGCCAACAAATATATTTCCATCTGAAGTTGGTAAAAGGATAAAGTCCATAGCCTTAAACTAGCATGAAGGGGCATTGAGATTCTGGCCTTCCCCAGTTTCGTCTCACGGCGAAGCTATGAGAGCTATGCACTAGCAACCTGGAAATCCTTGCCATTCCCAGATCATAGCACTCTTTTCCTTGCCTCTAATCTTTTGGCCTTCCTCTTCCCTCTGCCAGTGCCACCCTCCCCTCAAGCTTTGAAATTAAGCTACAGATTAACTTCTCCCATGTTCCCCCTAATAATAAGTGCCAATGTTTATTAGTTCCAATGTATTAAACATCGTGTTAAATCCTTTTCCTAGAATTGACTCATTTGATTCATCCAGTGAAGTAGGTACGATTATTATTATTCCCATTTAACAGGGAGGAAGAAAGGGGCTTAGAGAGGCCACAGAATGGAGTTGCAGAATGAGGATCTGAACTCAACTCTCTTAGGCTCTAAACTGTCAACAGTGTTTTACTGGACCCAATGGGGATAACCACACCTCTTTTGTGCTTCAGAAGCCCGTTGTGCTTACCCTTAAGGAGCTGTGGTAATGATTATAAAAGTTATGATTACTAATGTTTAACCACTTACTATGTGCCAAGGATTCTGACAGTCTCTCGTACGTTTAACCTCTTCATTATTTCTATTTTTTTTAGACAAACGAATGGAAAGTAGGAGGGCTCAAGTTACACAGTTAGCAAAGAGTAGAACAGGGATTTAAATCCATGTGGTCTGTGGGGTGTCTGAGTGGCTCAGTTGGTTAAGCATCTGACTCCTGGCCTCAGCTCAAGTCTTGATCTCAGGGTTGTGCCCCATGTTGGGCTTCACGTGGAGCCTACTTAAAAATAAAATATATATGTGTGTGTACACACACATATATATATATGTATATAATATATAAATAAATCCACGCTGTCTAATTCAAAAAGCCACAGTCTTACCTTATCGTCTAGAATAAGGCAATGGGCAACAAATGTTTAAGTGAAGTACGAATAGGCATCATTATCATGTAGATGATGCTTACAGCCATAGGAATGAATGAGCCGAACTTAGACTGTACAGAAAGGACAGAAAAGTCACAGGACTGAGTTTGGGGGAGTGCAACATTTAAAGCAGTGGGTCTCAGGGTGCCTGGGTGGCTCAGTCGGTTAAGCATCCAACTTTGGCTCAGGTCATGATCTCGCAGCTTGTGAGTTGGAGCCCCGCGCCAGGCTCTGTGCTAACAGCTTTGATCCTGCTTTGGATTCGGTCTCCCTCTCTCTCTGGCCCTCCCCTGCTTGCTTGTGCTCTGTCTCTGTCTCTCTCTCTCAAAACAAAAAAAATTAAATAAACATTAAAAAAAATTTTTTTTTTCTTTTTTTTTTTTTTAATTTTTTTTTTTCAACGTTTATTTATTTTTGGGACAGAGAGAGACAGAGCATGAACGGGGGAGGGGCAGAGAGAGAGGGAGACACAGAATCGGAAACAGGCTCCAGGCTCTGAGCCATCAGCCCAGAGCCCGACGCGGGGCTCGAACTCACGGACCGCGAGATCGTGACCTGGCCAAAGTCGGACGCCTAACCGACTGCGCCACCCAGGCGCCCCTAAAAATTTTTAATAAAATAAAATAAAGCAGTGGGTCTTGGTGAAGGCAGTTTTGTCTCCAGGGGGCATCTGACAACATCTGGAAAATTTCTGGATTATCACAATTGGTGTGTGGGAGGGTGCTACTGGTCTTTAGTGGGTAGAAGCCAGGGACGCTGCTAAACACCCTTCAATGCACAGGACAGCTGCCTGCAACAAAGAATTATCTGACCCCAAATCTAAACAGTGCCAAGTCTGAGAAACAGATTTACAGGTCAGGTAGAGAAAAGAAGCAAACAAAGCCACGGCCAGAGCCAGAAAGAAAAATAAATAAAACTGGGAAGACACAAGAGGAGAGTGTTTTAGGAAACAGCAAGTGGTTAGCCCTCTCTGACGTTGAAGGATATATAAGGAGATGATGGAGAAGGGTCTACTGACAACATGGAGACCACTGAAGAAGCTGGAAGAACAAGTTCAGTGGAGTAACAGGGCTAAATCTAGGCTGAAGGGGTTAAGAAGTGAATGGATGGTGAAGATGGAAGAAAAACTACGCATAGACATCACTCTCTTGAGATATTTGGCTTTGAAGTGGGGGCAGAGAAATGAGGTAATGGTTGGGGGAGATGTGCAGAGCTAGGACCTTCTGGGTTTTTTAATGATAGGAGATGCTAGAGGCACTGCCTCCTCCCCAGTCTGGACCCTTACCAGCCTCCTCAATGGTGCCCTGGTTCCCCCTCCTCCAACCACTACCTCGTTTCTCTTCCCATCTTCCGTTGTACCCCTGGGTTTGTCAGCCCTGCGAAAATCACATCACCTGTTCACTTGGCTCCGGCAACCAGGCTCTTGAGGACTAATGGAGACAATTACAAATCTAGTCTGAAGGTTCCTCCTATGAACGTGTGTTTTCTGTCGCTGGGCAGTCTTTCCACTCACCTTATGGACTTCATACTTACTCCTGCCCTTGTTCCCAGCCTCTTCCAACTCCTCAGTCCTCAGCCCCATCCTAACCTCCTCTACAGATGAGCCTGCCTCTCCCTACTTGAAAAACACTTGTTGAGCATGTTTCTGGTCAAGCTGTAATCAAATATGTCCATACACTTCTTGAAACGTGGTCTGTGAGGCACCTGTACCAGATTTACCTGGGGTGTTTCTTAAAAATGCAGGGCTCTCTGCCCCAGCTCCTCACCCTCTTACATGCGTAGGATCAAATTCTCAGGGTCGGGACCTAGAGAGGTGCATTATAAACAAGAGCCCAGGAGATGCTGATGTTCACTACAATTTGAAAAGCAGTGTTATATATTATTTGATCTTCTCAATAATCTCGTGAGGGAGATATTACTATTAAAGTTTGAATTATATGGAGAGCATCCTACGTGAACTCTATCACCTTCATTTCTTATTCATCAAATTGTTGTATATTTTCACCAATTTCCTTTGCCTTTGCCCTGCCCTCAAATAAAGAAGTATTCCCCCCCCCCCAATTAAGAATAAGTTCTCTCTAAAATGTTGTCTTTGATCCATACCCTCCTTTGCTCTTCTGGTACTTGGATCTATCAATTGATGATAGTGGTAGTTATAATAGCTATCATTTATTGATCACATAGTATGTACCAGGTACTTTGATAAGTCTTTTTTTATTTAGCTCATCTAATCTTCAAACATTTCTTCTACTCCTTTCTCATTTTTTTGGTCTGGTATTCCCATTGTACCTATGTTATGCCTTTTGTAATTGTCCCACAGTTTTTCGATATTCTGAACTTTTTTTTGTCCATTCTTTTTTTTTTTTTTTTTTACCTTTGCATTTCAGCTTGGAACACCTCTACTGACATATCTTCAAGCTCACTGATCCTTTCCTTGGCCACGTCCAATCTACTGGTGAGTCCATCCAAGGTATTCATTACCTGTTACAGTATTTTTGGCTTCTAGCATTTTCTTTTGATTCTTTCCTAGAATTTCAAATTCTTTGCTTACATTACCATCTGCTCTTGCATGTTATACACTTTTTTCTTTACGGTGCTTAGCATATTATTCAGTTATTTTAAATTCCTAGTCTGATAACTCCAAAATCTCTGCCCTAAGTTTGGTTCTGCTGTTTGCTTTGTCTCTTCATGGTGTTTTTTCTTGCCTTTTAGCATGCCTTGTAATTTTCTGTTGAAAGCCAGAGATGATCTATAGGATAACAGGAACTGAGATAAATAAAATGCTAGTGTGAAGTTTCATGTTTATCTGGTTAGAAGTTAGGCTGTGTTTAACGTTTGCTGTGGTTGTAGGTGTCAGAGGTTTCAATACCCTCTAGTATTTTTATTTCTGTCTCCTCTATTATCTTTGGTTTTCTCTAGAAACTCCCTCTTAAATTGTCATTATACTGGAATCCTGTTGATGAGACAATAAGGTATTGGGAAGGGGAAGCAGTCTATAACCTTATTATTAATCTCAGATTTCTTACTGGGCCAGAGTCTCTGGCTATGATTTTCAGAAGTTTCTTAGCCTTTATTCCTCCCCTTATATGAGATAGGAAGGCTAGAGGTGGCTAGAGTTGGCTAATTGTCCTTCTCCCAGCTCAGATAAGGCTAAGTGTCCTTCTCCCAGCTCAGATAAGGCTCTGGTAGTCTCCTTTGAGGGCAGATCTTATTATGGAGACTGTTCTGGATATATTTCAAAATGGTTATTGTTTCCCTCCCTCTGCCTGAAGCAGGAGAAAATTTTTCTCTCACCTTCACCAGGTGAGAACATGGTGGGGCTTCCAGAGGTAAAATTCACAAAAGTGTGGGGGCGCCTGGGTGGCTCAGTCAGTTAAGCCCTCGACTTCAGCTCAGGTCATGATCTCGTGGTCTGTGAGTCTGACCCCTGCATTGGGCTCTGTGCTGACAGCTCAGAGTCTGGAGCCTGCTTCAGATTCTGGGTCTCCCTCTCTCTCTACCCCTTCCCCACTCATGCTCTGTCTCTCTCTCTCTGCCTCAAAAATGAACAAACATTTGGGGCGCCTGGGTGGCTCAGTCGGTTGAGCATCTGACTTTGGCTCAGGTCATGATCTCATGGTTTTTGAGTTTGAGCCCCGCGTTGGGCTCTGTGCTGTCAGCTTGGGGCCTGGAGTCTGCTTCAGATTCTGTGTCTCCCTCTCTCTCTGCTCCTTCCCTGCTCACACTCTGTCTCTCTCTCAAAAATAAATAAAGATTAAAAAAATGAACAAACAATTTAAAAAAATTTTTTTAATTCACTGAAGTGTTGAGATCCCTTAATATTGGGCTCCAAGGGGTTTAACTCTCAAGGCAGTCTATACTCAGCCTCTAGCTATCTGTCAGTGACCATTTAAGTGTCCCCATCAGTTACTGTCTCCAGCAACTTCTGCTCCTGATAAGCTATGATTCTCAGTAGCCCCTGTCTCTCCAGGTTGGGGGCAAGGAGGGGGCCGTTTGTCTTGTGTCCTCAATTCACTGATGGATATAATTAGAGTTCTTGATTTTCAATTTTTCAGCTTTTTTCTTGTGAGGACAGGAGTGGACTTCCAAGCTCTTTCTATGTCAAAGCAGAAACTGGAGATCCTTATCTAATCTTTACAACTCTCCGAGTTAGTATTTTTCCAAACTGACAGGCAAGGAAACTGAAGCTTAGCAAGGTTAAATTAAGTGGCCCAAACTTATGCAGTCAGTGAGGGGGTGAGTGGCTATGTTGCCACAAAGATGATAACATTAAATTGGGATTCAGGCAAGATCCTGTACCAGGAAGCCAGAAAGGCATCTGTACAAGTATAGGCTGCTTTGGAAAGAGGCTAGGAGGTGTGTATAAGTGTGTGTGTCCTCATATAGATGCATATGAAGAAACCCTGGGATGTCAGCTGACTTTGAGAAGGAAAGGGGTGAAAAGTTGGTTCCAGAATCCTTGTCTTTACCATACCGTCAGTGTCATTCCATTGTCAAAAAGAACAACTTATTTTAGGGCTGAATTTAAAAAGGCACACCTAAGAAATTGACAGCTGTTTATTAAATGCCTACTATGTGCCAGGCACTGTGACAGTATGGAACAGATACAGTGCTTAACAAAGCAGTGTCCCTAATTTCATGGAGTTGATATTGTAGTGAGGAAAACTAGCTAGTAACCCACAAGTTATAACATGTCAGATGGTGATAAGTCAAATAAAGAGAACTAAAGCAGGATAAATGGGATTGAGTGGTACAGGTATTGTTTTATAAGATGTGGTCAGAAATGGATGCTTTGACAAAAATGACCTTTGAGGGGCACCCGGGGTAGCTCAGTCGGTTGAGTTGGACTTCGGCTCAGGTCATGATCTCATGGTTCGTGAGTTCAAGCCCCACATCGGGCCCTGTGCTGACACCTCAGAGCCTGGAGCCTGCTTCAGATTCTGCGTCTCCCTCTCTCTCTCCCTCTCTCTCTTCCCCTCCCCTGGTCATATTCTATCTATCTCTCTCAAAATAAATAAAAACATTGTAAAAATGTAAAAAAAAAAAAAGGTAACTACACAAGAAAGGGACTTGTAAATTGTGGTTTAGTAACCATGTGGTAAATGATGGGGACTCCTTCTAGCCAATACTCTGGTCTCCCACAAACAAAGGATTGTGGAACTTCAGGTATCAGCTGGGGTCAAATGGAGGGACAGTTTTGTGTCCAAGGGGGCACACAAAGAATAACTTGGCAAAGGTTATACATACTTTCTAAAAGTAAGCTCTGAGTCAGGCTCCTACTCAAATTCCTACTTGATCAGGTGTGACAGAAAGTGTTTTAATATACATCAAGAGCCTAAAAAGTATCTGGTACAGAAATTATGGGTTCTATCCATGAATATGATTTAAAATATAGAAAAGCAATGTTCAGGGGCACCTGGGTGGCTTAGTTGGTTAAGCATCTGACTTAGGTTCAGGTCACGATCTTCCAGTTCATGAGATCAAGCCCCAGTTGGGCTCTCTTCTATCAGCACAGAGCCTGCTTGAGACCCTCTGTTCCCTTCTCTTTCTGCCTCTATCCTGCTCATCCTCTCTCTCTCAAAAATAAACATTAAAAAAAAAAAGCAATGTTCATAGGGCAGGGATTTTTGTCTGTTTGATCATAGCTGTATTCTCACAGCTTAGAATATGCCTGTACAAGCTAGTGTTAATAAATATTTGTTGAATAAATAAATAAATAAATAAATAAAAAGGGTTTTCTTTATAAAAATTATTTCTAATATTTTAAAAATTTACCTAAATTTCCTTCAATGGGCTACTGTTTACATAAACTATGATCCATTCACTCTCTGGATTTAACTCTATTTTATTTATTTGTTATTATTTTTTTAACTCTATTTTAAAAAGCAAACAGATGGCTTAAATGTTTGTAACACCAGAATTAAAATCTAGCCCATAAAGTAATTAGATCTGGAATGGAGACTCAGTATTTTCACTTTAAAGATGAGGGGACTGTAAGGCCACACAGTGACTTATTGGCATTTTTAAGCTACTTAATACATAAATTATAAAAATTCTTTTGAAGAGGATACAAACAAATGGAAAGATATGGGATAATTCATGTAGTGAAAAATTTACTATCTAAAGCAATCTTCAGATTCAATGCAATCTCTATCAAAATACCAACAGCATTTTTCACAGAACTAGGACAAATAATACTAAAACTTGTATGGAATCACCAAAAAAAACCCTAATAGGCAAAGCAATCTTGAGAAGTAAAAACAAAGTTGGAGGTAGCACAATCACAGATTTTAAGATATATTGCAAAGCTGTAGTAATCCAAACAGTATGGTACTGGCACAAAAACAGACATAGATCAAGGAACATAATAGAGAGCCCAGAAATAAACCCATGCTTATATGGCCAATTGATATATGACAAAGGAGGCAAGGATATACAATGGGGAAAGACCAGTCTCTTCGATAAACAGTGCTGGGAAAACTGGACAACTACATGCAAAAGAATGAAAATGGACCACTTTCTTTTACCATACACAAAACTAAACTCAAAATGGATTAAAGACCTAAATGTAAGACATGAAACCATAAATTCCCTAGAAGAAAACATAGGCAGTAATTTCTTTGACATTGGCCACAGAAAAATTTTTTAGAGATGTCTCCTCAGGCAAGGGAAACAAAAGCAAAAGAAAATTATGAAAACTATGTCCAAATAAAAAACTTTTGGACCACAAAAGAAACCATCAACAAAATGAAAAGGCAACCTACTGAATGGGAGAAGATATTTACAAATGATATATATGACAAGGGGTTAATATCCAAAATATATAAAGAACTTATACAACTGAACACCAAAATACAAATAATCTGATTAAAAATGGGCAGAAGACAGGGGTACCTGGGGGGCTCAGTTGATGAAGCATCTGACTCTCGATTTTGGCTCAGGTCACGATCTCATGGTTCATGAGTTCAAGCCCCACATCAGGCTGAGAGCGCAGAGCCTGCTTAGGATTCTCTCTCCCTCTCTCTCTCTCTGCCCCTGCCCTGCTCTTTCTCTCTCATGCTCTTTCTCTCTCTTGAATAAATAAACTTAAAAAATGGGCAGAAGACCTAAATAGACATTTTTCCAGAGAAGACATACAAATGAAAATATGCTCAACATCCCTCATCATCAGGGAAATGCAAATCAGAACCACAACGAGATAACACCTCACACCTGTCAGAATGGCTAAAATCGACAATACAAGAAACAACACGTGTTGGCAAGGATGTGGAGAAAGGGGAATCCTTTGCACTGTTGGTGGGAATACAAACTGGTGCAGCCACTGTGAAAAACAGCATGGAGGTTCGTCAAAAAATTAAAAATAGAGGGGTATCTGGGTGGTTCAGTCGGCTGAGCGTCCAGCTTCGGCTCAGCTCATGATCTCGCAGTTGGGGAGTTCGAGCCCCACATCGGGCTCTGTGCTGACAGCTTAGAACCTAGAGCCTGCTTTGGATTCTGTGTCTCCCTCTCTATCTGCCCCTCCCTCACTCATGCTCTGTCTCTCTCTCTGTCTCAAAAATAAATAAACGTTAAAAAAATTTTTTTTAATTAAAAATAGAAATACCATATGATTCAGTAACTCCACTACTGGGTATTTACCCAAAGAAAACAAAAAACACTAATTTGAAGAGATATCTGCACCCCTATGTTTATTGCAGCATTATTTACAAGAGTGAAGATGTGGGAGCAACCTGTGTCTATTGATGGATGGAAGGATGGGTGGATGAAGAAGACGTGGCATCTGTATATACAATAAAATATTGCTCAGCCATAGAAAAGGATGAGATCTTGCCATTTGTGAGAACACAGGTGGGCCTTGAAGGTATCATAATTCAGCCAGACAAATACCATGTGATTTCGCTTCCGTGTGGAATCTAAAACACAAAACAAATGAATACACAAACAAGAAGCAGAAACATAGATAAATATAAAGAACAAAATACGAATATAAAGAACATAAATATATAACTACAAAGAACAAACTGATGGTTCTCAGAGGGGAGCAGGGTGGGAGGATGGACAAAATGGATGAAGGATAGTGGGAGACGCAGGCTTCCAGTTATGGAATAAGTCACAGGGATGACAGGGATAGCATAGGGAATATAGTCAATGATATTATAATAGTGTTATATGCGGACAGATGGTGGCTGCACTTGTAGGGAGCAGAGCATAACGTATGTAGTTATCAAATCAGTATGTTGTACACCTGGAACTGGTGTAACATTGTGTGTCAACTACACTTCCATTTAAAAAAATGGAAAAATAAAAACTTAGAAGCGAAAAACAAAGATGAGGGGATTACAAGGCCACGCCATGACTTACTGGCATTTTCCACCTACTTGACACGTACCTGATAAAAGTTCTTTGGAGGCAATAAGAGTTACAGGTTGTCTGCTAAACAATTCTATGATGTACTTGAAAATGATTTCTAGACCTTTCAGAAGATAGATGGGAAAACAATACTAGTTCCCATGCAAGAAAGCATGAGACCAACGAATGCCCGCAAACGAGGGCCAAAAATTCCAGCAGCAAGTCGTCCATCAATCTGGGAAACATTTATCAACTGGCCAGAGTGCCAAGCCTTGGGGAAGCCGTGGGAATACAGAGATGGCCACGGCCCAGATTTCCGTCTCTTTGCAGAATCTCATTGGCGAACAGGGATTTAACACATTAAGCCACAGTGTGTGAAGGACTGAATAAAGGATGTGCCAAGTGTGAGAGAGCGTGGAGACGGGGTAGGAGCACAGACTCCAAATGGGATGGAAGTAAGATATGGGTGTCAGGGGATGACAGCACAAGAAGGACCCGTGAGGTGATGAACCCAGTGTGCTTTCTGGAACAACCCTGAGAAGATTTTAGGAGACAAGCAGTCGATTTCAGTCTGTCCCTCCCACACTTCTGTTCCTGTAGCCACACAAGATGCTGAACAGAGCAAATGGCACAGAGTCTGTCCTCACGTTTCCATCCTCGCTCACCACCATTTATGGCTCTGTGCCCTTTGTCACGGTTTCCGTTTCCCTCGGTATTACCTGGCCTGCGTGATGGGGACGAGAACAGTGCCCACCTCATGGGATGGGTCAGAAACTGACAGGAAATTAGTAGATTGGTTTATTTATGTGACACGTATTTACTGAGTGCCTGTTGTGTGGCAGGCATTGTACCCAGCAAAGGGGACGAAAGAAATGGACTGTCCTGTTTTCATGGAACCTACAGCTAAGAGGGAGAGCATTAAATAAACAACTAGACTACTTCATACCTGGAGGTGATAGTTGTGGTTTCCTCTGTCTGCTCATCGCTCCCCCCTCCCCGGCATTTGTCTTTCTCAAAGTATAATTTGAACCCATTTTTGGTTAAACTGCTGTGTGGGAGAAGGTCACAAAGCCAGTAATGGAGCCCAGCCAACCACCTAGCACCCTCAGGGACCAGAGTTTTATTTTTATTTACTGGGTATGATGTATCCAGAAACAGTGAAGTTTTCCCATTTTACTTTATAGACTTCCCAATCATATTACAATGAAGATAGAAAGAATTAGACAAGCCTGTCCCTCCCCTCACTTGGGGGTCGAAAAGACAGCTGGTTGGTTATACCGAAGGTGGGATGTCTGCTCACGTCTACAGAGGGACGGGGTTTGTGATTCACTGGCCACAGAGACGTGGAAAGGGCACCCTACTAAGCTTCTGGCTCAGAAGGAAGAGACATTGATTGAGGGTCCATTACATCCCGACACCATCTGGGGAATTTTACATAAAGTAGCTCATCTGATTCTCAAAATAACCTTTCTTATCCCTACTTTATAGATGAAGGAGCTACGAGTCAAAGAAATTAAGTGACTTCTTCACCCAGCTGGTGGAGGCAGAATTTGAGCCCGGGCCCGCTGACTCTAAAACCACGTTCTTTCCGCACACCCAACGTATATTCTAACTAGACAAATTAAGCTAGAATTGGAAGAAATAATGAGATAAAGAGTCCTTTTTGAGGAAGAAAATCAGCCTAGAAACAGGAATGCTTTCTCCTGTCATAATAATCCATGTGCCTACCAGTGACACTGTCTAATTCCAAATGTCCCCTTTTAGAAATAGAGGAGCTAATATATACATGCACACATGTGTGCGTGTGTGTGTGCAGAGAGAAAGAGAGGGAGGGAGACATTAGTTCAACCCTGTAATGTAATTCTTGAAATTGATAATAGGGAAATGGTCACAGATGTTAACAATGATTTATGTGTTGTGTTCATTGCAGTGGGTTTTTTTTTTTTATAACGAAAGAGGAAAAATGAAAACAACTGGAACCTATCATGCCCAACAACAGAGGAATGGTGGAATAAATTATAATTCAACGGAATAGTGGAGTATTATAAAGTCATTAAAATTCATGCTGTGGAATAATGTTTAATTGTATTGAAATATACTCATAATATAATGTTCATTAAAAATAAAAGAGGTCATAAGATCCTATATATAGTTTGGTTCCAATATTTGTTGAGCAACTACATATACGCATATATATTTAAAATCTGGAAGGAAATGTGCCCAAATGTTAATAGTGATTATCTCTATGTTATAAGAGGACATTTTTTATTTCGTCTTCACCACCCTCTGTATTTATCCTTTTCTGTATTTTCCAACACAAAACAAGGGTGTGTGCTCTGCTGTTCCTCCCCATAGAGCATCTGGTTCTCAGACTCAGGGCTTGCTTGCTTGGAAGGAAACTGCTTTTCATCCTTCCTGGTAGCAGGCACCAGAGATCGGGGCTGTAGCAGCCTGAGGACCCCATGTGTACCCCAGGCACTCACAAGGCAAGCTGCTTCTCACTCTCCTTACAAATGATTTCAGATGGCAATTAAAAAAAAGAAAACGAAGTATCGAACAAGAGGTCCTGCCATTGCCTTTAAAATGTGTTCTTTTGATGGTTCTTTTAGGATCACATCTTCACAGAGGCATTTTACCCTGAGTGAATTCCTGAAGAGAAGGGGCTGGCCATAGCATGTCTTTTATGCCCCAGTTCGTTCGTTCGTTCGTCCGTTCATTCCTTCCTTCCTTCATTCATTCATTCATTCATTCATTCATGTAAGAAAACTTACTGTGTCCCTGCTGGGCTCTATGCACTAATCAAAGAAGATGCAGTGAAACATTAAGTAGGGAAAGTTTTAAAATAGAGGTCTGAGGAAACAGTAGAGTGGACTTCACACATACCCTTCATTGTCACCCCCCGTGCACCTGTAAGCTTGAACCACCCAAAGAGACAACTCAAAGTAATCACCTCTATGAACGTCTTTTCTCTCCTCTCAAATCAGCACTCCCTCCTCACTTCCTGAAAATGACTGTTTTCTTATTGTCACACATGCAGCAATTCTAGTGCCTAGCATGTTGCAAAAACAGTCCTTTCTTTTTTATTTTTTTATTAAAAAAATTTTTTTTTCAACATTTATTTTTGGGACAGAGAGAGACAGAGCATGAACGGGGGAGGAGCAGAGAGAGAGGGAGACACAGAATGGGAAACAGGCTCCAGGCTCTGAGCCATCAGCCCAGAGCCTGATGTGGGGCTCAAACTCACAGACCACGAGATCGTGACCTGGCTGAAGTCGGACACTTAACCGACTGCACCACCCAGGCGCCCCAAAAACAGTTCTTTCTATATCGTTCTTATCTGCCTGCTGAACGTGCTGCCGTAAATGAAAGTCTCTCTTCTTGTGCATGTGCAATTGGCTTACTCTGTGTCACATGCAGGAAACGATAGAATTTCCCTAGGGTAAACAAATGAGTCCACCCCAATATCTAAACAAGTAAATATCTAGGTGCTCCTATAACCCACTTGGGATCCACCAGGGTTGGCAAGTTCTGCTGTAGATCCTGACCACCTGATACCAGGCACCAGGCCTTAATTATTCATCTTAATACGCTCAGAGCCTAGTATGTTGCCTTTCACAGCTAATGAAATGTTTCATCTCAGCTAACATTTATTGAGTGTCTACCATGTGCCAGTTATGGTGCTGGTGGTTAGAAATATACCAGTGAACAAAACACATATGATTTTGCCCTACAATTTGGTAGGTGCAGAGAAATGTTAAACAAAAACACTCTGAAGGAAAAGTACAGAGTGGTCTGAATGCTAAGGAAATATCTGAATAAACAAATGCATGAAAGAAAACGCTGTATATTTTACACTGTAATATTCATTCGCTAGAAAGGTGTATTCTATATATGAAGAAAGAGAATATTGTGAGCTCACTCAGGATGGATTAAGAATCCCATAAGACATAGGGCGCCCGAGTGGCTCAGTCAGCTGAGCATCTGACTCTTGATTATGGCTCACATCATGATCTCAGGGTCATAGGATCGAGTCCTGTGTTGGGTTCCCCACTGAGCATGAACCCTGCTTGGGGTTCTCTTTCTCTCTCTCTGTCCCTCTCCCTGACTCACATGCTCTCTTTCTCTAAAATAAATTAAAAAAATAATAATCCCACAAAACGATCTGACTCCTGTGTTCATGCACCTATGACGCGTCCTAAGACCTCATTAGCTTTTCATGGTCCTATCTCAATAGATGACTCACTCTGAACTTACAGGCAACTAAAAACCCTAGGGTATTTTTGTTGTTGTTTGTTTAATGCGCTGCCATAAGTCCAAGTATCTCTTCTTGTACACGTGCAATTGGTTATTTGGATCTAAGTAAGTGACTTTCTGTGTTCCTCCATTAGCTTTCATCTTGCTACAGCTGGTTAATCAATTTGACCTGCCCAAGTCCTCTGATGCCTAGTCCTGATATGGGAATATATGTGTCCCTTCCCATCAGTGGGTGTGGTTACCATGATGACAAGCCCAGATCAGGCTGTTGGAAGGAACGCTGACGGGAGTGTTATTATCACCTTTGCAATCAACATATATCAAAAACATTAAAAAGTCCACATCCTTTGTGTATGTAATTACAGTTCTGGGAATCTATTCTACCAAAATAATACCAAACAAAGAAAGGCATATGCAAAAAAAAAAAAAAAAAAAAAACCCAAACAACCCAAAACCTGTTTTTACTCCATTATTTATAATAGTGAATAGCACATTGAAAAATCCTAGCCTTTTAAGGGGCATGATTAAGTTCAGATGACCATAACAAAAGAAAGTTTTCCTACAAACTAAGAAAATTCCTAACGATGGGCTTGCAACAGCATTTTATTTTTAGAACCTCTCTGAGCTTCTAGTGTAGCTCAGGAACCATTAGATGCTAATACATATTGTTAATGAAGAGATAATGAAACGGGGCGCCTGGGTGGCGCAGTCGGTTAAGCGTCCGACTTCAGCCAGGTCACGATCTCGCGGTCCGGGAGTTCGAGCCCCGCGTCGGGCTCTGGGCTGATGGCTCAGAGCCTGGAGCATGTTTCCGATTCTGTGTCTCCCTCTCTCTCTGCCCCTCCCCCGTTCATGCTCTGTCTCTCTCTGTCCCAAAAAATAAATAAACGTTGAAAAAAAAAATTAAAAAAAAAAAAAAAAGAAGAGATAATGAAAATAGTTTAGAAACAGGTGATTAAGAATATGGAATAATTAGTTATTAAAAAGATACTTGTTTGTATGGTATTGACAAGGGATCTTCTCAGGCAAACAACCCTTCAGCAAACAAGACAGATAAAACCCCCTGCCTTGAGGAGCTCACAATCTAATGGAAGGGGGCAGATAATACTCAAGTCGACAAGTAAAATGGCACATTGTGTGGCAATAAAGGCAACAGGACAAAAATTAAGTGGGGAAGGATAGGAAATCCAGCCGGGGAACTGAAGGGGAGGAGGAAGCTTCAAATAGGGGGATCCGGATGGCGTCCCTGAGAAAGGGCCATCTGAGCAGAGACCTGAAGGAAGGGGGCGATGAGCTGGACAGTTGGCTGGGCCACGAGCATTCCAGGGAGCAGCTCGGTTTTAGCAATACAATTTTAAAGGATTAGTGGGTTACTTTTGTGCAGGCAGTCCAACCCCTGCATTCCTTGTCACTTTCAATTACCCATAAGTACACCCAACTCGCTCATCAAAGAGAGATTCCCCTGTCTCTCCCTTCTGGCAGCCAGAGACAGATTCCCCAGTCTGTGCCCAGGCTGCCTTGCTGGAAGCAGATGGGCAGCCCCACCCCCTTCTTCCTGGGTCTGGCCACGTGGTGAGAGCATAACCCCGTACCCTGCGGCCCCATTCCCCCCCCCACTGAGTCTAAAGGGGCATTAAAATTCACACTTGTTTGTACCTGGTGAGTCTGTATTCTCTGCGTAAGGGCTCACTCATGCAGAAGCAGAACCACGCATCCTCCGAGTCACTTTCAGAACGAAGAATGTAATCTTTAACCAGATTGAAAGAGTATCAGAATTTTGTTGTTTTTAGGGTCTCGAGATTGTTGTATCTGGAGCGAAGGTGTCAACAAAGAAGTGCTTCTACAGATGTGTTAATCACTATGTATGTGTTTTGAAAATCACCGTGGCGTTTGTAGCTTCTGGTCACCTGCTCGGGTTCCAACGGATGACTTTCTACTACGCCTGCTGGCAGCAGAGGTAATTTTTAAGGTGCAGTTGCACGGAGGACACTGTACTCCGGGAGGGCAGAGCCGTGCCTGTTTTTGTCACCGTTGTTACCCCAGTGCCTGGCGTATAGGAGACACTGCATGAATGCCCACGAATAAGCGAGTGACTCCAAAGATGACAGCTTTGGTGGAGAGAGAAGACTTGTAGGCTGCTGTGGGAGAGGCAAGTACAGAGACCACAGGGAAGCAGGAGAGACAAGATGGCATGCGCCGTGCAAGGGGAACCCAGGTGGAGTGTGCATTTAATGTGCAAGGGCAGGGCGGGGGCGGGGAGATGAAGTGTGAGAAAATCACTGGCATGGCGTTTGTCCCTTCCCCCATGTATATGTTGGATTACTTTGGTCAATTCACTTAGCACCTTGGAGACTCAGTTCCATCCTCTGGAAAATGGCGGTAACAGTACTGACCTCACAGGGTTGCTATGAGAATTAAGTAAGATAATGCATATAAAGCCCTTGGCACAGAGACTACCACCATAAAAAAGTCATAGTAGACCCTCATATTTTCACTCAACATGTACACGTTGAGAGGCAGTGTAGAGCGTGGAGGGAGTAGGGATCTGGGGCCAGACTGCCTGAGTTTGAATCCCAGCTTTATCACTTAGAGCTGAGCGGTCTTAAGAAAGTTACTTAATTGCTCTGTGCCACAATTCCCTCATCTGTGAAAGACAGGGTAACAGTGCTAGCTTATCGTGATCAGTTAATAAATGTAAACCACTTAGAATGGTACCTGGCACACAGGCACTATTATTGTCCGCGAGGCATTTTTTTGTGTTTGTTTCTCACTTTGATTCCTCAAGGGCTGGTGGAAGCGATAGGATATATGGCAGCAGACAGATACGTTGATGTGATGATGGAGGAGTTCGTGTTGGATGGGCTGGATCTGTGCCTCATTTCAACATCGGCTCTCAAACTCGAGCAGACACTGGATTCACCCTGAGCGCTTGTTAAAACACAGGTCGCGGCCTGTGAGTGCCTCATTCAGTAGGTCTGGGTGGGACCTGAGATTTTTTATTTCTAACAAGGTCCCCCAGTGGTGCTGATGCTGCTGGTCCAGAGACCGCACTCGGAGAATCACTGCGATGCAACATGAAAGCATGTGCGAAGCTCCAAGAGAAGGAAAAAGGAGAGATGCATAAAGAGACAGGAGTTCTGAAAAGGACTGAGTAACAGATACGAGTAGAAAGAATAATTCACTCATTTATTCATTCAGCAGACATTTACTCACTGCCCACCGTGAGCAGGGCCCTGTATTCACCGATCAGCTGAAAGGACCAAGATTTAGCTGAGTAGAAACGACAGTGGGTTGGGAAGGACTATCAGTTTATTGAATTAAAACAGAATAGCCTTTAAAGAAAGCAGCCACATCCTCATCAGGCCTAATTCCACATCGTGTCCCCATTAGGTCTAACTCAGGCATCCTTTGTGTGTGTGTGGCGGTGGGGGTGGGGGAAGAATATACATAAAATTTACCATTCTAACCATTTTTAAGTGTATAGTTCACTGACATTAAGTACACTCTATATTTTTGTGCAGCCATCACTCACCATCTATCTCCAGAATTGTTTTCATCTTCCCAAACCCAAACTCTCTGTTCGTCAAGAATTCCTTACTCCCTTCTCCCCTGTAGCCCCTGGCAACTACCATTCGACTTTCTGTTTCTCTGGATTTGACTATTCTAGGTCCTCACATAAGTGGAACCATACAGTTTTTTGTCCTTTTTTGTGACTAGTTTATTTCACTTAGCACAATGTCTTCAAGGTTCATCTATGTTACATATAGCATGTGTTAGAATGTCATTCCTTTTCAAGAATTAATATTGCACTGTATGTATACATCACATTTGTTTAGCCAAATCATCCATCAGGAGATGTTTGGGTTGTTTCTACATTTGGCTGTTGTCAATAGTGCTGCTATGAACACGGCTGTACAAATACCTATTTGAATCCCTGGTTTCAGCTATTTGGAGTATATATCCCTAAGCACCATTTTAATGTTTATTTATTTTTGAGAGAGACAGAGATAGAGCTTGAGCGGGGGAGGAGCAGAGAGAAAGGGAGACACAGAGTTGGAAGCAGGCTCCAGGCTCCGAGCTGTCAGCACAGAGCCCTATGCGGGGCTCGAACCCATGGACGGTGAGATCATGACCTGAGCCGAAGTCAGATGCCCAACCGACTGAGCCACCCAGGCGTCCCTCTAAGCACCATTTTAAAGCAGATACATTCTGTTCGGGTGACAATTAAGGTCACTCTTCCCCCATCCCACCCTCTACCTTTTCCCCACTTAAAACTTTACCCCTCCTGACACTCAGGTACCCAGACCTCTCATCTGAATCTGATAAATCATCCACACCTCCAGGTAAATTAGCACAACAAGGACCAGGGGAATTTATTTCAATGCTTTACGGGCTGAACGCATGCATGAATCTTCCTTTCCCTATCACGACCTTACCGATACACTGTCCAAATACACTTGTGCCAGGAGCTTATTAGGTACTATTCAGAAACGAAACAATTTAGTCTCTGGAATCAGACATCTGGTAGAGGAACCTGAGCTTACTATTTACTAGGTGTTTACGCAAATGACTCAATCTTCCTAGTTTCAATTTCCTGATCCATAAAATAGGGATACTAGTTTCTATCCATTTGGCTGTTTGGAGAATTAAAGTAAGTACACCAATTAAATTAAGATGAGATAAACCAAAACAAGACAAAGAACTAAACCTAATAGCTGGCACACGGTAAGAACCCAGAAAATGCTGGGCATCCTTGGTATTATAACTGGGTGACTCCAAATATATGCCAAGAAGGTTCCTGCCACCTAGGTACACAGAAGAACATCACAATGAGCATGGAATTAACAGCCCTACTAGGCCAGAGACCCAGAATACAAAACAATGGACATTTTTTAAAACACAGGATTCAATGGGGCACCTGAGTGGCTCCGTCAGTGAAGTGTCTGACTTTGGCTCTGGTCATGATCTAGCAGTCTGTGAGATTGGGCCCTGCATCAGGCTCTTTGCTGACAGCTCAGAGCCTGGAGCCTGCTTCAGATTCTGTGTCTCCCTCTCTCTCTGCCCTCCCCCTGCTTGTATTCTGTCTCTCTCTCTCTCAAAACTAAACAAACATTAAAAAAATTTTTTTTGTTTAACACAGGATTCAAAATGACAGCCTGGCTACAAAGGATTAAAGATGTCCTTAGATGGGGGAGATATTTTGGGGCAGGGCCCTCTGTGGAGCCCACAACTTATACTAGCATTCCCCAGCAGTCAGCTATGGGTGTTAAGTATTTTTCTTGAGCTCTTTTTTTTTTTTTTCTGAGTTTGCAAACGTCAGATAAAAATGGATTCTAGAACAATGGAAATTTGAGATGAGAAATGGTTGCAGCAAATTTGGCCAGGCCTCCTCCTAGGATGGCCCCAGTCCTTCTGGGACATGTTCTGACGACTGGATGGCCTTTTTCTAAACCTCTGAAAGGGGATGATGTTCCCGCCACTTCCCTTGGAAGAATATTCCACGGTGAAATATGACTCACTGTCAGGGCCCTTGCCTTTGAGATTCTCTTTCTTCTCTTGACCCACTTTCGTCTGGCCGTGCCCTTTTGTACAAAGTCAAACGCAGCCTCCCCTGGAGAAGGTTGTTCTGTGAGGACTGACATTTAAAGACCATTACCACCTCTCACACTCAGCCCTGTTCATTTAGCCAAGCAAAGCATGTTTAATTCTTTTAATCTCCTCTCATAAATCAATCTCTTCATTCCCTTAATAGTCCTTCGCCTATGCTTTGAATTCCTTCCAGTCTGGCCATCCTAAGCTCTTGTTCCGTTTATACTTGGGACTTGCCAGTCAATCACAAATGGCTCTCGGGAAAAGCAGCCAGGCCCGCCAGGGCTCTAAGTGCTCTCACTGTGCTGGGCTGTCTGCAGTCCCCCAGGCACTGGGAGTCCAGAGAAGATCCCCGAAGGCCTGGAAGCAAGCTTGAGACATTTGCCGCCTATACCATTATGGGTCCTTCAATCCTGGCCCATCTGATCCAAGGTCAAGGGAACTTCCCGAGAAGCTACCTCAGACACCTGTACCTCTACTGTCACTCAAGCTCCTCAGTATGTCCTTCTTTCCCCTAGCTTTTACCCACAAGGGCACGAGGGCAACAGAGGAGCCCAGAGGAGTCTTACCTGGAAGGTCCCAGCATGGTCTTCTTCCTTATCACCCTCTCTGTTCTCTTTGAGGGCAATTAATGTGAATCCTCTGAAGTAGGACGGTGGGGCAGCTGAAAGGGTTACTGTGGAGAGAGGAGAAAGCAGATCATAAGCACAGGAATCAGCTGGCTTCCATCTGACAAATGAATGTTGGTGAGTTCTCCATCAACAAGCCAGACCTGTGGGTTGGGGGGGGGGGCAGCAGACAGTGGAAAAGCCTCATTCCTTTGAGTAGTGAACTTTTGCTCTCCATCCCGTTCCTCCTTACATTTCAGAACCTGCAAAATGCCTGAACTATGATCTCAGTTGGGCCTCCTTGAACCAACAAAGGCTTTGGTGCACTCTCTCTCCCAGTAGCCACAATTTGAAAAAGATAGTCCCTGGTCAGGGGCACCTGGGTGGCTCAGTCAGTCAAGTTTCTGACTTCAGCCCAGGTCATGATCTCACGGTTTGTGAGTTTGAGCCCTGGTTCAGGCTCTGTGCTGACAGCACAGAGCCTGGAGCCTGCTTCAGATCCTCTGCTCCCTCTCTCTCTGCTGTTCCACTGCTTGCACTCTCTCTCACTCTCAAAAATAAATAAACATTAAAAAAAAAAAAAAAGAAATCCCTGGTCAGCAACCTCAATCTTGACAGTTATCTAATGTTACACTTCCAAAAGAAATCTAGCCGCTCACAGCCCAAACTCCCTTACAAAGTCCTTTGGGGCAGAGAATGCTGTGTGTTTTCCAAAATATACTTCCTATTTCTTGTAAGCACTCAGCTAGACCACTTTCCCAGCCTCCCTTGCAGTTAGGTCTGTTTGCGTTCTGCCAAGGGAAAGCACAGATGGACGTGATGCATGCCACTTTCTGCTTGGCCCGCACAAACTTTCCACAGGATCTTCCAGTCTCCCTCTCCCACCTATGCCTGCAGAATGCAGCAGATCCAACAGAAGATCCAACAGAAGGTGTCCTGGGAGAAGATGGTGGAGTCACAAGATAGAAGAAACCAGGGTTTCTGAATAGCTACACAGAGAATCACCCACTGACCAGAAACATCCATCTTGTACTTTGCCTGAACTGGAAACAAACTTATATTGTGGGGGATTGTTTGTTACAGCAGCTGGAGTTCTATGAAACTACATCATGCTCTTCCTTCTCAAATCTACCCAGATAACTTCGTTTTCATTGAATCTAGCTCAAGGGCCTTCTCAGCAATGATGGTCACCCCTCCCTTTGTATCCCTAGCACCTGGCACAGAGCCTGATGTCTAATAGATGCTCAATTCAAGTTTCTTGAAATTTATATAAATTGGGATTGAAATTACTGTCTGGATTAAAGTGCTAAGAGTCTGGCCTTTAAACACAGAGTTATAGACTCTTAGAGCCTTAAGCTGTCTCAAGAACCCTCCATTCCAGCCTTCTAACTTCACAGACAGGAAACAAAGACACAGAGAGGTCAACAGACACCCCAAGGCAGTAAGAGCACCCACAAGGCAGACTTAGGGCCAGACTCCTTTTCCCCAGTTTAACATTCCACCCATGGTTGCATATATGGAGTATATCTGAGTACGGATAGTCTACAAATGTTAGGTTTTAAAATTTTTAAAATCAACTTAACATATACCATTTATGTGATTCTGAAAAGCAACCCCCTGTCAGGGAGGGGCATTCTAGTCTTCTGCTTTCAGTCCTAAAAATAAAGGACCCTCAAATTCCAAAAATTAAAACACCTTTCTTGGACCATGCACCAGCAGCCCATTAGCCCCAATACAACGACATCTCAGGAAAGAATGCTGAGAACCAAAGATTGCAAATCTCATGCTATAATCGCTCAGTTCATCCCACAAAAGTAAAAGAGCATTCTGATTGGCTACTGATGTCTATCGAAAGGTCAGACAGACCTTCTTAGTAAGGAAGAAAGGGTGAGAGAAAAAGCACAGTACAATAGAGTAAGAAAAGTAGGGTGCTCACCAGTGACAAGCAGAAAATGATGATTATGATGTCAGAAGAAAGAGCTGAGATCTCTGAGGGACAGACAGACAGCCCTAAAGCAGTCTGAGGGTGTCTAGAGTGGGGTGGGAAATGAACAAACAAAACCAAACAGAAACAGACTCACAGGTACAGAGAAAAATTTGGTCGTTGTCAGAGGGGAGGGGAGTGGGGGAATGGGTGAAATAGGGGAAGAAGAGGACAAGTTACAAAATCCCAGCTATAAAATAAACAAAGACATGGGAATGCAATGTACAGCATAGGGAATATAGTTAATAATATTGTAAAAACTTCATATGGTGACAGTAGCTATATTTATCATGGTGATTGCTTTGTAATGCCGAGAAATGTTGACTCACTATGTTGTGCACCTGAAACTAATATAATATTGTATGTCAACCACGCTGAAATTAAAAGCACCTATAGGTGGGCATAATAACAGCACTTACCTCAAAGTATCAGTGTGAAGCATAAACGAATTAACACACGGAAAGTTCTTAACAGCATGCCTGGAATATACTAGGCACTTAATAAATATTAGTCCTTATTACCAGTGATGAGATTATCACATTGCATTTTGTGGATAAGTGTTCGTCTACCTATTCATTAAGTCCTTCAAAAGCAAGAACCACATCTGAGCTCAGCACGGTGATTAGCAGAGAGTTGATAACGCAATTAAGTTTACCAAACTGTGTTCATGGACTAGTAAACTCTATATTATAAAGATGTCAGTTCTTCTCAAATTGATTTATAAATTTAGTGCAGTTAAATTAAATTCCCATTGTGTTTTTTTTTTTTTTTTGTGATATGGACGAGTTGATTCTGAAACATACATGAAAATGCAAAGCACCAAGAATGTCCAAGGCAATCTGAAGAAAGAAGTGAAAAGTTGGAGGGCTTGTACTACTACACATCCAGACTTACGGAGCTACAGAAAATCAGCCGGCGTACTATAGCACGGAAAGAAAAAGAGGCCATTGAACTGTTTGGGGTCCAGAAAAAGTTCCACAAGTCTATGGAAACTTGCTGTATGATTAAGGATCTCCTGCAGAGCAGTCGGGGGAAAAGATAATACCTTCAGTAAATGGTATGAGGACCACTGGGTAACTATATAGAAACAGGTGAATCTTGACCTTGCACATCATACGCAGAATAAACTTCACATAGACGATAGAGCTAACTGTGAAGAATAAAACAGCAAAGATTTTAGAAGTGAGCCTAGGATAAAATATGAATGATCTTGGAGTCAGAAAGATTTTTTTAAGCAGACATAAAAGAGAAAATAAAAACAGTGACAATAAAAGAGAAGATACATAAATGGGCTGATGTAAAAATTTTGCCCAGCAAAAGACATCATCAGGAACAAGTACGGCACAGTGTGGAAGAAGATATTTGCGACGCATATCACCATCAGTTGACTTTAATCCAAAATATATAAAAACTCTTTCAGATCAAGAAAAGAAAGACAACCCAATAGAGAAAAATAGGCACAACACATGAACTAATGCTTCGTAAAAGAAGGTGCCCAAATGGCCAAAAAGCATATGAAAAGACACTCAACCTCGTTAGTGAACAGGAAAATAAAAATTAAATCCACAATAAATTACTACCGCATTTCCACCAGATTGACTAAACGTAAAAGGATTAACAGTATCAAATGTTAACTGGAACTTTCACACACCGTTGAACCGAAAATAAGCAATTTTCACTGGAAAACTCTTTGGCAGTATTTACTGAAGCCGAACATATACAGACCCTATGATCCAGTGATGTCACTCCTAAATCAACAGGAATGCATACATATGTGTACCAAGTAACATCTATCAGGTTATAGTAACATTGTATTAGCACCCAAATGGAAACTCAGTGTCAATCATCAGTAGAATAGATATGTAAACTGTGACATGTTCGTATAATTGAATGCCCTGTAGTAATGAAAACGAACGAATTACTGCTACATATAACAAAAGGATAAATCTTGGGGCACCTGGATGGCTCAGTCGGTTAAGCGTCCAACTTCAGCTCAGGTCACGATCTCATGGCTCGCGAGTTCAAGCCCCGCGTCGAGCTCTGTGCTAATGGCTCAGAGCCTGGAGACTGCTTTGGATTCTGTGTCTCCTTCTCTCACTCTCACTCTGTGTCTCCCCTGCTCTCACTCTGTCTCTGTCTCTGTCTCTCCCTCAAAAATAAATAAATAAATATTTTTTTAAAAAAACCAAAGGAATAAATCTCATAAACATAATCTTGAATGAAAGAAGACATATAAAATAATACAAAGGCTATGATTACATTTATATATTTGTGTGAAATCCGAAAACATACAAAGTAGGGGCACCTGGATGGCTCCGTCGGTTGAGCATCCAACTCTTGATTTCGGCTCAGGTCATGAAGCCAGGGTCATGGGATCGAGCCCGGCATCAGGCTCCTCACTGAGCATGGAGTCTGCTTGGGAGTCTCTCTCTCACCCACTGCCCCTCTCCCCTACTCATGCTCAGTTTCTAAAATAAAAAAAAATTTTTTTAAAGTAATCTACGATGCCAGAGGTCAGGACAGTGGTTACACGCGTGGCAAAGTGGAGTGAGAAGTGATTTGCAGGTGGCACAAGGAATGCCTCTGGAGTGCTGATCATGGTCTGTTTCTTGATCTCGGGCCCACTGCATGAGCATGTTCAATGTGTAGTAATTCACTAAGCAGCCCAATTTGTGAACTTTTCCATATGTAAGTTATATTCTGGTACAAATGTTATTCAGTGATGTTTCTGAATGATAAATATGCCCCTTTCTGTACATCTGTGCATTACACTTAAAGGGCTCATCATAAAGTTGGTTTCCCAGAAACCAAGGAATGATGCATTCCTATAGGTTAAAAAAACAAAACAAAACAAAACTAAGGTTTTCCTCTACCTCATTGTATATAACACACAGGACGGAGGCTCTGGAGGCTGAACTCAGAGTGGGGTTTCAACCTGAAATTATCACTGGTGATGACGGTATTCCACAGTACAAGCTGAAGGAAGACAGGAGATCCCATCCCTCCACAGGACCCCATTAATGTGACCCTCTCCTGAAAGGCACAAATGTGCAGTATGTTCTGAGTTCCAGTAATGACTGAAGATGACTGCTTGGCAATAAATAATAGAATCTTCTCTCTAATGACTCCTCCCTAGTGCCTCCCAAGAGAGGCCATTAAGAGACCCAAGAAATGCAAGAAAAATGCTGATGAAGGTTTAGGGAAAAAAAAAAAAAAAGTCCATTCAGAGCCATCCTGTGAGCACATACAGGGAACTGGTTAAGAGCAAAGATTTTGGATTAGAACCCTAGAGCTATCATTTATTAATTACATGACCTCTGGCAAGTTATTTCACCTCCCTGTTCCCTCATTTTTAAAAGAAGCTAATGATACTGCCTTTCTTATAGGAATGTGGAGAGGATTAAATAAACATCTATCACAGTGCCTGGTACATAAAGGATTCAAGAGCCGTAAAGGATGCCGATGGCCACTGGCACTGGGGATGTTGGAGCTGAAGAAGATGATGATGAAAATGATAAAGACCAGAATGTTCAGCAGGCTGATCAACCGGCAACGGGTTTCCAAAAGCTGGTCCTCAAGGACAATGACTGAACCTCCAAAGAAAAACGCTAGCAGGTGCCAGTAAAGGACCCCTGAGAGGGCTGCAAGGAAATAAAGGTCTTTGGGGATGATCCTCACAGGGTCAGGGTATGGGGAGCTCTGGGTAAGCCCTTATCATGAACAGAGCCTTCCTTTTTCTGAATGCCTCTCACCCAATTTTAATTACACACTTATTTGTGAGTTATATGTTAAATGCTGGTCTCCCCTAATAACCTGGAAGCTCCGTGAGAGCAGAGACCAAGTCTCTCTTAAGCTGCACGGTATTTTTAGCATTTAGCATGTCTTTTCACTCACAATAAATGCTCAATAAACGCTCATTGAGTGTTTGTCCCCTTGGTCCCTCCTTCAAAGTTTCCTCCTCCAAAGCTACCATGTGTAGTATTCAGCCCCTCATCCCTTTGTTACTAAGCACTTTGTGCCCGCCCAGTGCTGTGCACCTGGAGACAAAAAAAAAAAAAAAAAAAAAAAAGATACGACCTCTCCCTCTAGGAGCATTCAGTCTAAGAGCTGGGAGGAAAAGACACATCAGCGGATATTTTTTATAACATACGATGGGTATTATGGATGTGAGGATGATTTGCTCTGGGATGCCAGAGGAGGGAGCATCTGGGTCTAACGTGGGAGTCAGTCAGAGGGGG
Source organism: Lynx rufus (assembly GCF_022079265.1). Lineage (NCBI taxonomy): Eukaryota > Metazoa > Chordata > Mammalia > Carnivora > Felidae > Lynx > Lynx rufus. The sequence continues at coordinate 70,390,359 of NW_025814897.1, read as the reverse complement.
CTTCAAGGAGGAGGTGGCATTTGAACTCCAAGTGGAGTGAGGAATAAGAGTTTGTCAAGTGGACAAGAGACTAACAGCACTCCAGGTACAGGGAAAGGCATGATGAGACAGTCTTGGCCTTGGAAACGAGAACTATTTCTGTATTTCATAAATTGCAAGCTGGAAGGGACAGGGTGATAAGAGGTCAGGGGAAGAAGGTAGGGGATAGACACTTAAAAGCCTTCAAAGCCTTGCTAAAAAGGGTGGATACCTCCCTGGAGGTGACGAGGGGGTCCTAAAGGGTTTGAGTTAGGGAATGTCATATTCAGATTTATGTTTTAGGAAGAGCAGGCTGGAAGTTGTATGATTATTGAATTACAGCCTTTCCCTGAAAACCCGTGGCAAGGGCCTCCTGGTCTGCCTTGCTGATATGAGGACTGATGTTTCACCCTCGAGCCTGGCCTTAACTCGCTACCTAAGGTTGAGTTCTCCCCATCCTTGGGTACACTTGCCATATGAAAATCCCAACTCCCAAACAGCTTCCTGGGTCCTTCAAGTATCAGTGTGTCAACCATTTAACATGAACTCTGGGCTTCAGATTCCCTGGCCCTAACTAACCTCAGTGAAAAGATCCTGAGCCAGATCCCAGCTCTCTCCACCTGCTAAATGGCACTGAGATGCCCCAGTGTTCATGCCCCCCACACACATCAACTACAGGGAACTTTAACTTCTGCCTTAACTTGCAACCTGGGGTTACAAAGACTGCTGAAGCAGTACACAAGCCACAGCGGTCCCCTCCCTGCTGTGCAGGACTTTCAGAACACGGGAAGATTCGATGCACATGCTTCACTTAGAAATTGGCATGGCGCACCTGGGTGCCTCAGTCAGTTAAGCGTCTGACTCTTTATTTCAGCTCGTGATCTCGCAGTTGGTGAGTTCAAGCCCCGCATTGGCTCAGTGCTGACAGCCTGCTTGGGTTTCTTTCTTCCTCGCTCCCTGCCCCTCCTCCACTTGTACTCTGTCTCTCTCTCTCTCTCTCTCTCTCTCTCTCTCTCAAAAAAAAAATCCATTAATGATAATAAAAAAAGAAATTGGCACAATTGAGCCCACCCAGCCAGGACGAGGCGGAAGGAGATGGTATTGATGGGTTGGCAGATGGGAAGGCAGGGCTAAGTCTAAAACAAGTGTGATGGTGGGCTTGGCCCACTCTGTTTCCCTGGATGGTCTTCTGTAGCAAGTGCTCCAGAATTCCCAGGCAGAGATGAAACACGTCCCATTCCAAATTAAATATCACACATATCTAAATTGAAAACTGGGGGCGCCTGGGTGGCACAGTCGGTTAAGCGTCCGACTTCAGCCAGGTCACGATCTCGCGGTCCGTGGGTTCGAGCCCCGCGTCGGGCTCTGGGCTGATGGCTCAGAGCCTGGAGCCTGTTTCCGATTCTGTGTCTCCCTCTCTCTCTGCCCCTCCCCCGTTCATGCTCTGTCTCTCTCTGTCCCAAAAATAAATAAAAAACGTTGAAAAAAAATTTTTTTAATTGAAAACTGGATGTAGCTAACAGATCTGGGTTCGAATCTCTACTGTTTACTATGTGTGACCTTTGGCAAGTTACTTAACCTCTCGAGGTCCCAGTTTCTAATCTCCTGTAAAATGACGGTCTTGGTACTTATCTCATTGTTATGACAACAAATGAATTAATATTCATAATAATAAGTGTACATATATGTTTGTTAAATTAGTAGGATACACTAAAAATAAATCATTCTCTTCCATAAAATAGGGATCATCATTATCATCTCATGGGTTTGTTATAAGGATTAAAGGTGGGAATGTATATGAAGCACAATGCAACAGCCCAATGGAAGTTCATTCTTTCCCACATATGCTACCTCTTCATGGGATGGCTGGGAGCCAGATGCATGGGTCCTGAGCTGACCATTACGCAGATGGGAAGAGGGATGGGTGGGAAGGAAGCTCCTGGAGACTTGGCGATGTGTCAGCCAAGAGAATGTAGCTGGGGGTATGGGTGAGGGCAGGAAGCACGGAGGGACATACACTCTCCAGGAGCCCCACTTCTTACCCTACTCAGACAATGGGATCTCTGGGGCTGGCGACAATAGCACCCCCTCTCCCTCCTGAAACATAATGTCACAGAAGTGACTGTGGCCCAAATTTAGTCTCTCTCCACACCCCATTCCCCTGCGTCTGTGACCCAAGATGGGCCAATCAGAATCCTCCCCCAGGGTTTTTCCAGTTTGGAATTAATGGGACCAGGGCTTTTCTTTTAGTTACAGGACTAACTGAAAGATTTTTCATGGAAGGTTCTTGGCAGCTATAGTCCTTGTTATTTGGAGAAAGTTTATCTGTAGTAAGAAAAATGAGGACAACACACAGAAACACAGCCAAGAGATACGGGATGGAAAAAGTGACACAGACAAGGTAGAAGGGAGAGGTGGAAAGGAGAGAGGGAGGAGAGAACCCTTTTGGGTCCCTAGATCCATTTATACCTGAAGCCAGACCCGCCCCTAGACTTTCCAAATATGAGACTCAGTAATTCTCTTTCTGCTTTAGTTAACTTGACTTTGTTCCTGTCATGTTCTGTGGAAAGAGTCTTTACTGATTTTGAAACAAAGAAAGAAAATAATTCTGCCTAAACTATACAATTCATTAGCAGGCTAGGGAAATGGTATTTGTGGCTTAACTGAGGTGGTTGACCGGGAAGGTGGCAGTTGATTCTAAAATGTCACTGAGATGACAGCAAACCAGTTGACTTCGAAAGTATTGAACTAGATGTCAACTTTAGGGAAAGACTCAAGGGATGTCAAGGGAGCCCCTTGCTCAACATTCTTATCAACTTTGATAAAGATTTCTAAGACTGCTTATCAGAACTGTAGATAATCCAAAATGAGAGTACATGGATAAGTCACTCAGTGACAGAATCTAGATCCACGAGTGGCTGACAGCTACAGGGATGGACCCAAACATGCTGGATTACGTCTGAGGAAGACCAAGACTAAGTTATGAGGAATCACGTCGAATCTTACATTCAAAGACCAGTCACACCAGTTGAGGGAGAGGAGGGAAGGAAGCAAGCCTTCCCAGCGGCTCACAGGAATTTTTGCTGGCTGCAAGCTCAGCGTGATCCCAGAGCGCTGCGAAAATAGCAAACACAAGACCTGGCAAGCTTAACACAAACACAGCCCTCAGGACAAGGGAGATAATCATCCCCCATGTTCTATCCCTATCAGAGCACATCTGGAGTACAAAGTGCAAGGGGACAAGAAACAGCATCCTATAAAGAATGGCTGAAGAAATGGGGCATTTTGGCCAGAAGTCATAGTTTCTATTTCTCCACAAACACCTCAATGGCTGACATATGGCCAAGGGGAGACCTTATTTGCTCGACTCCAAAGAACAGAACCTGGACCGATGAGCGGAAGTTACATGGAAGGGACATGTTGGCAAGAGAAAAGTACAACCAGGTCAACCATGGCTCAGGCTCTGCCAGCTTTGAGCATCATCACCTAAAGGAAGCTCACGATTCTTCTCTCTCCAACACTTCACTGCCCAGGCAGGAGGAGGCTGCTGTCACTCCAACTTTGGGGACATCCTACTGGCCACTGTACTCGGGTACAGGATAGGCAGTGATGTGACCAGGTGCTAATGTATGTGGAGCACAGGAGGCTGGGGTGGAGCGAGGAGAGGTTGTGATGGGGAAACGTGGTCATAGAAAAGTGACCATCTTTTGGCCGCCTTCTCTCTGTGCCTCCTCATCTTGTTTTATTTTTTATTCTTATTTTTTCCATAATGTTTTTATTTTTATTTTTTTAATATATGAGATTATTGTCAAATTGGTTTCCATACAACACCCAGTGCTCATCCCAAAAGATGCCCTCTTCAATGCCCATCACCTACCCTCCCCTCCCTCCCACCCCCCATCAACCCTCAGTTTGTTCTCAGTTTTTAAGAGTCTCTTATGCTTTGGCTCTCTCCCACTCTAACCTCTTTTTTTTTTCCTTCCCCTCCCCCATGGGTTTCTGTTAAGTTTCTCAGGATCCATATAAGAGTGAAATCATATGGTATCTGTCTTTCTCTGTATGGCTTATTTCACTTAGCATAACACTCTCCGGTTCCATCCATGTTGCTACAAAGGGCCATATTTCATTCTTTCTCATTGCCATGTAGTACTCCATTGTGTATATAAACCACAATTTCTTTATCCATTCATCAGTTGATGGACATTTAGGCTCTTTCCATAATTTGGCTATTGTTGAGAGTGCTGCTATGAACATTGGGGTACAAGTGCCCCTATGCATCAGTACTCCTGTATCCCTTGGGTAAATTCCTAGCAGTGCTACTGCTGGGTCATAGGGTATGTCTATTTTTGATTTTCTGAGGAACCTCCACACTGCTTTCCAGAGCAGCTGCACCAGTTTGCATTCCCACCAACGGTGCAAGAGGGTTCCCGTTTCTCCACATCCTGTCCAACATCTATAGTCTCCTGATTTGTTCATTTTGGCCACCCTGACTGGCGTGAGGTGATATGTGAGTGTGGTTTTGATTTGTATTTCTCTGTCCTCGTCTTGTTTTAAAGAAAAAAAAAAAAAGAGAGAGAGAGGGATTATAGATTTCTGGAATCCAGCTCTTTGTTGGGGGTGGGTCCAGTGAAGCTGCGGTTAGTTTGTTTGTTTTACACTTTCCAAGTGATTCTGAAGCATAGCTAGGTTTGGACACCGCACAAATGACCCCACGAAGTGCTGATTCCAGAGAAAGTCACTTAATAATTGGTGTCGAAGTTTGATTGATCAATAATCCTCTCTGCTCTCTTCTCCATTCAATCAAAGCCAGTGTCTGAAGCTGGGAGCCCCTTCCCTTTGCCCTTTTGCCGATTGTCCTGCTCTTCACCTCTGAACCATCAATGACCCAGCTTTTCACCATGCTGATCTCCTTCCTCTCAATAGTCTTTTTTTTTATTTTTTTAAATGTTTTTACTCATTTTTGAGACAGAGAGAGACAAAGCATGAGCAGGGGAGGGGCAGAGAGAGAGGGAGACACAGAATCCGAAGCAGGCTCCAGGCTCTGAGCTGTCAGCACAGAGCCTGATGCGGGGCTTGAACTCATGGAGTGGGAGATCATGACCTGAAGTCGGACGCTCAACCGCTCAACCGACTGAGCCACGCGGGCGCCCCTCAATAGTCTTTACCTGGGACCAGCCATCTGCTTGCCCTCAACCTCCAGCCAATGCCCCCAGGGCACTGGGCATCTCTTCTCTCTGCTGCCTCCACCTGGAGCTCCTTGCCGTTGGTCCCCATCCCTGGTCTCAATTCTCTGGCTGAGAGAGAAACACTTTCTCTTGCTTCCACCTAGCTCTCTTAGCAGATCTCACACCAGGATTCTTCACTTTTTTTTTTTTCAACAAATAAAGATTTAGTGCCTGTCATGTCCACAAACTGTTCTGGGTGCTAGAAATAAATGGCAAACAAGAAAGGACACAGTGCTTGCTCTCATGAAGCTTATATTCTAGCTTGAGGAGGCAGATGATAAACAAGATAATTTCAGAGAGTGATTAAGGGCTATGATAAAAATGAAATCAGGCAAAAGAAATGGGAAACATAAATTGGTGGTCAGAGAAGCCTATTTAAAGGGATAAAATCTGAGCTGAAACTTAAAAGACAAGGAGTGAGCCACATAAAGCTGAGCATTCTAGTCATGGAGAAGAGCATGTACAAAGGCCCTGGGGTGGGAATGAGCGAAAATCCAAAGAGTAGTGTTGCAGCTATGAGGTGAAGGAGGAGAAAGAACAGGAAGAAAAGAAAATGAAGAAGGATGAGGAGGAGAAGGAAAAGAGAAGAGGGGGAGGGGAAGACGAGGAGGAGGAGGAGGAGGAGGATGATTATAAGAGCTTCCTCTAGCTCTTAGAATCACCGTCCCATTTTTATGGCCTGCTCCGAGTTTGCCCACCTTCCCACACTCCTATCCCCCCCACATGGTGCTTTGTGCCTGGAGTCTTTCCCTGCCCTTCTGCTGTCTCACAAAGTCCATGAGGCATATTTGCAAATGTCCGGGCCACAATGGGAGATAGGGTTTGAGTTATTTCCCATGGGTCTTCTGGGCCTCAGCTAATCCACAGAGGTGCGTAGGCCCCTGTTTAAGTTTCCCTGAACCTTTCATGGCAGTTTTGAATATTCCATGCAAGTTAGAAGCTTTGTCTATGTAGAGCTCACAAGGACTTCTTGGCGATGTCACGGAATTCCTTACCTGCCCATCCCAGCCTCATCTCTAGCCCAGCCAAGACACCCTGTAGACATGGGAAATTTATACCAGCAAGAGCTGACCAGCCACACAGGAGGCTTCATGTGACATGGTGAGCTCCCTGACATGTAGGTGTTCCAGCAGATGTGCCTATGGTATAATCACACACAAGTGCACACTGTCAGAAGAAAACTAGAGGAAATGATACCTTCGATAATTCAGGCCACTTGCCACTCCATTCAATACATGCATGTGCCTGAGCGTGCATGGGAGGGGACTCATTCCCTCACTCCATCACAGTGAGTATTTTGTACCTGTCATGTCAGGGGTTAAGGACCAGCAAACCACTTGTTTTACCTGTTACTTGATTGAGGGGACACTGGTCTCTTCCAATGCAGGAGGGGCAAATGGAAGTCCTGGACTTATTAAGAAATGTCAGTGTGCTTCTATTCCTCATTAACAGAACTATCTGGAAGGAGACATGAATGAGGCTACATTGAATCCAGTACCCATGTTCCTACTGGCATATAATTTGAAAGGATTTTTAAGGAATAATATTGTTGGCATCATTTTATTTTTAATTTCTTTAAATGTTTATTTATTTTTGAGAGAGAGAGAGAGAGAGAGAGAGAGAGACAGAGCATGAGCATGGACATGAGCATGAGCATGAATGGGGGAGGGGCATAGAGAGAGAGGGAGACACAGAATCCAAAGCAGGCTCCAGGCTCCGAGCTGTCAGCACAGAGCCCAACGCGGGGCTCAAACTCACAAATATGAGATCGTGACCTGAGCCGAAGTCGGACGCTCAACCAACTGAGCCACCCAGGCACCCCAAGGAATAATTTTGACTTATATGATTTTTTGCTTTCCATGGTGCCTCTTGAATCTAACCCTCAAGTAAGATGGGGCTCCAGTCTACTCAAATTGTCTCATTTTCTTTCAGAATATATATCCCTATGAGCTTTTCTTTTTCTTCTCTTTTAATTTCTTTTCTCTCCTCCTCCTCCTTCTTCCTTCTTCCTGCAACTCCCTTTCTTCTTCCTTCTTCTTCCTCCCTCTACTCCTCCTCCTCCTTCTTCTCTCTCTTGTTTTCTGTTTTATCCACTTCCTCCTTATTCCTTTCTTTCCTTAGAGCTTCCACCTTTATTGAGGGAGAGGGTGAGATAGAACAGGTCACTCTGACATACTGGCCCTTTTTTCTCCTCTCAGTATGAAACCTATCAATACCACACACACACACACACACACACACACACACACACACACACACCCCTAACACTCCTTCCATCCTGACTCATTTAGCAAGTATATAAACTTTACATGCTGTCGGGAAGACCATCTAGATACCTTTTACTGGATGAGAGGACATGAAATGCTGTGCTTTTAGATGACTATGCATTAAAACATGTGGCAGAGATAGCTAATTGTCCCTTTAAATCCATTTTCACCTTCATTCTTTTGGGGGAAAAAAAATCCTTTCCCTAAGTTTTAGCTGGGCGTGTGGCTGTCTAGCTAAATGCTTTATTTCCCAGGCTCCCTTGCTGCTAGGTGTGGTCAAATATCTAAATCCTCACCAGTGGAGTGTGTTTGGCAGTGCTGGGTGCAATTCTGGGTCACATCGTTCAAAAGAAAGCTGCTTGCCCTCTACTTCCTTCCCCCCCCCTGCACACTGACTGAAACTCACACGTGTTGGCAGTGAGCTGGCTGTAACGGCTCTGATGAGAACACCCTACAACAGTACTGTCCAGAAAATAAGCTCCCGGCAGGTGAAATTCACTGTATTTGTTAACAAGTATCCAGTAGGAACAAATGTAAAACAAGTAAAATTAATTTTAACAACATATTTTACTTAAGCTAATATATACAATTACCACTTCAATATGGAATCAATGTCAAAAAAATTATTGAGGGGCACCTGGGTGGCTCAGTCGGTTGAGCGACTGGCTCTTGATTTCGGCTCAGGTCCTGGTCTCAGGGTTCATGGGATCGAGCCCCGTGTCAGGCTCTGCACTGACAGCGTGGAACCTGCTTGAGATTGTCTCTCTCCCTCTCTTTCGGCCCCTCCCTGCCCCCCTCAAAATAAATAAATATATAAATAAACACTTAAAAATTATTGAGAAGTCTATTTTTCTTCCATCCTTATCTCTCAACCACCGGTGTGTGTCTTACACTCACGGCACATGTCAACTTGGACCAGCCACATTTCAGGTGCTGTAACTCCTGGCTGTCTATGGGACAGCAGAGCACTGGCGGATTACAGGGCAACACAGCAGAAGGAATCTGGGTTCCTGGTTGACCCCGTGGAGCAAAGCTGGCCATCATCTAGGACTTCCTATTTACCTCTTGTTTTCAAAAAACTGTATTTTGGGGTCTCTGTGAGACATGAGCTTCACCTATATCTTCAGTAATATAACATGGTAAGAGGTTTTCCTCCCCCACAGAAGTTAACATTGACCTGCATCTGACATTCTGTATGACAAGCAAATGGAGAGCAATAGTGAAAAGTTCTTGACATGCCAGCCCATGTATGTGAACTTATCAGCAATTACATCCTGCTGCTCCAGCTGAGTCAGCAGTGTGTATGGAGGAGCACCCAAATTTTAAACCCTGAAAAATCCCTATTTGATATGCTTTCATTTTTTTGTATGTTTTGATTTTTTTTTTTTGCATTTCATGAAACTCAAAGCAGTAAGCAATCTCTTTTAATTTTCATTATCAATTTGAACTACATACTTATTAAAAGGGGGCCAAGTTTAAAAAGTAAAGTTATATAATAAAAAAGAGGAGAATGATACAAGAAAAGAGAAGTGGGAGGGACGACTTACAGTTAATTACACTATCAGCAGCAGCACTGAATTTTTAAAAACTCCACTAGCTTAGACATAGTTTATTTAAAAGACCTTATCCAGTTTAAAATTCTCCAATTCTACACAGGTACTTTATGAACATCTAATTTTGTAGGCCTGGTCGGATAAGTTTGTGTGTAAGAATAAAACAACAATCAAATTAGGGTTTTTTTTTTTTCCTATCCAATTTGTTTCTGTTTTTCCACAAACAAAAGGAACTGGCTAAAGATTGACAAGGTTGTTCATATTTCTAAATTAGTTCTCTAGTTTATGAGGAAACGCAATCCCAAAGTCTATAAAAAGGAAAAAAAGTAAATGTAAATAAGGAGACATTGCTTTAGACTTTGTGTCCCAAGATATGTCAGTTATTGTCTTGATTTGTTGTTGCTGTTTTCCTTCAGTGAAGACTCACCATCCAGAATGCCGAGGGCAGCCATAGTTAATTCATTTTATTCCCTGTTCATTTTCTTTTCTTTTTTTTTTTTTCAACGTTTATTTATTTTTGGGACAGAGAGAGACAGAGCATGAACGGGGGAGGGGCAGAGAGAGAGGGAGACACAGAATCGGAAACAGGCTCCAGGCTCTGAGCAGTCAGCACAGAGCCCGACGCGGGGCTCGAACTCACGGACCGCGAGATCATGACCTGGCTGAAGTCGGACGCTTAACCGACTGCGCCACCCAGGCGCCCCCCCGTTCATTTTCGTGTGTCAATACAGGAGACAGGTTAAGGGAACAGATTTAGGAGTCAGACATCCCTTAGTTTGTATCCTGACTCCAATGATTACCAGCTGTGTGGTCATGGGCAAGTTATGAAACCTCTCTGAGACTTGGTCTTCTCATCTGTAAAATAAGAATCATAATAAACTGCCTCAAAGTACTGGAAAGAATAAGTGAGATGAGTAGGAAGTATTTAACACCATGTCTCATCCAGTGTTTCTGCCAAGTATTTTTCTATTTCCAAAATAATCATCTTATAATGTGTATTTTTTTTAAGCACCTACTCTATGACAGCTTTTTTTCTTTAACATAGATTATTCCTGACTCCCACAGCAACACTGTAAGGGGTGGGGGAGCACTCTCATTTCACAGCTGGAGAAGTTCTAGCTCAGAGAGGTGAAGTGGCCTGCCTACGGTCACACAGCAAATATATGACTGAACAGAAGTCAAACATCAAAGCCTGTGCCCTTTCTGCCAGACTGAGGTGGGGCTCTCCGGGACACACAGTCCTGTGGCATTGTGCACCCCAGAGTGGGACAAAGAACGAGAAGGCCAAGCAGCTTTGGAGGTCTCCAAACCTCACAGTTTAGAATAAATCCCCCAATTATGCTTGAAGTTGGACAAGCTTTTGAAATCTCGACTGGACATTCTTTTCCCATCAAGTTCCTTGAAATTTCCCTTTAAAGAGCATCTAGGAAAAGCCACTCTCATTAGCCAGGGTCTGGCTTTATTTTCCTAATAAACAGATCTTTAGTCAGACAAAAGGGCCTCTTTTATTTTCAATCAATTCTTCAACATTTCAGCTGATTTTCTTCTATTTGGCTTGAAATTGTGATCTGGGAATGGCTAGTCCTGCAAATTGTCGTCCTATCAGGGAAGCCCCTTGAGGATCCTCAACTTGTTATTTTTAATCACTGTAATCTCCTTGTCAAAGGAGGCCATGGTCAGAAACAGAGCAGGCCTTTCAGAGCTTTTCTAAAGCACAGTTATTGCCAAGGGAGGGGGGACAGGGGGAAGAGGGAGGGAGGGGAGAGAGAAGCGGTGGGAGAGAGAAGGAAGTCCATATAGCACTAGCAACTTGGAAAAAGCTGAATAATAATCTCAATGGGATCCTGGCTGTTGAGAAGAAAGCCCGTGTGTGTGTGTGTGTGTGTGTGTGTGTGTGTGTGTGTGTGTGTGTATTAACAGTGACCATCATAATCCAGTGTAGAATATCTAAAGGAGATACTGGGGTGGGGGACATAGACAGCAGAAGCTATTCAGGGATGAACTGGAATTGTGGGGATAAAGATTCCAGGCAGGAAAACAAGCCATTGATTCCAAGGCTTGTGAGGGGGCCTCAAGAAAAAAATAAAAGAAGCAAGCAGAACACCAGGGGAATGTTAACTTCCACGGCCCTAAGTCAATACCCTGAACAGAATGCATTAGATTTACCTTTAACATGATTATTCTAAGAGAGTATAAGCCAACAGAAAATGTCACAAACTAGGCCAGCGCCCTCTTCCTAACTTTGAGTGGCGAAACCAGGTTTGCTAATCTCAGGGTATTTACTCAGAAGGCTGGGAGCACGGTTTCCGTAATATCTTCCTTCCATGATCTCTTAGCCACCAGAAGGGAGAAATGGGGATTGCCGGCCAACAGCCTGAGTGGGGGTGTCACAGTCTGAAAGTCTAATGTGTAGGCTGGAACCACCTGTAGGGTAAAAGTCTAGAGCTCTCTCTCTCCCCTAGTCTCGGTTCTCACCTACTGGCCATGGACACTCTGGAAGCAGGAGCCTCTGTGTTCTGGTGAATACCAGGGGCCCCTCCTCCCCAGTGCTGGGGTACCTGCAGCCAGTGCTCAGGCCATCAGGGAGGATTTGTATGGGAAGAAACGGCTGGTAGGACACTTGGTGTGGCCCCAGACTTGCCTAAATCATCTAAAAGTATCTTCTTGGGCTCACAGTAAGAACAATCTTAGGTGAGGCTCCCAGTATGGAGAAATCATTCATTCACTCATTCCATTAATTCACGAGGACTCAGCCACCATTCACTAGTAGACTGAATTAGAGTGCTGAGAACACCACTTTTAAACACACACACACACACACACACACACACACACACACACACACACACACACACACACACACCAGAAACAAATGACTAGGCAGGCACATCCCTCCGTTATTAAACCAATAAGGGCCTCATATCCAACTCAAACTAACACGTATTGGGGACCTCAGGCACACTCCTCTTTGTCAACTCACGTATTCGCTACAACCACCACAGAGGTTGGACAAACAGCTACTTACACCGCTGGGAAATAAGCTCAGAGAAATGAAAGGACTTGCACAAGGTCACACAGCTACTAAAACCAAGCCCATCTTACTCTAAAGCCGCCTCCGTCCCTGCCACGTGGAGCTTGGGCTGTTTCCCCAGGGAACCCGGATCCTCGGTTTTGGTGAGGCCTCCCTCAAGAGACCAAGAGGGTTCCGCCCGCCTTCCTCCGGTCCACGGAGAGGACTGGCTGTTCCCAGCCCCTCAGAAAAGCTGTGGCCACACCCGCAGCCCCTCCACCCCGCCCGCTCCCTCCCGGGCTGGGCCGGGGGTTCCTTCCCCGCGCTGTACCGAGGGTCCCGCGGGCCGGTGCGCGGGGGTCAGAGGGGCTCCTCGCCACGCGCTGAGCGCCGCCACGTGCGGGGGGCGCCGGGAAGCCAGGTGGACAAAGTCGGGGACACGATCCCGGGAAACCGCGAGAAGGGTTCTGAGATGGGTAGCCCCTGCTTACGGTGGCCTGCGTGGCCCTGGCGCCCGCTGACAGTGGCCCAAACTTTCTCCAGTGTTCTCCAACCGCTTCCTCCCGCAGCCTCTGGGAACCCGGAAGGCGGGGATGCAAGGGCGGCGGCTGCGGGCCCACCAGCTGCCCCCCAAGACCCTCTCTTCCCCGCTAGGCACCAGAGCTGACTTACGGAGGCGCGGGGGAACACGCACCCCGCCACTCCCCGCCCGTGGGACCCCAGGTGAGACCCGGCGGGCTTCCTTCCCTGCCCTAGGTCCTGTCTCCCAACTGGAGAACGGCAGCTTCTGCGCCGGGAAAAGATGTCTGGGGAGACGATCCGCCGCGGAGAGAGGCGGTGGGCCGTGGGGATGGAGTCAGGGGTCTTCAGGTCTGCGCGGGTCGAGCGGCGCTCCTGCCCAGGAGGCGCTCACCTGCCGGGACATTCCCTCCCCGCACTCCCTAAAGCCAGCGCTCCGCGGAGGAGCGTAGGCGCGACATCCCCGCGGCGTGGAGCCTCGGGGTGGCTGGAGCAAGGGTCCCCGGCCTCCAGGGAGCAGGCCTCGGGAATGTGAGCTTCCCTTTCCGACTTCACCGGGTTTCGCTTCCCTCTCCGAACCCACCCACAGCTCCTCGGAGGCCCGTTCCATTGGGAGCCTGTCCTAAAAATCCACACTCTTCTCCCCCGCCTGGGACCATCGGAGAATAATTTGGAGTTCTTTCCGGGGACCCTTACGAAAGCTTCAGACTCTTCCTCCCCTCCTCCCCGTGCCCCACGACCAGTCAAGGGAGAAGTCCCTTTTCCTGAAGGCATTTGTCCAAGGAAGCGGCAGTGACCACCCCGCCTGGGGCCCGTCTGGGAGAAGCTGGTATCCTCCCCTTCAGGGATGGGAGAGGGGAAAGCCAGTTCCCCACCTTGCCTGGGATCCGACTGGGAGACACCAGGCTTCCCTCCGCTCCAGCGGCGGATCTGGAGGAAGGCGGGTTTTCACTGCTCTCCCGGAGCGGGCCGGGGGAGAAGCCAGGTTCCCTCCCAGCCAGGCTGGCGTGGCGCGTCGCTCAGCTGCAGCCCACGCCCGAGAACCGCGCGTCGGAGATGGGGCTGCCCAGCCTGGCTACGACCCCCGCGACGGCCCTGGACGCTGGCCCGGGAGCGGCGCGGAGCTCGCGGCGAGAGGGGCTGAGGGCAGCCAGGACACAGGGCCCTCGCCGGGCTGTGCCGGCACCGTGCGCCCCGGGACCGTGCGCCCTCCTCCGGCACCGCGCGGTCGGCGCCCTTCCGGGGGCCGGGTCCCGCGCCCCTAGCTCCACGCCGGGCCACTTACCACGGTAGCTGATTCCCGGCTTGTAGAAGTCGGGGTCGCCCTCCACGCGGAGGCTGAACTCGGTGTAGCCCTCGCGCCGCGTTCCCTGGGCGCGCAGGATGCGGCTGCAGTAGCCCTCCGACTTGGGCACTTTGTCCAGGGTCTCGTCGGAGAAGGCCAGCGCCGCGGCCAGGGGCAGTGCCAGGGCCAGCAGCGCTGGACTCCGGCTCAGCCTCAGGGGCGCCGGGGACAGCCTCATCCTCGCGGGCGTCCAACTTTGTGCCGCTGCCGCCGGCCCTCGCCACGCGACTCCTGCCCGAAGGGGTCCCCGTGGAAGCGAGACCAGGCGGAGCCCGGGCGGGGAGCGGGAGCTCGGAGCCGGCGCTGGCGACCGGGAGACCGTGCGGGTCTCGGCTTGGCGGCTGCCGAGCTGCGCCGCGCTGAGCTGAGCTGAGCGAGCAGAGCCGCGCGAGGAAGGGAGGGCGGCGGCGGAGGGGGAGGAGGGCGGGCTGATTTTGCCCAGATCCCCGAGCGAAGCGCTGTTTTGTTTCCGAGCTGGCGATTAGCGGCGCGGCGGTGTTGATTTTGCGACGCTAGATTCCCAGGGTCTGGCGAGGATATCATAAGGCACAGGGACACTGCGGGATCTGTCCCGCCACCAGGAAGGCTGCTGCCCCAACCCCAGCTACACCTTTGCACCCTGCGGAGTAGAGGGCTCCCAGGAGAGAAAGACGGCAAACTAACTTTTGTTGCGCACCTACTTTGTGCCTACCAATATGCTGGGTGGCTGGCTCAGGGTATCTGCTCATCTGCTACGCTCTCCCTGCACACGACAAACGTGACAGTAATTTCACTCATTTTACAGATGAGCAAACTGAGGCCTGCAGCCGACCAATTAAGGCGGGGTTGGATGCCACGACTGACTCTACTGCTCTTTTGGAACAGGTCGGACTGGAGGATGAGAAAGGAGCAGCATGACTCATCCAACTGCGCCCAGTAGGCACAGCGCCTACGGCCTGTAATATTTTTGGAGACTCCTGAAAATATTTTCTTTAAAATCAGAAGGAAAAAACATTTAGGGCTAATAAAATGTTATATATAATATCAGTGTATTTCTATTTACACCTACACAGTCATAAAATATAACGTTTACTGTTGTTTTATGAAGGAAGGAGACCCCAAGGACAGAAATGCCTAAGGCCCAGGAAAGTCCTCATCTAGGCCTAGAAAGGAGTTTCAAATGGTTCAAAGAAAAGCCTGTGTTTTCTTGGCTTAGATTTTTGTCCCCGGTGACTGATTTTTAGAGAGGAACTGAGCCTGAGGCACCAGGAAAAGGCCCAGGTGCAGGAATCTCTCCCAGTGTTTCCCTGGAGACAAATTGGAATCAAACCTTAGTTGTGTCATTCACCTGATGTGAGATGTTGGCGAGTTATTTTATCTCTCCAACCTTAAGTTTCTCGCTCTGGAGGGTGTGTGTGTGCCTACAGGCTAATACACCCTTCCTGTAGGGGGTGCTAGAGTCCAAAGAAATGTCCCATATAAAGCACCTGGTAGGGGCGCGTAGGTGGCTGAGTCGGTTGAACATAGGACTTCGGCTCAGGTCATGATCTCACAGTTCATGGATTCAAGCCCCATGTTGGGCTAGACAGCTCAGAGCCTGGAGCCTTCTTCAGATTCTGTGTCTCCCTCTCTCTCTGCCCTTCCCCCGCTCGCACTCTGACTCCCTCTCTCAAAAATGAATAAACGTTAAAAAAAAATTTAAAACACCTGGCCTAGCCTTCAGTCTCCCCCTGCCCCCAACTCCATATACACACCCACCTCCTCAAGGGGTAGGTCTGGGCTGGTCCTGGGTACCACAGAAGGAAGACCAGACCCACCTGGGAGATGCCTTAAGCCCGCTGCCTCCCCTCAGTGTGTGCAAGCATCCCTCCACAGGTGCTTTTGGAAGTTTTGGTTACCTTTCCCCGGGAAGTCAACACATCTTAACAGCCTACACTTAAAAAGCAATCTCCTTTGCTTTCCAGGTCAGGTTTTTCTCTTTGACATCACTAACAAACAGCCCAGGGGAACCATCTGCATTGGAGGTCTCCATGCCTCCCGCACCTGCCCACTCACTTCTCAGTCCTCGTCCTGGGACTCCCACTACCATTATTAACTGGGCACCTTCTCTCAGAAGTCACCCAAGAGTGCCCCCTTGCTGAAGCCAATTATGCTCTTTTCTCAGCCCTGGCCTTCCCTGACCCCCAACAACACCTGATCCAGCTGGCTAGCCCTCCTTTACAGAGGTGCTGCTCAGATTCACGTCTGTGTCCTGAGCGAACTATCTCCCGTATCACTAGCTCAGAGCTCATGCTAGATTCCATGGTGCATAGTCTAAGTCATCCAGCATCCTTTTGTTGAGTGTAGATATGAGGCCAAGTCTGTGCTGAGCAGTGGGCATCACAGGGAACAAAACTTCATTCATTCATTCATTCATTCTTTCACGTCGAAGGCCGTCCATGTGTTCAGTGCTGGGACACAAGACAGACTTATTACCTGTCTTTGTGGATCTTACCATCCAGTGGGAAAAGCAAATATTAAATACATAGTTACAGAATCTTTTCAAATTATGATTGTGATATATGCTACAAACAAAAAAAAAGTGTTTCGTGAGATATTATCTCAGAGGACGGGAATGAATATACAGAGATGAATAAAATGTGGCTTCTGTCTTTACAGATCTTACTGTATGTCCAATAACCCAAACATGTGCTCTTGAGTGTCTTTTCTTCTATATCAACATACCAAAATCCAACATGGCAGTGGACGGGGTAAGGAGCAGGAAGGGATGTAAGAGTTAATTTTTTATTAAACATTGACAAGAAAACCATGTCAGGTAGGAGGCCCATGTCCCCTCCCACCTCATTTCCCAAATTAGGAGCCTATAAAATCACCTGTCGAGGCGCCACAGCTAAGAAAGGGAAAAGAAGCAAGATTCAAAACAGTCCTCACTGACACCAAAATGGGCTTCCTCCCACTTAATGGCGTTGACCTCATCATCTGGGCTGACAGGCTCTCAGCAGCCCATCATCAAGCTCCAACGCCACTACCCAAGTTAGATTTCCCCAACCCAACTCTGCCGTCACGTCAGACCCCTGTTCTCCCCCCCACACGTCCGATCCATCACTGAGTTTCATCTTCTAACTACCTCTTGAATCTGGCCACTTCTCTCCGTCTCTTCTGCCACCACACCAGTCCGAGTTGTCGCCATCTCTCGACCTCGTAATTGGGCTGCCCACGTCCGTTCCTATTCCCCTCCGATATGCTGTCTGCACTGAAGCCTGAAAGATCCTTTTGCAAATGCAGATTTGAATGTCAATCCCAAGGTTAAAATCCCTTTTCAGTGGCTTTTTGTGGCTCTCGGAACAAAGACCAGAATCTTCAGCATGACCTCCAATGCCCTCCTGAATCTACCACCCCTTTGGTCATGGGCTCCGGCCCCCAGGGCTTTTCAGTACTGGGAGCTTGTGCCTGTGCCATTCTCTCTGCCTGGCATCCAGTGCTCTGGAGTCTCTCCCACTCACCACCTTCCCCAGCCAACTCCTAAGCATCTCTCAGATCTCAGTGCAAAACTGCTTCCTCGGAGAAGTCCTTCCTGATTTCCTATTTATATGCCCCTCTTTATATGCTCTCCTGGAACCCGATATATTTGTCTCTTAATAGTCTTAAGATTTATGATTCCATATTCATTTTTGTGTTTGACTTTACATTTTGTATTTATTCCATGTCTGACCCCATCACTAGATTCCAAGCTCTGTCAGGGCAGGGACTGTCTCTGGGGCTCACCGCCATATTCTCGATGCGCACCATGTTCTGTGAATAAAAGTCTTTAACAGGCTCCCGGTGCCCTCTGACTCAGCCCAAGTTTTTCAAGTGACCTTCAAGGCCTTCTATGATCTGGTTGTAGATCCCAGACTGAGCTCCCAGTGCTGCCCAACTGGGTTCCCTGTGTCCCCCGCTTTCAGTCCTGCCTCGACACTTTGTCAATAGCTTTCCCATCACCTAGAATGGCTTCCCCTCCTGTGACCCATTTAAATTCTCCTCTCCTCGATGGAATGAGATTGCACATTCTCTCCTCTGGACTTCAGTAGAACTTAGAGGAGAAAGTTTCTTATTTTGACTATTGTGTTCTGGTGGATTGTCACGAACTCTTTCGTGTGTCTGTGTCTCATCTCTTAGCAATGAATCCAGTTTACTTTCTATTTAATTTCCTGTTCAGATGTTTTGTTCTGTTGTAAAATACACTGGACTTCAAGAAATCTCTTTCCAGTTTCGTAGCCTAAGGCAGAGCTAATGTTAGTTGCTAAGGTGTTGCTAGGGAAAGTCATTTAGCCAGGGCAGATAATTAACTTTATCAGTGTGTGTGGGTAAGTCACAGAAAAGAAGAGCTGGGGGCCCTACTTATCCAAGGGAAAAAAAAATTCCTTTGATTGGTAAGAGGTGAGATCAGCGTTTTTTTTTTTTTTTTTTTTTTTTTTTCCCTTTAAGAGAGAAGGGGAAAAGAAAGAGTTTCTAGATTAGTGTTTTTCTGAGTATGGCCATTGAAACACAAGCATTAGATGTTTGCCTCAAAAGCAGACTCCAAAATCCCACCCCAGACCTATTACATCTGCACTCTGAACAAATTCAAATCAAAGTTTAGGAAACCACTGTCTCAAGAGCTTGTAACGCAGACTTGAAATACAAGAGTTCTAGTCCGGCTTTCCCGCATTTGGGCTGTGTGAAGGTGAGTGCTCTTGGCGTCATAGGACCCATCTAAACTGATTTCAATGTACAAAATTGAAAATAGTAATACCCATTTTGCCCTCACCCCAGGGTTTATAGAAATACATGGGTAACTGAGGTAATAATCTGTAAACCTCAAAGTGATTTACACAAAAATTATTATCGTTAGTCTTATTCTATTAATTTAGAACAAGAATCCAGACATGTCTTTGTTTCTCTAACTCATAGAGTTATACTCAGAAGCTTTCACGGAAAGGGATTTCTAGAAGAAGAAAGTAGATAGACAATAGTGGAAATTGAATCGCTCTGAATAATCTATTTGTAATCTTTCATGAGGAAAAGCTGTCTATCAGTGAGCCAGTAGGTTTTGAGACTAAGTTTTATTTATTTATTTTGAGAAAGAGAGAGAGAGCTCCAAGCAGGCTCCAAGCTCAGCGCTGACAGTCGGGAGATCATGACCTGAGCTGACATCAAAAGTCTGACGCTTAACCAACTGAGCCACCCAGGCATCCCAGGCATGTGACTCTTGATCTCAGGGTCTTAAGTTCAAGCCCCACATTGCATGTAGAGCTTACTGTGAGGAAAAAAAAAAAAAAGCAATTAATTAAAGAGATATTTATCCAGCACTTGCTGTGTTCCAGGCATTGGCCATAGCCTATGTAAGTACCCTATCTTTGGAATTCTGAAGCTGACTAGGTCCCTCCCACAACTCCACCCAAGGTATGAGCTTTCTTGTTCACTTGGTCTCTCCAATGCTTTGGTCCCCATTTAGTTCTGCCCTTCCCTGTCCACACCCCTCCCCCCCTTCCCCCCTCGCCCCACTCAGGAGCATTTCCCTACTTATTTCTCACTGCCACGTCCAGATCAACATTCTAAGATATCCTTCGAAAGTCCCTCTTACTCTAAAGCTCACAGCATCCCATTTATACTTCTTCATCCTCCGTCGTCCTACCCCCATCATCTAGAGCCTCCAGGTCATTCCCCTACAGATACAGAAAACTCTGCCACTGGTGTATGGGCTTCCTGCCCAGCCTAACGCATGTAGTCTTGGGAGACTAGAGAGTCTGAATGTCTGGCTGATATTTAGTCATCTGTCTAACCTCTTCTACTCTGATGAGCTTGGCTCTCTCCGTGTCAGCAGCCATCCCCGACAAAAACCTCCCTTTGGAGATCTGGATTCCCAGAAGCTCTCCATCATCCCACTTTTAGCTTTCCCATGTCCTCACCCCCATGAACCCTCTGTGTCATTAAGGGATACTATTGCTTACTCACTTCTGATTTTCCCAGCCCATCTTGTTGTCAATTCCTTTCCCACCCAGTCTGGACATCATGCTTAACCATTTTAACCACATCCTCACCAATACTCTTCATTGGGTCATCTCTTTTACTTCTCTGCCTCCTCTCCAACTAACCCCCAAGCCCAGGTCAACTAAGCAGAATTGTGGAGCTGTCTCAGACTTCTGAGTTCTGCTGCCCCACCAATTGCCTTACTACAGACTCATGAATTCTGTTCTTAACCACGGTTTTTAAATGGATTCCTAATCAGTTTCCTCTTCCATTCTTCACAGCCCCTTATCTCTTTCTTCTAGTCCTTACCACCTTTACAAGCCTGCTGAATCACCCTGGTTACTCTCGCTCTTTGCAGGGGTGAAATGGCAACCTGGTCTCTTATTTCACCCCCCAGAGAGAAGACATAACTTCCTCAGATCTCTGTCTCCTCTACCGTCAAACGAAATCGGCAAAACCCTAATTCACTTCTTGCCTCCAAGGAGGAAGCGTTTCGCTCTTTGATTCTTCAGAGGCTAATTCCCCACCTGAGTTCTTGTGCTCATTCCCTCCTGCCTTCTGCTGAGCGCTAATCTGGCCATGAACCGCCCTGCCTTTCGTGCTTCAGTCTCCCTTCCTGTTCACATCCTCAGCCTGTAGGCGCTGGTGAATCTCCCCCATCCTGGGCTGGGCCCGGGAACGGTGGTGGGCGAGAGGTGCCCTGACAATGGACATTTCACTGATCTTCTCTCCCTCTCCAGCTGTTTTCTTAACTATGTGCTTCCGAGCCATATTTGTTGAAAGAGTTGCCCTCCCTTGCTGTATCACTGCTCCCTCAGTTTGTACTCATTTTTACATGCAATGCAGTTTGGGATCAGCTCATATCTCTTTACTGACTGGTCCATCAGAGGTCACCTAAGACCTCCTACTTGCCATAGCCGTTGTCTGAATTAAAATAGACAAAAGCCATCAGTAAGAGCCCTGTCATTGTACAGCTGGATGGGAACTCACCAGTAAAAGGAGCTAAAGAGAACTGCACAGTGGAAGTAGGTCTAAGGTGTAGGCCTAAGGTGTAGACCTGGTCCCAAGAGACCTCTCAGCCTTCCCGCTTTGGATTTATGGATGAGAGAGAGCCTCATGTCTGAATGCAGGATGGCATGCAAGGTGCAGCTGTGGACAGCGCTCAAGAACAATCCCTTGCAAGTCCAGCCATGCATGGAACCCAGACTCCGTCCACATTCCCGGGTGGCTTTCTTGCTATTAATCCAGCAACCAGGACCAAGCAGAGCCACCTTTTTGAAGTTTTGGAACTTCATAGCTTAGACCACATGACCATGGCACACTACTGCCACCTGGTGATAGGGAGTAGAATATGCAGCGATACAAAATCGGGAACTCTCAAGGCACTCGTAAGGTCACCTCCATGGGCCTATTTTAGAGTAGACTGTTTGCTCTTTGATAATAGAGTCTTCGGGTTTTCCACTGTGTTTAGAATAACGTGTCTGCATGAAGTAGATATTTGGTGAAGTTTTGTGAAATTTAATCCTTTCATTCAACAAACATTTATTGATTAACTAGGAGGAAGGTAGTACAAACATAAAAGATAATTCCTGATTTCAAGAAGCTGTGGAAACAGGCAAAGCAGGTATTTGTAAAACAAGGAATCGCACACACTAACTATTAATGAAAGCACAGAGAAGGGAGTGACTAATTCTTATTGGGGTGAGGGCCCAGGAAAATGTTCTAGGCAGAGGGAAGAGCCAATGCAAAGGAAGAGATGTGTGAAAAAGCAGGATGTGTCCTTGGGATAATAAAGTGATCTTTTCAGTGGCACTGTATGCAGATAGATTGTCAGTGAGAGTCTGGGGCAAGGGCATATGCTAAGAGGCTTTAACAGCAGTCCATAGGAGGACCATGGGCTGAGGCTGGAGAAAGGATGACAAGGGAGGGCTGTTTAGGGTAAAGAGGACAGAGTGCATAGTGATGTGTAGGAGGGGAGAAAGGAGTCAGATGACTCTGAGGGTTCTCACCTGAGCCACGGGGTGGGAGATGTCATGGTGGTAACTGAGAGAATGAATTCAAGAAAAGAAGCCACCGTATGTGGGAATAGGGGGATGATATGAGATTATATATCTATTCAATTGTGGTTATGTCCCACTTAAGGGGTCTTTCAACAGTCTGTCTTGACAGTGGACTGCCCAAGGCAAGAGGTAGCCAGCTCAGAAGCCAGATGGGAGCTGGGGGACAGAGACCCAGAGGATGGTAAGATCCTGTGCCCCAACCCTTCCTTTAAGACACCCTCAAAACTTAGCTCTCCTCTGTTGCTTCCTCTCTGCTTTGTGCTCTGATTTCCAAACCAAAAGACCAGTTTGATCAATGTGCCATTGCTAGAATGCTAATGGAAAAAAGAATAATCTTCTGTGTCCCCTACCTGGCTCACCAGGTGACATATGTGGTTGTCATGGTGGCATCCTAGAGTGAGCCAAAGAAGTAGGATGTTAGACTGTGTAACCTGGAACGTATCTGTGGTCTTGGGGGGCTGCCAGGGCTTGTTGGTTGATGGCTCCTCTGCTCACACCCAACTAGAACTGGAAGGAGGCACTGAGAGAGGGAAAAAAAGAAGAAAATGGACCCACATCCTTTTCAGCTTGAGACCATGAAGAAATGGAGGGAAAGAGAGTAAAAAGAAGAGGAGGTCAAAGGAGAACACAGAAATGGCCAGAGGGGCACGTGAGTGGCTCAGTCGGTTAAGTGTCTGACTCTTGATTTCAGCTCAGGTCATGATCTCATGGTTTGTGATTTCAAGCCCCACCTCAGGTTCCGTGCTGATGGCGTGGAGCCTGCTTAGGATTCTCTCTCTCCCTCCCTCCCTCCCTCTCTGCCCCTTCCCCACTTGTGATCTCTCTTTCTCTCTCTCAAAAATAAATAAACTTAAAAAAAAAAAACAAATGGCCAGAAAGTGTATTTAGTACAAAAAGGAATACATAGGAGAAACAAAGAAAGGACAGAGGAAAAGACGCTTCTCTCTTCCTATTACCATAATGAAGTGTCCATGTGCTACAGATAAAAAAAGGCATTCTTTGCCTTCTAATTAACTGTGGCCCAAGTTTTGCACCTCTCTCAATCTGGAAAATATAATTGCTGAAGCGTCAGATTTATGGATTGGATTGTGACTTAAATAAGCGGCATCCAACTGTTACTTCGAACACACCCCCAAAGAGCTAGGACCTGGAAAAAAGAAAAGTCTCTAAGAACACAGTTCAGCCCCAAACTCATTTCTTTTGGAAAACTGAAGCAAATTTATTGGTCTGGGTGTTAAGAGAAAGAATCAAACACATTTTATTTGTGCATTCCTTAAACAGTGACGAAATTAACAATACTGGGCGCTTTATTGTGTCTCCAAAGGATGGGAGGGCGTGCCTCCTGTCTCCAAAGGGCTTGCAATAATCAGAGCGGACAGCCCTAGTCTGCTTCTCTGAGTGCAGCAGCGGTGGTCTAAGCGCTTCCCAGAAGTAGACTCATCTAATCCTTACAACAACCTGGGTAGTTTCATTTCTCCATTTTGCAGATGAACAACGCGAGGCATAGGGAGGTTAGGTGACTGGCTTGCCCAAGGTCACAGAATATTTGAAAGCCCATGCAGATCTATAAGAGACATTTCAGTGCCAGTTAAAGACCAAGACAAACGGTCTCTGTGTTTCGTGCAGAGTCCCCAGAGGGAGAAATCCCCACAGGCTGCCGTGGTCCAAAGGTTTCAGGGAAGCAGTAGGGCCTGATGGAGGGGTCGGATTTGGAGAGATGTGGGAGAAAGGCACCCTGAGTAACACTGACTGTGGGGGCTTGGACAAGTGGCGGGACAGTGAGGGGCCACTCGGTCTGGAACAAAAGGCCAGTGGCAGGAAATCACTGGGACGCTGTCCTGATGGCAACAGAGCTGTGATGAACCTGCGGTATTGGAGTTCCTCTTGAGAAGATTTAAATGTGAAATGAGCTTTTGTTCTCGGCCCAGTGCATTTTAATGCTGTGATACAGGAGCCAGAACTCAGAGAGCGTTCATTCATCAGGCTCCATTAACTCATTAAACTTACATTTCACTTTTGTCTCTGTTCCTTCGTACTCCTTAACAAGTCCTGGCATCTCAGATGCTGACCTTTTAGAAAGATTCTTATGCAGATTGTCAGTCCCCTTCCTTATCCTTGAAAACACGGCTCCAATGGCA
Organism: Lynx rufus; assembly: GCF_022079265.1. Classification (NCBI taxonomy): domain Eukaryota; kingdom Metazoa; phylum Chordata; class Mammalia; order Carnivora; family Felidae; genus Lynx; species Lynx rufus. The sequence continues at coordinate 70,366,254 of NW_025814897.1, read as the reverse complement.
CCTCCGTGAAGCCTTCAGTGATGCCCTGGGCAGTGTTGTCACTCTCGTGTGCACCAGGCTCCTTGTGCATAACCCTTGCAGCACTTACTACCTGGGAGCACCATCTACGTATACACCTTGTTATCTCTCACGAGACCCCAGGGTCCTTAAATGGTGGAACTGTTTACTTGGCATCCCTAGTGGTTTGCACAGAGTACTCAGTAAATGCCGAATGAAGGAAGGAAGGAAGGAGTCTCCATCATTATATTGGAGGAATCCAGAAGATTATCTGACTCAAATCTTTATCTTTTTTTTATGAACTCTGTAAAACCAAAGTAGCTTCCTGGAACTCCGCTGCATTTATAGTAGCCTATTTATTTATTGCCTTCATAACACCCATCACAACCTATAATTATTTGATCTGCTTGTATCCTCTCTTAGGATAGCACAAACCTCGTAAGTGCAGGTGCACCTGTCTTGTTCACTGTCTTGTTCACTGTCACGTAGTGCATGGCATGATGTAAATGCTCTACAGATATTTGTTGAGTAAAAGAACGAATATTACATCTCCGGTTAACTGTTCAGATTCTTTTTGGATTTCCCAAGTGAAGGGAGGAGGATAATATAAACATAAAATATAATTTCTGCCTTCAAGAAGCTGTAAAGACAGACAAAGCAGATATTTGCAAAACAAAGAATCATATATACTAACTAGTAATGAGAGCAATTCTGATTGGGGTGACTTTCTTTTAGATGACTCTAATTATTAGGCAAAGAATTCTTTCTGTTGAAATAAAAACTACCTTGCTAGAATCCTTACAGAATATGCCTAACACTGTGCCAAGAAACAGACTGTGGTTTTAAAAATATATGTCCCCGATTCTTTGAGAATCCTTCCTTCAAAAGGTAGAGCTTAAACCTCCTTCCCTCGAGTGTGAGCTAGATTTAATGAGTCACTTCTAATGACTAGAATAATACAGAAGTTATGGAGTGTGGCTTCAGAAACACAGTCATGAAAGGCACTCTGACTTCTTCCTTGCTTTCTTAGATAGCTCACTCTGGGGGATGTTATCTGCCTTGCTGTGAGGACATTCATGCAACCCTATGGAGAGACACATGTAACATGAACTGAGACCCCCACCCTGTGAGTAAGCCGTCTTAGAAATGGATTCTCCAACCTCAGTCAAACCTTCGGGCAACTGCAGTCTCTATGGACATTCTATCTGCAACCTCATGAGGGACTTCAAACTAGAGCCACCCAGATAAGCCACTTCTGAATTTCTGACCTACAGAACAATAAAATAAATATTATTCTAAGCAATTAAGTTTTGGTGTAATTTGTTACACAGCAACAGATAACTAATACATAACTCCATAAGTGTTTGCTGAGAATTACCATGTTGCACTATTTTCTTCTCCTTTCCAGTTTAGACATAGTTTCTGGATCCTCATCCTCGCCTTCTCTCAAGGGCACGCGGCACCTTGTCACCATCCCTGAAAAAGGCTGGCACCAAGAACTGAATGTAGAATTTAAGGTATGGCTGTGTTACCCCGAAGGAGAGAGGCTAGATCTCCCCCATCTAAACATGGTCACATCATGCTATCAAGTGCCATTGACTTATTGTTTCATTTTATTGTTAAATTTTTCAAACATGCATAAAAGTTGAAAAATTGTATAGTTAACATGTATCCACTATCTAGATTCCATAACAAATATTTGACCACACTTGCTTTATCACAAATCCATCTATCCATCCATCGTTCCTTTTGTCCTTCTTATTTGTTTGATGCATTTCAAACACGTTGAAGACATCCATGTTGACGTTTCAGCCAATCCAAATCTCCAAATCCTTTACTTACTTGCTGCCTCCCCCTACCTATTCATTCCCTATCCTCTGTTTGGTCCTGAAAAACAGGACTGCTTACATTTACTAGCATAGAAAAGCAGAATGGCACAGGGGAAATAGAATAGGTTTTGAAGGTGGATAGACCTGGGTAGAAATCTAGTTCATTTATGTCCAGCTATGTGATATTAAGCAAATGACTCAAACTCTTGGAGTCTTGTTGTATTCATCTGTAAAATGAGGATGAGAAAAAGACCTACATGCAGGATTATTTAGAGGACAAGAGATTACACATGAAAAGCATTTAGCATAGTATCTGGCATGTAGGAGGTGTTCAACTGAATGATAGCTAATATTATTTGGTCCACCATTTCTGCCCATCTAGTCAATTTTGGATTCTGAATCTGTCCTTCCAGATTTACTTCATCTTCAAGTCTATAAGTTCTGCAAGATATGCATCCCAGCAATGGACATAGAATGTGACTGGGGCGAGTCCTGAATCTTCTGTCAGTTATGTATATTGTTATTGTTCTTAAGTCTGATATTAATTAAAATAATACAATGTGGCACTAATAGTTATTGCTTATAGAACCGACATTAACTATTCATCACCAGTCTTTTGAGTCTTTTAATCAGTTATAAATCTACCTTTCTCTATTGTCACATCATTTGTATTTCTCCATCTTATCTGTAAGGACATTACAAGTGACTTTGTTAAATGCCTTGCTGATGATAAATGCACTTACTTCATGTATCATATTTCCTTCTTCTACCAGCCTTGTAACATTTTAATTGAAGAAAAGTAGGTTAATTTGCTTGTTACTATCCTTTGCAAATTGATGGCAGTTCCTAGCGATCAATTCTTCCTTCTTTCCTTCCTTCCTTCCTTCCTTCCTTTCCTTTCCTTTCTTCCTTCCTTCTTTCTTTCTTTCTTTCTTTCTTTCTTTCTTTCTTTCAACATACTTAAACCTGTTTCTCAGAAAATCTGTTGTTGGAAAGATTGCTAGGCGTGTAACCAGCACAAATTATTGCCTTTTCTACTAACAAGTCCCTGGTCTTACTGGGGAAGGGGGGCAATGTGCCCAGCTAAAAACAACTATATTCTCCACTTGTTTCAGAAATCATTGACCATCTGGCACATTCTGACCAATGGGATATAGGTGGAAGTTGCTGGGTAGAGCTCTGGGGGAAGCTCCTTAAAGAGCAGGGTGGGGAAGGAGGGGTAGAGGCAACTTGTTCTCGTCTTTCCCTCTTTTCTCTGCCTGGCACACAGAAACTTGTGCTGGTGATGGAGAAGCCTTTTTGGTAACATGGGGTAACAATGAAGCGAAGGTCAAGAGAATCTCTGAGAACTGAGTTCTGACATCCTTGAGCAGCTAAACCAATGCCTGCCTTAGGGCTGTTCATAGAATGAGAAAAGTAACTCTCTAAATTGGTTAAGCTACTTTTTGGGGGTTTCAACTATTAACAGACACACATGATTCCGAAGTGATATGTCTGTCCTAGAATCCTGACCATCACTGCTCTGTCATTTGAAGACTCCATCTTCTTCTGTGATATAGAATAAAGAAGATATTTGACAATTTTCTGATTTCTAGCACCACTGAATTCCCCACAGTTCCAAGGTCTACATGCCAGTGATCTTGTTGGCAACTCATCTTCATGATGAGCTGGGTAATTTGTTTAGTCCACGAGATTTCGCCTCATGTGGAGCCGCTCATCATTCCAGTCACTTTTCTTGGACTTCGGGTCTCCCATGCCAGCATAGGTTTCACCCTCTTCAGTCCAACAAGCACTGTCACTGACAAAGATGAAAGCCAAGGAGAAGAGCCACTCTGATTTCTATCGTCCTCTACTTTTACAGCCCCTCCTCCCGCCACAAATGCTGGGCCCTGTGCTTATTATTCTTTCAGACAGGAGAAGAAAGTCTGCTTTGTTGATCTTGACATTTCTTGCATGTCTCGGCTCAGTTTAGTCTCCAACCTGCATTAGTCAACTCCCAATATATGTTTGCAGATTGAATGAATGTGTCTAAGATATGAAAAAACTAATGAATTCAATCAACCATGGAAATACGACAAGGAATTCTCAGTTGCTCAGAGAGTGCAGCCATGGTTTGGGGTTTCGCTTCTGCTGCACGGACAGTATGGGCCGACTGCACTACACGACGATATGTGTGTAGTGAGATTCACTATTCAAAAATACTGGGAGCCTACTTTCCAGAACATACTTGGAAAACAAGTTACAAAAGAAAGAAGTGCATGAATTTATTATTTTGGGGGCCAGCCATCTCTCTGCTGGGCTAAATCCAAGTTCCTTCTCTGCTTTTGCCTTCTAACTAGTTTTTGTTTGTTTGTTTGTTTGTTGAGGAGCAGAGGGTGATTCTATCAAACCTAATCAGAAATACGCTAAATGATCTAGTAAGTATTGTCTACTTTAAAAATCTGCATTGTCTCTAATTTCAGAAAGTACTTGCATTAAGCAGGGCTATTTTTGTTTTGTGAAACGGAGGAGGATTGGCAAACTTTTTTAGATAATAAATATTTCAGGCTTTACAAGTCATCTGATCCCTGTAGCAACTACTCAACTCTGTTATTGTAGTGTGAAAGCAGCGACCAACAATATGTTAGCAAATGAGTGTGGCTGTGTTCCAATAAAACTTTATTAATGGACACTGAAATGTGAATTTTATATAATTGTTGTTGTTTATGAAATACTATTCTTCTTTTGACTTTTTTCAGCCATTTAGAAATGCAAAAACCATTTGTAGCTTCAGACAGAAGACTGTGTTTGATCCATAGGTCATAGGTTGGTGATTCCTGAAACAGAGATACCCTTGGGGCTGGTTTAAAAAAAAAAAAAAAAAAGAGGATTCCTTTTTATAGAGCTATAGGAAGAACTTATGGGAACTGCAAAATGAAAATAGAAAGCTGTCAGGACTTCAGCCTTCTCTATACCAGACATGGTCTCCTGCGTGGCTTTTCTGCATCATTCAGCATTTCAACTCACTCTGCAGGTCCGACCGGGTACCCCTTTCCACTCAGAACCTACACATATAAATCAATAGACAATTGAATATGACAGGATGAATGCAATGAAATTGGCATGTACAAGGTGCTATGGGAAACTATAGCAAGTTAGTAGCTCAAAAATAAGGACCACATTAGAGAAGAACATTGGTAGTCAGGGGGTTGAGGAAAGTGTAGAAGGTTTGGAATGGTCAGTGTGGAGAATGAGATAGGAATCAGACAGAAGAAACAAGGAAATCTCCTAGGTATTATTGAAGGCTGAAGTGATGCTTAGAATTTTAGCCTTTGCTAGGTGCATTAATTTGGTTGCCTGTGGCAACAAGTAATAGAAAAGCTTTTCAAAATGGTTTAAGCACTAAGTTCACTAGAATGCAGGTGTCATAAATGCAGGAAATCTGCCTATCTTGTTCGCTGATCTGGCTCCAGTTTCTAGAAAACTAGCTGGTGCACGGTGGGCATCCAGTAAATATCTTTTGAATGAAGAAATGAATGATCACACAGTGAGTGAGTTCTAGGCGTGGTTAACACGGTGGCTCATTGGCATATCCAGGATTCAGGTTCAGGCTATCTTTTGGTGAGTAGGCTTTGTCTTCAGCCTAGTTTTTCATGGTTGCAAGGTGGCTGCTATACTTCTGGTCATTATGACCAGACCAAAACATTTCCAACAGAAAGAAAAGGAGTTATCTACTCCCTGAGTCCGTTTTCAAGAGTGAGAAAACCTCTTTCAAAAGCATCAGCAAATTCCCCCTCGGTTCTGTTGGCCAGAAATATATCACATACCAATGTCTAAATTAATCAATGGCAGGGATAGTGGGGCCACTATGATCAGCTTAGACCACTGTTCCTCATTGGGGTGACTTTGCCCCCCCCCCCACACACACAGCAGGCAATATCTTGAGACATATTTGGCTGTCACGATGGAGGAAGGGAGCACCAATGGCACTCCTGTTGGTAGAAGCCAAGAACACTGCAAAGCCATCTTAGGATGCGCAGGACAACCTTTACCGCAAGAAAGAAGCATCTCATTCAAAATATCACTAGTGCTGAGGTTGAGAAACCCTGGCTTAGACCAGTCCAAATCTTCCCCTGGAGCTGGGGCAGGGGCTACTTTCCTTGAAGCACATGGCTGGGGAGGAGCATGAATATCTGTATGAAATCAGGGTTCTAACAGGCAGGAGGAAACGAAAAGGAGGTAGCAGTGAGGGAGAGATGGGTGCTGGGGAGGCAATCAACTGAGTGTACATCAGAGAGATTGATTGGATATTTGGATTTTTCATGTTAGCAGAGGACCCAAGGAGCTTTGGAAAGATAGATTTCTTTCTTTCTTTTTCTTTTTTTTCTCTTTCTTTTTCTTTAGAAATGCAGAACAAAGAGTTTACGTCTTCTCTAAACATAATAAAGAGCTCCTGCCTTTTGGACCCAAATAAAAATGATAATTTGTTGGCCATTCACCACTCCAATAAATACACATGTAGAAATACTAAGAGGAATTGATGTTCATTGACTGCCTACTGTGAGTGCCGGTGCCAGGAGGACGCAAGACGTGCAGAGGCTGAGCCAGGAGACCTATCACTCCACAACTGTCATCTTCACAACTACACAGCAAGGCATGGATTATCTGTGTTTTACAGACGAGGGGCCTCAGGCCCAAGGTGATCCCCCGTCAGTCGGAGAGCTAGGACTCTCCATCACATTCTGCCTAGGAAACCCCTTCTTTTAGTTTAGGATAAGGAAGAGGCAGCATTTCCAGAAGGAGAATAGTTAGAGAGATACCATGTGCTAACTCATGGTGTCTGGATGCCTCAGAGGCTACGGCATCTTCCAAGGGCAAACAGGCTGGGTTAGAGCTGCCCTGGAGAAAGGGCCTCTTGACAGAGGTCTGCTTCCTTTTTATGGTTTACAAAGCCCTGGAGAATCTCTCAATCTGAAACCCTGTGAATTCAGTGAATTCAGAGACTTTTCCTCCCCTCCCTTCTCAGCACATATTCGGCTTTTATAGCACTCAGCTCTCTGAGTCTGATGGGAAAAAAAAAGTCAGGAGTGATAGAAAAGACAGCCAGAAGTTTTTAAAAGTATTCTTGGAAGACAGTATTGGGTCACTGGAGAGTCTTCACCTATTTGCTGTTGAGAATCTTCCCTGAGAAGCCCCCTCTTGCCGCCTGGCATTAGGATTCAGCCTGGGTCTCCTGGCATGCGTGCTGGGGCGAGAAGGGGGCCAGTCTCAGCTGTCCAAACAGAGGGAAAATGAATGCTTTTGTCTCGTGTGAGACCACCGAGCTCCATGGTGATTTTTAACTCTCACTCAGGGCTCTCTGCCTCCCTCCTTCTCTCCTCTAACTCTTCTGTTTGTTTGCTGGGGGAGAAAGGGCCTGTGGTAGGTAGGCTGCAGGGTTGGGTCTGGGTCTTCCAGAGAACAAGAAAGGAAAAAGGCCTTAGCTGTTATGCACGTTGGGTCCCATACAGGCGTATGGTTCTGCCCTCATGGTACATGTTACCATGTATTGTAAGAGTTACAGGTACATTATTAGAACACAAATTGGACTCAGTGGAAAACCAGAAGCTTTATCACAACTTTTCTGGCCTGAGTTATCTCACCTATAATAAATCTCACTTCACAGAGCCAGTGTGGGAAATCAGATGAAAGCTAGGCTCCTGGCTCAAAGCGTGCAGTTAAGTCACTTTTTTGGCTAATTAATTCTGTACTAAGTTATCCTGAATGGAGCTCAGTTTCACGTGTCTCACTGGGGTGTTACCCCTGAGTGCTCTTATATTGGTGATTTTTCGTTGTATAACAAAACCGCCACATAATACACCAATCTAGATCGACCATCATTTTAATTACTCGTGATTCTGTGGGTCAGCAGATTAGTAATGATGACTACTGCAGCTAAAGTCATTTGGTGGCAATGTTCTGTGACCGGATGATCTGAAATGGCTTCCTTCACATGTTGGTGCTGGCTGTTGGCTGGGCAACGTATCTCCAGAAGGCTAGCCTGGACTCCTCGCCTGGTAGATGGGACCCCAACGCAGCAAGAGGTATGGCGAGCAGCCATGTGCAAGCTCAAGCCTCAGTTTGTCTCACGTTCACTAACATTCCATCAGTGTAAGCAGGTTACAAAGAGACAATTGGGGAGGGCATAAAATGAGGTGGGGGTAAGGGAAGCATAATTCCCTGGGGCCATTTCTGTCAGGATCTACTAGTCGCCTCTTGGAAAGCTATTCTTTGTTTCTCACTGGATCTCCCAGAAGTAGGCTAGTTGTTCAATGGTTGTAAATCTGTTGCAAAACTCAGTTTGATTAAGCTCAGTATGAATTTTATTGAAAGCGCTCCCCCCCACCCCACCCCTTCTTGCTGCGTGGTAGAAATTTAAATTTAATTTTTAGTTGCTTCCCTTCTTCTACTTTCTGGAAGTCCAATCCACGTTCCAGGGTTGGGGAAACATTATCCGCCCTAGGTTGTCATCTATTCCTGACATCTGTGGAATGCTCTGGCCCTTCTATCAAGGGTCCACAGAGTCCCCTTGAAGTCTGGCTACTTCTCAGCTACTTTGCTGCCCTCTGTGGTACACACAGTTATTGTACTGTTACGCTCCACTAAGCTGTGGGAATCTCCATGGGGCTGCTGAAGGTTCTCTCCATTCACTATGTAGTTATTTCTTTTCTGAGGTCTTGCTGTCTTTTGGGTGCCACACAGGAAGCAAGACAAGGGTCTTTCATCTTTCCATATTCTCCAACTTTTCTGGAGCATCTGAGCTCAGCCTGATAGAAGGACCAACAAGCCTCTTCTTCAGAGATTCCCAATGTTGATGCACTTATCCCTTCCCTGGTGGCTCCCCCACCCCAGAGACTCTTCGAGTTGGAAGTAAGTATAGCCTGGCTCTTACTCACCTGGTTGTTTCCTAAACTACTATTCAAGCCCAGAGATCTCTGTTGCCCCTGAGGACTGGCTTTCTGAAAACCAAGAGCAGAAAAGCTTCTGTTCTCTCCCTCTCTGGGGATCATTCCACTCCTGAGGCAAGGAACTAAGAAAGCTTTAATTTGAGCCGGGGAAGGTCCACTTTTGGGAATGGAAGGAGGGGATGTGCTCATATTTCAGAAAATCATCCCAGGACATCTGCTTCTTTTTTCCATCGTGAAAGGATTTCAATCTAAAATGGAACTGGAGGATAGAAACTGGAGCATCTCACAAATGGTCCCTCAGAAGAATAGGACGTAAGAACTGACAGACTGATTTATTTCTCTTCAATACCTGATTTACAGAAGGCAAAGATTTATCTCCTGACCAATGAACATCCACCAAGAACCCTTCTCCATCCTCAAGCCAATGAACTTACTGCTTGGACTCTGGGGGGACTTCCCCCTCCTTGGACTCCTGGCCCATAAATGCAGCCTGCCCCAAACTTTCAGCGGACCTGCCTACAGCTTGCATTTCCTGAATTGCAATTCCTCTGGCTCTTCCTGAATAAGCTCAATGTCTGCTCATTTGAGCATGCCTCATGTTACCTCCTTATTTAGGTTGACATCAACTACAAGGGTCCAGAATCAAGCCTTCACTTCCTCCACCCAGTAGTGCTCCTTTACATTTATTTTACTGTTTACTTATTTTTGAGACAGAGACACACAGAGTGCGAGCAGGGGAGGGGTAGAAAGAGAGGGGGACACAGAATCCGAAGCAGGCTCTAGGCTCTGAGTTGTCACCACAGAGCCCGAGGAGGGGCTCAAACTTTTGGAGTGCGAGATCATGACCTGAGCCTAAGTTGGACGCTTGACTGACTGAGCCACTCAGGTGCCCCAGGAATGCTCCTTTAAAATGCTTACTCCTAGGGGCGCCTGGGTGGCTTGGTCGGTTGAGCGTCCGACTTCAGCTCAGGTCACGATCTCACGGTCCGTGAGTTCGAGCCCCGCGTCGGGCTCTGTGCTGACCGCTCAGAGCCTGGAGCCTGTTTCAGATTCTGTGTCTCCCTCTCTCTCTGCCCCATCCCCACTCATGCTCTGTCTCTCTCTGTCTCAAAAATAAATAAACGTTTAAAAAAAATTAAAAAAAAAATAAAATAAAATGCTTACTCCTAGGATGTACTTTGTTGGGGTTGCATATGGGTGTTTACCCAGAACAAGGTACTGGAATCGAGGGAATGGAGTTTTATTTTTTTGGATGGCAGTCATTTTCCAGAAAAATTAATATCTTGGTCTCCATGGTCCTTCTCCTGGGCCATGAAGACAGAGTCCCATCTGAAGGATTCTGTTCTATTTTTTCACTACTAATGGTAATTTTTTAAAATGTCTACAATTTGTATTAGATTTCAATTGCTGCATAATAAATTGCCACAAATGTTACTGCTTACGATGTTGCTTATCTCAGAGTTTCCATGGTAAGGAGTCTGAGCACAGCTTAGCTGGGTCCTCTGCTCAGGGTCGCACAGACTGCAAGCAAGGCCTTTGGTCTTATCTAAGGCTCAGGGTTCTTGTCCAAGTTCATGTGGTTATTGGCAGAGTTCGTTTTCTAGACGCTATAGAACTCATAGTGTATCACATCTTCAAAGCCAGCAGGAGGAACTTTCATTTACTTGAGGCAGACCCACCCAGGATAATGTCCCTTATGATTAACTCAAAATCGATGAAGTTGGGATCTTAATTACGTCTGCAAAATCCCTCTACTTTTGCCATAGAAGTTATTACAGTGAAATCCATCATATTCACAAGCCACACACACATTCCAGAGGAGGGAATTATATGGGACATGCATACCAGGGAATCTTGGGGGCCATCCTAGAATTCTGCCTACCACACACTTGGACCAGGCACCATACTAAGCACTACACTGCGTTGTGGTGCAAATGAGCAACTAAATGATATCACTTGTCTGAGGTCATTGTTAATAATGTCAGTCTCCTGCTTTAATCGATGTAGTATTCTGCCTTATACTCTGGTACAAGAATGCTTTTTTAGCCATTAGAGGGGTTTTATTAACCCAGGAAGACACCAAGTCCTAGAAAAGACCCATAACACCCTGTCAAGACATAAAAGGCCACGCAGAGACTGGGTTGAGGGCTCTGGCCAATGATAGAAAAACAGTCAAAGGAACCATTTATTGAACATATATGTGCAAGACATTAGACTTGATTTTTTAGTACAGTTTGGCATTTATGCTTCCAGTAGCCCTGAAAGTAGGTATAAGCATCTCCATTTTGAAAGACGAGGAAACTGAGGCTCAGAATGCTTATGTACCTTGGCTGAGATCCCAGAGCCAGTCAATGGCAGAGATGACTGTTGGTCTCAGCCTGTCATGGCAAATATCCCGCAACTGATGCAGGGGGACAATGGTGTCGCTCCTGATGCACAGATACCGTGAGTTATAAATACCTCCAGTTCTCTGAGCCTTCTCTCTTTTCTGGACTGGGGATGCAACCCAAGGAGGCACAGAGACTTTGAATTACCCTGATTTGTGGGACTCCCTGACATTCCAAGGCTCAGCCTCATTTTGGGAAAGTGAAGCGGCTCAGCAGCTCCAGTGTGAGCCGTGTTTCTGCCCTGGGGGGGGGGGGCGGGGGGAGACGATTAGCCTGTAACGCTCCCCTCAACTGTAGGAACATCAGCAGCCGCGCCCCTGACAGTGCTGCTCTCTCCAGACCCATCTCCACTTGCAGCCCAGGGCAATGCCAGCGGCTCCCGCCGAGCCACGCTGTCTCTCTTTGTTTAAGAGGCACTAACAAACGTTTCCATTTAGCACATCTTTCTTTTGGAAAACGTCCTGACAGCTTTACTACTTTGGCTTCTTTATAGGGCAACAGAAGAGCAAGGGCGGGAGAAAATCGATAGCAGGCAATGGAGGTGCCGAAGAATGCTCAGCGCCCGTGCCCTCTGACACCTTCAGTGCCCCCTGCCCTGGCCTCAGGCAGAGCTGACACTACACAGACGCAAAAGTGTGGCTGCCCAGGACCTGGAGGGCATCGGGACCAGCTGACCAGATCCGGGGAGGCTACAGGGCAAGGTCATGACCACAGATTCATTTGCTCAGGACCTCCAGGCTGCTGGGAAGTGGTGGGATCCAGCTGGGGCGATGCAAGAATCTTTGCATCTAAATGCTGGCACAGTGCTGTGGTCCCTCCCTCCAGGAGTGACACTCAGAATGGAGTAAGGTTGCTAAGGAGAAACCAGTATTCCTGAGGCAGGAGTGACAGGCCGGCAAGAAGCCATGATGGGGTGTAAATCATTGTGACAAAGTCAGTCTCTTCTATCTGGGAGAGCTCTGAAGTCCTTTAACAAGGAAGCCAGCAGTAATCATTTTGCAGTATCTGAGTGCATCAACTCAACGTGTGGTGCACCTTAAACTTACACAACGTTATATGTCAATTAAATCTCAATAAAGTTGAAAAAACAATAAAAAAATTATAGCTCAATAAAAAAAAAAAATAAGGAAGCCGGAGTTCCTTATGCTGCCTGACCACATCAGGAAGAGACTACCTTTCACTCAAGTGGCATCCGTGGTGGATAAAGGAGCCCCTGGCTCCACCTGGGTTCCCTCTGTAGACACAGTATCCTGGGGGGCCAGGGTAATGAACATAACCCTGAAGCTGGCCTCTCCCAGCTGGTCCCAGAGGAGTCCCCCACATGACAGATGGTTGGGGGAAAAGTAAATAGTAACACTCAACCCCTTCTTAAGTGCAATTCCCATGAGAAGAAAGTAATTTCCTTCATGGTGTTATAATAAATTCCCAACGCGCTGTATTGCTGTATGTTAAATGAGTAAATGACTGCTAAATGAAACTGCCCTTTTGTGCCTTTTACTATCTAATGCGAATTCCTGCCAAAAGGGCTGCACAAATTCACACTGTCACGGGAGACGGGACCTGCTTCCCTGTGGACTTGGGTTTTCTCGTTTGCAATTTTTTGCCTGCGTTAATGCCATTTGCATTTGCATTTCTTTGCTTATTAGTCAGGTTAAACGCCATTTATTCAGATTTGTGCCCCCTTCTAGAGGTTTGGGTGGCTTCGGAACCTGATCATGGAAATGGGGGAGAGTTACTCTTGCGCCAACAACGAGAAGAAAGAAAAAAGGTGAGAAATAGGAAAAAGGAAAAATTGGAGAAAGAGAAAAACTTCTGCACGGAAGTGAAACAAGTTGGACAAGTATAAAACATGTGAATCTGGAGTCAAGCCCCACCCCCTGTGCCCATGTCTCCCGTTCAAAACACAACTCTCCCAATTAATAGATCTGTAATCTTGGGCAAATCACTTCATTCCAACTGGGAAAGTGAGATATTAACAGTTCCTGATTCACAGGATTATTATAAAGATTACGTTTTTAAGTTTACTTATTTATTTTGAGAGAGAGAGATTGAGAAGGAGAGCCTGCCCATGAGCCTGTGTGTGAGAGTGGGGGAGGAGCAGAAAGACAGAGAATCCCAAGCAGGCTCAGTACTGTCACTGCAGAGCCTGACTCGGGGCTTGATCCCATGGACCATGAGATCATGACCTGAGCCGAAATCAAAAGTCAGATGCTTAACTGACTCAGCCACGCAGGTGCCCCTGGGATTATTACAAAGATTAAATGAGCTCAGGGTGCCTAGGTGGCTCGGTTAAGCATCTGACCCTAGATTTCGGCTCAGGTCACAATCTCACGGTTCCTGAGTTTGAGCTCCACATCGGGCTCCGTGTTGAGGATATAGAGCCTGCTAGTGATTCTCTCTCTGCCTCTCTTGGCTCCTCCCCCACTTGCTCTCTCTCTCTCTGTCTGTCTCTCAAAGTAAATAGATAAGCTTAAAAAAAAAGATTAAATAAGCCAATGTATGAAAAGTACCTACTTTAGTGCCTAACCATTACAATAATTATTATAAATACATAATTGCCATAAATATAATTAAAAATGCATCAAAACTGCTATAAATATAATAATCAAAACCACATAATTGCTATAAATATAATAATTATAAATACTTAATAACATATGATATAATAGTGTACTTACAATTCTTATAACTTTAATTCTTATTATCCAAGTACTAACCTAGGCAGTTTCCAGAGGTACATATTATTTTTTTTTAAGTTTTTTTTTTTTTAACGTTTATTTATTTTTGAGACAGAGAGAGAGAGAGAGAGAGCATGAACAGAGGAGGGTCAGAGAAAGAGGGAGACACAGAATCTGAAACAGGCTCCAGGCTCTGAGCTGTCAGCACAGAGACCGATGCGGGGCTCGAACTCACGGACCGCGAGATCATGACCTGAGCCAAAGTCGGACGCTTAACCGACTGAGCCCCCCAGGCGCCCCCCAGAGGTACATATTAATATATTTATGCTAATAAAGCAGCAGGATAGTGAGTGGAGTAGAGTGTATAAAACTAGACACGTGTGGGAATGAGTCCTAGATTTGCTGTGTACTACCTATGTTAGTTAAATACCTCGAGATTTAATTTTCTCATTTTTTAAGTCAGGATAAAAATAACTGGCTAACAGAAAGTATATAAGAATTAAGTAGCAAAGACAAAAGCCCTTGGCAAGTGGGAGTTGAAGAACTAATATTCAGTGAGTGTTACTATGCCAGGCCATGTGTCTCATTGAGACATGTGTCTCATTTTAATCCTGACAAAACCCTGTGGGGTTGGTGTTCTGCCCATTTGAAAGATGAGGCAATAGGAGGTGTTCTACCTGTTTTACAGAAGCCTAGAGAGCTATGTGACTTATGTCACCTTGTAAGTGACAGAGTTAAAATCTGAACCCAAATCTCTCCCCATACTAGCACATACTAGCTTTCAGTAACTTTCTTCATCCACCCTTTAAAAATTATTGTAATACTTTATTCCATCTTTCTCACACTTGTTACCTGAAATTACTACTGGCTTCCTCTCTACCCTGTGAACTCCTGGAGCCTCCTCTTGCCTCTATTCCCACCGTACTCTCCCATATTCTCTAGCACGCCTACCCCGCCCCCTCCAAGGCCCGCCCCCAAGCACATGGTACACCTTACAGAATGTGCATGCCTTTCCTAGCCCACCTCCTCACCTCTGTACCAGTCCTCTGGGGCACAGCGAGGGACCCAGGCCCCCCTCCGGCCTGCTCTGTTCCCACCTTGCCCCCACAACCAATCCCATATGCAGAAGTGCTTGGCCCAGTGGCAGCCCCATATCCCAGGACTTGGTGTCAGCCTCCCAGTGCTGTCCCTTGGACTCTAAGTTGCGCCCCCCCCAGGCTCTGCTACCTCCAAACCTATCTTCTGCTCACCTCTCTGGTGCTTTCTCTGCACCCCTAGTCTGCCCCCAGAGTGGAGGGGAAGACATGGTCTTAATGCTGTGATGAACTACTTTTTCACTCCTCTGGTCCTTGGGTTCCCCCATCTATCTATGCCTCTGGCCAGAGCTCCAGCGCTAACCTTCAGAACATTCCACTTAAGATGATATTTTTGTGGCTTTCATTTCAGGCCCAGTGAAGTGAACACCCTACAGGGGAGACCTGGTGCAGAAGTGGGGAGGCCAGCCGGGAGAGATGCCTGCACTTCAACTCTGATCCTACTGATGAACATTTTGTGTTTCGGATCCAATAGTTACACGGCCTTTATCTTCAAATGGAATCCATTTCAGCAGTACTTAATGGGTGCCAACTTTGTGCCCAGCTTGTGCAAGGCACTGGGACTACAGTGACTAAAAAGATCCAGTCCTTGTTCTCAGGGAGCTCTCATCCAACTGATCCATATTCAGTTGGCTCAAGTTCATGGTGGTGCTAATCTTCCTGTTATACATAATTATATTCTATGTATAGTTTTTTTATTAAAAAAAATCCACCGGAGAGCCATGCCACCTGTGCGGATTATCTCTTATAGCACTTAGCTCAGTGCCAGGGGTATGAAGGCAATTAATGTAAGCTCTTTGATGATATTGAATTTCCTGGAAGCTTCAGGCATTTTCTTTCAGTCATCCTAGTTAGTGTCTTAATGTGATAATAGGTTGATTGATTTTTATGTGAGTCTTAATCACCCATCAGATGCTCAGCTTGAAATTCAATTCCAGCTCCACCAACCATATGACCTTGGGCAGGTTGCTTAACCTTTTTGAACCTCAGTTTCCTCATCTGTTAAAATAGGAACAATAAAACCTCCCACACAGGCTTGATGTGGTAATTTAATTAAATAGAATTCCAGCCAGAAGATTACATACACCTCTAACATGCTATTCAGTTAGGATTTTTCTTTTTACTTTTCTTTTCTTTTCTCTTTTCTTTTCTCTTTTCTCTTTTCTTTTCTTTTCTTCTTCTTTCTTTTTTTTTTTTTTTTTTTTTGGCACATACTATGGTCTGGATTCTGTGCTAGGTCATGGGAATATTAAGAGAAGAACACATAGTCTCTGTCCCCCCACAAAATCCACAATCTGATGGGCGGAGACAGATGTAAGCAAATAATTATGATACATATAGATCTCTAAGAGAGGTTCTTTAGAGGCAGTGAGGAGAGAGGGAATAAATATTTATTAAGCATTAACGATGTGAGTGTGAGTGATCCTCAGGAGAGTCAGTGTGGTGTGTATTTGTATGTGTGTATCCATAAACTCATACACGTTTTGGACTTTGCCTTCTCCATGGCTGGGCTCCCTGGATGTCTGACTTTCCTATAACAAGTACCAGGAAGCCAGTCTTGATTCCTCCCTCCTGAGCAACCTTGTGCGCAAGAACAGCAGGGAATGCTGATGGCCACTTAACACATTCTGAAACCATCAGCCAAATCTGGGGCCGGATAAATATGCAAAGAAGGGCTCCCTGTTGACCATTCCCCTGAATGCTTTTCCCAGCCCTGCTGTCTCCTGCTGCCCAGTAACCCGTTGCCGTGGGAGACAAGTGTACTTAGTGTGACAAGTCACACCACACCCTGAGCCTCCCCAATCCCATGTCAGCCTGATCCCAATGCAACAGCAACTCCCCCAAGATACTGAGGACAGAATGCATTTCTGTTTAAAGGCATCACACATTTCTATGAGATCTTCCCTTGCATAATGGCATATAGCCTTTTTTCCCCTCCTGGCAGGAGTCTGCAGAGGAATGGATCTTGCCTGGCTGACACCTCCATGGATGCCCGGGGTGATTCCTTGCTGCTGCCCCGATCTCCTGGGTGTAAGGTTCCCAACCCACCCGAAAACAAGCCTGGATGGGCCCCTTTCTTGATGAGACAAGGAACACTTACAGAATACAAATAGCGACCCTGCATTAGGCTCTCCAGCAACATATAGAGATGGAAGGAGGAGAGATAAGCTGAAGCCCGCTTTTAAGACTCCGGTTGTTAATATCAATGGACAGAATTCGGGTAAAGGGAGGCAAACAGCTTAGCTTCTCTGGTTTAGCCTGACTTTTTTTCCTTTCTTGCAGAGACAAATTGCAACATTTGGCAGTCCTTATATATCACATACCCTTGTAATGTTTCGCTTATAGAGTTTATTATGAGTAATAACAAGAGGTGATATTTTTTTTATATATATGAAATTTATTGACAAATTGGTTTCCATACAACACCCAGTGCTCATCCCAAAAGGTGCCCTCCTCAATACCCATCACCCACCCTCCCCTCCCTCCCACCCCCCATCAACCCTCAGTTTGTTCTCAGTTTTTAACAGTCTCTTATGCTTTGGCTCTCTCCCACTCTAACGTCCTTTTTTTTTTTTTTTTTTTTTTTCCTTCCCCTCCCCCATGGGTTCCTGTTAAGTTTCTCAGGATCCACATAAGAGTGAAACCATGTGGTATCTGTCTTTCTCTGTATGGCTTATTTCACTTAGCATCACACTCTCCAGTTCCATCCACGTTGCTACAAAAGGCCATATTTCATTTTTTCTCATTGCTACATAGTATTCCATTGTGTATATATACCACAATTTCTTTATCCATTCATCAGTTGATGGACATTTAGGCTCTTTCCATAATTTGGCTATTGTTGCAAAGGAAACAACCAACAAAACTAAAAGGCAACCAACGGAATGGGAAAAGATATTTGCAAATGACATATCGGACAAAGGGCTAGTATCTAAAATCTATAAAGAGCTCACCAAACTCCACACCCGAAAAACAAATAACCCAGTGAAGAAATGGGCAGAAAACATGAATAGACACTTCTCTAAAGAAGACATCCAGATGGCCAACAGGCACATGAAAAGATGTTCAGCATCGCTCCTTATCAGGGAAATACAAATCAAGAGGTGATATTTATTGAACAGTAACTGCATGTCAAACACCTGGTATATGTTTGTTTCACTCCATGCTTACAGCCACTCTATGAAGTAGGTCATTGGATTAGGTTCTCTTTACAGATTAGGCATTTGAGGCTTAAAAAGTGTGATTCTTTTGCCCAAGGTCACATTGTAAATGGGGGAGGCAGCATGCAAACCTAGGATGTCTCACTTCAGATGACACTTAAGTCTTGCATATTATTGTTGCTAGAGAAGCAGCGTGGAAGAATGGTAAGTTGATAAAGACCACCCAGTTTTGCCGCTTGGCACCCGCATGGTCTTGGGCAGGTTACTTAAGTTCTGCATAAAATGAGGGTAACCACAGTACCTACCTCATACAGTGGTGGTGGTATTCAAGGATTTAATACAGATAAAACATTTAGAATCGTGCTTGGCACAAAGTAAAGATCCAGTATAAGTTAGTTATTTTTATAAATAACAAACCCTAGATTAGGGGGCTCATCTTAGGGGGCTCACAGCATAGAGCAAAGCACATAATAGAAATCGATTCAACATTATTGGGATAGATTGGGAGATTAAATATTCTAGAAGCCAGTTATAATTAAAATTTCTAAGTGCTCTATTACTTACAAAATGCTGTCATTTCGTTTAATCTGGTGTAAGGTTTGTGTTTGAGTTAAAAAAGCAGGAAAATTTGATCCAGCCATTTGACTCCTGGGTATGTACTCATGAGAAATGAAAACACGTGTCCACACAAGACCTTGTGTGTGATTGTTATCGAAGCATTACTCGTGATAGCCAAAAGGTGGAAACAACCCAGCCGTCCCTATCAATGGATGGATGAATAAACAAAAGGTGGTATAGCCACAAAATGGAATATTACTCAGCCGTAAAAAGGAACGAAGTGCTAATAAATGCTACTGTATGAAGGAACGAACCTTGAAAACATCATGCTAGGTGAAAGAACCAGTCATAAAAGACCACATACTACAAAATTCCATTTATATGAAGTGTCCAGAAAAGGCAAACCAATAGAGACAGAAAGTAAATAGGTAGATGAGGGTATATCGGGGACAGAGGTAACTAAAGGGTATGGGGTTTCTTTGGGGGGTAATAAAAACGTTCTAAAATTCATTGTGGTGATAGTTGCACAACTCTATGAAAAGACAGAACTATTGAGCTATACATTTCAAATGGATGAAATATAGAGTATGTGAATTCTACCTTAATAAATAAAGCTATCCCCCCCCCAAAAAAAAAAGAAAGAAAAGAAAAGAAAAAGAAAGCGATGTGTTTCCAAATCAGAAGCTCAACACCAGTGAGTTCACGATCTTCCCAGATTTCTCGCTCTGCCCTCACACTGACTCGGGGAGCCTCGGCCACCTGCACAACACACATCCTTGCCAAGGCTGAACACGGGGGGATGAAAAGACCAACTGCCTGTCATTGTTCAAGATGAAGTGGGAAAAAATTAATTCATGGTTAGTCTTCTGTTCTAGTCCAGTTGCCCTTCAAACGTTTCCTTTTAATTTTGCCTCTTGTCTAGCTCTGCTGGGCAGGACGAAAGGCTAGTGGGCTGGTCGATCCAATACAGAAATGCAAGCTGCAGCAACAGGCTGGTCTTTCTCAAAATTAAGTGCAAGCTCCAAGGCTGGAAATCAAGGCTGCAAAGCCCAAATACCAAGTCTATTAATCATTTGCAAGTCACTTCCCTCCTCACGATCTTGTCTCAGAAACAAATAAGCTCGATGTTCTGGCATACTCACTGCATCCTTTGTTTTAATGATGTTTTTCAAAACTTAAGCAAATTGCTGATGGAAAGGAGTGAAGTCAGGATTCTAATTAAGCTGCCCCAGTTTGAAAAGTTGTAGAAGATTGCCAACAGGATTCCAAGACCTGCAGGTATTTAAAAGTAAAAACAGAGGAGAAATGAGGCTTGCAATTCATGAGAGTAGCTGTGAAGGTGTGTAATTATGACTGAGACTGAAATATAATCTGATCACTTGGAAATCTTGTTCTTTCTTTGCTCTACTTTTCACCAATGATGCTATATATACACATACTCACCAGGGAAATTCCTTAGGCAGAGGCAAAAAAGAAAAATAACACTTTGCCTTTTCTTGACAACTGTTAGTACTATTAATTCAAACTCAAATAACTATTTATTTAGGTGGTGATACTGCGAAGACTTGCAAACTGTGTGCTGGTTTCACTAAATGATGAGCGCTGATCTTGCGTGTTCTCAGATCCTCACATGTCTTATATCATTTAATCCCCATAGCTACCCCATGAGGTAGGCATCGTTTATCGTCATTGTCATCATCATCATCATCCTCATCATTCTGTTTTGCAGATGAAGAAAGTAAGGCACAGAGAAGTTAAGCAGCTTGCCCCAGGTTGCACAGCTAGCATAAATAATAGAACTGAGACCTGACCCTGTCTGACAACAGAGCCCTGTTCTTAATCACTATCATATTCTCTCTCTCACTAAATTTCCAGTTCTTAATTTTACTCTTGGTGCTTCCACTTGGAGGAGTTGAACATGGTAGAACATTGGAAAGAATTGCACACAATAATCTCATTTAATGTACGTTGCCATTTTCTTTACAGAATACGTGTGTGTTGAGTACCTTCTGTATGCAAGTGGTCACCTTAGCCCTCCCTGCGGAAATACATGGTTCAGAAACTTTGCAGATGCTATTCCCTTCCCTACGTGCTGTGCCCTCCCCCACTCCCCACGCTACCTAGCTAACGGCAGCAATCTTCAGATGTCAACTTAAGGTATCGCTTCCCAGATGAGCTTTCCTTGACCTCCCCTTCACTCATTCCTCTGTTCACTTACCTTCCTACACTTTTCCTCTGTAGCACTTTCTAAGCTCGCAAATGTAGAACGAGCTGTTAAATGGCTGGCTGTCTCCCCTGCTAGAATACAAGTTCCATGAGAACAGAGCCAGGTCCTGTCTGGTCCACTACTCTCTCCTGTGCCTGGCAGAGAACCTGCTACATTTTGCCAATATTTAAACAGGAAATGCGTAAAGGAATGCATGGGACTTCAGTTGTGGCCTTGTGTTGCTTACATTTTGGTAGTGTTATATACAAGCGCGTATCTGCAAGGGGGGGGACAGGTTTAGGAGAAGGAGCTCATCAGAGAAAGGGCTTATCAAGGCTGTAACATTTCAGCTAGTCCTGGGAGGATGAGCCAACATTTCAGATGGAGAAAAGCCAACAGCAAAGCATGAAGCCGGGCGAGCACAGCCTGCTGAGTAAATTGCTGTGGTGTATTAATACTTAGTTAGAAAATAAGGTGAGAAAAGAGTAAAACAGCAAATGTTGTTTTTCTGTCACTTGAAAGCATTTAGGAATAGGCTGTCTTTAGGGGCCTAAAGACGAATGGAATTGCTTAGCTTGAAGACAGCTGTCTTCATGTACTGATGAAAATTAGAAAAGCCAAGGTACAAAATATAACTGTGCCTTTTAACCCATGTACCGTCCCTCACAGAGAAGCAAAAGAAAAGAGCCCTGAACTTCTGAGAAGAGATGGAGAAGATGTCTCCTTTTCTCCTCTGCCTTATACTGTTTTCCTATTTCCCGTGAGGAGGAGGATGCTGCAGAATTCCTCAGCCAAGTCAGGAAGAGTCTCTTAAAAATCAGTTCATTGGGGCGCCTGGGTGGCTTGATCGGTTAAGCGTCCGACTTCAGCTCAGGTCATGATCTCACGGTCCGTGAGTTCGAGCCCCGCGTCAGGCTCTGTGCTGACAGCCCAGAGCCTGGAGCCCATTTCAGATTCTGCGTCTCCCTCTCTCTCTGCCCTCCCCTGTTCATGCTCTGTCTCTCTCTGCCTCAAAAATAAATAAACGTTAAAAAAAATTTTTTTTCTAAAACATAAAAATCAGTTTGTCACTTTTTTTTTTTAATTTTTTTTTTCAACGTTTATTTATTTTTGGGACAGAGAGAGACAGAGCATGAAGGGGGGAGGGGCAGAGAGAGAGGGAGACACAGAATCGGAAACAGGCTCCAGGCTCTGAGCCATCAGCCCAGAGCCCGACGCGGGGCTCGAACTCACAGACTGCGAGATCGTGACCTGGCTGAAGTCGGACGCTTAACCGACTGCGCCACCCAGGCGCCCCCAGTTTGTCACTTTTTAAGCTCAAAATCAATAGAAGGAATCACACAGAGATCAACAGATTTAACTCCATAAAAATTAAAACCTGCGCTGTATCAAAAACTCACACAACCTAAATGAAAGACAAACAATAAACCGAGAAATATATTCACCATTGTTATGATGGCAAAGTCCAGCTCAGTCCAGTTCAGGTCAACAGCCCCCAGCCGTGCATTCCTGAGGAACTACAACGAGGAGTGGGGGGACGGGGCGGGGGGGTGCGGATACAGGGCACCCAGAGCTCATTGAGACAGTTTCTGTTCTCACGGAGTTCTGCTGAGAGGGCAGGACATATAGATGACCATTCCGGGTGATGTTATAAGGGCACGAAGGGCTCTGACCAAAGACAAGGATGGCCACTTTGTGTGGCATGAGGTTCAGGGCAGGCTTCCTGAAAAGGGGCACTCAGACCAGTAAAAGTGGAGGAGAATCTATTCAAAGCAACAAGAAGGCAAGGGGGAGGGGACTTAAAACAGTGAACAAAGCCGTGGAGGTGTGAAACATCCTGGTGTGTATGCATATACTGGGGGGTGGTGACGACTTCAGGATTCTGGAAGAAAGCGCAGTGTTGGGGGTGATGGAGACCAGGCTGGACAGGTAAACCAGGATGCTGACAGGGAGCCACCAAAGCCCGGAACAAGGGCCCAGGCAGTGATTGAAAGCAAATCTTGCAAGACAAGGAAGGAGTTAGGATTCAGTAGAGTTTACGGCATAATAGCTTTAGATTGGTGAGTAAAGGGAGTTTAGGATTTTGAGTTGAGTTTTGATGAGCACGTCCTTCATTCTGATAACTGTTTAGCTGGCTCACAGCCTCACCTTGCAAGAGTTGGTGTTTCCTCGAGTCAGCAACTAAGTCATGTTTGCTTGGTCTGAGCATGGTTTATCACAGGCACAGAGAAGTATACCTGGTCCCAGAAGTGTTGGGACGTGGATGCCAAGAACATACGTGTTGCTTTTCCCCAAATAGGTTAGAGGAAAGCTGTCTCAGCTCAGGCACCTACCTAAGACTGCCTTGCTTCAGCACCCCACTCCAAGCCAACCCCACTCCTTCATGATGCTTTGGATGAACAAATCATATTTTTTTAAATGCATTTGGAAAATGGGATTACAGTGACCTTGGGATTGCCTGATGGGGAAGAACAAATGGATTCTAGAGTTAGACCGACAGCGACAGTTGGGGGGTGGGGTTTCCCACAGTGCAGGGGACAGGTGCGCATTTACATGTAGGGAGTTGCAGAAGAAGGGTCATCTGGGGGGACACAGAGGAGTGCTGGCCTCAAGACAAAGGGAGTAAACAGGTCCCTTGGGGAGACAGAGTGGGATCCTCTGGGAAGAGTTTACCTTTCTCTGTTGTTCTTTTCCCATTGACCATTGAGTCACATTTGGTGTGCTATTAAACATTTTCTTCTCCTTTGTTGAGATAACTTTTGGACATCCCAGCATGGAGCGTCAACAGGGAGGTGTTGGGAATTAGAGATTTGAGCAGTAAAGGGAAACAGAGTCTTTGCAACATGATCCATCCATGAGGGTGGTGGCACCCTATGAGAGGAAGGAGAGCACCCAGAGCTCCAGCAGGGACGGGGGAAGCAGGAGGTATGCACCAGACCCAAATAGCTGCCACATGGATGCTGAGAACCAACTCCTTCCTCTTCCCCAACTATGTTAGAGGAAAGCTGTCCTTGAAGAAGATAGGCTGACACTTGGGTTGTCTTTGCATCACTGGAAAAAATAAACAATTTGAAAACCAGAAAGAGATCTTAAAAAAAGAGTTACCTCAGGGTGCCTGGGTGGCTCAGTTGGTTAAGCACCCAACTCTTAATTTCAGCTCAGGTCATGATCTCATGGTTTGTGAGATCGAGACCCATGGGGGGCTCTGTGCTGACCATGTGCAATCTCCTTGGGATTCTCTCTCTTCCTCTTTCTCTGCCCATCTCCTGCTCTGTCTCTCTCTCTCAAAAATAAATAAATAAATAAACATGAAAAAGAAAGAAATAAAAGAGTTACTTTAATTTTCCGTATATTTTATGCAGGGAAGCAGAAAGAACTAGATTAAAATGAGCAAGAATAGCCTACAAGATCCTTAATTGATAAGTGACGAGGCACTCATTTAACTGGTGGCTGTCCTGAATAATATGCATTGGAAAGTGTATAATCTAAAGTAGCACACAGAGTAAGAAAAATAGCCATGGAAATAAGGAAGTAGTCAAGAAAAGTTCCATAAATTAAATCATAGTTTGAGAGGATAAAGTCATGTTAACACTCATTACCATATTTTAATTTCATGGTGATTAAAATTATAATGTAGCTTGTATTACCACTTAATTGATCTGCCAACATCAAGTATTTGCAAGTTTCTTTTTGTTCTCCGAAGTCATAAACTATCTATTCTTTGCTGCATAATTTTGGAGGTGATTTCAAACCATAAATATTTCTCTTTATTAAAATTCTCAGGAAATTAGAACCTCGATAGCTACTTATTTATATCTGCTTTGGCAAGAAGCCAGGGAATTCATTTTCTTATATTTTGAATTCTACAAAATTAAAGTGCTAAAGAATATTATCTATTAATCTTCATGCTTCCTCTTATGACAGTTTTACAGTTTAATAGCAATGTTCAGATACCCGAGGGTGACTAGCTAAGCTATGTCCCTTTAAAACTGGGTATTTTTCCTTGGTAGAAAGCCGACCCTTGCTGAAGATACAGGCCTAACTCAGTGTCAAGCCTGGCACATTTTTAGCACCCGGCCAGCCTGCCCAAGACAGAATTGTCCCCTGGTGGTGCCAATCTCTGGAGACCTGGCATATTTCAGGGCCTTTGCCTTGCTCGGGTACCCCTACCTTGCACACACCCCTCGGATGAGATGATGTCTTTGCACCGACCCTTTGCCGCGATTAGCCGTGACCCCTGAGAATGCAGCTGCCTCCAGCCCGATTTAGCTCATCCCTCATTGGTGTCTCTGTGCTCGACCACCCTGGTTCTGATGGAATAAATAGGACACATATGCCATCGGTGGAACCTCATGAGTCTCTTTAGATAAAAATAAATTTAGAAACTTGCAAAACCTTTCAGAGACAATACTTTCCTAATGATTCCTGACTCCTTTGACACCCCATTGCACTGATTAATGGTCATTCAAATTGACCACCTGGCATAGCTCACTGTCAAAATCAAAAAGGACGTATTTTCAAAAGTCAGGTACTGCCTTTTGTGCTGTAAAATCCTGCTATGTGTGTATGTGTGTGTGTGGGGGGGTGCATGTGCATGTGCAGACTTATGACAATTATAAACAGATATGTGACCTGAATCCTAAAATTATTGGTGCCCCCTACTCTGCATGTATGTTCTCCAGTACCGTTACTCTCAGCACTTATAAAATCCGTCATTACAGTGAGTACTCATACTCAGCAATATGGTTAGACCAAGTCTGGTCAAATATTTTAAGCCAACTAGAAGTAGAGAAATGTTCTGTAGAGATCTTTGGTATGAACTATCTGGAGGTTTAAAAAAAAAAAAAAACCACCTAAAAGGCAACAGAAACAGCCTGGTTTACATCATAACAAGCTATGAGCAGAGAAATATACTTTCAGGGCTGAAGCTCAGTATGAATTTGATCACTCTCCCTAACATTTTTAAAAAATCTGGCTCTGATGGGGTTTACAATTGAGCACATGCAAAATTCACACATGAGAACATTGTCCAAGGTTGTAGAGAGTCAGGGAATATTTAATGGTAAGAAATAGAAACCAATTCAGAAGGACACAAACCCAAAAAGAGAGCTTATTGGAAGCAGATGGGGGATATCTCTCAGATCCCAAGAGCAGAAAGTATAGCCAGAGGGGGAGTATAAATGAAAGGCAGGGTCTAAGGTTAAGGACTGCATAGTCCCTTAGCTGTTCCCTGTGTGGTCCAGCTCTCATGGATCTATGAGAAGAGAGCACAAGCTTCTGCTGCACCCAAATTTCATGTCTTGAAATCTCAGTCTGAGTCTCCTCCTTTAAGTTCAAGAGAGAGGGGAGGGGGCGCCTGGGTGGCTCAGTTGATTAAGAATCTGACTCTTGATTTTGGCTCAGGTCATGATCTCATGGTTTGTGAAATCAAGCCCCCCATCGGGCTCTGCACCGACAGTGTGGAGCCTGCTCGGGATTCTCTCTCTCTGCTCACCCCACAAATGCTTCCTCTCTTTCTCAAAATAGATAAATAAACATTGAAAACAAAGAGAGAACGTACAGAACTCAGGGGCCTTTGTGAGACCCTGAAAATTGGGGAGTGCCCAGGTCGAGGTCACAGACCTGGAGGACAAATATTGGGAGAGGAGTAAGGAATCAATCAAAGGGTTAACTATATCATCATCTCAGCCAGAGACATTTAATTAAATTCTCTCATTTAATTCTGACGACAAACCTCCCACACAGTTAGAGGTGGCACAGTGTGATAACTGCACACCCAACCTCTGGAGTCCAAGGGCCTGGGTCCAAATTCCAGTCCTGCCACTTACTAGTGGTAGAATCTTGGGCTGGTGATCTTTCTTGTCAGGCCTAAATTCTTCATCTGCAAAACCCCCGCAAAGGATTAGCTCCAGCTCATCTGCCCACTCCGGGGTTAAACAAGATTGGGAAGGAAGGGAGAAGAGGTGAAAGAAAGATGGACCTTTGCCGAGTGATCTGTTAGCAGCCAAAGCCTACATGTATGTTTTGACGTCTCGGCAAATTCTCAAATCTTCAGATAAACTAGGAGATCTTAGCCGCATCTCTCTACCTCTGTCCCTCTCCCCCAGATCTTCCAATTATTCCCACTGTTTATTCTGCAGCCCATCTGACTATTCTCCTCACGAAGATCTGATCACGCCTCATCGTCTACATCACACTTTAGTAAGGCACATAGGGTCCTTCCCAGACCGCCCCAGCCACTTTGCCAGCCTCATATCATGCTCCCCATCTTCTCCACTCTGACTCTCTTCTAACCACCCCAAATTGCTTTTCTCAGTGACATTGTTCTCATACGTCTGTGTGTGTGTGTGTGTGTGTGTGTGTGTGTGTGTTTGCACATACAACTCCCTTTGCCTTCATTGTTCTCCCTCTCTTACTCTTCTGGCGAAGGTTCATCAGTTATTCCAGATCCAGGTAAAATATCCATGAATTCTTTGGGCTGTTAGTTGTTCCCTCCTAATCCTCCGAATATGCCTCTATTGCAGCACCTGTGATATTGTGTGTGCATTGTATCTACCCTTGCCTGGCTCTCTATCTCACCAGTATCTGATGATCCAGAGGGCAGGCCTTGGGTCTTCTCCGTCCCTGCATCTCCAGGGCCCTAGCATGGTCCCCAGGGTAGGCTTGTAATCACTGCGTGCTGAATGAATATGACCACTGGAGACTTCACACCCAAAGTCGGTCTCAACTGGTTATCTTGCAAGGATTTGAGTCCACACCCTCTAGTTGAAGCTTAATCATGTTTAGATACAGAAAGAAGACAATGTGGAGTATTGTTGCTGTGGAAACAAACTTGGAAAATGGCTTTCTTTTCTACTTTATATAAATGTAGGAGCCATATCTCATGGCTCAGCTGAATGTGAATACTTACACAATGGCATTGAAGGCACACAGCTCGCTCTGGAGGCATCTCTGCGGCAGTCAGCTATGCGGACCATGGAATCCGCTCCATGTACCATTCTAGCATATAATCTTTCTCACTTTGGTGAGCAGTCACGGGGTTAAATCTTATTTTCAGCGCATCCTACAATGAAATTATTGCATTTTAGTGGATTTCTGTTGGGGGATTTAAGATGTTTTTAAATCACACAGTGTAACAATTTTTCAAGAGAAGAAAGACACACTTACCCATTATTTTTAAAAGTTCCTTTCAACAGCTTCTATTCTGTTTTATGTATTTGGGATCAGCCCACATGGAAAGGCTTTCTTAAGATTCTATAGAAATATTTTCCCTTTCCTGCCATGAACTCCTACAAGAAAGGAACTAAAAAGTAATAATAAAATACTTTGCATTTTGTGCTATTTCTCCTTGTGTGATGATTCTTTGTAGAACCACCATGTCTCCTGACTGATTACTGGAAGGAACATGAGGAAATTTTCTTATTTTTTTTTATATTAATTGACCAAAAGACCATTTTCATGTATCAAAACCTCCACTTCCTCTAGGGTTCTATAACCTGACGTTTACCATGTCGGTAACTTCCCTGGCTCTCAGTCTAAACCACAGTATCAGCCCAAATACGCTTGCTTCAAAAATTGTAAAAAATGGGGGAGTTTCTCATTTTAACCTGTACAGGATATTACATAATTCTAACATTAAAGAGAGACTTTACGACAGTACACAAACTTTGTCTACATGCTTTCACTCAGTAGATGGTCCCGTGGAATAGATGGAGAAGTCACATGTAAGTGGATTTGACAAAGAAAAGATAACACTGAGCTCTTTGGGTTGTTAAGACAATAAATTAAGAGAGCGCATGTGCATAATGCGGGGTTCCTTGGAAGTTCTGTCCTCTCCACTCTGCATGCTCTGTACTACCCCAGGGTGACCCCCATCCACTCTGGAGCGTGTGTGTGCGTGTGTGTGTGTGTGTGTGTGTGTGTGTGTGTGTGTGTCCCGAATACCTGTACTTCAAATTTTGCCCACGAGTTTCCAATCTACACACGCAATTGTTTACCTGGACTTTCCAGTCACCTCTAACACAATATATGTGACACTAACTAACCTCACCTTTCATCTTCCCACACTGGCTTCCCTTCCTGAGTCCCCCCAATATCGGAGAGTGTGCTGTCACCCACCTGGCTGCCTGCGCCAGAAACCTGGGCAGCCCGACTCCCTCCTCACCCTTGCTCAGCCTTCATTTCCGTCCGATCAATCTCCGAGCCCTGTTATTCAGTGACCAAGTCTAAGCAGACAACTCATTGTCTCCATCTTGTGCCTCTGCCTTGGCCAAGGCTGCCGACCTCGCTCTCCGGGGCCCCTGCAGGGGCCACCTTGCTCAGACTTCACTGCCGCCAGTCTTCACCTTCCTGCCTCTCTCCCGTTCAAGGCCTTCCTCTTCTCCCTGGAGCAAAACCAAGCTCCGTGTGACCCTTTGGATCCTTTCTCTGGTTACTGCTCTCCAACTTCCTTTCCCATTTTCCTAACGTCCCACTGTCCAGCCGGACTGAGTGCCTTTTATGTCTCCCAACACTTGCTGTTTCTCTTACCTCCAGGGTTTCCAACTGGCTCAGACTTTGCTGACTGGGAGCTATCAAACTACAAATAGAAAAAAACCCCAGGGGCACCTGGGTGGCTCTGTCAGTTGAGCCTCCGACTCTTGGTTTTGGCTCAGGTTGTGAGCCTAGGGTTGTGGGATCAAGTCCTCCCTCGGACTCCACTTGGGATTCTCTCTCTCTCCCTCTGCCCCTCTCCCCAGTTCACTCTCTCTCTCTCTCTTATCTCTAATAGAGATAGATAGATAGATAGATAGATAGATAAATATTCTAGGATTTCTCCTGTGACTCTTTCTCAGAGTAAAGTGTTTTCTTTCACCTCTCCCTGGACTCCAGACCATATTTCCAAGTGTCCTGCAGTTCACCCTCCGCATGGATGTTTAACAGACATCCCGGACAGGAACCATGTCCCAGACCGATCCCCGTCCGTGTAGGCCACCATTCTCCTTACCACGTGCCACCCCTCGTGCACTAGGTATTTCACTTGCTCATTCTGTTCCCCATACGTCTCCCTCGAAGGTAAGCTCCAACAGATGGAGGTACTTTTTCCTTCCTGTTCAATAACGAATTCCCAGAGCCTAGTACAGTTCCTGACTGTTATGAACTCCATGTCTGTGTCCCCCGCCCCTCCCCACTGCCAAATTTATATGTTGAAGCTCTCCCTCCCCCACTCCCCACCACTGTGATATTATTAGGAAGTGGGGTCTTTGGGAGGTAATGAGAATCAGATGAGGTTGTGTGGATGGAGCCCCACAATGGGATCAGTGACCTTGTAAGAGTCACGAGGGAGCTCTCTGCTCTGCTCTTTGCCATGTGAGGACACTTTGAGAAGGAGGCAGTCCGCAGCCTGGAAGAGCCATCTCACCAGAACCTGACTGTGCCCACACCCTGATCTTGAACTTCTGGCCTCCAGAACTGTGAGACATAAATTGCTGTGGTACATAAACCAGTAAGTGTGTAGTCTTTTGTTACAGCAGCCAGAACAGACTAAGACGGTGACACGTAGGGGACACCTGATAAATGTTTGTCGAGTGAATAAATGGCTGTACAGCAACAGCATGAAGGTGGATTGGGCTTTACCCAGAATTCCTCAGATCTAGATGGCCACAGTACCGTAAAGAGATCATAGATTGTGCCAGGCAGAGATGTCTAGTTGTGTGACCCAGGGCAACTCGTTTCATCTGAGACAGTTTCTCATTTGGTAAAATGAAGATAAGATAGCTCACAAGACTGTTGTGGGCTAATTGATATAATTGGCTTTAACCATACTGTGATTGGTCCTAAATAAGTATGCTCTATTCCCAATCTTGGTTTGATGAAGACTACCGGAAGCCTTAAAAACTTGGCAAGGTTGGCAAGCTTTATCCTAAGCAGACCTCGGAGGAAGCGACTCAGGAATTAATCAAACTGTGTTCTATAAGGAGCTCATTTTATTAAAAGTGCTGTAGGTCTTATCAGGTGGAACAGGGTTTAGTGTGAGGGTCAATTGAAAAGCATATCCTTGTAAACAGTTGCTCAAGGCATCGTCTCCTTGAGAGGAATTGGGGGCATGAACTCCCCTTGCCAACTATTTCTCCCAACTCACTGGGAAGTGTTTATTTGGGACATTGTTTATTGAGCTCAGAGGACTGTGCTTTGCCCTCCTGCTTAATGTCTAATAGCTGTGCAATTATTTATAAAGTTTCTTTTGCCGCAGCGTGGCCAACAGTCTTCCGGGGTGGAGGGAGGGGGGGTTAGATGGGAAGGGAGTTGACACTGAAGAACTGGGCCACGCTAGGGAGAGGTCCAAAGTTTCTGGG
The DNA here is from genome assembly GCF_022079265.1 of Lynx rufus. Classification (NCBI taxonomy): domain Eukaryota; kingdom Metazoa; phylum Chordata; class Mammalia; order Carnivora; family Felidae; genus Lynx; species Lynx rufus. Next base: position 70,335,084 of record NW_025814897.1, on the reverse strand, counting down.
GAAATGAAGTAAAAATGCCATATTTACCTGGTGCTTATGACTACCAGGGCAAAACAAAACACAGTCCTCTTCTGGTGCGAACTTGTGAAGGTACATTTGCAGGATGATGTTTGCAGACACGCTGACGTTTGTTGACATTGCCGTGACCCACAGGAACCAAGCAAATTGGACACGGAAGGAACTGACACATCGTATAAGAATCAGAGACCAACACAGCTCAATGAAACCTTAGGAGTCCTTTGTTTTGAGGACGAGAAAAATGAAGCACAGAGAGACGAAGTGACTGGACAAAGGTCACACTACTGATAAGGAGCAGAAAGACAACTCTGCTCTGTGGCGGCCCAGGCCCATGCCCTTCCTACCACATTGTGCTCATAGCAAGGAAAGAGAGGTCTAAAGAGGCTAAGTGACTTGAGTCTTCAATGAAACGTTCAAGACTCTCTTCACAGTTGGATTACGATGACCTAAATAAGTTCAGAATTTAGTAAATGAGATAATGTATATAAAAGTACATTGCAAATTATAAAATATTGCCTAACTATTGGGTGAATTGCCGATCAAATCTGCGAGGTTAATAAATAAAACGGTCTGACCGGGTGGATATACTCATACAGTATTACATGTCTTAGTTCAATGGCAACCAAACATAGCAAAGTGATTTTACCTGCTTCGTCAGCTGTTCCATTGACTCTCTGTTGCCGACTCCAGAGGAGACAACATACCGATCACAAATCTGCACAAGGAAAATGTGCAAGAAAATTAATTTGTACGCGGTGTTTCTCATTTAAAATTTTTTTTTCAATTATGAAAAGAATGCTTAAATGTATTGAGTACACTGGGGAAATACAACAAAATATAAAAGAACTGAAAATTACTTGTATTTGAAAACAAATACTCTTATAAAGTTTTGGTGTTTTAAAAAGGTATTTACGAAGGGCGCCTGGGTGGCTCAGTCGGTTAAGCATCGGACTTTGGCTCAGGTCATGATCTCACCGCTCATGAGTTCCAGCCCGGGGTTGGGCTCTGTGCTGACAGCTCAGAGCCTGGAACCTGCTTCAGATTCTGTGTCTCCCTCTCTCTCTGCCCCTCCCTCGCTCGTACTCTCTCTCTCTGTCTCAAAAATAAATAAACATTAAAAAAAATAAAAATAGGGGTGGCTGGTTGACTCGGTCGGTTGAGCGTCCGACTTCGGCTCAGGTCATGATCTAGCGGTCTGTGAGTTTGAGCCCTGTGTCGGGCTCTGTGCTGACAGCTTAGAGCCTGGAGCCTGTTTCAGATTCTGTATCTCCCTCTCTCTCTGCCCCTCCCCCTCTCATGCTCTGTCTCTCTCTCTGTCCAAAATAAATAAACATTAGGGGCACCTGGGTGGCTCAGTCGGTTGAGCATCCAACTTCGGCTCAGATCATGATCTCACGCCCTGTGAGTTCAAGCCCCGCATCAGGTTCTGTGCTGACAGCTCAGAGCCTGGAGCCTGTTTCAGATTCTGTGTCTCCTCTCTCTGACCCTCCCCTGTTCGTGCTCTGTCTCTCTCCGTCTCAAAAATAAATAAACATTAAAAAAATTTAAAAAATAAATAGATAAAAATAATATAAAAAGGGATTTATGAAAGACTACTACCCTATAGGCACATCCTGTGTATGTGGATCAAAACCCCTATCTTCAAATAATAGTGTTTTTTCATTAACCTTTAAGAATACCATAATTGATTATATATTATTCTTTATCTAGAACTATCATAATTTATTTATTTGGCCATTTATCATGTTACCCAATTTTCACTATTATAAATATTTCTGAAGTTAAAACAATACTTGGGCCACGTTTCGGCTATTTCTTAGAATAGATTCCTAGAAGTTGGGTTATCACCTCAAAGACTCTGGCGATTTTTAATCTTCCCCCTACAGATCTTCAAGTGCTTTTCAGAGAACGTGACCTATTTATACTCACTCTAGTGCTACATATAAATGTACATCTCACCACCTCCTTGGCAGCATTACTATGGAAAATAGTTGACAATGAGGGAAAATGTAATGAGAAACAGGATATTTATGTGGTCTCAAAACAAATTCCCACAAGGTGCTTAATAACTACAAAGGGAAAAGTAATAACTTCGCGGGAGAGAAACCTTGCAGACACCGCATTAACAGAGATCAAAGTTAGTACCATCGGTAATGGGACAAACCGACGTGGTCCTCATAACGGGAGGCACAGAGAAGGACGCAACACCACTTCTGAGATATTCCGGCCAAAAGTGCATAACCTGAATCTAATTATGGGGAGGCATCAGACAAGCCCAAATTAAGAGACATTCAACAAAATCAATGATTTGGATTTTTCAAAAATGCCAATGTCGTGGGGCATTTAATGTTTTCTAGTTTCTACTAGGATTGAGTTCTGTTCCTCATTATATTATCCGAGTGGTTTTGCTGGCGCAGAAGAAAGCTACTGGATTTTGTTCATTTTTCTTGCATGCCACCATTTGACTTATTATGAATGAAGGTTAAGAGCTCCCAGCTGATCTCTCGCACTTTTTAAAAGATATATCATCACGTTGTCTGCAAATAACAGTAATTTCACCTTTTATTTCTGCCTGATGTCTTATTGCATCCGATGGAATTTCTAGAACCACGCTATATAATAATACAGACGTGCAGTATCTCTTCCTGGCTAGCGGGAACATTTCTGGTCAACGTTAGGAATGGAACAGGCTGTTAATATACAATGTTGTATATGAAAGGGGGGTTTCTTTTTTCCCCTAGATTTCTAAGGGTATTTTTAAAAATTGGCCAGGAATGTTGAATCTTATCTGAACATCTTTTTTGTCACCTATTGAGATTATTATACGGTTTTTCTCAATGAGATTGTTGAACTGCTGTTAATATATTAATAGATTTTTCTAACGTGAAACTACCTTTGTTTCCCTGCACCCCACCTGCATTAGCTGAGGTAGATAGATTTAGTACTTCATTTTGCTGTTCTTCTATTTTTTTCCCTTTTGCAACTCTGTGGTGGATTTGTATTGTATCAACTTAGTGTAGCTGCTACTGTTTCCAGAATTACCTCCCCAGCACCCCCACCCCCCCACCCCCCTCCCCCGCATCGTTCTGGGCCAGCCTGGCCACAAGAGACAACGGTGTGAGAGTGGGAATGCAGAAATGAAACCGGAGTCATGTTCTCATTGCACTCACAGGTCAGTACAGGGCACGAGGCGCTGATGCCCCTCAGTGTTGTCACTTCTCTGCTGGGACAACAGCCTGTCTCCACCTGTGCGGACCAGCTTCTTCAGTTTCGCTGACCCCTGGACTGGATGCATTTCGGCTCCATGGGAAAGGGACCAATTTCCCCTACAGATCGCCTCATCATTAAAATTGGAGACTCAGGGGCAGTAAGAGATGCAGATCCCTGTCTTGCTGCCCCCACTGAACATTGAGTCCCTCCTCCACAATTCAAATATTCTCTTGGGACATTATTTTTCTCCACGTACAGTTCTCTCCTGCCGTATAACAAATCACCCCCAAATTTAACAACAAACCCTATGATCTCCCGAAGCGTCTGTTGGGTGGGTCTAGGAGTAGCCCTCAGCCAGGTGGTTCTGGCTCAGGGTCTCACATGAGTTTGCAGCCAAGATGCTGTGGGCTACACTCATCTGAAGGCTTAACTGAGCTGGAGGATCTGATCCCAAGTTCCCACGTGTGGTTGCTGGCAGGAGGGCTCAGGTCCCTACCCTGTGGCCGTCTCCAAAGGGTTGCTTGAATGTCTTACAAAATGGCAGCTGGCACCCCCTAGAACAAGCGATCCAGAGAGGGAACAAGCAGGAAGCCACGTGCCTTTTAGTCTCAGAAGTCATACACCCTCTCTTCTGCCACATTGTATTCATTTGAAGGCAGTCACTAAGTCCAGCCCACACTCAAGTGGAGGAGAATTAAGTGCTATTGCTTTAAGGGAGAAGTAGCAAAACATTTGTGGATGTACTTAAAAACCTCCACACTCCCTTGGTCCCTTTGCAGGATTGGGATGGCAATGGCTTCCCATCATTGCAGGTCTGGAATACCTCAATATACAAGCACTTCCTAAATGCTTGATCACACTTCTGTAAACAGCCTCTTCATTAAATTATCTGTAGATAAAACTGTTTGAACAGAACTCTGCTTCTAGAATTTTAATACAATATATTTTGGGGGATGGTGAGCACATAGCATGGGAATCTCATGGGCATATATATTTATATATTATATATATAATTATTCTATATATTATGTAATTATTATAGAATTATATGAAACATAATTAATATACATGTACATATATAAGTATTTAAAATATATTATTACTATACACACAGAGAGAATGAATATGCGTTTTTCATGTTTTCCTAAATAAAATGTTTAATAATAATAAAATAAATAAATGTGCCAGGATGGCTGCTGGTATTTATACCATTCTCGTTCTCTTTCTATGCTCTCTCTGCATTTCAGGGGATAGAAACCTGAGAACTACATTTCCCCAAATCCTGTGCAGGCAGGGTTCTGACTCACAGTCTGTTGATGAAAGGCACTCACTGGGAGATTTAGAAGGCAGAAGGAAACTATGTTATTCCTCCTCCTGCTGTGCAGTGGCCTCAGGGCCTTTCCTGTCAGAAACACCCACTTGGTGGGAAAGGCAACTGTGACCACTGGCTGGTGTTGGGTTCTTGAGGTTGCAGAGGGGGGAGATAGCAGCAACTTCCTGATCCTCTGAAAGCTAGCAAAAACCTGAGCACCATCAACCATCTTCCCTAGCCTTTTTTCCTCTGCCTCTTCCAGTGGTTTTGTGTGTGCGTTTGTTTTTCCAATAGTTTTTTAAGCATATGGTTTCCTCTCCTAAATCACGTTCTCCTCGAAATATCCAGAGTGTTTCATTTTCCTGACCAGCTCCTGACTAATACAATAATTAGAAGGGAATAAAAAAATCTGAATATACAGTGATTATTTGTCATTTATTTTTTTCTATAGCAAAAAAAATCCACTTGGAGAATGCCAGTTTTATAAGCCTGATGCTCTCTTAAAATCTTCTCTCTAATTATGATACACTAGGTATAAATCTTAATTTTATTTACTTTCTTTTCACTCTTTTTTTTAAGTTTATTTATTTATTTTGAGAGAGAGAGAGAGAGAGAGAGAGAGCACAAGTGGGAAGAGCACAAGAGAGAGAAGCACAGAGAGAGAATACCAAGCACACTCCACACAGCACAGAGCTCATTGCCGGGATTGATTCCACGAACCAAGAGATATGACCTGAGCCGAAATCAAGAGTCAACGCTCAACCTACTGAGCCACGCAGGTGCCCTTCACTCTTTTTAAAAATTAGATTTGCCAGAAGTTTTGTTTTTATTTTCAGAATCATTTCTTTGATTTGTATACAATGTAAGCTAGAAGTGTATTCAGCTGCTTGCATCACAAAATGAAACTAATTGTGGCTTTAGCAAACAAGCATTTATTTTTCCAACATAATAATAAGTTCGGAGGGGGTAGTGGCTGGCATCGCTCAGCTACTCACCAGTGCCATCAGAGATTCAACCTTGTTCTACTCTTCAGATTCACTATACCCAGCCCTTTGGCTTTTCCCCTCATGTTGGCGGCTTCCTGGTCACAAGTTGGTTATTATGACCTCAGATATCAGAGGTATGCCCAAGACAGAAAATGTGATTTGGGAAGGGGGAAAGCACTAAATCATCTCTGTCTGTACCACTTTTGACCATTAAAGCAAGAGGAGGTCTGGGGCACCTGGATGGCTTAGTCGCTTAAGTGTCTGACTCTTGATTTTGGCTCAGGTCATGATCTCATGGTTTGTGGGTTCAAACCCCACATCAGACTCTGTACTGATAGCATGGAGCCTGCTTAGGAATCTCTCTGTCCCTCTCTCTCTCTGCCTTTCCCCCACTTGTGCTTTCTCTCTCTCAAAATAAAAAAATAAACATTAATAAAAAAAAAGCAAGAGTGGTTCCAAGAAGCCCCATCAATCATCCTCCACTGAGCTCTCAGCAGTAACACTTTTCTCACATGGCCACTACTAACCACAAGGACCCCAGGAAGTTAGTTATTTCACTTTCCAGCTTTTATATGAGACAATGAGACAAAATGAGGTTAGGACTGGAACCCTAAGGAAACCATTCCACAGTCTCCACAACATCTATCCATTGCACAGTGATGTTTGTTCTGCCTCATGTTTAAGTTACCTCAAGGTAACTTGCTGTTTATTTTCTAAGTTATTCCGAGAAGGAAGTTTACTTGTTTTATTTTGTTGTTAAATAAGGAGATCACTTTATGCTATGAATTTTCCTAGGAGGATAGCTTTGACAACATCCCATGAGTTTTGTAAGAGTATAGTATGGTATAGTACCCTTTTTACAATTTTCTAAGTATCCTTCAATCTTGCCACTGATTTCCTCTCGTAATAATCGCTTTTTAGGAGAGTGTTTTTCATTTCCATGAGATTGAGGGCCTTACCCTTGAACTTCTTTCTTGATTTCTAGATTTACTTTACTTTAGGCAGAGAATGTATTCTACTTTTTAAGATTTACTAAACCTTTCTTTGTGGTCTAGTGTAAGATCTGCTTTTGTGAATATTTCTCAGACATTTTAATAAAAGGGATAATTTTGTTTATAATATTATATATTATAATATGTATGTATTGTTCAGATTCTCTATAAACCCAGTTTTGTGGGGTTTCTAATTTTTCTACAGAAGTCACCGAAATAATTCTGAAACTATCAGTTTCTTTTTATGTTTGTCATCATTTGTTTCCCTTTATCTTGTTTGATGCTTTGCAATTCGGCACTGCATTTCATGACGATACACTTTGTTATCACTGGACGTGGTGGAGTTATGGTTGCCTAGACTTCTGATAGAAAGACCTTGAGGTGCCTGGGGCACCTGGGGCACCTTGGTTGAGGTCATGATCTCATGGTTCGTGAGTTCGAGCCCCACGTCAGGCTCTGTGCTGACAGCTCAGAGCCTGGAGCCTGCTTCGCATTCTGTGTCTCCCTCTCTCTCTGCCCCTCCCCCGCTCATGCTCTGTCTCTCTCTCAAAAATAAATAAACATTTAAAAAAATTAAAAAAAAAAAAAAGAAAGAAAGACAGACCTTGGGATGCCTGGGTGGTTCAGTTGGTTAGGTGTCCTGACTCTTGATTTCAGCTCAGGTCATGATCTCATGGTTCATTAGTTCGAGTACCACACGGGGCTCCACACTATCAGCTTGGAATTCTCTCTCTCCCTCTCTCTTTCTCTCTGCCCCTCCCCTGCTCACATGCACTCTCTCCCTCTCTCTCAAAATATATGAATACACCTTAAAAAAAATAAAGAAAGACTGTGTTTCTGAACTGGGCACACAATGAAAGAGGGACTGGATAAAGTGTGTGGATTTTAATCTTAGCTCACTTACTCTCTTTGTGGCCCTGAACAAGACACTTAGCCTCTTTGTGCCTCAGTTTCCTCATCTGTAAGATGGGAGAAATAATAGTCCCCACTTCACAGGGTTGTTACGAGGGTTGGATGATGTAGTTCACACAAAATGCTGAGAGCAGTACCTCACCCACAGTCAGCACTCAGTAAGTGTTGTTAAAGGAGTCAAACACCATAGGCCATTTGACTGAGGTGTCTCTAAGGCCTTGGTAGCCTAGTAAGCAAGTTGAAACCTGAGCCGGAGCCAATTCCCGTAAATACCTCAAGGGTAATAAGAACAACCAATCACAAACAGCCAATTAGGCTTTCCCAAATAATGCAACCGCTTAAGCTACAGCCAATCACATAATTTCCTTGTTTTGCTTCTCCATCTTGTCTATAGATACCCTGCCCATAGCTCCTGACCATGGAGTGCCCCTGACCAGTTCCTGTTCGGTACTTCCTAGTTCAAATCGACCTCAGAGCAAATAAACGCTTAAAAATTTTAACATACCCGTTCACCTTTTAACAGCGTTAACTAGTATTACTATCGTTTTCCATCTAGCAGACTTACTTTCATTTCTAGTATCAGAGCAAGGCTGGGGCAGAATCTACATTCTCGAGCCAATCCTGTTGGCATTCAAATTGGTGTTAATTCGTGCCAGATTCTAGCGGCACTTTGTCAGTGACAGTCTGCAGGTTTTTAAATGCATTTTTGACATTTTCTCTTTCTTCATAGACTTTTATCGGGGCGTTGGAAGAGGTTGGGTCAAGGGTTACTAGCCAGCCACCTTTTAAACCAGAACACTTGTATCTAATTTTTAAAATAACCTCCTTCCGTGTGATTCAAGCGAGGTGGAGATTGATGCTATAATTCAATCGCCATAAAGAAATAACCATTAATGCTCTTTTCAGTCCTGGCTGGGCACTTTCTTAATAGCCTCAAAAGACTGTGAAATATTTCAGAGAATCTTTTTGTTCTTATCAGGAGTTCATTTGAGAATTTAGGTCCCATTTTTTCCACATGAATTTCAACACTATCTTTCTGAATCCTATCTGATCTACTCTCTAAAACCAATCACAGCATCATCTCTAAAATAGCATCTCTGCTCCAATGAGAGCTCTCTTTTAAAAATAATAAGCCTGACAGACATCACGCATTTTAAATTGAACATAGACTGCAAAGCAGCCCTCCTCCATTAGTCCAAATGACCTTTGAATAACCCAGACTGGAAAAGAATAGGTCATGAATCGAAGAAGACTCTAATCCTGGCTGGGGCTTGGTGATCCTATCAGCCCAGGAGTGGAAACAGCAATCGTGCATGACATGTGAATTGTTCTCACAGAACAGTCAGCCTCCCATGATGGAAAGAGCACTCGAGTAGGAGTCAGAAGGTAAAGGTTGCGGTGCCAAACTCATTTCAAAACATACAGATTACATTACATCACTTTCACACTCTTAATTCTCTTATTTATAAAATGAGGATAACGTCCGAGGCCGTGCTTCCTCTCAACACTGTCTTTTCCTGCCTTCAAGGGGCTTGTGGTTAGTGGAGGGTGGTAGAGTGGGTGAGCTTTGGAGCCTTGGGATTTGAATCCAGTTCCACCCACTTACTAAGTGTAGAACTTGGAGCAAATCATTGAGTTCTTGGTGCCTTGGTTTCCTCGTCTTTAAAATGGAGCATGATAATAGTACTTACGTCAGAGGGTGTTTTTGAGAATTAGAGGAAATAATGTACATCAGGCTCTTGAGCCCGTTCCTGGCGCAAGATAAGCATACATTAAATGGCATATACCCCAAAAGTGACTTGTTCTCTTTGGGCAGCCTTTGACTTTTTTACCCGAAGCCCCTCGTGAGGCCAGACTTAGTAGTTTTCCCTATCTTCCTGAAGTCTTCCCTTCCCCCCAAAAGTCCAGCTCCAAAGGGTTGACAAACAATGTTGATGTGAATGAAGATTTCACAGAGGTTCAGAGGAAGGGGTAGAGTAACAATGGCAATAATAACAACAGCGACAACTAAATTTTATTGATTCTCAGTATGTTTGAGGCATGGTGTTGAGTACTTTCCATGGATGATCTCATTTCATTCCATACATACAGCAACTTTAAGCCAACGTTCTTTGGATATTTTCATTTCTCTGTATAGCCTCTTCCCTTTAGAGAAAGAACTACTTTCTGAGGATTTTCTTTCTTCTGCCCTCTTTTTGTCAAGGCACCGAAATTCTCTCTATTGTCCCAAGCAATTCAGTTTTCCCATCCAGTCTCACAACCCATTCAGTAAAACCACGGTGAGATAGCTGGACTGAGCCCTACTCATTCTTTCCTGAATCACAGTGCCCAGGAATCGCTCGGTCCATCCCACAATGCCTGCCAGTAGGGTCCAGGAGCAATGGCCCTCGTCACTCCACGCTGTTGGGAAGAGGGTCTAGATTTCACTCCTGCTCCCCATTTTATCTCCTGTGCCAGATTGCCGAGCCTGATACATAGAAGGCCGTTGGCAAATATGTATGGAATGAACAAACGTACGCTCAAACGAACATAACAGAGGCCGGAAGGAACTGGTGTCTAACAAAGAGTGTGGTGATGTGCTGTGGGGTACTGACTGAGAGAATGCGGAAAATTTTCGTGGAGATGATAGGATCTGACCCGGAAAGCTAACTTGGGTTTTAATAGGCAGAGAGAAGAGACAAGAATATTTCAAATAAAGGGAGTTGTGTAATACCACAAATGCAAAAGAGTATGTGGTTTGTTTGGTGTAGAGAAGTCATTCGAAAAGTCTGCATCATGGAGGTTCAGTGCCTGAACTCCAGAGGTGCCTGAAGCTTCACGGAGGCCAGAAAGGGCAGAGTCAGAGATGGGGCCAGCAAGCTCGCGGAAGCCAGCTCAAAGGAAGAGACTTAAACACCTTATTTAGGGGTTTGATTTGTAGGCCGAGGGGGAAATCGCCCAGTGACTGGCTTGCTCAGGTGTGCCCCTTAAAAAGATGACTCTGTTAAGGATGGAATAGGCTGTGGGCAGAACGAAGATGAGGACAGGGGATAGGGAACAAGGATGGCAGAACACACAGATGAGCGTCCCCTCCCCCAAGTCTTTGAGGGCAACCTCTTCAAGGAAAACTTTTCTGGAGTAGCACTTCCGAACCCAGCAGATTTGGGATATTTGTCATATGAAATAGAGTTGTGTCTTCCCTATTCTTTGCAAGTACTTTGAACACAAGGTCATGGAAAGGAAGTTAATTAACATAGAAAATATATCAGAGATATTAAATCTTCTAATCAAGGCTAACAAGTCTACTCTAACTGGGGTGGGGGGCGGTGAGTATACTCATAAATCCAACCTGTGAGAAAAGAAAGGGGAAGAGAAAAGCACTTTTCAGATCCTGGGAGCCTCTCCATTGCTTTCTGAAGGGTAACCACTTGTTTCTAGCAGGTGCTTGTATCATCAATTCTTTGACAGTCTCTAATACATTCCTAGAACATGCAGAATTCCAAACAATAAGAAGCCTCTGTTACTTCACGGTGCCAACCTCTCGTTCTGATGTGTATAGCCACGGTCATGTGTCTGCTCATAGCCACTACCTTGTTTTCCTCATAGTTACTTTTTATTTGCCATTGCTCTACCCCACATTTAAATCTCTGGTTAATTCTGGTATCATATAATCGCCATGGAATTCCCCCTCCCCCCTTCTCCCACTGCAATTTTAAAGATCATTTCATGGCCATTTGAATGTAGATTACAAAGACATCAAGAACGGAAGGTAGGAGGGGATCGACATTAGGACACAGATCGCAATAGAGATTATAGCCATTTGAAATTGATTAGGTATGGTGATGACAAATCAGGAAACAGTCCAAGGTGATCTACATTATCTAGTTTGGCTACTGGAAGGATGGTGATCGTATTTGCTAGAAATAGTACTGGGATTTGAGGTGCTATTATTTAGTATTTAGTCAGAAAACCAGGGTCTACCACAATTCTGTTGGCCAGTTTGAGACATGTTGTTCAGTGGCAAAAGCAGCCTGGGGGAGTCAGGCCCAGGAACAAATCAATGTTGCCGAAACCCATCTTTACATCATGCTCTCTTTGTTAGGAACCTATCATTTCATTCATAACTTTGGGAAGATAATTACACCATGCTAGTAAGAGACAATTTGATGAATAACTGTTTATTTTCTGAGGAGGCATATTTGGTACACTGGCTGCATAATGGGGTCAGGAACACAGCAAGCTGTCAGCGTGTTTTCTATGTCATTTAACTGCCTGGCAGGGTTCTACTTGGGAAATGGAAAATCTCCTTATGATAGGTAATATAATACCCTTGGCCTTGCTCAGAAGCCAAACTTTGGAGATAAGGTTTGTAAGTATCTTAATATCATCTGTCAGCCTTGCCTTGTTTCTGCCCCACCCCAGGTCCCAGCACAGCCCAGGTATGAGGCAGGTGGTAACTACTCAACTCTCTATTTCATGGGCCTCAAAAGAAGTAGTTAGTAGGGTTATAAGTGTTGAATACCTGGGCCGACCCCCATGTCATTTTCGGCAGACCAGATCTTGGCCCTAGAATCAACACCCTCAATGCTCAGAGGTTTTGAAGAAACTGAGAACATTACATGCAAAAAGTAAATAAGGAATGAATTTAAAGTCTGGACCAGAAAATATAGGAACTAACATAATGTTAACAGCTAACATTTTTTGAGCGCTTACTGCGTGTCTGCTACTAGCCTAAACACTTTACACGGGTTATTCAATGAACCCTTGCAAAAAACTTCAGGGGTAAATAATATCTATTTTGCAAATGAGGATAATGGAACTGGTCAAATAATCATTCAAGCAATAGGTGGCTGAGTCAGAATTCAAACTCAAGAGAGTCGGAATCCAGGGTGTCGGCGCTTTACCGGGAGGGATATTCCTCCCTACGGGGGATCCTGGGATGTGCTGCCCAGGTCTGGCACGTCCAGAACTGAAACATTCATTTCCCCGGCTGAGTGTCGTGCCTCACCAGAGTTACACCACCCACCCAGTGTCCTGTCAGTGCAGGAGCCTAAAGGCCCAGCGTCTTGCCCCCAAGTTTGAGACAATTGAGAAGGCCATCCAAGATCCAGAGCTCTCCAAGAATCGGCTGATATTTTTCCTTGTGACTACATCACAGTCCCCCTTCTGGATCTGCCCAGTTCTGCCCTTTCCTCCTTCACGGGTCTTAACTGCCAAGAGCACGCCTCAGGATACTTGCTGCACATAGATCTCCACCTCAGAGTCTGCTTCCCCAGATAACGTCCTCACTGTGCGGGAATCAGGGAAAAACCACGCTCCAGGGCACACAGAAAGCATACGTGACAGTACCACACACACGCACACACACACACACACACACACACACACACACACACCTGCACGCTCACACACACACACACACACACACACATACACGGACACGGACACTAGGGACTTGGAAGTAAGTGAGCCTTTGGGGGTTAAAACACAGATTCCCATACAATTGATCAGAACCATCCTCAGCTTAAAGGGCTAGGAGACCCCCAGCCCCAGACAAGAATTGAATGTGTACATGAGCCAAAGGACCGGTTAAATGTGGAAGCACAGAGAGAAATGCTATCCAAAGAGTGCCCCGCCAGGCCAGGGACGTGCCAAACTACCAGACCGTCCTGTCCTTTCTGGGGAAATGAGAGCCTCGCTTTTTCAGGGCCCGATGCCATTACATTTTCATCTTCATTCCCTCACTATTTCCGGTTCCACACTCACCAACACCCAACTGATAACCCGGCTCCCATGGAGCCGGCTGGTCAGGTCTGCACAGTGAGGGGTTCGTGCTTGTCAGGTATGTTGCATGTTACAAATTAATAAATTGGTGTTCTGATTTCATGTCCATTTCTTAGAGATCTTGCTGGCATGGGTGAGCATTCTGAAGTGCGATCACCTCTGGAAAGATGACAAGCGTAGGCTCTTAACCCTGCAAGGTTGAGGGTCTGATCCCAGGCTGTGGTGAATCCGCAAGACAATACCTAACGGAGAAGCCCCACAAACCCAGCCATGAAAAGCTTTGTTCTTTTGCGAAACTGAAATAATAACATTTTCAAAAGTTGTAGTCCTTGTCAAGGGAACAGGGAGGCCTACTGAAAGCTGTGTGCAAACAGAAATGGTTTTGATTTTTCACTTTTCCTTTGACTTCTCTAGACCGACATTGTCTTTCAACCAGAAGACACAGCAGCAGGACAATTTGTGACGACTGGTTTCTGACCACATATCAGGGGAGGCCGGGGTGATGGTGCACCCAGAGGGCAGCGTGGGGTGAGGGATGCTAGAAATAGAGCAGGGCAACTGAGAGGGACATTACCCAAGGCCCTTGGACAGTGCAGTGCATATAGAGAACAAAGGCATTATGGATAGAAGTTTTAAGGTCCTAGTGTGTATCAGATCGAGGAGTGAGGAGAAAAACTAGGAGGAATTAAAAAATCAAAGGCCAGGGAAGTTGGGAATGAGATAGTGTGAGGTACGAGGAGTGACTTGAGCAGCTCCGATGGCTAGCTTAGTGTATGATCTCTCACTGCAGTTCCATTTTTATAAACGTATAAAGGCCAGTGCAGTGTGGAATCCTGGATTGGATCCTAGAACAGTAAAAGGACGTTTGTGAAAAAGCCGCTAAAATTTTCATAAAGTCTTTAGTTAACGGTCATTGTACCAATGCTAATTTCTCAGTTTTGACAAAGGTATCATGTTTACGGATGGTGTTAACATTAGAGGGAACTGGGTAAAGGGCACACAGAAATGCTGTGTCTGCAACTTTTCTGTAAATCTAAAATTATTCAAAATAAAAAGTTTATTTAAAAATATAAAGGTCTATTTGTTTTGGGTTGGGCCTTAGAACATACTAAAGAATGTCTAATTAGGTGAGATAATGGCACGGTGGGTCACGTTTTAAAAGTTCCTAATCCGGGCACCTGGGTGGCTTAGTTTGTTAATCATCCAACTTCGGCTCAGGTCATGATCTCACCGTTCATGAGTTTGAGCCCCGCATCAGGCTCTGTGCTGACAGCTCAGAGCCTGGAGCCTGCTTCGGATTCTGTGTCTCCCTCTCTCTCTGCTCTTCCCCTGCTTGCACTCTGTCTCTCTCTCAAAAATAAATAAAAACATTTTTTAAAAATTTATTTAAAGTTCCTTATCTGTTAGAGATACTTATGAAAATATTTATGTGTAGAAAAAATCAATTACAAAATATACAGGCCTATTTGGCCTTTAGCTCAGGAAGGTTTTCTTCAATTTCTCTTTGATTATTGTTTCTAACCAAATTGCTTTTTAATAAGAAATATCTATAATTCTTGGGCGCCTGGGTGGCTCAGTCAGTTAAGCGTCTGACTTCAGCTCAGGGCATGATGTCGCAGTCTGTGAGTTCGAGCCCTGCATCTGGCTCTGTGCTGACACCTCGGAGCCTGGAGCCTGCTTTAGATTCTGTCTCCCACTGTCTCTGACCTGCCCCCACTCACATTCTGTGTCTCTCTCTCTCTCTCTCTCAAAAATAAACATTTAAAAATAAAGGAAAAGTTAAAAAAAGAAATATCTATAATTTTTATTGGATTTTTTTTCTATTTTTGTTTTTAATCTCTGTTCTTTTTCTCTAAATTCTGGGAGACCTTCTGCTATTCACTCTCTACATCACTGATCTGATTTTCTGCAATGTTGCTTCTGCTTGTATGTCCTCCTCTGATGTGGATATTCTGAGACTACATTTTTAGTTTCTTTGTAATGCATTCATGTCTCAGTCCTGGCTTTTTACATGGGCCCCAGCTATATTTTAATCACAAACTATCTTCCACTGTTACCTTATGCTATTGCTTCACAGAAGCCAATGCTACTTATGTTCTAGCAGACATCCATCTACTATGACTTTGCAAGACATAAATGGGTACACTTTCCCACTGCTCTTAATGACTGGTCCTTTGCTCTCCAATCTTATGGAGCACAATGAAAACACACTCATAGTAAGAATACGTACAGAATTGACACTGTCTTTGGAGCTGTCTGTGACAGGTTGTAAAAACTGCATTACTGAGAGTTTGGAATTCTTTTTTTTTTATTTTTTTTTTATTTAAAAAAAAATTTTTTTTTTCAACGTTTATTTATTTTTGGGACAGAGAGAGACAGAGCATGAACGGGGGAGGGACAGAGAGAGAGGGAGACACAGAATCAGAAACAGGCTCCAGGCTCTGAGCCATCAGCCCAGAGCCCGACGCGGGGCTCGAACTCACGGACCGCGAGATCGTGACCTGGCTGAAGTCGGACGCTCAACCGACTGCGCCACCCAGGCGCCCCGAGAGTTTGGAATTCTTGATCAAAATCCCAAAAACTTGTATCTTCTGAGTAATGTATAAATCACCAATAAAGGATACCCCCTTCCCCCCAACTACCTAGCTAAATGTTGATGTTATGATGTTGCAACAAGGCCCATCGATGGGACCTTATTATGAGAAGGTCTTTTACAGAAAATGAGAGTGCGATTACACACCACCAAGTATTGAGTGAAAAAACTTCGCTATGCTCATGACACTTCTATTTAAAAAATTACATTACTCCCTGTCTAACGAAGAGGTTATTGTTTAGTGTTTGAGATATTATTCTTCCATAGCAATCTAACTGGACAAGGTCTACCTTTGTGAGTAGGAAACAGGATTGTCATCTGAGAAGTAAGTTCCTTTTGTGTGTGTGTGTCGACCACCAGAGGCCGGCCCATGACCTGGGCAGAGAGCAAGGCCATGCCCCCCAGACCAGAGGCTCTACTACAGAGTGCTGCAAGGGAGGAGGTCATTTTCACTGAAGGGGCAAGGACGTCCAGGAGACAGGTTTGGGTAAGGTGGAGAGAGGCCGGGGTATGCAAAGGATGGGAGACATGCAGGGTGTGTGAAATGAAGCAAACTTTGGAACCAGAAGGTAGAATAAAAGAAACAAATGTAGAACATCATTTTGACCATCTAACTTTATGCTGCTTGCACTTTCTATCGTCTTTCCTTCTTTTGTTCTCATTATTTAGTAAAGTTTCTTTAGGAAGTTAACAGCGACTTTGTGCAAGAGCAGTCTTCAAAGACGGTGAGTGGCATCCCCAGGAGGCTAGACAGTGGGGACAGCTGGAGCCCAGGGGGAGCCCATCTAAGGGAAAGAGAATTTAGGAGTTACAGAGACCCTCACTGCCCTACCCTGGGGGAATCTGTGCTTTGCTTTAACGTGGGACCGGTCCTGAATTGTTGGTTTTTTTTTAAGACTTTTTATTTTTAAGTAATCTCTACACCCAATGTGGGGCTTGAACTCACGGCACTGAGATCAAGAGTTGCACACTCCACCAACTGAGCCTGCCAGGCACCCCTGAATTGGTTCTTATGTAGAGCTGTTATTCCCTGCCACATCTCAGGCTTGCTCTCAACTACTGTTTCTGCCCTTTCCAGAACCCCAGAGGAACCCATGTGCCTGCCAAGAACTGGTCTTCTTGCTTCCTGAGCCACCAATAGTGGAAATCACTAAGATCACCTGAAACTCATGGACCTTCCTGTCCTTTGCTGGATAAAGGATTTGCTTAATTAAGGAAATAGTTCAATACGTTTTAGAACCTGCTTTGCGTTTTTAAAGCACTTAACCTACTACATACACTCTGTTTTTGCAAACTTGAGTCTTAATCTTTTATTTTAAAAAATTTTTTAATGTTTATTTATTTTTGAGAAAGAGCACGAGCAGGGAGGAGCTGGGGGCGGGGGGTGGGGGGTGGGGAGGACACAGAATCTGAAGCAGGATCCAGGCTCCGAGCTCTCACCACAGAGCCCAACAAGGAGCTTGAACTCACAAACCGTGAGATCATGACCAGAGCTGAAGTCAGATGTTTAACCGACTGAGCCACCCAGGTACCCCTTATTTTCATAAATAGATTTGACAGGAAGCTACATTCTCAGAATAAGGATTTCAGCCATAGACTGGGAACTTTTCTTCACTCAGCCACAACTTCTAAATTATTCTCCAACAAAGCTGAATAACAGCAATTCAGGCTCAGGATTTGGTGCCCACCCCTGTCCTCACAGTAAAATCCCGGAAGGAACTGCTAATATTTATAGAACCCTTGCTCTTTGCCAGACACCATTTTAAGTGTTTGGGGTGCAACAATAAAGAGGGTGTTTTAATGAAGAGAAAGACAAGAAGTAAACTTTGGAGTTAAATAAAACTTGCCCAAATCCCCACTCTGTCACTTGCACGACATATGTAATTTTGGTCAAATTTCTTAACCATTTTATGTCTGTTTCCCTATCTGTAAAAGGGAACTAATAGTAATACATACTCTCCAGGGTGTTTTGTGAAGTTTAAGAGACATAACGGATGGAAGAAATGCCTGGCACATAACCAGGGTCCTTCTCCTTTATTCCTTCCTGATGGAAGCATAAGTGTAGCGGAATGTGTATCGTTTGACCCATAACACTACAAAATGCAACGGTTAGTTTTCTACCTTCCAATAAACAGTCTCATTAATTTTCTGGCAAAGAGAGGAGAGTAGGGCTGGCAGCTTACCAGGGCTAATGGAGTCTTTTTGTAGGACTCCGTGGCTTATTGTTGATGAATGAAACTCTTACCCACCGTTATTTTGCAGGGCAGCACAATTATGAGATTTCAACACCCAAGCGTGTGGGGGGAAGTGTTGATCCCAGAGCAGTGGTCCCCAAACCAGGCTGCATATGATAATCCTCTGGGGAGTTTTGAAATGATCAGAACCCAGGCTGCACCCCAGGCATTCTGATGGAGCTAGGTTGGAGTGAGGCCCAGGCATCTGTATTTTTTACAATGGTGCTGGTGTTGGGCTATGAGCCCTCTCAGGTCAAATATCTGATTCTACAAACACTGCCTCCAGATGTGGATGTGGACTGCTGTCAGAATTGTTGCTACTGCTTCTGCCATCATTAACTATATCATGTTGCTGCTCCGTCGCCCTGCCTCCACACGAACAGAGACATGTCACGTTCTACCACTGAACTTTCTCCAGACCTCCTTGCTGCAACTGGCTGGTACGTGGGTGGGAGGGAAAGGAGATATTCCTCCCTCCACTCATCCAAAGACCCATCTCATGAACATTTTCAAGATGATTGGTTATTGGGATATGTACCATCTCCAGAGAAAACTCCCACCCCACCCATCAGATTGCGGTCTGTTTCTATGGTCCCCACCGAATACTCAGAGGAAAGCCCCCAGTTCTGTGCCACTTTGATTCCATACTCTGAAATGAGAGTCATACACAGTTTACTCTGTATCCACTGGTCTCTAAGGATCTACAGCCTCCAGTCCATGTTCACTGAGGAGCTCATAGTTAGGTATCCAGTGTGACTAAGGGAATAATTCTGGTCTACCTGGGGTCATCCTTTGTGGGTTCCCTGCTCTTGTGCCTGCTGGGAGGTTACAGTCTCCCTTTAAATTGCAGGCTGTGTTCATGCGCTTGCTTAAAACTAAGTCTTTAGTACTGCTTTTGTACAGCAGGTTTATCTTTCCTTAGGGTACAGCCATTTTATAATTTCATGCATCGCATGGTCTATTTTAGAAAATGATTTTTAAAAGTTTTCACTATAAGATAACATAAGTTCTATAAAGTATTCAAACATGGCAAAGTAAATATAGCGCTTCTCCTCCCCTTACAAATACCACTCCCTAGTATTAACTAACTCTAATTTGGTGTATGCTTCTCTAGATATTTCCTAAGGGCTATGTTTTAATACTCATAATTAAACAGTACATACACTTTATGGCATAAAATATTCCATAATAATTATCCAGTCTCCCTGACCACTGTTTTTAACATTTGCATAATATTCTAATAAATGGAAGGGCTATAATTAGCCATTACCAAGTGTCGGTGGAGTGGTCATTTATAATTTTTCATGATTATAAATAATGCCGTGATAAACATCTTCTTGCATATTTTCTTCATTTAAGATAATTTACTTTCGTTTAATTCCCATAAATGAAATCACTTAGGGAAAGAGTATGAGCAAGTTATAGAGGCAATTTACAATTTAATGATAGGAAAATAAGAAAGACATATAGCCAACCAATGTATTTGGTTAAATAAATGATAGTTTATCTGTATAATTGGATACTACGAAGCCATTAAAAAATATGTTGTAGAAGAACACTTAATATAATGGAAAGATTTCTACTATACATTAAGTAACTTACAAAACACGTTACAGAAATTTCTATGTAATTTGTATAAAAACATGTTTATAATCAAAATATAACTGAATAGAATTTATGTGGAAATACAAAGGCCCAAGAATAGTCAAGACAGTCTTAGAGGAGAACAAAATTGGAAGGATTACTTTACCAAAAATCTGAACAGGGCAAGATAGGAAATACTTTAGGCTTTGCAAGTCATGTGGTCTGTCACAACAACCTAACTTTGAAGGCAGAGAGATGATATGCAAATGAAGAGGCGGGGCTATGCCAAGACACCTTCATTTGTAAAAGCAGGCCTCTGGAATTCAGAAAGGGGGCCGTGTGTGGGGGGGGGGTGGGGGGGGGAGAGAGAGAGAGAGAGTGAGTGCACAAGCTGTGGCAAAAGGGGTGCTGAAACAGAATGGAAAAAGATGTTTTTTTAAAAATGAAGCATACAACCCAAACTGACTCCAATATTTTTAAAAAATGAGACTTCATTCCTACCTCACATCCTACATAAAAATAAATTCCTGGTCAATTGTAGCCATAAATGTGCAAAATCAAATGATAGAGCTTCTAGAAAGTAATATAGGCAATATATATATTCATGACTTTATGATAGAGAAAGATTTCTTAGGTAAGACACAAAATGTACTGACTCTGAAGGAAAAGATTGGTACATTGGGCTATACTAAAATTTTGAACTTTTTCTTTATCAAATGATATTGCAAGTTATGGTCTGGGAGAAGATATTAGCAACACGTACGTGAAAGGGCGCACATATCCAAAAAATATTTAAAAAATGGCTACAAATCAGGTTTTTAGAAAAGAAACAGAAAATCCAGCAGTAAACCAGGCAAGAGACTCAGACACTTAACAAAAAGAGAATATCCAAATAGTCAATAGATATCAGAAAGAGGTTAAACTTCATTAGTTATCAGGGAAAGGCAAATCTGAAACATATGATGTAATTGTTAGAATATCAAGAGCTAGACAATGTGGGGCAAGTACTGAAATGATACCCAAGCACTGGGTGCAGTCCCTTTATGGAAATCTACTAACGCTCAGCACATCTGTACCTGTGCCCCAGTCATTCCGTTCCTAGGTTTATAGCCCAAAGAAATGTGTACGCGCGCACATCAAAAGATACGTACACAAATGCTCACGGGGACACTCCTCAAAACAGCCTCCAACCAGAACCAGCTCAAATGTCTCCAAATAGTAGAACGGATAAGTAAACTGTAGTATATTCATATGATGCAGACTGTACAACAATACTGTTCCAATGAATGAATTCTCCTTCACATGATTTGCAAGAACCCACATTCATAATTTGCATGACAGAAGTCAGATACTAAAGACTGCCAACCGGCAAAACCAACTCTTGGCAATACCGACAGGGGAACCCGTGGCTGGGGACAAGCAACAGAGAGAGTTTGACTTCCTCATACCGTTGTGCTTATTCCTCTGCGGGGCAGGTACATGAATTACTCACTTCATGCTAAGGTGTTAAGATTTGTGTTTATAACAGATACGCTGTTCTGTGTCGACATCCATGTATGTATATTTAATTTTTCCAGAACTTTATAAAATGTATCTGAATAGAAACAGAATTGAGGCAACGGATACTATATAAAATTGATACTATATAAATCAAGGGATAAAGGTAAAAACATATTTTGTCTAGAGCAGTACTGGTAAATAAAAGTTTCTGTTTGATGGAAATGTTCTAAATCTGCTTTATCCAACGTAGTAGCTTCTAGGCATATGTGGCTATTGAGCGCTTGAAGGTAGCCAGTGAGACTGAAAAACTGAATTTTCACTGGTACTTCATTGTTATTAATTTTAATTTAAAGAACTACGTGTGACTAGTGGCCAGCATAATGAATAGCACAGATTATGAGCTTTGAGGGCAGCCACCACGGGAAGTTGAATCTACTAAAATATGTTCCCTCGGGAAAGGGGACAGTATGAGGAGGTTTGATGAAGTTTTGGGGTGATGGTGGTGTGGTCCAGAGCTGATGGCCAAGAAAGAATTCTTGAAGTCATCTTTGGTGGAAAAAGGTGATTTCATTAAAGCACGGGGACAGGACCCACAGGCCGGAAGAGCTGCTCTGGGATCGTGATGGGTAACTCATTGATACACCCTCACATTGGGAGGGGGTCGGGGATAGAGTACGTCTCTAAGGAATTTTGGAAGCAAGGTTTCTAGGACCTTGAGGGGCTAGCTTTTGTTAGGGAAACAGGATTTATTACTGTTTAATAACACCTCAATCATGAGATCCTTCAGATGTATATTGGGGGGCCATAAGCTTGGAGTATGACTGCCAGCATATATCTTGGGGCAGTTGAGAGAAAGGAAGTAGACTTACAGGATCCTTGAGGTTGGGACAATGTTAAGCCAAGGTTCTCTTTTGCCCCCAGCAAAGTGTGGTCCTTGAGGCAGCTAGCTCCTAGAAGAAGGTTACTCTGCCAGTTTCAAGGACTTGTCAATGGGCTGCAGACAGTAAGGGAATTCAATTTTTCATTTGCCTTAGTTTCCCACATCACCTTGGCAAGCACTTAAACCCTTTCCTTTGTTCCCGGGTAGCTGGGAGTGTCCAAGGAATATCACACAGATCCCACCTGTGCGGGGCGGGGGGATGCTACCTTCTGCTTTGCCCCTCAGCCTGCCTCATGCTCCCTCATCAGGTTGAGATGGAGCCTGGTTGCTTTTTATCCTAAACTTTTCTGTACCATTTAATACATTTAATGCACTTTCTATGCACATGACTTAGATATTAAAACTTAATTTTAAAAAAGAAAGAAAGTTTAGCACATACTCAAAACTGTTCACAGTGGTTGATCTTTGGATGTTGGGATTTATGGTGATTTTTCTTTTCTTCCTTTCTTTAAAAACAAATAACTATTTTTGAAAATGTTTGCCATAAGCACACTTGGAAAAAGAACAAATTAATAAATCAACAGCTAAAATTAAATATTGATGACAAATCAGAAAATTCTTGAGGGGCCTGTCTTTACTTGCACTATTAAGGCAATAATGTGTTTAATGAGAATTTATGGCAGGTCATATTTTTCTTTTCAACATTTAATATCTAAACATGCTGGCTAAGCAGGGATTTCACATAAAGCATGCCATATTTCTGCTGCCCTCCACTTTCTCATAAGGTACACAGATGGTTGAATTTGGGCTGCATCAACAAGGTAGAATTTAGTGTGACCCACCTTCAGGATAGTTTAAGCAGGTATCTTTGAAAGAGTGGCTTTGCCTTCCTGCTGAGCTGTCTTACAGCTCAGTGTCAAGGTCTTCCAAGGGCTAGATTTGGGGTGAACTTTCTAATAAACTTGTGGTGAAGACGGTTATAGGTTCCCAGCTGTGCATCCAACCACCGCGGTGCTTCTGATGTGTATCCACTCAGGTAGCCAAGAAGGCAGTATCCACCCTGCCTTCCCCTCTAAGACCTTGCACTCCAGACTCCCGAAACCTCTCCCTATTCCCCACTCATTCCTCTTTTGTGCACCGTTGCATTTGCACATAATATTCCTTGGCTAGCATGCCTTTCTTCCTTTTTTTTCTTCCTGGTGAATTCCAATCTGTCCATTAAGAGCCATATCAAATGTCGTCTCTTAGAACCCTTTTCTGTTAGACATGTTAATCACGGTGCTGGAAGTCCACAACCCTAAGTGCAACTTTTCAACCTCCAGCATCTGCTCAAAGCACCTGTCCTCTGGTCATAGCTATTGGAGGGTGGGGGGAACATGTGACATAGGAATGAACACCCCACCAAGGGCAACTCATTCATAGGCTAGCCTATAATCTTGCAAAATTTTAATTAGAAAATAGGTGAATTTTATGGCATGTAAGGTATACCTCAGTAAAAACTGTTTTAAGAAATTAAACCAGGAGGGAGGGGCCAAGATGGCAGAAAAGCATGGAAGTTTTTTTGCGTCTCACGTCCATGAAATACAGCCAGATCAACACTAAACCATCCTGCACACCTAGAAAACTGATCTAACGATTAACACAACAATCTGCACAACCTGAACGACAGAATTCAGCTGGTACGCAGTACGGAGAGGGGAACTGGGGGCGAGAGAAGCCGAAGAGGCAGGGAGCTATTTCTGCATGCGGAGAGAGGACAGAGATGGAGAGTACGGGAAAAGCATCCCCCCGCCAAAGCGGCTGGATAGAAAGCGGAAAAGTGGAAACAGCTACAGGGGCTGAAATAAA
The DNA here is from genome assembly GCF_022079265.1 of Lynx rufus. Classification (NCBI taxonomy): domain Eukaryota; kingdom Metazoa; phylum Chordata; class Mammalia; order Carnivora; family Felidae; genus Lynx; species Lynx rufus. The sequence continues at coordinate 70,311,252 of NW_025814897.1, read as the reverse complement.
AAGGGAGAAAGGAGAAAGGAGAGGGTTTAAATTCCATTAAGACTCTATAAACAGGGGGAGCACAGAGTCTGCAATTCCACAGCTCAATACCTGGTGGTGCTGTGGTGGGAAGGGCAAATCCCCAGGAGCAGTGTGAAGTCCGGGGGTCTTCAGGTCACATGGAGAGAGGCAGTTCCCCTGCTAGGAGGACATCTGGTGGAGGCTGTGGGGGCCCCCCCCCCAAAGGCAAAGACCCCAGTGGACCTGGGAGAACAACCACATTCGCTGGTGCTGGAACAAGGTCGTTGGGGGTGAAGCCTGGTGCCAGATGTGTGTTGTGATTTTCCATAATCCCTGAAATGCTGCTGCTACAGGATCGTGTGAACTTCTTCTGGGGCGGGCTGGCACCCAGCCGCAGTCTCTGGGCACCTGCAGCAGCATAGTCCGTGAACATTCCTGGGTGTGGCCGGCACCCAGCCAGTGCTGGGTGAGACCCTCCTGCAGAGGGGCAGAATGGATCAAAGCCGCAGTCCCTCTGCGGAGGGGTCAGGAAACACAGCCCCATCTGTGACAAAACTCAGGAGGGAGGTACCACCTGGCAACCTGATGGCTTGGTCATAGACGGTGTAAAAGCAGGGAGTGGACAGAGGCGACAAAGGACAGGTGCGCGATTGCTGTCTGGGGAGAACAAAGTTCTGATACTAGAGACTGGGTAGCTGGGTGACGCCATTTTCACCCCTCCCATACATGCGCATACACACCTACAAGCACCAGGACAATCCACCCCAGTAAGCTAAGCAGCGCCACCTAGTGGAGAACAGAGCTGTTACACTAAGCCCCGCCCAACTGGGCCAACCTCGCTCTTCAGAAACACCGCAAGTCTGTCCGCCAGCTTAGTTTACAGAATATAAAGTGCTTCATGGTTTCACTTCTAGGGGAAAATGATGTAATTTCAATCATATTTCAGTCTGTTCTCTGGGCCATCTAATCAAGTTTTTTTTTTTTTGCTTTTTTGTTTCTTTTCTTTTTCTTGAATACAGAAACAGAAAAAATTGATTTTTATTTTCAATTTTTATTAAAAATATTTTTCTTTAATTTATTTTTCTACATTTTTACTTTTTTGTAAATTTTTCAAATTCTATTTTACTTACATCATTTCATTTTATTGTATTCCATTATGTTCATTTTTTCAAATTGTCAAATGTTTTCCTTTTTTTCTTTTTTTTCTTGCTTTTTATTTTTTTCTCCCCCCAACTTTTTCCTCTAATCTAACAAACTCCTTTCAACAACCAGACCAAATCACACCTAGGATCTAACATAATTTATTTGATTTGTGTGTGTGTGTGTGTGTTGTTTTTAATTTTTTAATTTTAATTTTTTTACCTTAGTAATTCCTTTTCTTCCTTCAAAATGATGAAATGAAGGAATTCACCCCAAAAGAAAGAGCAGGAAGAAACAATAGCCAGAGACTTAATCAACACAGATACAAGCAAGATGTCTGAACCAGAATTTAGAATCATGATAATAAGAAAACTAGCTGGGATCAAAAACAGGTTAGAATCCCTTTCTGCAGAGATAAAGGAAGTAAAAGCTAGTCAGGATGAAATAAAAAATGCTATAACTAAACTGCAATCTCTAATGTATGCCATGGCGGCAAGAATTGATGAGGCACAGCAGTGAATCACCAATATAGAGGACAAACTTATGGAGAATAATGAAGCAGAAAAGAGGAAGACTAAGGCAAAAGAGCACGATTTAAGAATTAGAGAAATCAGTGACTCATTAAAAAGGAACAACATCGGAATCATAGGGGTTCCAGAAGATAAAGAGAAAGAGAAAGGGGTAGAAGGGTTATGTGAGCAAATCATAGCAGAAAACTTTCCTAACCGGGGGGAAGACACAGACATCAAAATCCAGGAAGCACAGAGGACTCTCATTAGATTGAAAAAAAAAATGACCATCAACAAGGCATATCATAGTCAAATTCACAAAATACTCAGACAACGAAAGAATCATGAAAGCAGCAAGGGAAAAAAAGTCCTTGACCTACAAGAGAAGACAGATCAAGTTTGCAGCAGACCTATCCACAGAAACTTGGCAGGCCAGAAAGGAGTGCAGGATATATTCAATGTGCTGAATCAGAAAAATTCTTAATTTTAAGAATTCTTAATCCAGCAAGGCTGTCATTTAAAATAGAAAGAGAGATTAAAAGCTTCCCAGACAAACAAAAATTAAAAGATTTTGTTATCACTTAGCCAGCCCTGCAAGACATTTAAAAGGGACTCTCTGAGGGGAGAAAAGATGAAAAAAAATAACTAAAAAGACCAAAGCAACAAAGACTAGAAAAGACCAGAGAATACCACCAGAAACTCCAACTCTACAAGAAACATAATGGCCATAAACTCATATCTTTCAGTACTCACTCTAAATGTCAATGGACTCAATGCTCCAATCAAAAGACATAGGGTAACAGAATAGATAAGAAAACAAGATCCATCTATATGGATGGTTTACAAGAGACCCACTTTAGACCTAAAGACACCTACAGATTGAACATAAGGAGATGGAGAACCATCATGCTAATGGTCGACAAAAGAAAGTCAGAGTAGCCATACTTATATCAGACAAACTAGACTTTAAAATGAAGACTGTAACAAGAGATGAAGAAGGGCATTATATCATAATTAAGGGGTCTATCCACCAAGAAGACCTAACAATTATAAACATTTATGCTCCAAATGTGATAGCACCCAAATACATCAATCAATTAATCACAAACATAAAGAAACTCATTGATAATAATACCATAATACTAGGGGACTTCAACAGCCCACTTACAGCAATGGACAGGTCATCTAAACTGAAAATTAACAAGGAAACAATGGCTTTGAATGACTCACTGGACCAGATGGACTTAACAGATATATTCAGAACATTTCATCCTAAAGCAGTAGAATATACATTCTTCTCCAGTGCACATGGAACATTCTCCAGAATAGATCACATACTGGGACACTAATCATCCCTCAAAAAGTACAAAAATATAGAGCTCATACTGTGCATATTTTGCACAACACTATGAAACTCGAAATCAACCAGAAGAAAAAATGTGGAAAGATAACAAATACTTGAAGACAAAAGAACATATTACTAAAGAATAAATGGGCTAACCAAGAAGTGAAAGAGGAAATTAAAAAGTACATGGAAGCCAATGAAAATGATAACACCACAACCCAAAACCTCTGGGACTCAGCAAAGGTGGTCATAAGAGGGAAGTATATACCAATTCAGGCCTTCCTAAGAAAGGAAGGTCTCAGATACACACCTTACACCTTAAAGAGCTGGAGAAACAATAGCAAATAAAACCCCAAAACAGCAGAAGACAGGAAATAATAAAGATTAGAGCAGAAATCAATGCTATCGAAACCAAAAAACAGTAGAATGAATCAATGAAACCAGAAGCTGGTTCTTTGAAAGAGTTAACAAAATTGATAAACCACTAGTCAGTTTGATCAAAAAGAAAAAGGACGCAAATAAATAAAATCAAGAATGAAAGAGTCGAAAGATCACAGCCAACACAGCAGAAATAAAAAAACAATAATAAGAGGATATCGTGAGCAATTATACACCAATAAAATGGGAAATCTGGAGGAAATGGACATGGTCCTAGAAACATATACACTACCAAAACTGAAACAGGAAGAAATAGAAAAATTTTTTTTAATTTTTTTTTTTAACGTTTATTTATTTTTGGGACAGAGAGAGACAGAGCATGAACGGGGGAGGGGCCGAGAGAGAGGGAGACACAGAATCGGAAACAGGCTCCAGGCTCTGAGCCATCAGCCCAGAGCCTGACGCGGGGCTCGAACTCCCGGACCGCGAGATCGTGACCTGGCTGAAGTCGGACGCATAACCGACTGCGCCACCCAGGCGCCCCAAGAAATAGAAAATTTGAACGGACCCATAACCAGTAAGGAAATCACATTCAATAAAAAATCTCGCCGAAAAACAAGAGTCCAGGGCCAGATGGCTTTCCAGGGGAATTCTACCAAACATTTAAGGAAGAGTTCACACCTATTCTCTTGAAGGTGTTCCAAAAAATAGAAATGGAAGGAAAACTTCCACATTCTTTCTATGATGCCAGCATTACCTTGATTCCAAAACCAGATGGAGACCCCACTAAAAAGGAGAACTACAGACCAATTTCCCTGATGAACATGGATGCAAAAATCCTCAACAAGACATTAGCCAACCGGATCCAACAACACATTATGGTACTGGCACAAAAACAGACACTCAGATCAATGGAACAGAATAAAGAACCCAGAAATGGACCCATAAATGTATGGCCAACTAATCTTTGACAAAGCAGGAAAGATTACCCAGTGGAAAAAAGTCTCTTCAGCAAGTGGTGCTGGGAAAACTGGACAGTGACATGCAGAAGAATGAACCTGGACCACTTTCTTACACCATACACAAAAATAAACTCAAAATGGATGAAAGACATCAATGCAAGACAGGAAGCCATCAAAATCCTTGAGGAGAAAGTAGGCATAAACCTCTTTGATCCTGGCTGCAGCAACTTCTTACTCAACACGTCTCCAGAGGCAAGGGAGACAAAAGCAAAATGAACTATTGCGACCTCATCAAAATAAAAAGCCTCAGCATAGTGAAGAAAACAATCAGCAAAACTAAAAGGCAACCGATGGAATGGGAGAAAATATTTGCAAAAGACATATCAGATAAAGGGTCAGTATTCAAAATCTATAAAGAACTTATCACACCCAACACCCAAAAAAACAAAGAATCCAGTGAAGAAATGGGCAAAAGACATGAATAGGCACTTCTCCAAAGATATCCAGATGGTCAACTGACACACGAAAAAAAACGCTCACTATCACTTATCATCAGGGAAATACAAATCAAAAGCACAATGAGATACCACCTCACACCTGTCAGAATGGCTAACATGAACAACTCAGGCAAGAGATGTTGGTAAGGATGCGGAGAAAGAGGATCTCTTTTGCATTGCTAGTGGGAATGCAAACCAGTGCAGCCACTCTGGAAAACACTATGGAGGTTCCTCAAAAAATTAAAAATAGAACACCATACGACCCAGCAATTGCACTACTAGGTATTTATCCAAGGGATACAGGTGTGCTGTTTTGAAGGGGCTCATGCACCCCATTGTTTATAGCAGCACTATCAACAATAGCCAAAATATGGAAAGAGCCCAAATGTCCATCGATGGATGAATGGATAAAGAAGATGTGGTATATATATACAATGGAGTATTATTCGGCAATCCAAAAGAATGAAATCTTGCCATTTGCAACTACATGGAAAGAACTAGAGGGTATTATGCTAAGCAAAATTAGTCAGAGAAAGACAAATATCACATGACTTCACTCATATGAGGACTTTAAGACACAGAACAGATGAACACAAGGGAAAAGGAGCAAAAATAATATAAAAACAGGGAGGGGGACAAAACAGAAGAGACTCAAATATGGAGAACAAACAAACAAAAAGGGTTAGTGGAGGGGTTGTGGGATGGGGGGTGGGCTAAATGGGAAAGGGGCATTAAGGAATCTACTCCTGAAATCATTGTTGCACTATATGCTAGCTTGGATGTAAATTAAAAAAAAATAAATTAAATGAATACCTCAAAAATTTTAAACCAAACACCTAAGATTAATGCAACACCCTAAGAAATCATGTGGACCATGCACAGGTCAAAGGTCTGATGAGCAGAGTCCTTGACTGAGCAGAGAAAGGCAGCCAGGAGTGAGAAATGAACGAATCAGACACAAGACAGAAGGGAAGATGCCAAGAGACTGAATCCTAGTCCATGGGTTTTCCTTATAGTAACCACCTCCTCCTTTTCTGAGGAATTTGATTTGTAACTAAAAGTTGATGATAACAACTTCCCTGATTACCCAAAGTAGAGTTCATCTCTCTTTTGTGCTGTAACAGCCCTACTGAAATTGCAGTTTGAGTATGCATTTACCAATGGAATGGAATTTACCATTGGAAAGTGGGAAGGGGGCTCCTGAGTCAGACAGACCTGGATGTTAACCTTGGCTCAGTACTCATGAACTCTGAAACCTTGGGCTCATGACTTCTTTCTGGGCCTTAGTTCTCTCATCTGCAAAATGGGAATAACCCCACTCATGAGGATTGACTGAGATGGCATATGAAACATTGGTGGCTGGGTCCAGATCTTAATAGGTGCTCAGTAAATGTCAGCTTCATTCCTTTGTTCACCCTGTACTGTAACTGGTTCTCAGACTTCACTTAATTCCTCCCTCCCTGGCCTGTGAATTGGTGGCAGAAACTGTATCTTGTTCACTTGGGGTGCCACTCTGTTATCTGTTTGCCGGGCAGACAGAAAGTTTTCATAAAATAGTTTTTAATTTAATTTAATTTAATTTAATTTAATAATAAAACCATAGGATCACACGATCCATCTTGGTAGGATTGCCAGATTTAGCAAATAAAAATTCAGGATGCCCGGCCAAGTTTCACTTTCAAAAACAACAAATAATTTGCATAGTAATATGTCCACTGTATGGATACACTAAAAATTATCTGTTGCTTATCCAAAATTCAATCTTAATTTTACTTTTTTAAATTTTGTTTAATGTTTATTTATTTTTGAGAGAGAGAGAGAGTGTGCGCGTGCACGCTTGCAAAAGGGGGAGGGTCAGAGAGAAGGAGACACAGAATCCGAAGCAGGCTCCAGGCTCTAAGCTGTCAGCACAGAGCCCGATGCAGGGCTCCAACTCACAAGCCGGGAGATAATGACCTGAGCCGAAGTTGGATGCTCAACTAACAGCCCCCCAGGTGCCCCAAACTTAATTTTAGGTTGAACTTCCTGTATGTCATTTAGCAACTGCACATCCTGACCATTACCTTCTCATCAATCCCCACCTCTGTTTACAAGTAGCAGGCACTTGGGTCTAAAAGACCCACTTTTTTTCAGAAGAAAAAAGAATTTGGTAAGTGCCTTTTCTAACTATGGGATTCCCATTAATGAATCCTAGGGATAACGACTGCATATTTGAGAAATTACTGTGTGTGAAGACCACACAAATCAGCGTGACCTTCGGGAATCCCAATTTGGCCTGCTGTCCTGGTGTAATTCGGCATGTCAGAGCTGCCCTTTCCACTCTCCAAAGTGACCGGGTTTGGATGATGAACGCTATGGCCTCCCGTGTGCGAGGCGTGGCCCTGGGATGTCAGCCCGTGTTTTCGGAGGGTAGGTGAAGGCAGGTGGAGTTGCTACTTCATAAGACATCACACCAGTGTTCTCCCTCTGCTTTTGTCTTCACGCTTCCTGTTAACTCAACCCTTCTACACCTTTATTATCTCTCCACACCACTGTGCTCCCCTCTCAAATGCTGTGACTCGTGGGCCAGTACCGGCCACTTATTGGGTGCTCACTCTTTGCTGAGATCCAAGAAAAACACTGTAGAGGAATCGCTTTGTCAAATCTTCATGAGAACGTGGAAGAGGCACCACCCTCTCCTCATTGCCCAGGGTCAGGTTCAGACACAGATCTGAGCTCTTACCCACAGCGGGCAGCACAGTCCCACATTTCTGATGTAGCCTGTGCCCCTGGAGCTGTGCCTTTGTTCTGTGCACATAGGAATTCCGTGAGCAGGACCCTGTGGGTGCACTTGGATGATGTGACAGTTGTGGGAGAGATCAGAGTGAATAATAGTAATAATTGTCCACTCTGTGCTGTGACCAGTTCTCAGACCTCTGAGACTTCTGAGAGACGAGCACCGCGATGCTCTTTTTATGAATGAGGAGACAAGGGCTCAGGGCTGGATCTGAGGCCAGGTCTTCTGCAACTATACGAAAGGGTATTTCCTAATGCACTGCATGTGACTCTCCAAATTATGCTATCTTTGGAACATGCCCCCTGGGCAAGAAGGAAAGATCACTGCCAGGTGATAATGGAAAGGATCCTTAAGGACACTTAGAAGTGCCCCTTTAAGACATTTCTAGGTCAGAGAAGCGTCCTGGGAGAGGAGCACGTGTAGAGTTGTGCTGACCTCTACCGGCAGGATCTCTCCCCCAACCCAAGACCATCACGGATTGTCCACTGGTTCGCTGGCCACTGGTCACTTGGTTTTTTCCCCCAGATTTGTAAATATTCAGAACAGGTTGGGCCTCAATATGGACAAATGCCATTTAATCTGAGCCTGAGCTCCCGCCTCCCAGACCAATGCTTCAGTCAGTCTATGAGGAGAACCCATCGTTACATTAGAGCTGGCACAGGCCCAGGCTTGTGAACAGCGTCGGGAGCACAACAGTTTATTGGCAATGAGAGGGGAGGTTTGGAAAAGAAATCAATTTTGTTAAAAATAAACAAACTATAATTCTACCTTCCTGATGAGAGCACATTTCCCAGGCAAATGAATAATGGCATGGCATCTTAGTTCCCAGAAACAATTCCAGAATCATCTTTATGACACATTACCTGATAACAAATGTGTCTTGGCATGGCATTCAAGGCCCCCTGCGGCCTGCTGCTGCCAGCCTTTCCTCCCTTATGACCTGCCTCTTCCAGGCATGAACCTTGGCTCTAGCACTGTTGGGCCATTTCCAGTTCTCTGAACACATGCCCTTTCTTGATCACGCTTCAAGCTCGGTACGGCCACCGCCACATCCACGCGCTCTTCCTGCCACTCTTGCAATGTTGTCAGAGAATCTAGTACAACATTCCCTCAACACTACATGTACCGCATGCATTAAATGAGTTTGCTTTTCTGTACTGTCTTAGTCCGTTGAGGCTGCCATAACAAAATACCATAGAGTGGATGACTTATAACAACAGACATACCAACAAGATTTCTCACAATTCTGGAGCTTAGGAAGTCCAAGATTGCGGTGTGAGCAGTTTCCGTGTCCGACCAGGGCCTGCTTCTTCATAGATGGCTGTCTTTTTGTTATAACCTCACCTGGCAGCAGGAGCAAAGGAGTTTTCTCGAGCCTCTTTCACTAAGGGCACTAATGCCATTCAAGATGGCTCCCCCCTCATGACCTAGTCACCTCCAAAGGCCCCATCTCCTAAAACCATCACCTTGGGCACCAGGCCTTCCACATACGAATTTTGAGGAGGTGCAAACGTTCCGACATAGTATATACCCACATTTATGGAGCACTGACAGTGTTCAGGGATGATTCCAAGAACTTCAAATGTATCAAAACAATCGTAACAATGCTCTGAGGAAGTAGACGTAATTCTTATATTCCCATTTTACAAATTGGGAAACCGAGGCACAAAGAAGGGAAGCAAGTTTTTCAGGGTCCACAGCTTGTAAATGGTGGAGCCACGACTTACACCCAAGCAGTCTGACTCCAGAGTCTACAGACCTAACACGACCCTGTATTTTTCTCTGTCTTTTTTAAAATTTCTTTTTAATGTTTATTTCTTTTTTTTTTTTTTTTTCAACGTTTATCTATTTTTGGGACAGAGAGAGACAGAGCATGAACGGGGGAGGGGCAGAGAGAGAGGGAGACACAGCATCGGAAACAGGCTCCAGGCTCTGAGCCATCAGCCCAGAGCCCGACGCGGGGCTCGAACTCACGGACCTCGAGATCGTGACCTGGCTGAAGTCGGACGCTTAACCGACTGCGCCACCCAGGCGCCCCTGTTTATTTCTTTTTAAGAGAAAAGGAGAGAGAGAGATAGGCAGAGTGTGAGCAGGGGAGGGGCAGAGAGAGAGGGAGACACAGAACCTGAAGCAGGCTCCAGGCTCCGAACTGTCCGCACAGAACCCCACGCTGCGCTTGAACTCACCGACTGCAAGATCATGACCAGCTGAAGCCTCATGCTTAACGGACGGAGGCACCCAGGAGCCCCATTTTTCTGTCTCTTTTAAGAAAACAATGGAGGGGCGCCTGGGTGGCGCAGTCGGTTAAGCGTCCGACTTCAGCCAGGTCACGATCTCGCGGTCCGTGAGTTCGAGCCCCGCGTCAGGCTCTGGGCTGATGGCTCAGAGCCTGGAGCCTGTTTCTGATTCTGTGTCTCCCTCTCTCTCTGCCCCTCCCCCGTTCATGCTCTGTCTCTCTCTGTCCCAAAAATAAATAAACGTTGAAAAAAAAAATTAAAAAAAAAAGAAAACAACGGGACCCAGGGCCTGGGACATAGAAACTGCTTACTAAATGCAGACCGAGCGAGCAAAGGAATGAAACCTATTTCTTGGCTCCCAGCGGCCCCCTGCTGCGGATGTGGGACATCAGCTTTTCCAGTGGCCACCACCCTCCCAAGCCCTCAGACTCGAAGCCTCCAAGGGGAGCACAGAGTCAGCGGCCTCCCGGCCGCGCTGTGTGGAAGGCACCCGGACACATGGGCAGTTCCCGGTTGGGCAGATGCCCCTGATCTTTAAAAGAACGTTGCGCTTCCACTGGAACAGGTAAATTGCTTCAGGGAATGACAGGTTACTCCACTCTCTCTCTGAAGATAGAAACTGTTCCTCCAGCCCAGAGTGAGTTGGTTGGAAAAAACTGATTTCACGCTTTGCTGAGTCTGATTGCCCTTGAACACCGGAGCGCATTATCTGCCCGCCTGCGCGGGCTGAGCGTGAGGGCCGTGACGGCCGTGCAGGGGCACGGCAGGCCCTCTTGGGGGGAGATCTCAGATCTCCAGCCTCCGCGGGTCCCCCAGGAGCTCTGTCACAGCAAAGCCAGCGGGTAGGCAGCTTTTCTGGCGATAACACCACTTTCTTGCCCTCTCCTCCAGCCCCCCCCCCCTCCATTTTTTCCTGTTTTCTCCAGGGGCTGCAGACCTGCTTTCCCAGCTGTCTAGCTTAAGGCCTTTTGCCCTTGCTTGTTCCACAGGCTTCTCAGCCTTACGGTGTCTGAAAGGGAACTTTCGTCCCCAAATGTGCTTTGCTTGTTTCCATCAATGTCACCTTCAGGCAGCCAGTCCCCCTGAGCCTAAAGTCCCCGAGAGTCCACCCAGCTGGTATGGATTTCCCGGTCCTCCCAGTACCCCCTTGATGCTGACATTCTAATGTTAGAAGATGGGCCCAGGTTCCCCGCCTCCAGCCCCCCTGCACAGGATGGCATGGGAGCCCTCACTAAACAAATGGCCTGGCTGCCTGGAACCTTTCAAAGAATTACCACCTGCCTCCTCCAGGGAGCAACTGTGTGACAGAGGACCCTGCCCAAGTGTGGTTTCTGGCCTGGGCTGTGGCTTGTGTGGTTAAGGGCAGTGAGGCAAGAAAATGAACTCAAATCCAGACAGCCTAATGGTAGGCCCAGGGGTTGAGTGGTATAGAGAAACCCTCCAGAAGGTAAGAAGGAGGAAGCTGGGAAAGCACATGGAAGAGGAAAAACAAACAAACAAAACCCAGCACCCCCCAGGGGGTGGGCAGAGAAGCCCGTCAGACAAAGGGACAAATTGGAGTGTGAAAGGGGAAAGTGTTATTACAGAGCTCCTTTGGATGCCTCCGGATCGAGTCGGTGAAAGATGGCGAAGTTCACAAAGGGGGTCCAGGATTAGTGGGCAGAGTATGGAGAGCATGAAATCAGTTGGAATTTGGTGGTTTGGGCAGGGTGCCAGCAGCACAGGAGGGGATGGGAAGGTTCTCAAGGCTGGGAGCAGAGATGACAGCGAGGCCTGTTGAGAAACCGGCCAGCAAGAGGCTTCCCAGGACAGGAAACCTCCTCAGTTAACTAGATGCCAACAAGTAAGACATAAGGGGAGTTTGTGATCTCCAAGGTGGTATGCTCAAATCTACCTGTTACCCCCGAACCTCCATTAACGTCTACTCTGTAAGAGACCTTAGTAGCCTCTGTAAATATTCATAGTCACCCAGGGAAAATGAAGGCTCTCGGGTGATGCATGAAATGGGGCAAGGATGGGACAGAGGAAGGAAGAGTGAGCATCGAGAATCCAGGAAAGGTGGGAGACTGGAGGTAACAGGGGGTGCTGTTCCCCATCTGTGGGACCAGATTGGATTCGTCTGTCTGTATCTTCTGAGGGTTGGAAATGGCTCCACAGATTAGAGGACTGGGGACACCCAGGTGGCTGACATCTGCATGTGATTACTGACCAGAACAGGAAGGTCTGAAGCCGACGGAATTAAAGGGAACTTAAACTGGTGGAGATTTTTTTTTTTAATTAGGTATCTGTGGCTAGAGGAGGGACCAGATCAGCAGCTGTTACTGGCACTGGCCTGCACCGGCCTTGAGAAAAACAGAGAAGAAAGCAGGTTCCCAGAAACCCAGTGAGAGCACTGAGCCAACCCTGTGAGGTTATAGATACGCATTGGAGATAAGTGAGGGAGGACAGCTCTGTGTCTGGGTTAAGAAAGTGGGACAAAGAGGGTTCATCTAGGATGAATGTGCCCGAGGTGCCGAAGGAGGGAGAGGTGGGGACAGATGTGGTGGGAACGTCCAACCAGCTTCTCTGCATCTGGTCTTGGGGCTAAGCCAGCTTCCGTTTCACTTTGCTCCCATCCAGCTGGTGGAGCAAACACCTGGCTGTGTTCTGTATCCCTGGAAACCCCAGACCCTTCAGCAAAGCCCGTTCCCAGCAGAACTGCTGCTGATAGAAGCCCAGGTAACTGCCCCTCCTTCCCTACCTTCAATTAGCTCTGAAGTTCTGTAAATTCTACTTCCCAAATAGCTCATTTCCTCCTTTTACTCCAAATGCTCCTTTCTTTGCTTACCCCTCCTGGGCCTGATGTCCTGGGGCCTGATACGCCACCCTCTCCTGGGGTAGGTCTCAGACTCCCCCTCAAGGCTTGGGCACAAGCCAGCAGGTGCACCGTGAATGCTTATTAAGTGAATAGTTTCCTGTCAAGAGTCAAACCCTTGCACTGCACACCCCTCATCTCACACACACACACACACACACACACACACACACACATGCACACACACACGTGCCCTCCAATTTCGCACTCATTTAAGTGTACAAGTAAAATGTGCCAACGTGGGAGAACTGGGAGATCTTACAATGTGTCGGGGAGACCTCACAAGTGCTTTTAGCTTCTCTCCAAAGTTTTGCGTGGATTTAGAGACCAGAAAGCCATCCTACTACACCACAATGGATGATGTAGCTATCTTTAAATCCATAAGTTATTCCTTGCAGGGGTTGCCGAGGAGCCATCCCCCGCTTTTGCCTTCTCTTCTCCATCATCTTCCTCTCTTCCTGCCCCTGGTCCCCCTCCTTCAATTCATCATCTATTCACACTGGCTACAATGTCAGGCACTGTGGTAAGTTCTCTGAATAACTTACCTCAGTTAATTCTCACCACCACTATCTGAGATGGGCATCAGTACCCCCGTTTTGATGGAAGACTTGTTCATGACCCCAAGACTAGGGAACAGCAGTTCTGTCTCCAGGTTGCAAAGCCCCTGCTCTTATTATTTAAATTTAAAATCATTTAAGTGCGTTATGGTCTTTAACAAATTGCACTGTGATTCTGTATCTGCCTTTGCTGCTCCACTGTTAGCTAGGAGAACGGGGACCAAGTCTGATTTATCTGTGTAACCTTTGCAATGCTTTATCCAGGGCCTGGGGCACCAGGGATGTTCAGTTGGTGTTTCTAAGTAAATGTCGACAGCAGAGTACAGAGTGTGGGATTTACAGTCAAATTGTCCCAGGTCCGATTGTACTCCATCATGTCCAGCTCTGTGACCTTGACCAAGAAGCTCATCCTTCGGAACTTTAGCTTTCAAAATGATAAGAATAACAGTACACGTTCAATAGTACATAAGAAATGCACATAAAAGGGTCAGCATACTGCCATGGCAGAGTAAGCACTAAGTAGATGTTGGCCATTATTATTGGTGATAGTGGTGGTGGTGAGTGATGCTTCCTATCTCTGACCCTTTAAAGACCATCTGATATAAACCTCCCCGGCCTATTAGGGCAATACCTTTGGGCCTCTGTGATTGTGCCCACCCTGCTCTCACCCTGACCCCATTCCCCAATTATAATCTCTGGTCTCTGTATCCAGCCTTCTGATTCTGATTTGCCTCACCCCTGGTGCATGGATTTTGTATTTGGTTTCCAGTATTTGACTTGTAGATGCACCTGCATGGTCTTGGGCTTGGATGGGTTCTTGTGGTTCTTCCCAGAGGCTGGGATCTGACCCTGCCCCAGTGCCCAGGCACCCCAATTTTCTCTAATTCTTCGCATTTATTATTCACACCCTTCCTACCAAGAAAAGAGAAAGAAGGAAGGTATGAGGGCAGGTGGGAGGGAAGGAGGAAAAATGAAGAAAAACAAGGAAGAAGGAAAGGCTTGAGTTAGTCTCTCTAACTCCTCTCTAGGCCATTTCACTAATGCCTGAGCTGGTATTGCTGCTTCTAACCTTATTTTCACCCAGTCCACCATCCATATGGTGACTGGAGTAATAACAACAACAACCAGCAGGTATTAATCATGTGTTACATATGTGACAAATACAATTCCAAGCGCTTCACATGCATTAATTTATGTAACCCTCACTGCCCCCATATAAAGGAAGCGATAATGGACGCTTCATTTGAAAGATACAGAAGCTGACAAGCCCATTTGTCCACTTGCTTGAACACCTTGACGAAGGTTGCATAGCTAACGAAGTAACAGCCAAGATTCCCATCAAAATAGTCACTCAGATGAACTCGGTTGCTGTCTTCATGTTTGACTGTGAGCACACACTTCAAGAGAAGTGTAGGCAGATTTTTTTTTTTAATTTTTTTTCAACGTTTATTTATTTTTCGGACAGGGAGAGACAGAGCATGAACGGGTGAGGGGCAGAAGAGAGGGAGACACAGAATCGGAAACAGGCTCCAGGCTCCGAGCCATCAGCCCAGAGCCCGACGCGGGGCTCGAACTCACGGACCGCGAGATCGTGACCTGGCTGAAGTCGGACGCTTAACCGACTGCGCCACCCAGGCGCCCCAGTGTAGGCAGATTTTGAGGCAACGTCTTGGGGCTTGGCTCCTCCCTAGGACTGGATTTTGGATAAGGTCAATATTTGTGCACCAACTCGCCACACACAAATGTTCCCCTAAGGGGCTGCCAAAATTTGAGAAGCGCTTGAACTAGGAGAGTCTCAAAAGGCCCCGCTATCTTCCCCAACTTGATACCCACAGGTAACAGTGGGTTCCTGCAGGTCAGGAACTCTCACACATCTTTTTTTTTTTTTTTAATTTTTTTAATGCTTATATTTGAGAGAGAGAGAGAGACAGATCATGAGTAGCGGAGGGGCAGAGAGACAGAGACAGAATCCAAAGCAGGTTCCAGGCTCCTAGCTGTGAGCTGTCAGCACAGAGCCTGACATGGGGCTCGAACCCACGAGCAGTGAGATCATGACCTGAGCGGAAGTCCTATGCTCAACCGGCTGAGCCACCCAGGTGTCCCTCTCACATATCTTTATACCTGGCACAGTGCCTGACCCAACACAGTTTTTGCACCCGTGGTATTGTTCATACTGCTCTCTCCAGGTTGTACTAAGAATTTCACGAAATAATATTTGCTGAAGATGATAGGTGTTTTTCAGGTAAAATTTAGTGGTAGTAATAGTATTGTCTCTAAAAGAGTTCAAACTATCTGAGAGGCTATTGAAAGGGTTTTTATACCATTGGAAAAGCTAAAGAGACACAGTCATGCAGAATTTCTTTTGAAGGGATTGAATTGTGGTTTGAAGACCTCTGTATAGCCTACATTATGCTTTTCTTGCACAAATTTGTGGACAGAGAGCAACCTGGGCACCCCACCTTTGTCCCCAACCTCCCCTCCTCCCCCATCTGTTGGTGACAGAGCCACCAGAAGCCCACCACCCTCTGGAGCGGGTGCTTATTCCTTGACTTTGGTCGATAAACAAACCCAGAAGATTGAGTAGTGAGTATGGGTGTTTGTATAGAGCAGTTGAGGAAACATTCCCAGCCCAGAGGACACAGCTGGGGAGGCTGTCAGAACAATCCAGGCCTCTGAGAAAAGGCTAGACTTAGCCCAGCAAACATGGCCCCGGCCTGGGCTTGACCTTTAGATGCCACGTGTCACCTTCGGTGGGAAAATAAATAGTCCCCTTGTCTGGAATGTGCCCCCCCCTTCTCTTGTGAAACATGGGAAACAGGCAGCAATTGTGTGAGAGGAAAAGCCTGTCTGCAAGCTGTCCTTGGAGCATGTGGACAGGCCTGCCTCCCGCCAGCAGGTCAATACCACTATTGTCTCCCTTCATGGGCCGTGCTCGTCCCTCAGCCTCCCAAGATTCAGGCTCTAGTGTCAGGGGCAGGGCTGCTGTCTACACAGTTTTTTAAGGGGTGTGGAGGGGGAAGGCAAAGAGACATACTTCCCTTGGGCTAGCGGAAGCTTGGTGCTGCTTGGCTCATGTGAAGACCATGGACAGGGGGAAAGCCCAGGTCAGGAGGTACAATGCTCACCTTTGCATCGGGGGTGCCGAGACCTGTGGCCTGGAGCCCTCGGAGGTGCAGAGAAAAGATGGAGTCTCGAGGTAGGAGTGAGGAAACTGGCCTAGGTGGCAGTGAGTTTGCTAAGCAGACACTGAGGGAGGGCCACGGCTTCCTTACCCATAAGTTGGGCTCCTAAACTTCCAGACCTGCAAGAAGAAGCAAACAGCTTTCAGCTTGCGAACTAAATTTAATTAATTGATAATAACTTCCAGGAGCCATTGTATTACAAAGTGTCCTGACAGTTGGGTTCAAGCTCAGTGGGAAAGAGTGGCACATTGATTAATAATATCTGCCATAAGGTCCGATTGTGAAGGGATGGAGCTGTCAGAAGGTGAGCCCCGCTCTGCCACCCCTGTCCCAATTCCACACATGGCTGTCCTGACAGCCTGTCTCTCCCTTCCCTGGGTCCCCTTCCAGGGCTGGACTCCTGTCCACCTTTGTCCACCTCTATCCCCACCGGTGAAAATATATTCTGTGGCTCAAGTTGGAAACCTGGATCTTATCATGAAGTTCTCCTTCTCCATTTCCTTCCAGATAGGGGCAATTTACAAATCCTTCCAGTTCCACTTTCTCAAGATCTTTTTAATCCATCCTCCTCCCTCACCCACCACACAGCATTTGAGCTCATCTCTCACTTCGGTGAGTACAGCGCCCTTCCAACAGGTGTATATGACTTGGACACTTCCCATCCAGTCCATCATGCACCCATCACATCCACCACAAGAGTGGCCCCAGGAAAGCCTATGTCAAGAATTACAGGCAACAAGACTTCAACACGAGGTGGGGGGCGGGGGGTGGGGTGGGGTGGGGCTCTTGAAATGGCAGAAGAGCTATCTGAGACTGTTGCAGGCAAATTGTAACTCCTTGCACTCC
The DNA here is from genome assembly GCF_022079265.1 of Lynx rufus. Classification (NCBI taxonomy): domain Eukaryota; kingdom Metazoa; phylum Chordata; class Mammalia; order Carnivora; family Felidae; genus Lynx; species Lynx rufus. Next base: position 70,293,969 of record NW_025814897.1, on the reverse strand, counting down.
CAGTGCCTCAAATTTGGGATAGTTCATTCCCTCTCTCCCAGTTACCTTGTTAACAGACCTCCTGAATGCTTTCCAAAGCATCCTTATTCAAGTATGTGCATTAACAAGTTCAAAGATCCTCATTTTGCAACCTCTGAAGTCTAAGAAAGCTAAGAATTTTCTTCTTTTCTTCCAGTGGCCTCCTTATCTGTTCTGGTCAGTTTGTTCGCTCCTATCTCTGGAGGAGTTAGGCACCCCGAGGAAAGTTTGAGGACAAATACAGGTGACTACTGGCCAATGCGTGGGAAGCAAGACATGGCAGCTGATGGGGCTCAGAAAATTCTTAGAGAGCCAGCTCTCAGCAGAGGGTCTGCCCTGACTAGGAGAGAGCAGTTGTAATTTGTTTTAACCAACTGCAAGGAGATGATTTATTCCCTGGAGCAGTAGGATGGGCTTCATAAGCATGATAGAGGAACATGGAATTTTGTAATAAACCCAGCAGATGCCCTTGCCTTGGAGGAAGGAAAGCTTAGTGACTCAGATATTAAAGTGTCACAGAATGGCTGGACAGGTCAAATGAAGATAACACTTACGTAGGACCAGGTTCCCCTATTCAGGGGAAGGCGTGCACCACCTACTGGTGAATGATGAACAAGACAGCTTCCAGAGAGCCTTGAAGGGAGAAAGCCAGGCAGCCAATACACCACTTTTAACCACAAAATGTAGGGTGTTGGTTTTTATTTTAATTAGCAAATTTGAGACATTATGCCTGTGTGTTGCACATTATTCCAGGGTTTCCAATGGAATTATTAGATGTTTTCATCATTTTGCTGGTTATCTCCAGAAGCATCCTGAGGCAAGAGGAGAGATTAAAAATATAGACACGAGATGCTTAGGAAGGGTAATATGCCCTGAATGGTGTGGGGAAAGATTGGAAGTATTGAGATATATTGGAAGATAACTGCCAGTGCTTTTTCTAGGTAAAAGTTTAGTGGATTCTTTTTTTTTTTTTTTGATAATTAAAAATTAACATTTAAACTGCAGAAATAATTTTCCCCTTTTTAAAAGAGGAAATTCTTTTAGTATTTTTCAGAGAGGCTTTCCCTAGCCCCAGAGACTGGATTAGATGGTCCTATTATGCAAACTCATTGCCTCTTGCACTTTCCCTTCCAAGCACTTCTCATAATTTTTAATCACACATCTGTATGTTTCCTCATGTATTTAATATCTATTCTCCCACCAGGCTATAAATTCCAGGTGTAAAGAACTGGATTGTCTTTTTTTCCCCTGTTCTCACCCCAGCACCTAGCACTTGCCTGGGACATAATCTGAACTCAAAGGGACTGATAATGCCGGACTATATGGTGGATATGGAAGAAGATGAGGACATGAGGAAGTAAAAAGAGTGAAAAATGGTAGAGTCTATAGATTGAAAGTCCAAACGAGAATGGAGAATTTTACAATGTGAGGTCTAGAAGGTTGGCCAAAGGTTATGGGAGGAATGAAATTGAGATTTTTTTTTTTAATTTTTTTTTTCAACGTTTATCTATTTTTGGGACAGAGAGAGACAGAGCATGAACGGGGGAGGGGCAGAGAGAGAGGGAGACACAGCATCGGAAACAGGCTCCAGGCTCTGAGCCATCAGCCCAGAGCCCGACGCGGGGCTCGAACTCACGGACCGCGAGATCGTGACCTGGCTGAAGTCGGACGCTTAACCGACTGCGCCACCCAGGCGCCCCTGAAATTGAGATTTTAAGAGGAAGTATAGCTATCGGTGATGACAATATTGGTGATGACAATTGGTGATAACCTCTACTAAGGTATCACATAGGAGTTGGCAGGTAAGGTGGGGTGGAAAACTTAATGACAGGTGAGGAACAGAATGTCTAAGGCCAGCTGTTGACTGTGTCTTGTCCATAGATTACCATTAACAAGATGACTGTTCATGTCAGGAATAATATGGAGAACTGAAGCCCATAGTGAATGCTGGGGAGACAGAGAAGTTGATGGATGACAACCAGAAGGAGAGATAGCAGTGGCATAGTCTGATAGGCATATGTTTCCTCCATCCATTTTTTTAAACAAATATTTACTAAGTGCCTATGATATATTCTATGAGTGATATAAATAAGAGTAAAATGTTGTCTCTCCTTCAAGGAGTTTATAATTTACTGCCTATAAATGTAAGTAACATTGAAAGGCATTTATTGACCCAAGTGTTACTGATTATCTTTTAAAAAAAATTTTTTTAATGTTTATTTATTTTTGAGAGCATGATTGGGGGAGAGGCAGAGAGAGAGGGAGACACAAAATCCGAAGCAGACTCCAGGCTCTGAGCTGTCAGCACAGAGCCTAATGCGGGGCTCGAACCACGAACTTCAAGATCATGACCTGAGCCGAAGTCAGATGCTTAACTGACTGAGCCACCCAGGTGCCCCAAGTGTTATTATCTTAATCTGTGCCAAGCATAATCCTTTAGGGATATGAATACTCCTGGATCTTGCCTTCAAGGAGTTTATTATATGAGGCAGATACAAATAATGACATAAAACAATTGTGACCCAAATGGATAAATGGTAATATTGAGGTTTACCCATAACATCAAGAGGGCATGAGGAGGTTTTTTAGTCCAGATTAAGGAAAGGGAATCAGAGAAAATTTCTTGCAAGAGAATATGTCTGATTTCAATGTTGAAGAAAGAATAAGAGAAGTAGAGAGGAAGACTGGAGATTGTTCTAGAGAGAGTAAGCTGTGCAATGCCTGATGGCATATGAACCTATAGCAAATTCTGAAACCCACAAGAAGCTCTGTGTGAAGGGAGCCTAAGGGGAGATGTGGGGAGTGGGAGAAGATGCAGCTGGCAAGGTGAACAGTTACTAGATCATAAAGATTTTTATGACAGGCTAGGAACTTTGAACTTCATCCAGAACACTACTAGGAAACCATGAAGTAGAGTAATGACACGGGTCTGTCTGAATTATTAGTAGCAAATGACGAGGGAGGGAAAAAAACCCCAGCTCAAACAAGCTTAAACAAAAGCATGAATTTATTGGTCGTATAACTTAAAAGTGCAAGGGTACATGTGGCTTCAATCAAATCTTGACATAGGGCTTAAATTAGCTCATCTGGAAGGTCCTTCTGCATCTTTTGGTTCTGCTCTCTTAAGTGTTGGTTTCATTCTCTGGCTCTTTGAGGCAGCAGTTCTGAGCCTATGTCTATCCACAATTAAATCTGGTAGAACCAGAGCTTTTGTTCCTGGAAGTTCTCACTCAAGCAAGACCCTGGACCCTTTCCCCTTCTGTTTAGACCAATTTGGTCACATGCCCTCTCTCAACCAATTACTGTGAACCACCCCCTTGAACCAGAGTCTGGCCCAGAGAAGATGGGGGAAGTGGGCTCCTTCACATAAGTATATTATCATGACAGTAGGGGGTAAATGGATACTGACCAGGTAAGAACAACAAATGTGTGCTCCAGTTTTAAGAAAGGTCACTCTTGGTAACTGTGTAGAAAATTTGACAAGGAAGCCCGGAGGCAAGGATGCTTGTCAGTCAGTTAGTACCATCAGATAAGAGGTGATGACGACCGGAACTAAGGTGATGGAAATATGAGCAACTTTTAGGTAAAAGCGATGGAATTTAGAGGATGGCTGGGAGTCAAGGAGAAGTGAGGAGCCAGGGTGCCTCCCAGGTTTCTCGCTTGGATAACTAGGTAACACCATTCAACAGAGTCAGAAACTGTTGGAAGAAGAGCAGTTTGGATGAGAGTCAAGACGAATAAATTGTTTTGACATTGTGAGTTTAAAAGTGCCCATGGTATGTTCCAACGGAGGGTTCCAGGAGGCCATCAAATTTAAGAGTCTGGAATTCGAGGAAGAAGTCTGAACTGGAAACATGAATTGGAGGGTCAGGTTATGGATGAAGACTGACTCCATGGAAGGAAAACTAGACAGTCCAGGAAAAGTGTGTAACAGAAATGGTCCCAAGCACCCCAGAACTCAAGGGGCAAGCAGAAGGAAAATGAACTGAATTAACAAAGATGACTTGGAAGGACTTATCAGAGAGCTATGTTGTAAACCAGAATACAGCATCATCAAGGAAGGCAAGAAAGAAGCAGCAGCAGGTGGAAGCTGCTGTGTGTGGGGGGGTGGGGGGATAGAGGATACCCACTGTCACCTAATGCCTCAGGAGAGCAAGCCAGTAATGCTCAGGAGGAACGCAGCAAGGCAGCACCTGCAAGGACTATCTTGTTCTGCAGTGAAGACAAAAAGGTGAAGGGAACAAATAATGAGGGTGGAATGTTGATTACGGAATGGGAGATTCTAGTAGACAGAGTGGACATATTTTGAAGGAACAGGGTGGGGTATTGGGAAATAAAGCCCTAGCATAGGATGGGTGACTGCAGGGGTTCAAACTTCAGGGCTCAACCAAGGTCGATAGGAAAGTGGATGTGGTCAGGATAGGTGATCCCAAGGTTCTAAATAAAATGCCGCAAAAAGTTACTTCAGTGCTGGTGTAGACTGGTGGTATATAAATCAGATAATAGGGACACCTGGGTGACTCGGTGGGCTCAGTGTCTGACTTCTGCTCAGGCCATGATCTCACAGTTTGTGGGTTCAAGCCCCGAGTCGGGCTCTGTGCTGACAGCTCAGAGCCTGAAGCCTGCTTCAGATCCTGTGTTTCCAACTCTCTCTGTCCCTCCCCTGTTCATGCTCTGTCTCTCTCTCTCTCTCTCTGTCTCAAAAATAATAGAAAAAATAATAATAGACATTAAAAAATAAAATTTGACATAAAAATAAATAAATAAATAAATAAATAAATAAATAAATAAATACATAAATAATAGCATGCCCCTGAGGCAGTCCTCCTCCAATGGCTTCCCATTGTCCTTAGAATAAAATGCAGTACTGTACCCTAGCCTTCAAGACCCTACTTGGTCTGGTCTCTAACTTCATACCCAGCCACCCCCCTACCTTGTTCCATCTACAAGCAAACACATTCTTTCTGTACCTGGAAAGTCACATGCTCACTCCCGTCTCAGGGCTTTTGCACCTGCTGGTCCTTCTGTCTACAGTCTTCTCCCCTTACACAAGTCTAGTTTGTCTGGTTCATTCAGGTTTTGGTTCAGGCATCATCTCCTCAAAGAGGCCTCTCTTCTCCTGCCTCCATAAATCACCTTCTTTCTGCTAACCTGCTTTATTTCCTTCAAAGAATTTATGACACGCTGGGATGTTTCCATTTATTTAATTCCTGTTCCTTTCCGCCAAAGTGGAAGATCCAAAAGGTCATAGACCTTTTCTGTCTTTGTTCACCCGTTATCCCCAGCTTCATGACAAGAGTCTGGCACAAAGTAGGTGCTCCATAAATATTTACTGACTAACTGACTGACTGAATAAATGAATATTTAAAGTTGCAACTCCCTCTGTAGGCTCTGGATAGAGCTGTGGCCAGATTCCTTTGAGCTTTTAGGAATAGACAAGCTGACATATTTTGGTTTTGTTTTTATTTTTTTTAAACATTTATTTATTTTTGAGACAGAGAGAGACAGAGCATGAACGGGTGAGGGGCAGAGAGAGAGGGAGACAGAATCGGAAGCAGGCTCCAGGCTCTAAGCCATCAGCCCAGAGCCCGACGGGGGGGGGGCTCGAAGTCACGGACCGCGAGATCGTGACCTGAGCTGAAGTCGGACGCTTAACCGACTGAGCCACCCAGGCGCCCCCAGGCTGACATATTTTGAAGTGAGAAGTCACTCACGTTCTTCAAACAAGACATTTTTCTCTGATGTAAGTTATTCTGAATATCATACAGCATTTCCAAAGGAGCAAAGTTTGCTGATGGGAGAAAAAAAAAATCTACTTAAAATATGGCAAACAGGTCCATGTTTGGTCCATGGCAGAATGGCCCACCTATAAATAGTTTTTCACAAGGAGCTATTGCACCAAATAAAAAGCCACCTACTCTTACCTGAAATATTTTTGGAGTTTTAGTTTTAAATGGAAATTTTAGAGTGCCACATTCTCCAGGAATGTTGAGGCTTAAGAAGACGGCTGCACCTGGCAGAGACTTCCAGAGACCATATCCTGACTATATTTTTGTTGTGAACTGTATTTCCTAAAATAGAACTTGTTTAGGGGAGGGTAGTGCAATGAGATCTCCCAGGAAATTGAGAATGTGAGAAGGAAGGGCTAGAGCCATGAGCCAGAAGGGGACATTAACGTTTTCTAAATGTGTTCCAAAGAAGGCTAATTCCCTTAAGTATAACAAGAGCAACATGGGTGGGTGTGGGGCAGGGTAGAATTTGTCAAAATAAATCTAGTCATGTAGGTATTAATTTTTTTTAATGTTTATTTTTGAGAGAAAGAAAGAGAGCATGAGTGGGGGGAGTGGGCCAGAGAGAGAGGGAGACACAGAATCCGAAGCAGGTTCCAGGCTCTGAGCTGTCAGCACAGAGCCTGATGCGGGGCTTGAACTCACAAACCATGAGATCATGACCTGAGCCGGAAGCAAGATGCTTAACCGACTGAGCCATCCAGGCACCCCTAGTCATGTAGGTATTAGAACAAATATAAACCGGTTTCTTTACTGGCCAACTTCCATGCATTTGGAGATGTTCCTAAGCTTTGGGGTGACCTATCATATCCATTCTTTTGACCTTAACACTTGCCAAGAGATAGCTACTAACATGGGTCCTGGTATCAACGGTAGTCGTATGATTCTCTGATAATAAACTTGGCTTTGACATCTTGGAGCATCAGGACCGAATAGTGGTTTGCAGAAGTGATAAAAGATGAGTCAATATACACAGAAAAAAGGATGGTAAACAGCCAAGACATGGCTTTGATGTTCTGTCTCCTTGAAGGGCACAGGCTGAAATGCTGGAAGGAGAAATGAGGGAAGGGTTGGGATTTTAAGAAGATTGCATGCTAGCTAAGCCAATCCACCTGACAGAAGCTTTCGAGCCTTCCTCTGCTCCCTTTAATTCATTTGGCTAGAAGCCATCTCTGACACAAGTATTTCCTTATCTAAGGTCTGGAGTCATTTTTTGCTTTCTATTTTGGTTTGAGGCTTAATACTGCCTCTCTTTTGATTAGTGTAAATTTAGGTAGAAAAGATCATTTTTCTTTCCCTTCATGTAACTCTAGAACCAAGATGTTCAGAAAGGCAGGGTAAAGCACTGGGTTGGTGTTACAAAATATAAGCTACAAGCATAAGGTGCACATATAAATTACAGATTTATGCATCTGTGGAATATATCGTGTGTTGTTCTTTGTTACACAGAAGGATTTCCTAAAAATTCTTTCGAATGGCCCATAGTCCTTCTGGGTATTAACTGTGGTAATGGTAGGCTGGAAGTACACCAATTAAGAGGCCATAGAAGCTCTGGAAAGAGGTGTTATGAGTGGACTAGAATCCAGTCACTCATGTGACTTGGTCATGCTGCTGGTACTACTTACAGGTCCCCTTTTGAAGGGTCGACAAAGCCATATGTGCTGGTCTCATGGCCTCCCAACAAACTATGGGAAGAAACTATTTTCTTCCCGACAAACTATGGGAAGAAAATAGGACAGCTCTATAATGCAAGCTAGAATATGAATGCCATAAGACAGGATAAAAAATGTATTTGATTATAAAGAAGAAACAAAATAATGAATGATTGGGGGAGGGTATGGTCAGGAAAGACTTCAAGGGCTTTAGTGGATGGAAAATCCACCTCTGAGGCCAGAGAAATGTGGAGTGACGAGTCATTGGGTCAGATGGTTCCTGGGTCAGGGCATCGGGTGAGGTGAACTGATCAAGACAGAGTAGGGCAGATAAGGCCAAAGAGAATAGAATCGTTGTCAATGGTGCGGTACTTATTTGGAGAGTTCCCAGGACCTAGTCTTCATTTGATTGCAGAGGGAGAAAACCACAGCTGAAGACTTCTTTGACCTCATGGACTTCAGAATCAATCAAATTCATGTTTAAACTCTTACGTCTATGCGACTGCAAACAAGTTATACAACTACTTGACCCTCCATTTCTCCAACTACAGAAAGAGTATAATGATACCTTTCAGCAGCATTGTAAAGAATAAATGAAATTGGCCGTTAGAGGGTACCAGCCCAATGCCCGGCACACAGTAGGTGCAAAATAATCTCCTTCCACTCTAGAAGGAAGTAACAGTAGAGTGGCTCATAGAAATCAAATGTCAAGATGTGCTTTGTCTTGAATAAAGAAGAATGCGTATTTAAAGCACCTCTTGGTGGTATCCCACATGCACACCCAGAAAAGGGTTTTTCAGTTACTGCTCAGTCATGAGAGGACTTATGTAAGCTGTACAGCATGGGGACAAGAGAAAGCCTTTTGATGGACCTGGTTTAAGTCTTTCTACTCAAGAACACCAGTTTACTTTTTAGTCATTTTCAGTGGAGAAAAAAAAATATTACAGTAGCCAAATAGGAAATGCAGATGGAGTTTTCTTTTTCGTATGACTCAAAATTACATTGCCAATCCTGAAGGCAATAAAGGTGCCAAAGAGGTCAAACGCACAATTTGTGAAAAATCAATGTATCATGTGACAGTAAGCATAGCTGCTATTGGCCAAAACATTTCAGATGGAAAAAATTGTACTCAATGTTTTAAACTTAGACTCAGGTTTCGGTTATATCACTGAAAAGGGGAAATAGTGCATAATTATACAGAAAAAGACGAGTAGAAATGTAAAAATGTGTGTTCTTTATTGTGGTGTTTCTTTTCCCCGAGCTGTTTGTAAATTGGTGGTATTTTGTAACTGAAGGTGTCTTAGGATTTGAGAAATCTGATATTTTCTGGTGGGGATCCAGATTCCCTTTGGTCGCTACTCCTGCCTCTGTCCTATTCATTGACCCCCCCCATACTGATTCCACACCTTTTCAAGAATTCCAGTCACACCCTGTTACCACAGTCCGTCCACTGCTCACTTACTCTCTCTACAATTGGCCAAAGTTTGGTCTTCAGAGAATTAAAGTTGCCACCAACTGCAGATTAATTCTAGCTTTTGAGGTACCTCCTGGCTGTTTTACTCAACTGTATACTGTGTGAATAGCCAGCGTAAAATCTCCTACTATAAAATAACGTTTTTCCCTTGCAGTACTGTGGCTATTGGCTTCAGTATTGGATTGAGGAGTAAAAATGATAATTTCTATGTTAATTAGAACCAGGATGAGTTTTCCCCCATTATTTAGAAGCCCCTTTTTGCTTATATTTACTTTTTCTGTCCTGCATTCAAATGTCTTTTTGTAGAATGTGGGGTTAAACATTCTTCCTACATACCCCACAAAGAAACAAAAATATGGTTCGCTTCAGATACTTTCTCAGAAGTTCTGTGTATATATAATGTTTTCTGTTTTAATTAGGAAAAAAATGTACTAGGAAAAAAATGTCAAAGTTTGTTTTTAAGGCTTGTACATTCATCTATGTCCACATGATTTCCTTTGTATTTACAATGCAACTGTTTGATTTAATATACCTATTGTATTACATATATTAAATTATATGTATATATATATATACTGTGTTCATAGAAATATACATTATATATGAATCTGTAGCTACCTGACTTATAATCTGAACACTTTTCTAAAAAGGGTTATGTCCTATTAATTCTGTATATCTAATACCTAGTAGCATATGCCTATATAATGAGGCACTCAGTACATATTTGCTTATTATGGCTGAAAAAAAAAAAGAATTTATTTCCAGATCCGTATTTAAAGTTTTGGGTTAAAAGGCTGTACTCAGCATAAGTCTGAATTTGTAACAGAAGGTTTTTTTAAAGGTGCCAATTGAGGAGCTCAAGTTGTTCCCGAGAAGTACTATTCTTACACTGGTCAAGTCACATTTAGAACATTTGAAATACCTCTTGCTAAGGAACATGGTTCACTGTGCTTCAGGAGTCAAGGGGATAATCAGTTCCATTTATACAGGGAATTTGAGAGGTTGGAAATCAGAGGGATCCTCCTACTTCTAGAAGCACCCCAACTCCACGTGATAGTTTAATTTTTCATCCCTGCCATGTACAGCCCAGGAAACCGTACAAAGGCAAACTCACACTTTCCATTGAAAACAGCTGAGAACAGGGGCACCTGGGTGGCTCAGTTGGTTAAGCATCTGACTTTGGCTCAGGTCATGATCTCACAGTTTGTGGGTTCGAGCCCTGTGGAGGGCTCTGTACTGACAGCTCAGACCTTGGGGCCTGCTTCAGATTCCTTGTCTCCCCCTCTCCCCTGTCTCACTCTGTCTCTCTCTCAGTTTATTTATTTTTGAGGGGGGGGGGGGAGAGAGAGAGAGATAGTGTGAGGGGGGAGGGGCAGAGAGAGAGGGACACACAGAATCCAAAGCCAGCTCCAGGCTCTGAGCTGTCAGCACAGAGCCAGACGCAGGGCTCGAACTCATGCCATGAGATCATGACCTGAGCCAAAGTCAGACGCTCAACCGACTGAGCCACCCAGATGCCCCAAATATAAATAAACTTTTAAAAAAAGAAGAAGAAAGGACCTGAAACACCTACTGAATAATTAGATCAATTTCAAGGAAAAAAAAAAAAGACCTTCAGTGTTTTGATGCAGTGAAGTCAGCATCCCTGACAACCGCAGTAAAAGGAGAGCATACTTATTCTGTATATAAGAGTTAATGTTATTTTTCAAAAGCTGTCATAGTACAAGTGACATGTAGGAATAATGTTTTGCTCACATCACTTGTTTCCCTGTTTCAATAAAACTTCTGTTTCTGGAAAATAAATGGAAAATTATGTTGGCAATTAAAGCATGGGATAAATCACATGCCTTGCAGTTTAAGTCCAAGGATCCTATCACCAGCCAGGGGTCAGGGGTCTCACTTGCAGGAAAAGTTCGCAAAGCAGAAGAGGAGGAGGAAGAGCAAAGAACAGCCTTTGAAATACTAAATTTGCAAATTTTAATTGCAGAGTCATAGAAAGCATCAAAATGTCAATGAACATATTGTCACAGGGGCATCAGCCAATGTCCTATAAGTAGTTCATTTTAAACACCCCACAAAGTTAAGTTCACAGCATCCTTCCTGTTGACTTACTCTTGCCCCCCACCTGGCCCCACACCCTGGACACCTAGCATGTCCTCTTCTCCCACTAAGCTCTGCACATCTTTTAAGACCAGTTCAAGTGGTCCTCCTCTGATTCTCCACAGACCCTTGGACATCCCCTGTAATAATACTTACCATGCATCTCCTCTTAGATGATAAGTTCTTTGAGGGCAGGCACTGTTTCCCCTTGTCCCTATGCTATCAGAACTCTCTCTGAGGCTTAGCATAGCATGGTCGCTCAACAAACATTTGCTGACCTGAGTTAAACTCTGGGAAACACAGAGGAGGAATAAAATAGGGAAGGGAAGAGAAGCTCCCCCCAGAGATACATGACAGGAGAAAGAAATATGAATTCATACTTGATTTCAGTAAATATTCACTGAGTGCCTCTTAATGTGAAAAACTATGTTCCAGCCATCTGAGCCAAACAGACAAAAACCTTCACCTTGGAGGAGCTTACATTCTAGTTGCATGAGACACACAATAAACAAGTAAATTATGTAGAATTTGGGAGGTGGTGATCGATTTGGAAAAAGAAAATAAGAACTGAGAAGCCAACCAGGTGCAGCTGTAGGTTGAACTTGCATAGAGAGAGGTCAGAAGAGGACACTGAGCAAAGACTAGAAGGAGGTGGGGAATCTGCCATGTGGAGATGTGGGGGAAGAGCGTGCTAAGCAGAAGGAATGGCCATGCGGAGGCCCTACCGGAGAGATGTGCCTGGTACATCCAAGGAACCACAGAGGCTCTTGTGGCTGGAGTGCCGGAAAGGAAGAGAGAGTAGGAGGGGATGATGCCAGAGAATCGGGGGGTCCAGATCCCATAGGGGATTTTAGGCTGTTGTGACAACCTTGCCTTCACACTGGCGCTGGGGGAGCAGAGAAGGGGCTGATGGCCTGAAGCCTCCATGGTAGTGAAGAAGGGTTGTGCTGAAAGACTGTGGCCAAGCTGTGTGCCTCCCACAAAGCCAGCCCTTTTCCCTCTGACCTCACCTCTCCCTGGAGCCCAAGCTACTCCCATCTGCGCCCACTTTGTGCCTACTTCTCTCATGTATCCATCTGAGTTTTGCCTTGACATTTGATTTTATACAGGCCACAGACTTTGTCACAGGACCCCAAGCAACCCATATTTCGTTGACTTGTCCAGTGTTCCAAACCGGGGATGTTTCAAGTAAAACTCAAGGTCTCATGCTTTTCTTTAAAAATGGTAAGATATGGTCATGATGGGCCTGCATTCCTTCATGGCCACAAGTCACTGGATCTGAGGAGAGCTAGCAACCTTCAGACAGAGGCACTTAGCTGCCACTTTGACACAGTCCCCACCACTCTCTGTTGTCTTACACCCTACCCTCTGACCTCAGTTCAGTTACCAGCTGGACCTTTAGCTATACGATCTTGCTCTACAGGCCTGCTAATGCCCACCCCTGCCCCCCTTTCTGACAGCTCCCTGACTTCCATTCCTTCCGTGGATAGTTTCCTTCTGCCATTGGCCTAGGCACATCCTGGCCCTGCCTTTCTCAACCTGGGTCAGCTCCTGGCTTCCAACCATATCAGGCTTTGCCCTGAGACTCAGTCTTGCTGGCTCAGTCCTGTTGAGAATTTCTTTATTCAAGTACCTGGGCTGGAGGGTCTCCAGGAACTCTGCCAGCTGTGGGAACCCCAGATCTCCCGTTTGAGCACAAAAAAAACTGAAGTGGAGAAAAAACAGGTGTACAGCTTTCCTCTAATAAATGCACGTTTTATTCCCTTGTCTTTTAAAGTTGCATCAGGATGAAAGTCTGCTATACTCTGTTCTCATTTGACTCCTAGAGTTCTACCTGGGGTTTCATTGGTTCCAGAAAGATATGTTGCAGAAAATGCAGTTTTTCTATTGTCTTTCTTTATAATTAAAATGTCCTTTTTGCCAGTAGTAAATCGACAGGAACTGAATGACTAATCACCAAGCAAGGTTGTTTCTGAAGTGGGGTGGGAGCCATCACTTTCTCCCCTGTTTCAATAAAACTGTTTCTGTAAAATAAATGGAAAATTATGTTGGCAATCAAAGTACGAGATAAATCACATGCCTTGCAGTTCAAGTCCAAGGATCCTATCACCAGCCAGGGGTCAGAGGTCTCACTTGCAGGAAAAGTTCTCAAGGCAGAAGAGAAGGAGAAAGAGCAAAGAACAGCCTTTGAAATATTAAATTTTCAAACTTTAGTTGCAAAGTCATGGAAAGCATACAAATTCATGTAGTTTCCTCTCACCTAATTAGACTTTTAGAAGTAAGGGCAAAGAAGGAAAAGGAAAAGGAAGGGAGGATGGAAAGGAGGGAGAGAACAGATGGTCAACGCTTGTCTTCCCTCTGCCTGCAAACCCCCATGCCCTACTCAGCCTCTGTGACCTGTCCCCCCAGAGATGTGTCATAGACAAACCTCAGGTGCGGGGGGGGGGGGGGCTAGTTGTCTCCCACCCCACCCTGTTTTCACTTGCCCTACTCCTTGCTCTTTATGGTGCATTTCCAGTAGCTAGACCAGAGTTTGAAGATTGCTGGTGCACAGGAGATCCCTTTGGCTCTGGGGAGCTGATGAAGTTCCCACAAGGCTCAAGGGGCCTATTTCCTGGATTTAAAGCTGCCCCAGGCCTCAATGGGGATGCAAAGGAGGCCATGCAGTTGGGAGCTCACCTTACAAGGGCAGAAATGTAGGGCAGTAATGGGGGCTGCATTTAAGGCTGCCTCCAAGTCAGGAATAAAGAGTGAGAATTTGGATCTGTGCCCTAATGTGGGGCTTCCGGGGTGCCTGAGAAGGTAAAAAAAAAAAAGTGACTAGAGGGAGGACATCCTAACATTAGGATATCCTCATGATTTCCAGTTCTAGGCTGGGTGTTGAGTGAAGAATGGGCTAATTCTCTGGTGGACCATTCAATAGCTAAAAGACAACCCAGGAGGCTTTATCTGTGATGTTCTTTTTAAAATTGCTTTAACCGCCAGTCTGCACAACCTGAACCACAGAATTCAGCAGGTACGTGGCACGGAGAGGTGAATTTGGGGAGCAAGAAGCCGCTGAGGGTAGGGAACCACTTTTGCGGGTGGAGAGAGGATGGAGACTGGGGAGGGGAGCAGAATACCTCTCCCCAAAAGCTGAAAAGAAAGTGGAAAATTGGAAACAGCCGCAGGGACTAAACTAAAAAGGGAGAAAGGAGAGGGTTTAAATTCCATTAAGACTGTAAACAAGGGGAGCACAAAGGCTGGAACTCCTCAGCTCGATACCTGGTGGTGCACTGGTGGGAAGGGTGAATCCCCAGGAGCAGAGTGGGGTCCACGAGGTTCTCGGGCCTCATGGGGAAAAGTGGTTCCACTGCTGGAAGGACATTTGGTAGAGACTGTTGAAGCCACCTGGTCCCAGCAGATCCCAGAGAATGGTCACATTCGCTGGTGCTAGAACAAGGTTGTTAAGGGTGAAGCCTGGTGCCAGATGTGTGTTGTGATTTTCCATAATCCCTGAAATGCTGCTGCTACACTGTCTCGCAAACATTTTCTAGGGTGGGCTGGCACCTGGCCGCAGTCTCAGAGCACCGGCAGCAGCAGGGCCCAGCAAGCGTTCCTGGGTGCAGCCGACATTCGACCATTGCTCATTCAGCCATTGCTCATTCAGCCATTGCTCATTAGGTCATTGCTCATTCGGTCATTGCTCAGTGAGACCCTCCCACAGAGGGGTGGAACAGGTCAAAGCCTCAGTCCTTCGGAAGTAAGGGGCCAGGGAAAACAGCCGCATCTGAGACAAAACTCAGGAAAGAGGTACTGCCTGGGGCCTGGTCACGGAGAGTGAAAAAGCGGGGAGTGGACGAGAGCTGAAGACAGAGGACGGGTGCGCAATTGCTGATCTGGGAGAACAGACTGGGTAGCTAGGTGGCGCCATTTTCACCGCTCCGGCGCATGTGCACATGCACCTACGAGTGCCGCAACAATCCACCCCAGTAGGCTAGCAGCGCCATCTAGTGGAGAGCAGAGCTATTACACTGAGCCCCGCCCAACTGGGCCAACTTCCCTCTTCAAGAACACAAGTCTCACCACCAGCTTAGTTTCTGGACTATAAAGAGCTACATAGACTGACTTCTAGGAGAAAACGAAGCAATTCCAGTCCTACTTCAATCTGTTAGCAGGTTCATCTATTCAATTTTCTTTCTTTCCTTTCTTTTTCTTTTTTTCTTTTATACTTTTTTCTTTTTCTTGAATACAGAAAGAGAAAAATTCATTTTTATTTTCAATTTTTATTAAAAATATTTTTCTTTAATTTTTATTACTCTATTTTTTTACTTCCGTGTAAATTTTTTCAAATTCTATTTTAACTTCCATCATTTTATTTTAGTCTACTTCAGTGTATTCACCTTTTCAAATTTTCAAACAATTTCCTTTTTATTTATTTTCTTTCTTTTTCTTTTTTTCCCTTTTTTGTTTCTTTTCTTTTTCTTGAATTTTATTTATTTTAGTCTACTCTATAGTAGACATTTTTTCAGATTTTCAAACGATTTCCTTTTTTTCTTTCTTTTTTAATCTTCTTTTTCATTTCTTTTCTTTTTTCTTGAAAAGAAAAAGAAAAAATTCATATTTATTTTTAGTTTTTATTAAAAATAGCTTTCTTTAATTTTTTTCTACTATATTCGTTACTTTTGTGTATATTTTTTTCAAATTCTATTTTACCCCCATCATCTCATTTTAGTCTACTTCAGCGTATTCATTTTTTCAAATTCTCAAATGATTTCCTCCCCCCTTTTTTTTCTCTAATATGTCAAAGCACTTTCAACACCCAGACCAAAGCACACCTAAGATCTAGCATCATCTATTCGATTTGTGTGTGTGTTTAATTTTTAATTTTAATATTTTTTTATTTTAATTGTTTTTATTTCAATTTTTCTACCACATTAATTCCTTTTCTCCCTTCAAAATGACAAAGCAAAGGAATTCACCCCAAAAGAAAGAGCATGAAGAAATGACAGCCAGGGATTTAACCAACACAGATACAAACAAGACGTCTGAACCAGAATTTAGAATCACGATAATAAGAATACTAGCTGGAGTTGAAAATAGATTAGAATCCCTTTCTTCAGATATAAAAGAAGTAAAAAATAGCCAGAATGAAATTTAAAATGCTATAACTGAGTTGCAATCATGGATGGCTGCAGCGGCAGCAAAGATGGATGAGGCAGAACAGAGAATCAGCGATATAGAGGACAAAATATAGGGAATAATGAAGCAGAACAAAAAGGGGAGATTAAGGCAAAAGAGCAAGATTTAAGAGTTAGAGAAATCAGTGACTCAATAAAAAGGAACAACATCAGAATCATAGAGGTCCCAGAAGAGGAAAAGAGAGAAATAGGGGTAGAAGGGTTATGTGAGCAAATCATAGTGGAAAACTTTCCTAACCTGGGGAGAGACACAGACATCAAAATCTAGGAAGCACAGAGGACCCCCATTAGATTCAACAAAAACCGATCATCAACAAGGCATATCATAGTCAAATTCACAAAATACTAAGGCAAGGAGAGAATCATGAAAGCAGCAAGGGAAAAAAAGTCCCTTACATACAAGGGAAGACAGGTCAGGTTTGCAGCAGACCTATCCACAGAAACTTGGCAGGCCAGAAAGGAGTGGCAGGATATATTCAGTGTGCCGAATCAGAAAAATATGTAGCCAAGAATTCTTCATCCAGCAAGGCTGTCATTCAAAATAGAGATAAAAAGTTTCCCAGACAAACAAAAATTAAAGGAGTTTGTGACCATTAAACCAGCAAGAAATTTTAAGGGGGACTCTCTGAGGGGAAAAAAGATGAATATATATATATATATATATATATATATATATATATATATAATATATATTATATATAATTATATATATATATATATATTTATATATATTATATATATATTTATATATGTATATAATTTATATGTATTATAATTTATATATGTATATAAATATATATATATAAGTACCAAAAGCAACAAAGATTAGAAAGGACCAGAGAACACCACCAGAAACTCCAACTCTACAAGAAACATAATGGCCATAAACTCATATCTTTCAGTACTCACTCTAAATGTCAATGGACTCAATGCTCCAATCAAAAGACATAGGGTAACAGAATAGATAAGAAAACAAGATCCATCTATATGGATGGTTTACAAGAGACCTACTTTAGACCTAAAGACACCTACGGATTGAACATAAGGGGATGGAGAACCATCATGCTAATGGTTGACAAAAGAAAGTCAGAGTAGCCATACTTATATCAGACAAACTAGACTTTAAAATGAAGACTGTAACAAGAGATGAAGAAGGGCATTATATCATAATTAAGGGGTCTATCCACCAAGAAGACCTAACAATTTGTAAGCATTTATGCTCCAAATGTGATAGCACCCAAATATATCAATCAATTAATCACATCATTGATGATAATACCATAATGCTAGGGGACTTCAACACCCCACTTACAACAATGGACAGGTCATCTAAACAGAAAATCAACAAGGAAACAATGGCTTTGAATGACACACTGGACCAGATGGACTTAACAGATATATTCAGAACATTTCATCCTAAAGCAGCGGAATATACATTCTTCTCCAGTGCACATGGAACGTTCTCCAGAATAGACCATATGCTGGGACACAAATCAGCCCTAAGTAAATACAAAAAGATAGAGATCATACAGTGCATATTTTCAGACCACAGTGCTGTGAAACTCGAAATCAATCACAAGAAAAAATTTGGAAAGGTAACAAATACTTGGAGACTGAAGAACATCCTACTAAAGAATGAATGGGCTAATCAAGAAGTTAAAGAGGAAATTTAAAAGTATATGGAAGTCAATGAAAATGATAACACCACAACCCAAAACCTCCGGGACGCAGCAAAGGCGGTCATAAGAGGAAAGTATATAGCAATCCAGGCCTTCCTAAAGAAGGAAGAAAGGTCTCAGATACACAACCTAATCTTATGCCTTAGGGAGCTGGAAAAAGAACAGCAAATAAAACCCCAAACCAGCAGAAGACAGGAAATAATAAAGATTAGAGCAGAAATTAATGCTATCAAAACCAAAAACACCAGTAGAACAAATCAATGAAATGAGGAGCTGGTTCTTTGAAAAAATTAACAAAATTGACATACCACTAGCCAGTTTGATCAAAAAGAAAAAGGAAAGGACCCAAATAAATAAAATCAAGAATGAAAGAGGGGAGATCACAACCAACACAGCAGAAATAAAAACAATAATAAGAGAATATTATGAGCACTTATATGCCAACAAAATGGGCAATCTGGAAGAAATGGACAAATTCCTATAAAAATATACACTACCAAAACCGAAACAGGAAGAAATAGAAAATTTGAACAGACCCATAACCAGTAAGGAAATCGAACTAGTAATCAAAAATCTGCCAAAAAACCAGAGTCCAGGGTCAGATGGCTTTCCAGGGGAATTCTACCAAACATTTAAGGAAGAGTTCACACCTATTGTCTTGAAGCTGTTCCAAAAAAATAGAAATGGAAGGAAAACTTCCAAACTCTTTCTATGAAGCCAGTACTACCTTGATTCCAAAACCAGACAAAGACCCCACTAAAAAGGAGAACTATAGGCCAATTTCCCTCATGAACATGGATGCAAAAATACTCAACAAGATATTAGCCAACCGGCTCCAACAATACATTAAAAAAATTATTCACCATGACCAAGTGGGATTTATACCTGGGATGCAGGACTGGTTCAATATCCACAAAACAATTAACATGATTCATCACATCAATAAAAGAAAAAACAAGAATCACACGCTCCTCTCAATAGATGCAGAGAGAGCATTTGACAAAATAGAGCATCCTTTCTTGATAAAAACCCTCAAGAAAGTAGGGATAGAAGGAGCATACCTTGAGATCATAAAAGCCATATATGAACGACCCAATGCTAATATCATCCTCAATGGGGAAAAACTGAGAGCTTTCCCCCTAAGGTCAGGAACAAGACAGGGATGTCCACTCTCGCCACTGTTTTTCAACATAGTATTGGAAGTCTTAGCTTCTGCAATCAGACAACACAAAGACATAAAAGGCATCCAAATCAGCCAGGAGGAGGTCACACTTTCACTCTTCTCAGGTGACATGATACTCTATATGGAAAACCCAAAAGAGTCCACCAAAAAACTGCTAGAATTGATTCATGAATTCAGCAAAATTGCAGGATATAAAATCAATGCACAGAAATTGGTTGCATTCCTATACACCAACAATGAAATGACAGGAAGAGAAATCAAGGAAGGAATCAATCCCATTTACAGTTGCACCAAAACCCATAAAATACCTAGGAATAAATCTAACCAAAGACGTGAAAAATCTATATGCTGAAAACTATAGAAAGCTTATGAAAGAAATTGAAGAAGACACAAAAAATTGGAAAAAGATTCCATGCTCCTGGATAGGAAGAACAAACATTGTTAAAGTGTCGATACTACCCAAAGCAATCTACATATTCAATGTTACCCCTATCAAAATAACACCAGCATTCTTCACAGAGTTAGAACAAACAATCCTAAAATTTGTATGGAACAAGAAAAGACGACAAATAGTCAAAGCAATCTTGAAGAAAACCAAAGCAGGAGGCATCACAATCCCAGACTTCAAGCTATACTACAAAGCTGTAATCATCAAGACAGTATGGTACTGGCACAAGAACAGACACTCAAATCAGTGGAACAGAATAGAGAACCCAGAAATGGACCCACAAACGTATGGCCAACTAATCTTTAACAAAGCAGGAAAGAATATCTCTTCAGCAAGTGGTGCTGGGAAAACTAGACACCGACATGCAGAAGAATGAACCTGGACCACTTTCTTACACCATACACAAAAATAAACTCAAAATGGATGAAAGACATCAATGCAAGACAGGAAGCCATCAAAATCCTTGAGGAGAAAGCAGGCATAAACCTCTTTGATCTTGGCTGCAGCAACTTCTTACTCAACACGTCTCCAGAGGCAAGGGAGACAAAAACAAAATGAACTATTGCGACCTCATCAAAATAAAAAGTTTCTGCACAGCGAAGGAAACAATCAGCAAAACTAAAAGGCAACCAACAGAATGGAATAAGATATTGCAAATGGCATATCAGATAAAGGGTTAGTATCCAAAATCTATAAAGAACTTATCAAACACAACACCCAAAAAAGAAATAATCCAGGGAAGAAATGGGCAAAAGATATGAATAGACACTTCTCCAAAGACATCCAGTTGCTCAACTGACACCTGAAAAAAATGCTCAATATCACTCATCATCAGGGAAATACAAATCAAAACCACAATGAGATACCACCTCACACTTTTCAGAATGGCTAACATTAACGACTCCGGCAACAACAGATGTTGGTGAGGATGCAAGCTGGTGCAGCCACTCTGGAAAACACTATGGAGGTTCCTCAAAAAACTAAAAATAGAACACCCTATGACCCATCAATTGCACTACTAGGCATTTATCCACAGGTTACAGGTGTGCTGTTTCGAAGGGACCCATGCACCCCCATGTTTATAGCAACACTATCAACAATAGCCAAAGTATGGAAAGAGCCCAAATGTCCATGGATAGATGAATGGAGAAAGAAGATGTGGTATATATATACAATGGAATATTATTCGGCAATCAAAAAGAATGAAATCTTGCCACTTGCATCTATGTGGATGGAACTGGAGGGTATCATGCTAAGTGAAATTAGTCAGTCAGAGAAAGACAAATGTCATCTGACTTCACTCATATGAGGACTTTAAGAGACAAAACAGATGAACATAAGGAAAGCGAAACACAAATAATATAAAAACAGGGAGGGGGACAAAACAGAAGAGACTCATAAATATGGAGAACAAACAGGGTTGCTGGAGGGGTTGTGGGAGGGGGGATGGGCTAAATGGGTAAGGGGCACTAAGGAATCTACTCCTGAAATCATTGTTGCACCATATGCTAATTAATTTGATGTGAATTTTTAAAAATAAAAAAAATAAAAAAAAAATAAAAATGAAAAATAAAAATAAAATTGCTTTAACCGGGAGCCATTCTAAAACCCATAATGTTCATTGGGTATCCCTGGACTAGAGAGAACTGGTCTTCTTCAAAGAACCAAAGACAACGAAAAAAAAAAAAAACAAAAAACTTTTCTCTCTTGATTTGTGAGCCCCTGGGTTGCTCGAATGCTTCTCTTCAAAGATTCTATTTCGCATTTCATGCCTGTCGTTTTATTTTCTGCTACCTGCTTAGAAATAACCTTGTCTTTCTGGTACTTAGTTATACCACATAAATCCTTCTGCCATTTCTAAGAAAGCACAGACCTGTGCTCTGACAGCCCTTCGTGGACAGCCAGGCTGCAGGGGCACAGCCCGGCGCTGCCACCTAGGCTGGCTTAGTGTGAAAACATCGGCCGGAATTTGTGAAATGGGATTTAATTGGTGCTGAATAAACTCTGTTTTAAAATTCCTCACACATCGGCCTCTGCTCCTGGGTGACAACAGTCTGCATCTGCTCCGATTTGTAACAGAATCCTGGTCCCGCAGCCCTGTGCCCGAGAAAGAGGCAGCGACAGGACACCCCTCCGCCCCGTCCCCCTGCACCCCCTTGCCGAGCTGTCAATCATCTGCCAGCTCTGCTCCCTGCTGCCCCGGGAGAGGCTCCAGGCGGTGCGTCCTCGCTCTCTCCTAACAAAGGAAGCCAGAACTACTGGGGAGCCCACACGGAACTTTGGGGCAGAATTACAAGCTTTCATCTGATGGAGAATAATGGCAGCGTGGCGCTCACGTGCAACTTTAAGAAACGGGTGCAACCGCTTGATACTGATGGAGGAAGCACAATGAGACCCCTGGTTAGTGAAAGTCTGAGAGAGCTTAGCAGGAAAGCCTGTGCCCCACCCCAGGTTTGCCATTCCCAGGGCCACTGAGAAAGCCACAGATGCTGTTGTTTTTTAGTGGGTGTGGGTTTGTCCTTTGGGGTAGGACTGGGGGAGTGGGGGCGGAGCGGGATGCGTGACTAACCCATGGGTTGTTGGTATACAGACCCCTGGAACAAAGAGTAGAGGGGAGCCGGGAGGATGGATCGGGGCTACCTGGATGACAGAATCTTCCTCCACTTGTGGAAATGGGGGGCGAGCCTAGAATCAAGATGGCAGATAGATTTCATCCAGTGCAGTGGTAGTAACTACCCGGAAGACAGTAGTGAGAAGAATTTCAATTCTCTATCTGGGCTCCAGGGAGGAAAAGGTATCGTGATTAATTAGTAGTCACATAGCTTGATTCAGTTTGAAGAAGGCTTACTTTTATACACTAGCTGGTGAGTTAGTAAGTTTGGGGCTGATATCCAGTGAGTTACCTGCGTTCGGAGACAGGGCAATTACTCAACACGGTACATAGAATTCTTCATGATAAGGGCCTAGTAGTCGCTCCGGTGTCGTGTCCCACCCCACCCCATCTCTTGCTTTATATACCCATCATGGTTCTCTGAACACAGTCTTGGGCAACCAGAAAACCCATGCCCAAGACCACTGAGCTCTACCCTTCAGAGACTAGAGCAGAGGCCCCAGCAGCACACTGCAGATGCAGGGGGCCAGGGGGATTTGGAGATGTGGGCCCCGCAAGGGGGTAGCAGCAGCAAAGGCGGAGGCTGCTATGGTGCCAGGTTCCCATTCAGCCGGGGCCCAGCGAAGCCTTCAGACCAGAAGAACCTCAGGAAAGAAGGGTTACTGGGCAGTAAGGAGGCGCAGCTCTGATGGCCATAGAGAAATGCTACCATTTAGGGATGGGGATGAATTGAGTCCCCTTGGTGAAGGAATCTAAGAAAGCAGGGATTTTCCAGAGCAGTGGCCCTGCCGGAGGGTATGGGGTCCATAGGCTTGTGATATAGAACAGGGCAGGGAGACTTATGGGCCTCTCAGCCCCACTCATCATGGGTTTGAGCCAAAAGACAAAGATGGGGTGAGGCTCTGCAGCTCCCATCTTAGCTGTGTAACCCACAGGCACATCATTTAAACTCTGAGTTTGTTTCCTCATCTGTTAAATGGGAGCAGTCAGACCCATGCCACAGGGCCATGGTCCACTCACTTATTCACTTGTTGCACATTTATTATGTGCCCAGCAAGTGCTAAGTGCAGAGGTAGCTGCTGGATGAACAAGACATAGTCCCTGAGCTTGAACCAGGAATTTAGGCACAAAAACAGAGTCATAAAGCAAAGAGGAAATGCTTGGCTGCTTTTCCCATTTCACATGGATAATGACCATGTAGGGGAACTAATGCCCAGCCTAGAATTAGAAGGTATTTGAGAAATACTGGTGTTGGGGGACGTCATTGAGAAGATGCGACTGCTGTTGACCTGCGTGCTGGACCCCGGCCATCAGAGGCTCCTCACCCTCTCCCCTGTCCTTGGAATGTGCATTTCACTTGCCTTCCCCACTCCTAGAGGCTGCCCTCAGGACACAACCTTGAGATAGTGATGTGGTGCTGAGACCATCTGGTTGGTATGCTCGACTGAACCCACTTAAGGTCTCCATATAAACTTTTAAGATTTTGCGGCAGGTGTGGAATCTACACATCTTGCTACCGCTCAGGACAAGCCTTGTATATAAGTTGCCTTGACTATGTAACCTGCCACCCACCCATATGGTCAGCCCACCTCCTTCTTTAGACTCTTCTGATCCTCTGCCTCCAGAAGATGGAGGGTGGAGGTGGGGGGGAAGGAGAGGTTCAGATTACATTTGGGAAGCTCCCCAGGAGTTTAGAAACACCAAGTGGATGACAGAATCTGACAGGGCAGCCTGAGGGAGGCCTGGAAGTTAGTGGGGAGGGGGAGAAAGGGAAGGGAGACTTTGCTCGAGCTGCCTTAGGGTAAAGGCTTTGGAGCCCTGAGCTTATCTGTGAGCGCTGGCCACACTGAGAGTAACTTGTGAGCAATCTCCTCTTCCCCTAGCTGTCTTCCTGAGACCCCAGCAGTCTCTGGGGCCATCCCCCTGGCTCTCCCGCAAAGGGGGCAGCTCAGTTCTTGCCCACAACCCCCAAATTTGCCTATCTGTATCCATTTTGCTCTTTCTTCTCCTTTGACAATATTCTGCAGGTAGATGCCAGCTAAGTGTACACTCAGGTGTGAGGGCTCCGAGGCTAAGCTGAATCTACAAATGGCAAATCCCTCTTCTAACCACTGCTCTGCTAGCCATCATTATCCACCCAAGATGCAAAATAACCTGATGACCTGGAAATAGCTGGGAAAGCATTCAAATTAACAACCCAGACAAGACTGATCATTTAACTTTTTCACTCGCAGACAGAGTAATACTTAGGGTCTCTAACACCTTCTAAATGCATATGAAACAACTTTAACAATAGGTGGATAATCAAATTGTTCTGAATAATCCAATCTAGTGTTTTCCAGCTTCTTCTTCATGCTAATTTATTCTGACATGGCTTTTCAATAATGAAAATCAGTTCTTGTAGAATCCATTTCATCAAGATTTTCCATATTAAAATGGAGATGGAAATGTCGTGGAGAATTAGATTACTTGTCCTCCTTCCAGCGCCTGGCATTCCTGGGGAGGGGCTTTGTGTCGCACTGGATAACCAGATGGCATTAATTGGAGAGGAGAGTGTACCTTCCATGGCAGGCCAGGCAATTATTTTTAAAGTGCTCTTTCCATCTAGCCATCTCGTCGAAGCCTCTTGCCTGCACAGACTTCATTGGTTCCTTCCCTCATAAAATTTATTAATTTTCAAAGGGTTTTCAGCCCTAATCATTACCACCATGGTGGAAAAGTAGTTCAAATAAATGCCTCAGTGACTAGAACACGTGTTTGTGTCTCGTTCTGGAGAAACACTTTCTGGGCAAACCAAATCCTTAACATCAGAAACAAAAAGACAGATTGATAAATAAAGACAGATTTGGGGAGCACCTTCTGGGCACAGGTCCTGTGTGGGGGCTGGGGGTGGGGTGAAGGAGTGAAAAGGTACAGTTCCCACCCGCCAGGAGCCAAAGTCCTGCTGTGGGCTTCTCCATCTTCAGGGCACGTAAGAATCAGCTGGGCAAGGTGTTAAATATGTGGGTTTCTGGGACCCACTCTCAGAGATTCTGAATCAATTGGTGCTCAATAGTTGTTAGCTGCCAAAGCCAAACTATGTATAATACACTCTTCATAAATCTCCTCTGGTAGTTTACTGTATGCAGTAGTGTTCGGCTGGCATCAGCTCCCCTTCTCGAGCACTCCTTGGAAGATCGTAATCAAATATGGGACAGGCACTCTTTCCGAAAGCTATGTGAACAATATTTAATTCACGTCAAATAATATTAATTTGGTTATTGCTATAAAGGCGAGGCATCTCCATGGCCCCATAGTTCTAATCTTTTTGTTTTATCTAGTAGCATTGGTTTTCCTTGGTTCTTCAGCACCACTTCCTAAAATCCCCTACAGGATTGTGCTAATTCAGCTCTTCTCAAATATGTCTCTAAATAATAACATTGGGAATAACCATAATGACAATAATAAATATTTACCAGCAACTTACTAAGCTCCCTGCATGTTCTGTCTCACTGAATTCTCACAGCCACCCTAGGTGACATGCACTATTGTTATCCCTCATATTACAGATGAGCTGTGCATCACTAGAGGCTTCCCCAGTTGCACATGGCCATGGAGGTATTAGCCGGGCCATCTGGGTTTTTTGGAGTTCTCCTATGTAGGACAAAGTAGGATGGTTTGTCCAGGACTGAAAGGGTTTTCTGGGAATCGAGACTTCCTTTCTTAAAACTGGGAAAATCAGGATGAATTGATCACCCTCTTCCTATATGAGGTGGGTTTTTTTGGCGGGGGGAGGGGGGACACCAAAATCCAAAGAAAGAATGGTTCCAAATTCTGAAAGGTAAGTTGAGTCCTATGATCCAAAGACAGAGTCCAGATGGTTTGTTTAAGAGACAAGAAGCAGGGGTGTGTGGGTAGCTCAGTCAGTTAAGCGTCTGACTCACGGTTGTGGGATCAAGCCCCACATCGGGCTCCATGCTGAGTATGGGGCCTACTTAAGATTCTCTCTCTCTCTCTCTCTCTAATGTCCATTGACTGAAGAATGGATAAAGAAGTTGTGATACACACACACACACACACACACACACACACACACTGGAATATTTCTCAGCCATGAAAAAGAATGAAATCTTGCCATTTGCAATGACGTGGATGGTACTAGAATGTATTAACGCTGAGCAAAATAAGTCAGACAGAGAAAAACAAATTTCACTCATATGTGGCATTTAAGAAACAAACCAGATACGCATATGGGGGGAGGGGGGAGAGGAGAGAGGGAAACAAACCACAGGAGACTCTTAATGATAGAGAACAAACTGAGGGTTGAAGGGAAGTGGATGAAGGATGGGCTAGATAGGTGATGGGTACTAAGGAAGGCACCTGTTGTGATGGGCACTGGGTATTGTATGTAAGTGAGTCACTGAATTCTGCTCCTGAAACCAATCAATGTTGAACTGTATGTTAATTAACTAGAATTTAAATAATAAAAAAAGATCCTCCCTCTCTCTCTCTCTCTCTCCCTCTGCCCCTCTCCCTCACTGGAGCACTCTCTCTCTCTCTCAAAAAAAAAGGAAAAGAAAGAAAGAGAAAGAAAGAAAGAAAGAAAGAAAGAAAGAAAGAAAGAAAGAAAGAAAGAAAAAGAGAGACAAGAAGCAACCAAAAGCTGTGGCACAGTGTCAGGAAAATGAATGTGAAAACATCATGTTTGAATACTTAAATACTTCACTGTGGCCTGTGACAATGAGATAAAGTGGCCTTGACTTGCCAGCTACAGCGTGGTACATGGTATGTCAGCCATATTTAAAGGGCCAGATAAAGGGGTGCCTGGGTGGCTCAGTCAGCTGAGCATCCAACTTCGGCTGAGGTCATGATCTTGCAGTTCCTGGGTTCGAGCCCTGTGCCCAGCTCTGTGCTGACAGCTCAGAGCCTGAAGCCTGCTTCAGATTCGGTGTCTCCCTCTCTCTCTACCCCTCCCCGACTTGTGCTCTGTCTCTGTCTCTCAAAAATAAATAAATGTTAACAATTTTTTAAATAAATAAATAAAGAGCCAGATATGGGGGCGCCTGGGTGGAGCAGTGTGTTAAGCATCTTGACTTCCAGCTCAGGTCATGATCTCATGGCTTGTGAGTTCCAGCCCCGTGTTGGGCTCTGTGCTGACAGGTCAGAGCCTGGGATTCTGTGTCTCCCTCTCTCTCTGCCCTTCCCCACTTGTGCTCTCTCTCTCTCTCAAAAATAAATAAACTTTACAATAAATAAAGGGCCAGATATGAAGGGCACATCTCTGCTCTTCTCCTGTCCTCTTTCTAAGGTCCTGAGGCTCGTCCAGAAATGCCTGTTGTGCATTGTGTTCTAGAACAATCTAATGCCATCCCCAGTCCCACGACTCAATCTCAACTCTCAGGACCTCTTAGGAAAAGCAGTGGCAAGAGCGGCAGCTCCATTCCTGCTTCCCAGGAGCATATGCACAACAGCTCCCTTCACACCTCTCCAGCGGAGAAAGTCAGGTAGCTCCTGGGTTTGTGGCACTGCGCTGCACCCACCAAGTGTTAGGTACAGAGAGGATATCGCCCTCCCACCCCCACCAGCCAGGATAACAGGAGGCTGCAGGAATCCTAAGTTTCAAAAAAACAATGTCTGAAGTCTTTACTCCAGATTAGAGGGTTTCCTCCAGAAGCAGCCTGCAGCCACGGGGAACGCGGAACCAAAGAGCTAGCAGAGCTTAGAACAGACTGTCGAGTCCGAAAAGTTAAGGAAGAGACTCCAAGAAGTTTTGAGAACCAAAGGAACCAGAAGCAGCAAAGAGCAACGACGTATGACATCCGAGGACCAAGGAATCAAAAGCTGGAGTTTGAAGTCCAAAGCAACCTAGGACAATTGCCTAGAGCAAGTATAATCGTCGGCAGCTGGCTTTTGTGGCCCAGTGCTGCCTGGGTGTGTGTGGGCAGGTGTTTTTAAAGACACACTTACATATTATAGAAGACACACAATTTCCTAAGGGGAGGAGAATGAGTTTTCTTTCCTTGGTAGCTGCCATTATGTCTCTCCTACCTCCCTCTGGCTCCCATTCTTCCATCAGCTGACTCAGACTTTGCTTCTGTTCCCCAGTGCAGGCTTTTCTCCCCAACCAACATGCAGACACTTTTGCCTACATTTACTCTCTATTTACTGACTGCCTACCGTTCCAGTTATCTGCTGCTGGGTAACAAAGCACTGCAGAACTCAGCAGTTTCAAACAACAACCATTTATTTGCTCATGATTCAGCGAATCAGCTGGGCAATTCTTCTGGACTGTTTGGCAGGTGGGGCTGTGGGAAATCTCTGCAGCCAGCTGGGCCCAGCTGGGACTGTAGGTCTGGCATGGCCTTCACTCACATGGCCAGTAGTTGGCAGACTGGTTAAGGTCTAGGAAACCCTGGCTGGGACAGCTCATCGTCTGTGCTTCATTGGGTCTGTCAGCCTCCAGGAGGCTAACCTGGGATTTTTCACATGGTGATGGAAGGATTTCCAGTCCCAGACAAGGGTAAGCCTCAGTGCTCTAGTACTTTTAAAGCTGTACTTGCATCATGTACGTCAATGTCCCTTTGGCCAAATCAAGTCATGTGGCCAAGCTCAGAGTCAGAGGAGGAGAGGTAGACTCTACCTTTTGATGAGAGGAACTACAAAGAATTTGCACCCACTTTCTGCAATTTACCACACCTACCATATACCAGGCACCGTTCTAGACTCTAAGGAGAACACCATGCAGAAAACAGACACAAGTCCCTGCCTTTTCTTTCCCAGCATGATTATAGCAATATACGGTAACTGTATAGACAGTCTATTATTAATAACATAGTAACTATAATTAGAGTAAATCTAGGGAAAGGTAATATAGTGGGCTTTCTGTTTACTCCATGTTGTAATGTTACCCTTTTCTGGATTTTTTTTCCTTCTAAATCTTTTCTTAAGCCACTTTATTTAGACATAATTCACATACCATATAATCCACCAATTTAAAGTGCACAATTCACTGCTTCTTAGTCTATCCACAGAGTTGTGCAGTCATCACCTAATCTAATTTTAGAACATTTGCTTCTCTAAACACTGCTGCAAATATTAGTGGTCCCCCCTCCCATCGCGCATTGCTACTTCTCCCCCACCCCCTACTCCCACCAACTCTTGACTGGAGATCAAGGAAGGAAGAGATCTGTCAAAAGTCACCAGAGAACAAAGGCAAACAGTGCTAGAATTAAAAACTAAGTGGAAGGATACACAAAGAGAAACTTCCTCTCAGATCTGCTCTTCCTGCCTCCCCTTATCGCCAGCAGTGAACTTGGCCAGTCCAGACTTGAAGAGGACCAGCAGGTTGTATTCATTCATCTTTCATCTATTTAGTGGGTGATCATTGGGCCAGGCCCTGGGAATATAGATGAAGGTATGGGCCGTGCTCTAAAGAAGCTCAGACAGAGACCAGAGGTTGGGGAATGGGGGTGCAACATAGTAAGAGTCATGAGGACAATGTAGCTTACAGATGTAGAGATGGCCACCATGTAGAGACAGTCTACCTCATGATGAAGCCAACATAGATGAGGAGGGGAGGAACACCTAGGCAGAGACAGGAGAAGGGCCACCTGCTAATGACATTGTTGGGGCTCCATACCCAAACAACCCACAAATGTGCCTCAGATTTCCTGGGCACTTGACACACAGTGTCCTTTCTCTCTCTCTCTCTCTTTGAAGTTGGGCACCTGTCACTTGCAATCAAAATCAAATGTGTTCAAACTAATACGTGGCTCAGCCCCCTCCTGCCTCCTTTGCCAAGTATCGTCAGAGAGTTTGAAAGTTTGGGGGATGTCTTCATCTCGCTGTTGTCTGCAGAGGCCAACTCGAATGGTACCTCCTCCCAAGGAACTTCCATGGACACCAACTGCTCATAAGCTCCCTGGGTTATTAGGGAACTTGAGGAGGTAACCGTGGAAGGGCAGGTGGGAAGTCAGATAGCAAAAAGCACAGAAGAGAGCATGAGCAGCAGAGTTAGGTGAGCCTGGACCACTTACTTTTCTGTACCCGTAAAGTGGAAATAATGTTATCTACCCCTCAGACTTGGGTGAGGATTACATGAAATGATGTAGGTAGCTGTGCTGATCACAGGGCTTAGAAAAATCATTTAGTGCCCAATTTAACTTCATCTCCCTCCCTTCTCCTTGATTTTGATTCTCAGGAGAGAGGACTCAGTTTGTGGGGACCTAGGTTAAGCTGTTTTATCCTGTTTGCTCATTTATATCATTTACTCAACATATGGCCACAAATGTGAACAAAACCTGGACCCTACCTTTGAGGAGCTCTGAATCATTAATTCCGAAGAAGTGTGCTGTAAGAACTGGAGTTAGGGAGAGAGGAAAGGAATGATCACTGACCTCAGGGCCAGGCGGAGAGCTTCAGGCCAGTCCCCGAGGCGTGTGACTGTGATGGAGAATCACCCAGTGATGATTGTTTCCTACTGGGTTGTGTTGAGAGCGCTGCTAAATGTAGCTCGAAATGCAATGTCTGTGACACCATTTGGCGTAATTGTGCAGTTTCTCTCCAGGAAGGCTGAGCTGCTCATGGGCAGAGGCAGGGAAGCTGATTGGCTAGGTGGGTGGGGTGGCCCACAAGGGGCTGAGGACCTAGGGGATGTTAGGGAGTCTACAGAGTGAGCGCTGGGAGCCCAACGGGGGATGCTGGGCTGTGGATAGAGATAAGAATGTCGTTCGCAATAGGACCCTTTCTCCAGAGGCTGTCACGAGGCATCACATGGAGGGCACCTGCTGTTCTGTGGAGGCAGTGGGTGACCAGGCATCCGCCTCTCTGTAATGGGCCAGGGACACAGTTACAGTTTTGGATGTTTATAAACAGGGCATCTTGATTGTGGAAAAGGCTTGAGACTGTTCTCTGCTGTGAAACAGATACCATCTAAGGCTGCTGCATAGACAGCCTTGAACTCGGGACAGCTGCAGAGAAAAATTGCTCTCTGGTTTCTTCCCACGAGCACCAGTCAGTGCCTCGGGTCCAAGCAGAGAGCTGTAAAGAGTTAGCAGGGCCCTTCAGACGGTCGCCAGCCAAGGAGACTGTAAGTTGACTTTCTGCAAAGGGTAGAGAGACTGGGTTTCTGCTTGAAAGGCATTTCTTCTGACTTTGATAACTATTTGGAGGTTAGGGAAGGGGGACCAACTGCCACACACCTAGGGCATAACGATGTCATCCAGACAGGAATGCATCGCTTCAGAAAGAGTTGAGATGAGAGCTTCCCACACCCTCACGAGGGCTATATGGGGACACATGGCCTGAGTCACTCGTGGCAACTCCCACTCACAAGCCAGACGGTCACACAGAGAGTGAAAAGCTCGCTGTGACTTCTGGACAGTCTGTGAGTGGAGTGAAGGAGCCATCTTTAGGAACTGGCAATAGGCAGAACTCTCCATTCTCCACTCTGGAGACACTTGAAAGGCTCCAGTTGCTTGAGGCATCATTTTCTTGGTCCCTTTGATTGCCTTTTGAGGGGTGTCATGGAGGAATCCAAGAAGCGTTTGGAGGTCGACTGAACTGGATTCAGACCTGGCCTCACACTGTCTAGCTGTGTCAGCCTGCCAGAGTTTCACAGGCTCTCTGAGCTTTGTTTTCCTCCACTAGAAAGTGAGGATAACAAAACCCTCTTGGGATTGTTAGGGTCACCGAGCATGGACCACAGTAGGCACGTGATAGGTGCTGATTCCCTCCCCTTCTTCTGGGCTTCCTGGGTGCCTACCCCTTTAAGGGAGAAAGAGCGGTACTTCCCAAACCCCAGGCACAGACAGAACAGTGTTAATCAACACAGTAAACAGAAGGAGGGGATTGATTTGTTCCCCTTCTCACACAAAGCTGAGCACACGACAGGTTATGGTTTTGAATATTAATGCGTTTGAAGTGAGAAGAAGCACTTATAACAGAAACTGTCTTGCTTGCAAAGATTTATTCCCCATGTAGTTTTCCATGGCTCATAAAAGGTGATGGATGAACGTAATTTTTAGTTTAATTTCTTGCCGTGCAGTTCAGTAATTTTTGAGATAAACTCAAATTACTAAGGTTCTGGAACTGTTCAAAGCAACGAGGAGCCATGCACATCTGGTTGTACATAGGACACGGCATGTTTAATTTTTCAAGCCAGCCAAGGAAGGGGTGATTAGAAATCCCAGCACATATGTAAACCGTGTTATCTTTAAAGTTCGCTCCTGCCATCTCCAAATGCAATCCAAACCTCCCTTTAAGAAAATTTCTGTTGGCTTCTTGGGGGAAGGAGGCAGGGACATGGATAGGTGGGAGGGACATACAGCTTTTTTTGTTTTGGATATTTTATAGCTGTTACCAAAATACATATTAGAATGTTTACAAAATGGAAAAGTAGTACTTAAGATTATGAAAAATATCTGTTTGGATTTTAAAATTGATTTGATTTTTTTTCCTATAGATTTTATTTTATTTATTTTATTTAAATTTTTTAATGTTTATTTATTTTTTAGAGAGAGAGACAGCGAGACAGAGTGTGAGCAGGGGAGAAGCAGAGAGAGAGAGAGAGGGAGATACAGAATCAGAAGCAGGCTCCAGGCTCCGAGCTGTCAGCACAGAGCCGGACACGGGGCTCGAACTCATGAACTGCAAGATCATGACCTGAACCAAAGTCAGACATTTAACCGACTGAGTCACCCAGGCGCCCCATATTTTATTTTATTTTTCAATGTTTATTTATTTATGAGAGAGAAAGAGAACACAAGCAGGGAGGGGCAGAGAGAGAGGGAGACGCAGAATCCAAAGCAGGCTCCAGGCTCGAGCTGTCAGCATGGAACCTGACGCAGGGCTCAAACTCATGAACTGCACGATCATGACCTGAGCCTCATGACCTGAGCCAAAGTAAGATGCTTAACCAACTAAGCCACCCAGGTGCCCCTTCCTATAGATTTTAAATGGTTATAAGGCAAGATAAGAATGGATCCTTTAAAAAAAAATTAGCCATATGTTGTATAGTAAGGGAAAATCTGAATTTCAGAGTTAATCTGAGCTAAGCATGCACAAGGACAAGTGACCATGACGTAAACTGACACCGGCAGTGACAACCTGATTGTTAGAGGCTGTAATGGGCCAAACGGCAAATCTTTATAGACTGGTTTACTCTGCAAGTAGTAAACAAATAAACAGATAAATAAACAATGAAATAAATGAGTGTGGCTAAGTAGTGACTGAAGGTAATTAACAGTGTGACAAAGGTTAATCAGTTTTTAGTAAGGATTTATGTTTACATTTCAAAAAAACAAGTCTTGCTCTATGTTGTAACTTGGATGTGTTCCTATTTATTAAGCAGTGTTAGGTTAAATAAAATATGCTACTACCATTCTAATGAAGGTCTTTTCATTCTTACAATCTTCCTGCAAACAAAGGGGGAAAAGAGAAATGTCGAAACAGACATGTGTTTTGCGCTCTATCGCTGACAATAGCCTAAAAAGAATTCTTCTATATCAGCAATTTAACAGGGGTGACACTGTCCACACCCAGAATTACACTCTCAGTCTGGACGGCCAGATATGTTTGCAGCGTGCCGGGCACAGCCAAAGTTTTGAAAATAGTGGGCAAAAAAAACCTCTCAGTCCTGGGATGATTCTGGTTCTACGGCTGGAACAGTCTTCAGAGGTCAGAAAATTATGCCTGCATTACCAGAAGGTAATGATTTAATAAAAACTGTTATGACAGTTTAAATATCTGTGAATCCCCAGTACCGTCATCATTGGGCATGTTGGATGCTCTGTAAAACTTCTACTGATAGGAAAAAACAACAGCCTATAAACTTGCCAAAGGGGTGGCGTAAACAAGAGGATAAGGCACAAAATAAAATAAAATGAGCTATAGCCTTACCAATCTCCATTTACTTATCTGTCACTTGCAATACCACTGGTTTCGGAAAAGAATTCAAAGTGGCTTTTAACGAAAGGTTCAAAAGTAGTATCACCCAGAAATAGAATAACAAAGCCGTAGCACGTAGGAAAAGATGTTTGGTCCTTCGTGGCTACTTTAACCGCTCGGATTTGCCCTCACGCTGAGCAGCAGAGTCACCTAAAACCAGGTCTTCCACACCTTCAGTCTTTGCCGGGAAGGCCCTGCACCTGAACGATTGTCCGGGCTCCAATGCTATTCACGCTTAGGCCCTTGTGTTCGGCCTCACTCCTTTGGTTTGACCTTCAGTGCCTCTCTCCGATTATCCCTCTGGTTTATTATGCAGGAGGAAATTGATCCAAGATCAAGGAGAGGGATTTAATACAAATTGCTACTGACATGGTATACCAATTTAAGCATTTATTGACTCTAACAAACTATGTTCAGCCATGCTAGCACACACTCATTTACATCTCTTGTCTGCAGGCTTGGGAAGCCCCGGTTCACTCAAAAGTCAGTGGTAACCACCACTGGCGTTAGCTTTCGAAGGAGCTCTTTCCTCAGCAATGACCAGTTTTCACCCATCTTTGGATATCACCACTTTGGGTCTCTCGGGGGTGTGCCGGTCTGCCTCTGTCCTCAGAGAACAAATTTAGGCTCCCGGTAGGCTCTAGACTAGTGGCTTGTAAATTGTTTTCACCCAGGGGCACATGGGTGGCTCAGTCAGCTGAGCGTCTGACTCTTGGTTTCGGCTCAAGTCATGATCTCACGGTCTTGTGAGTTCGAGCCCTACATCAGACTCTGTGCTGACGGCATGGAGCCTGCTTGGGATTGTCTCTCTCCCTCTCTCTGCCCCTCCCCTGCTCATGCTCTCTCTCTCAACAATAAATGAATAAACTTTTTAAAAAATTTTTTGACCCAGAACCCATGGTAAGAAATACATTCTTGGTCACAACCTGGGACACGCACACACATACACACATACATACACACACACAGACTGCAACCAAAGTTTTATTTAAAAATAAACAAAAACAAAACCTAAACTTTACTACACAAGCTGCATGCTGATTTTTCTATTCCATATGTTCTTTTTAAAAAATTTGGGTCAGGAGGCTCTAAATCAATTTCACAATCCCCTAAAAGCATGTGACTTGCAGTTTCAAAAACTCTCATCTTGTGTAGTAGACAGTTCTGGGCTTATCTGCTGGGAACCAGGACCTTATCAACATTGTTTTCTACATTCAGACTGTCCAACTACAGCTGAACGATTCTCAGGATATCGCTGGATTTTACTAGTTATCTGACCACTGGGTTAAGGGCCATCCTCAGTAAAGTCGGTATGCATGCACATGGACACACACACACCTCCCTCTATTCTGTTGTTCCCATAGAATTTCTGATGGATCTCTTCTAGTTATGGAATATGCCAAGTTGTCGTGGCCACAGTCAATAACAACCTTCACTGCATTCACCACCCTGAGTTGTCTAGCCCTCCAGATTTTCCAGCACAACCCCATGCCTGATGCTTCTCTGCCCCACAAGCTAGCCCCTGAGGGCAGACAGGGCGTCAAACCATTGAGGTAAAGGATGGTCTTTCAACCCCTTGAAAGTAAAGATAAGAAAAGAGCAAGGACAAGCGTTTTGTAGGGATGTTGACATGATTCTCATTAACTAATAAAAGGAAATGTATTTCAGCCAGTGACACAAATTTTTTCCTAGAAGTAAACACAGAGGAATTTATTGTGGGATATTCTTATAGCTTCAGTAAACTTAAGATGCATAAAAGCTGCTGGAGTCTTTATATATAAAGAATTCTACAGTATATGTCTTGGGTTTTGTCATTATTTATGCAGTTAATGTTTCTAGGTTTATTTTAAAAGTGTTCTTCTAGAATTATTCCTAGATTTCCCCAAAGAGCATTTATTTAACCAACTGGCAGAACTGGGTTCAGATAGCCCTGAAGCAACCTTGAAAGGAATTCAACACTTGCTACTTAGGTTGCCTGACTACACACCCCCTCTTTAACCCCCTGAGCTACAATCTGATTACTTTTTACCCCCTTGAGACCAGACTTCAGTATTTCTCAGCTGAACCTTTTCTCTAGGTATCAGACAGGATAGGTTAAGTTATGCTGTGGTAACAAACAACCCTAAAACCTTAGTAGCATAAAGTAACTGGGTTTATATCTCACCTATGCCACATGTGTCCATCCCACATTGGTCCGCCATATGTCCTCACTCAGGGACTCTGGTTTATAGAGTCTCCGTATCTAGAATGGTACCAGTCACTGTGATAGGGAAAAAGAGGCATAGGATATTGAGCATCGCCCCTCGATGTCTTCTATCTCACAGTGTCATATGTCACTTCGGCTCTCATTTTACTCACTAAAACAAGTCACATAGTAATGCCTAACATCAAAAGAATGGAAGGAGTATCATATTACCTTGTTCCAAGGAAAGATACATATGACGTTTTGTGAACAGCCTTTCTCCTCATCAATAAAAAGGATGCTTTTCCTCTCTCAGCAGCATTTAACTCTGTTGACCATCTACCTTCCTTGAAATTCTCTTCTTCTTTGGCCCTGCTCACTTCTTCTCTGACTCCTCCTATTACTCTTCTTTAACTTTTTTTAAAGTTGATTTATTTTGGAGACAGAGAGACAGTGGGGGAGGGGCAGAGAGAGATGGGGAGAGAGGATGTGAAGCAGGCTCTGTGCTGACAGCAGATCGCCCAATGTGCAGGGCTTGAACTCACGGACCACAAGATCACGACCTGAGACCAATTCAGAACCAACTGAGCCACCCACATGCCCACCTATTACGCTTCTTTTCTCCCTCAAAATGCATGCATCCCCATCTTCTGAGCTAAGATTTCATCCAGAATGGACCAAGATGGGGCCTAGAGGAAGCCAAATTCAAACTTTTATCTTTAGCCCTACAAAGAATGATCATCTTGGAAAACTAGGGCAAAAGTAAATATGCATGAATTTACAAAAACACATTTATCTCCAAGTTCTTTCTTTTTAAATAGACAATACAACCAACTGTCTAGAAATCCCACTTTGGAAAATCTACCTAACAGAAATAAAAGCTCCAATACATAAGGATATATCTAACAAAATATTTATTGCATCATTGTTTAGAGAAGTAAAAATCTGGGAAGAACATAAATGCCCAGGAATAAGGGATGTGCTCGATTCAGCTGTAATATATTCATATCATAAATTATTATGCAACTCTTTAAAAGATTGAAATAAATCTGTCTCTACTTGCCCATGGTGTACTGTTAAGTACAAAAAGTGATTTGCAGAGTTACATTTATAGTACAATTCCATTTCTATGAAAACAAACACCAACACCAACCATAAAGGTCCTAAATACGTGTTTCTGTTTGAGCATAAAGGAAACTGTAAAAAACATACAACAGCTTATTAATGTTGATCGTCTCAGGAGGATTGGAACGGAGAGCAGTGGGAAGAGATTTTTAACCTTCTAAAAACATATCTCAGGAGGGTCTCATAGATGATGAACATTGATACTGTGATTTTTTATTTAATGTATGAAAAGGTAAATATAAAAACAAAAACGGAGAAGACTTTCAATTAAGCAAAATAGTAACAAAAATAAATTCTGTAATTTCAACACCTTCACCCTGCCACATGGCCCTCCCCTGTCCAGATTTATTTCATCGCTGCAATCCCAATCTACTTATCAGCTTTTTACTTAACTCCACACCTTAAATGCTTTTTCTCATCACACCTCAGTCTTTACAAAGATCATTTCCTTTACCTTCACCACCTTCCAAAGGGCCAATAAACTGTAACTTATCAAACTACTATTTCAAAGCAGATAGCGTGATACCATCACAATACTAGGTCTGTCATCCTAGTTTATGCTTTTAAACACTATTTTTCCTTGAGGTCCCTTTTATGTAATGAATTTTTGATGTACAAGCAATATTAGCTTTTCTTTATTCTAGAATGATTTAGAAGGCAAACACTCTGTTTTTACATTGCTCATCATGAACTTCAGACCTTCTATAAATATTCCGTGTACCGTCACCATCAATTTAATTCTATCTATTCCAGCATAACTTTAGACTTTCGTTTATGGCAGATAAGGAATTAGATTCTTTTTGGATTTTCTTACTTCTTTCATGCCTCCTCATTGACCATTAGCATAATCTGAGAGCTAATATACCTCCTTCTGTGTCTTCTATACCCTGCGTTCATCCAAGCAAATTAAAATAATTATCTTCACTCCATCTCCCTCTTCCTATTGGTAAAAAGAGGAAAAAATATATATGTTTATGTTTCCTTGTTGGCACGTAAGAAATTTCTTCTGGTGTTATGTCGATTAAGTAGGTATTATAATAGTCATTCCCTGTGATGAGATGAAGGTAGGAATCAGGTGGATGGGACATAAAATTGGGAGGGACACAGATATTTCACAATATCTAGCTACCATCTCTCAGTTATGCGTTTATCTTGTCAAGATGCACTACCTATAGAAAAAATTCCAATGGGCCCCAATTAGGATAATTTCTTACTCCTCTAGTACAACTTACACTTGTGTCCAAAGACAATGAATCCTAGTTTCAGAATTTTTAAAGAAAAAGAGAGTGATACCAGATGGCTGTGTCCATACAACTTATTATTTTTTCATGGAAGATATTCTAAGACCTGAAAATTTTTAGGAACTATAGAACTCAAATAGCTATTCTGTTGAAATAACTGGAGGGCCTTATCTAGAGTAATGAGTGTCAGGAAGAGAAATTTTGGCTATAGAAATAACATAAATAATGAGTGGTGAAACCAATTATTGCATCTAAACTATAACTATTATCTCAACCACCTATTTGAAGGTAAGTAAAAACGGTCATAAGTGGAAAAGGGTGGTTCCTAAGAGAACCAAGAGTAAATAATAGAAGAGTGGAAGGGTGTGACTGAACACTATCTGTGTTTATTTCTTGTTTATATAGACTCCATCAGGCGACAGTGGAGCAGGTAGGAAGCATTCTTGATATTTCTTTGTTCTCTTTGTTTTCAGCTACTATGTATTTTTGGATTGTATCTACCTTGTGTTTCACCATTATAATCTTGTATAGTACCCACTGTACTTTTTTTTTTACAGTTTTCTATGATTCTTATCATTGTAGAACAGAATTTTAAGCTGTTCTGTTTGTATTCATAACTGCCAATTCCTTGAGATTGACTTGTGGATTGTGTTTTGTTTTAATTTCCATGCAGGTCATGGAATACAAAGAGAAGCAGAAAAATGGTCTCAGAAAAGAAAATCATTTCTGTCATCACTGAAGGATTCACAATCTAGAAAAAGAGACAGGCATATAAGCAAATAATTGTAGCAATATAAAAAGCAGCACTGGAAAAGGGTGTGTCAAATTACGTGGGAACAAAAAAGAGGGAGCAACTCGAAAGATGACATTTGATCTTAGCAGAAGATGGCCTTATCCCCATAAGTACATGGATGGGAAGCATTCCAAGCAGAGAGAACATATCTGCAAAGATATAGGGGCTCCACTAGTGAGGGCCTGATAGGAATTTGGCAAGAATAATATGTGTAAGGAACAAGACTGGGTTTTCTTGCAACTCAACTTGAAATGATCTCTAGTTGACTGTGCAGTCCTTCCAGAAATGTCACTTTGTAAGTAAATCAATTAAAATAAGTATGTTTTATATTCCAACTAGACTCTGAAAATCCTCAGTTCTCTGAGGGTAGCTTCAGGATGTTGTCAGGACACCCCAACGTAACATCAACATCCAGTGTGATGAGAGGCAGAAGATGGGTTTTTCACTGTCAGAACTGTGGTGCACCTGTCAAAGCACATGAAATCAGCTATGTAAATATCACAGGCCTACCTGCTCTGTGACAGCATAAACCTCAAACTTTTTACCGAGTTAACTAAAAATAAAGGAGGACTCTGTATGTGTCTTCTCATGGAAAATCCAGCTACATCCACATCCAGATTTTCTATACTTCCTTTCCACAGACATTTTTAAAGCCAAATGCATGTCTTCTTTTACTAAACAATTTCACTCCTCTGGGTCTGCACTTAGTGCTAGAGTTCTGCTTTTCAGAAATACGAAGGATGTGAGAGAGCAAATGATATATTTTGAGCTGGAGTTGCACTGAAAGGCCGATATTCTTGCCAGAGCTTCTGTGGTTGGGTGACTGGCAATGCTGAGCTAAGCTCGCTGGGGCTGGAACACGCTGATGGGGAGAGAGATCACATCTTCTGAAATGCAAATGTGTCCAGCCTCCTCCTCTGATGCAGGACCAAGAAACCAGAGCACTGAAGGCGACTTTCGCATGAATAATGCATGATAGCCTGGGATGGTTGTGGCTCCTAAGACTGATGTTTGCCAGAATAACAATGGGATCAGGTTGTTTCGGACATTTCAATTAAGTGCAACAAATGTTTATTAAATACTTCGAGCATGGCTGCCAGTCACTGCACTGGTTTTGTAATACCTTCTGTAGAGGCTGCTAAGAAAAAGATATTTAGGCTTTGTCCTCAAGAGTATAAATCTAAAGAGGGAGATGGAACAATCTTTTTTTTTTTGTCTTCATTTTTTAATTTTATTTTGAGAGGGAAAGAGTGCGCAGGAGGGGCAGAGAGAAAGGGAGAAAGAGAATCCCAAGCAGACTCCACACTGTCAGTGCAGAGCCCGATGCAGGGTTCGAACCCAAGCACAGTGAGATCATGACCCAAGCGAAAACCAAGAGTCAGACACACGACTGACTGAGCCACCCAGGCGCCACCAGACAATCTTAATAAAATACAGGAAACGCAAATGCCATAGAGAGTTAACAATCGTGTCTGTGAGGGTCGAGGGGAAACAAGGTCATGTGTGGTTGAGGGGCGCCTGAAGGAGATGTCAGCTGAAATGGTTTTGAGAAATGGGACAGCAACAGTTTTGAGCACCAGCTATGTGCCAGCAACTAGCATGAGATATCACACTTAATCCTCCCAGCAGCCCTACCAAACAGGTACCGCCATCCCCATTAAACTGATAAGTAAAGTGGGGATTTGGACAGCATACACCAAAACAGCAACTATTAGAGGAGAGAACCAAAGTCGAAGCCCAGATGTGTCTTTTCCTGTAGCACCGAGCTGACTTGCCCAGGAGTAAAAATGGGGAAGGTCTTCAAGAATAAGGAAACCACCAAATCGAAAGCAGGAAGGCAGTAAAGGACAACATACATTATGGAAACAGAATGATCTGCTTAAACTGGGGAGAAAAAGTACAGATTGATTGGGCTTTGAATGCCAAGGCGAGTTTCTACTTTTGCTGTCAATAGGGAGCTATGGAAAGTCTAGCAAAAATGCCATGATTCCATCAGAGCTTTAGCAAGTGGATCAAGATGAATTGTGCATGTGGGATGAGATGGGGAGAAATTAAAATTGTTTTACTAGTCTGCAGTTGAGGGGGTATGAAACTTTGATGTAGGATGAATCTACCTGGCTGTCTCCTTCACACCACACGTCCCGATTTCATAGCTGGAAACGCTTGGTGACTTCTCTGCAAGCTCAGAGACCCATCTTGTTCTTACAAGAGTCAATGACCCAGGGGACCACTTCTTGTGACAAGGCTGCTATTCTATCTGTGTGGCCACCACCCTCTCTCTGTCTCTCTCTCTCTCTGATTCTATTCTTTTTCCCTGTATAGGTGAGTGTGAGTGCACGCACGCGCACACACACACACACACACACACTTCATCCCCAAGCCTCAAGTCCTCCAGACACGTGCCTCCTCTTCAATATCTCATAGGTCCCAACACCTGCCCACACACCTGGCTGTTCCCTTGGTACAGCTGTACCTCTGTACAGCTGTACCCACTCCCTGCTTGGACCAGGAGCTCCAGGCACTGGACTCCATCTTCCCACTTGGTGCCTCATGGGTCGTTTTTGCTTGAAGTGGGGTTTATCGCCAGGAGCTGCTCCATTCTGGTGGGCAGGTCCACTCGCCATGGTCTGGCCTATTTCATCATCCTCTGCACCCCTTTACACAGAAGCAGCGGGTATGGACAAGAGGAGGTGAATGTCAGAGAGGAACAAAGGAAAAACTGACTGGAACTTAGAGACAGGCTGAACAATGAAATAACGGATAATAGGCCACAGTTTGCTCATTCATTCATTTGACAAACACGATGTACTTCTCTGTACACCAGGTTCAAGGTTAGGTCCTGGCTATGTAGTGATTTAAAACAAAGAAAAAAAGCATACATGCTTTTGTTGACTTAACAGTCTGGTTGAAGAGATGGGTGTAAAAGTAAATAAGCAAATAAAAATTGGATCTATCTTGGAGCTTCAAGGAATTTAGAGAAGATGGTGTCTGGATTTCAAAGGGAGGAGAGAGTACTCAAAGGGTTGGAGAGGTGGTGCCATGTATATATAGAATATATATAGTATATATATGTATATATATGTATATGGTATATAGTATATATACATAGCATATTACATATATAATATATATTTTATATATATAATAATGCAAGCTCTTGCACAGCAATCCAAATTTATTGAACTACTGATACTAAGTCATACAAAATTGCATCACTTTAATTAAGGCTTTTAGTTTACATTTGGCCACTTCAAAGTAGTTGAAACATTAGGCTGGTCGATTTAAATACTGTGGCTCCCTGTTGGATAGACGCCCAGTCTTTACCCCCAAACGGTAATGCATACAAAGCAACAAAGCATTGTTAAATAAAACAGCCATAGTTACTGCAACTTAGGCCTTGTGACCAATTGCACATAATTAAAATTACTTCCCACCTCCACGTCCACAGTACTCGTTCACCATTGAGCATCCCAACCAAAACATGACACATGCGAAACAATCACTAACAGGCAAAAATTCTAAACCTGTACATTTGCTATCGCAAATACACTTCTGTATGAACAAGCAAGGGATTCGGGGTGAGACTCTACAGCTGCAGAAGCCTGAACGTGATACACGAAAATTGTTAAATTGTTAAAAATATTGTTTGAGGGGCGCCTGGGTGGCGCAGTCGGTTAAGCGTCCGACTTCAGCCAGGTCACGATCTCGCGGTCCGGGAGTTCGAGCCCCGCGTCAGGCTCTGGGCTGATGGCTCAGAGCCTGGAGCCTGTTTCCGATTCTGTGTCTCCCTCTCTCTCTGCCCCTCCCCCGTTCATGCTCTGTCTCTCTCTGTCCCCAAAATAAATAAACGTTGAAAAAAAAAATTAAAAAAAAAATATTGTTTGAAAATATACACTACTTGTTGTAGACCCTCACTGTACACACAACTATAAACATTGTTTCCTACAGAAACAAAAGAGGAAACAGTCTGGACACTTCCTTCCCAACAGATATTAAAGGCCATGTCTTTATTAATC
Organism: Lynx rufus; assembly: GCF_022079265.1. Lineage (NCBI taxonomy): Eukaryota > Metazoa > Chordata > Mammalia > Carnivora > Felidae > Lynx > Lynx rufus. Next base: position 70,250,553 of record NW_025814897.1, on the reverse strand, counting down.
TAAGACATTATACTGAAAGGACTATCATGTTTTAAAGACAAGATCACTGTCTCCACAGTTTTTTTTTTTAATTAAAACAATAATATGTTAGTCTAAGCAATTATTTGTACAACAAAATGATAATGACCTTGAATTTCTTAAAACTTGGAGTCTGGACAGGGGGGTTGGTACAAAATATAATGGGAGGCAGTACAGTTAACTTCTATGTCACTTGCAACCAAATGTAGCTGTCCTCTTGTCCCTGATCCATCAGACTCCTTGGTTCTCTTGTCCTGAAACCCTATTTCTATCAGGAATCACCTCTGGTGTAGAACTCAGCATGTTTTCTCATCTCCTCCCCACTCCTGCTCCCCCATGGCATGAGTAAGCAATGTGGACTTGAATGGAGATCCTAAAAAGAAGGAGGTGGCTCTCATATCCTGCAGGCCCATTGCCCATTCTGGCCAGCAGTTTTGTCTTTTGTTTCTTTTATTTAGTTTATTTGGTTATTTTCTTTCCCTCTCTCTTCCTTTCCCACCAGTACTCAATTCCTGGATCCTTTCATCTTCGATTTACCTTGGAGGATCTCAATTTCCTACCTCTTCTACTAAGTAGCTCTGCTTTATTCCTACTCTCCAGTTTACATGCCGACTTCACTACCCAGTCCTGGAAGCAAAGGGTCCACAGGTTAACAGGCTCCACCTACCTCCTTAGAACACACTATAGTGACCCGCTCTTCTTTTTTTTTTTTTAATTTTTAACGTTTATTTATTTTTGAGACAGAGAGAGACAGAGCATGAACGGGGGAGGGGCAGAGAGAAGGAGACACAGAATCGGAAGCAGGCTCCAGGCTCTGAGCCATCAGCCCAGAGCCCGACGCGGGGCTCAAACTCATGGACCGAGAGATCGTGACCTGAGCTGAAGTCGGACGCTTAACCGACTGAGCCACCCAGGCGCCCCATCTTGTTACTTTAAGTGTCTTACCAGTCTTGCTTCTCTACCCAGCCCCCACCTGCCTTCTGTGCCCCCCCACGCTCCACACTCCTCATTGCCTTATTTCTTCCCAACAAATATAACTCTCTTCCCATGAAGAATTCCAGCAACAAAAAATGTCTCCATTTTATTGCAAGTTATTCATGCACGTACTTAAAACAAACCACTGTTTTAAAGTTACCAAAAGGGGTGGCCGGGTGGCTCAGTCGGTTAAGCATCCAACTTTTCACAGTTTGTGAGTTCAGGCCCCTCTGAACTCTGAACTGTCAGCACAGAGCCTGGAGCCTTCTTCAGATTCCATGTCTCTCTCTCTCTCTCTCTCTCTCTGCCCCTCCCCCCTTTCTTTCTCTCTCTCTCTCAAAAATAAACATTAAAAAAAAAAAATTAAAGTTACCAAAAGGTATTACCTGTTTCTCAAGTAGTGAAGGGGAACCATCTGCACCAGGCAAACTAATGTTCCACCACCCTCTAGCCCCAACAAAGATGTCCCCGTGCTTGTCCCAGAACCTGTGAATACGTTACCTTACATGGCCACAGCAACTCTGAAGATGTGCTCAGAAATCGTCAGATGGGATATCTTTCTGGATAATCTGGGTGGGCCCACGTAATCACAAGAGACCTTGTAAGGAAAAGAGAGAGGTGTCAGAAAAGGAAGTTGGTGTTAAGAGATGGGGATGATTCAATTGGCCATTGCTGGCTCTGAGGACGAAAGGAGACACAGGCCAAGGAGTGAATGCTGGAGGCCTCTAGAAGCTGGAAAAGGCAAGAAAATGGGTTGGGACCTAAAGCCTCCATAAACAGTGCAGCCCTGCCTATACCTCAATTTTAGCCCAGTGAGACGCTTTTCAGACTTCAGACCTCTAGAACTTTAAGGCAATCAATGTATGTTGTTTAGTAATAGTTAGTCAGCTGCCTCTGTATGGAGGGAGGGCTCATATAAGGACAGGGAAGATAGTGGAGGCGAGGCAGGTACAGGCTTCCCCACTCACCTTCCTGGTGGGCCTCAAAGATGTTAGAGGCCTCAATCTGGACAGAAGGGATGACCATAGGCATTTCTGTTTACATGGGATGATACCAGTGAGACCTGTCACAGGTGACAGCAAGAAGCCAAGCGGAGCACTGGCCTCTGTTCGGGAGCCATGTCTCTTGGTGGCTTAGGGACTGAGATGCCCTGGACCCCCATGTGAGTTTTTTTTTCCCTCTATATGTTGAAGTTGTTTCCACGAAACCTTTAAGTTTTGTTGAAATGTAGAACTTGAGCTTAGCCATGTCCTAGAGAAAGAGGAGGGAGAATCTGGAAAAAAGTTATAAGGTGGCAAAGGGTGGCCCGAGGTGACAAGCAATGGTCAGGACCCAGTCCTGACTCACGCAAATATTTGTGGAGAAAACTCAAAAATACTTCTGCGGGATGGGTGAGATCTTCTTGAGAAAACCCTACGGAAGACCAGAATTCCTGGAATCACCAAGGAGGGAATCTTGACCAATTGTGGCGTGATATTTAAAGGGTGATTCCATAGGGCAGAGAGTTGGGGGGAACCTGGGAGATATATGTCTACATAGTCTTGTACGACTTTTAAAACAAGCATGAGTGCAGCACCTGGCTGGCTCAGTCGGTTGAACGTCCAGCTCTCCACATCAGCTCAGGTCATGATCTCACACTCATGGGTTTGAGCCCCGTGTCAGGCTCTGCGCTGAGTGTGGAGCCTGCTTGGGATTCTCTCTCTCCCCCCAGACCCCCTCTCAAAACAAATAAGCATTAAAAAAAAAAAAAAAAACCTTAAAACAAGCACGGGTGAGAGGGATTTTCATTTGGATAACTCCGTATCTCAGTTAAAGGCACTGAAGTAATCCTAGGCCAGACCATGTCTAGTCCTTCATTCCTTCAGCACATTTACTTAATATTATAAGAGAATTAAAACAGACACGCCAGGGCCCCCAGGTCTCCTTGCTTTGGCCCTTGCCCCTTTCCTCTTTCCTCTTTTCTTCCTGCTCTCTCCTCCCCACCTGGACCATGGCTAGCAGACAGGCTGCAAAGTTTATTTATATTTGTTTATTTGTTTGTTTATTATTAATATGAAATTTGTCAAATTGGTTTCCATACAACACCCAGTGCTCATCCCAACAGGTGACCTCCTCAGTGCCCATCACCCACCCTCCCCTCCCTCCCACCCTCCATCAACCCACATTATTCTCAGTTTTTAAGAGTTTCTTATGGTTTGGCTCCCTCCCTCTCTAACCTTTTTTTTTTTTTCCTTCCCCTCCCCCATGGGTTTCTGTTAAGTTTCTCAGGATGCACATAAGAGTGAAAACATATGGTATCTGTCTTTCTCTGTCTGACTTATTTCACTTAGCATAACACTCTCCAGCTCCATCCACGTTGCTACAAAAGGCCATATTTCATTCTTTCTCATTGTCAAGTAGTATTCCATTGTATATATAAACCACAATTTCTTTATCCATTCATCAGTTCATGGACATTTAGGCTCTTTCCACAATTTGGCTATTGTTGAAAGTGCTGCTATAAACATTGGGGTACAAGTGCCCCTACGCATCAGCACTCCTGTATCCCTTGGGTAAATTCCTAGCAGTGCTATTGCTGGGTCATAGGGTGGATCTATTTTTAATTTTTTTGAGGAACCTCCACACTGTTTTCCAGAGTGGCTGCACGAGTTTGCATTCCCACCAACAGTGCAAGAGGGTTCCCGTTTCTCCACATCCTCTCCAACATCTATAGTCTCTTGATTTGTTCATTTTAGCCACTCTGGCATGAAGAGATATCTCAGTGTGGTTTTGATTTGTATTTCCCTGATGAGGAGCAACGATGAGCATCTTTTCATGTGCTTTTTGGCCATCTGGATGTCTTCTTCAGGGAAGTGTTTATTCATGTCTTCTGCCCATTTCTTCACTGGATTATTTGTTTTTTGGGTGTGGAGTTTGGTGAGTTCTTTACAGATTTTGGATACTAGCCCTTTGTCCAATGTGTCATTTGCAAATATCCTTTCCCATTCCATCGGTTGCCTTTTAGTTTTGTTGATTGTTTCCTTGGCAGTGCAGAAGCTTTTTATCTTGAGGAGGTCCCAATAGTTCATTTTTGCTTTTAATTCCCTTGCCTTTGGAGATGTGTCAAGTAAGAAATTGCTGCGGCTGAGGTCAGAAAGATTTTTTCCTGCTTTCTCCTCTAGGGTTTTGATCGTTTCCTGTCTCACATTCAGGTCCTTCATCCATTTTGAGTTTATTTTTGTGAATGGTGTAAGAAAGTGGTCTAGTTTCATTCGTCTGCATGTTGCTGTCCAGTTCTCCCAGACCATTTGTTAAAGAGACTGTCTTTTTTCCATTGGATACTCTTTCGTGCTTTGTCAAAGATTAGCTAGCCATACTTTTGTGGGTCCAATTCTGGAGTCTCTATTCTATTCCATTGGTCTATGCATCTGTTTTTGTTCCAATACCATGCTGTCTTGCTGACTACAGCTTTGTAGTAGAGGCTAAAGTCTGGGATTGGGATGCCTCCTGCTTTAGTCTTATTCTTCAAAATTACTTTGGCTATTCGGGGTCTTTTGTGGTTCCATACAAATTTTAGGATTGCTTGTTCTAGCTTCGAGAAGAATGCTGGTGCAATTTTGATTGGGATTGCATTGAATGTGTAGATAGCTTTGGGTAATATTGATATTTTAACAATATTTATTCTTCCAATCCATGAGCATGGAATGTTTTTCCATTTCTTTGTATCTTCTTCAATTTCCTTCATAAGCTTTCTATAGTTTTCAGCATACAGACCTTTTACATCTTTGGTTAGGTTTATTCCTAGGTATTTTATGATTCTTGGTGCAATTGTGAATGGGATCAGTTTCTTTATTTGTCTTTCTCTTGCTTCATTATTAGTGTTTAAGAATGCAACTGATTTCTGTACATTAATTTTGTATCCTGCAACTTTGCTGAATTCATGTATCAGTTCTAGTAGAATTTTGGTGGAGCCTATCAGGTTTTCCATGTATAATATCATGTCATTTGCAAAAGTGAAAGCTTGACTTCATCTTTGCCGATTTTGATGTCTTTGATTTCCCTTTGTTGTCTGATTGCTGATGCTAGAACTTCCAACACTATGTTAAACAACAGCAGTGAGACTGGACATCCCTGTTGTGCTCCTGATCTTAGGGGAAAAGCTCTAAGTTTTTCCCCATTGAGGATGATGTTAGCTGTGGGCTTTTCATAACTGGCTTTTATGATGTTTAAGTATGTTCCTTCTCTCCTGACTTTCTCGAGGGTTTTTATTAAAAAAGGCTGCTGAATTTTGTCAAATGCTTTTTCTGCATCGATTGACAGGATCATATGGTTCTTATCTTTTCTTTTATTAATGTGATGTATCACGTTGATTGATTTGTGAATGTTGAACCAGCCCTGCAGACCAGGAATGAATCCCACTTGATTATGGTGTATAATTCTTTTTATATGCTGTTGAACTCGATTTGCTAGTATCTTGTTGAGAATTTTTGCATCCATATTCATCAGGGATATTGGCCTGTAGTTCTCTTTTTTTGCTGGGTCTCTGTCTGGTTCAGGAATCAAAGTAACGCTGGCTTCATAGAATGAGTCTGGAAGTTTTCCTTCCCTTTCTATTATTTGGAACAGCTTGAGAAGGATAGGTATTATCTCTGCTTTAAATGTCTGGTAGAATTCCCCAGGGAAGCCATCTGGTCCTGGACTCTTATTTGTTGGGAGATTTTTCATAACTGATTCAATTTCTTCACTGGTTATGGGTCTGTTCAAGTTTTCTATTTCTTCCTGTTTGAGTTTTGGAAGTGTGTGGGTGCTTAGGAATTTGTCCATTTCTTCCAGGTTGTCCAGTTTGTTGGCATATAATTTTTCATAGTATTCCCTGATAATTGCTTATATTTCTGAGGTATTGGTTGTAATAATTCCATTTTCATTCATGATTTTATCTATTTGGGTCATCTCCCTTTTCTTTTTGAGAAGCCTGGCTAGAGGTTTATCAATTTTGTTTATTTTTTCAAAAAACCAACTCTTGGTTTCATTGATCTGCTCTATAGTTTTTTTAGATTCTATATTGTTTATTTCTGCTCTGCTCTTTATTATTTCTCTTCTTCTGCTTCTAGTTCCTTTACGTGTGCTGTTAGATTTTGTATTTGGGATTTTTCTTGTTTCTTGAGATAGGCCTGGATTGCAATGTATTTTCCTCTCAGGACTGCCTTCGCTGCATCCCAGAGTGTTTGGATTGTTGTATTTTCATTTTCATTTGTTTCCATGTATTTTTTAATTTCTTCTCTAATTGCCTGGTTGACCCATTAATTCTTTAGTAGGGTGTTCTTTAACCTCCATGCTTTTGGAGGTTTTTCCAGACTTTTTCCTCTGGTTGATTTCAAGTTTCATAGCATTGTGGTATGAAAGTGTGCATGGTATGATCTCAATTCTTTTATACTTATGAAGGGCTGTTTTGTGACCCGGTATGTGATCTATCTTGGAGAATGTTCCATGTGCACTCAAGAAGAAAGTATATTCTGGTGCTTTAGGATGCAGAGTTCTAAATGTTTCTGTCAAGTCCATCTGATTCAATGATAATTCAGGGCCCTTGTTTTTTTATTGATTCTGTGTCTAGATAATCTATGCATTGTTGTAAGTGGGATATTAAAGTCCCCTGCAATTACCACATTCTTATTAATAAGGTTGCTTATGTTTGTGAGTAATTGTTTTATATATTTGGGGGCTTCCGTATTTGGTGCATAGACATTTATAATTGTTAGTTCTTCTTGATGGATAGACCCTGTAATTATTATATAATGCCCTTCTTCATCTCTTGTTATAGCCTTTAATTTAAAATCTAGTTTGTTTGATATAAGTATGGCTACTCCAGCTTTCTTTTGACTTCCAGTAGCATGGTAGATAGTTCTCCATCCCCTCACTTTCAATCTGAAGGTGTCCTCAGGTCTAAAATGAGTCTCTTGTAGACAGCAAATAGATGGGTCTTGTTTTTTTTTATCCATTCTGATACCCTATGTCTTTTGGTTGGAGCATTTAGTCCATTTATGTTCAGTGTTATTATAGAAAGATATGGGTTTAGACTCATTGTGATGTCTGTAGGTTTCATGCTTGTAGTGATGTCTCTGGTACTTTGTGGTCCTTGCAACATTTCACTCACAGAATCCCCCTTAGGATCTCTTGTAGGGCTGGTTTAGTGGTGATGAATCCCTTCAGTTTTTGTTTGTTTGGGAAAACCTTTATCTCTCCTTCTATTCTGAGTGACGGACTTGCTGGATAAAGGATTCTTGGCTGCATATTTTTTCTGTTCATCACATTGAAGATTTCCTGCCATTCCTTTCTGGTCTGCCAAGTTTCAGTAGATAGGTCTGCTACTATTCTTATGTGTCTACCTTTATAAGTTAGAGCCTGTTTATCCCTAGCTGCTTTCAGAATTTTCTCTTTATCCTTGTATTTTGCCAGTTTCACTATGATATGTTGTGCAGAAGATTGATTCAAGTTACGTCTGAAGGGAGTTCTCTGTGCCTCTTGGATTTCAATGCCTTTTTCTTTCCCCAGATCAGGGAAGTTCTCAGCTATGATTTGTTCAAGTACACCTTCAGCCCCTTTCTCTCTCTTCTTCTTCTTCTGGAATTCTTATGATATGGATATTGTTCTGTTTGATTGCGTCACTTAGTTCTCTCATTCTCCCCTCATACTCCTGGATGTTTTTATCTCTCTTTTTCTCAGCTTCCTCTTTTTCCATAATTTTATTTTCTAAATTTTATCTTCACATATTCTCTCCTCTGCCTCTTCAATCCATGCTATGGCTATCTCCATTTTATTTTGCACCTCATTTATAGCATTGTTTAGCCCCTGACTATTTCTTAGTCCCTTGATCTCTGTAGTAATAGATTCTCTGCTGTCCTCTATGCTTTTTTCAAGCCCAGAGATTAATTTTATGACTATTATTCTAGATTCTTGTTCTGTTATATTGCTGAAATCAGTTTTGATCAATCCGTTAGCTGTCGCTACTTCCTGGAGTTTCTTTTGAGGAGAATTCTTTTGTTTTGTCATTTTGGGTAGTCCCTGCAGTAGCTCCAAACTGCAGGGCACTTCCCCTGTGCTGTCCAGAGAAACTTGTGTTGGTGGGCGGGGCCACAGTCAGACCCGATGTCTGCCCCCAGCCCACCACTGGGGCTACAGTCAGACTGATATGTACCTTATCTTCCCCTCTCCCAGGGGCAGGACTCACTATGGAGTGGTGTGGCCCCTGTCTGGGCTGCTTGCACACTGCCAGGCTTGTGGTGCTGCTTCAATGGGATCTGGCGTATTAGCTGGGGTGGATCCACAAGGCGCACAGGGGTAGGAGGGGCAGGCTTAGCTCGCTTTGCCATGGGTGGTCCCCTGCGGGAGGGGCCTTGCAGCACCTGGAGGGAGGCAGACCCGTGGGAGGGAGGGATCCACAGAAGCACAGCCTTGGGTGTTTGCATGGTGCAAGCAAGTTCGGTGATGGGAACTGGTTCCCTTTGGGATTTTGGCTGGGGGATGGGAGAGGTAGATGGCACTTCCCAGTGCCTTTGTTCCCCGCCAAGCTGAGCTCGCCTTCTGGGGCTCCAACACCTCTCCCTCACGGTGTCCTCTCGCCCTCCCACTCTCTGAGCAAAGCTGTTGACTTTTAACATTGCAGATGTTAAGTCCTGCTGGCTGTCAGAACACACTCCGTCCAGCCCCTCTGCTTTTGCAAGCCAGACTCGGGGGCTCTGCCTTGCTGGGCGGGCTGCCACTCAACCGCCCTGGCTCCCTCCCACCAGTCCATGGAGCACACACAGCCTCTCTGCCCTTCCTACCCTCTTCCATGGACCTCTTGTCTACACTTGGCTCCAGAGAGTCCTTTCCGCTAGTCTTCTGGTGGTTTTCTGGGTTATTTAGGCAGATGTGGGTGGAATCTAAGTGATCAGCAGAACAAGGGGAGCCCAGCATCCTCCTATGCAACTATCTTCCTAACTGATTCCTCCAACAGGCTGCAAGATTTAAAAAACAGCTCTTGAAAGAACCGCTCCAGGATTATAGCAACAATGCTGAACGAGAGGCACAGCTCCAAGCACAGGCTTCCCCGTACTTGGTGCCGAAAATGACTACACCAAAACCACAAGGACACATACCCCTCTCTTCTCTACACCACATAAAACCACAGTCCTGCTTTGATTTGGAGAGACACCTGGTTGTCACACACTCCCCAATGTACATCAGTTGAGTAAAAATCTTTAGCCTCTACTGAGTCACTTAAACTATGTTTTTCTTGACCAAATCTTCTGTAAGTTAGGCACTTCATTAGTGCTTTATATATACTGTCTCATTTCACCTCCACAAGGTGGAAATGTTATTCCCATTTTACAGATGTCAGTACTGAGGCTTGGGTAGACGGTATAACCTGCCCAAAGTCAAACAGCCAATACAGGTAGAGCCATGGTTGAAACCCTGATCTACCTGACTGTGCCCACAGGTGCAGACGAAAGTGTGGAAACCAGGAGACAGAGGGTGGTGTCAAGAAGCTGAGAGAGGAGGAGAGGGAGGAGTGACTGCCCTCTGTACCAGGCTCTGTGCTACCTGCCTTAACACAATCCATCTCTTTTAATCCTTACAACCCTGGGGAACGGGCAATGTCCAGGTTATAAGTGAGGGCATGGAGGCTCAAGAGGGTAAGTTACTTGTCTGAGTTCACACAGCTGGGCAGTGCCCTTGGCTCCTTCCCCACCCACTTCTTGGGAATGATGTGCAAACAGTTGCCTTTTCCACACATACTTCCTGTGACTCCTTTTCAACTTGTGGACAACTTCCTCTCTACCCTCAAGGTCAAGAATTCTCAATGGAAATTCTCTCTAAACCTTTTGTCCCCCCACCCCAAGCTACTTCCTTACATCCATTCTAGAAAAAATCAGTTTATGTTTACCACCTCTACCTCCTCACTTCCCATTAACTCATTTCAGCCTGGTTTCTGCACCCACCTCTCTTCTGAAGCTGACCTAAGGCCATGCATTGATCAAGGTTCTCCAGGGCAATAGGATCAATAGGATATATAAAGAAAGAAAGAGATTTATTATAAGGAATTGGCTCATGTGATTATGGAAGCTGAGAAGTCCCATAATTTGCCATCTGCGAAATGAAGGCCCAAGAAAGCTGGCAGTATAGTTCTGGCCCAAGTTCTAAGGCCTGACAACAAAAGGAGCCAATAGTCATGGGCTCCCAAGGGCGGGAGAAGACTGATGGCCCAGCCTAACAATTGGGCAGAGACCAAACTCTTCCTTCCTCCTCCTTTTTGTTTTATTCAGGTCCCTGGTGTACTGGGTGATGCCCACCCAAATTGGGAAGGGCAATATGCTTTACCTAGTCTACCAAGTCAAATGCTAATCTCATCCAGAAACACCCTCATAGACACACACAGATGATATTTAACTGAATATCTGGGCACCCTGTGACCTAGTCAAGCTAACACCTCAAATTAGCCATTACATAGAGATACCTTAGTGGTCAAATCCTTTGTTGTTTCTCAGTCTCCAAACTCACTGAGCCTCATTTGGATTTGAGAGTGTTTATGTAGAATTTATACGTAAAACAGATGAAAGTAGAGCTCTATTGCAGCTACTACTGTGGCAGGGTAGGGGCCTGGCCTGACCTCTCAGCCTCCCTTCTTCCCCCCTCCTCCCTGCAGCACTGACCAAGAACCTCAGGGGGACCCAGGAATTCTGACGAGCAGAGACTGAGTGGCACTGTACAGAGAAAAGAGGTCAGGATTTGACAGTGGTCTGACATGGGTTAGATACTTAATGCCCCCAAATCCACTCCTATAGCCCTGTGGAGGAAAGGAAGCCAGTGATTGGTTTGATCCTTCCCTGGAAAGGAAAGGGGGGGAGTTCAACATAGTTGACTGACGGACAAACAAAAAAGAGCCTGAAGGAGCCAATACCACCATAAACTTAGTACTAGGATCATGGTGAAGAAAAATCTTTAGGCAGAATGAACAAAGAGCGTTAGGATTTACTCTCAACTCGAACTCTTAAAAGAAAACCAACATGTCAGTGTAATTTACATCTCCTACAGACTGTGAGCTCTTTGAAGGCAGGGACCAGGTCATAGACTTTTCCGCCTCTCCACCAAACCCAGTCCTGACATGGAATCTCAGAGGAAGCTCCATCAACACTTGGTGAGTTGCATAAAACTGAAATCCACCCCACACGCCACACACACATTTTTTTCCCCTTAGAAATCACCCTCATCCCTGAGCCCATGGCCCTCCATGGGTCCAGGGAGCCACTAGTGCTGATATTTCTATATTTATATTAACCATTTCCAGCCAGTTGCCACGGATATCAAGAAGGTAAGTAAGGTACCAAAGTGGAATGAAATTCACTTTGAAAAATCTTACACAACCATCGGAAATTTTGCTGGTTTGTCGCCTAGTTGTTAAAGCATTAAAGTTTTTCACAGTCCGTTTTGCTGTCAGAGGAAGGCATAAATGAAGGGAGCTGTGGTTGGCCCGGGAATTCAGAATAGACGGCTGTGTGGCTTTGCTTTTTTCCTCTTGCAGATCAGCACCTGTCAACTTAACTCACACAAATTCAGAGTGAGGCACTTTCTCTCCCTTTTACAAATTTTATGACAGTGCTATCTATTTTCTGTCAAATCAGTGCAGTTCTTGCTTTTTACTAGCCTTTGTTATGTAGATCTATAGATAATTTTAATTCTATTGTCCTTGTCTTTATTAAACTGATACCCTCTACTGCATTAAATTGGGTCATAAAAATTGTATCACGTTATTTTATGTAGCATAAATATAATGTCGTGTGTTCACTTCACTGTCAAGTGTTGGTGGTAATGAATAACTGACTTTCATTGCCCGCTGAGAATGCTGACTGTCCCTCCCACACCACAGCTGTGGCTGATACTAGACTATTTTCAAGCTACACCGTCTCTGCTCTCCCCTAAGAATCACCTGGTGAGACAATCACCCAGTCTATTCCAACCTAATTGTATCATATCCCCATTGAAAAAAAAAAAAAAAAGAAAGGAAAATAAATCCACAGCAGTCCTGTCTTTGTTCATGACTCAGACTCCCTTATGAGATTTTTCTTAGGCAGTAAGAAATTGAATGCTTTAAATTTTGAGAAAATATGTAGTCTCCTGGTGACCTGGCTGATGGGACCAACTTTTTCAATCTTCAGTGTCCTGCGATGCCTTCTGATACCAGTGTCTTAATCTACCAGGGGCAGCTAGCTGCCCATTCACTTAGGGCTCTCTGTTGGCCTCAAAGGATTGGGGCCAAGGCACAAAGAAACAGTGCCCCCAGAGGAAAAGTTGGGAATGGCAGATCCAGGAAATTGAGTGATTCCTAGTCTGGAAGACTCCAGAGAGGCAAACTGCCTAGGAAATCTCCAACAGCTCCTCAGGCAGGAGGGAGTCTTTTCGCTGGAGAAAAGCTTCTTAAGGGACAGAAGCATCCCCATTTTCATCCCTAAGCTGGGGAAAAAAGGGAAGTGGTGGTGTCTACTTTCTGACATAAATTTGATGTTTGATGGTCACCAAGGCTGTCCTTATCTATCTCACAAGAGGGTCATGTACTCTATACCCAAGACCAGGAGTGTAAAGAGTATGCAGAGTTCTTAGTTCTGTCACCCCCTCTCTGTGTCCCTAAAGAGAGCTGCAGTGAAACCCTTAAAACACAAAAGGAGTAAGTGCTTGCCTTGGAGAGCAGGGAGGAAGTAGGGAATTGGATAAAACACAGGCCATTGTGCCTCTGAGATTGGGGGCAGAAAACCAGGGAGGAGAGAATGATGGAAAGCTCCAGAAGAAAGGAAAGCAGACCAAGTCACTGGGGTTTGTGTCAGGAAAAGAAAAAGGAGAGAACAGGGAGCTGAGCAGGCCCAAGGAAGCACCCTGGGCAGAGCAGCAGGCAGGCCCTACTTAGAGCTCCTGCTAGCTTACCTGTGGCTGGTAGGCTCCTAATCAGGGAGAGGAGGCCTCTAGGGCCAAAGAGTCCTAGATTCAAATCTCTGACACAGACCAGTGTCTTCATCTTCAGGTGCCTTTGTAAAATATGCATGGTAGTAATTTCCACCTCTTAAAGTTATCATGATTCTTTTTTTTTCTTTTCATTTTTCTCCCAGCCTCAACATAAACATTTCTCAGAAATTTTTAGCTCTCAAAACACATTGAGAGCTAAAATAACATTTGGAACCTCTAGATATGGAAAGTCAGCTTGGTCCTGTCAGTGATGTCTGGCCCAACTTGGACCCCTGGCAGGGAGGAATCCTTTGGGGCTCATAGTTCATGCTGTTCATTTCCAAGTTAACCTCTGTTTCATTAAGGGCAACAAACCATGTCATCTCATTTGTCTTTAGATTGGATACAGTGGCATCTGGATTTTGAAGTTGCAATGTGTTCCCAGGTGCACCCCAGTCCAAGTTAGGAGGGACTTTTTCAAATGGTGATGGTAGAAGGCAGCTCCCAGGCTGAGGGTTACTCCCAGGAAGATTGTCAGTGCTCTGAAGATGTGCAGGGATCCAGAATAATGGGCAAACAAGCAACTGTGCAAACAAAGCAGAAACTCTGAGCTGCCTTTGCCCAGGACAAGGAGGTCCAAGTGTCTGTGTGCGAAGCGGAGGGTAGGCATGGACAAAGATGACGGACCATTCCTCACCAATGCACTGCCTTAGTTCAAACCCTCCATCCCCACTTGGACTTTAGCAACAGTCTCCTGTAAAGAAATGAAACTAAAATGCAGAACTTCCCAGTTGGGGAAGAACAGGAGGAGACTCTGGCAAAGAGTGGTGGCTGGATGTGTCTGGCCAAGGAGCCCTCACCAAACTCTCTTATCTCCCACTTAGGGCACTCCCCCTGCTTTCCCTGCCACTACCACCATGCATATGCTGAAAGTCAGGTGGAGAGGGGGACTACAGCTTCTGCTGTATGGTTCTGACCAAAGTATGGGCTTAAATCTCTACCCTTAGCCCCATTTAGCACAGCTGAGAAAGATGGAAATTCCAAGGACATTTCACTAAATCTGGAGAGAGAACAGTAAATAAATAATTCCCCAGAATGCACATTTCATAGAAACAACATGATTTCCAGAGTTTTTGAGGCTCCAGAAATGAACTTCCAGTCCCATAGGAAAAGAGAGAGTCAAGTTTCCAGAGTCCATGTTTCTATGTTGCTGTCTGAGAGACATGCTTCTTCTTCAGGTTATGGATAAATTTGGTATTGACTGGGGTATGTTGCAAAGTATTTTTAAAAAATGTCAGGAATGTAGACAGACAAATTGAGGGTCAGGACAATCAAAATAAGGTCCTAGTATGGACAATGGACTCTTTACCACATCTAAAATAGCTACTCTACATGTATTATTTTTATGCCAGAAGTGAACCAGCCTAGGTTCTCGGAGCAATGGGAAGGGGAGTTGATAAAAGTGATAAAAATGGGATGGGGACAAGAAGTCCTCATTCATAGAAGCCAAAAAGAATAAGGAGTTTATGCTTGGGCAAATTTTCCTTGGCCAGTTTAATCACTTTCCTGGACCTTTTCTCTATAATTTTTTGGAAGATGACTACCACAAATACCTTCCCACCACGCAAATGCAGGGCTTTCCACTCATCAAGAGGTGAAATCCCTTAGGGCGCCTGGGTGGCTCAGTTGGTTAAGTGTCCAGCTGTGGCTCAGGTCATGATTTCACAGTTCGCGAGTTCGAGCCCCACATCGGGCTCTGTGCTGACAGCTCAGAGCCTGGAGCCTGCTTTGGATTTTGTGTCTCCCTCTCTCTCTCTGCCCCTCCTCTGTTCACATTCTGTCTCTCTCTCTCTCTCTCTCTCTCTCTCTCTCTCTCTCTCTCAAAAATAAATAAACATGAAAAAAAGAAGAAGAAGTAAAATCTCTGTCTCCTCCCCTTAAATCTGGTCTGGACTTGTGACCTGTTTTGACAATACAATATAGTGAAAGTGACATTCTAGGACTTCCAAGCCCAGGCCTAAATAAAACTAACAGTTCTATGTCCCCCCTCTTCGAAGCTATCTGTCAAAAGAAGGCCAACTGCCCTGAGACAGCAATGCCATGAGGAAGTCCAGACAAGCCAAGTGGAGATGCCACTTGGAGGGTGAGAGATATCTGGCCAGCAGGCAGCTATTCCAGTCCTCTCAGATGAATAAATCGACATGCAAGTAAGGGAGCCATCATGGACTTTCTGCTCTAGCAGACAACGCATAGAACAGGACAGTCTCCCAGCTAAGTCAAGCACAGATTATAGAATTATAAGAAATCATAAATTGTTGTTTTAAGCCACAAAACTTGGGGATGGCTTGTTACACAGTAATAAAAAAATGAAATGCCACCCTATGCCACAGTAAGTCATCATCCCCTCTGTGCTATCATGGTATTTTTGTACACACTTTTGTAATTGTTGGATTTCTAATTCATTAGTCTTCATTTTGAGACCTTAAAGACAAGGACAGTATCTTAAGCATCTCTGATTTCTCAGATAGCAGGTGCTCAGTAATTAGTTATTGGGTGGATGACTGGCTAAGATGGATGGATGCATGAGAGGTGATAAATATAGGAACACTTTTCCCTCAAGGAGCCAAAAAGAATGATTTAGCTTAAGAGAGGAGTCCTTCCCCCAAACCCCTTCTTCTGACACTTGAAGGAAAATGAGAGAATTTAACACAGAAATACAGAGAATTTATAACCTGAGGGTGAATGAGGGCACTCCTTGATATCACTCACATCTATGAGGTAATAGAAAATATATATTGGTCTCTGCCCCCAGTTCCTGACACAGAGCTCCTGAAATCCTTGTGACTTCCTAAGTGATAAGAGCACTGGAGCATCTTTTGTTCTATTGAGGCAGCTCAGGGTGGGCTCCTGGATGGCTCCTGGTCACCAGAAAAATCAAGCCATGATTAGAAGTTCGGAATTTTCAGCCCCCCGCGCCCCCCCCCCCCATTCTCTAGAGAAGGGAGAGGGACTAAAATGGAGTTAATAATTGATCATGCCTATGTGAAGAAGGCTCCATAAAATTCCAATAGAATGAGATTCAGGGAACTTCCAGGCTGGCAAACACATCCGTACCAGGAGGGTGACGCACCCCAACTCCATGGCGACAGACGCTCCTGTGCTCAGGACCCTCCCAGACCTTGCCCTGTATCTCTTAATCTGGCTGTTGATCTGTAGACTTTATCATATCCTTTTATAAACTGATAAATGTAAGAAAATGTTTCTCTGAGTTTTGTGAGCCACTCTAGCAAATTAATTGAAGGGGGTCTGTGATCCTCCGATTTGTAGCCAAGTCAGACAGAAGTTTTCAATAACCTGGAAATCTACTAGTTGTGATGGGCATCTGAAGTGGGGTAGAAATAGTCTTGTGGGGCTGAGTCCTTAACCTGTGGGATCTGATACTATCTCCAGGCAAATAGTGTTAGAATTGAGTTAAATCGTAGAATACCCCACTGGTGTCCGGAGAATTGCTTGGTATGGGTATAAACCTCCACACCTTTGGTGACCAAAAGTGTCAAAAGTATTTTCTGTGAAAGCAAAGGAAGCACACAGATAAGAACTGGGTTTTTCCCCCACACATAGAAAGTAAAAAAACTGGGTTTTCCATTTATAGCTTCCATCTCATTGGTGATGAAGGACATATAGTCACTTATTGAAGACAATGATCAGACAGATTTGAGATAAGGACTCAGATAGAGAAAGGACTGGGATAGATAATGCAAAAAAAAGGGGGGGGAGGGGCATTAGAATGACTACAAAGGAGAAAACATTACTGGAATGTCAGTCTTAGGCAAAGGCTATTGGTTAAAGCTTCTTAAAAGGAGGATCACCTTTCTTTCCAGGAAGAAATAAATAGATACAAATTTAAAAAATGAAGGCCTTGTACCTACTAGAGATGCTTGAGATTTGAATTTTAGAGAAATTCCATAGGTTGCCAGAAAGGCCAAATTGAGATGACCATGAAGTAAATTCATGATTAAATTTATAAAAATAATTGTACATTTGTTTTCAAGTAATAAGATTTAACATACTTTGGCAAATTTTGTAGACGAGGTGAGGCGTTCACCATCTGTGTAACAAAAATTGTCACCAAATGCTTTCACACATCCCAGTGTTTAAATGTGTAGTAAGGTCAAAAGGTGGAGATGGTAGGGGCTAGAGATTTTTAAAAATAAATCTTTATAAATTACTTTGAAAATTAAAATCAACATACGAATGGTAATAACTGCTTATTAGGCTTATCACAGATTCTTCAAAAAGCAAAAGTTATATATAGCAGGTATTAATTTGTAATCACCATGCTCAGGTTAAAAAGCATTATGTTATCTATTTTCTTAAAATTATATTAAATCTGACTCTACCCAGCCTCTGACTGGCCAGCCCCTGTTCCTCATATTCCCCTAGAGTCTTAAATAGTCCAAAACATTCAGGAAGGTATACAATATTGGTCGTAGCTGATATACCCCCTGGTTATTTCCACATGATCCTTTGAAGGTAGGAAGTTTTATGTATTGTGTACTTGATTTAAAATATAATGTATTAGTAGAAAATTTGAGGTTTAGTAAGGCCAAGAGATCAAGAGATGATTACCCTTGAAGAGATAGTTTGTAACTCACAGATCCCAATAGGGGAGGTCATGCCATGCCATGTAGGGGCCACACAGGGAAGCACCAGGGTTGGTTGGGAGGCTAAGGAGAAGGGCCGAACTGTGTGCAAGAGTCTTTACCATATTTTCCTCAGAAAGGAGCAGATGAGGCATAGTAAGCAGGTTTAGGATTGGCTAGTTTGGATTATTTTGGTGGGGTCTAGAGCATAGGGGCTGTCCCTGGTTGTCTGGGAGATGGCCCTAGGGTGACTAGTGCAGGTGGATAGTGGTTCAGAAGGTGAGAGTCAGATAAAGGAGTTAGTTGGGATTTGGACTCTGGATTGCTTGGTTTGCATTTGAAAAACACCCTCAAGGGTGAGTTGCTTACTATCTCTAGAAATTGGCTAACCATGGGAGGGGCAGTCTCTCCAGAGAGAGCAGGGCCTCAGCTGTCAAAGCCTCAGAATAGAGATAATGAAAGACATGGGTAATGCAGTGCCAGGATGTTTGTGCAAGGCTGATGGATTTTTGTGTAGACTGGGAGCCCCACTGTGGAAGATCCAGTCTCCCTAGGGCTGCCATTTCCCTTACCTTTTGGAGACCCTCTCACCTCCCAAGAAACTAGCTCTCCCTCAGCTTTAGGAACTGCTATCCTCTCCCAGACCAGCTACTTCAATTTACACCCTCTGCATTAATTATGATAGTTTCAGCTCTGGGGCACCTGGGTATCTCAGTCAGTTAAATGTCTGACTTGATTGCAGCTCAGGTCATGATCTCACGGTTGTGAGATCAAGCCCCTTGTCAAGCTTAGTACTGAGCTCCCACTGCTTGGGATTCTCTCTCTCCCTCTCTCTCAAGAAATAAAGACACATTAAAAACCCCATGTCTTTAAAAAAAAAAAAAAAGGATAGTTTCAGCTACAAGTAATTAAAAAACTCAACTTGGCTTTAAAAATAAAGGGAAGGGATGCCTGGGTGGCTCAGTTGGTTAAGCATCTGACTTCAGCTCACGCCATGAATTCACGGTTCACAAGTTCGAGCCCTGCATCAGGGTCGGTGCTGACAGCTCAGAGTCTGGAGCCTGCTTCAGATTCTATGTCTCCCTCTCTCTCTCTGCTGCTCCTCTCTCTCTCTCTCAAAAATAAACATTAATTTTTTTTTTTTAAATAAAGGGAGGTTTTGGCTTACTTACTGGTAGGAAATTCTTCAGGTGTGGTTCTAAGATCTCTAGCACTATGTGTGGTGGTCTTAAAATACGTCTACAAATTCTTTGATGCTTCTCTTTTCAAAAAGTGAAGCTTAATTCCCCACACACTGAGTATGGGCTGGACTTAGTGGCTTGCCTCTAGTGAGTAGAACATGGCAGAAGTTACAATGTGTGACTTTTGAGACAATAACATAAAATGCATTAAAGTTTCCTCACTCTAGGGGCACCTGAGTGGCTCAGTCAGTTAAGCATCTGACTCTTGACCTCAGTTCAGGTCTGATCTCAGGGTCGTGAATTCAAGCCCTGTGTTAGGCTCTGCACTGGGCATGAAGCCTACTTAAGAAAAAAAAAATTCTATGAAAAAGTTTCCTTACTCTGGGGGAAGTTATCTACCATGTTGTGAAGATACTTCAGACAACCCTACAGGGAGGGTCCTACTTTAAAAAAAATTTTTTTTTAATGTTTATTTATTTTTGAGAGAGACAGAGACAGAATGTGAGTAGGTTAGGGGCAGAGAGAGAGAGACACAGAATCCTAAGCAGACTCCAGGTTCTGAGCTGTCAGCCTGACACGGGGCTCAAACTCACAAGCTATGAGATCATGACCTGAGCTGAAGTTGGACGCTCAACCGACTGAGCCACCCAGGCGCCCCAGGGGGGGGTCCTACTTACAGCAATCACAAACCTGCCACCTATGCAAAAGGGCCATTCTAGAATCAGCTCCTCCAGCTCCAGACAAGCCTTCAGATGAGCACAGCTCCACCTGACATCTTGACTGCAACCTCCTGAAAGACCCTGAGAACCAGAACCACCTACCCAAGCCGCTCCCAAACCCCTTGTCCAAAGAGACTGCATGAAATAATAATCTTGTTTTCTTTAACTATTTCATTTTAGGATAATTTGTTACATAGCAATAGATAATCATTGTGCCTATTTCTTCTACTTTCCCATTATGCCCTTTTCTACATGGCACCTTAATTCTTAAGCTTACTTCCCTCGTGAGGATAAAATAGCTGTATTAGTTCCAGGTCTGATGAACATACACCTCACTGTCCAAAAGAGAGTCTGTATGGTATCTTACAATCCCTAGCAATTGTCTTAAGCTTCTGACAAATTGGGCCACCCCTCAACCAACCCCCAAATTAGGGAAATGACATAGGCTGACTGCAAAAGCCCTGGGTTACCTGAACTGTGACAAGGGGAATGAACTTTACCTAAACCTCCTGCCTGCTACACACACCTTCCTGGGGAGCCCCAAGCAGAAACTCTAAGCTTTTGACAACAAAAGCAATAAAAATGGGTTGCCTTCACTCAATTGACATTTCTATTGCTAAACCAACTTCCCCAGAGACCAAAGAAAACAAAAGCCTGCTCCCTCTTTTGTCACAGGAGTAGTGATGTGGAAGGGAAAATATAATGACAGCCAAAGACAAATGACTGTATCAGTAAATTAACCTGATGCATATTGTAGTGGGTTCTCTGATGACCCCCTGTAAGGTAACAGGAAAAAATAAAATAAAATAAATATATATATATATATAATATATTTATATATCTGTAATATACTTAATTTATTTATTTAAACATATATATTTATATTAAAATATGTATTTATTATATATAATTATATATTTATTATAATTATAATATCTATCATACATATGATGTATGTATGCCCCCCAGTGCCTGGCATGAAACTCCTAAAACTCTTGTCATTTCCTAAGTGACAAGACTGGTAAAAACATCTTTTGTTCTAAAACGTGGTCTTTGACCCCAGTTCCTGACACAGAGTTCCTAAATCCTTTGGGATTTCCCAGGTGATAGCAGTGTCTTTTGTTCTAAGGAGGCAAGGGTGGGTGGGGGTCACCAGAAAGACCAAGCCTTGATCCAAAGCTTGAAGTTTTGAGTCCTACACATCACTCTTTAGAGAAGGGAGAGGGACTGGAAATGGAGGTAATTATGGATCATGCATACATGATGAAGCCTCCATACAAATCCTACAGGTGTAGGGCTTGGAGAGCTTTCAGATGGGCAAATATGTGGAGGAGCAGGGAGAGAGGCATGCCTGCACAAGGGGTGGAAGCTCCTCGCCCCTTCCCACACACACCTTTTCCTAGCCATCTCTTCCATCTAGATGTTCACCTGTATCCTTTATCATATCCTTTTATAATAAACAGTAAGTAAACTGTTTTCCTGAGTTCTGTGAACCACTCTAGATAATTAATGGAACCTAAAGAGGGGATCATGGGAACCTCCTGTTTATAGCTAATCAGTCAGAAGCGTAGGTGACAGCTAGAGTTGGAACTGGCATCTGAATTGCGTGGTGGGGGGGGGGTGGTGGTCTTCTAAGACTGAACACTTAATTTGTGGGATCTGATGCAATGTCCAGGTACAGAGTATCAGAATGGAGTTAAATTGTAGGACACCCAGCTGGGGTTGCAGAGAACTGCTTGTTGTAAGAAAACCTACACATTTCTATCGTCAGAATGTTCTGAGTGTAACAGCACTATGAGAGTAAGAGGACACAGGAGAAGGACTGAGTCTTTGTAAACACTCCTGAATGTATATCTCCATCCAAGAACCCCTCCTCAAACCCCAGAGTCACATTCAACTGACTCTTGACTTGTCTACGTTGGTGCCTAGAAGACATCTTAAATTAAACATATCCAACCTGAGATCCTGATTCCCCTCCACAGACATGCTCATGATTCCTATTCAACCCATCAGAAATCATGCTGGCCCTTCTCCAGAATTTATCTGGAATCCCATCACTTTTCACCACTTCTGTTATCCCTGGGTTACCATCATCCCTCACCTCCATTACTGCCTCCTAGCCAGTTCCCCTTGCTTCCTAGACATCTATTTTCAACACAGTAGCCAGGAAACCCTCCTATGCTCAAAACAAATTTTCAAAATCCTGTAGTTCTCCATTTTGCTCAGAGGAAAACCCTAAACCCTTATAGCAACCTACAAGGCATTATGCGATCCTGTGACACCCCAGACTACCACTCCTCCCAGTTTTGTTTTGTTTTTTTTTACTTGGTTTTAGATACCCTGGCCTCTTCCTCCCAAAAACATGCCAGGAAAATTCCTACCTTGGGGCCTTTGCACCAGCTGTTTCTTCTCCCTCTGAGGGTCTTCTCCTGGCCACCCACTTACGTAATTCTGTTACTTCCTTCAGGTCTCAGCTTACACCTCCTCTTCCCAGCAAGGCTCACCTGCACCATTCCTTTTAACCATGGGATCTATGCAGCCCTATCTGCCCTCCCAAGCCCCTCTTGCCCATATCATATTTTCATGTTTTCTGGCCCTTATCATCTTCTATATAATGCATTTGTGAATTATACTCATCGTCTACCATCATCCCCTGAGCCACATACATTCCACAAGAGCAGGGCTCTGTGCACATCTTTTTCACCACTGTATCCTAGTCCTGAGATGTTGGAACCTCAGAGTAGGTGCTGGGTAAATATCTGTCAAGTGAATGAATGGCTGGCTCACATCAATCCCATGACATGGGGACTGTTCATGCACATTTGTGGAGTGCTTCAGGAACTTGCAGGACAAGAGGGCGAATAATTGGGATTAAAGTCTGGCCCTCATTCCTCCCCACAAGAAATCTCTGATTAGGCCCACCCCCGCCCCTCTGCCATAATTTAGGGCATAATTATGGAGATCTTGTTTTTTAATCAGAGCAGATTTCATTAAGTTAAGGAAAACATAAAAATGATGAAGATAGCCTGAGGCTAGGAATGCTATCAGTGAAATGAGGCTCTTAACTTATGTGATTTGACATCTGGGGACTATATTTAGTAATCACTCTTGTCTTCAAATATGTAATAGTGTCCTAACAAAATGGTTTCCTCCTGGTGGTTTCCATCTCTACCTAGTCACATTGGATCTGTGCCTGTGTGCACGTGTACCCACAGGATTAGGAAACTGATGAACCCCTGTATATGTATATATATAATATATATATATATTTGAAATATTTGTGCTTAATGTTTCTGACCTTGTTCCATTGAATAATCAATGGGCAAAAACAGTGCTCTTGCTATTATCATCAGAAGCCCAGGAACTTGTGTCATTCTGGGAAGTAATCTTTCCAACTAGGGAAAGACGAGTGAGTCTGGAATTTGACAGCCGTAAAAAATACACCCAGGGCCAAGGCCCACCTCCCCACTCCTCCACCCCTGCCAACCGCTTATCCTATCTGTGACTGCTTAAAGCTGGGTTTGCCCTATCCATAGGCTTCACCACTAGTGATGATCTGTATATGAATGCTTGATAGAATGTGGAGCAAACACAGATTTATCCAAGGTGAGTGAAGTTTACATTCAGGTCTAAAATATACTTTAAAAAAAACAGCCATTTGATTTCTGGCATTATAATTCAAATTAGATTAGGTGGCCCAGTGTGAACTCCAATATATTCTAATAAAGCCCATAACACAGCACTTGGCTTACTTTGGAATTAAAGCCTGTTTCCTTGACTCTATATTCCTATAGCCAACAAAGTCTTAGAGAGTGGAACTTTATCTGACTCACCAATGTGGCTGTAACCTCTGTGCCTGACACACAGTAGGCACTCTGTAATTTATTTAATGCTTGTTGGGTTGCATAAAACAAAGAATAATGTAATAAGAGAATTAAATTAGAAGAACATTTATAAATAATGCATACAGAAAAAGAAATTGATTAGTAAGACTGCACCAGGGTTGAATCAGCTGTTTCCATTACAGAGACTGAATTCTGGTCACTAGAAAGACACCCTATGGCATATAATCCTATGGCCACTGATCTTATTAAACTGATTACAAAATCTTGGCAGGAATACTGTTAAAGAAGCTATGGGGATTTCAGTTCAATGAGCCTGAACATTCTATTTATTGAAAAGGACCAAAATGGAATGGGCTGCCTCTGGGTGGTAAATGCTGTGTCACTTTGAAGTGGAATGCCATTTTCTGAAGGCCCTCTGCAATCAGGTAGGGAATTACACTAAAAACTCTTCAAGATCCCTTTAATCTGTTACTTTATGAGTGTGGCCTTCAGGGGTCTATAACTGGAAAGCAGAATATGAATTCTTCCAGAAGCTGCTACAGAGAACACACCTGGAGCAAGCCTAAACCCAGAAGCCAAGAAGTACTCTTGATGGCTTTCCCAGTGCAGTCACCCAGGTTCCAGGAAATGGCTCCTGATGGCCATTGCAAGGAGAGACCTAGGAAATGCTGCATGATCCCACAAGATCGCTAATGAAGAAAGGTGAAATAACTAATTTTCTTTTATTTTTAGCATTTGGGTACCAGGAACCCCAACTTCACCCCAGGCTGCTATGACTTAGGGGAAATACCTGTTACACTTGCCCCTCTAGCCTGTGCTGGCTCTAATTCAAACCAATGTTCAAGACACATCATATTCTTTCTTTGACCACCATCCCCCGCACTACCCAAAAAGTTTACCTCGTCTTTTCTTTTATTCTATAATCACCTGTTCTTTGTCCTATGCAGTCTGGATCTTTAAATGATTAGATGTTGAAAACTGTAATTTTATTTTACTTAAAAAAATTTTTTCACGTTTTTATTTATTTCTGAGAGAGACATAGCACAATGGGGCAGAGAGAGAGGGAGACACAGAATCTGAAGCAGGCTCCAGGCTCGGAGCTGTCAGCATAGAGCCTGACGCGGGGCTTGAACTTGTGAACCATGAGATCGTGACCTGAGCTGAAGTCTGACACTCAACTGACTGAGCCAGCTAGGCACCCCGAAAACTGTAATTTTACAATGTGTAAGAATTTTCTTCATTCTGGGGGCAGGAATTTGCTCTTAGGGCAGGCTCTAATTTTTTATTTGTTTTTCTTTTAATTGTGTAGACGTCTGGTAGGTATTACCCAAGAAGTGATTCTAATGTAGATGCTTTAGGCTGCGAATGTTAAATATTCCAGTTACTAAAGACAATACATTCATTCATTCAACAAATATTTAAGCGCCTGTGTATCAGGCTTGGCAGGACTTCTGAGGCAGCTATGGCAGTCTTTACGGGGCCACCTTTATGTCAACATGGGAAACTTTCCCATTTGTAAGACTCCCTCTCACACACCCCACACCTCCAACCTTGGGGTCTTAACAGAACTTCACATGCTCAGTGGACAACTTATCTTCCACAGGCCTCCACACCTCCAGGAGGAGTCTGGAAGAAGCACCAGAGCTCAGAATCCTCCTTGACAAGATCCTCACCTCTCCCTTCCCCGACACCGACAACTTCACCACAACCATCCATCTGTATGTCCTTTGTCTCCATTTGTATTAGTCACTGCAGGAAGCCCACACCCCTCACTTCATCCCCAAGATCTCCAAAATGTTCTGCATATTCTGACCCCATCTCATAACCCTCTCCAACTTCTAAAACGGCCAATGTCTGGAATTCATGGTCATAATAAGCAATGTTCCCTAAACATTCAAGCCTTCTCTACAGTCTGGCTCTAACCAAAACCTGACTCTTCCCTGAGAGCAGCGTTTACGCTGCAGCAGTTCCCACATCCCTCCTGTCACTGGGGTTCGTGGGGGGCGGGTTCTTTCAATTCCTCACTGTTGCTTCCCCACTATTCTCCTCTTACCTCTGAAAGAGCCATAGCTCTGACTCCCATGTCATCAGACTTTATCACACACCATGCCCCATTGCTACCATCACCCATGAACCCTGGGTGATTCCCACAATTTCTTCAATATTTCGGTTCCTCTCTCACATGACCTATGTCTGTCCTTCCAACCCTCTTCCTGTCATAATTCTAGGTGTCTTTAACATCCACATATTTGATCTTTCTACTATCCTGACCTCCAGTTTGTTGACCTTCTCCCCTCCATTGGTTTTGTCCTTGTGGAAATGAACCAAAGCTTGAGCAGGCTATAGAGCAAGTGAGTCAGCAAATGAGTCAGCGGCAGGCAGTGGAACGAGAAACCTTTCCAGTGAAAGGAAAGGAAGGCTTCAGGTGCACTCTGACTGAGATTGTTGGTGTGGGAAAGCTGGAGGCCGGCTAACTAGAACGCAGGCCATCATGGGCGATTGATTTGGAAAGGAGATGCAAAACTGGCCATGTTAAAAGAAAATTTTCCACAGACAACTTACTGTTCCAGCAGGCTTTTATTCAGTGATTCATGAATCAGGCAGCATCAATCCAGCAGATAGAAAGGATCTCCAAAAAGCTATATAAGGCAAGAGATTTTTACAGACGAAAGTGAGCAGGAACAAGGAAGTTATACTGGCATTTGCCAATTACTTTCCTTATTTGGAGCCAGGTCAGGTAAGGTGCTGAGCAGGCATCTGCTGATTGGTTAAGCTTCTTCCTTTTCTGGGAGCGCCAAGCATAGAAACTTAGTAAAGTTTTGGGTTGCTGATACGGGGTTTAACATGGGGACTCCACCTTGGGCCTAATCTGGTTACTTTAACAATTATGTGACACTTTTAGGTGCCCATGAACATATTTTAAAATTAGAAGAAAAAGTGAATATGATAATGCATTCAGCCTAGATAATATTCATCTTAATATATGCTACCATATATATACATATATATATATATATATATATATATATATATATATATATATATAAATAATCATAATGAAACCTTAATGCAATATTGCTTTCAGGAGTAGAATTCAGGGATTCATCACTTTCATACAACACCCAGTGCTCATCATAGCAAGTGTCTTCTTAATACCCATCACCCATCTAGCCCATCCCCCACCCACCTCCCCCCGTCACCCCCCAGTTTGTTCTCTTTTGTTGTTGTTGTTTATTTATTTATTTTTAAGGTGGGGAGGGGCAGAGAGAGAGGGAGAGAAAGAATTCCAAACAGGCTCCACACTGTCAGTGCAGAGCCTCGAACCCACGAACCCTGAGATCATGACCTGAGCCCAAATCAAGAGTCAGATGCTTAACGGACTGAGCCACCCAGGCGCACCTGTTTTCTATCTGTAAGAGTCTCTCGTGGATAGTTTCTCTCTCTCTTTTCTCCCCTCACATATGTTCATCTGTTTTGTGCGAAACTCAATTTTAAAGTAACCTTTTTCCTCTCTTCCCCACACCTCCCCTCCTCCCTTCTCAGCCTTCTGTTTCGAAAGCCGGTACCCCCCTAACGACAAGACAAAGGAGATGTGCAGCACGTACACAATCCCTGTCAAAACCAGCTAGGTCCTGTATTTCCCTATAAAGCCCCCAGCCCCTTCCTCCAGGCAGGCTTGCAGTTTTTGAAGGCCATAACCTGATACAGCCTCCTTTGCCTGGCAAAACAGTAAAACTATTGTTCATCTTTATCCCAAACTCTGTCTCTGTGTTACACTTTTGGCTTCAAAGTATGGAAGTCAGTTTTTGACAACAATAATATACAAATATATAAAAATGTAATTACTTATTATTTTGTTATTTTAATTTATAAATTATCACATATGAATTATATTCAGTATTAATTACATTGACTATTGTTTTTTTTAATTTTTTTACATTTAACTTATTTTTTTAATTTACATCCAAGTTAGTTAACATATAGTGCAACAATGATTTCAGGAGTAGATTCCTTAATGGCCTTTACCCATTTAGCCCTCCCACAACCCCTCCAGCAACCCTCAGTTTGTTCTCCATATTTAAGAGTCTCCTATGTTTTGTCTCCCTCCCTGTTTTTATATTATTTTTGCTTCCCTTCCCTTATGTTCATGTTTTGTCTCTTAAAGTCCTCATATGAGTGAAGTCATATGATATTTGTCTTTCTCTAATTTCCCTTAGCATAATACCCTCTAGTTCCATCCGCATGGTTGCAAATGGCAAGATTTCATCCTTTTTGATTGCCGAGTAATACTCCATTGTATAGATATACCACCTCTTCTTTATCTCTTCTTCCATCGATGGACATTTGGGCTCTTTCCATACTTTGGCTATTGTTGATAGTGCTGCTGTAAACATGGGGGTGCATGGGTCCCTTCGAAATAGCACACCTGTATCCTGTGGATAAATGCCTAGTAGTGCAATTGCTGGGTCGTAAGGTACTTCTATTTTTAATTTTTTCAGGAACCTCCGTACTGTTTTCCAGAGTAGCTGCACCAGTTTGCATTCCTACCAGCAGTGCAAAAGAGATCCTCTTTCTCTGCACCCTCGCCAACATTTGTTGTTGCCGGAGTCGTTAATGTTAGCCATTCTGACAGGTGTCAGGTGGTATATCATTGTGGTTTTGATTTGTATTTCCCTGATGATGAGTGATGTTGAGCATTTTTTCTTGTGTCGGTTGGCCATCTGGGTGTCTTCTTTGGAGAACTGTCTATTCATGTCTTTTGCCCATTTCTTCACTGGATTATTTGTTTTTTGGGTGTTGAGTTTGATAAGTTCTTTATAGATTTTGGATACTAACCCTTTATCTGATATGTTGTTTGCAAGTATCTTCTCCAATTCTGTCGGTTGCCTTTTAGTTTTGCTGATTGTTTCCTTCACTGTGCAGAGGCTTTTAATTTTGATGAGGTCCCAATAGTTCGTTTTTGCTTTTGTTTCCCTTGCCTCCAGAGACGTGTTGAGTAAGAAGTTGCTGCGGCCAAGATGAAAGAGGTTTTTGCCTGCTTTCGCTTGAGGATTTTGATGGCTTCCTGTCTTACATTGAAGTCTTTCATCCGTTTTGAGTTTATTTTTGTGTATGGTGTAAGAAAGTGGTCCAGGTTCATTCTTCTGCATGTCGCTGTCCAGTTTTCCCAGCACTACTTGCTAAAGAGACCGTCTTTATTCCATTGGATATTCTTTCCTGCTTTGTCAAAGATTAGTTGGCTATACATTTGTGGATCCATTTCTGGGTTCTCTATTTCGTTCCATTGATCTATGTGTCTTTTTATGCCAGTACCATACCGTCTTGATAATTACAGCTTTGTAATATAGCTTAAAGTCCAGGATTGTGATGCCTCCTGCTTTGGTTTTCTTTTTCAAGATTGCTTTGGCTTCAGGGTCTTTTCTGGTTCCATACAAATTTTAGGATTGTTTGTTCTAGCTCTGTGAAGAATGCTGGTGTTATTTTGATAGGGATTGCATTGAATACGTAGATTGCTTTGGGAAGTGTTGACATTTTAACAGTATTTGTTCTTCCTATTATATTAATTATTAATAATTACATAATTTTATGTGGATAACTATTAATAATTATACAATTTTATATGCCTTTTTAGTGGAGGAAGAGGCTCACAAAGGCAAAATTGCCTAGAACTCACAAAAGTCATAATGTGGCCCTGAGTCTTAAGTTTTTAAATACCATTTAGATATGTGTACTATTGTGATTTTATAATAAGAAATACATGCAGGCCTACCTTGGAGATATCACAGGTTGGGTTCCAGTCCCCTGCAATAAGGCAAATATCACAATAAAGCAAAGTCAAATAAATGTTTTGGTTTCCAGTGCCTATAAATTTGTGTTTACACTAGAGTGCAGTCTATTAAGTGTGCAATATTATACACTAAAAAAATACAAACCTTAATTTAAAAATACTTTATTGCTAAAAAATGTCAACCATCATCTGAGCTTTTATCGAGTTGTAGTCACTGATCACAGATCACCACAACAAATAACAATAATAACGAAAAAGTTTTAAATATTGTAAGAATTACCAAAGTGTGACACTGAGACATGAAGTGAGCAAATGCTGTTGGACAAATGACACTGATAAACTTACTTAAAGCACGGTTTCCACAAATCTTCAATTTGTTAAAAAAAGAGAAAATACAATATCTGTGAATCACAGTAAAGCAAAGTGCAATAAAACGAGGTTTGCCTATATTTGGTCTTTGTTCTCTTTCTGGCACAGAGCTCTTAAGACCCTTGGAATTTCCTAAGAAATGAGAGCTATAAATATGTCTTTGTTACCTTAATGAGGTGAGTTTTGGAACGTACCTAAGGATGGAAGCTGGTTGCCAGGAGAATCAACCTGGTTGATTTCAGTCCCACCCCTGTACCTCTAGGGCAAGGAGTGGAACTAGAGGTTGAATCCATGGCCACTAGCCAATGACTTGATCAATCATGCCTATGTAATGAAGCCTCCACAAAAAAATATATTCAGAGAGCTTCTATGTTGATGAATCAGAAACACATCCATGTTCCAGGCACCAAACTCCACTGGACAGAAACTCCTGTGTTAGGGACCTCTCCCTGTGTATCTCTTCATCTGGTAGTTCATTTGTATCCTTTAATTTCCTTTGCAATAAACCAGTAATCCAGTAAGTAAACTAGTTTCCTGAGTTCTGGGAGT
Source organism: Lynx rufus (assembly GCF_022079265.1). NCBI lineage: Eukaryota > Metazoa > Chordata > Mammalia > Carnivora > Felidae > Lynx > Lynx rufus. The sequence goes on along the minus strand of NW_025814897.1, from coordinate 70,220,517 downwards.
CATTCTAGCAAATCAATGGAACCCGAGGAGGAGGGGTTCATGGTAACCTGTGATTTAAAGCCATTTGGTCAGAAGCACAGGTAACCACCTGGATTTGAGATTGGCATCCGCATGGGCGGGGAGTGGGAAACTGGTTATGGGACTCAGCCCTTAACCCATGGAATCTGACACTATTTCCAGGTAGTGTCACAGCCGAGTTAAATCTGTGGGACACCCCATCTGCAGAGGATCCAATTAATTGCTTTAGTGGTATGGTCGAGAGCCACGCATTAGAATATGGCCAACATAACATTCACAAATGTACTTCTCCAACTTGAACCTCGATCCTGAACTCCAAATTTGTGTATCTTTCTATCATTAGGAACATCTAATTTCTCTTATAGTCTTAAAACACGCTAAGTGACCTATTGATCAGAGTGAATCCAGATTTTGGGAGCCTGAAGCTTATATAACTTGGGGGTCCCTCTTTTAAAAAATGCATTAAAAAATTTAGGCATATGGGGCTCCTGGCGGCTCAGTCGGTTGAGTGTCCGACTTCCGCTCAGGTCATAATCTCACAGCTCATGAGTTCAAGCCCCGCGTGTGGCTCTGTGCTGACAGCTCAGAGCCTGGAGCCTGCTTCGGATTCTGTGTCTCCCTCTCTCTCTGCCCCTAACCCACTCACATTCTGTCTCTGTCTCTCTCAAAAATAAATAAACATTAAAAAATTTTTTAATTCAGGCATAAAGTAAATATTCACTTAAAATGTTAGAAGATAACTGAGGCAGATTTTAAGAGTTTATTTGAGCAAAAAAATCAATTTGATTGGGCAGGGCCAAACCAGAAATAGTTAGAGGCACCCAGCTGACAGGAGCTTGAAGACATATAGACAAGAGGTGGAAGCAAAGAAAGGAAATTATTCGATTGGCTATAGCTTAAAACCTGGCTATTTTTGATCAGTTGTCCTTAGGTTTCAATTTCATCACCTTGAGGCATTTTTTTACATATAGGCTTAGACTTTGATTTGCTACTAGGCTGCCACCTCATTAGAGTTACCTCAGTCTAATGGCTTCCTCATTTGATTAATTTAACAAGAGTGAGAAAAAAAAAAACAAAACTATAACTAGATCCAAATTCTAAAAAGCCAACAAAACCTATGAATACCACAAAATCCAGAAGCAATATTTTGATTAACTAACTACCTGACAGACCTTTATACTATTTTCTCCTACCAATTTTGGGGGTACTTACTCTTTGATCAACTCTTCGTTCTCGACACCAACAAGAGAAAGACAATTAGGTTTTTCTCTGGCATGGTTGGTGAGAAGTCAATTTTTAATACTGATATTTTAGAAAGTTTCTTTCAGCTTTACAACCTGTCATGGGTAATGTCATATACATTTTTGGGTTGTTTGCAAATTTGGGAAAATCTCCATCAAGTTCCTTTCAGATATGAGCGTTAGAGTTCAGAACATTTCGAGCTTGTCTTTCCAGTGATTGAATCTAAATGTTTTTTTGAATTGACAATATTCTTTAACCAGTCTTTGTTGGTATCTTTTTTTGTTAGCATATTTTGACTTTTCTGTTATCTTCATTAATGTCACTGGTTTTGGGGGGTTTTTTGTTTTTGCCAAATTAGCAATGTGCCTACTTAATCACTTCTCTGTATTAATTGGATTATTTATTTTATGGGATGATCAAGTTTATCACTTCTATTTTAAATTTATCTTTCTCAGTGAATTGCTGCTTTCAGAATAATCTCAAAATTTTATTACAATTCACTTCTCAGTATCAAAATAACTTCTATTGATTTCACTATTCATCTCTACTGTTTTTGCTTCATATTCCATTAATTTTAATCTAAATATCCTGTCATTTCTTTAAAAAAATGCATTTACAGATGCCAAATGGTACTCTTCAAAAACACTCAAAACAGTCTATAATTTCTCATTTTGTTTAAACATTCCAAAACCCCTTTCCACATTGCAGTTATGGTAGAATACTCATGCACTACCAAATATATACTTCCATCAAAAAGAAGAAAACAGGGGCACCTGGGTGGCTCAGTTGGTTAGGAGTCCAACTTCAGCTCAGGTCATGATCTCACGGTCCGGTCCGTGAGTTCGAGCCCCGCCTTGTGCTCTGTGCTGACCGCTCAGCTTCAGATTCTGTGTCTCCCTCTGTCTCTCTCTGCACCTCCCCCACTTGAACTCTGTCTCTGTCTCTGTCTCTCTCTCAAAAGTAAATAAACATTAAAAAAAAGTTTTAAAGAAGAAGGAAACATCTATTGTGTAATGATAGTATCTACTCTATCATCAAATATATTCTTGAAAGGAGGGAACTATTTTGACTTGGTCTTGGTGAAAAACAAATCCTCTGCTTACAATTGTGTATATGTGATGGAATTAGAATTTTCCATAGACTAAACTAGCTCTGGCTCCATATGTTTCTGCTCTTGATCTTTATATGTATTTCCAATGAAATCATCAAAGTGATCCTGTTTAAAAGCAAGTCAGGTCATGTCAATCATTTGCCCAAGATCATCCAATAGATTCCTATCTCGCTGTTAGTAAAAACCAAGGGCTTATGAGACCCTACACAGTCTGGACCAGGTACCGCTTTGACCTCACCTCCCATTCTTCTCCCCTTTTCACTTTGTTCCAGCTACACAGCTTCTTGCTTTCCCTTGAATTCTCCCAGGATTTTCTGCCTCAGGGCCATTGTACATGCTATTCTCTTTGCCTAAAATTCACTTCACCTCTCACTCGCTCACCTCCTTCAGATCTTACTCAAACACCAACTCAGTGAGACCTTACTTGGTCTCTCTATTTAAAATCGGCCCCTAATATTTCCTACTACTTAAAAAAATTTCCCCCTACCTCTTATCATCAAAAGTACCTCATGTCCCTAATGTCTACATAAGGATTCAATAAAATCAGTTGATTGAGTGAATGAAAGTCCAAGTCAGGGCCCTTTTTGGTAATGGCAAGTGTTAAATACAATTCAAGAGGAATGATTCTGGAATATCATTGTTCGTTGTAGGACAACATATGCTTTGTCAAGTATTTATTCATTTCTTGTCTCAATCAGCAAATCAATAAGTATTTGGTGTTTGCTGCATGCTTAATACTGCCCTAGGTACTAAGCACACATTGGTAAGGGAAGAAAACATGGTCCCTGCCTTCCTGAAGCTCATGGCTTCTCGAAAGAGAGAAAGGCTATGAAGACAAGTTGACTGTAGTCTTGGCACATCACTACCTGAACATGGTTTACTTATGACTGGGCAAACCAGATTCCTGGAAATTCACTTGTGGCGTATTCTACAGATCCATTAGTCTTAAACACATGATTAAATAAGACAGCAACATCATGTGCAATGAATTTTAAGCCAGGCATGGAAGATCATAGAAGTTTAAGAAACAATAAATGTCTTCTTAAATTTCTTTTTCATCTCATGTGCTGTGTTAATAGCTGTCATTATTGAGATTTGATGACATCTGTATTCCTAAAGGAGGAGCCAGTGAGGCTGACACTTTGGGTTTTAGATAGCTTTCAAGCAATAAGATTTAGAATCATTATCTAACTTAAATATTCAGAGAACATGCACATCAACTCCCCAACTCAGGCTGCCACAGATTTTCAACAGACTTTCTCACCCTGATCTCAGATGGCCATGGTATTTTTTGAATATGTGCATCCTGTCTGCTTTAATACATAGTATTTCGCAAGTTTTAGTCATTGCAACTAAAGCGTGGGCAAAGGTGGGGGTGGTGTGAGGGAAGAGCTTCTCATCGTGAGGAAATTTGAGGCTAGTAGCTGTTCAGACCAAAATTGTCCATGTTTCCTGAGTTCCATAAAATTCAACTCAGAGGAAAAGTGTACCCCAGTGTCCAGCACACTGAGTATTCTCAAAGACGTATTATTGCATGAATTAAACATTTTCAAAACTATTCAGGAGATATTGCAGGCAAAGCCACACACATCCAAGTTAGTGAACAGAATTGAGGCCAATGTGTTCTTTCTAATAAACTTAATTACACAGCTTTAGTTTGCCTCATTTGATTGTAAATATAACCCAGATGGCCTCAAATTCACTAAATTTCTGGATTCACTTTTTTTTCTTCCTTCCTTCCTTCCATTCTCCCTAACTTCCTTCCTTTCCTCCCCCCTCTTTCCTTCCTTACCCCCTCCCATCCTAACTTCCCTGCTTCCCTCCCTTCTTTCCTTTCTTCCTCTCTGTAAATATGTGTGTGTACATACGAGAAAACCCATATACAGAAACATAAATAATGGTGGATGATCAAATGATCTATCACAAAGTAAACACATTGCAACCAGCATCCCGGTCAAGAGATAGAACACTGCCTACACCCACAAACCCTCCTCATGCCCCTTCCCCATTGCATCCTCTTCCCTACCTCCAAAGATAACCACTATCCTGACTTTTACGCTAATCATCTTCTTGAATTTCTTTTGGGTTCAACCATCTCACGTATACCCTCAAATAGTAGTGCAGCAACTTTCAATAAATGGATTCCATACAATAAATATTCTGCATGTCTAGCTTCTCTAACTTAATATTATGTTTGTGAGACACACATTGGTGTAAATAGCTATAACTTATCCATTTTAATTATCATATAGTATTTTATAGCATTACTATGCCACTATGATTTATGGGTAACATAAAAGATGTCTCTGGTTTGGGATTATGACAAATACTCCTGTTATCTATATTCTTACACACCTCAAGGTGCCCATGTGCATGTTTTTGTATTGGGTATCATTGTGGGTTGAACTGTGTCCCCCACAAAGACATGTTGAAACCCTAATCCCTGGTACCTGTGAATGTGACCTCAATCCTTTCTTGTTTTCTGTACTCTTAGGTTTTATGAATACTTCATCTAAAGCATGAATTGAGTTTGTAATCAACACTAGTAATCTTTCATTTTTAATCAGAGTGTTTAGTCCATTTGTTTTCCTATCATTGACATTGGGATGTTTTAATTTACCATTTTATTATTTATTTTCTCTTTGTCCCACATATTCTTTCTCCCTTTCTCTTGAAATATTTTTAATTGCTTCATTTTTCTTTTCTATTAGCTAGGAAGCCAAATGCTGTTTTATAATTCTTTTAGTGGCTGCCTTAGAGATTACATTATGGCTTGTGAATTTATCCAATCCAATATTAACTGGTACTTTTACCTTCTTCTTGGACATGTCAAACTCTTACAACATTTCAACTCTAATTTATGTGCTCTTCATCTTATAATTTATTTATAAATTTAAACAGTGTTTAATGGTAAATATTTTAAGTGGTTTTATGCAGTAAATATTATTTATATTGACTTATTTTTTAAAAAAATTTTTTTTCAACGTTTATTTATTTTTGGGACAGGGAGAGACAGAGCATGAACAGGGGAGGGGCAGAGAGAGAGGGAGACACAGAATGGGAAACAGGCTCCAGGCTCTGAGCTGTCAGCCCAGAGCCTGACGCGGGGCTCGAACTCACGGACCGCGAGATCGTGACCTGGCTGAAGTCGGACGCTTAACCGACTGCGCCACCCAGGCGCCCCATATATTGACTTATTTTTTATTGACCTTTATTTCTTCCTACACGGCAAATTGGTATTATTCCCTTCTGCCCTTTAGTACTCTCTGTAGTTCAGTCTACTGGTTATGAATTTTCTCCATTTAGATGAGTTTGAAAGTATCTTTAGTTTCTATTCTTTCTTGAATGACATTTTTGATGAATGTAAAATTCTAAGGTTGACAGTTTTCTTTTAGCACTTAGAAGTTTTTAGCCCACTGTCCCAAGGCTTCCATTCTTTCTGTTGATGTGTTAGTTGTTGATCTTATTGTGACTATGAAGAGAAAATCAGCAGAAGGACAAAGTCATATTGAGATTTTTATCTTGTCTTTGATTTTTGTCATTTTTACTATGATGTGTTTAGATGCGGAATTCTTTTTTATTTACCCTGCAAGATATTTGGAGAGAATCTTAAAAGACTGGACTCATATTGGTCTTTGGGTTTGGAAATTCTTAGCCACTATCTCTTCAAGTATTGCTTCTTCCCCATTCCTTCTGTCTCTCTCTGTCTCTCATACCTTCTATCCCTCCCTCTCTCCATTGCTCTCTCCATCCTCAGCCTACTGGAATGCTAATAACACAAATATTAAACCTATCTAACATATTCCTATATCCTTCTGTCTCTTATCTTCTACTCTGTGTTTTTCCTACCTCTGCCTCTCTGTGTTTCAGTCTGGGTGTTTTTTTTCAATTTATTTTCTAATGCATTAATTCTCTCATTAGCTAGTAAACCCTTTAATTGTATCCTTAATTTTGGTTTTTAAATCTAGGATACTCACTTGCCTCTTTTTTAAAACTAGCTTTCATGTCCAACTCTTGGTTTCATCTCAGGTCATGATCTCATGGTTTCGTGAGTTCAAGCCCCACTTCAGGCTCTGCACTGCCAGCACAGAGCCTGCTTGGGGTTCTCTCTCTCTCTCTTTCTCCCTCCCTCCCTCCCTCCCTCCCTGCCCCTCCCCCACTCACACTGTCTCTGACTCTCTCAAAATAAGTAAATTAGTTAAAAAATAATTATAAAATAAAAACAGCTTTCAGTTCTCTCCTAAAATCCTAGACCTTGTATTTTATCCCCTTGAATACTCTGATCCCCACTACTTCAAAGTCAGGATCTGATCATTCCAATATATTAAGCCCTATTGCTTCTGCCTCTGATGGTTTTCATTCTTATTGGTTTGCCTCTTTGTGTTGCTGGCTAGTTTTTTTTCTGGTCCAGGATGCTCTCTTTATAAACTGGTGGAAATAATTTGTGACCTACCTGATCATATCTTCTTCCTGAGACAACAGACAATTGCTATTGCCTGGTGTTTGGCACTGTGGGTTCATCTTAATTGTTAAGGATTGGGATAAAGCAAAGCTGAGTTACAGTCCCTGCGGTAGGTCTTCGAACTCCATTTCATGCTTACTCCTAGGGTCCAAAATTTAAGGGCCTAAGCCGAAAGCAAGTAGGGTTCACCAAGTTTCCCCCATGCCCAGAAAGTTAGCTGGTTATTATTAAGCTATTGTTACCCAGTTTCAAAGCCACCCTTCTATTCTCTGCTTTGTGCTGCTAGGGCTGGAATTCTGTGAAGAACCACATTGCAAATTGAATTAAACCATCATTCTGTGATTTTTCAGCTATAAACTGTTGTATGTTAAAATATCTTAAATGTAGTTGTAATCACTGGACTAATAAATGGCTGTATGTGTATATTTAATATTATTTAATATCCTTCCCTGACAAAATAAAATTTGCTAACCCTACGTTTGTCCCTATTGGTTTTTCTTTTTCTCTTATTGGGCTCTGAAAAAAAGCCTAATAAAAGTCTTGGATCGAAACTGCAGTAGACATTGTGGGTCTGGATTTCTGTTGGGTATTTGGCAAGTTCTTTAGGATGTGCTCATGGCCAAAATGGAGACAGGAGTTGGAGGCAAAGCCTGTGGAGGTAGGGCAGTGTTTTAAAACACGTCACCCTGTCCTGAGAGCGTGTTTTATAACATGCCACGCTGACAACTGAGCCTCACACATTCTCTGCTGCTTGTCATAACTCCTCCTCATGTGGCTCTCCCCCCTCCACCTCATGTCCTGTCCTCCTTCTGACCCTTGGCTTCATTACCTATTCACAATCCTGCACCTGGTCTTTCCTTGGTGTTTACATTTGGAACTCTGAACATAAATGAACTAAGCATTCCATTTAAAAGATTGGAACAAAGTAAAAGAAATATGAGGGAATTAATAAAGATAAAGTGCTGAAAATAATGAATCACAAAACAAATGCCAGCAGAAATGATAGATAAACCCAGGACTCTAGGAAGTTTGACTAAGAAAAAGTGCAAGACAAACAAATACATCAGGAATGAGAAAGAAGATAAAACCATAGTTGCAAAAAATCGTAAAAATCATTATAAAATATCATATAAAATGTTGTCAATAAATTTTCAAATCTAGATGAAATGGCTGATTTTCCTAGCACAACATAAATTATCAAAAATTGATTCACGAAAAACTAGACTCTCCAAACACATTAACAACCACACAATATACTAGCAAGGTTTCTCATAAATCTACCACTTTAAAGAGTAAAAATTAAATAAGAACATTAGACCTTGCTTGTTTTACAGGCAAGATCTAACTAACCTAGCTATCAAGGAACACATAATCCTACCTAAATTACTGAAACTCTTTCAGAATATATAAGTGGAAAGTTTCCCAAACCGTTTTATAAGTCTGTCATAAGCTTAATACCAAAACCTAATAAATAACATAGCAAAAAAAAAAGTCAATCTCACTTAAAAATAAATATGGAAAAGTTCTAAAGAAAATATTTGCAGCTGGTATATTAAAACAACAATACCCATATTCAAGGATGACTTATACCTCAATGAAGCACTGTTAGCATTATAGTATTGGTGTAATGTATATTTACTGTCCTCTGCTGGCTATGCCCCCACCCTTACAGATGACAATCTGGGTGTCTCAGACCTTGGGATTCCCTGCCAAGATGTCCCTAAAGCCAGTTAACTGGCCTGCACATGCCTCTTCCCCTGTCTGTTCTTCCAAGGGTGGTCTCTGCTATTAGAATATCCATGCCTATGCCCAAAGTGTGGCCAAGGGTGGCTCTTTGCAGAGGGCAAATGATGCTTGAATGCATGAATTAGTGTGTATCCCAGTCTAGGGTAGAAAGATAGGGGGAGAAGGCCATGGGTCAAGGAATAGCTTTTCCCATACTGCTACTTTTTTTTGGCGGGGGGTGGGGGGGTGGGGGGGGGATGTGGAGCAGAGAGAGAGAGAGGGAGAATCCCAAGCAGGCTCCACTATCAGCAAGGAGTCCTACTCAGGGCTGTGAGATCATGACTTGAGCCCAAATCAAGAGTTGAAGGTTTAACCGACTAAGCCATCCAGGTGCCCCACCCGCCCATACCACTACTTCTGATACAGAACCCTGAGGGATACAAGAGTTCTAAATTTGAACCTGGTATTCTAGGTTATTATGAAGATATAAGTGTCAAGGTAGGAGGACAGGACGTATTCTGTTTAACAATTTACTAGCTTGATTTATAGCTTTTAAATATCCTGACTTATGGTAAATAAGCTTTTATTTGTACTCTTGTCTCAGGCCCCAAAAAGAGTGAGCCAGCCCACCTCTTCCAGATTTAGCACAGGTGAAAACCAATAGCAGACTAATACATACAGCATGAATAAATATTAGTGGAATATATATATATATATATATATATATATATATATGGCATGTATGGGTATGTATACCTATGTGTACACATACATGCATAGTTATGTGTATATATACATCTATCTACCGATAGACAAAAAAGAATATATATGTATACCTGTGCATACATAGACACACAAATAGTTCTACATTGCACACACTCACAAATACACATACACCAGCAGCAACACAGAAAAGTCGGAGCTTCCAATTCTAGGCAAGATGAAAAACTAACGGCTGCTGTTGGCCCCCTTTCTCCCTACCAAACTAGAGATGCCAGAATAGATACAGGGAAACTGACCAAACACAGAGCCAGAACCAGAAGCCTCATCCTTACCAGATTGAAAGTAGCCAAGTTTTAATGTAGGAAGAGAATGATATCCTGAAGTCAATGGAGTCCAAAAGCATGGGTGAATGTTGGGAGCCAATATAAAGGAGTTGCAGGCCAGCAGAGGTTTTTAATTGTGCCCTCAACTCCACATTCCTCTGCTGGTGGAGGAGACTGGGACTGGTCAGGCTCAGTCCCACCACCCCTGTTAGGCTGTCCCTCTGGCCAGATATGCACCCAGGATGCCTGAGCTTTTTCAATAGGGACTCTGTCAGGGCAACTCCATGAGCAAACTCACCAGGCTGATGTCCTAACCAATGTTCATTGTCATTGTTCCAAGGGAAGAAAAGTAATGGCAGCAGCTGGAAGGACAGGAACATAGGCCTGGTAGTGCTTTAGCTCAAAAGAGCAGGGAAGTCTATTGGAATGGGTACAGACCAGCTGGCTAGGCCTTGAGCATCCATTCAATCACTTGTCATGGAGAATGGCTATATCAGTTAGCTCTTTTTACATAACAAATCATTCAAAACTCTCAGTGGCTTAAAATGACAATTATTTATTTTTGATCATAGATCTGGAGGTTGACCTCTTAGACTGATTGAGGCCAGGCTCTGCTCCCTGTGTCTCTCATCCTCCTCCGGAGCCAGCAGGCTAGCCCAGGCATGTTCTTTTTATGGAGATAGCTAAACCCCCCAAAGGCAATGGGAAATAAAGAAGGCCTCTTTTGCCTAGGCTTGGAACTAATGTGCCATTACTTCCACCTCATTATATTGTGTCACCCAAGTCACATAGTCAAATTCAAAGTCAAACGGTAAGAAAGTACATCATACAGCTTTTGCAGGAGAAATGGCAAAGTCACAAGGCAGAACATAAAATAATTTGCCATAAACTTTAAGAGATTGGAATCTTACAGAGTATGGGCTCTGCCCACAACAGACAACAAAACCAAGTAGTAACTATTAATAATAAGATACCTAGAAAAGCCCTTAAATATTTAGAAATTAAACAACAAATTTGTAAATTTGTAAATAATCCATTGGTCGAAGAAGTCACAAGAGAAATTGGGAAATTGTTTCAAATGAATAATAATGGAAACAAAACATACTAAAATGTATAGTATGCAGCAAAAACAGTGCTGAGAGTGAAATTTATAGCTTTCACAGCTAAAGTAGAAAAAAAGGCTTAAAATAAAAAAAGCAGAATTTTTACTTAGAGAAGCTAGAGGAAATATTAAAAATAAATACATAAATAAACACAAAGGAAGAAGGGAAGAAATAATAAAAATAAAAGTAGAAATAAATGATATAGAGAACAAACATTAGGAAAAATTGACAAAGCCAAGAGAGGATTCTGTGAAATATCAAAACTGATCAATCTCTGGTAAGAAAGAAAAAGAAGGAGAGAATTCAAATCGTTAACATAAAATGTTGGAGGTGGGGAAAGCTTACTGACAATCAAAATATATTAAGGAAATAGTAAGAACATATTTATGCCAATAAGTTTGATAGCATAGATGAAATGGATAAAAAAGCACAACATACTAAAACTAACTCAAGAAGAAAAATAACTTAATGACCGCATATCAATTAATGAAATCGAATCTGTAATTAAAAGGTTTCTAACATGGAAAATTCTAAGCTCAGAGCCTTCACTGGTGAATCCTATCGAATGCTAAGGAACATAAGATATCAAGCTTACCCAAATTCTTCGAGAAAATAGAAGAGAACACTTTTCAACTTATTTTATGTGGACAGCATTGCTCTGATGCAAAACCAAGAAAGATACTGTAAGAAAACAACACACTATAACTCATGAACACAGATATAAAATCTTCAACTCAACATTAGCAAATCACAGCCAAGAGGAGCCTAAGGAGACATGATGACTTAATATACATAGTATCGTAGATGGGATGCTGAACAGTAAAAGGACATTAGGCAAAAATGAAACAAATCTAAATAAAGTATGGACTTTGGTTGATAATAATGTATCAATATTGGTTCATTAAATGTGACAAGTACATGATTCTAATATAAATTGTTAATAATAGGGGAAACTGGATGTGTGATATACAAGAACTCTCTGTATTAGCTGTGCACCTTTCCTAGAAATCTAAAACTACTCTAAAATTAAAAGTTTATTTTTAAAAAGCTGTACGTGAATATTCTTATCAGAGTTATTCATATTAGCAAAAGTAGAAATAACCCAAATGTCCATCAACAAGCAAATGCACAAACATATTATGGCATGTTTCTACCACAGCATGTTGTTCAACAATAAAAATGACTGAACTAAAGAAGAAGAAGAAGAAAGATTGAACTACCGACACACAAAACATGGAAAATAGAAAGTGATGTTTGAAAAGACATAGAAGTCCTCAGAAACCTACCTTAGGAAGGAATACACTGAAAGCCAAGCAGGACCTTTACTCAGTTTCTATTGTTTCCCTGCCCTGTCCTAAATGTCAACCCATGGACTGGGGAACAAAACAAGATCCTTCTCAGATACCCCCACCAGCAATTAACTTTGTTTGTTTCCTGATTGCTTCCTCAATGCTCCAGCCCATATAGTTTTAGCTCCCTGGTGTGGAGGGGAAGCAAACTTACTGCATAAGTATTTTTCTAAACTCATTGCTAAAGTCCAGACTCAGTTTTTTAAAGTTCCAAAGCCAAAAAAAAAACCCAAACAAACAAAAAAACCCCACAAACTCTTCATTATCATTCTTTTTGCAACAACCCAACACCAAGAGGTGAAAATGCTGAGGTTTAATTTCAAATGTGGTTGGAAATAATGGGGGCTAGGACTGCAGGGGGAAAACATTTAACTCTTGGAATAAAATATTGTTTGTTTTTTTTTAAACCAGAGTTTACAATATAAATATTCTATGTTGGAGAAGGGAAATGAATCTTCCTTAAGGCTTTCCACTTTCTGGGCAGATAACATCAGCGGGAGATTCCTGGCTAGCCTTCTTTGGGTCCCTTTACAAAGTTGTCAGCACTTTTCATAAGCTACATTTGCTTCTCTATCCCCAAAGAAATGCTAAGGCTCTGAAAACATTCTCAAAGAGCAGATCTCCTGGTAATAGAAGGAGACAACAATGAGCTGTTGTGAATTGCTTCCTCTAAACGTCCCGCTGACCCCCCAATATGGCAGACTTCTTAGGTATCCTGAGCTGTAAGCCCCTGGTGGAGAAAAGGGTGATGATATTTCAAATATTCCTCATTAAAAATATAGAAATTACTCTAGAACTAAACAATCTAACACCTGAAACTAATTTTCTTGACATAGTCATGGACTTTAATGACAGCTTCATTAATTGAATGGAATCACATGGGGACAAAAATCATGTTTTCCTTAATGACTTGCCAGATGATGGATTTGTTTGGTTACTTACTTTACTATGAAGAATTTCCGAGGAAGGAAAAAGAAAGAAGGATGAGCCCTGTGTGTCATATTACAACCGAGCCTGACCAAGAGGTCCTCCTGGGGTCTTGGTGAGGAGCCAGTGTGAAAATAGCAAGTTGGATTTGGCAGGATGGGGAAGCGGTGTGATGTCATCATTAGGAACCTTATTAATCAAGGTGAAGTTCGTGAACCAGTAGCATCAACATCACTGGGAAGCTTATTAGAAATTCAACTTTTCAGGCCCCATCCCCGTGCTACTGAATTGCAATCTGCATTAAATATGATCCCCAGGTGATTTTCAGGCACTTTAGAGGCTAAGGAGCACTGGTTGGGAGCCCAAGATTTGGAGTCCAATGGACTTGGGTATTCCAGCTCCACTTACTGCTGACTGTGAATAGGGCATATTATTTAGCCTCTCAGCCTCAGTTTTTCTTTCTGTGAAATAGGCAAATAGTATCTACCTCATGAAATTATGAGGATTAAGCAATATAAGCACTTAGCGTATTTTCAGGTATATACTCTATGTTGAATAAATGGCATATAATAGTGCTATTGTGGCTTCTTTGTCCCTTCCACTGCAGAGAGGAAGTATCTTGGGAATCAGAACTGAGTTCAAATTCACGTTTTACAATTTAACAGCTATGTGATCTCGGTCGTGTTACCTGAGATTTTTCAGCCTCAAATTCTCTATCTATAAAATGGGTGTAATTTAAATGCCAGAGCCTCCCAAGTCTTAAGATATAGACCAATTACACAGCCTAGTGAAGTCATCATCCTTCACGAGATTCAGGCTGCCGGCACGATTCCTGCTTAGTCTGTGTTGCATCTCCACATGCTGTCCTTGTCCCTCTGCGAGTCTCTCACAGGGCAAAGTTCAGACCTTTCCACGGTTGCCACAAGAAATCCACTTCCTGCAAGCATTTCATGAGGTGGGTAGAAATTTCTAAAGATGTAGAGCGTGGGTCACAAGGAAGAATCACAGGACATGTGGCCCAGTCTTATGCCACCTCCCCGGCTCCTTCCTTCCTTTCCTCCTATGTCTGCCATCACAGCCCCCTTGTCATCCCAAAGACAGCCTACCTTCAGCAGACGTCGTGGAACCAGCCATGAACACAGAGTGAGAAGGGTGCGTTCTCAGGCTAGTAGCTCCTCTCTCCAGGCCTCCGGGTCCTCAGCGACACGTCAGCAGGAATTCCTTAGGCACAAGAGCGTCCCAAGAACTAAGGGAGGCCTCATGATTGACAATCCTCGTGCAGCCTGGTACCTGATGGGTGGCTGGTTACGAAGCCACTATTGTCTGCCCCAATCTTCCCCTCCTCCATAAGTCCACTTCTGAGGCCGGGGCTCAACTTCTGCAAACGACATTCTCCTTTTCCAGCTGGCTCCTTGTTCGGCTCTGTCTGTCAAGGAGGCCACAGGGAGCATGAGGGGTGGAGGGAGGATGGAGACTTTCTCCTTGGTTTGCTTCCCGTTCCTATCAGGTCTTCACCCCGCAGCAGCTGCTGGTTCCAGCCGCACAGGTGGCTCTAGTTTGCAGTTGTTCCTCACCCAGAACCAAGCCCATGAGCTCTCTCTGAAATAAGGCCCCAGCCACTGGCACCTCCCTCTGCAGAGTCAGAATCCCAGCTCCAAAGAGCTGCTTCTCCAGACTCCAAGCTCCGAGCAGAGTTCCATTTGAGCATGCCTTCTCCCTAGAGGCTGAGTCCCAGCTCTGCGGGCTCCTCCTAGAAACTTCCAAGTTTTAGTAATCTCGACATATCCCCATCTCTAAGGGAGACAGCTGCTTCCTGCAGCTACTACCTTTGTGATACCTCGTTGTCCCCTTTTTGCCTGCCCAGCTCTCTTCTGTCTGGGAAATAGTTTCGTTATGTCTCCCTGCTGAAATAATGGCATGGCTTTTGGCCTCTGACAGGATCCGTCTGATTTGGAAAGTTATGTAAAAGATACTAGTTTCCTTCCAAAACAAATTTTAAAAATCTACCTTCTAAATACCAAGTTTTGCCACTAATAAGGATATTCAAAAGAACATGCCAATGGCTTTGACAACAATTTCCAAAGAAAATTTTCCAAACTATTTTGGGCTCTGCCAGCATTGTTGGAATAGAACAGTAGTCCTGAGCATTTGGAACAAAGAGTCAAAACATGTTTCTAGAGAAAGAAATGCAGTTAGACATAACTCATAAGGCAGAACAGATGCACAATCTAGAGAGATGCTGACCTGTGTAGACACCAGCATAGACAAGAATAGGGAGAAGGTGAGGGGAGCCAGGGAAGGGCACCTATGAAGCAGGTGCAGGTTGTCACGTTTCTAGATGTTAATGAAGTCTATAACCAAAGTCGAACCAAAGTTGATTTAAAAGAACCTGGAAATAGCAGTTTAGTTAGCGGTGCTTAAAATGTCTGTGTTGACCACGGAGGAGTGGTACTTCAAAGGTGGTGGCCATGACTCAAATAGAAATTGAAATGGAACTGAAAATAATATTTTATGCTTATTTAATTAGTAAAGATAAACTGAAAATCGTAGCCCTCGTTGTGGGTGATCTTGGTCTAAAGTACATACCTACACAGAGTTGTCACAGTGTATATAAAGCAAGAGAGTAATAGCTTAAAAGAGTTAAAATGATATTCACCCCATTTAACCCAGCCATTCCATTACTAAAAATTAATCCTGGGCCACCTGAGTATCCGTCGTTTGCACATCCAGCTCTTGATTTTGGCTCAGGTCATGATTCAGGGGTCATGGTATTGAGCCCCATGTCAGGATCCACGATCAGCATGGAACCTGCTTAAGATTCTCTTTCTCTCGGGAAGCAAACCATAAAAAGACTCTTAAATAAATATAGAGGACAAACTGAGGGTTGCTGGTGGGGTGCTGGGTGGGTGGATGGGCTAAATGGGTGATGGGCATTAAGGAAGGCATTTGTTAGGTTGAGCACTGGGTGTTATATGTAAGTGATGAAGCACTAAATTCTACTCCTGAAATCATTATTATGCTATATGTTAATTAACTTGGACTTAAATTTTAAAAAATAATGATAAAAAAAGAAATAGAAGTGAACACATAGATTTATGTAGGAGTCAATGATAAGGACAAAGCATGGGCTGAGGAAGGTGGTCAGTGGTCCTGTGTGTACTTAGGATCTTAATTAAATGAATAATACATAGAAAACCTATTTTTAAAAAGATTCTCTCTCTCTCTCTCCCTCTGCCCATCTCCCCTGCTCACACACTCTCTTTCTCTAAAATAAAAAAATAAAATAAAAAATTTAAAAATGAAAAAAAAGGGTATTTAAATGCACTTGGTGAAATATTAAGTTATAAAAATCCTATAAAGGGGCGCCTGGGTGGTTCAGTCAGTTGAGCATCCGACTTCAGCTCAGGTCATGATCTCACAGTTTGTGGGTTCGAGCCCCGCCCCGCATCAGGCTCTGTGCTGACAGCTTGCTCAGAGCCTGCAGCCTGCTTCAGATTCTGTGTCTCCTTCTCTCTCTCTGCCCCTCCCCGCTCATGCTCTGTCTCTCTCTGTCTCTCAAAAATAAATAAATGTTAAAAAAATTTTTAAAAATCCTATAAAAACATGAAAAATGTTTATGGTGTGACAGTAAAGTAGAATAAAATCAGGATGTAAGATGTGGAGGAGAGTGTAGGAAAGAGAACAAGAAAGAATGTTCAGCAATGTTACTCTGTGTTACCACGGGGATGAGCATAGGGTGCATTCTGAGAGTATTACAAAGGCATCATGCCAGTGAAAAATGATTGGGGCCAGTGAGACAGAACTGAGAAGCCAGGCATGAACCGTCACCCCCTGTGGACTCTGCAAAGACTTTTGATCCTAAAATGAAGAGCCATCCTAAGAATCTCCAAGATTGCATGTGTGCTTGACTAAAGATAAGACAATTTTGTTACAAACTACAATCCTTCCCTTCTATGATAAACAGCCAAATTTTAAAGTTACACTAAGTTCTTTCTCTTCTTGGGTTGGCACTGAAGTTGGTTGTGCTCCAGGAGAAGGGGAGAGAGAGAATGAAGAGTAGAATCTGAGTCAGGCAGATAAATCTCTTGGGGAAGATTCTGTATATCTCAAGTAGGGAAGGAAGTGATAGACCACTGAGTTAAGCAGCTGGCCAGTGAAAAAAAGCCCCAACAGTTGGCCAAGCAATTAGTTCAAGAGATAATTGGCTGCAGGTGGTGAGTTAAGAGCCAAGTCTGGACTCTGACTAAAGAGATTTGCCAGGGCTTTGTATTTGACTGTCTAGGAGCCTTGGCTGACTGTAGAAAAGCTTGAAGAACTGATTTCTTAAGAGCCTCAGAGACCTCCAGCGTTCTAAAATTGATGCAGAACTGGGCTGCCATATTGGGCATAGAAGAAATTATTCCAAATAGAAGAGGAGATGAAATACTGGTTACTGAGAGTAGAGAGAAATCCTATTTTCCTGGTGGTATTTTCTACTACTAGAGAAAACCCATAGGAGTCGATTTCTTCCTTGAGATTGTCCATTAGCCTTTTTAGAGAATAGCCAAGGCTACAGGTCTGCATAAGAATAGGCGGGCTTAAAGCATAAGAGACTGTTATAAACTGAGAACAAACTGAGGGTTGATGGGGGGTGGGAAGGAGGGGAGGGTGGGTGATGGGTATTGAGGAGGGCACCTTTTGGGATGAGCACTGGGTGTTGTATGGAAACCAATTTGTCAATAAATTTCATATATATAAAAAAAAAAAAAGAATAGGCGGGCTTTCTTGGTTGCTGGGGAATGAAGAAGAGGAAGAGACCCATTTGGGTGAGGGAACTGCCACCAGAAACACTTGATTGCTTTGGAAGTACTCGCGGAACCATGTTCTACATGAGGCCCACATTCCATTAGGGCAGATAAAAATTGGAGACAATTCTGATAGAAGGTAACTGCTTTGCATAACCAAATGATCATACTTCAGAAAGAAAAGCATGGCTAGGTTTCTTTAGGAGGGACTTCTGGAGGAGATTCCTAAAAGAGATGCTCTCTGAGCTGAGTTTTGAAATAAGAATAGACATTTTATCAAACAGTGTATTGGGGAGAACAAAAGGGAGTTCTGGGTAGCTGGAATATTCAATATGAGGAGAGTGGTGGCAGGAGATGATGTCAGAGATGTGGTTCTGGCCAAGGTGGTGATGGCTCTTAAATACAGAGTTAAGGAATTGGACATTATGTAGATGTTGAGAAACACTGAACAGTTTTGTTTTCTTTTGTTTTTTAAGATCTTATTCTTGAGTAATCTCTATACCCAACGTGGGGCTCAAACTCACAAATCCGAGATCAAGAGTCACATACTCTACTATCTGAATCAGCCAGGTGCCCCCACACTGAACAGTTTTAAACACAGTAAAGAGGTGCATTTTAGGAAAAGGACTCGTGTCTGTGGGGGGATGGAATAGAGTGGGCCAAGGCTGGAGGCAGAGGAGGTAAGCAGGGAACTCCTCCAATGTTCAAGGCAGGAGAAAACGAACACCTGAATGACAGTCATGACCACAGCGACGGGAAGCTTGCATTTCCGCCTGCCCTTCCTCTCCCTGATGCCAAGGATGCAGCCCTTCCTCCTACCTCTGGCACTCACCCCAGGCCAGCGGCTGCCTGCCTGCACTAGGCTTGCCACCACGGTCTGACGCTGGCTCAGGGCATGGATGCCGGCACGTGGAGGGATCATGTGATGGGGCCCAGAAAGACAGGTTTGGGAGTCAGAGGAGAGGAATACAGTTCCCAATGCGACCATGTTATGGACCAAATTGTACCCGCCCCCCACCAATTCTCCGTTCACCCCCTAACACCCAATGGGACTCTATTTGGAGGAAGGACCTTTAGTAAGGTAATTAAGCTTAAATGAGGTCATAAGGGTGGAATCCTAATCTGAGAGGTTGCTGAGCCTATAAAGAGAGGAAGAGACACCAGAGGTATTTTTCTCTCCCTTCACGTGCATAAAAGAACGTCCCTATACGGATGCAGCAGGAAGGTGGCCATGTGTAAGCCAGGAAGAGAGGTCTCACCGGACCCTGGTACCTTGCCCTCGGACTTGTAGCCTCCAGAACTGAGAAAGTAAGTTCCTGTTGCTTAAGCCACTGTATGCCACCCAAGCATAAGGATTGTTTTGAGCTGAAGGCAAGTGAGAAGAAGCAGATAACGAGAAAAGCTTTCTTTACCTAAAGATAGGACATAAATCTCCTACCCTCTCTAGCAGGAAAAACAGAAGTTAATCACTGGAGACAACTTTAGACCTTTATCAGCCTGGTGCTGGAGAGGAATCTACATAACAAATTTTCCTTTTTTTTTTTTTTTCCAACTTTTTTAAATTTATTTTTGGGACAGAGAGAGACAGAGCATGAACGGGGGAGGGGCAGAGAGAGAGGGAGACACAGAATCAGAAACAGGCTCCAGGCTCCGAGCCATCAGCCCAGAGCCTGACGCGAGGCTCGAACTCACGGACCGCGAGATCGTGATCTGGCTGAAGTCAGACGCTTAACCGACTGCGCCACCCAGGCGCCCCTACATAACAAATTTTCCTAACCAGCTTTGATCTACCACTTGTTTGCTGTCCCTAGAAACTCAAGCTTCTTTTCCTCTGTCTTGACACACTCTAAAAATGTATTGTTATTTTGCTAAGAAGCTATGTAAGCCCAATTTCTGTTTTTGTTTTCTTTTTTCTTTTCTTTTTGTAAGCCCCATTTCTAATGAACCCTTTGAGTTACTCATCTCTGAGGGCTCCCATGTGTCAGGGTGAGGCACATGCTAATAAAGCTCTGTTTCTCTCTTGTAGCTATTCTTTTTCTCAGCCCAATGTATAGGACCCCAATCAGAGAACTCATGAGGATAGTAGGAAAAAGAGTTCTTTCTCCTGACACTACCCAGTGTATGACATTTTATTATGGCAGCCTGACTTGACTCATACGCACCATTGGCAGCTAAATCTCTTGAAGAAATTATTTAAGCTGACTGAGCCTCGTTTTCCTTATCTCTAAAATCAAATGGTAAAATAATAATAATCCCTACTTCACAGGGCTCTTGGGAGTGGTCAGATGAGGTACACAACCAGCAAATGGAGCTTACATGAAAGCTCTTTGTAAATTGTACATATGAAATTAAATAATAAATATTCCTTCCATGAGTGCCCTGGACTGATGAAAGATGAAAATATTTTCAATCATGGGGCGCCTGGGTGGCTCACTTGATTAAGCATCCAATATCAGCTCAAGTCATGATCTCACAGTCTGTGAGTCTGAGCCCCGTGTTAGGCTCTGTGCTGACAGCTCAGAGCCTGGAGCCTGCTTCTGATTCTGTGTCTCCCCCTCTCTCTGCCCCTCCCCCACTTGCGCTCTTTGTCTCTCTCAAAAATAAACATTTAAAAATTTTTTTTTTAATTTTTGCAATCATAATATTAGCTGAATTATTATACTTAACTGTAATATCCATCTCTTGGATATATTTTGAATGTACTTAATTAGCCAATAATCAAAAGCTAATTGATCACAGATGTCTAAAGGGCTTTCGGCCCAAATTCCATGAGGGTAACCCGTGCCAATAAAACTATTTGGGGAATTTCTATGTTTCATAAAAAAGAACACAGGCTTCCAAATATATGAAATACCCCAGATATAGCCTATAGAAGAGGAGACGTCCTTTAGACACATTCTAAAACCATTTTTAATAGTCTTCAACATTCATTTTGTTTTACTAATGTTTGTCACATAGAAATCTGTTAATAAGCTTGAACAGAAAGATAATCACATATAAAGTGTATTTGTAATTGACATAAATATTCCTATTATCTTAGGGTCTTAAGAGTGTTTCTCTATTTTTTTTCTCTACTGCCCCCAAGTAGCCTTGCAGGCATTTTTTCCCTAATATCATCCCGTGAAATTTTATTGCCACAGACATACTGTCTACCTGTTCATATGTATGTCTGTGCTTTATATACAACCAAGAACCAATTTTCACCTCTTTGGGGTGATATTGCCCCTATTGAGAACGCCACGGCCTTAAGAGGATTCATACAATAAATAAATAAAGCTGATTCATACAATAAATCGAATTGGTCTTCACGATGCAGCTGATGGAAAATGCACTCAATGTGAGAGATGAACCCATTTCTCAGAGGGCGTATCCAGACGTAAAGACAGACATAGCTGGAAGGGCCTGGCTTGAAGCCAAGCTGTGGTCACTCTAGGAGCTAGGTATGGCTAGGTATGTCTACTGAGAACCTGTTTGCATGAGGAGCCCAGGAATCTTCTGAGAAGGAATTTACCCTAAAGGGAAAGAGCACAAATTTGAGTCAGAGAGAGTAAACCAGTGGGAAAGATGAGCAGGTATCTAAGCCCCGCATGAGGTGTGTTCCATGGATCGTCCCTTGTCCCAGTGGACTCATCCTAGGTCCTAATGCAAAGGCGGTGCAATACAAGATCAATGGAAGCTAAAACATCCCACATGCCTCCCTGCCATTGTTCCCAGGGCAAACAGAAGCAAGGGGCCAGCGGTGGCACCAGTGCAAGGACCACGTGTGTGCACTGATAGGAGGGCTCCAGTGGCTGCTGCACGTGGGCAAATGTGACCTGTAACTGCTGTCCTTGTGCCGGTCTCACCTCCCTGAGCTGTGTGGCCTGGGAGCCATAGATCATACCCATATTACTATGGAGGTTGAGGGGCGTCTGAGTGGCTCAGCCGGTGAAGCGTTGGACTCTTGGTTTCGGCTCAGGTCATGATCTCAGGTTCGTGGGTTCGAGCCCCACATCAGGCTCTCTGTTGCCAGCACAGAGCCTGCTTCATATCCCCTATCTCCCTCTCTCTCGCCCTTCCCCACCTCTCAAAAATAAGCATTAAAAAAAAAAAAAAACCCCAAATGAACAATGGAGCTTGATATGTCCACCCAATGGCATCCAAACATCTTAGCACCACATTCAAGGGCTTTACAAGAGAGACTGGGCCTGTTTTTTAAGCTCTGGCATTGAAGCCCATTGGACTCAGGTTTGACACCTGTTTCTTCCATCAATTAGCTGTGTGATTGCAGGCACATCCCTTACCCTTTCTAAGCTTCCCATTTTCACCTCTGTAAAATGGGATAATAACCGCACCGAGTAGATTCAATTAGACAATGCATGCAAAGTGCCCTTTGCACCATCCCAACATAAGGCAAGTGCTCAAAAACTGCTAGCTGTTTTCAGCCCTTGACCATGATCATTCCACTCAATATTCCAGCCACATGAAATCGAGGAAAATTCTCAGATATGCTTCTGACCTTTGTAATGTTTCCTGTCTGGAGTGTTTTTTTAATGACATTTATCTGTCTGGATAACACATAGCCACCCTTTAAAATTCGATTCACATGTCATCTCTGAGAAGGAGATTCCAGAAGAATTAGTGAAGTTCTCTGCAACTCTTTGCTAATCCCCCGTTAGAGCTCTGCTCGCACTCCCTTCCTCCCCCCTCCCACTGGACCGTGAGCCCTTTGACAGAGAAAGCTGACCTCAACTCACTTCCACATCTCCAGGGGCCTAACACCGAGTCTGGACCAAGAAATGAGGCACTGGCGCAGGGCCTATTAATTATATTTCTAGAGCAATGCCCAATTCCAGGTGCCCCCACCTTGCATAGCCCACTTTGGGCTTCTCTCTGAAGCTTCATAAAGCCTAAGTCACTGGATTTTCTACGACCTCGGGAATGCCTGCTGCTGCTACCTATTCTGCCCAACCCAGCAGGCTTCTCTTCTTCCAGCCCAGGATGATATGCAGGTGATTGCTGCAAGGATACTCTGTGAATGTTAGCATCTTACGATAAACAGGTGGTAAACACCGCATTTGATATCCCAAACACGTATTAAGTGCCTCCTGTATGCCAGACATCTCCCTTTCAGGACCCAGTTCAGAGCACGGAGGCTCAGCGATTGAGCCACTTCTCAGAGATCACTCGGTGGCAGAGCTGGGATTCACTCCCACGCTTTCTGACTCCCAGTCCCTTGCTCTTTTATTATATCATGTTGTCTGTCTCTGTCACTGAAGCAGACCTGAGGCTTGAGGGACAGCCGACTCTGTGGGAGGAAGGCCGTTGAGGGGAGGATGCAGACGCGTTATGCTCACAGAGTTGCTGTGGGGACTTCCCTTCTATGCACCTAGAGGGCTGCCACCCTGTCCACGAGTGGCCTCCGATCTCTGCTCACCTCTGTGCTCATCCTTCCCAATTCCAGGGCCACACACACACACACACACACACACACACACACACACACACATGTGCACACAGACACACACACATTCAGGTAAAATTTTTAAAGTATACTTTTTTAAAAGTTTATTTACTTATTTTGAGAGAGAGAGAGAGCAGGGAAGGGGCAGAGAGAGAGGAAGAGAGAGAGAAAATCCCAACTCGGGGCTCCATCCCATGAACCGTGAGATGGTAACCCCCGCCAAGGTTGGGTGCTTAACCCCTTTGACGCTTAACCGACTGAGCCACCCAGGCACCCCTGCTGTTTGTCTTTTTTTTTTTAATCTTTATTTTTGAGAGAAAGAGAGAGACAGAGCATGAGCAGGGGAGGGGCAGAGAGAGAGGGAGACACAGAATCTGAAGCAGGTTCCAGGCTCCGAGCTGTCAGCACAGAGCCCTGCCGGGGCGGGGGCTCGAACTCACGAACCGCAAGATCATGACCTGAGCTGAAGTCGGATGCCCAACCCAACCGACTGAGTCACCCAGGCGCCCCCTTGCTGTTTGTCTTTCTAAACCTATGAAGTGCTTCTGAGCCGGCCTCCCAGCTTATGATGCACAACTCTAGCCAGGCATCTACTCTGGGATGGGTGGACATTACTTCCTTTTTTTAAATTGTGGTGGAACAGACCTAACATAAAATTTACCATTGTAGCCATTTCTAAGTGTACAGACCAGGGGCATTAAGTACATTCACACTGTTGTGCAGCTATCCCCACCTCCAGAACCCTTTTCATCTTGTAAAATTCAAAGTGTGCCTATTAAACACTAACTGTCCATCCCCCCTCTTCTCAGCCCCTGGGAGCCACCGTCTGCTTCCGGTGTCTACGAATTGACTGCTTTACTAAGTACTTCATCCAAGTAGAATCATACCATATATGTTCCTTTGTGACTGGCTTATCCCACTAAGCACAGTGTCTTCAGGGCTCGTCCATGGCATAGCACGTTTCAGAGTTTCCTTCCTTTTTAAGGCTGAATGGCTTTCTATTGCATGTATATAACACGTTTTATGTATCCAGTCGTCCATCAAAGGACACTTGGTGCACTTCCTCTTCTGGGCTCCTGTGAATAATGCTGCTGTGAGTGCTGGTGCACAAATATCTGTTTAAAATCCCCTGCTTTCCATTCTTTGGGGTATACGCCCAGAAGTGGAGTTGCTGGATCAAACGACAATTCTATGCTTAATTTTTTCAGGAACCACCGTACCGTTTTCTGATGTTGCTCATTTTTTTTTTCTTAACTTAGAAATTGTTCCCTTAATATTGCTGCTCTCTGTGCCTCCTTCCCACCCTGACTGGGCTTTGGGGGCCATATCTATCAGTATGTACAGGCTCATGTTTGCTGCTCGTGACCCATACTCTTCCATTTCAAGGGCTCCAGCCTCTAAACCTCTGTATCTTTCCTGCCCTTGGAACACTCCACCCGCCTCATATAGGTGAGGCCCAGAGCCCGCCCCCAGACTTTCTGTGGAAGCTAACACCCCAGAACCTTCGGATTGTGGTAGACACAGATCGGAGGAGGTGTTGCTTAAATCTGTTGTACAAAACGAGGGCCCCATAAGGGCAGCTCCCAAAAAGCAGCCATTGCGTTTGTCTCATTTGGGGAAGGAGGGACAATAACTTTGGAACTTCCCAAAGACTTAAAAAAACCCTGAATTTAAAGTAAATAACCTTGGGGCACCTGGGTGGCTCAGTGGGTTGAGCATCCGACTTCAGCTCAGGTCATGATCTCGCGGTCCGTGGGTTCGAGCCCCGCGTCGAGCTCTGTGCTGACAGCTCAGAGCCTGGAGCCTGTTCCGGATTCTGTGTCTCCCTCTCTCTCTGACCCTCCCCCATTCAAGATCTGTCTCTCTCTGTCTCAAAAAGAAATAAATGTTAAAAAGAATTTTAAAAAAATAAAAATAAAGTAAATAACCTTTGTCTCCATTTCTGGTAAAATAGCTAAGTTTATGTACATTTGTTCTTTGTTGTGGTGATTCTTTAACTCATTTTAGATTTTCAAATGCCTTGTCTGGTCCCACGGGCAGCATCCTTACAACCAGAACGTGCCTGCATTTCGGAGAAGCGATTATTAAAAATTGGTGTGAGGGGCACCTGGGTGGTTCAGTCAGTTAAGCATCCGGATTCGGCTCAGGTCATGATCTCACGGTTGGTGGCTTTGAGCCCCATGTCTGGCTCTGTGCTGACAGGGTCTGGAGCCTGCTTTGGATTCTGTGTCTCATTCTCCCTCTGCCCCTCCCCTGATCATTCTCTGTCTCTCTCTCTCAAATATAAATAAACATGAAAAAAATAAAAAAAAATTGGTGTGAGCTTGGGGCAACTGGGTAGCTCAGTAGATTAAGTGTCCAGCTTTGACTCAAATCACGATCTCTCAGTCTGTGAGTTCAAGCCCCACATCAGGTTCTGTGCTGACAGCTCAGAGCCTGGAGCCTGCTTCAACTTCTGTGTCTCCCTCTCTCTCTGCCCCTCCCCTGCTTGTGCTCAGTCTCTTGCTCTCAAAAAAAAAGAAAAAATATCGAAAAAAAATTTTTTAAAAAATTGGCGTGAGTTTAACGTCCAATAAACTCAGCCTGAATCCTCCCAAGAGAGACCGACACAAACCAAGGAGAGAAACACACTTGGGGGGAGGGGGAAGAAGCTTCCAACTATGAAAAAGAACACATGTTTCTTAGCAAGCATTACCTATTTGCTGAATCGGTGACTGATCAAGTTTCATTAAGGAGAGCAACCCAGTCTCCGTGTAGAGTCACAATCCTGGTTGGGGATAGTCCCTGGAGTTTATGTGAAAGGGAATGACCCCCCCCTCCCCGCCTCCTGTGCGCCCACCAGGATTGTGACTCTACACAGAGACTGGGTTGCTCTGCTTAATGACACTTTATCAGTCACTGATTCAGCAAGCACCTACTGGTCCACTCTATGCCAGGTACTGAGATAATAATAATGGCCCAGCTAACATGTTTATCAAGTTCAAGGGCCTCTGCCAACTGCCTTACAGGCATTGCTCAGTTGATCCTCAGGACAATGCTAATTGCTTACCATTGTCCCCACCTTACAACTGAGGTCTCTGAAGCTCAAGGTCACAGTGATAGAGGGGATTTTCACCCAGGCACCCAAATGCGGAGCCCATGTCCTTAACCACTTTGCTAAAATGCAGACAACCACTAGGCACTTTTAAGAATACAAATCTAATAAAGCATTATTGTTCCCCATTCCCTGCCCCCTACCAGGGAGCTCAGAGTCCAATCGGGAAGAATCAAGCAATACTGTTTCTTTTTTTTTTTTTTTTTTTTAATTTTTTTTTTTTCAACGTTTATTTATTTTTGGGACAGAGAGAGACAGAGCATGAACGGGGGAGGGGCAAAGAGAGAGGGAGACACAGAATCGGAAGCAGGCTCCAGGCTCTGGGCCATCATCAGCCCAGAGCCCGACGCGGGGCTCGAACTCACGGACCGCGAGATCGTGACCTGGCTGAAGTCGGACGCTTAACCGACTGCGCCACCCAGGCGCCCCAAGCAATACTGTTTCAATACTCCCTCGTAAGAGCTGTTGTAGTATGCTGGTCCAGATACACAGGTGACATCAAAAACACAACTAACAAAAGAAAAAGTGGTCTTGGGAGCTCCTGGGAGGGGCATACCCTGCCTGAGAGGTCACCTTCCAGGACTGAAATGGGAAGTAGACCTAGCATGGAGGAGAGCACAGCGATGCAAAGTCTCCAGGAGCAGAGTGAGTCCCTGACCCTAGGGCGCAGCTGGAGTTCACTGCAACATGTTGCTCTATCCAAAGCAGTGGTTCTAGAAGGGGGTGAATTTGCACCCCAGGGGACTTTTGGGACTGTCTGGAGACATTTTTGACTGTAACAAAAATGGAGGGGTGGAGTGCTACTGGCATCTCGTGACAGTGCACGAGGCAGCCTACCAACAACAAAGAATTATCTGGTCCGAAATGTCAGTAGCACCAAGAAGTTCAGAAACCCTGACGTAAAGCAAGTAAACATTGATCATCAGGGGAGCGGTCAGTCATAGAAAAGCTTAGACAAGGGGGAATTATAGAAGCCAGCTTTTAGCAGAGGACATCTGTTACAGTTGAATTTTATTCCCCCCCAAAGAGATGTTGAAATCCTAACCCCCAATCTCCCAGAATATGATCTCATTTGGAAATAGAATGGTCGCAGATGTAATTAGTTAAGATGAAGTCATACGAGAGTAGGATGGGCCCCGACCCAACATGGCTGACATCCTCGTAAAAAGAACACCAGTGACGGAGGCACGCACCAAAAAAAACACTGCCACATGAAAATGAAGGCAGATATAAGGGGGAAGCCTCTACAAGCCAAGACACACCAAGGATTGGCAGCAAACCACCAGAAGCTAGAAAAGAGACCTGCAACGAGACCTCTTTTACGCCTTCAGAAAGAAACAACCCCGTCCACACCTTGGTCAGACTTCTAGCCTCCAGAACTGTGAGAGAATAAATTTCTCAGGTCTCAGGCAGCCAGTCTGTGGTGCTCTGTCGTGGCAACCCTGACAAACCAACACACCATTTGACAATGCCTTGGCAAATGGACTTTGCATATCCTGGACCCCCAGGCATGGGCATCGTTCAGTCCCTATAATTTCCCTTTGTTTCAGCCTCACCAAGTTAGAGATCATTTTGATACTCATTCCCTCCCCAGCCCAGGGAAAGGATAGGCTGGCTCTTCAGCACACGTGTACCAGCCCTGATACCGCTGAAAACCTGAGCTCTCCTGAACGCTGACAGAAGAGAATCTCTGTCTCAGAGCAGAAAGCCAGACCTGGCCGGTCTCACCTTAAGCTGGCGGTTTCCAAAGTGTGCAGGGGGTATGGGCTGCAAGGGACGAACAAGACCTTCCATCAGAGTACAGGAAGGAAATATGAGGCATTATTTAGAATTTCTTTAAAATTAGAAATAGGCGCACCGGGGCGGCTCAGTCAGTTAAGCGTCCGACCTCGGCTCAGGGCATGATCTCACGATTCGTGAGTTCGAGCCCCACCTCGGGCTCTGTGCTGACAGCTCGGAGCCTGGAGCCTGCTTCGAATTCTGTGTCTCCCTCTCTCTGCCCTTCCCCCACTCATACTCTGTCTCTCTCTCTCAAAAAAAAAAAAAATTAAAAAAAAAGAAAGTCAAGAAAGTCTGAAGTAGGAAAGAAACTGTAGCCGTTCTGGGGGGATATCAACAGCACAGTAATGAGTGTGGATTCTGGAACCAGCTGAACAATTTCCTAGTTGTAATAGTTGTTACCTGCTTAATCTTGGGCAAGTTATTTAGCTTCTTTAAGCCTCTGTGAGGCTCATCTGTGAACAAAGATCATCAAGAGGAAACACCTCTTGATGTTGTAAGGATTAAAAGAGATACTGCATTCAGAGCGCCTCATACAGGGCACCCGGCAAGCCACGTTATGATCCTATTTTAGGACATCACTCTCTTGGACCCACATCTCAGTGCAAACTAAGATTCAGACCTCAAGCCACCACATTCTAGAACTTGCTCTTCAAATATTGGTGGGCGCTGCCTAAAAAGCAATGTTAGAAGAGACGTAAATTGGCTCCAAAACCTCCTGGTTTACTCAGTACTGGGAATAATGGCTTTGAAGTCATCTGGTAGCACGCAAAGGCAAGTCTGGAAGATACAGGCCAGTATATGCGGCATTTGTATAGAAGACAGAAAGCCAGGTCTACCAGACTCCAGTGCACCAAGCTGTCTTTATTCTAATGTGGTCAAATCAAAAACGAGTTCTTCCTGAAATGCCTTATTTTTTTCCTTCAAAGTATTATTACTTCCTGGTTTAACATCACAGCACTGGGGGCTATTCCTGCTCCCCCCGCCGCCCCCAACACTAATCAGCATTAATTGAATTTTTAAATTCAAATGAAAACATGACAGGTGGTGTTATTATGTTCTTAGCCACTCAGGCTTCTAGCTGGTTTTACAATTGCATTCCTCTCCCCATCGGAAACTCCAAGTCATTTGCTTAGTTTAAGAAGGAAGTATTTGCAGGTGCTGAATTGGCCTGGTAGAGCCAACGCGGAGGAGCCCTCTGCCAAATTACATTCAAGAGCGCCATCTCCTGGTCAAAGTTGAAACTAGCAAATGAAAGAATAAGCAGGTGCCTAAATGGTCTTGTGCCTTTAATCAGCAGCTTAACTACTTAACCATGAAAATGAGCTTCCCAGGGCTAATGAGAGTTGCCCAATTTGCAGAAAGTGGGTGTTTATTTTTGTAGCACAATTTTCCAGCTGCCTGAATCTCACGTCCTTTACAGCATATAGCATCTGCTTATGCTGTGTTGTTGGTGCATATGGTTTTGCTTAAAGGCCCTTCCTGGATGCTGAGAGGGCACAGCGAGGCCTTCCTGGTTTGACAATTAAATTCAGAGAGCCACAAAAATCTTCCAGGTTCACCCTATTAGGACCTGAGATTCAGGTGTAAGTCTCTTTATATTTCAATACTAAAGAAATAAACAAACAAAAGATTAAAAGACAGGTTGAACCTTGATAATACCATATAAAAGCAAGGAAATGAATGAGAACTGAAGCAACATGGTCCAAGGTCAGCATACCAATGCCCATCTATCATTCTGCTCTTTTGTAAAAAATGCAGGTGTTTCTGCAATAACAAGATACGTGCGTTCCTGGGGGAGGGAGAAAACACTTTCTGTAAAATTGCACACTAAAAATAATAAGGCTTATGGGAAAATAGGATTGAGGCAGACAATTCAAAACATACACAAGTTTGCAACCAGAGCAGTAACCAAAGCAATAACAATCTGAATTTTTTTTAAATGCCAGCAGAGTTTTAAAAAGAATGCTCAGCTCCTAATACATTAAAAAAAAAAATTCTACAGAAAATGAAGGACTTTGACTTGAAAAGGAAGAAAGAAGGAAAGGACTGATAGAAGGCAATGTAAGAGAAGCTGTAATGGAGTCATGGAGTTAAGGAACTGATGCCCAGGATCAGGGACCACCGAGCAGGAAGCACTCCTGAGACAGAGACTGTGGCTCAACTAAGGTGACACGAAGCAAGGGACAACTGTGTGTCACTTCCTCCCGCTTCCCCACTCTGCTTGCTGCAGCAAGCTGTGTTCCTGCACTGCGCCCTCAGCTCCTGGCCGGCTGGCAGCGTCACACATGAACCAGTGCCACCTTCCACATTTCACAGACATCGTTCCCACCGCTCATCCAACACATCTGAGCTAATTTGTGTTAAAATCACTCACAACACACAAGTGTTATAGCAAAACAGACTGAACGTGGGATGCTTCCCTAGCACACATTTGACTCTAACCCCTGCAGAAAGGGTGGATCTGTCGGCCCCACTTCTTCTTCTGGCCTTCTCCCTACAATTTCAATGTTGGATTCACAGATATCCCCATCTCCCAGCCACGGGGGCCCAGCCAAGGCTCTGGGCTTCAGTTATGTCTGAAGTGCTATCAGGAAGTGAGTAACACACTATTATTTGATGAGTTTATTTTGATTACTAGTGGGAGCATGTAAGCTAAAACTGTCTTAAGGAGGAAACTGTGCTAAGCTACTCAAAGTCCAGATGTAGATATGGCTTCAGGTGTAGCTGGATCCAGGAGCTCACATTTGGTCCCTGTATACTTCTCTTTCCCACCTTCACCCTCCCTATTTGCTGCTTTCCTTGGTGATAGGGCAGTTCTTTTCCAGGCCTCGCCCATGGATGGTACACATGAACCCTCCAGATGCATAATCCTTGTAGCTAGCTAGCAATCTCAGAGGAAACAGAGCTTCTCTTTCCCAATAATTTTTTTAAAAGAAATCCAGGAATTGCCTTATTGCCCTAGTCCACCGTGGCAGGAGGATGAGATTTCTGGCCAGGACAGGGTTGTGGGCTGACCCTAACACTCAGAGGTTGAGTCAGCCTCACCTAAACCACATGGACACGGAGGGAGAGAAGCACCCACCAAAGGAGAGCCAGATCCAGTACCTGGAAAAGGGGGAACAGGTCAACTCAGACACCACGCATGGTGGTCCAAGCCAGGAACCCATCTAGTAGCTTGTGACATTTGGAGAATCTGGTTTCTGATGATATCTGAGAGGCTATTTATCTTGGACTAAAACAAAGAAACAGAAAAGTGTGGAACTTGCCAGCTTATGTATTTTGTTTGGCTGGATAGTGCTGTTTGCCTTTTTTTTTTTTTAATTTATTTCTTTAATTAGCTGCCAACATTTAGAAATTGCAAAATTTAGGGCTTCTCTTAAACTGGAGCCACACTGCCCATTTTCCCACATGCTGACAACAGGCTGAGCTGAGTATCGGCTGCCTCTTTATTGAACAGTCCTCCCCTGTTCTGTGCTCCTCCATCCTCCCCCAGATCACTTGTTTTGTTACCCACCTGGCCCTGGAGGCATCTAAATTTGTAATTTGCCATGTAAGTGCAGCTCTGGTCACCTAGCCAGTTGGCCAAAATTCTCTAGTCAGGGAGCACCGGATCAGGTGCCTCCTGTCTTGCTCTGCTGTCTTATCCTTACAGTGTTTCAAACAAGCCTGAAAGTGAGTGGTCAGGTGCTCTATTATTAGGACTTTGCTGTCTTAGCATTAGACCTTTAAAGTTAACTAGCAGGTAAGTTATTGAGATATCTATTCTAGCTTATTCCCCCATCTATAAGCAAATGAAAAGGTAGATTTTCCCTCCCCCCCTTCTGGAAGATCAGCCAAGCATTTGTGTCCAAGAGATCTAAGTAACCTTTGCCTTGTGGGAGAATTAACAGGTTTTGTTTGTTTATTTTCAAGGGCCTAGTCATATAGAACCTTGAGCTGGATTGCTCCAGAATGGGGAGTCTTCCAGGGGCTGAAAATAGGGAAAACACCCAAACCAGAAAAGATCTATATTCTTGGAGACTTGAAGGATAGAGGGGAGATGCTGGATTCATAAATAGCCATGACTTTTGCCTCACTTAAAGTTCCCAGGAGCAGGACTCAGTATCTGTTGGGATACCTTCTATTGCAAATGATGGAAAACACAGGTAAACCAGGCTTAAGGGGGAAAAAGACAATGGAAGTTGGGCGATTTATCGGTTGGTTACTAAATAGTGCACGGGTAACTAACGTCAGGTATGGCTTGATCCAGGGATCTAAAATATATCATGAGAACTGTTTTTATCCATCTCTCAATATTGTATTTCCCTCTCTCTGTTGATTTCATTGGCAGGACCCATGTAATGTTCCCCAGAAGCTGTCTCCAAAAAATCATATTGGCTTTTCAATAGAATATATGTCAGTTACTCAGCCAATCACTAAATCCATGAGACATAGTACTCGAATTAGCCAGTCACATGCTTCTTCTGTGAAACTTAGAAAATTGGATATTATAACTGAAGGAAACGGGGGTTGGATGCTTAGTAGCAAAAAACTACGAGAGACTCCGAACAGAAACGGCTAAGGATCCTGGCCACCAGGCATAAGGGCTTAGGAATCTTAGCCAAGATCTCTGTGTTAAAGCGTGTTATAACATGCAAGGGGGGGTCACTGCTTCTGAATGGATCCAACAGAACATGGGCAAGCAGAACCAAGAGGTGTATCCACCTGCAAGGAGCCTTCTTTGGGGGTTGCCCATAAGCCCCCAGGGCTCTTGCACAATCAGTAGGCAGGAAAGTTGTGCCATGTAGGCATGCACATGTACACACACATGCACACACACACACAGAGGCACACATAGTGATAGACTTTGCTTTGCCACTAATTCCGACAGATAAAGGACTAAGCCAAATCCGTTTTGGAGTGTGATGTTTCTAACACCCAAATAACCATAATAAATTCATTTACATTCATCATGTAAACTTTTTGTCTCTGATCTACTGTCTCGTTCCTGCAGTTTCTGAGTGAGCACAACTGTATTCCACTCCATTCTCCTCTTGCTTCTTCTGTCTGCTCTAAGTCAACTCTCTCTAGGGTCCCTTGGTCACCAGGCACCACATCTCACTGGCCACAGCTGGCATTAAAGCTGTGTACCACACAGCCCTGGCTAGTTATAATCTCATTCTAATCTGCCCAAAGGAGATGGTTACATCCCTTCTAAAAGCACCTTCATTTATGTTAGAGAGAATTGGCTCCCTAACCAACACTACCTATCTCCAGTCAAAAAAATTTAAAGGGCGACTGGGTGGCTTGGTTGGTTAAACATATGACTTCAGGTCAGGTCATGATCTCACTATTGTGTTGGGCTGTCTGTGTTGGGCTCTCTGCTGTCAGCACAGAGCCTACTTCAGATCCTCTGTCTCTGCCCATCCCCTACTTATTCCCTCTCTCTCTCAAAATAAATAAACTTAAAAAATTTTTAAATTAAAAAAAAGGACTTCATATCGCAGCACACGGAGGTTTTATGAGTTTTAGCACCTTTTTAAGTCCTTACCACGCTTCAATAAAATTCTACTGGCTAATGTTGCATTTGAAAAACAAGTGTGAACACTGAGCACCTGAAGCCTCAAACTTGTGTGTATTGATATGTGCACACATACTTATACACTTAGATGCCCCATGTGTGTTTGTAAATATCCACCTGCACATAAACATATCCTTGGTTCATTTTTTGAATAGCAGGTATGTATTGAGCACTTACCATGTGTCTGACACTGCTGAATTGACAGCAAAAACTAGCCCCTGCCTGTCCTCACAGAGCTTATAGTCTAGCCAGGGAGATAAATATTAACCAAACAGTCTCACAAGTGTGATGATGGAGCTGTGTTTCACTGCTGCCCCAGCTCAGTGGCAATTACAAACTGGTTCTATCCAGCTCTCCCTTGGACAGGGAAAAGGTTCCCTCCCTGATTCTTGCATCCATCATCATCAAGACCCCCACCTTACATCCTAGGTATTCATGAGGGTGCTGAGGCATAGAACGGGGGCATGTCTGTAGTGGATGACAGGTGTTTTAAATCCGTTCTCGCCCCTTATCGTCTCTCCCGGAAGGAAAAGAACAGTCACCCTGCAAGTTTGTGCTGGAATAGACTTGTGCTTAGAAAAGCAACACTCTCTTCTTTGCTTACAGTTAAATATCTGCAGGGTTTTGCAACTCATTCCACAGTAGGGGACTTCTATCTGCCTGTTGCGGGGGAAGTCAAGGAGGTCAGTGAGCTCGGGGGCGGGGGGGGGGATGGGGGGAGAAACACGCACGTGAATTATTTTGAAATATGATCAACAAACACAAGGAAGACTAGCGTGGTGGAGGAGACCCAGCAATGAGGGATCTATTTATGGAGAATTGAATGGAATCGTTAATGGAGAAATAAGTGGGCTGAGCCTGGAAGCGATGAGACCAGGTAGGAGGTCACTGACGGTTGACCAGGTGGAGGATAACATAATGGTTTGGACCAGGGTGAGGACAGGGGCAATGTGGTGACTGTGAGCTCCGTTTTGCAAGTAGCACTACTTGCACTTTCTGAGCAGGCTGGATGCGGTGTGATGCCATTTATTGAGCCAAGGAATGCCTGGAGAGGGACAAATCCGGGGAGAGGAGAACTAAAGAGTTTTGACTTGCAACAGATAATCTCTGCATTTCATTTTTATCTTAGGGTCTCAGTGTGTGCTTTTAGGGGAGAGTGAGTGCAAGGGTGGATGAGGGTTTCAATCCTGGCTCTACCCCCCACTCCTTATTTGGCCATGATGAGGACCAAGGTGACCACACGGAAATGTTGACAGATCCCTGGCCCAGCCTGAGGAACCAGTTTTGAGCCATCCCCACCAGAGGTGGAGGATGGAGGGCAGGAAGTGGTAGGGGTGGGGAGGGTGAGAATAGGGTGAAGGTGAAGAGTGAAGAGGACAAAGTCAGAAACGGAGGACACTCTGTTCTTGAAGGACTTGCGAGCTGTTTTAAGGTGACTCAGAGTTGGGGAGGAGATGGTCACACCACACCTGACTCCCCACTGAGGGCTTGGGGCACCACCAACAGAGGCCAGCATGCCGGACAGGGCTGTGTAATAACCCAGGGGCACCATTAGCAGGGACAGAATGGTTTGCAGACACTGACCTGCATCAAGGAGTGGAAAAGCATGAATGAACTCGGCCTGAGTCCACGTAAGCAGAAATACCTGGGGGTGACTTTGAGACCACCTGGAGCCTTTTGTAAGCAGATGGGACCCACCGCGATTAAGATGTGAAATTCAAAGTTCATTCAACCATGTCTTATACTCTCAGGCTGGCAAAGCCAGGTAGATTTACACAGGCGAGGCTGGCAGTGGCCAGCAAAGAGTGGATATGGCCTACGTGGATCCCCACCCGTGCCTTGTCCTCTTTCCAATAAAAGTCCCCCCAGATTCTACTGTTTTTGTGCTAGAGTCAGAACCCTCAGTATTTCACCTCATGGTGAGCCTGAAGCTGGGCTCGAACTCATGAACCGTGAGATCATGAGCTGAGCTGAAGTCGAGAGTCAGACACTTAACCGACTGAGGCACCCAGGTGCCCCTCAAATGTCATTCACCCTTAAAATCATGGTCGGACAAGCCAAGTGGGTAATCACTGAGTGTGATCGTGGTCCAGACATATGCTAGAAGGAAGCACTGCAAAACAACTCTGTCCCGAGAGGTATTATGCCCCAACTGGACAGATAAGAGATACATCTGAAACCATTAAATGCCCTCCAAAAGGGACAGACACCTTCCAGGCAAACAGTAGGACTGCCTTCCTGGCCCTTTTGGAGGCATGTGGAGGTATGAGGCCTTGTGACAAGTTTGGTCTCACGTTCAGGGCAAACATTTAATTGTCCATGCAAGACACTCTAGAACTCTCTTTCCCCCGGCACAATGATCGACACCATCTGTTGGTGTCATTTTGGGTCCCTAAGTGTTCACTATGAGCAGAGCCCTATGCCAACCCATGATGGACACTTAGCAGGAACAAGAAATCAACCTGTTTTTACTTAAGCCAGTGAGTGTTGGAGGTTGTTTGTTACCAGGGCATGGCCCGGGTTATTCTGACTGAAACACTAAAAGAGTGAAGTGGCCAAACGTCCAGAGCATGCTAGAGCATAGGGGAGGGTATTAAAGAGCTCATAACCAGCAAAGGCAGCGATACTTTTTCAAGAGAGCGTTCCAAAAACCAACAGGCCGCCAAACTTGACACTGACTCTCTACAAGAGTCTAGAAGGAATAGGCACAAAGAATGGTGTGTGAACGCTTCAAAAAGAAAGCAGAGACCGTAAGGAATCGATATGGCTTAAAGACAGTCACAAGCAACCAATTTTCATTTACTTTGCAGAGAGGGGTTTTGTCAGGTAACTGATAGTGTACTCAAATTAGGATGGCCTTAGAATTTTATAAAGGAATTATATACAAAGATGAACAGGATGTAGGAAAACCCAAGGGGTAGTACAGTACCCCGGGCTACAACAGGGGGGATGTCACCTCCCTGAGCCTGAAGGTGAGTGAGAACCTGAAGACAGAGTTACTATAGCAGAGCCGCACCCCCTTTGGTGGAGGAACCTGGGCGGCCTGAAGTAATCTGACATTAAGGGAGCTTGGAAAATAAATATCTCGATTTGTCTTTCTCTTTCTGTCCAATTCCCTGTCTCTATTGGCCAACCTCAACTGAAAATCCAACCAGAGGGCAAAGGAACTGTTGATATAGTCCAGATAAGTCAACCTCCTGGGGCAAAGAGCAGGTGGAGAGCAGGGTAGAGGAGAAGGGTGGAGAGCAGATCTGGAGGGGCAGATAGGGGATATCCGGCCAAGATTATTAGAAAAATTAATATGTAACATATCTGGACTTGAGCGAGGTATTTGACAAAGGTTGTTAGGAATTCCTTAAGGAAGCAATACTGGTCACACCCTCTTGTCTGCTCCATAGCTCTTTGCACATATGCCCCAGAGTTGGCAGTGGTAACTATGGTTTCATCTTCTTGGCATGCTTCCCCATCTCATTTCTGCCAATATTCTCAAAGAAACTTGCCCCCAGTCCTTGTGTTTGAGATGCAATCAACTGCCACGCTTTATCTTTCCCTAATCCCCAGCTCCAAATGGTGGGCATCTGCGTCCGTCAGGCCAGAGTCCTAGGGACATTACGGCTGGAACTAGTGAGAATGATGCTATCTTGCCTTTGGGCTACCGTGCTGGAAAGACGCAGGTTTGGATCACTGGACAGCCATCTTCCCTAGCTTGGCAGAAGAAGCTGTTTATAGTATGAGAGTTTGTGATTCTCACACAAAGGAAAGCAGGGAAGAAATTCTAAAAGATGAACAAATATTCTCTGAGTTTCTTCACACTTGTTTTTCTTTTTTGAGAGAGAGAGAGAAAGAGACAGAGTACGAGCAGGGGAGGGGCAGAGAGAGGGGGAGACACAGAATCCGAAGCAGGCTCCAGGCTCTGAGCTGTCAGCACAGAGCCTGACACGGGGCTTGGACCTGTGAACTACGAGATCATGACCTGAGCCAAAGTCGGACGCTTAACCAACTGAACTACCCAGGCGCCCCTCTCTGAGTTTTTTAGTTCAACATTCCTGAGGTCAATCACCCTCTAAATTTCTAACTTACATGATCCACTCCACTACTTTTTTCATTTTTGCTACTCTGAGCTGGATTTATTTTGCATATAACAGAGATCTCTGATTACCTGTATTGTAAAGCCTTCAACATTAACCTCATAATTAATCATAGCTGATAGTGTCATCACGAATTATTAGAAAAAAATTTAATCCAAATATGAAAGGCTAGTATAGTGATAATAACAACTACTATTGAGGGCTCAGTAAATATTCGCAGGATGAATGATTGTCACAGAAGTAAGCAAAAGCCTTGCCAAAAAGCAAGGCATGGGGGCCCAGCCTACATAGTCCTGTGTCCTTCTCTAGGAACTTCAGTTCCTGCCCGCCCTAGCCCACCATAATGCCTGCCACTACTGGAGAAGCCACAGAAGGAAAAGAAGCTCATGGGCAGTTT
The DNA here is from genome assembly GCF_022079265.1 of Lynx rufus. Taxonomy (NCBI): domain Eukaryota; kingdom Metazoa; phylum Chordata; class Mammalia; order Carnivora; family Felidae; genus Lynx; species Lynx rufus. Next base: position 70,182,386 of record NW_025814897.1, on the reverse strand, counting down.
CTTCCCTCTTCCTTACTCCATTGCCTTCCACTCACCAAGCTGCCATTTTGGGGCGTCTTCCAGATCATACGCAGAGATGCGCAGAAGATTTGAGGAAAAGGGCAAGGCCCTCCATAGGTAATGTTGTGATGTAGCCTCAGGACCCTCTGGGTGGCAGGTCCCAAGGTACAGGCTCTTTCTCTCATGGAATACTTTTATGGGTTTCCCAAGCCCTTCCCATTGCACATGCTCTGCTGTGAGTGATGAAAGCTCTGGCTGACTGCTCACAAGTGGCCCCTCAGTCCCTGCAGCCTCTCTGTACTGGCAGGACTACAATGCAGTGGCTCTCTCAAGGTGACAAATGTCCCAGGGAGAACATGCCCCTTGCCCTACCATATGCACAACCCACCTATTCACTCCACAGCCCTCTCTCCTTGCTCTGACATCAGGGTCAACTCCAGCCAGGTGCATTCCTTGGCTTCTCCAGGCACTACTCAGCCATCAGCCTGTGTAGTGTACAGAAGCTTCCCTTACATGGCTTAAATTGGAAGAGGGGGTCTAACCTCCTCTCCTCCACAGACAGGGGACGGGAATCACACAGCATGCCAACAATTCTTTTCAAAGAAATGCTCAATCCTCACTTCTACCTACCCTCCAACCCCCTACCTCCTCTTATAAATGATCCAGACACTGATGGTAGCATAAGGGTCAAAAGCTGGTAAGAGACTTCCAGTCAGCTGAGCCTTTCTTAGCCAAATTCCTTTGTTTAGAACCACACTATCCAATATGGCAGCCACTGGCCACATACAGCTACTGAGCACTTGAAATATGGCTGGTCCAATCTGAGATGTCCTGGAAGTATAATGGACACACCAGCTTTCAAAGACTCAGTGTGAATAAAGCAATATGAAAATACCTCACTAATATTCTTTATATCGATTACATGTTGGAATAATATTTTTGATATATTGGGTGAGTTAATTAATATCTCATTGAAACTGATTTCACCTCTTTTCCTTCTTTTTTTTTAAATGTGGCTCCTAGAAAATTTAAAATACATATGTGACTCTTTCTGGGAACAGCGCTGCTTTGAAATGTGTGGGCACATGGCTTTAGGGCCTTGCCCAAACTCTGAGACAGGAAAAGCCACTCTCAGGAGTCTGTTATGCGAGGTTGGTAGAATTCCTTAGGCCGCTGCCTGGCACGTGTGAACCACTCAATACTTAGGGCAGGGAAAAGACTGGAGGTGGGAGAAGTGATGCTGTTAGCTGATGGTGTTATCGATATTATTCACCTCCCTTTACCCACCTGTAAAATAACAATTGCGGCTCTGCCAACCTCACAGGGTTGCCGTGTGGTTTGAGTGGCAGAGTGTGGGTGAAATGGTGAAATGAAAGCTCCTTAAGCTGTAAATAGCTGCACAAACACAGGCTGGCGCAGTGATGATAATCACGATAGCTGCTGGAATACCGAGCCCCCGCCAGGAGCGCTGCCCTAAGCGGCCCCAGGGGCCCAAAGCACTGGCGGGCTGCCCCCCACCCCGGGCCCGGCTCATCGCCGGGCGCGGGATCGCCGCCAGGTGGCAGGGGAAGCCGAGCTGCGTCCCTGCCGGGTCCCCCTTAGTGCCGCCCCGCCCCGCCCAGGACCACGCCGCTTTCCCCCAGGACCCCTGCGTGAGGGGACCTTTTGCTTCTCCGGCTCAGATGAGGGCGAGGGATGTGAGAAGCCCACAGCTGCTTCTAAGATGTGCTCCTGCCCTTGGGGAGCTGCTGCGGGGGAAGGAAGGAAATCGACCTCCGGACAGCCCTCCAAGGGCGGAGATCTGCTGCGGAGTGGGGAGGGACCGCAGCTGTGACTGGGCCTCGGGGAATAAGGGGGCGCTTCCTCACACGTGGGATCTGACTCGGGTGTTCCCGGAGGGCTAGGTGGAGAGGTGGCGGGGTGGGCGGGGTGCGGAGGGACGTTCCGAGCGCGTGCCCAGGGCCTGGTGCACTTGGAAAAGGGGGAAGGCATCTGGAAATGAATCTTGGGGGGGGGGAGGAGGAGCGGTGAGGGCTACAGGCACTCAGTGAGTGGAGGCCTGCGAAGTCAAACGTCCAGGAATGTTCAAGATAGTCCTGCATCAGAAAGAATTGTACTGCCCCAGCGGACAGTAGCAGCTGTGTTGAGAAACTGATCGGCGGGGCTGGAAAGGGGAAGCGTTGAGTCAGAGCGCACGGTGGGTGGAACGATAAAGTGGGGCCAAGCTCAGAAGGGCCTCATGGCTAGACTCTGGGGTGGGGGCCTCTGGCAGGTGAGGCGGAGCTACTGAATGCCTTCCCATCTGCAGGGATACTCTCCAATTTCTAAACCCCAGCAGACGTCCCTGCAGGGCTCCGGAAGGGGAAGCCTAAGTGGGGGTACTCAGACCACCAACCCAGCTGTGCCCACCCCCCCCAGGCTGCTTCCCCACCCCACCCCTGCCCCATCCCTCACCCTGGGCCTCCTGCTCAGATTTCCCAGTGGTCCTGTCCCCGGCGGCCTCCCTTTGAAACTCCAGACTAAGTATGGACACAAATAGGCCCTTAAAACCTTATTTGCCAAATCGAATTCACTGCCCAGACCTGGTGTACCAGCTCAGTGAAAGAAAACCCACGTTCCTTGCTGTTCCTTGTCGTTTGTGCATATTTAGGTTGAGTAAAGGTGGCACCACTGGGTTGTCAGAATCTCTGCTCTGAGCCTGTAGGAAGGTCTTCATTCTAGGAGCAGGCCAAAGAGCTGGCTTGCCTGTTGATGATTGTGGCTAGCATTTACGAAGCACGTTAACTGTGGGCCGGGCATTGCCCAGGGTACATTACATACCTGATCACATTTCATCCACAGTGGCCCATTTCACAGGTGAGAAAACTGAGACTCAGACACTAAATGAGTTGCCTAGGGTGCTCAGGTGTCAGAGCCAGGCCTTGAGCCTAGGTCTGCTTGACTCTAAAGGTCTTGGTTCCTTCCCTAACATCAGCCTGTTCCTCTGTCATGAGAAAATGGTGGTTTGTTGGAAGGGAGGAAAAGGGACCTAAATCCAGATAATCCGCAGGCAATGAAGACAGGCATCTTCTTTCAGCCACGCAGCAGAACATGGTCGTCAGAGGGCTCTCTTGGCCCTCGCTCAATTCAGAATGGGGCCCGGGAGAGCTATGGAACGGAAGCAGGAAGGGGAACAGAGCTTGCGTGGGGCGTCACCTTCCAGGGCTGCCCAAGGTGGACTCTACCAATTTCTCGCTTTGGGCTGGCATCGTGGCTGCACAAGATGGTGGCCGCTCGTGGAGGAAGAGAAGCCTGTGCCTGTGGACACAGCACCTCACAGAGCCACCCCTCGCTCCCCAGAGCACCATAAAGGCCCACTGCTCACAGCCACTAGAACCAGAGCACAAGCCACATCCACCAGTTTCCTTTTCTTTGCATCTTCCTGGGTGAGGGTCAAGCCTCATTGCCAGAGCACTATTATCCTGCATGAAGAAACAAGAGATATTAATTGCTTTTAGGACTGACCCATGCAGGGTTGCTGTGCCCCTCACCAAATTCCTTCGACTTGGAACGAGGAATCGACAGAACAGTCTTTTCATCCATCTGTCCATCCACTGAGCACCAGGCACTGTGTTTAGGCCCAGGGAGCAAAAAAGGAATAAGAATAGTCCAATCATCAGCTTTTGGGGGCCACTGTGGGGAAACTGAAAATATAAACTCAATTTTCCCAGTCCACAATAACTTGCGAGTACAAATGGGGGCCCATTCATTCAAATAAACTCACTCAGAGTTAATTCCCTGTGAAGGGTCCCTCAAATATTTCTCAAAGTTCCCAAAGAATGTTTGACACGTAATCATGAACCAATCCATCAGTTTAACCAACACTTAACCCTCACATTACAGCCCGCCCAAGTTTCTTCCTTGTCAATGTCCTCTAAGCCTCACAGCTACAAAGGGGAGATTCTGCACACCAAGAAATGACAGTGCCCTTTCTGAAAAAGCCATAGCTACTCCAATATGGTTGCTACAAGAACACAAAGCCTCTGTGCAAAGTAGAGGAAGCTCTTCCTTGCTTTGGGTGGACTTGAGTCCCACTCCCAACCCTTTGTCTGGGTGTGCATGTGCAAGGCACAACCTGTGCCAGCCATACATGGTAGGGCTGGGAGCCAAGGCTGCCCCCCCCCCAAACCTCTAGGCCTGAAGGTGCTAAAGTGATACTGGGCTCCTTGCCAAGAAGGAGAGGATGGCCTCTCCTCACATTTGCATTGGTCCTTGTCACCAGGGGACCCTGAATTTGTGTTGTCTGAGCCCAGACTATGTGATTCACCGCCTCCCCCCCCAAGATTCACCAACATTTCCAGGGGCTTGGCAGAGAATAACCTCTCTGTGAGGGCCTCCTGTGAACAGCCCCAATGTGTTTCTACCTGCCATCTTTCTGTGTTCCGATCCCACACTCAGTGCTTCTCCCCAAACAACCCTCATGCTTATCTGCTCATGCAAACAGAATCCAAGAAGGCATCCTGTCCATCAATTCTGACCCCCATTCTAGGCTCAGCTAGAACACTCTTTGTGCATAACTACAAGGCATTTATGACAAAAGCTATCATAGATCTGTCTGTGGACCAGACAAGGGTGTCTCAAAGAAGGAACACTTGAATCAAGCCTTAAACAATGAGTAGGGAAAGTTAAAGTTAGGGATGACATTGCAGACAGAAGAACAGCCTGGGCAAAGCAGCAGAGGCTTCAGCTTGGTGTTGTTGGAGGATAAAGTGCCAGGCAGGGAGGGAGAGGGGAAGCCAACTGGAGGAGCCAACAGGAGCCAGATCAAGGTTGGTTTTATAGACTCTGTTGAGGGGACTGGACCATACTTTGCTTTAAGGCAAGGGAAGGGTATCAAGGTATCTAGCAGAGAGCGAAATGATCAGTCGTGTGCTTTAAAAAGATGGCTCTCGTTACCTAGAATGAATTTGAGGAGTACCAGAGGGGAGGGGGTGGATCTACCAGAGAGTGGGGATGTTGAAGTCCTTGGGCTAAGAGGTGATGAGGACCAGAGTTGAGCAGAGGAACAGGAGGAGGAGGAGGATAGGGAAGAGCAGGAGAGAGAAGAGGGGGAAGGAAGGAGGGTAAGGAGGAAGAGGAGGAGGATCGAGGCAAGTTCATGAGTCGTGGAACAGGGAGGACTCCCAAGTTTCAGGCTAAGATGGACGACACAGGAGAGGGAAGAATTGGAAGTTGGGAAGATGACCGTGAAGGTGTGTGTGTACATCCTTGAGGGGTGACCGGAAGACTCTGGAAACAGGGATCTGAAGCTCAGGAGAGGTGTCTGCAGCTTAGTCCCCAGCAACATCCATAAAGGAGATTGGGGAAACGCGGGATATAACTGTTAGGGAAAACCAGGGAGGGGAGTCAAGGATGATAGGGTGGTCAGTGGTGCCAGCTGGTGCAGACAGGAGGGCACATGAGATAACCACCTGCTGATAAGCGCCCGCTGGGTGTGACCAGCTAGAGTGCAAGGTGCTGAAGTGCTGGTGGTAAGGGAGAGAGCCAAGCGAAGAAAACAGGCCACTCTGTCAAGATTGGAGGGGACAGGGAGAAGTAAGAAGGCACCAGTGTGAGAAGGAGCCAGTGGAGCGAGTGCCTGCCGGTCAGTGGGGTCCATTTGAGCAGGAGAAGGAAGCAGGGGGAGCAATAGTGATTGATAACTAGGTATTCTGGAACAGTCGTGGGGAGAAGGGCACCTGAAATGGGGGGCTCCTCACTTGAACAAGGGGTGCAGCTCCTGAGACCCAGGGGAGGGTGGCCACACTGAGAGGTAAGCCTGGGAGCAGAGGGGCCCCTGCCTGAGGCTCTGACCTTTGCGGGGAGGAATCTGGACTGATGTGGGAACTTGGGAAGAGTGAAGAAGGCACTCCATGATTACATGAGCAGTGGGCAGAGCATCCCACCAGCAATGCCCAGAACACGCGTGTGTTGATTTTCCCTGCAGCCTAGGAGCAAGATTATTTGCCCTGGTAGAAAAACAACAGCCTGAGCATCCATGCTATTCCTTTCTTTCCGTTTTCTTTTCTCCAAAAAGCAAGTTATCTTGTGCAACATTAAGCTGCCTTTTTCATGTCATCGATTCAGCCAGTGCCAGGGCTTTGGTGGAAGGTCGGAAATTGCCCTGAAATAATGTTACTGTTCGAGTTTCCCAAAGGCCTCCCCAGGCCTTCTGCAGGTCTGCCTCCTCAGGCCCCTGTCAGCCATGCCTATTGGGATACTGGCTAGACCTCCCGGAGGGGTCTCTCTCCTCATAGCTTGGCTGGACCTGCCTGGATGAGAATAATCGTGTATGTTTCCGGTGTGGGAGCTGTGTCTCTGTAGCAGAGACAATATTTCAGGTTGAAGAGTCCTGGGCTTGTCTCAAGCTCCCCAAATAGCAGAGGCCTGAGAAATGAGGTCTATCCGGGGAGAGTGAGAGTTGGCCAAGTGAGAGGCTCCAGGCAGGTGCCCCCTTCAGAGCTGATCTCCCTTTCTTTCTCGCACTGTGACTTTCTCTCTTTGAAGATGCTGATGCACAGGCTCCCTGGTCAACCCTTAACCCAGCCTCCTAGGTCAGCCCTGGGTCAGGGAGAAGGCAACAGAGCAACAGGGAGAGAGTAGGGAAGCACCAAGTAAGCACATCCGAGAAAGAACATTGAGCAACAGTACCCTCCCACCCCAGCGGAAGTTGACCTTCTCTCTGCACTTGAATCTGTTCCCCTCCTGCTGGTCACAGACACTGCTGGTGCCTCACCCCTACTCCACTCCTACATCTGCCCAGCCTGTTTCTTCACTCCTCCATTTGTGGATCCGCTGCACTTTCGCTGGTCCCTCAAAGCTCAGCTGTGTCCTGTGCCCACATGCCTTTGAGTCTCCCCTAAAGCCCATTGCCTGTGCCCACCTCATGCAGCCCAGGCCGAGGCCTGACTCTTCCTTTGGCAGCTATTGCCAGCTCAGTCCTGCCCATGGCCTCATGCTGGTACTTATCCCCATGGGCTGACTTCTCAGTGCCTCCCACTCGCCTGCCATTGGCTTCTGGGCCCAGAAGCAGTGGGAATGACTGACCCACTGCTGAGGCCCTCTTACTGTAGGTCCAATCATCTGCCTGGGTCACAGTGATGACTGCTGTGCCCCTGTGATGTCACCCCCACTGCCTCTGAGTTCCTTGAGGGCAGGGAAGGGGTTGTAGCCACAGGTCCCTTCCCAACACCTGACCAAGAGCCTAACACAGGGAACATTTGTGGGCGGACACATGGAGAGATGGACAGATGGATGGATGTGTGGATCAACGCATGTTCGAGGCTGCCGGGTGGCCCCTGCCCCAACTTTAGCCTAGTGAGGCTCCATGACAGTCCAGTCCTCACTACTTCCTGGTATTTCAAAAGATGAGACTAGCTGGCTCCAGATTTTCTGACCAGATGGAGTTTAGGAGTGACAATTGGGTTGGGAAGATCAGCAAGAGTATTTGTCCTAAAGCTGCATTTCCACAGCAAGCACCTTTTTTTGTGGTAGCCCTGAGAGATGTACCACCACATTCTCCTTCGAGGGAGGACGTGCTGCTCAAACGCAGAGCGTGGTCAGCAGACAGCCTCTGAGACAGCTCCTGCAGGGTCTGTCTTGCTCTGAGAGTTGCCATACCCAAAGTTCTGCCCTAACTGGAGCAACACAGATCCGGTGACTGAGTGAGAGCGGTGGGGTATCTAGGTTCAGTCATTCGGCTTGATGCAAAGCACCTAACAGGCAATAATGACTCCCAAGCTCCCTGCTAGAGGGCTGAAGCCTTAGCAGGCCTCCAACAGAGTTGAATTTCCTCCTCTGCCAACCTGTTTTCAGTTCCTTCTTCTCACAGGTGTCAATCCCTAGTAAACAGCTTGATTCTGAAACCCCAACTCAGAGTCTGTTCCCAAGAACCCAAGTGGCCTCATTAATTTTTTAAATCTACAAAGACAGCAATATTTTATTTATTTATTTAATGTTTCTTTATTTATTTTGTGAGAGCGAGTGCACGCAAGTGAGCAGGGGAGGGGCAGAGAGGGAGAAAAAGGGAGGGAGAGAATCCCAAGCAGGCTCTGCACAGCACTGTCAGCACAGAGCCCGACATGGGGCCCAATCTCACAAACTGTGAGGTCATTACCTGAGCCGAAATCAAGAGCTGGACGCTTAACCGACTGAGCCACCCAGGCTCAGAATTGAAAGATTCTTATATTCAAGCTTTCCATAGCTTTGAGACAAATTATCCCTATCAAAGATTACCATGCAATGGCTAGGGGGTATTGGTGGGGATGATGGAGGAACTAAATCTCCTCCAGTCCCGCCCTTTCCACTGACACTGACCTCTGGTGTTCGGTGGTTTGGAAGGCATGAGAGTGCAGATGGATTTAGCAAGGGGTGGGGGGGGTGGACAGGGAGCTGGTTGCCTCCGCTGGATCTAGTGGGACAAAGGGAGCTGCAGGCTTCTTCCTGAATATCAGGCACATCCCTAATCAGACAGCCAGAAATACCAAGGTCACCTGGCTCTCTCAGGAGGGGTTTCCAGAACCTTGGGGAACCTAGGATTGAGTGTAGCCTTGCTATATGAAAGAAATAAAGATCAGAGTCTGGAGCTGCTGAGATGCTTGGAAATTGAAATTCAGGATACCAGAGGGGGGGGAGGTTCTTCAGGGCAGTAGCTCCTGAAATTGCGCATGGACCCCCTTGGGTCTTTGACTGAATACTAATCAGGAAAAGAGTTATCCTTCGGGGTCTGTGTAAGCCAAATGGAGATTCTGAATGTTACACAATCCGAAGTGTTTATATTCTGATTGGACACAATAAAGTGGCCCCCAGGCACTGAGTGGAAGAGCTCAGAAGGGCTGTACGTAGGAGTAGATCTGTTCTAGCCTTAGAATAAGGGCTACATGAAAGCCCAACTCCTTTAAGCTGATCTACCAACAAATTAACTCCTACAAAACCAAAACTCAATGTTCTTTAAAGGAAGAAAACAAAGTCCAGACTCTCAATACTGTCATATCCACATGGTTCAGCAAGCAATAAAAATTATAAGATAGGAGAAGGAGAAACAGGAAAATGTGACCTACAACCAGGAACAGCAGCAGCAACAACAACATAATGGCTCCCTAAAAAACCACACTCTGAGCGGACACAGACATTGGAATTAATAGCTAAGGACTTGAAAAGAGCTATTATAAGTATATGGAAGATTTAAAGGAAAAGATTGATGTAAGAAATTTCAGTAGAGAAACGAAAACTATAAAAAGACAGCTAAATGGAAACTGTAGAACTAAAAATTGTCATATCTGGCTTGAAATTTTACTAGATGGGTTTAACAGTAAATTAGACATTACAAAAAGAAAAAAAAAATCAGTATACTTGAAAACAAGTCAATATAAATGATCCAAACTGAAATACAGAGTGAAAAAGGGACTGAAAAATTAAGTATAGCTTCAGTGTCTATAAGACAATATTAAGCAGTCTAATACATATATATGTGGAGTCTTAGAGGAAAAGAACGTGTGAGTGACACAGAAAAAATTTTGAAGTAATAATGGCCAACATTTTCTAAATTTGATGAAAACTATTATTAACCCACAGACCCCAGACAAAACTCAGTAAAACATAAGCAGAATAAACATTAAAAAAAAAAACACCAAACAACTCAACATATCTATGATAGTCAAAGTGCTGAAAACAAAATAAAAGTAGCCAGAAGAAAACGTGCATGTTTACCTAAAAGGGGGCAATATAAGAATATTCACCGACTTCCCATGAGAAGCAATGGAGAGCAAAAGACAATGATGTACTTAAAATGATACATTTGAAATGCTAAAGAAGAAAAGCTGCCAACATAGACTTCTTTTTCCAGGGAAAATATCCTACAAAATGAAGATAAAATAAAGGCATTTCCAGATAAACAAAAGCTAAAGAATTCACCACCAGCAGACCTACACTACCAGAAATGTTCATGTTTTCAGGCCAAGGGGAAATGGTACCAGTTGGAAATATGGATCTACATGAAGGAATAAAGAACTCCATAAATGCTAACTACGTTTTGTTTTCTTAAGTTCATTGGCACGAAAAACAGTTGACTATTTGAAGCAAAAATGTTTCTGCAGTTTGCAATACTTGGAAAAGCTGAAAAAAAAGAATATTTGACAACAAAGGCATGAAAAATGGGAAGAGATAAATGTAACTACTGCTGTAAGGTTCTTATGTGTTAAGTGTTGTAACAATTCAAAGTTGACTGATGAGTAGAAATACTAGCAAGCTGAGCTGAGTAATGTACACAAAAAATAATAACTATACTACAACTAAATTGGGTTTAATCCTAGAAAAGTGAGGCTGTTTTATCATTTAAAGTGGAACAATGCACCAGGTATGCCAATTAGAGAAAAAGTAATCATAATGCTTTTCCTCATCTAGAATTGTGCTTTTTCATCCCAACAAGCTAACTGTGAAACCGTTTTTATTCCAAGCCGTTTAGAGATGCACAAGTTTGGCAAAAGACGGCAGACACATTGCACACATGCCACGCTTGTTTTCTGCACCCACGACAGATCACACAAGGCATTCTCTTCTGCTGAGTGTCTCGAGTCTCAAAATTTTTTCAACACAGGTATCAGTTATTAACCAATTGGCAACAATAGCTAAGATAAAACCTGTTTGTGATCCCCGGTTTGGAACCAGGGGAATGGGAATGTGGAATGGAGTTTTATCACAGCCACTGGATCACTTAAGAATAGGTTGGAAGACTGAACTTATGATTATAAATAATACCAATAATGCTGATGGTGACAGTAAATCAATGCTCACAAAAAATTAGCTGCCATCTGGCTTTCTTGGCTATTTGCAGTTGAAGGCATCCCTGATGTGGACTTGATGTCTAAACTGAAATGAGAAAGTTGGAGAGAGTAGACACAATTTTGCAGGTAGAGGGATATCGTGATCAAGGCAAGAGAGACTAGAGAGATTTGGTAGAACACCAAGTGGTTTGGACATGAGGAATAGGAAGAATGTGAGAGCCAAGAAGTTGTCCAGATCATGATGAGCTATTGAAACCGTGTCATGAAGTATGGGCTTGGTCCTGGGGACAGTGTGCAAAAGGGGAGTCCCTTAGGGTTTTAAGTATATAGGGGTAAACATGAACAGATTTGTGATTTAGGAAGATCATTCAGCTGCTGGAAGAGCATGCTTTGAAGAGGAACCAGACAAGGCATGGAAATCAGTTGCAAAGAGGAGGTCTGCAGGGGTGAAGGACGAACACTGCACATAGGAACCTTCGTCTTAGGGGCAAACGGGGGACTGTGCATCAGAATTAGAAACTCAAATGGAATAACTAGAAAGTTCTTGCCAAGGGAAAAATGGTAAAATGATGGGGATGGTTTTGTGTACGTGTCTTTTTGAGAAAACGCTAATATGTCTGCCCTTGTGCCAAGGAGGAGGGTCTCTGGATATGATCATGCTAAATCCCATCCGGGACCCCAGTATTGACAATTCTTCAAGAAACAGTCCATTTGCTCTGGGATGGTCACAGATAGGTAGAATTTGATGGTCTGTGAAGCCAACCAAGTATGGATATACAAAGTGTACTTGCAGGTAAAGTGCATCTGACAATACGGGAGAGGTAGGAGGATGGTCCTAACATGACAGGAGTTAGGACAATACTGATATTATACGAATGAAGGAATTGAGGGTTGAAGACATCAGAGCAGGGTGGGCAATTCTTACAGTGCATTGCGCACTATGAACTGGAAAACAATTCAAAAATTGGCCCAGGCCTGTAAGATGGATTCTGGCATAATGGGGAAGGCAGATGATGTAGTCAGGTAAAAGTGTTCCATTAGGTCATTCTACAATGCTGTTAGATGTTACACACAGCCCACCTTCCCAATGGCTTTAGCACTGCTAAGCATTCATAAAGCTCACCCCGAGTTTTTTCTAATCTAAAGCACACACCATTAGGAATCACCACGTTCCAGAAATCAACTAGGCTTCTTTGAATAGATATCTTTATCAAGAAAGACTCTGGAGGTAATACAGTCATCAGAGTTATTATTTTGATTATAACCTGCTAAGAGTTTAGAAGATAGAATTTAAGCATGATTTTACATTAGTGGATAAAAAGTCTTGTTGAATAAAAGACTTGGTAAAATTTGTCAATTGTGGAGTTTCTAACTTGGGGCAAGTGCATTGTCTGTTTTGTTAGCATCTCTAGCTTTATTAAAAAAATAAATAAATGGTTAACAGTGTAAACCACTTTCACATCCTTTTCGGCAAAGTCTCCTCAATTGCAAAATCTTGTACATGAGGAGGGAGCTTAAAATCTTGTGACTCACAGAAGGAAGAACAAAACAAACTTCACGTTATCAGTAAGTTGGAAGGCTTATTGAGTAACTTCTATGTGCCAGGTACTTTAACAGGCCCTGCTCTAAGGGACAGCTCACAATCAAATGCAGAAATCAAAGCGAAGAGGTATTTTCAATGTAATGGGGGAGGTGGGGCAAGTCCTGTTTTCATAAAGCTTAAGGCCACAGAACTCTGATCATTTCAGATTTCCTCAAAGATGACATTCTCAAATTAGCAACACTTTCAACTGCCTGCACCATGTTATGGTAGTTAAGAGAGATCCCCACGGCGCTGGTTCCAGAACTCCGCTTTAAGAACGAGGAACACCTTCTCAGTCTACCAAGAGCTGAATGGGAGCAGATTCTCTGTCAAATCACAATTAACCAATGTAGAATATGAACAAAGACCTGGTTTCAAGGGTCATTGCTGCCTAGTAAGTTGTCATTCCTTAATTGTGAGACTGAATTCCACCTCAAGATTTGGAGTTAAAAATCCAGAATGAATGGACTTTGACTCTTTATTGGAGAAAAGACACATTTTTACATTTTTGTTACTTTTCCAAATTCCATGCACCCACATCTGTAAAGTTATTTTAAAATAAAAACTCTGCTTTGGTTAAAAAAAAAAAAAAAGAAAAAGAAAACTCAGGCTCACGGCAGAAAACTTAGAAAATATGAGAATAAAGGACAAAAAGCCAAACCAACCATAACTCCACCACACAAGGCTAACTTGAACGTTTTGGCATTATCCCTGCCAGGCCAGACCCTTTTCTATGTATTACTATGTGTTTTGTATGGTGTTTTCTATAGTGATTTTTAGTTTCAAGTAGAACTTTCCAGACCTTGTCCCAGATCCTAGAACAGCACTCTGCCTGGACCTTGCTGGTACCTCACAAAGACTGACTATAGAGCCCAGAGCTTCTCCACCTTCAGTGCACTTTACAGTCACTTGGGAGTTTGTGAAACAGACTGCCAGGCCCACCCATTTCTGACTAAGTCTGGGATGGTTTGGAAAGCTGCATTTCTATGGAGTTCCCAGGAGACGCAGATGCTGCTGGTCTAGGGATCCTACTTGGAGAATCAAAAAACTGAAGACCAGAAACTAGTTGTTTAAATACTCTTGTGGTTTGTATTCTCAAAAGTACTTAGGGACACGGTAGGAGTAGACTTTTTTCTCTCAAACTAATTTCATTTATAAATGTAATGGGTCAGTACATTTAAAGTCACAAATCTATTGATATTTAATAGGTGGGCTTTGGCTGGGGAAACGGAGTGTTTTAGACAAGAGGTATTCCACAGCCTAGAGTGCACTGACCATGCACAGGCCCTCGTTGGCCCCTAACTTCATCTTCCCTTCGTCGTCTTCCTCTGTAGCACCAAAATATTTCCTCATTGCACCGCACTGCCCAGCCTTAACATGTGCTCTGCTCTATACATGGAATGCATCTCGATCCCAGCCTTGTCCCAATCAGACTTACAACCACAACTTAAATGTCAGGTGTTTATATGAGCCCTTCCCTGAAACACTAGGCAGGTTTTTAGTGCTTTTAGTATCTCGTCTTTTTCTTTCCTTGTATGTTGTATTAAAATTATGTTTACTTGGCTGGGGCGCGTGGGTGGCACAGTCAGTTAAGCGTCCGACTTCAGCCAGGTCACGATCTCGCGGTCCGTGAGTTCAAGCCCCGCGTCAGGCTCTGGGCTGATGGCTCGGAGCCTGGAGCCTGTTTGCGATTCTGTGTCTCCCTCTCTCTCTGCCCCTCCCCCGTTCATGCTCTGTCTCTCTCTGTCCCAAAAATAAAAATAAAAAAACGTTGAAAAAAAAATTAAAAAAATAAAATAAAATAAAATTATGTTTACTTGGGGCACCTAGATGGCTCAGTTGGTTAAGCGTCCAACTTCTGCTCAGGTCATGATCTCGCAGTTTGTGAGTTTGAGCCCCCACGTCAGGCTCTGCACTGACAGCTCAGAGCCTGGAGCCTGCTTCAGATTCTGTGTCGTCCTCTCTCTCTGTCCCTCCCCTGCTCTCGCTCTCTCTCTCTCAAAAATAAATAAACAAAAAGCCTGTTTAAAATTGTGTACTTATGTATGTTAAATCACCAAATCCTAAAGGGGAGGCAGTGTGTTATATTCATGTCTGGACCACTGAGAAGCTTACAGTGTGGTGAGTGATACGAATGGATAAACAGATAACTGCAGTATAAAACATAGCACCAGACCCATAGTAAGTTCTCAATATTTTGATGAGTGCTGGGTTTTAAAATGAAGAAGCCAATAAAGGGCGTGTGGGTGGCTCAGTCGACTGAGGGTCTGACTCTTGATTTCGACTCGGGTAATAATCTCACGGTTCATGAGTTCAAGCCCTGCATCCAACTCTGCTCCAAACAATGCGGGGCCTGCTTGGGGTTCTCTCTCTTCCCCTCTCTGCCCACCTCTTCCCCCACCCCCACTCACATACATGCTCTCTCTCAAAATAATAAACTTTAAAAATAAAATAAAAGGAAGAAGCCAATAAAGACATTTAGAACAACAGCATGTCAGGCAACTTCTCTGAATAGTCCAGAAACATTTATGTTCCTACAGTACTGTCTTGGGCATTGTGGAGCAGGGCTTTACCTAAGTTCACACCTAGGCTCTGCCACTAGAACTGGTAACATGGGTAAACATTTGCCTCAGTTACCCACCTATAAATCACAGATGATAGAGGGACCCTCCTCAAAGGGTTGCTAAAAGGCCTAAGTGGGTTGATATATGTAAAATGTTTACAGTACTGGCTGATACACAGCATAAATGCTCAACAAACGTTCGCTAGTGTTACTTCTACTACATGAAGGGTACAAGGCTGGTTTGCCTTTCAAGAAATCAACAACCAGGTGGGGAGAAATGACAAGAATCTATGAAAGATACAACATAAAGCAGAAAATTAGGTATTAAATGTCAAAAAAATTAAGTACTGATCTACAATCTCCCAGGATGACTATTTTAAATGAAACCACATTCTTCTGTATGTTTAGGTTCAGATGTTTTAAAAAAATAAAACCAAAAAAGCAGATCTAATACTAGGTTGAGTCATAAGAAAGCCTTAGACCTTTATAGGTCTAAGATGATCAAATATTAGCATTTTTACACGGTTCAGACTAAAACATTCTAGTTATACTTGGTCACCAAATCTCAAGATCAAACAGATTTACGCATAAGAGAGACACAGACAGCGAGAATGTATTAGGTTTTCTGTACAACCAGCGGAAAATAAAGCAATTTTGTCTCTAAAGCATCTTTGGAGGACACCTACTTCAACCCCATGAAGCTGTAATATGAAAATGAAGTTAAACATCTAGTAGAGAATCTTAAGGTAAATATTTCGAAGACAGTAACTATGAATATTTGTATATTTTAATGAACTCAGAAAAATCTCCAGTGCCTCTTTTCTTCTTGTATAAAATTAAAGGCAGTGTCTGCGATCTGTGACAAAAAAGAAAGAAAGAAAGAAAGAAAGAAAGAAAGAAAGAAAGAAAGAAAGAAAGAAAGAAAGAAAAACAATTATAGCCTTATTCCTTTCATTTCAGGCCTACAGTAAAGATATTAAATTCATACTTCTCACTTTGTGTTTTTCTACATAAATGTATTTTACAGCCATCAACTTGCAAAAGGAGCACGTCAAACTTAATGTTACTCAAACTTGTCTTTAATAAAGAAAAATCAAGGAATTATTTAACAATTAGACACAACTATGCTCAATTGACAAAGATGATTTGCTTAGGAATCTTAAGAGTAACAGAAATAGAAGAACATACCACCATAAAAAAAAAAAAGATAAATTCATTCTATGACTAGAAAATGCTTTAAGATAAAAACATTAATTATTCAATAAGAAAATATTTCATATTTCTTTTATCACAGAGACTATAAGTTTAATGAACTCATTTCTCTATCAAGTTATGCAGCATACCTTCCTGTCTCTAGTTTCTCATGCAAATGGCTAGAGAGTTTTTCTCAGAGTAGAGCAAATCAGTGCTAATGGTTTTGAGTCAGGGCTTGGAGGTGGCCTGGAAAAAGGCCATTTACACTCACCCGAACCCAGCCCAACACCTTCTTTTTTACGGTTAGTCTCTATTACCAGTGAGTGATCCCTCATCCTCCCTCAACAGATAAATTACTACAAAGGTACCCATAAATTAAAACGGTATCATTCAACGTGGAGGAGAGTGGCTGGAGCGCAATGAGACATTGACAGTCTCCTGGTAAAAACTACCTCATTCCAGACAAATACATGAAAATAATACTTTAATGAAAGGCATTCATCCTGTCCATATGCTACCCCTAAAATGCTTGTAAAAAACTCAGAATTAAATAACATTAAGATACAAGAGGTAATAAGTGCACCTAAAAAAAGGTAAGTAGCATACGTGAGGCCTGCTTCCTGGAATTCTAACCACGTCATCTCACAGGTAATTTTCAGGATAATTATCGTAAAAATACAATAAATACTATAATGGAAATATAGGGATTCATTTATTACTTTTTGGTTTACAAACAAAGGCACCCAATAATGCTTCTATTTACTTCTTATAAAAGATTATCAATTTACATTTAAAACAAAAAGCAAAAAAACCCTGAACCAGTTCCTATAGACACACACAAAAAAAGGGGAGAAGTAAGATTATTTTCCTCCCTACTTTCAATCTTTATTACCATTTTTATACCATGTTTATACCATTCTTAAGTCAAAGAACACATTGCCATGCTTCTTTGTTGACTTTTAAAACATATTAATGTTGCCAAGTCAAATTTAAATATAGCCACAAATGATGTCACAATTGACAAACGCACAGAATTATAAGAATCAAGAGTGAAGAGAGGGAAAAAGCCCAAATGTTTTACAATATAGCTCTTTATCAAATGAATTAAATGAAATGTCAAATTTATTAGGCTATCATGTTAAAAATGGAGCTCGTGTGAAAATATAATCAAACAAAACTAAAACTCTGTCTGACAAATGACATCAACAAAAATGATTTCCAAAATCTTTGAGTTAAGCTTAAGTCTAGTTGGTGGGGATTAACAACCTATGTATTCTTCACACTAATTTCAGAACTAAGTTCTACAATGATATATTAATTCATTCATGAGTTTCTTCTGACAACAGAATTCTAAACACACAAAATTAATGCAGTGGCCTCAGCACCCGCCTAGCTAGCATTTCCCTACACTGGATTACAAGAACAATGCCATGGTTCAGAAGACATACCCCCCTCTGTACTTCACATGCCTGTCAAAGTTGTACCTGATTCTTTTGCAAGATACAAAGACACTTCATCTGATTCTAAGTATATCTGGCAGAGCACAAACATCATACAAATATTAGCATGTTTTCAACCCATTACGGAAATGTATTTGGAGAGATGGAGTACTCAATGTATAGAGCATCTAGAGTTAATTATGGGCCACTTTAAATTAAAGGCATCATCATTTATTCCATTTTTAGACACTGTCCTGGTCTCTCACGCCTTACACAA
The DNA here is from genome assembly GCF_022079265.1 of Lynx rufus. Lineage (NCBI taxonomy): Eukaryota > Metazoa > Chordata > Mammalia > Carnivora > Felidae > Lynx > Lynx rufus. The sequence goes on along the minus strand of NW_025814897.1, from coordinate 70,164,532 downwards.
GGTATGGTCCTAGACCAGAGACTTAGTATCGTTTCAAAGAATATGAATATATATATATATATATATATATATATATATATATATATACACACATACATACACACACACACACACACATACATACATATTTCTTTTAAAATAATGTTTAAAAGTTTTACTACAGAAAATCTGGCTTCACCATGGAAGCATTTTTCCTTCTCAAGATTACACACCTGCATGGAAGAAGGTGGTTTCCTTTACATTTAGGTTTTCACAATAACAAAATAAACTTCTTGCATTTAAATTGACAGAGAAAGTAAGATGTAAAGTTCTATGTAACTTTTTGTATTGTGAACTGACCTCATTAAACACATTCAAGATATACTGTTGATTTAAATATAGTACAACTTGATCAGCTAAATTCGAACATGTTATGCTAATCAATCCGTTAAACCAAACGTATGTTAAAACAGGACAGTTTACTACTATTAAGGTTTAAAGGTTTAAAGGGAATAATAATGTATCATTAAAATACACATTAATTTTCTTGCTATTACTTGTTTCTATAATGCATCTCTTTAAAACTACATGCAGAAAAAATAAATGATATCTCATTCAACAGTTTGCTACTTTAGGTGGTATGTAAATAAAGTCCTTTATTTAATTTTATACATGTTATTTTATGCACTATTTTATTTTTCTTGAAGGAATTCAGCTCTCAAGGTCAAAAGTTAGTATGTGTTTCCACACATGTGAGAACCTTTTCTTAATGTTAGGACTATCTGCAAATATATTCTTCCATAATAAAGCATTATCAGTTTTCACTGGAAAGACTGTATAAGCCTTAAAAGTCCTATTAATATAATGTACACAGGGAAGAGAGCACAAATATGGTGAATCCCTCCCCACCTGCACCCTTCTTTGCCAGTCTCAAGAAATCCTCCAGTTTATGTACTGAATTCTTGAACACAATTTCACAGGACTGATTTTTATTTGGTCATAATGTGGAGAAGAAAACTGTATTCGTCTTCTTTTTGACACCAATAGTCTTATTGAATTCGTTCTCATTTTCCTTCAAAAAATACATAGCATATGGTGATATGGATTCTCAAACTCATTAGATCCAGTAGGGTCTTTAGAATAACATATAGCCTTCTGATAATGGAAGCAACTGATTGCTTACAAAAAAATGATGTGCATCAGACCACTAATCAGAGAAAGGAAATGAGAACATGTCTTTCACATTGGAGACCACTTAATAACTTACGAAATGATGTAAAAAGAGTTTGGCTGTAATTTTAACAAAACTAAAACCCACTTCAACTGATGAAAAAAACCAAACACTGAAGAATTAAATATCTACCAACTTAGCTATGTATTCCTGTCCAAATAAATGCTTTCCACTGCACTATATATTAGAATTAGAAACTCACTATATGTTAAGGCATATTTTAATCAATATGTTCCAGAATTGCACAGTTATACTGGTCAGTGTTCCTATTTCCCCATTCCTACCCTCACCCCACCCCTTGTCCCCAGGGATCAAAATGTTAAGTCATGGTTTTGGTGGCTATTGTAGATTTGAGCTGGCATAACCACAGTGTGTTCACTAGATTTTGTAAGCATAAACGTTAAAATGTTACATAAAATGTACCATACTGTACTCCACACTCTGATCTAAGATGATTTAATGTCTTGACAAAAGGTGAGATGACTTAAGTACATTTTACATTTTGTGCATTTAGACCACCATATGCATAGATGTTCTAATGCTAAATTCTCGTCTTCAGTATCTCATAGTGCTGGATGCCCGGAAGTATGACAGAAACTTGTAACACAGACTAACCACAAAGTACCAGATGTTTCTTGCCATTTGTGATCTTGCAATAAAAATGCGCCAAATCAGGATCACAAGGATAGTATTGAAACCATACCGTATGTTCCTCAACCTGGAAAGCAAATCAAGAGACATATCAGACAATGTTTTCTAGAATAAAATATTGTTGGATGGCAGATAATCAATGCCCAGTTGCTGATCTCATCAAAGCTCAAATCCATTACGGTATAATGACTGCAGAGCAAGTCATTTTGAAATGCAGCAAGAAGAAACAAGTTTTCTTCCTCCACTCTACTGTCCAACTATTTGGTTCGAGAAGTTGCTATGACATATAGATCTCTTTGTGCTAGGCCAAGATTGGCCAATTGAAAAAGAGTTCTCAAAGAGTTTAAATATACAGATTGTGTATGAGCACCTATTCTTTTCTCCTTTTCTTTACTACCTTAATGCCCTTTCTACTTGTGGAACAATTCATCCATTTTGCTTTATGACCAGCTTTAATTCCAGTCTGAAAATAATAGCAACCCTAGAGATTGATACAAAACAGCATTGAAATACTTTTTTCAAATGATGACACCTAAAATCATCCACCCAGCTTAGAACTGAACTGAATTTCTATGAAAGAAAGTTATTATTTTAAATGCTAATTATGTTAAAACTATTTAATTCTAAAAACTATGTCTTTAAAAAAAAATTTTTTTTTAAGTTTATTTATTTTTGAGATAGAGAGAGACAGAGCATGAACGGAGGAGGGGCAGAGAGCGAGGGAGACGCAGAATCGGAAGCAGGCTCCAGGCTCCGAGCCATCAGCCCAGAGCCCGACGCGGGGCTTGAACTCACAGACCGCAAGATCGTGGCCTGAGCTGAAGTCAGATGCTTAACCGACTGAGCCACCCAGGCACCCCTAAAAACTATGTCTTTAAACATATTCCAAAAGTTTCACTTTCAGAGGATATTCCTTAAAAAAGGCATACTGAACATAGATGGGAAAGTGTAAAATATTCTGACAGAATTCTTCATTATTCCATATTTAACTTCATGTTTGTTATTGTACCACAAGTATAGATAGTGTCATTCTAGGATTAAAATGTTGGATTTTTTGTTAATATACTTAAAACTGTAACCAGTGATATTAGTATTTTTTATGATAAGTTATATTTTATTTCAATAAACTTTGATATTTAGACCAAAGAAAAAAAGAGTTCAAATCCATTACTAATGTGAAACTTATTTAAAATTAACTAGGAGCCCTTAAATTAGAAAGTCTGCAAAAGTCAAACAAACCTGACCATGCAGTCCCTCAAACAACACCTTACCTCTATTAACCATGAATAAAACAAAGATTTTTTATAACAAAAAAATTTGGGACACAAATTTATTCATTCAACAAGTATTACTGAGCATCTTTCTGTATGACCAGGACTAGGTATACTGTAGGTAAAACAGACATGCCCCTTCTGAGCTTCCCATCTAATCTAAAAAGGTTTGGGCATTATATACATCATCCTACAGACAAAAAAATAAAATATTTTTAAACATCTTTAGGTACTTCTAAGCTGTCAGACATGCAAATTCACTCCTTCACTTACAGCTGACAGTCACATTATCAAAGGCCAACTGGACAAATTCTCATCTATGAAAGCAGCATGGCATGAGTCCATATAAAAGGGCCCTCCCAGTCTCAAAGAGTAACATTAATGTTAGTGTACTCATATTTCAAAACATTTTTTATATTTTCAATGGTGTTAGAAAGGAATACAAATGTTCAGGTACATAACAATGTTACATAAATTCCATTACCTTCAATAGGCAATCCAAGACAGGACTATAATATACAAATGATGGTATAGACAAAAGAGCTCATGGGGCACCTGGGTGACTCAGTCAGTTAAGTGTCTGACCTGGGCTCAGGTCATGATCTCGCCAGTCTGTGAGTTCAAGTCGCTGCAGTGGGTTCTCTGATGACAGCTCAGAACCTGGAGCCTGCTTTGGATTCTATGTCTCCCTCTCTCTCTCTGCCCCTCCCCCAATCACACTCTGCATGTCTCTTTCTCTCAAAAATAAAAGAGCTTTGAATTAGGAGTCAAAAATCAGTATTCTAGTTTGCTCTGCTGCCTAACGCATATGACCTGCAAACACAACTTCCCTAAACCTCCATTTCCTCAACTATTTAACTAGCTGCCCTGCAAAGCCTCATAAAGTCAGAAGACCAAGAGGAATAATGTGAAAGTCTTGAAAGCTGTTATAAAGACTGTATTATAAAAACACTACAAATAAAAGAGGTTACTATTGAAATTAACTACATCTCTGAATTATGGGTAACAGTGATTTTTTTCCTGTGTTTTGAGTTTTTTTAAACAATCAGTATATATTACTTTTATAATGAGACTAAGGGAATAATTATAACCCTTGTTTCAAAAACAAAGAAAAAATTCTATGCTGAATGATGTATTATTGTATCGCTTTTCCTCTTCCAAAGATGTATTTGACAAAGGGAAAAAAACAAAAGAAAAAACACAACACTTCAAATAACTACCTCTAGTTTAAAATACATTTTTATTTTCTCCTAATATCTTTACTTCTTCAGTAGCAATACAAAGGAAGGAAATACAAAGGAAAATAGTGATTTTCAAAACTAAATTCCACCTGAACTTAGTGCTAAGGAACAGGATAAAGACAGTAAGTTTGAACAACCTTAGGCTAAATACTACCATAGTTCCAGTGCTAATGTAAGCACTTTTCCTAAATAAAATATTACACTAGCAATATACCAGCTCACCAAAAAATAAAATAAAATAAAATAAAATAAAATAAAATAAAATAAAATAAAATAAAATAAAATAAAATAAAATAAAATAAAAAACTGTGTGATAATTCATAAGGAAGACACGATGCAATCAAGCCCATGTAAAAAACTTACTTGTTCAGATGTTTTCTAGCTGCAGGGAGGCCAGACATTTCTTCATTCAATACATATTTCTTAGTTCCCATGCAGTAGTTCTCTATATATTCTGCCCAATGTAACTGCCGTACATCAATATTAAAGGTCTATAGAAACAAAACAACCATCAGTTTTTCTCTTGAATAACTTTTTCACAACTGGTCAAAAATTCATACTTTTTTTAAAGGCTAATTCCACATGACAAGATTACAAAATGTTTATAGTATTAACTTTTAAAATCTTACTGCTGTTCACAAAGAAGTTCTTAATCCCTATTTTATACCTCCCATGAAACACAGAAACATTTCAGGAGATAATCTGAAAGCTCATGTCAACATTCAAAGAGAAGTATATATGAAGTGTAAGGAAAAAGCAACCTTCTTTTTACACTAAAAAAAATCAAATCCCATTGTCCAAATAATCTATGTGTTCCTCACCACTTTATACACATATTAATATATTTCCAGTATTTCTTCCTGAACATCCTGCAAACCACATGTATTACCTTTCCTATAGAACAGTAATGACATCAAGAGAAAAAAAGACTTTATGAAAGCTAGCTTAGGAGTTTAGGTAACAGTAAGGAGCCATCTGATGAAAAGGATAGATGAATCTAAAAAATAAAGCTTTACAAAAATGTTATTTTGTGACAAAATAAGAAGGCTATGCACTGCTCAGTGCTTCTCCATACATGATCTGATTATTTTTTAGAGTGAGAAACAGATTATTCACTATTTATCATCACTTATCTGAAAATATCAAGTTGCAGACCAAAAACAACTACCATAAATAAATCACTAAAGTAACACTGCACTAAATGGAGGCTCGATTTGGGGCGCCTGGGTGGCTTGGTCGGTTAAGCATCCGACTTCGGCTCAGGTCATGATCTCACGGTCCGTGAGTTCGAGCCCCGCGTCGGGCTCTGTGCTGACAGCTCAGAGCCTGGAGCCTGTTTCAGATTCTGTGTCTCCCTCTCTCTCTGCCCCTCCCCTGTTCATGCTCTGTCTCTCTGTGTCTCAAAAATAAATAAACGTTAAAAAAAAAATTAAAAAAAAAAAAATAAATGGAGGCTCGATTTAAGATGGGAGAGATTATGAAACTATGTTAACTGGACTCCCACAGGAAGAGTGAAAAAGAATGGAACAGAGGCACCATCTGAGAAGACAACAGCTGGGAATTTTTATTTCCAAAATGATGATACATTAAGCCACAGATTCAAAACACACATACACCATACACATGCAAGTACCTGAGCATATCAAGAATAAAACTGTTGAAAGTCAAAGATGAAAATTTTGAAGACATCAGAAAAAGATGTTATGGGTTACCTCCGAAGGGACAACTATTAAACTGACACTTGACTTCTCAAAAGAAACAACAGAAGCCAAGAGACTATGAGAAGATGTCTTCCAGTGCTCAGAGAAAACTGCTAACACACAGTTCTATACAGTATAAACATCTTTGAAAAATAAAGATGTTTGCAGAAGAATAAAAACTGAGACAATGTGATATCAGCAGATGACTCACACTAGAGGAAGAAGCACACCAGAGGGTATTCTTTAAGCCAAATGAATAGGATTCTGGATTGAAGTCTGGAGACGGAAGAAGAAATGAAGAGCCACAAAAGGCCAATTATGCTGGTAAATCTATGTGAATACTTAGTAGAGTGCAATTAAGAATAATGGTGGTGAGGCATACAACACACATACACAATTAAAATATGTAACAACAGCAGAAAAGTATTAGGCCTTGCATTCTCCAAAAAAAAAGAAGTATCAATATTGTATTAGTCTTTGAGGAAGTGAGGAAGGATGCTGTAATCTTTAGAGAAACCTAGTAGTACAACTGAAAAAGAGTATATTTTATGTAACTGATACAGATGGGGAAAATACAAAACTGTAAAAAATAACCTCAGAGAAAACAAACAAAAACTTAAGTAAGACAAATAGAATGCACTAAGCGTTAGATTTAAATCTGTTATCAAAAATTAAATTATGGATTAAATCCTCCAAATAAGGGTCCAAAATTGTCAAACTGAAAAAAGTAAAATACAGTAAAACTATATGCTGCTTATAAGAGGAATATCTGATAGTTAAGGATACAGAAAGTTGGAAATACATTTCCAAGAAAGATACATTTCTACCAACAATGTATATAGGAACTCCCACTGGCCAACACCTTACCAGAAGGGTAGGCTGTCAAGTTTTGCATTTTTGCAAACTATTAAGGAGTAAATATCTTAGTCTAATTTCAGTTGGCATCTCCATTTTTATGAGTGAGGTTGAGTATCTTTTCCAATGGTTAATCATTTGCATTTACTTCTCTGTAAACTGTTCATCTCTAGCCCATTTTCAGTAGGACTGACGTTTTTTGCCATTTCTACACAAACTTTTTATATAATACGAAATGCACGTTAACATCACATGGAGATACCACCATATACCCACCAAAGTGTCTAAAATTAAAAATTAAAATGAAAAGGCCAACTGTTGGGAGGATGCATATTAACAGGAACTCTTGTACACTGCCACACAAAATGTCAATCAGAACAACTACTTTGGAAAACTGTTTAGCATTATCAACTACATTGAACATACAAATACCCTTTGACTGAGCTATTCTATTTCTAGATATATATCCTATATAAATGTGTGCACATGGCTCAAAGAAGAATTATTCCCAACAGCCAAAAACTGGAAATAACCCAAATATGGTATCAACAAAAGAAATGAAAAAATACTGTATGATACCATTTGTATAAAGTCAAAAATGGGTATACTATTTAATGCCAGAGTTCAAGATAGTTGTTACTTTTGGAAGGTAGTTATTGGGAGGGGGCACAAGGGGATCTTCTGAGGACAAAAATATTCTATTTCTTCACCTGGATGGTCACTTTCTAATAATCCACTGGGCAGTATGTGTTGTGCACTGGGATGGGGACAAGGAAGATGGGAAGGGAGAACATAAGGAATCAGTAGAAGCCATAAATCTTTTAACCTGGGATTCTCTGCAGAACCCTGGTAACTGGGACCTTCTGTTTTGATGCTGCAGGCAAGGATGAAGATTGGCTATAAAGCCTATGGCCCCATCAGTTAAGGTGTCTTACAGAATATTGCTGCAAAAAGATAAAAATTCCCAAAGCTGTATCCTGAGAGCAAGGGTGAAAAAAAGAAGTAAACCCACCACACACAGAAGTGGGCAAAAAAAAAGTGCACACTCAATGCCTTTATCACGCACGACCAGTAACATGTACTAAATCTGCACTATCTAATATGGTAGCCACAAGCCACATGCATGTCTGGGAACTTTGAAAGTGATTGGTCTGAACTGAGATTTGCTGTGGAGTATAAAATGCACACAGGGTTTCAAAAGCTCAGTATAAAAAAATTGAAAGTATAATATCATATAAACAGTTGTTTAAATTTTCAGTGATTTTTAAATTTCTGTTTAAATTATATATTATTTGGGTATATTAAATAAAACATTAAAATTTTTTAATGTTTATTTTTGAGAGAGAGAGAGAAGAGACAGAGCAGAGAGAGACGGAAACACAGAATCCAAAGCAGGCTCCAAGCTCTGAGCTGTCAGCCCAGAGCCCGACGTGGGGCCTGAACTCATGAGATGAGAGATCATGACCTGAGCTAAAGTCACTTAACCGACTAAGCCAGCCAGACGCCCCAAAGTACTAAAATTTTTAAAGAAAGACGTGGAAAGAGAAAGGAAACTGCCCCTGGGAAGATGAAAAAGAAATCTCCTTTGAGAAACTAGAAGCATGAACCAGCCTATTTAAGGCCCACATTCACTTGAGTTAGGCTAAAAACTTAATCAGATATCTTAAAGTGGTCCTGGCCTGTTAATGCCACCTGGCTAGTTAATGCTAATAATCACTCACTGGGCTACTGGCAGAAGCAAAGGCGAATCCTTATTGGAAAAGTGCAATTTCAAGATATGCTTCAAAAAATTTCCACAGAAATCCTCAAGGAATATGAATATACAGTCAAACAATAAGAAAAAAAACAAGGTGCCATGAGTGAGACCCAGCATAAACAGACGATCAGGTGTCACCACTGCACAGCCTTTAGAAGTTTAAATTATCAGACACAGAATTTAAAACAATTATGTTTACCATGTTTCAAGAAATGTCTGTAAGAGGGGTGTCTGGGTGGCGCAGTCAGTTGAGTGTCCGACTCTTGATTTTGGCTCAGGTCATGATTCCAGGGTTGTGGGATCAAGCCCTGCATCAGGCTCTGTACTGAGTGTGGAGCCTGCTTAGGATTTTCTCTCTCTCTCTCTCTCTCTCTCTCTCTCTCTCTCTCTCTCTGGCACCTAGGTTGCTCAGTTGGTAAAGCATCCAACTTCAGCTCTGGTCATGATCTCATGGTTCACGAATTTGAGCCCTACATCAGGCTTTCTGCTGTCAGCACAGAGCCCACTTCAGATCTGCTGTCTGTCCCCCTCTTTCTACCCCTCCCCAGCTTACATGAGCTCTCCCTCTAAAATAAACATTTTTTAAAATTTAAAAAAAAAAAGATTCTGCCCCTCTCCCCCGCTTGCTCTAAAATAAAAATCAAAAATAAAAAAGAGAAAGGAACATCTGTAAGATCTGAAAAACAAATTGAATTTCTAAACATGAAAATAACTGAACCCCCTTATTCAACTGGGTGGCGCAGACAGGGCTGAAAGACTGCCACAGACCTTTTATTAACCATTAGCTTTCCAGCCAGAAACAAAGAGATAAAATATGAGATAAAACTTAAAAGAGGAAAGAATGATGTAAAATATATTAAAATTTCACAAGAAGAGAATGGTGAAGAGGTATATATATATATATATATATATATATATATATATATCTTAAGTTTATTTATTTTTGAGAGAGAGAGAGAGAAAGAGATTGTGCATGCATGAGCAGGCGAGGAACAGAGAGAGAAGGAGAGAACCCAAGCGGACTCTTCTCTGACAGCGCAGAACTCGATGCGGGGCTCGAACTCAGGAACCGTGAGTTGATCACCTGAGCTGAAATCAAGAGTTGGATGTTTAACTGGCTGAGCTACCCAGGCACCCCAAAGAGGCCATATTTGAAGAAACAATAGCTAAGTATTGTCCTGAACTGCTAACACACTTCACACTTCAGATCCGGGAAGCCCACTTGTGAAACAGGACACATTTTGAAAAATTATACCTAGACACATCCACAGTGAAACTGCAGGACACCAAAGAAAAACTCTGAAAAACAGACAGGAATAAGAGAGCACCTGTAATGCAGCAGCAAATTAGACTGATTTTTCAACAGCAACAACATAAGTGAAATATTAAAGGAACATAAAAAAGAAAGTTATCCTTCACGTACTGAAATCATGTTACAGAAACAGTGAAATAAAGACATGCCAGGCAATCACAAACTGAGAGCTCACTACTAACAGACCGCCTACTAAATCATATTCTGGGATTCTGGATACATTTCAAACTGAAAGAAAAGGGTCCTAAAGAGAAGATGGAATAGCAAAGCTACTGGTAAATATTTAGTTAAATCTAAATACAACTAAACAAAGTCATATCTAATTACAGGGTTTCAATAGAGAACTAAAGTAATGTATGACTATGTAAATTAGTGGGGTGGTAATCACAGTGTAAACATTTTAAGGTCCTAAATATCATTAAAAAGAGGCTATAGAAATTGCTTAATTTAGACTTTGTTAGATATGTATGTTAAAATACCTAAGGTAACCTCAAAAAGAACGCACACAAAGAGTTTAAGTTTCAAACAAACAGAGGGCGAAATGTAGAATGATAAGAAATTAAAGAATATATGAGGTAAAACAATTTCAGAAGGAAGGTTTTTTTCTCAAAATTCAAAGAAAACAAACTGAAGGAAAAATGCATAAAGAATTCTAGTTTCTCTTTGAATCTCACTAAAGGGAAAAAAAGAACCAACATTTCAATCATACTTTGAAAACATCTCTGCCACTCTCAAGTACTTATGTTATAAATTCTAAGATGAAGCAATTTTATTTTACCACCAACAATTATGATTGAAGCTTTAATGAAACACATATAAATAGGTCAAATGTCTTTCTTTTTGCATTAATGACTGGAAAATATCCAATTATTTCTCAGGTTGCTAATGGCTGTCCAATTAATACGCTATGTTTTCTAAAATAAAACAGAAAATACTTGCCTTTTTATCTTCAGGGTTTAGTTGATTCATCAACATATTGACATTGTCAGTATTCCAAACCCAAGAATTACTTGTGAAATATTCAAGAAACACCATAGCTTTGTGAAGACGAGTTATTGTTTTCATCATCCTGTATTATGAGAAAAATTGACAGATTCATAATTCGCATAGATTAGGAAAAATCTCATCACCACCCAAGGTGCAGTTTCTATATTGAGATGGTAGCAATAAAATTATAATTCTGTAATTCATTCAGTAAGTGACCAAACCACCAGAGAATATTTCTGCATCTTGGAAGAACATTTTATAAATCCAAAATGAAAAAAAAATTTTAAGCAGCAGCAAATGAATTTAATACTGCCTAAACAGAGTTCTATTGATATATAAAATTTTCATAGGAAATACAATACTTTAAGGTCAAATTTTCTTCTATAATCCTAAGCAAATAAATGGATTCAATTAGTATTCCCTTGTTCTTTGTTCCTTAAATCACATTTTAGTTTGACTAGAATTACTAAGATTTCCTGTGAATTTATAACATAAGGAGTTATACTGTGATCTCCACTCTTCAGCATCATGGAGGCAAAGTATACAGAAATATTCGTTTGCCATTTAATCATCTCTCTCTACATACATTTTTAGAGTAATTTTCTCTTTAACACAGACAGGTATCACTCTTGATTGTCTGAATGTGCTGTGAAATCAATGACTGATGCTGAAAACTTTCTGAAATAGATATTCAAGATATTCACTTACCTCCCCAAATCCCCCATTATTCATCCCTACAGAAATATTTTTGTTTGATATTTCTTGCTTGTTCCTTTTTAAAAAGGATGAGGGACCTTAATCTTTAAATCTGTCATTTTATAGATCGTGGCTCACTGTAAGTCATTGATATCACAACACTAACCAGAGCAGTAACATCTATACAGTAATAATTACCCATGGTAAGTAGGAAAAGGGAAGAAAGAACTTTTTGAAACAAAACACACACCAAAAATTCCTGACCTCTGATAAACAGAAAAATAATTTGTGGAAAAATAAAAGAATTGTTTATATTCCCACAATAAGGATTAGCATTTACATAGTTTAGAAAGTCCCAAAATTAGGGGTCTTAGAAATGGAGAAAGTGGGAGAAAATTAAGACCACCAGAAATGGGGGGAAAGTCAAAACAGCAACATTAGCTAAGCAATTCTGATGACATATTCAATACATTTAGAAAGAAACCCTGAATCCAGAATACTAAGAGAAATTGAGACAACATGGACTATGCAGAGAAAAACTGGTTCATGCAAGAAAAGAATTCCAAAATAAAACCTCCATCAAACACAAAAAGAATTATTGGGCATTGAAGGTTGTATTTGGACAGGGATAGCTCAGACAGATAGAAAGCACATGGCGGGGGAAAAAACAAGACATGCTGCTTTTAGAAAAGATTAGACCTTTTCTTTTTTCCCTAAAAAACAAAACAAAACAAAAAGATGTAACAGATCTGTAATTAAATCAATATCTACCATTACAACCAGTGTAGTATACTTGAATAACACACATACACATATTTACTTAACATCATTTTCCAACATACATCTTATTAACAAGTTTCTCTTCCTAATTTCTCTGTCACTGACAATTCTCACCTAGTCTTATCTTCAGTTTCACTCAAGTGACAAATTACCCTGCAACCATTCAGCCATTCAAAACATAATTATGATAAAAAATTGGGAGAGGGAGAAGGAAATCTGAAAGGCCATATATGTGTAAAGTTCACAGAATATTTATCAAGCAATAAAAGTACTGGATTGAATACTATGAGGATAAAAAGAAACTTGAAACCTTGCATAGTCACTCTTTGGTTAAAATGCCCTGTGAGCAGATAGATGCCTGGGACTACATCACCATGTATGTTCTGAGTATGTATTCTTTATTATGGCAACCTGCAAAAAATAGTCACAATCCTTTAGGGTAGGGCTAGCTCTTCATGGTCATCTAGTCCAGGATTTCTCAACTTCACCATTACACACATCGTGGGCCAAATAATTCTTTGTGGGGGGCTGTCCTGTTCAGCATCTAATGGCCTCTACCCATTAGATACCAGTAGCATCCCTCCCCTAGGTATAGTAACAAAAAACGTCTCCAAATATTTTCAAATGTTCCTTGATGGAGATACTGCCCTCTATTAAGAATCACAAAGAGGGGCGCCTGGGTGGCGCAGTCGGTTAAGCGTCCGACTTCAGCCAGGTCACGATCTCGCGGTCCGGGAGTTCGAGCCCCGCGTCAGGCTCTGGGCTGATGGCTCAGAGCCTGGAGCCTGTTTCTGATTCTGTGTCTCCCTCTCTCTCTGCCCCTCCCCCGTTCATGCTCTGTCTCTCTCTGTCCCAAAAATAAATAAACGTTGAAAAAAAATTAAAAAAAAAAAAAAAAGAATCACAAAGATGTGGGGCACCTGGGTACCTCAGTCGGTTGAGCATCCGACTTCGGCTCAGGTCATGATCTCATGGTTCACGAGTTTGAGCCCCGCATCAGGCTCTGTGCTAACAGCTCTGAGCCTGGAGCCTGCTTCAGATTCTGTGTCTGCCTCTCTCTCTGCCCCTCCCCACTCATGCTCTGTCTGTCTCTCTCTCTCTCTCTCTCTCTCAAAAATAAATAAACATTAAAAAAATTAAAAAAAGAATCACAAAGATGAAAAATATCAGACTCAATAAAGTTAAGCTAGAGAGAGTTAAGATTAATAACCAAAAAAATAAGGCTATGGAACCATTTCTTTAATATCATTTCTAAGAGTGATGAAATATCTACTGCATTTCAAGAGCTACAGTGAATAATTTATACTGCTTCTATTTGCAATAATGGCATGCATCCTACTCCCCAATGACTATTAACCAGGAAGCCTTAAGATGCATGTTTGATTTGTACTTTTTGTAATTATGTTAAAATATATATGTAAGTTAGATTTTTATCTAGCTGACATGCAGAATAATGTAAACAAGTAGACACCACGAATGACATGATTAACATTACTGTAATAAAGAAGGAGGCACTATTATTAAGGCCCCAATATAAGATATAAAGCCCACTACCTTGCTCAGTAAATATCTGAACAAATTACATAATATGAATTATAAGACTTTGTACTTAACATTTATAAAATTGCCTAAATAAAAAACCTTTCTGGCTCTTGTTACTTTTAGACTATAAGCTGCTAGAGGTCAAGGATCATTCCTGCTTTGATACTTAGTCTTGCACGGGACAAACCTCAGTTAAGAAGATTCTTCACTTGATGTTTTCTATTTGGAGCAGACTTTAACTTCCAAAGGTGATTATATTACCTCCTATCCTACACGCTCACCTACAGTATCACCTTGACTATCGCTCCATCAAGAGGTAAACGTAACATATAACCAACAGAGTGAGGTAGGAATGACACTATGTAACCTCCAAGGGTAGGTAAGAAAAAGTTAGAGAGCTTTCTGCCTTGTTCGCTGGAATACTCACGCTTGAGGACCTCAGTTGCCATATATACCATTCAACTCCCTCTAAGGGTGCTGTGTTGTAGGAAGTCCAAATTAGTGCATATGGAAAGACCGCACAGAAAGGCTCTGAAACCACATGATGTGAGAAAGATGCCCAGCCACTCTAGCTGCTCTGAACAATCCCTTTTCTTTACTACTCCCACAGTGTACCTGAGCCAGACTCTATCTCTTGAAAGACCCTGAGCTAGAACCACCTACTAAAGCCTTCTAGAATTTCTGACCCACAGAAATCATGAGATAAATAAAATGATTGTTGTTTTAGGACACTAAGTCTGATGTCAATTATACTTCAGATGGAAAAAAAAAAAAAGATTCGAAGTTTGAGGTGATTTGTCATGCAGCACAGGTAACAGAATAGATATGAGTACCAGGAAAGTATCAATACAATCAGTACTGGGAATGAGGGGCTACTATAATAAACATCTAAAACATGTAGTATTGGCTTTAGGATCAAGTCGTAACAGAATCCGAAGACCCTTGAGGAGACCACTAATGAAACCTGGAAGGACGAAGAAAAGAATGTTGGTGGGAACTTCAAAGAACTTAAAGGAAGATGCTGGTGAGGGCTTAAAGGAAAGTGAGGAAAATATTGCTGGAAGTTAGAAGAACGAAAGTGTCACTTGTGGTAACATGAAAAATAAAAACCGTACCTAATAAACTTGATCTAGCCGAGAAGGTTTCCTCAAAAAGAACAAAGATGATCATTTAAAAAAATGAACTGAGTAGAATCTGGGAAGGAATGTAAAATGTCAGCCAGGAATCAGTTAAGAAAGAGCTTCCAAGGGGTGCCTGGGTAGGTCAGTCAGTTAAGCCTCCGACTCTTGATTTCGGCTCAGGTCACGATTTCACTGTTTATGAGTTTGAGCCCTGCATCAGGCCCTGCACTGTCAGTGCAGAGCGTGCTTGGGATTCTCTCTCTGCCCCTCCCCTGCTTGCACTCACTCTCAAAAAAAAGAAAAAGAAAAAGGCTTCTGAGCATAGATCAAATCCAGAAAGTAGATGTAAGACTCTTTAAGATCTCAGAAAGATCTAAAATAGTACCTCACAGAACCTTTCAGATAAACAAAAACTCACTCCAAATCTTAAAGACATGTCTCATAGAAACTCTACTGTTGAGGAGGCAGAATCTAAGAGTATTGTTCCATAGCAACCTCATAAGGAACTCAAGATAGAAAAAGGCATGCCCTAAAGAGTTCTGTGGGTATGGCTTTGATGTAATGGAGTAGATTGCTTTAAAATTAGATATACAGGAAATGTGTACAGTTTGAAAAAGAATCCTATCAGTTTACACTTAAAGGGACAGAGACCATACTAAGTGAATAGAGGCCTCTGGATCAAGACTCAGCAAACCAGAGCTTAGGGGCCAAAGCCATCTGTTTTTATAAATAAAGTTTTATTGGAATATAGTCATGCTTATTCATTTACATATTGTTTATGGCTGCAGAGTTGAGTAGTTGCAAGCTGGAAGCTACATTTAACAGCAGAAGCGAGTAACAGCAACAGAAACTACATGGCCCTTTACAGAAAAAGTTTGCTGATCCCAGCCCTAGGGACTCACAACCTTTTATGGGCAAGGAAGTAGGGTAAGAAGATGATTCAGTTGCAAACACAGGCCTTTTTTTTTTTTTTTTAATGAAAAAAGAAGGATGACTCAGAGGGCAGAGCCAAGAGCCTCATAGAACAACCAGAGAGTAGGACTGAACCCTAATTAAAAACCATCAAACATGCCTAGCTGGAATTCAAAACTGTTACAGACCAGTGATTGCGCAAAATCGTCCAGTCATTTTCCTATGCTTATCCACGTTGGGTGTGCAGGCAGCAGGTAACTTATCACTTTCATTCATAGGTTTTCAGACCAACACTTGAGGGACTATACCTGCAAAACCACTCCTAAACAGCCTCATCTGCCACTGTGCCAGATTCAGCGGACCCAACAGTGGCTTCAAGCTGATGCGAGGAAGGTCTTGGTAGGGGGGAAGAAATAAGCGTATCCTCCACAAGGGAGGAATATGAACTGTCGTGGCCAGGAGGCTGACCACAGCCAATTGCACTTTCCAAAATGGCTTCAACAATACCTTTCAACTCACTTGCTCAATTTTACATGATCTTGAACATTCTCTACATTCCCTTTCCTTGACTCTCAGAGGACATGTGACTGGCTTGTGACTGAAAGAATAAGTTGGTAGGTAGTAGTGCTGTATCATTTCCGTAGGTAGGTCAGAAGCACACGGCTCCGCCAGCCTGCTGAAATGCTTCTCCTTGAAGCCTTCGGTCACCAGATAAGCAGTTCATTTCCCCTAAGGCTACCACCAGTCCTTGAAAAGACACTATAGGAAGAGATCCTGCCGCCACTTTACGAAGAGACAGTGATACAAGGTGCTCCGCTGCCCGCCCCCTTTCAGCCCCATCTGAATCTGACAATCCTGTGAAAGTCTCCCAAGCCAAAACTGTCCTGCGGATTCCCTCCTGAATTCCTGATCCTGAGAGAAACAATGGACTGAAAGAAATGATAAAATAACTTCTGCTGTTCTGGGGCGCCTGGGTGGCCCAGTCGGTTGAGTGTCCGACTTCGGCTCAGGTCATGATCTTGCAGACCGTGAGTTCGAGCCCCGTGTGGGGCTCTGTGCTGACAGCTGAGCCTGGAGCCTGTTTCAGATTCTGTGTCTCCCTCTCTCTCGGACCCTCCCCCATTCATACTCTGTCTCTCTGTCTCAAAAATAAACGTCAAAAAAAAAATTTAAAAATAAAAAATAACTTCGGTTCTGAGCCACTAAGTTTGAGATGATTTGTTATGTAGCAACACCTACTATAAATGATTTAATAAATTTTGGCTATTCATTCATTTTTCAAGTTTACTAAGCCCCTTTTACTGTATCAGGCAGGCTTTGTTTTTACCCTGTTTTACTTTTGTAGATGTAGTTTTGACTTTTCTGCTCTAACGTGCAATAACCTTATTAATATCAAGCAAGCATGCAATGCCATCTCTCATAAATTTTACATTTGCTTTTTAGCCAGGAAAGAATGATGCCAATCACAAATACTGCATTTCGCAGATCATTCTAGAAAAACGTGAAAATAATTTTGATACACTTTGGATCTTTTTTCCATGAAGTATTTCTTTATCTAGTCTAAAGTTGTTCAACACCTCTCACATATTTCAATACTTAACATACTGGGTTAGGAATGTAACGGACAACTGAATCCACAGAAAAGCCCTACAAGTAACTCAGATCCTGATACACTATAACTGGCAGATACCTCACTTTCATTTTTTGACAGTTGATGGAAGATCTGGAATCAGCATCTTCTTTATAGATAAATACTCAAATCCTGAACTCTCCAATCAAAGTCTCCACTGTAATGCCAATGTAGTTTAAAAAAAAAAATATATTTGTGGTACATTTCACTATAATTCTGGTAAAGACAGTGGGAGGGGAGGACTTTAAGTCTGTGGGGTTTCAATAAGAAAGAAAAGAAGAAAGAAAGGCTATATAACAACCATAAGAACAAAGAAAGTTTTTCATTTGTTAAATTTTGTTTTAAACTATGACATTCTCAACCTGGAAAATTAGTCAAAAACTGTAATTACCATATTATAAGCTGAATGGGCAGCTGAGATATTTGGAGCAATTAAATTTTTAGAAGCATTCTACGTTTTTTTCATATAAAACTCCACAATCCACTCAGTAAAATATTTCACCCTTAATCCCCTATAGACTCACCTCTAAGTTTTTAAGGGGGAGAGACGGGCTCAATTTCAGCTTATAATAACAATGACAACCTTGATGCTGGACATTTCCTCTATTATGGGATTTTGGAGGATCAATGGCCCAATAAAATGAGATCCACAGTCTCCCCAAATATCCTCAATTTCTAAGAAATGTCCTAGCGTCCTGATTGTGATTGTGATTATTCAGGTTAGTAATTCTAAAGGTAAAGCTCATGCTAGCAGACTTTTCGTCTCTCCAGCAAGCTTCCACCACCTTACCAATACATAGGTGTATTTACTGCTATTCCTCTTACCACGGTTTCTGACCTGTCAACCTGAGTGCAAGATCGAGCAATAATGCAGGTACTGTATGTCTGACACCCTTCCAATAATGAAGCAATAACTTGTTGGAACACAACTTAACATTGGGGTGCCTGTATACTTGGTTTAAAGGATTCATCTTGAAGAAATGATTTAGATAATATCCTGTAGGAAAAATAAGCGTCAGAGCATTTTGAATGTTATTTGCTATTCAGAAAAAAAGACCTAAAGTTAGACCTAAAATTCAGCACACGACAATAATTTATTATCCAAACTTTAGAATAAATTAGAGTGACAACACTACCTTCGCTTTTCTGACAAAGTCTTAAATTCAAGAGTCTTCTCATTCACAAAAGGCCATTAAGCCTTATCATAAGCATAAACAAATACAGAGTTAATTCATATGCATTTTAGTGTAAGCATGGGTTGTTTAACAGTCAGAGGAACAGATAAGACAGAGCCAGTCACCATTACCTTGGGCTTCTTCCAGTCATCCTGAGGTAGATATCATACAGGAATGCTGGGGCCTTATGGCTTACAGCAATCCAGTAATGATATAAAAGGTGATTGGAGGTTAGATTTACATTGGGCCGTCTGAAGGCCTGTTCGAGAGGATTCCTCTTGAAAGTGGAAATTACATGGTATTCTGAGGAAGAAAAGTTGTGTAACAGCTTTGATAATAACCATGTAATGAAGTTTTGAAAAACAAAAATCATGTTTTTACAAAGCAAAATATTTTACCAAAGATGTCAGAGTTCGCTCAATTAAAAAACAAACTTTTCTACTCTCGATAATAACTAAGAGAATATGGGTATCAGACTGCTGAGCTCGGGTGGTTTTAGGACTGCCGCTATTTATGAATTTTAATTAGATGAATGAATTTTTGCTAAAATTCACTCTTAAAAATCCTTTTAATGTTTTACCTATGTCAGTTTACAATGTCACTTTCTATATTTCACCTCTCACGATAGCTTCTTTCTTTCTGTTCCTCTTTCCAGATTCTTATTACTGTACTTACTTAAAAAAGAAAAGGAAAATCATCATCCTTTGCTTATGAATAATTAAGTTGTTCAAATTAACATACATCAACAAGCTTAAAACAACCCAAAATTAACTTCTGCTGTAATTTATTTAGTTAATACATTATCAACACAATCAAATCTATGATCTATGTTAATACTTTAATAGAAGTGTATATTGAGATATCCACTTAAAAATAACGTTCAACTTGATTTTTACTAAACTTTTACAACACAATGAGAGATTACCAAAAAACCTAACTCATTTCAGTGTTTTAAAATTCTTAAAAGAATATTATTTAAATAATTATCCAAAAATTAAAATCGCCCTAGATTTTTATTTTTTTCCTCATATGCCCTAATGGTCAATCTTTACATTGAAATAAAAATGCCACGGAAAAACCCTAGGACAAATGACATAAAGACTTACTTTAAAATCAAAATTGTTCTGCAAGGGTAACAAAAATCGTTCAATGAGAGGTAAAATAAGACCTATTACTAAATCAATGCCAAAAATATATTTTACTTTAAATTTGAAAACATAAACAACTAAAACATTATTCAATTTCAATAGGCTTTAAGTTATATTATTCCTAATTTAGAACAAGCAACACAGCATACATACTCCGTGGATTTGTGAATTTAAACAGATTAATAAATGTCATAGAAAATATTCTGACAAAACGTATCCTTCTTGCTAACTCCTTAATTCATTACTCTTGGGGCAGCCAGCTAGCTCCTGTGATATAACAACTCTTGTAGTTGGAAGGGATATTGCCTTTGGATCAACAACATCAGGACTGAGAGCACCCACAAGGGAGGAAAAGAAGCCCTGTTTCATTGCCACGGGCATCTGTGAGGGTTGCCACAGACAGCAGCAGAAAAACAGACAAGGGTGGGCCAAGGAGGGAATATACTGCAGGATATTTTTTAATTTGTGAAGTATTGCTAAGGATCACAGAGCAGTACTGGCTAATGTGGCAACTAAAATAAGAATAAATTGGTAACTCAGTGGCTTTAATGCCTCATGGGTGTATTCTAACATAACAACTCAGTGAACATTTGAAGTTCTTTAAGATTTATTCTAACATTCAAAAACACAGGTAAAATCATACCAACTTCACCCCAGTGGAAAGGATTAGTGCTGCCTGTTGTGCAGTTATACACCATGATGTTTCTTGGTCTGCAAAGACAAAGATCAAAGCAATGAAACATAAAAAGAGGCTGGACTTATCCAATCTAAATCTTACACAATATTCAAGTAGGAAGAAATAAGGATGCTGGGTACCTTTTCTACATTGATTATTTTAAAAATTAACCTTAAAGGATTAATTTTTGTGTCTGAAGGACTATATAAAACTACCCTTTTTTCCCTCCCCTACCAAAAAAAGTTATTAAAAAAAATTGTTTTTCTTTTCATGTTTTTCTTGCTTATACTAGCAGGACTATCTGTTTTTAAATGTAACAAAAACGACAAACAACTACAGCTCGTCCTATCTCAGAGGCTCTAGTTTAAAAAACTTACGGGCTGAGTTCTCTTTTACTAGAAACAATATACACATATAATTGTATCTCTCCTTTTCTGGGATATAAAATACAGACTTAAAAAAAATAAGGCAGTTTATTGATTAGGGAAAAAATATATTAAGAGTTACCTGTAAATGCTACTACTCCCTTTTAAAAAGAGGCCTGAGTTGATTCAAGCTGCTCTAGTGTGCCATCTCCGAGAGTTTCAGATTTTTTATACATTGAGTTTACACCAAGTTTTAGTTTGGATTTAAAAAGCAACAGGGGGTGGTAGGGTTTGGGGGTTTTCTCATTTTTAATCCCGAATGAACTTGTCCCATCCTGTAGGTAGTATATGAAAATTAACATTAATTCTTAATTATAGCTAATGGAACTACTTGCTATATTACCCGTGATTAAACCAGTTCTTGCAATTGGAAGTGTAAATACCTATACATATCAGTAAGGATTAATTAACATTAGTCATTAGCTCCGTTTTCCCTGTGCAGTTACTACATATTTAACAAGTGACATTGTCACCTCATATACCTATTAACTCCGGAATACCAGGCTGCCGCAAGACTCGTGTTGACAACTACATCTACAGGAACAAGATCTGCAAGGGCATTGTTGGAGGCACGCATTGTTCGAAGAATTCCTTTCCCTGCCTTTGTTGAAATTAAAAAAACACCTTAAGATATATAAGCCAGAATGCATATATAAGACATACAGAAAACAGAAAAATATGTAGAATATTAAATCAATCAAAAGATTTACTTACCGCAATAAAGAGACCACTTGGTCCATTAAAGTTATCAATCCATCCCTAATACAAAAGTTAAAAACAGAGTGAGCTTAGAAATATTATAAAACTAGAGATTATTTGAAATCTACAACCCCATATGTATACTTAGCAGTTTTCTTCTAAAAACTAAAAGACTAGGTTCAGGCCAGAATCTCTCTCTCCTTCCTAAACAAAAGCAGTCTGCCCTGAAGTCATTTTCAGAGAGTTACCTTCTCTTCCATTAATTAACTCTCTACAAAGAGAATTTTATAAAAAGGAGTTTATACCTGTCAAACATTTTAGCTAAATTAAACTTGCACAAGTTTGATTCTGTGCTATTTACTGAGGCAGCATTGCGAGATTAGGGGGAAAAGGGAAATCCTCCTCAGGATAAAACAGAGGAAAAGAGAACACTTGTCAAAGCAACAAAAGAGACTATACTTCCTATAATTATAGAGACCCAGATTTTTCCTAAATCAATTCATCTGTTAGTTTATATCATCTTACTCCAGGGATTCATAAATACCGTAATGTCCTGCTTTTCCACAGCAAATTATCATAGAAATGTCTTATACCTTTCTTAGCTTGTGATCTATACAGGGAGAAGCCTACACGTTGGAAGGCTTTCCTCTTTTAGGTACTAAAAAGCAAATGAAATAAAATAAGGTCCTGAATATTTTCAGCTCTATTCCCTTCACCTCCACAAGGGAAACTAATCAGTAAATAATTTTAAAAGCCAACAAATGTTGATATGTCAGAGGCCAGTATCTTGTCAGTCACAAAGAAAACGCGTAAGGCAAGGTATGCTTTGACTCCAGACAATATCACAGCCTTTGATTTAATTTTTAGTTAAGATTTTTAAAATGTTTACCTGCATTTCTATATCCGTGGCATTACATTACAAATAAAAGTACCAAGAGAAGTGTCTCTATGAGAACAATTTTGCCACAGTAAGCCACGCACAGTAAATAACACCTGCTCTTCTATCAAACAACTGCCAACTCTTTTTAAACAGAGACAAAACTTATAATTCTCAATTCCATTATTTACAAAGATTTCTAACAACTTACTGGAAAAGGTTCTTTCCAACTGGCACCAACAATCGATGGCCTTACAATCGCCACATTTAGCTTTGCTCCTTCTTGTTGTACAACATATTCTGCCAATGCTTTCGTGTATATGTATGTATTAGGTCTGTCTCCTATCAATTTTGGTGTGATATCATTTACCAGGCCATCATCCATCCACCTGGTTAACAAGGAAATTGCATGCAAAAATATTTTCAGATGTTTTACTATAAAATCAAAACCACTTAACTTTGCATATTCAAACGTATCTGTTGCTCTGACTCAATTGATTTGACAACTTTTACTAAAAAAAAATAAATGGAAGTTAATCTTACTTTCATTAAACATCAACTACAAGTCCACATCTCCTATATACAATTTCTATATCCAAAAAGGTCTGAAAGCCACGAGTTCTTTCATAAATAATATGGTAGGTAGCAATAACTGATCTCAACTGATCTGTGGCCTTGTAAAAAATACCACTTAGGGTAAATATTCATACACTTCAAATATATTTGATCAGGGGTACTATCCCAGATCTCATTATTTCATATTGCATAATACACAGAGATTATATTTCCTTTCTGAAGTCCAAATAAATTCCAAAATTTAGATTTCATATTAAGAATTATAGACCTGTATATAATGACCAAAACAGCATAATATGTTGCAATAAACAGTTGCAATGAACATACATTTACAATTAATATAAAAGATCTAGTGGTCTAAGTAGTTCATGTAAAGCACTAAAAACTGTTATGTTCTCACCAGCGAGACTAACAAATACTAAAGTAAATGATCAAAATAAACTGAACCATGCTATAAAAATTCAACTAGCAACCTACTATGAAGTCACAAAATTCCTCCAATTCTCTCAATATCTCTGAAGAAAAGGTCCACTCTGATCCTATATAAAAGGAGGGTGATACACTAGGTGAGATCCATGGTCTTTCCAATTCTCCATTTCCAATTCCATTATGTATGTACCTGTCTGCAAATACTCTTCCTTACTGTTTATAATGTTACACAGACTTGTACACTTAGTGTATTATCACACTCAAAAGATACCCTACTAACTGATGAGGAAGCACAAAACAGAAATTATTAAGGTAAGCTTTCTTCTGTATGTGGAAGTACTTTTTGTGTGTGGAAGAAAAAGAACCTAACAAAATTGAAGGGAGGTTGCTACTCAACTTAGGAACAATTCCACAGTGGAGAGGAGCCTTGAAAAATGGAACAGTTGCTACATTACAACAACAACAATAACAACAACAAACTGGCTACACCAAGGAGACATTAGGCAGGAAGACTTATCACTGGGAGTTGAGTTCATAAAGCCAATCCATGAGTTACTCTAAAATTATCTGTTAGCTACATTTCTTTGTAAACAAAGAAAGGAGGTGCAGAATTAGAAGGTTACAAGCTTTTTCTCAGAAACTTAGATGTTTGGATACACCAATTGCTAAAAAGAGAAAAAGTAAAAAGCTTCATTAATTTCTACATTCAACTTCTCCCAGAGATATTAAACACTTCTGACTACTGACCTGTTGAGACCATGAGGTAAACATCTGGGACCATCTAAGAAATGGAGTTAGAAAACAGAAACCAGGGAATTACAAGAATGTCTTGGTAAGCTCCCATTCTTATTTTACTTATTTTCTTACAATCTGTTTCCTCACACTGATTAGCAGGAAAGCCTTAAAGAAAAAGACTTATTATGTGGTTATTTTAGGAGAAAACTTGGAAAAGCAATGAATATAGTGCCCTTTGGAAAAAGATAATATGAGAAAGCAGGGGACAATAACTGAAAGTGAATAGGATTTGGGGGACGAAAGAAGGCCTAAGGGAAACAGACAAGAAAAAAAAAGAAGCCCATAGGGCTATTATATGAGGATTAACAATTATGTTTAGATATGATATACACGGGAATTTTCTATAATTCTAGTCCATTAAAGAAGAAAAGACCCTACTTTTTGTTTTTGCTCTGATTCTGTTTGTTTGTTTCACTTTATGAGAAAGCGCAGCCTGAAACAAATGAAATCCTGGCCATGCAGACTTTATCGTGGATGAGCTGTTCAGAGACCTTCCTCCAACCATCACACCTGGTCAAAAGTTCAAGCTCAACACTGACTTCACCATCAGTCATGCAGATATAAATCTATACAATAAGCAGCACAGAGTAGGTATGTAATAATTTGCTGAATAAGAAAGAGATAAATGTACACATACGTGTAGGTGGAGAGAGAGAAGAGAAGTGGAAAGAAAGAGAGAGAAACTGAAATAGACCAAGAGACACATATAAATAGATAAAACTTTGGCTCCAAAGTTTGGGGATCAAAGAAAGTGTGTATAAATTTAAAACAAACATACTCTAAAGAATCAATCAGTTTCTTGGGATCCACAGGAGGTGGATAGACTACTTCATCAATATGCTTTCGATTGCAGTAGGCATATGCTGTTGATACATGCATGAATACTTCCAGATTCTTCATTTGTTGTGCAAGGAGAATAAGCTGACGTGTAGCAATCACATTTAACTGAACAGCATCTCTGTAAAAGAAAAAATGACAATGAAAAATTGGGAAGCTTTCCCAGTGAAAAATTCGAAAGGAATTGATTTCACCTGCTAAAAAAAAATTAATTTCCATTAGGAAGACAGAAATTTTTGTTTCTTTACAACTGATCCCTTAGGTCTGATTTTGTGTATTTTATTTCAATATAAAGAGCATCCATTCTATCCATTGTGTTTAAAAAGAAAGATTTTCTGATTATAAAATAAATCTTTTAGTAGTATTTAAAAAATAAAAGTACAAATTAAAATTTTTAAATAACACAGAAATAAAAACAGAAAACTTCAGTCTTTGGCTTTTATACATAGATTTTGAAGCCACGTTAGACTTCTCTTGCACTTTGATTTTTAGAAGTATACTGTTTCAGGATGTGGAATTACAAAAGAGAAGAAAGCAGAATGGTTAAGTAATTTTAAAATTCTAAGGCAGAGTCAGTCACCAGTAAGGCTAAAACAGTCAAAGAAAACTCAGACACATGAAGTTATATTATAACATATAATCCAGAATACGTTTGTTTCCCTGTGTAGTAATTAATCCAAACACTTTAAAGACTGGCTTATAAAATTCAAAGGGGTAGGGGCGCCTGGGTGGCTCAGTCGGTTAAGCGTCCAACTTCAGCTCAGGTCACGATCTCGCAATCTCACGGTCCGTGAGTTCGAGCCCCGCGACGGGCTCTGGGCTGATGGCTCAGAGCCTGGAGCCTGCTTCTGATTCTGTGTCTCCCTCTCTGTCTGCTCCTCCCCCGTTCATGCTCTGTCTCTCTCTCTGTCTCAAAAATAAATAAACGTTAAAAAAAAAAAAATTAAAAAAAATAAAATAAAATAAAATTCAAAGGGGTATTATAATAAAATAGGTACATTTTGTCACAAGATTCAAAAATGATCCATGTATTATTCTATTCTTGAAATTTATTCAAAGTAAATAATTTCACAAATGCAAAAGTAAATATGTAGAAAGCTAATCAATGAAGCATCATCTAGTAATAGTGAAAGCCTAGAGAGCCCGGATATTCACTATGAATGAAATGAATAAACTTCAACAAAGTAGTATTTTATCACAATCAAAGAAAAGAGTCATTTAAAATAATTATATGACAACTGTAAAAACATGGGATATCTGCATGAATATTTTTTAAATATACACATTATAAAAAGTAAAGCAGGATTAAGAACAAGACTCTAGAGTAAGACCTGGCTTCAAATTCTGACTTGGCCTACCTATCAGCTAGCACTGGGTGACCTTGCATCATCAGTCAAGCACTCAGGCCTCAGTTTCCTCACCAGTAAATGGGAACTATAACAGAGTCTACCTACTAAGATTTGTATAAAATTAAATGAAATGAAAAGCTTGCAAGTATTTAGCATTATTCCTCAATAGGCACTGAAACAGGCATTCAGTAAATATTACTAAAGGTAATGAGATGGTGGATAGTTTTGCTTTCTATTAACCTTTTCTATTAAAATTTATAGCTTATTACTTGAAAGGGGGGGAAAAGTTGATATAATACCAGTAATACTGTGCTAAAACTGGCAAAGTAATACATTGTTGATAACTACACTGATAAAACTGATCCAAAAGAGATTAAGACAAAGTAGTAGCAGGAAGTATAAAAAGGATATAATTACTCATCTAGTTAACCTACTGAAATTATCTTGGAGGAAAATCTTGACCTAACACTAATTTTTCAAAGAAAGAAATAAAAATTCCCTAAATTTGCTATATCTAGGGAACAATACATAAATTATGGCATATCAACATGGTGGAATACCAGCACATCACAAAAATTTTAACAATGAAAGAAATTAGAAATGTGGAAATTGTTTCCCTAAATCAGAAATCCTACGTTTACGTTTTATGTTCAAAGAGAGACAACAAAAGAATTTGTTTTAAAATAACAATCAGTGGTTTTAAGTACTTTCCAGAATCCTTACATTTTCAGTACTTAAGAAGAAAAAAAAAATCCAATTATTCTTTTAAAAGGCCAGGATAGGTCACTGATAGAATCTGGTCCACTTGACTCTAAAGCAGGGCTTTGATGTCTATCGCCTTTGCACAACAGTGGGGATGGGGAGGGTACTGATTTGGAAGAGGTGTACAGAGAATATTCTGTTACGGGTTCCTGAGGACGGGACAACAAGTTCTGGGTCACCAAGAACAAGAAATAATTCATGAGAGAAAAACTCCTGTGCATTATTTTTTCTTTAAATTTAATAGAATCCGAGGGTTCATGAAAACATACTAGAAGGATTTTTTTTTTTTTTATGAAATAATTGGTTTGAGATTTACAACCAGGAGTATAGCTTTTTTCTTCCTTATCTCAAGTGAGGTGGGAGGGAATCTGTTCAAATGGAATTCCAGCAAAAAAGACATTTCACAGAGAAGATACAGTCCACTGGACTGTAAGGCAATAAGCTATTTTCTTTTGCATTTGCAAAACAATGAAGCTAGGGAGAATAGTGTTTTGGGAGCAGTACACAAAGGATATTCTGTTACAGGTTCCTGAGGACGGTGACAGAATTTCTGGGTCACTGAAAATAAGGAATAACTTCAGAGAGAACACTTGTGTACCTGTCTACTACTCCTGTACCTGAGAGCCCAAACCTGAAGGCATATTATGCCCCCATAAATAACTTTTAGTATCTCTGCAACGCTAATAATCTCGCTCTATTTTACCACCATTCAATTTCTACTCCATTGAACTTCAGGCTGAGACCCTGACATGTTAGATCAGAAAGCACTTAATACTAAAAATATGTGTGTGTGTGTGTGTGTGTGTGTATGTATAAAATATTCTCACGGTTTGATTATATGGAGTCATAAATGCATCTTAAATAACATTAGCTTTTGGAAGATGGGGCAAAATGAACAAATCTTTATAATTATGATCCCTGTCATTAACACGGACATAGAAGCCGTTCCAAAAAAAAAAGGAAGAATTCAACTTTAACTGCCAATAAATTTTCTTGTTCATCTATCTTGTACAGACATTCTGGACTGTTCAAAATTTGCATTGATAGGGGCGACTGAGTGGCTCGTCTGTTAAGCGTCCGACTTCAGCTCAGGTCATGATATCATGGTTCATGAGTTCGAGTCCCAAGTCAGGCTCTGTGCCGACAGCTCAGAACCTGAAGCCTGCTTTGGATCTGTGAGTGTCTCTCTCTCTGCCCCTTCCCCACGGCATTCTGCCTGTCTGTCTCTCTCTCAAAACTAAACATTAAAAAAAATTATACAAAATATGTGTTGATAATACTAAGACCTTATACCAGAGATCTCATGCTTGCCATGACAGACACCTGAGAGCTTATTAAAAATGTAGACTGGGGCACCTGGGTAGTTCAGTCAGTTAAGAGTCTTGATTGGCTCAGGTCATGACCTCACAGTTCCATGAGATCATGCCCCACATTGGGTTCTGTGCCGATAGCACGGAGCCTGCTTGGGATTCTCTCTCTCTCTCTCTCTCTCTCTCTCTCTCTCTCTCTCTCTCTCTGCCCCTTCCCTGCTCATGCTCACTCACACTCTCTCTCAAAATAAATAAACATTAAAAAAAAAAAAAAAAGAAAAGAAAAAATGTAGATTGTTGGACCTCACCCTCAGACACCTTGTAATGTCTGAACTGAAGCCTAGAAAACTATATTTTAAATAAGCTCCCCAGGCCATTCTGATATCTCTTTCCTCCTTCCCCACTTCTGAGAAAATGCTTCCTAAGTGAGATCTCACCACTACTACTGCTGATTTTTTTTTTAATTTAATGAAGATGCAGACACAGATGTCTAGGGACCAATTAATCAATCTTAAGGTAAGAGACCCAGACGTCTATAATCTAAAATCATACCTAGAGGTCTTGCTACAAATTAAGATTCCCGGGTACTATCCCAAACCAGAGGGTCTGAATTTTGCAAGTATAGTCTAAGATTCTGCATTTTTAACACATTTTCCAGGAATTCCTAAGATTCATAATGCATTCTTAAGTGGAGAGTTGATGCCCTTAGACTCAACTTACCTTCTTGATCTCATCATCCATCTTCACTTCTACTCCTTTCTTGACACCTACTCTCCTATTCATAAAGTTCATAGTCACATATTCTCATGTTCCAATTGCTACATCTCTGACATCTCACACTAGTTTCTTGATACTCTCCTACTCTCAACTACACAGGCCCTGTCCGACCTTCACTTTCCTTATTCCTTAGGGGCACCAAAACCCAGGATCAACTATTTAAGAAACTCCCTTCATTATCCTCAAAATCACTCTCTCCTCATCTTTCTCAGGTCAGTATTTCTTTATAATGCATAATCTTGATACCCACTTTTTCCCACCTCAAGGTTTATAAACCACCATATCTAAAACTAAATGAGCTCTACTGCCTCTCAATTCTCACAGCACTTAATGTATGTTCTTCAGTAACTCCTTATTTTCTACACTTTATTATGGTTATTTAAGCAATCCATCTCCCTTATTAGACTATATGGACTTTGCAAACAGGATCTCTGTGCAATTTATCTTGGTTTCTCCCAAAATACTGGGTATAATATTGGAAGTATAATCTGGGTTATTTTTTGCCCTGGCAATAAAGGCTTTGTGCCATTTTTTATTTGTGGGTTAACTTAAAAAATGATCATAAAGAGTAACTTTTTTAAGCAGTTATTATATACCAAACTACGGTATTTAAAAAAAAAAATTTAATCCTTATTTATTTTTGAGAGAGAGACAACGTGTGAGGCAGGGAAGGAGCAGAGAGAGAGGGAGACACAGGATGCGAAGCAGGCTCCAGGCTCCGAGCCATCAGCACAGAGCCTGACACGGGGCTCGAACTCACGAACTGTGAGATCATGACCTGAGCCAAAGTTGGATGTTCAACCGACTGAGCCACCTAAGCGCCCCCCTAAACTATGGTATTTTAGAATGTATGGCCCAAATCTAATGTTGCAATATTCCCACTTACATGTTAATATCCATTAAAACTGCTTAACAGAAAACAATAATTTCAATGTAATGACTAAGGTTAGGTCAGTAAATATAGATGCCTTGACAAGGCAATAGAGTTTATAATTCATCTATAATTCCCATTCCACTATGAGATCACTAGTAAAAGAGAGAATAATGAAAAGATTTCCCTTTCGTTAATGGTAGCCCCGTTTACCCTGAGGAGGATAGACAGAGGGAGAAGGTTCCTTGAAAATTTGGTTCGTAAGTCACTTTGAGGAGTTTCATCCTAATTAATGTTGCCAGTCTGCATATCAATTTCCCATTTAAAAGCACCTACAGCACAATTATCCAATAAACATATACCTGTTTTTCTTGAAAACAGTTTCATAAGGCTGTGTGAATTTTCTGTTGGTTATGAAAAATAATGAAAGCTAGAACCATGGAGGGAAATATCTGTTAGGTTGACTATTTAATACTAAAAACCTACCTGTAATCACACTATCCAAAGATAAGTGGCTCTCTCCCACTCTAACGTCTTTTTTTTTTTTTTTTTTTTTTTTTCTTTTTTTTTTTTTTTTTTTTCCTCCCTTCCCCTCCCCCATGGGTTCCTGTTGAGTTTCTCAGGATCCACATAAGAGTGAAACCATATGGTATCTGTCTTTCTCTGTCAGAGTGGGAGAGAGCCAAAGCATAAGAGACTGTTAAAAACTGAGAACAAACTGAGGGTTGATGGGGGGTGGGAGGGAGGGGCGGGTGGGTGATGGGTATTGAGGAGGGCACCTTTTGGGATGAGCACTGGGTGTTGTATGGAAACCAATTTGTCAATAAACTTCATAAAAAAAAAAAAAAAAAAAAAAAAAAAAAAAAAAAAAAAAAAAAAAAAAAAACAAAGATAAGTGGCAAGTATCGAAAGATGTTATCTAAATACACATATATGTACACACATCTTTTATGAAAGTGAGATTCTACCATACCTCTACTAAGATTCTTTTGTCACTTTTGAATCATGAACACATAACAGCTGCACAGAAACAACTAAAAATAAATAAATTATTATCACCATATAATAAAAGATAAAGTCAAAGTTAAAACTAAGGTATGTAATTCCAAAGCTCATGTCCTTTCTGGTACACTCAAGTATAAAATGGACTTGCCCACGATATCACAGTGGTAACATTAGCACAGAGTAAAATAATGCATGAGAAAATACCCTGAAAACTATAAAGTACAATTAAAGAAATGTAAGTGACTACTACAGTGCCCTCACCTGGAACATAGGCAAAACATTTTAACGCTTTGGCACTGAACGGTCACATTATATATATATAGTATCAATTAAGGTTTATACTTCTATATAGAAAACTTGATGAGAAATAATTTCAAAACCCTTTATAATCAAAATTTAACTTAAAAACATTCTAGGAAGGCCTTCAAGTAATTGTGAAACCTAAAATAATCTGCACCACTTTAACTGGCATACAATCGACCATACAATTAGATTAACATTATAAAATGGTATTTTTGAACATACCATCAAAAAGAATCCTTCGAATAAGCACCATTTTTCGAAGTACATATTTGTTAGATTTTTTTTTAAAAAAGTAAACATTTAAAAAGCTTTTTTCGGGGCGCCTGGGTGGCGCAGTCGGTTAAGCATCCGACTTCAGCCAGGTCACGATCTCGCGGTCCGTGAGTTCGAGCCCCGCGTCGGGCTCTGGGCTGATGGCTCGGAGCCTGGAGCCTGTTTCCGATTCTGTGTCTCCCTCTCTCTCTGCCCCTCCCCCGTTCATGCTCTGTGTCTCTCTGTCCCAAAAATAAATAAACGTTGAAAAAAAAAATTTAAAAAAAAAAAAAAAAAAAAAAAAAAATAAAAAGCTTTTTTCTGGAAAAGGTATCTGGACAGGGGCGCCTGGGTGGCTCAATCGGTTGAGCATCCGAATTCGGCTCAGGTCATGATCTCGCAGTCCGTGAGTTTGAGCCCCACATCGGGCTCTGTGCTGACAGCTCAGAGCCTGGAGCCTGTTTCAGATTCTGTGTCTCCCTCTCTCTGCCCCTTCCCTGCTCATGCTCTGTCTCTCTCTGTCTCTCAAAAATGAATAAATGTTAAAAAAAAATTTTTTTTTTTTAAAAAAAGAAAAGGCATCTGGACAGAAGTCCAGGTTATTTTTCTAATTAAACTCATGTCCAATGTAGCCTATCCCTAACACTGCTACCAAGTTTTTTAAAAAAACACAAGGTATGACTTAAGTTTATAAACCATTTTATCTTATGCTACAAAACCTGAGCCTAATTTTTTTCTAATTTTCAGATGGGTATGTGTGGAGTGGAAAAATAAATCTGCTGGGGTATAGGCTTCTGAAAAAGTGGAGGAAGAGGAAACAAACACTATTAGTTGTTAAAACTAACACTCCTGGGGCGCCTGGGTGGCGCAGTCGGTTAAGCGTCCGACTTCAGCCAGGTCACGATCTCGCGGTCCGGGAGTTCGAGCCCCGCGTCGGGCTCTGGGCTGATGGCTCAGAGCCTGGAGCCTGTTTCCGATTCTGTGTCTCCCTCTCTCTCTGCCCCTCCCCCGTTCATGCTCTGTCTCTCTCTGTCCCAAAAATAAATAAACGTTGAAAAAAAAAATTTAAAAAAAAAAAAACTAACACTCCTACTGAAGGTAAATTTCTCTTTCTTCTACTCTGTGCTTCCCTGCCCTACACTTAAATTCATGGCAACTTCTTCTAATACACAGACACTAGCTATCCAATGTTTTTAAATTGATAACAAGGAGAAAAACTCCTTTAACACTCTTTAGGTCACCAAAAGCTACAATTGACACAGGGCAAACAGTTTCAAATCACTTTCAAAACAATTTGACTAAAAATAATTCAAATAGATCTTTTAACCATGTTGAAGTTCACATATCATATAATATCTTTACTTACCTTAAATTTTCATTAAACCTTACTGTAGCTGCACAGTGGAATATAATATTGATAGAATCTATGATGATCTCTTTATCTTCTTCACTAAGAGCCAGTTTAGGTTGGGTGAGTTCACTGCTGATCGCTATAACTTTCTCTCTAAAATCTGGATTTTCATCTCTCAATCTGTCAAAGAGCTATCCAAGGGGAAAAAGTATTTTAGGGCAGTATTTTTCAACTTTCTAAAACCCATTAGCACCCCACCAAGGATCGCTATTCTTAAAATGCCAGCTAAGTTCATCCTAAAATTTCTATTTTTAATTGCCATCATTCTGTATATAAAACACCCTATGAAGCCCACATTATTATCCCCATTTTACAGATGAGGAATCTGAGATATACAGAGGTTAAGTAACTTGCCAAGGACACAGAGCTGGTAGTTTGCAGAGTTAAATCTGAACTGTTCACGCCTTTGCTGACTAGATTATATTGCCCCTCAGACTTAAACAGTACAGACATTAGGACAATGTTTAAAATGATCATTCAAATTTCTAAAATCCAGATCTTAATATATCACTTCATTTTATTTTTGGTTTTACTCCATTTCAGTTGATTACAGTACAATACCATTATTCGTAGTCTACATAAAATCTGAGACCAAATTTTAAGGGAAAAAAGAAAGTACATTGAAGGAAAAAAAATACTGGTAAGCAAATACGCAGATTAGACTCTGGACAAACTTGAGAAATAGCATATATACAGGATTCTAACCCAAAAATTCAATATTATTTAAGTATTCCAAAAGGAATAAATTAACTAAAGATTCAGTTAGATCCCAAAATGATTACAATGTAAAGGCACATTCAGTTAGTCAGATTTAATTTTTCATCCCAGATTTTACAGAAGAACACTGATGCTATCTCCAGATCCCTCCTCTATTACACTTTGACTCTCCATTTCAAGTCCATACTTGCAGTTTAAGCAGAGATTCTCGATCTGGAAAGAAAGTCTATAGACAGCACATATAATTTTCACTTTCACTTCCCTTCCACTACTGTTAGCTAGTGACTTCAATATTAATGTGTTCTTATATTAATTATTACATATCTACCAAGTACTTCATATGAACCAGGCACCTTCTAGACACTGAGAAAACAAAGCAACAATCTTTGCCTCAGGCTCTTTAGAGTCTGATTGGAAAAATCAGACAAACGAACAATTAATATACAGTGTTAAAGGTAATAAAATAGGGTAATATTACAGTGCTATGGGACTGCATGGGAGAAACAACTAACCGAGCTGGGGAAGGACCAGAGATTATAAAGTTGAAGAACAGTGTTCCAGGCACAGAAAGCAGCATGTATAACCACCTGAAAGTGAGACAGCATTTATGTTTGGGGAGTTAAAAAGAAGTCAGTATGACTTAGCCAATGACTCAACATGAGGGATAAGGAAATGTGAACTCCACAAGGACAGGGAAACACATCTACTTTGCTCAGCACACAGGTCATAAATAGCCGAGCGCCTGGCAAGATGCGGACATGATGAACACTTGTTAAGTGAATAAATTCATTAGGTGGAAAATACTGGAAGAGCAAGAAGTACAGTTATGGATATACAAGTTCAGTTTTCTGAAGGATGGGTGTGAAGTGCCCATGTGGCATCCAGAAGACAGGTCTACTAGAAACAACTGGCTCTGTGGGTCTGGAGTTTAGGGAAGAGAAGAGCCAGGCCACCCAAATAGACTTTACTACCCCCACACAGGTAGCCCTGGGAATAGACGACCACCCAGGTAGCAGCAGTGATGAGCACCCAAGGTCCAGACTAGATGAAGCTTTTTCCAAATCTAATTTAAAATACAACCATTTGTCTCACATAAAACAGAAGGTGCTGAGTAATCACCTAACTGGATCTAGACGAGATCAAGGCCTAGGACAGAACTCTGTAGAATATCAATATTTAAGGGGCAAGCAGAAAAAAAGCAACCTGAAGAATGATCAGAAAAGTACTTTTAACACCTTGAATTTACATTTTTCATTCTCCCAGATTGCCAAGGACCTTTTAACTCCCCATCGTATCAGATATCTCCACCACCAAGACAGGCTTATGCTGTTTCACAAGTTACATCTCAAACCTGATACTCTTCCCTTTCTAGCTATTTATTCAACACTATGTCTTCCAGTGCTTTTAATTCACCGGTACCCCAATTAGTTCCCCCTTTACTATGTTCACTAATGCCCTCTTTGATATACTTTATTCCCTTTCTAGAATTTATTTTGTGGTTAATTATTTTAGTTAATCATCACCATCGTAATGGAGTTTCCTTTCCCTGAGACATTCATCAGTGGTCTGGGGAATTTTCCTTGGGGAAATTGTACCCCCCAGGGAACATCTGGTGACATTTGGAGACATTTTTGATTGTCACGACTGGGAGGGTGGGGGGAAGGGGCTTCTGGCATCTAGTGGGTGGAGTCAAGAATGCTGCTGATCACCCTACAATGCACAGGACAACTCCTGATAACGAAAAATTATCCTGTCCAAAATGTCAATAGTTTGAGAAACTGTACTATAAGACAATGTCCCACTACAGCATATTCTCCTAGCCTATGCTCTTTACTCCTGTTTCAAAATCATAGCAGGCTTTACCTTTAAGTTTCTTACTAACTTCAAGTGTGCATTCATTGATACTTGACATAAAAAGAACTCATCTTATTGATTTACTAGCAATGCTATATACATAATAGGGAATGAGTGGCCTAGGATTAAGCGGCAGGATGGACCAGGAAGGAATTAAAGGCATAGATAAAATGACACAATTTTATGGATTACTTTAGTCAAAATTTAGACAAATATATGAGGACAAAGTATCTTTTTATTGAAAATAATGGTCCTATGTTTTGGTTAAGTCACATAAGTTCAATAAATTTCAGGCTTTAATAAGCATAAGGTATGCTTTCTCTTTACAAATTAGACTTATTGGGGAGAAAAGTCTTTAGATCCACTGCCCTGGAGGTCCCAGAGGAGATGCCCAAATCTTTGACATTTTACCCGGGCCCCAATTCCAACCAAGACATTAACTTCAATATAACTGTTCCTATTTGGTCTCTCTTGACACTTCTATACCCTCTCTTCTCTCTTAAAAACTCTCTAACTTGTAGGCAGTCTTCATTATGGCAAGGATTCTATCTTATTTATCCCTCCATTCAACCCCCTACATCAATCAAGGCAAGTTCCCAGCACTGAATATGCATAGTAAATGTTTTCTGAAATATAAAAAATGAGTAACAATGAATCACCTCCCACTAGGGGAGGGAGTAATCAGGAAGGGAATTAAAGCATACTAATTACAAGTGATTAAAAGGTACTAGATAATACCTAATAACTAAAAACTTACATAGCTACTGTACTAAACTTACTATCAATGAATGTCAGATAATCTAATTCATTCATTCTGAGAGAATTCAAAGCTTAGGATTATGAAATTAATTTTACTCCAGCTCATTTCCATTTTTTTCTTAGCAATATTTTTCTAAAGGTTCAAAATACATGACATATTCTCACATCCTATATTACCCCTCTGTCATCATGTTATTTGTCCAATAATAATATGTGACTTTTCTACTTCCTAATACTGTTATGGGAAGCAATCAGTACTTACAAATTTTTAAGTGTTATCACAGCACAGTGTTTCACAGCACATTAGGTAGTTAGAAACTACGTCTTCGTTATGATTATTCTGAATACTATTTAAAATATCTGGTAATTACAGGGGCGCCTGGGTGGCGCAGTCGGTTAAATGTCCGACTTCAGCCAGGTCACGATCTCGCGGTCCGGGAGTTCGAGCCCCGCGTCAGGCTCTGGGCTGATGGCTCAGAGCCTGGAGCCTGTTTATGATTCTGTGTCTCCCTCTCTCTCTGCCCCTCCCCCGTTCATGCTCTGTCTCTCTCTGTCCCAAAAATAAATAAACGTTGAAAAAAAAAATTTTTTTAAATATCTGGTAATTACAAACAATATGTTCCAAATATTCTGAAAACACATTAAGTATGTACCATATAGCTATTTTAGAACTTGTTATACAATTTTGCCCATCACAGAGGAAACCTTCCTTTCTCCTACTGATCACAAGTCATATCCCATTTATTACCATCCTGCATGACTTTTTTTTTGGTACTAATTTTTTCAGGACACTGAAGAAATAAACTGAACTGATGATGATTACAGTAATTATACATACACACATTCTTTTCTTTCCTCCAAGTGATCATTTTCTACACTTACCTTGCCACTAATAACTTCTTCTACTCGCTCTTGGGGTGTCTGTCCCGCTTTCTGCCTCACCAAAACATACACTGAATTCACCTTAGGACAAGACCTCAGCAACTTTTCCAGAAGTACCTTCCCTAGGAAACCGGTAGCTCCAGTGAGGAGGACATTCTTGCCTTCATAGTACTCTGGGATTGAAACCATTCTGATCCTAAGGAAAACACAGCAAATAAAGATCAGTTCAAAGATTTGTTACTTCTCATGCACTAAAAATCTCTTGCTATTCAAATAAACAGGCAAAAGTCAAAGCTGAATATTAGCAAAAGGGGACTTTAACCTCTGGTTAACTGTAGTAAAGTGGAAAGAATAACAAACTGCAAAAGTGATTTCTGGCCCCTGTGTTTTCCACCTGGATCACCTCAGACAAGTCACTCACTTTCTCTGGGCCTGGGTTTCTTTAGTCCAGTTTGTACTAAATGACTTCTAAAAATTCCTTCCAGCAATAAGAACTCAAATCTTCAATTAAACCTCAGTTAAATCCTACACACTAATGAATTCTATTTCACTGTCTCCAAAAGGATTTATAACACCAAATAGAGGTCAGCAGCAAGACTCAATTGTCTAGCTTGTGTAACATGACAGGGTATCATATTCGCCTATCATCACCAGTTGAAACAAGAAGAGGTAACATCAAGTCCTTTCTCTTCCATGTCTATAGTGACAATATATCCAAAAGGTGCTTAAATCTCCCTTTTAAAAAAGTCATAGTAAGAAATACGTGAGCTGAATTATCCCCTTTGTCCAAATTCCACTAAAACAGCAGAAAAGATAGTATACTGAGAGACTGAACAAACAAAAGAACCATGATGAATGGAAAAAAACAAGATGCAGAAGGATTCATGCAGTATGTCACTATTCAAAGCTCAAACCCTTTCAAAACAATGCTCTTTGTTGTTCAGAAATGCACACACAAGATGATATTAACAGATGCATGAGAGGGAGTGCAATACAATCAGAGAATAGGAACTTCAATTTATGTTTTCTTTAAGTTAGGGAGTAGATACACGTGTTTTATGTTCTAACTTTCATAGTTAAAAAATAATTCATAACATCTAAAGATAAGAAATAGACCCATTAAAGAGCGGAAGGGAGGTGCCTAGGTGGCTCAGCCAGTTGGGCATCCGACTTTGGCTCAGGTCATGATCTCATGGTTTGAGAGTTCGAGCCCTGAGTCGAGCTCTGTGCTGACAGCTCAGAGCCTGGAGCCTGCTTCGAATTCTGTGTCTCATTCTCTCTCTGCCCCTCCCCAACTTGTGCTCTGTCTCTCTTTGTCTCTCAAAAATAAATGTAAAAAAAAAATTTTTTTTAATAAAAAAAATAATAAAATAAAAACAAGCAGAATGGAGAGAAGGAAAGAGTTTCTAGAAGAAAAAGAAGAGTAAGTTGACAGAAAAGCCATAGCAGAAGAAATAGCAACCCAAGCAAAGCAAGCATAGGAAAGGACTTATAAGGAGGCAAGAAATGTCCCAATTCCCTGAACAGAGAACACCAAGCCCAGAATCAAGAAACTGAATTAAAAGGGTGCCTGGGGGACTCAGTCATTTGAGCATCAACTTCGGCTCAGGTCATGATCTCACACTCATGGGTTTGATCCCCATGTGGGGCTCTGTGGTGACAGCTCAAGAGCCTGGAGTCTGCTTTGTATTCTGTCTCCCTCTCTCTCTTCCCCTCCCCCACTCGCACTCTGTCTCTCTCTCTCTCTCAAAATAAATAAACATAATAAAAAAAGTTTTAAATAATAAAAAAATAAATAAACTGAATTAAAGCATAAGGAAACCAGGGGCACCTGGGTGGCTCAGTCGGCTGAGTGTCCAACTTTTGGTTTTGGCTCAGCTCATGGTCCCAGGGTCGTGGGATTGAGCCCCGCGTTGGGGTTCCGTGCTGAGTGTAGAGCCTGCTTAAGATTCTCTCTCTCTCCCTCTCCCTCTCCCCCACTTGTGCACACTGTTTCTAAAATAAAAAAATAAAATAAAATAAAAGTCATAGGGAAATCAAGGGAATTAAAGGATTGCTCACAGAACAGCAGAGCCACTCAAGACAGCCTTACTTCTGGTATAAACTTGAGCTCCCAAGGCTTAGTATCCAGATCTGCTGAGAAGAACATCCAGCATGGGTGCTAGGGACAAAAGAAAAGTAGGGCTGAGCCTGACATTGCTCCAGACATCCACAAATGATGGGGGAGGTGGAGAATCAAGAGAGAGGAAACTAAAGCAACGAAAGAAAAAAGTCTCAAAGCACTTGAGCCCTAGAATAAATTTTAGGTCCTAAGCCTATCTATCTGGCTGCTGTTGGCCCTTAAAACAAATTCACAAAGGGGCGCCTAAGTGACTCAGTCAGGTAAGCATCTGACTACAGCTCAGGTCATGATCTCACAGTCCGTGGGTTCGAGCCCCACATCAGGCTCTGTGCTGACAGCTCAGAGCCTGGAGCCTGTCTGTGTCTCCCTCTCTCTATGCCCCTCCCCTGCTGATGCTCCGTCTCTTTCTCTCTCAAAAATAAATAAACATTTAAAAAAATAAAAAATAAAATAAAATTACTATAAAACTTCAGGCGACTGGGTAGCTCAGTTGGTTAGGTATCCAACTTTGGCTGAGGTCAAGATCTCGCGGTCTGTGAGTTCAAGCCCCACTTCGGGCTCTGTGCTGACAGCTCAGAGCCTGGAGCTTGCTTCGGATTCTGTATCTCCCTTTCTCTCTGCCCCTCCCCCACTCATGCTGTGTCTCTGTCTCTCAAAAATGAATAACGTTAAAAAATTTAAAAAACAAATAAACTCACACAGAATTCTGCATCAGTAATCTCATTTAGAGAAAAGCTCTTTTGGAAAAACAGACGGCAAAAAACTGAGAGGAAGCCAGCCAGTATCAGCCCCCAAAACCAACCACCCTGATCCATCATAAACATGACTAGATAACCAAAGATCACCAGATATTTAAGAAATACCTAACAAAATTAAGAAGAACCAAAATGAAAAGCAACAGAATCAACCACTAAGGAAACAAGGGCAATAAAATTTTAAAGAGAATTTAAATTCTAAAGAAATTCCC
Source organism: Lynx rufus (assembly GCF_022079265.1). Taxonomy (NCBI): domain Eukaryota; kingdom Metazoa; phylum Chordata; class Mammalia; order Carnivora; family Felidae; genus Lynx; species Lynx rufus. The sequence continues at coordinate 70,123,890 of NW_025814897.1, read as the reverse complement.
CAAGCCATTCATAAAAATATTGCATCCATAAAGTAGCAAAGTACAGGAAAAAGGAACAGAAGAATAAGAAAGCACTTGAAAATCCAAAATCCAGATGTATAGAGAAAATCCAATAAACACATAAATAAACTATTAGAATTAAATGAAGTTAAGAAGGTCACTAAATACAAAGTTTATATGGAAAAAAGCAAATGTATTTCTATACATCAGCAACACGGAAAATGAAGTAACAAAAAACTGGAACCACTTAAGATACCATCCCAAACACCAAAACACTATGGAAAACAGCAAGTATGAAGGAAGACACAGAGAAACTAAAACCCGTGCACATCGCTTGTGGGAACGTGAAATGGTTCAGCTGCTATGGGAAAGGTAGTGGCACCTTAAAAAGTTAAACAGAATTATACAACCTTGCAGTTCCATTCTGAGGCATACGCCCCAAAAACTGCCAACAGGTACTCGAACAAGTACATGTACATGCATGTTTACAGCACACTGTTCACAACAGCCAAATAGTACAAACAGCTCAAAATGTCCATTAACAGATGAATGGATAAACAAATTATGGTATATACCTACAGCAGAATACTATTCAGCCATAAAAAGGAATGAAGACCTGACCCACACTACAATCGAGGAATGAACCTCAAAAACATACTAGATGAGAGGCGCCTGGGTGGCTCAGTTGGTTAAGCTTTCAACTTCGACTCAGGTCATGATCTCACAGTTTGTGAGTTTGAGCCCCGCATCAGGCTCTGGTGCTGACAGCTCAGAGCCTGGATCCTGCTTCGGATTCTGTGTCTCATTTTCTCTCTGCCCCTCCCCCAAGTATGCTCTGTCTCTCTCTGTCTGTCTCTCTCTCTCTCTCTCTCTCTCTCTCTCTCTCTCAAAAATAAATAAAAATGTAAAAACAAAAAATTTTTTTTAATTGTTTTTTTTTTAACGTTTTATTTATTTTTGAGACAGAGAGAGACAGAGCATGAACGGGGGAGGGGCAGAGAGAGAGGGAGACACAGAATCAGAAGCAGGCTCCAGGCTCTGAGCCATCAGCCCAGAGCCTGACGCAGGGCTCAAACTCATGGACCGCGAGATCGTGACCTGAGCCGAAGTCAGACGCTTAACCGACTGAGCCACCCAGGCGCCCCCCAAAATTTTTTTTTAAACATACTAAGTGAAATAAGTCAGATACAAAACATCAATACTACAGGATTTCATTTATATGAAATATCCAGAATAAATAAATCCATAGAGACAGAATGCATACAGGTGGTTGGCAGGGGCTGAGGGGTGGGAGAGTGGGCAGTGGAGACAAAATGCTTAAGGAGCTTTAGTCTGCAGTGATGGAAATGTTTTGGAACTAGACGGAGGTGGTGACTGCACAACACTGAACTGTACTACATTGTTCACTTTAAATTTTTTTTTTTTAACGTTTATTTATTTTTGAGACAGAGCATGAACAGGGGAGGGTCAGAGAGAGAGGGAGACACAGAATCTGAAACAGGCTCCAGGATCTGAACTGTCAGCACAGAGCCCGATGTAGGGCTCGAACTGCGAGATCATGACCTGAGCCAAAGTCAGACGCTTGACCTACTGAGCCACCCAGGCGCCCCTAAATTGTTCACTTTAAAATGGTTCATTATATTGTGTAAATTTTACCTCGGTGAATCATATGTTTTTAAACTACCAGAAGGTAGAAGTAAATCTGAAAGATATTTGAGACCTCTATTCTGAAAACTACCAAACACTGAGAGAAATTAAACAATACCTAAATAAATGAAGAGATTTACTACATGCTTGGATTAGAAGACAACTTCTAAATAAATGAAATGTCAACTCACCATCCTCAGGGTCCATACAATCCCTATCAAAACCTAAGCTGTTTTTGTGGATGGAAACTAAGATCCTAAAATGTTACGGAAATACGATGGGCCAATAATAGCCAAGACAAGTACTAAGAACAACAAAGCTGGGGAACTTCATTACCATATATCAAGATGTATTATAAAGCTGCAGGAATGTGGTACTAGGACAAAGAATAATGCAGTCAATTTGCTATCCATATAGAAAATGAATTTTGGGGGTCCCTTACTGGCTCAGTTGGAAGAGCGTGTGACGCTTGATCTCAGGGTCATGAGTTCGAGCCCCATGTTGGGTGTAGAGATCACTAAAAAAATAAACAAATAGAAACTTAAAAGAAAAAAAAAGAAAATGAATCTTGACTTCTACCTCACACTACACACAAAAAATGAACTCTAGATTGACTATACACTTAAATGTGAAAGGTAAGATAATTACAGGCCTAGAAAATGACAAAGAACATCTCCATGATCTTGGGGTAGGCAAACATTTCTTAAATAGGACACAAGAAGTGCTAACCACAAAAGAAAAATATCGATAAACTGGAGGACACTAAAATTAAGTTCATCCCATAACACTGTAATAAGCAGAAAAGACAAATTAGAGGAAAAGATATTTGTGGTATGTATAATAACAACTGATTACCACCCAGAATATATAAACAACTACAACTCAACAAGGAGAAGAGAGAAACTGATAGAAAAATGGGAAAGGCTTGAGGCAAACATAAAGGAGAATCCAAATGGCATTACCAAAGAAGATCCAAATGGTCAATCAACACATGAAAAGGAACTCACCATCTGTAGTTATCGAGTTAAAATCACAATGTGATCCCACTACACTGTCCCCAATATGGCTAAAATGAAAAAGACGGACAATACACAGTATCGGTAAGGATGCAGAGAAACTGGACCGCTCACCTACTGCTAGAGGAAGTACAGACAGGTTTAACACTTAGCAAAAGTGGCATTCCTACTAAGGCTGAACATTCATATATCATACTTCACAATTCCACTTCTAATTATATACCCAAGAGAAATGAATATATACATTCACCAAAAGACTCATCAACAAATGTGTTCATGGGAGCACTATTCCTGTTAGCCCCAAATTAAAACAACCCCAATGTTTGTCAATAGTATGTTGTATAAATTATAGCATATTCACACAATGGAATATTAAAAAACAATGAAATGAAGGAACAATCACTACATACAACATGGATGAGGCCCACAAGAACGCTGAGCCAAAAAGGCCAGACACAAACAGTGTATACTATATAATGCCACTTACATAAAGTTCAAAAACAGACAAAAACTCATCAGTTAAAAGAATGGTTATCTTGCAAAGAAGAGGCAGTGACCAGAAGAGGGTGGGAGGGGGCTTCTGGGAGACTAGTAATGTTCTATTTCTTGATGCAGGTTGGCTCAGTTTTTAAAAATTCATTAAGCTGTACACTCAGGATTTATGGACTTTCTGAATGTATGCTACATGCCAATAAAAAGTTTACTTTAAAAAATAAAAACCTCGTGTGACCATAGGTCTTAGTTTGCCTGGAACAAAGCTGGTTTGTACATGCTATCCCACCTGAATTCTAAGTATAGCCCTCTGAAGTGTTTTAGTTTGCACGGTAAATTATATGGTTACTCTAGTTATAACCTGCTTCAGGTCTAAGCAAGACTATTTCAAGATTTCAGTGACTGAAAGCCTAATTAAAACTATAGCCCACTGAAGGGAGATATGAAAAAAACTGCATCAATATACCTAATAAATCCAGTAGGTATTGATAACAACTATATGCTGATTACAAATGTTAACCACAGTGTGCTGAGAATATGACCTAGAACAAGTCATCTAATTCCCTCTCTGAGCTTCATTTTCTTCATATGTAAAAATGTATTCAATAAACATTTCTTAAGTACCTATTAGATACCAGGCACAAGAAAGTTTTCCACAGGTGTACATATGCATTTAAAACAGAAAAAATATCAGGCAGTTTTTCCTTTAATAATTGAGGGTTTATAGCCTGAATATGCGATTGGCTCAACCCTAAACTAACACAACTACATATTTTTTCCCTCATCTACAATGACGTCTTTCCTCTAAAGCCTCAAAAGCAAATCTGTAAATAGATAATTTTTACCAAACTTAATTCTTTCTCCTCAAGTGTAACAGTACAAAAGCTGCTTGCTAAGACAGTTTCAGGATGAAACTGCTTCTTACCAGTTTCAGGTACTGTTTACTTGTGAGTTACATGGTTTTCTTCACGGAAGAAAGAACAGAATTCCCATAAATCTCCCACTTTATCACAATGTCACCAAAAACTTTACAAGCACTAGGCATTTTCAAACTCTAAGTATCCTTGATTCCCCCCATCCACCAATACATTTATTTCACCCTACTGCTAACTTATTGACAAAGCCAGCACAAATGAGAATTCTTTTAAGGCAAGTCCAGACTTGTAACATCTTCCACATAGCCCTGCCAATGTAGCCAGAAGCTACTAGAAAATGCCAGGAAAGAAAATGCTGCCAATCCTACAGCATGCTGTTTCAATTTCGACTGTGTGAGTTCTACATAGCAAGACATCAAAAGCTATCATCTGCTGAAAAACAACTGCAGCACTGCAATGCTGAGGAAAAACCGCAACATTATCATTCCTGCGTACTGGGGCGGAGGGGCTATAAAATGTGACTCATATTTATTTTTACTGTTCTTGAGCTGCCTTCAAGAAAACATCACTTAACAGTGGCAGCTGAGTATTTTCTTTAAAAAATACCTTATTCTCACAGAACTACAACAAATAGTACTAAAATCTGTATGGAATCACTTAAGACCCCAAATAGCCAAAGCAATCTTGAGAAAGAAGAAAAAAGTTGGAGCTAGCACAATCAACAGATTTTAGGACACACCACAAAGCTGCAGTAATCCAAACAGGATGGTACTGGCACAAAAACAGACACACAGGTCAGTGGAACAGGATAGAGAGCCCAGGAATAAACCCATGCTCATATGGCCAATTAATCTATGACAAAGGAAGCAAGAACATACAATGGCGAAAGACAGTCTCTTGAACAAATGGTGTTGAAAAAACTGGACAAAAGAATGAAACTGGGCCACTTTCTTATACACAAAACTCAACTCAAAACGGATTAAAGATCTAAATATGAGACCTGAAACCATAAAACTCCTAGAAGAAGAAAACATGAGCAGTAATCTCATTGACTTCAACCTTAGCCATATTTTTCTACATGTCTCCTCAGGCAAGGGAAACAAAAGCAAAAATAAACTACTGGGATTACACCAAAATAAAAAGCTTTTGCACAGCAAAGGAAACCATCAACAAAATGAAAAGGCAACCTACTGAATGGGAGAAGGTACTTGCAAATGATATATCCAGTAAGGGGCTAATATCCAAAATACATAAAGAACTTATATAACAAAACAAACAAACAAACAAACAAAGAAAACAATCTGTTCCAAAATGGGCAGAGCACCTGAATAGATATTTCTCCAAAGATACAGAAATGGCCAACAGGCATGTGAGAAGATGCTCAACATCACTAATTGTCAGAGAAATGCAAATCAAAGCCACAGTGAAATATCACCCCATACCTGTCAGAATGGTTAGCAGCAAAAAGACAAAAACAACAATGTTGGTGAGGATATGGAAGAAAAGGAACCCTCCTGCACAGCTGATGGGAATGTAAATTGGTGCAACCACTATGGAAAACAGTACGGAGGCTCCTCAAAAAATTAAAACAAAATTATCCTATGATTCAGTAATTCCACTACTGGATATTTACCCAAAGAAAACAAAAACGCTAATTCAAAAAGATAATGCACTCCTATGTTCTTTGCAGCATTATTTACAATAACCAAGATATGGAAACAACCTAAGTCTCCATAGATGAATGGGTAAAGAAGATGTGATATACGTATACAATGGAACATTACTCAGCATATCTTGGCTAGAGGGTATTATGCTAAGTGAAATAAGTCAGACAGAAAAAGACAAACACCATAAGATTTCACTCATATGTAGAATCTAAAAAACAAAACAAACAAACAAAAAGTAGAAACAGGCCCATACACACAGAAAACAAACTAGTGGTTGCCAGAGAAGAGGGGTGGGGTGATAGGCAAAAACAGGTGAAGCAAGAGTGAGAGGTACAGGCTTCCAGTCATGGAATGAATAAGTCACAGGGATGAAAAGTACAGAATAAGGGATTTAATCAATGGTACTGTAATAGAGTTGTATGGTGACAGTTGGTAGCTACACTCGGGGTAAGCAGAAGATAATGTATAAAGTTACCGAATCACTATGCTGTACACATGAAACTAATTTAACATTGTGTGTCAACTAAAATTAAAAAACAAACAAACCTTCTCTTATGGTTCAAAAGTTAAAGAGGCAGAAACCTTTCAAAAGACCAGTAAAAATGCTGGGTACCAAATGTTTCTAATCTTTCAAGGTATTCTTGCCAAAGTGGGTTTTCCTAGTGCTTTTATATTATGTATTTATATTTACATTAAGAAAACATATTACAAATGTACTTAAATGAAGATACATTCACTCACTTCCTACGTTCACTCACTTGAAGTCCAGATGGTACCACTTTGAAGCCATGAGATCCTAAGATAAAATTACTACTCTGAACCTGTTTCCTTATCTGTAAAAAGGGAACGTGAAATAGGTCTTATGGGCAAAAAGAGCCTGAAATGGCCACAAATGGAGAAACCATAGAGAACTTTCAAGATAGCACTCACTCAGTCAATATAAACTGCACCCTTGCAACATAACAGTACTCTCATAATAAATGTCTTAATATTAGTGGAAAGCTAATCATGCTATCTCATTAGTTTTAGAAACTTGGTTAAGATAAGTAAGTAAAGAGCAGATCCTACACCTCCCATTTCAACTTTTTTTTTTTTTAAAGGAGTTCTTTCAATAGATAAAGCTATTAAAGTGAGGGATTAGGGTATTAGAATATTCAGAAAGCCACAAAAATCTAGCAAAGAAAAAAAAAAGCAGCTCTTTAGTACCAAGAAATAGAAATTCCTTTCCTTGAATTAGAGCTGAAAACTGTAATTAAAAGTCTTAATATTCTCTCAACTAGTGTTTCAGACACTTGCTAAGAAGAAAGACAAATGTGAACAATTATGTGGAGAGCAGGGCAAGGTAGGAAGAAGGAATGAGAGGCAATTCCAAGGGCTTGAAGCCAAAGTTTGACAGAAGACTCACCAGTGATGACAAAAATACATAATAAAAATAAAGGAAAAGGAAAATCTATTAAGCACAAAAAGTTGTATCTCTCATGCTTTCAGATATAATTTTCCACAAGCCTCCTTAATAATTTTCTTTTTTTTTTATTAAATTTTTTTTTTTCAAAGTTTATTTATTTTTGGGACAGAGAGAGACAGAGCATGAACGGGGGAGGGGCAGAGAGAGAGGGAGACACAGAAACGGAAACAGGCTCCAGGCTCTGAGCCGTCAGCCCAGAGCCCGACACGGGGCTCGAACTCACGGACCGCGAGATCGTGACCTGGCTGAAGTCGGACGCTTAACCGACTGCGCCACCCAGGCGCCCCAATAATTTTCTTGCCTTAGGTCACTCAGCACACCCATGGGCAGAGCCAAATTTGAAGCAATATCTTCACACTAAATCCCACATTTTGCAGGGGGGAATAAAGTTTCTACTTGCCCTTAGTGGTGAGGTAGTCATCAGCCCACTGATAAGGACTGAGTGCACAGCACTGGAAAAGAGGTTCAGAAAAAGTGTAAAGTTGGAAAAGATGGTCTTGAAGGTCTGTTTCATTTTGCACAATTCACTACAGGAGTAAACAGAACTGCATTTTTCCCTACAGGGCCTTCAGACATATGATAGACACAAATCTGCTTCACAGAAAATGTTAACATGAAAAAAGGCAAATTCTGGTAGAAGAATTCTTAAAATTCCAAATCATTTGACAATAAAAACAGAAGAGACAATAAAAGCACCCATCCACCTGGGTGGATCAGTCCACTCTTGATTTCCACTCAGGTCATGATCCCAGAGTCATGGGAGCCTGCTTAGGATTCTGTCTCCCTCTCCCTCTGCCCCTCTCCACTGCTCATACTCTCATTAATTCATTCATAAATTCACACATACATTAAAAAGTTGATGGGCCAAACTAGCAACACAAATAGAAATGTAACTATTAACTGGTCAGGTAGACTCTTAATTAAAATTTAAAGGCAATTAGATTTACCAGGATTTCCCTGAGGGCAGCCAACAAAGAGAACATAAGAAGTTGGTCCATCAAACAGAACTTGACTCAAAGACCATCTAGATGGGCTTAATTATTTTCACTATCAGTCTGAATAAAAAGACATTATCCTCAGAAATACTCGTTCATCAGGCGCCTGGGTGGCTCAGTATGTTGAGCACCTGACTTTGGCTCAGGTCACGATCTTGCAGTTCATAAATTCGAGCCCCGCATCGGGCTCACTGATGTCAGTGCTGAGCCCACTTCGAATCCTCTGTCCCCCCTCTCTTTTGCCCCTCAAAAATAAATAAGTATTTAAAAAAATACAAATATGCCCTTATCAAAGGTTAGTGGATTTATTTCCAACTCCACTGCACCCAGCCCACTGCCAAGACCTTACCTAGATAAAATCGTTCATTGGAATGTTAGAAACAAAAAACCCGGGTCAGTAGAGGTGGTAAGACAGGGTAGAAGACAAGATGCTCTGGGGTCTGTCTTAAGATAAGCAACAAATTCAAGCATGTTTCTGCAGGTATCTATACCAAAGTAATCCTATGGATCAGTGAACTTTGAAAACATGTATTGTACTTAACTGCCTGTGAATAATAGTAGTGTTGTGTGAGGGAGCATGGTGGATCAGAATATACACTTAAATATGTCACTTTGCCATATGGATTACTGTGAGCAATCGAGATTTAACAGATACAGAAACAAGTCTTCCCTGAACTTCCCCTATCTGATTAAAAGCAGAAACTTCTGAGAAATGAGGACTGCCATGAAGACTCAGGGAGTTTTATGGTCATGAAGAAGATGTAAAGTTAGCACTGAGATGAGTCAGCACCAACAAACGTTACTAAAATAACCCTTATCTTCTATTACTTTTCTCATATATTTACCTTCCTACAATTTACTGCTTTTAGAAGCCCAAACTCCTTTTCCTTTGTCTAGTCACTTCTTCATAATGTTTTTGCACTTTTAATTAACTTCATTTGCTTTTTTATTTTAATTCCAGCGCGGTTAACATACAGTGTCATATTAGTTTCAAGTGTACAACACAGTGATTCAACAATTATATACATTGCTCAGTGCTCATCACAATAAGTGTACTCTTTAATTCCCATTACCTATTTCACCCATTATCCCACCCATCACTTCATAATTTATCACCCTTTGTTAATATGGTATATAAGCTCTCAAGTCTAACCACCTCTTTTTGGTTTTTCCTATCTTTTCTGTGAAGCCCTAGCCCACATAAAAAAAAAGTGTTTATTTATATAATATATAAATATACACACACACACACACACACACACACACACACACCCCTCTCCTCCTGTTAATCTGGCTCTTGTCAGTTTAATTAACAGGCACCAGCCATAGAACTCAAGAGGGGAGAAGGAAAGTTTTTCCTCCCCTACAATGAGTAGGAAACTAATCTCTAGTGAACCCATTTTCAGTACTGTATGAAATCAGGCTCTGCGATAAACTGCTTCCTGCTAAATAATGTAGGCCCTTTGTGGAAACGCCTTTCAGATGACCTTGATATGGTGGGAACCCCTGGGCTTTGAGTCTAACAGAGCTGGGTTGGAATCCAGTTTCACCCATTTATCTTGGGGGTGAACTTACTTAACCTATTTGGTTCTTTGGTTTTCTCATTTCTAAGATACAGATAGCATACCCAACGCTCCCTTTACTTCACAGAATCTGTGTAAGGATTAAATGTAATACACAAATGATGAGAAACGTAATTACATTTTCTTATTCATCTTCCCCATATTCTTTGGCAGTGATTCTCAGTATGATCCCTTGGCAGTCAGTCCAAACTACAATATTTTAGTCTAGAAATGTGTTAGGGGTCTTTTCTGGAAAAAAAAAAAATCACTTAATTATGAGTTTAATTTTTAGAGTAGAAAAAAATTTTATTACCAGAGTAAGACTAACAGCTATTTTATCTCTGGACAGGACACTGGTATATTCACATGCACATATACCCATTTTTTTTTTTTAATTGGGGAAGGAAATGAATGATTTTAGCAGAAGCAGGCTTAAACCAAACCTCTGAGGGCCTGACAACAACTGACAAGACATGCCTACTTACTGGCTAACAGGGTTAACAAGCTATCAAATGCTTCCTAAGGTAGGAAATCAGGCTATAGTCCCAAGGCAGCTTTATTAGGAACAACCCAGGTAATCCCTCTACCCTGGAGGGTCTCAAACTTGCAGACGGTGGTACAGAACAACTAGAGCACTCCCAACACTAGTAGTACAGCAAGAGTGGATACAATTACTTTGGAAAACTGGTGACATTTACTAACGAACACCAAAAGATGTGAAGAACAAGAAGATTAAAGAAGTATTACTTGCAACATCCTAAAAGTGGGAAAAACTCAAATACTCATTAACAAAATAGATAAATACTGGCATACTCTAACAGAAAAATTCTATATAGCAATGCAACCGAAAGAGTTCTCAATACTAGTCAAAGAACCCAGATGCCAAAATAATACAGCTAGTGTGATTCCGTTCATACAAAATTCAAATAAAAGCAAATTAATCTAGGGGTCAGAAGTCAAGCTATTGTGGTCACTGCTAGGGAGAAGGGAGGAGGTACAGTGGTCTTCTGGGGCTCTAATATTCTATTTCTTGCCTTGAGTATGATTACATAAGTGAATTCATTTTATGATTAGCCACTGATTAAACTGTACTTGTGAATTTCTCTGTATTAGACTTCAAAAAAAGTTTATTTTCCAGATGCTTTTTTCCTACATCGTTAAAAGGTGCTTTGTTTTTTCATGCCTTTTTCCCAGATCTCACTATCAGTTTAAATAATTCCACAAGAGCCTCTGAGACGACACATCCACCTGCTCAAAAAGTTGCAGTTAATTCCCTGTACTCATAGAATGAGTCTAGACCAGAGGGTGGCAACTTCTGCCCCAGGCCAAATCTCCCCGATTCCCAGTTGTTGTTGTTGTTTTTTTAAGTTTATTTATTTATTTTTGAGAGAGGGAAAGAGTGCAAATGGGGAAGGGGCAGAGAGAGAGAGAATCCAAGCAGGCTCTCCACACCATCAGTACAAAGCCCGACCTGGGGCTCGGACTCACAAACCATAAATAAGAACATGACCGGAGCTGAAATCTAGTCAGACATTTAGAACTCCTTAGCCGACCTAGCTCTTTCTTATCAGTTACCTCTCCCCAGAACCTGGCCCTAAACCTAGAGCCCCTATTTCAAAATTTTATTTCAATCCTAATAAATTCTGGACCCTCTGGACCCTGTGGAAATGAAACATTCTAGTGACAAAGTTGTATCCAAAGACCCCTGCTCCCGTTTCTCAAGGCACAAAATTTCACACCTTAAATATTTTTACCAGTCCAATTTAGAACCAAGTTCATGAGCCACAGCCCGCCCCCTGCCCCCCACCACCCCCTGCCCAGCCAAAAGGTTAATTTATAGACCCTCTTTGGGAGGCTACAGCCTTATTTTTAGGCTTATTTTTAGCCTTATTTTTAGTGCTTCCCTAACTTTAATGGGCACACAAATGACCTGGAGACCTTGTTAAAACACAGATTCTGATTCAACAGGTCTAGGATGAGCCGGAGATTCCTCATTGCTAATAGTTCCTAAGTGATGCCAGGAACCACACTGAGTGATAAGACTGTACTAGACCCAGTGATCCTGAGTGCCAAGACTATTTAACAATCTGTAATAATCTGTTTTACTTAACAAGACAAAAAGGAACAAAGAAAATATCAAGACTATTCCCCCACTTTCACATGCACACACACCTTTACATTACATATCCATGGTCTTTAACATAAAATGTGACGTTCCATCTATAACCAATGCTCAATCTTATTCATTCTGAAAAATGCAAATGAATACTACAAGATTTATTTTTTCACTTATGAGACTCACAAAGACCAAAAAATTGATAGAGTTTTTACACAAGTAAAACACTCTTTTCTTCTTTTTTTTTTTTTTAAGTATGCTCCACGTCCAACGTGGGGCTTGAACTCATGACCCCAAGATCAAGAGTCACGTGCTCTACCGACTGAGCCAGCCAGGTGCCCCCACAAGTAACAGCCTCTCTTATGTGCTGGTAGGAATATAAACTAGTGCAAACCATGGGAGGGAATCTGACAATATCTATCAAATTTTACATGTTCATTACCTTTGCAGTTCTATTTCTAAAAGTTCATCCTGCAGCTATTCTTACAAGTGTGTGCAATGATGTATTTAATGCAACATAGATAGCAAAAGACTGAAAACCTAAATGTCCACCAACAGGTGAATGAGCAAAGTGGCATATCCCTATAATGGCATATTCTGCATCTCAAAAAGTAATGAGGCGGTTCAACATACGTATACTGATAAGAAATAGCACTCAAGATAAATTTTAAAAGCCAAGAAGTAATATCCTATATGATACACCACCCTTTATGATACAGAAAAGGAATGAAAAAAAGTATGCACATGCTTATAAATACATAGATTATTTCTGGCAAAAAAAAAAAAAGCCAAAAAATTGGTAATGATAGTTATCTCTGGGAGGGATAACTTGGTAAGTGGGGAACAGAGATGAAAAGCATTTACTTTGCACTACATATCCTTTTGTACATTGTTAAATTATGTACTAGATGCATTGTGTTATATATTTTTAAAAGCACTTTTTATAAAATAGAAAAATCAGAGGGTACCAAAAAATATACGAAAGCACAAATTTTCTTCTCAATTAGCCAGTCTCCACTATATTCTGTCTTCTATTTACAAACTCATTTTCACTGTTAGGAAAAAAGTTTGACAAATCTTTTTTTTTCTTGTGCGACAGAAGCAGGAAAGTTTATTACAGCAAAAAGAACACTCTCGAGATATGACAGTGGCAAGAGAGAGACAGACCAAGAAACAGGACAGAGACAGAGAGACTGAGCTGCACTTGACAAATCGTCGTAAAAGTAAAAAGGTAGTGTTAAAAAAAAAAAAAAAAGGCGGGGGGGGATATTATCTTCTGCTAATCTTTATAACTTACATTTTTATTCCTTCTCTTTATTAGATGGAAAACTATTAGATTAGATTAAAAACCAGAAGGGGCGCCTGGGTGGCGCAGTCGGTTGGGCGTCCGACTTCAGCCAGGTCACGATCTCGCGGTCCGGGAGTTCGAGCCCCGCGTCAGGCTCTGGGCTGATGGCTCAGAGCCTGGAGCCTGTTTCCGATTCTGTGTCTCCCTCTCTCTCTGCCCCTCCCCCGTTCATGCTCTGTCTCTCTCTGTCCCAAAAATAAATAAACGTTGAAAAAAAAAATTTTTTTTAAATAAAAAAAAAAACCAGATGTTAACTAAGAAACTTGAAGAACTAGACTCTAACAGACTGGATTTCCTGAATGCAATGTGAGAAATTCATTCCTCTTTAGGATAATCTTGACCTTGGGATCAGATGCACCTCTCTTCCATCTCCCGAGAGCTCATCTATGTTCACCATGTTCACTAAGTTGTCAAGTACACAGAACTACCAAATACAGTTCTGCAGTGAAGTCTGGACTTGTTCTACCTGTGTATGTTTCTTTCTGCACCAGCATTTTTTAACACAAACAGTAAAATCTGACAAAGTATATTTGTAAGGACTTAGTTCTATGTTTTAGCAGTTATCAATTTATTTAGGAAAACTAAGCACTGAATATGAAAGTCTCAAGTTAATGTCTCACCATTCAATCAATCTTCCTATAAATTTCTACCACTTAATAGCTATTATCTTGAAATAAGGGTCCATTTAGCGGTCCTCCTATTAAAATCTGGCTCCTCTGTGCCTTCACCACATAAACAAACCCAAAGTAAAAACCTACCAACGGAGACAGCAGGGAGACCCAATGGACAAAGAATAAGATAGTCCATTTATCTTTTCAATGGGAGTCACTGACTTCCAACCAGGGGTTATTATTCTGTGTTTAACATAGCACATCCAATCCTGTTTTGTCTCACTGTCCTAGACCTTTTTTTTTTTTTTTTAATTTTTTTTTAACGTTTATTTGTTTTTGAGACAGAGAGAGACAGAGCATGAACCAGGGAGAGGCAGAAAGAGAGGGAGACACAGAATCGGAAGCAGGCTCCAGGCTCTGAGCCATCAGCCCAGAGCCCGACGCGGGGCTCGAACTCACATACTGTGAGAGTGACCTGAGCTGAAGTCGGAGGCTTAACCGACTGAGCCACCCAGGTGCCGCTGTCCTAGACCTTTAATCTGGACGACCACGTGGTAGCAACACCAAAGGAAATTCAAACACTAGATAAAAAGTTGAGCTAAATGGTCTTTTAATATCCTTTAGATTCCATAACTAAAAAGTAGGAGAAAAAATTTTAAGTATCCTTAGAAGGTAGAATTACAAAATATTCTAAACAAACCGTTAGCAAAGATTTCTGTAAAGGGTTAGATAATAAATATTTTCAATTCTGTGGGCCATTCATACAATCTTAATATCAACTACTCAATTCTGCCATTTGGGGCAGAAAATCAACCATGAATAATTAAGTAAATGAATGAGTATGGACATGTTCCAGTAAAACTTCATTCACAAAGAGGAAGGTAGTGTGAAAGTCAGTTTGCCAACCCTTATTCTAAACAATGATTTCCAATATTTCATATTCAGAAAAATGAATACAAAGGAGAAAGGCATCAAAGGGAAACCAGTATGGTCTGAAAATTCATCTCCTGTGATTTCACAACTACTATACTTACCATATGTATCATGTAAAACAGACAGTAAATATTTGTTTGATGTAATATCGTCAAAAACAAGCCAATACATGAATGCCAGGCTTCAGAAACAGAAATACACCAGAAGGCTAAATGCAAAATGAAGACATAACCTATAGTCTGTTTCAAAGTGTGTAAAAAAATCTGTTACTTTTCAAAGGAAAGCCTATTAAAATGTTCAGGGCTGAGGTTTGGGCAATATTATGTTGGAGAAAAGGCTACAAGTGAAGAAGAGCACAGGATACACTCTTGTTGCAGACTCAGAAACCCTAGATTACTATCCTTTATAAAATAATTTTGATGTAATAATCAAAAAATAACAGAGAATTTAAAGAGGTCATGAGCTAAGCCAACACTGTAGCAAGATATAAAAGTCTGTTTATATATTGATCCACGTCTAAAAGAACCTAGACTATTCTTCTCTACAGAAAAGTATAACATTATTTACAATTTTCCTTAGCTAAAGGTTTTATATGGGAGTGGGGAGCAGGAAGAGAAGGAAAAGAGACTAAGCACATGATAAATATCACATAAAAATGAAAATCCTCCAGAAAACTGCGTGTAGCTACAATAACCATGAGGGATCGCCTCAGCTTCTTGTTTTTCCTTTTGTTTTTCCACTAAAAGAGATGGGGATTAGGTATCTCTAAGTAACCTAAATTAGTTAACTCTCTAATCCAGAAGTTCATGAACAGGCTTTGGGGAGCAGGGATAGGGGTAGAGGTCCAAGAACACGTTAAAACAAAATGTTGTTGTGTATGTGCACAAGTACGCACTCCCAAGCATACATCTATACATCTTTCTAGGGAAAGAATCCAGTGCTTTTATCAGATTCTCAAAGGGTCAATGAGCCTAAACCATTAAAAACTACAATCAAATTTTATGTGTATTATGTGTGCATGCCGAAAAGATGGACTTAATGCGCAGAGAACAGACTTCATAGGTACTGGTGAAAAACCCCCTTCACATCTAATCTGGAGTAAAAATGCGTAAATGGTTAAAACAGAATTATACCAATCTCCCTTGAGGCCTGTTATGGATTGAGCTGTGTTCCCCCAAAAGAGATCTTTTGAATTCCTAACTCCCAGTACCTCAGCATGTGACCTTATTTGGAAATAGGATCTTTGAAGATGTAATTAGTTAAGGTAAATGATGTCACACTAAAGCAGAGTGGGTCACTAATCCAATTATCACCAGTGTTCTTATAAGAAGAGGGCCATGTGAAGACACAGAGATACAGAGGGAGAACTCCAGAAAACTCCATGTGACAACAAAACTAGAGATTAAAGTTATACAGCTACAAGCCAGAGAACATCAAAATTGCTACCAAAAACCTAGGAAGAGGAAAGGAAGGATTCTTTTGCAGGTTTCAGAGGGAGCATGGATTTCAGACTTCTAGCCTCCAGAACTATGAAACAATAAATTTCTGTTGGTTAAAGCCACCCAGTTTGTGGTACTTTGTTACAGCAGCCCTAGGAAACTAATAGAAGGCCAAATACCATAGCAACTAAAATTAGGGTACAGTGGAAAGATCTTCTAAAGATGATGCATGTGCTCTCATGCCATAATATCATGGACACTTTCCAACACACATGATACAGCTTCAGTTACCAAAATACACTCTACTAAATACTTAAAAATGGAATGGCTTTTCCAAATGGATGCAGGATAAAACAGAAAAAAAAAAAAAAAAGCTGTATATTCCAAAAGTAAAAGATCAAAATAAGGTTAATGTTGAGATCCCAGAACCAATCATTGGGGTGTATTCCTTACTGTGCATTGGCACATTGTCAAATCTCAATGTATAGTAGCAGATTCAGGAAAAGCAGGACTCTGATTATCTACTGCTATGTAACAAAATCACTAAAAAACTCAGTACCTTAAAACAACAATAACCATTTTAATCTCTCTCATGATATTTTTGAGTTAAGAATTTGGGAAGGATTCAACTAAACAGTTCTAGCTGAAAAGTTCTAGCTCAGGATCTTAGATCCTTTGCATCTCTCCACATGAAGTAGTTTGGGCTTCTTTGCAGCATGGCAGTCTCAGGCTAGCTTGCTTACAAAGCTGCTACAGGCTTCACAACCAGTATTCTGGTGAGCTAGGCCAGAAGCTCTCTAACCTCTTCTGACTTTGCCTTGAAAGTCACACAAGTATAACTACTCCTGCATTCTACTGGTTACAAGTGAGTCACAAGACCACTCAAATTCAAGGGGAGGGGCCATAAACCCCACCTCAGGATGAGAGAAGAGTCAAGGTCACAATGAAAGAGCATGTGCAACGGGAGATACTGTTAAGACTATCTTCAGACAACACCACCTGCCACGAAGAACATGGTGAAACAATGACAAATTTATTACTTTTGAGACTGCCAACTATTTAATCCATGTTGGACCTATTTCATGGCCCTAGGGAACAACAAAGAGTTGTTTCTTATTACATATTTTCAGCCACCCAAAACTAAAAAAAAATGGCTGCATGGGCCTCATAATTTGAAATATTTTGCTTTTACCAAACAACCTCATTTACTGAATAAAAATTTCATTTTTGCTTGTTTACTTGTCAACTTCTAATCAGTAAGTTACCACTTGGAGTTGACACACTTCTGGCCAAAAGCAAGCCAACTCATTTCAGTTTGACTATGAAGAGTATATATACTTTAAGATTTCTGATTGTCTTCCATCTGGAGGCATACTGGGAACCACTGGTCTTGTGTCTTTCTGCTATATTTTAATAACTCTGTAATCATTATTTGCTGTTTCAAAACTCAACATAAAAAAAAAAAACAAACTGCCTCTGCAAGTAAGCTGTAAGCAACAAACAAGGGGCCAAAATGCAAACTCAAAATGTACACTATTTACTGTACTCAAGCTGGTAAGAATAGTGGGTTCCTTTCTCCTTTTTCAAAAATTAAGGCTTATGAGGCATTTTTCCACAAACAAAAGAATGGCTGTAGCATCTTGGTTAACATTTCTTTTTTCAATAAAAGATGCTAGTGTCCAACCCTGTTGTGAGCACCCATTGAAGGAGATATAATGGGCACTCTGTTTGCCTACACAGACATTGGCATACGAATACTTAACTCTCTGAATCCTATCTTCCTCAGTGTCTGAGATACTTCTTGGTGGTAAGGAATCTCAATAGGTTCATTAGTTCTTTTAGGGGCACTACATAACTATTTTGTACACATACTCCAATAAGCATGCACTCTAAGGCTTCATTATCCTGGAAAGTCTTAGCCATTAACAAAATTCAGACTCCAAATTCCTTGGAGTGATGTAAAAAAACAAAAGACATCTTAAAAAGTCAAGTTCTCCTCCGTTAGAAAGTAAATGTCAATTCTACAGAATGAAGATTATCTGCTGACAAGAAAATTTAAAGTTTTCAGCAATATCCATTTCCCTTTGTTTCTGTTTCTGTCCTCAAGGCCTGTACCAGTGGGGTAGCTTCTCTACGGTAAAGCCCACGAAGAAGGGTTGAGCTCTGTTTAACAGTTTGGTAATTGCTTGTAGTAAATCCGTATCTTCAATTCTATTCTGGGAGAAAATAATTTTTACAAAGTAGTTGTCACAAGTCACGTGATTCTTTCTTAAACTATTGTGCAATGCTTTCTCCTTACCTTAATGAAAATGTTTTCATTTAAAGACATGAAATTTTTATCCTGATACTTACTCAGAAAAGTGAAATACAGGGGCACCTGAGTGGGTCAGATGGTTAAGTGTCTGACTCTTGATTCTGGCTCAGGTCATGAACTCACGGTTCCTGAGTTCAAGCCCTGCATCAGGCTCTGTACTGACTGCACAGAGCCTGCTTGGGATTCTCTCTCTCTTCCTCTCTCTGCTCCTACCCGACTTGCACGTGCTCTCTCTCTCCCTCTCAAAATTAATAAATGCTAAAATTTTTTTTAAAAAGAAAAGTGAAAATATAGGATTCAAATATACATAGGCGTACTAATACTTTAAGTGTACCACCAAACACCAGGCTTCTTGAACTTTTCCAACACAACTAAAATTGTGCTTAGCAATTCATGGAAGTTGTGCATTTGACTCCATAATATATCGAAAGACTAACACAAAAATATTTCAAATTCCTAATGTTAAGAGGAAAATATATCATATTTACCACACACATTACATTTGACCACCTATAGATTTTCCCAAAAATGGACTCAGGCAGATCTTGTGTGGTGTAATTTAAAACTACTAAAATCTGTTCATGAAGATTAAGATCTTTGAGAACAAGCTGGCAGAATCAGGTATTTCACTGGTTATACAAGTAGTTTAGATTCAGTTTAGAAGCAGTTCAGACTCCGTCTGATTATTACAGCAAACGCCTTGCAACCCTGAACAGCAGAAAAGTGCTTTGAAGCTTCTGCTTTATGTTGTATGCTGTATTTCTTGTTTCTCTTGTGTCACCTTCTTATGCACCTTTTGAATCTGTTCTCAAGGCTGAACCTAAAAACAGGTACATACATCCTCCAAGGCAGCATTTTCCAAACCACGGTAAATGGGGCTGGGAAACTGTATACTTTATCCCAACTAGAAATCAATAAAGTGTATTAGCATATCGAAGACTACCAAATGTCCCCAGGTAAAGCAGGCCACAGACCCCTAAGCCTTCATAAATTTCCCAATACAGCTAGGGAAACAACGCTCCTGAAAAGCTCACAAATTACCTTCTAAGGTAAGGATTATCCAAAAATAGGCCAAATCTCCCATGGATTTAAATCCCAATGATTTAAAAAGCATGATCTTCTGGGGCGCCTGAGTGGCTCAATCAGTTGAGCATCCCTTCAGCTCAGGTCTTGATCTCAGTTTTTGGACTTTGTGCTGACAGCTCAGAGCCTGGGGCTGTTTCGGATTCTGTGTCTCCCTCCCCTGCCCTTTCCCCACAAGCTCTCTCACTCTCTCATAAATAAACATGAAAAAAAAATTTTAAGCATGATATTCCTTTGATGCATAAGATTATTTATGAATTGGGGTGGCTGGGTGGCTCAGTCAGTTAACGATCGGTCCATTAAGCATTGACTCTTGATTAGGTTCAGGTCAAGCACTTCGTGACACTGAGCTCCACGTCAGGCTCTGTGCGGACAGCAGGCTCTGTGCTGATAGCACAGAGCCTGCTTGGGATTCTCTCTCCCTCTCTCTCTACCCCAACCCCCCCAAAAATAAATAAACTTAAAAAGTTTTTTAAGGGGCGCCTGGGTGGCTCAGTCGGTTAAGCATCCGACTTCGGCTCAGGTCATGATCTCACGGTCCGTGAGTTTGAGCCCCACGTCGGGCTCTGTGCTGACAGCTCAGAGCCTGGAGCCTGCTTCAGATTCTGTGTCTCCCTCTCTCTCTGGCCCTCCCCCGTTCATGCTCTGTCTCTCTCTGTCTCAAAAATAAATAAACATTAAAAAAATATATTAAAAAAAAAGTTTTTTAAAAGACTACTTATGAATAAACTATCAAGTCAGCTATTAGGAGGTGCAAAAATGACCAGGTTGTTCAAAAGTACCAAAGACTTCAATCTGTATACAGTTAATAACTCTGGCTGGTGCAACTCCCAATGCTACAAAGCTCCTACCACATACGCACACTCAAAAGGTGAAATTCTGTAATTTCAAGAGAGGCACTCACTGTTGGTGAAGTTGTATTGTCTGAGTCATTATTTTTACTTTTTAATTAAAAATTTGCATTAGTTAAGCTTCATACATCTTATTTGTTTTATTATACCTGCAGAATGTATTAAACAATTGCATCATGAGGATTTGAGACCTACAGTGTTCTAACTAGTCTAGACTTTAAGACAAATATATTTTTCATAATTCAACTAGGAACTATCCATATCCCTAAATGCTGAAGAAAACCTCTCTCCCTCCAAAATGCCTGGACATTGACAATTATTTTTTTTTTCCACCAAAAGTGGGAATTATTGAGCTAAAAAATGACCCAGCTAAATGGCTGGGATTAAAACAACTTGAGAAGCACTGTTTTAAGGGTCCTACCCTGACTACAGGGCCACTAATGTAGGGGCAGGTGCTCTCCCTGCCTATCAAATCTACACCAACCAAATGTAATATAAGGACTTGGAATCAGGCCCTTTACGGAATAACTTCTCTGAACTTGGATGTGAGTGATCCCTCCAGTCTCTAGTTCTGGGAATCATCAAAAAATATCTTCAAAAGGACTAAATCCCATAACAAACCCTCTTCTCAAAAATCCTTTCCTGGTTTACCTTTAAAATGTTGCCAGGTTCATAGATATAGCTTGCAACTAAATGTCAGGCAGGAATCAGCCCAGAAAGGTACAGAAAATATGAGAGAGGGGTGCCTGGGTGACTCAGTTGGTTGAGTGTCTGACTCTTCATTTCGGCTCAGGTCATGATCCCATGGCTGTAGAATCAAGCCCCACATCAGCTCTGTGCTGAATGTGGAGATTGCTTAAGATTCTTTCTCTCTGTCTCTTTGCCCATGTGCACACTCTCTCTCAAATGAAAAAAAGAAAAAGAAAAAAGAAAACATGAGGGAAGTGTTTGATGACTTTGTGGATTCTTAGTATCTGTTTCCAGCTGTGAAACTGATTTAAGCTCCTAAAAACCCTACCCAATAAGCCTGTAACAACCGTGGGTTATTGTGCTAAAGATGGGGTGAGAACACGTACAGCAAAGTAAAAACACCAAGAGTATAAAAATTCAGGTAATTCTTAGTCAATTTATCAACTGAGACTTAAAGCCACAATGCTAAAAACCCTACTGTAAAGATACTTTCTTTTCTAGAAACTGAGATCCAGAATGAAAACAAATAAGCCAAAATAAATAAGCACAACAGACCTACCAAAACTCAGTAATGAGTAACTACACTGTTGGGAATGCCACTAACCACCTGACCTTGTGCCAGTCAATTAACTGCTCTCATCCTTCATAAAATTCATTGAAAAGGAGGCCAAATCACTAATGGTTAAATGCTTCCTCTTCTAGCTCTCAAAGTCTATGTATTAGAGTTAACTTGTTTCCCAGTAGTACATTAGATCCTCAGAGAATTATTAACTCTAACAGGTCACAAAGGTTATCACTTTAAAGCAATACGCCTAAAATTCACTAGATCCTCAAACAGTCCAATGTCTCATTAGCGGCTAATTCAACTGTTCCTATCTCCTGAGGCTTCTGCCTAATGTAAAAACCATTATTATGATTTTATTTTAGGTGCAACCTACAAGTTTTTAAAACCATGTATTTCTAAGAACTTTATTTAGGATCATCATTCAAACTAGATGGATGATAAACACAATCTCAGGACTTAATAGAGAATCAATCCCTTCAGACCAAAACACCATTATCCCTTTAGACCTAAACCCCATTATCACATGTAGGAGTAATTTTAACACAAACATATATATAAAGGGGCACCTGGATGGCTCAGTTGATTAACTGTCCAACTCTTGATTTTGGCTCAGGTCATGATCTCACAATTCGTGGGATCAAACCCCATGACGGGATGCACACTGACAGCACGGAGCCTGCTTGGAATTCTCTCCCCCTCTCTCAAAAATATATAAACTTTTTTAAAAATGTACAACTCAAAATACTTTAACAAACCCTTTCCTCCACAGATCTCAACTATATAAGGGCAAGGTAGGCCAAAGTGGTTTCTCTTTTTACCTTTGAAAAAATGGTATTTATATATTTATAAATAAATATGACCTAATATATGACTTAAAAGTCATATATTCTACCTCCTATTAATTCAGGATGGACAGTACTTGGTGGAGTTCTTGAGCAAACAGTTAAGAAAGAATTCTTGAGACGTCTTTGGTGCAAAAGGTGATTTTATTAAAGCACGGGGATAGGACCCGTGGGCAAAAAAAGCTGCACTGGGATTGTGAGGAGTGACTGATTATATACCTTTTTTTTTTTTTTTTTACACATTTATTTTTGAAAGACCAAGAGAGACAGCACAAGTGGGGGAGGGGGCAAAGAGAGAAGGAGACACAGAATCCGAAGCAGACTCCAGGCTCTAAGCTGTCAGCACAGAGCCAGATGCAGGGCTCGAACTCACAAACCATGAGATCATGACCTGAACTGAAGTCAGACACTTAACCAACTGAGCCAGCCAGGCGCCCCTGATTATATACTTTTAAGTTAGCGGGGGTTAGGAATAGCGTAAGTCTCTAAGGAATTGGAAAGCAAGGCTTTCAGGACCTTGAGGGGCTATAAGATAAGGTTAGTTTTAGTGTTTAATAAAAGAAAAACATTAAGGAAGTAAGGCAGCCATGAGTTGCTTGAGGAAGGTCACTCTCTGCATGTTTTCAGGGGTGTATCAGTGGGCTGCAAGCTGTAAGGAGATTTAATTTAAGCTACGTTTCTCTTGCCTTTGTTTCCCTCATCATTTTCCTCCCTGAACAACTGTGACCCTTTTAAATCTTTAAGGTTGCTGAAGGTAGAAGGTCTCATCTTCCATAGCTTCTTCCTGCTGAATAGAGGCGTAGAGATGTACCTATCTATGGGTCAAGGTTGGTCAGTTGAAAATTTAATAGGAGTTAGGAAAGGCTAAGGTGACTATATCTAGAGTTGATAACATATGGGAGTGTCCTTGAACAGAAAGGATCATCTGCTGGCTTGAAGTTGTGGCAGTGAAGGCGTCTTGGCACCAGGTGGAGAGACATGGGAGAAAACAACAAAACATGATTAAAATAACAAGAAGGAAAAGAGGCCCAAATAAGAGTCCTTTGATAGTTGACAAAAATCTTTCTTCAGTCCAGGAGTTTAAACAATTATTAAAGGAAAGAGAGGGATCATTTAAAGCGCCAATTTGAGTATCTGTCAGTTGGATATTCAGAAATATTTTTGTGGTATCTGGAAAGTATACACAGCATTCTGCTTTTATGAGAGTGCAAGTTCCACTTTGTGCAGCAGTTAAAACAGCTAATGCCATTTTTTATTTTGTAGAACTGTTTAATGCATTTGAGTTATTTTAGTGTTTAATAATGTTATTTTGAGCCATTTAAGGCTTTGATTGTGTAATAGGTGGTATGAACCAACATACAGACTCTGTTTTGTTTAGTAAACAACTGGAGGCACTCTAAGAGAAACAAGAAAAAAAATACAGGTTAATGGTTAGAGCAAAATTATAAAACCGAGCATCTGAGTCTCGAGGGCTGCCAGGGAAAAGATTCTTAGATGTCAGGCCTGAAGCATCCTCAGATAGAGTGAGAATAGGCGGTGGGAATCAGATGGGTTTTGCTGGTTTGTAACTCAAATGTTTGTGGTGATCCCTCTGAATGGCCCATAGAGCAACAGGCAAAAAGATTGTCTATACTTGAGTTTTGTGACAATTCCTTTGAAGTTTACCTCAAGTTGTCTAGTCCAGGAAAACAACAAACATTTAAAGACAATCAGAACTCGAATTTAACATCCATAAAGTTTACCTTGTCTTAAGGAGCATTGCCATGAAACATAATTTTTTCTAACAACCTTCATTCCTAGTGATAGCCAAATCATGACTAATTCATTTGTAGAACAAGTCCAGTTTTAACAAACTAGGCCTAATTATTTACATAAGCTCAGCAAGAACAAAGATTGGTCATATAGATCTTTCAAATTTTGCTTTGCTGGAACTTTTTATAAGGAATCTCTCTCTAGATTGAACTTTCAGTAGCCTCTCTAGGCCAGAAGCCATGCCAAGTACTTGCCATCAGACGTGCCTGCATTTGGGCAAATTCCTTCTAAGAGGTCCCAAAGTATCCTGAGGTGGCTGCACCTGCCAGGAAGTGACATCTTTACTCACCTAACAAGGCTGCTGGGAACTCTGTAAGCAAGGTATCAGGCCAACATTTCCAAGGGGCTTTACTGGCTTCGTGCTTCATAAAGTCAACCTTAGTTCCTTAAAACTGTTTGGTCATATCTGAGTGTATGTATGTTGCTCTCAAATATGACATCCAGTCAAAGACTTGGTAAAATAACCAGTATTTCCAATGGTGACCTGTTACAAGGAGAACAGATTCTTATTGAACTTATGCAAACAACTGTAATTGCCATGAAAGAAAGAATACTT
Source organism: Lynx rufus (assembly GCF_022079265.1). Classification (NCBI taxonomy): domain Eukaryota; kingdom Metazoa; phylum Chordata; class Mammalia; order Carnivora; family Felidae; genus Lynx; species Lynx rufus. Next base: position 70,099,011 of record NW_025814897.1, on the reverse strand, counting down.
ACTGAGAGTTTTTGAATTTCAGAGGGTTGAGGTAGGGAGAAAAGTTAAATGCTTTAGTTTGTTTACAAATGAATACTTTATCAGTTTTCTGTATGTCATAGATATCTTAAGAGAAAGTTTACTTAATCTGGAAGGGCAAACATTAGAGAACCAACAATATTTCCAACAAGAGTCACAAAACTATAATCTCCCTCCGTTTATTTAGTCCCATGTTACCAATTCTTGCTCAATTTGAATGCAACTTTTTAGTTCTGTAAATTTTTACCCATTTGTTTTATGATCTTAAAGATGTCAAATATATGTATTTGTCCTAAAATTCCTTTTTATAAACATCCTTGAAGATGAAACACGTTTTGTAAGAGCATCAGAACAATAACTATAAATGACAAAAGACTCAAAAATGGACATGGTTAACAATCTGATAGGAGAGTTCAGTATGATGCAACTGACAAGGAAACTCCGTTATTTCTGTGACACATAACACTTCCACAACTGGAATATCAAGTGATGACCCTATGCCAAAACATATTAAAACTTTGGGAATTTTATGGATATATTTGAGCAGTTATAGCATTTACCAAGCAATACAACCAAAGGCTTACCATCATGTTTGACAGGGCTTTCCAAGTAACGTACCAAATAAAAACATCCAATTGGTCAAAAAGATTTCATTTACAATTTAAAATCCTGGAAAGTTTGTTAAAACCTTAGAAAGTTATAAAGCACATCCTAAATAGGATTACAGATCATCACAAATCTTATTTAAGCACGGTGGCAATAGATTCTAAAGGCAAATACGTAGGGTTATACAGTTATTAGCAAAACCTAGCTCCTTTAACATTGAAGTTTTAAGTAATCAAAGACCTGATAAAGACAAAACATAAGCTTTGGTTCTCCCAGCAGACAAAAGAGAAAAGACCTTTGTTTACAAATTTATTTTTATCAAGAGCAGATCAACAATCCAAGAAAACTTTGTCTTTTAAACAGAGAGAAAAGCAGAATTTTAATCTTATACCAGTGTATTTTTAAAATCCATTCATTTCAACCTTAGTCTGTCCTAACAACACATAAAATTCCTTTCCAAAGATTTCCCTTCACGAACCGTCTACAACTTTCCTTTGCATTCAGATTTTGTCCCAAGCCCTTTCTCTGCAAACAACCAGTCTCATTTAGGACAAAATTACTTTATTTTACCTTCAACAAAAATGTATTTTCATTCCTTATATTTTTCTTACATATCTCCTACTTTTCTACATACAGAGTTGCCTTTTCCTATTTCCATCAGTCTTAGTTACATCTAGCAGAATTTTAAGTCTTAGAAACTTTAGTCTCCAGTGAAAACTAAGTGGTAACTAATTGGGAACTGTGACACCAGAATTTTTTAAATGGCAAATTTATGAATCTACTAAGCACAAAGCAGCTTTTCCAACAGACCCAAATATCCTTAGTTTCTCTGCAATAAGTCAAAAACATAAACCTATGTTTAATAATGCTTAAGCATTTTATCATATTTGTTAAAGACCTGGATGTTCAATGAATTCAATCCAGTTTATCATCCAAACAAAAGTTTCGGGTTACCAAAGACCTTGAAAGCTAACTTAACAATTTTCCATGAAAACCCTGAGACAGATAAAATTAACCATCATTTTTAGCCACCTTTTTGCTGACAAATTGCAACAGAGATATTCAAGAGCTTATCTGACCTTCAGTAAACCTAGGTAGAAAAAGTCTTGTATTTAGTGCTGATAATTCTAAAGACATGTGCATCTTAATTAAACCAACAAGCTTAAATTAGTTCAAATACCAAATATGTTCCACTTGGGTCCCCTCATGAAGTCCATCACTTTGTTCACCATTGTCAATTTTTACCTGGGGTCCCAGTGAAGAAATCTGAAGTGGGCAGTGTTAAGTCCAAGGGAGTGCTCTTCACTCCTTGATAGCGAGGAAAGGAGGAGGGGCTAATGGTGCCAGAAGCATGGAAGATGCAGGTTGCACCCAAAGTTGTGCAGAAACAGGAAAAGGGGGAGTGGAATGCAGAAGAGGTGAGATGCCTCCAGGAATGCTGGAGGTGGATAAAAGCCAGTGGAGAGAGAAAGAGGTCTCCCAATCCTAAAGCCGTCAGCTTGGACAAATGAGTATATGCAGATTATTTTTTTTTCCCCACCAACAAGTGGAAATGGGCAGTCCATGTCAGGCCAGAGACAGGGAACTTCCCCGAAACAACGGCAGCTGCTTGGGAATATACCTTAAGAGTCTCCTTCCTGAGGTAGACTAACAAGAGACAATTGGTTCCAATTATCATAGTCATTAACTCAAGAAATGAATAGTAAAAGCCCCCACATACAGCTAGAGTAACCTGAGTCTATGACGAAGGAGGAACAGTGAAAGAGAGAGTGTCAGCGTCCCCTTCATTAGGGATGGCCTGTGTTCCTCCAGCAACCTGGGTTCATTCAGAGGAGACCTGTTTAGACAATCATCCAATTATCAGGAGGAAGTTTATCAGCCTGGTTAGTGGCCAAACACATTTGGGCAAACACATTCTGCAAGTGGCCCTCAGGTCCGGATCCTGATTTAGGGCCATGAAAGTCTGGACATAGGATACCTCAGTCCACTTTGCCCTGTTTCTTGCAGAAGAGATCTAACCGATAGATTGCATTAAGGCTAGTCAGTGTTACAGAAAATCGGTCCTTTCCTAAATTTTCCAATTTGAATTGATTCTAGTGGGTTAAAAGGCATCCCAAGGGACAGATCTGGGGACTGAAGATCCCATGTTTCTAGAAAAGTAGAGAGGGTCCATTACCAAAAATCCCCGCCCTCAACTTCCAGGGGGTATACCACGAAGGATACATCAGAGGTTCTTGGCGTCAAAGCGACCAGAGGCGTCCCTCAAACAAAACTGTTATGATCACCAACCAGCCACTAAGGGGCCCTAGGAAAGGGATGCTAGCGTCCCTTAGCTTCCCCATTGCATCCTATACTACAAATGGGTGCCTGGTGTATGGACCAAAATACTGTGCCCATGCCATGCCTTGAAAGCCGTGCTGTAAAAGGCTGTGCCTTAGTTTACTTTGTCTTGAGGAGCATGCCATGAAGGTCATGCCTTAGTTTCCTTGAAGGCTGTGCCATTTTTAACCAACGGAAAACACTAGAAAAGTTTCACCATTCTGTAGTTAGTAGAGGACATTGACAGAAAATAGTAAAGACAGAAACCCATCATGATGTAAGTGACATTCCAACACATATAGTCTTTACAGACAACTTCCCTAGGAAACAGTTCCCGGTTGGGTTTCAGCTGGCTCCCAGTAGAAGTTTCTCGGCCAGAAGCAGCTAGACCAGGGATGTGGAGGGGATCACATTAGACCAATAAGGAGGAAACCTCACACAGGAGTCTTTAAGATCAGCAGTCGTGCTAGTCACTTAGGTGGCTGTCTCGTGCCCAGCACAGATAACTTTGTAAGGACAGAAATAAAGAGAGGGCATCAAGTATCTGGGTCTTATTACCACCCCGGCCAGAGTACCAACTTCCAGCCAAAAGGCAGAATTTCTCCTCCACAGGCTAGAGGATTACAGCCTGAGCAATCAACATGAAAGTGTTCCAATAAGACCATACTCCTTGAAAAGCCCCTGAAATAGGAGTAAAGGAAGAAAAGAGAAAGTATTCACCAACTTTGCAACAAGGCTCAGAGTCCAGAAGGGAAGACTCAATGCCCCACCCTGGGCGCCAGATGATGAAATTTGAAGTTCACGAGCAAATGGCTAAGAAAGAATTCTTGAGATGTGTTTGGTGTAAAAAGGTGATTTTATGAAAGCACAGGGACAGGACCCGTGGGCAGAAAGATATGCACTGGGGTTGTGAGGAGTAACTGATTATATACTTTTAAGTTAGTGGGTTTAGGGATAGCATAAGTCTCTAAGGAATTTGAAAGCAAGGCTTTCAGGATCTTGAGAGGCTAATTACTATTAAGACAAGGTTACTTTTAGTGTTTAATAAAAGAAAAACATAAAGGAAGTAAGGCAGCCATGAGTTGTTTGAGGAAGATCATGCTCTGCATGTTTCAGGTGTTTATCAGTGGACTGCAAGCTGCAAGGGGATTTAATTTAAACTACATTTCTCTGCCTTTGTTTCCCTCATCAGGAGCTATTATAGGAAGTACCAAACACGTATTCCAAAATCTTTGGTAAAATCATTCAACATATGTATTATGCTGGCGATAGTTTATTTTTCCCCAAGAATCCAGCTAAGAATTGGTATATTTTGGGGGTACCTGGCTGGCTCAGTTGGTAGAGCATCCAACCCTTGATCTCGAAGCTGTGAGTTTGAGCCCCACATTGGGTGAAGAGATTACTTAAAAATAAAATCTTGGGGCGCCTGGGTGGCGCAGTCGGTTAAGCGTCCGACTTCAGCCAGGTCACCATCTCGCGGTCCGTGAGTTCGAGCCCCGCGTCGGGCTCTGGGCTGATGGCTCGGAGCCTGGAGCCTGTTTCCGATTCTGTGTCTCCCTCTCTCTCTGCCCCTCCCCCGTTCATGCTCTGTCTCTCTGTCCCAAAAATAAATAAACGTTGAAAAAAAAATTAAAAAAAAAAATAAAATCTTAAAAAAAAAAAGGGACTGGTCTATTTTTTTTTAATTAGGCATATGTATAATGAATTTCACAATTTTTATCACTCAAATATGAAAAATATTTGCTTGTAAAAGGTGAGCAGTACACAGAGAAACAAATTTGAGTTAATTTTAGCAGTATGCTTTTGCCTATACATTATAGAATGGTTTATTAAACTGAATCCATAAACCTGTAAGGGTATTTGAATGAGTTCTGAGAGTCTTATTAGAATTATATGAAAAACTAAGTATGCATGTATAGTATAGTAATCCCCCCTTACCTGCAGGGGATACATCCAAGACCCCCAGTGGATGCCTGAAACTACAGATGGCACCAAACCCTACACATACTGTTTTTTCCTATATATACATATATTCCTATGATAAATTTCATTTATAAATTCGACACATAAGAGACTGACAATGATAAAATAGAACGATTATAACAATATACTGTAACAAAAGTTATGTGAACGTGGTCTCTCTCAAAATATTTTATCATACTTCTAATGATGTGAGATGATAAAATGCCTACATGATGAGATGCAGTGAGGTAAATGGTGTAGGCACCGTGACTTAGCATTAGGCTGTTACTGACTTTCTGATATGTCAGAAGGAGGATCATCTGCTTCCAGACTGAGGCTGGCCATGGGTAACTGAAACCATGTAAAGCAAAACTATGGACAAGGGGGGGATTACTGTTTATTTTTCTGAGGCTAAAGCACAAAGATTTGAGGAGATGCTCAAAGAGGTCCATGACCTTTGGCTAAAAATCTCTGCATTATGGAACATATTTTAAGATTTTATTCTCAGTTAATACTTCAAAGTATTTAAGTCAATACTCCAAAATAATAATATATAATGGTAAAAATTCCTTAAATGCAAGGATTTCTCATATGACTGTCATGCCAACATTTCTGGCAAAAATTCCATAAAAGACAAGAATGATATAAACTAGATATTTCAAAGTAATCTAAAAACTGTCAAACGATTAACATTTAAACACACACATACAAGCCACCATTTACAATCTCAAAGTGATTTATATTTGAAAGCTGATGCCACACACACACAAACATTCTAGATGAAATGGATCCATTAACACATGAGGTACTAAGGTACTCAGAAGGTTTTTTAATGGAACATGTCAAATAATTCACCAGACAGACAGTGATTCAGTCATAAAGAAGTGTGTCCATGTTTGTAATACAGAAATTGGCTTTTTTCAAATATTGATTTAAGATCTAAGTATGTCAATAACATGCCGTAGGGTTCTAAAAGATATAAAGAGATACAGATTTAGGGGCGCCTGGGTGGTTCAGTCAATTAAGCAAACAGCTCTTGGTTTCAGCTTAGGTCATGATCTCAGTCGTGAGATCGAGCCCCACATTGGGCTCTGCACTGAGAGTGAAGGGCCTGCTTGGGATTCTCTCTCTCTCCCTCTCTCTGCCCCTCCCCCTCACACATGCACACGCGTGCACTCTTGTTCTCTCTCAAAATAAATAAACATTTTTTTAAAAGATGGGACTTTTTCTATGAAGCTAAAGTTAGATTTTTCTAACTACATGCTTTCTCCAGGTGATCACCCTCATCTCACCCCCTAACATTCTTTCTCCTTGTCTAAATCCTAGTTTAATTCAGAAATAATGTCATCTCTCATTTAGAATCTCTATCACCAATTTTGGTATATGATATCATGTTGCCACATTCTGTTTTATATACATATACTCAGTCATTACTCCTGAATTACAGATTATTTTATATAATTTCCCCTGCTTAGCACAGTATAATATACAAGTCTCAAAATATGAACAATTTATACGAACAATTTCCACTTCACTTAGATTAGCATGTCTATTTTTACACTCATCATGCTGTTTAGTAATAACTGGTAAAAATGTGTAGGGATTTGCTTCAAAATAAAAATCGGTTTATAATTTTTAAAATTGGTGACGTGCATTTTATGTTGGCAACTTTCCGTAATACAAAGTTTAGTTTTCGTCTTTGTACATCTGCCCAGTGGAGAGTAGATAAATTTATTTCAAAACACATTTCATTATTTACACAGAAGTTTCAATGAAACTTTAACAGCTTTTGTGCGATACTTTATTTAAATAATTCTTTGATTAAACTCAGACAAAACATATATTCACTTTTAACTATTTACTAAGTACCTACTACTTTCTCAAATATCCTGTCTTAGTAAATGTAGGATATCAAAAATAACACATCCTCTCTAATACATTGAGAAGCTAATAGTACTCTCAAGGATCCATGGGAAAAAAGGGCAAGGAGAGAATGCAAAGGGATGAAGTGAAAGAAAAAATAGTAAAAAGCTACTATAGTTTTTAAAAAGAGATCTAAGACACCCACGTTTTTAATTAAACAGAGGGCATACAGTTTGTTCAGGCTGGACAAGTCTAAAGGTTCCCTTCCCCACTCCACTTTACAGATGAGGAAACTAAAGCTCAGAGAGGGGAAATGACTTGCCTCAAGTTACACATCAAGTTGCTAGCAAAACCAAAATTAAAACTCAGATCTGCTGATTCACAGTACAATTTGAATTTTCCACATCAAAGAACTTTCTTCTATAATATTCATTAGCTAAAAAGAATGACTATTTTATTATTAATATATACTTCAGTTCTATATATTATATCATACTAAAAAGAAAAAAGGTTATAAGCTAAGTAGAGGAAGGAAAGGAGAAGAAAATGCACACAGCAAACTGCTAAGGCAATGTACATGCAGACTACATGCATATACCACTCTTCCTTAATTCTGAGACACACATTTGACTTTAAGACACAGTAGCCATTGGGAGTCCCTCTCTACTTATTAGATGGAGTGCTGTCCAATTCATGAATCATTTTTGTTTTTTTGTTTTGTTTTGTTTTTAAATGCTTATTAATCTTTGAGAGAGAGAGAGAGAGAGAGAGACAGAGAGAGACAGAGAGACAGAGAGAAGGAGGGGCAGAGAGAGAAGAAGACAGAGAATCCCAAACAGGCTCCGTGCTGTCAGTGCAGAGCCCTATGTGGGGCTCAAACTAACAAACCATGAGATCATGACCTGAGCCAAAATCAAGTGTCAGATGCTTAACCAACTGAGCCACCCAGGCATCCCATGAACCATTTAACAGAGACAATTAGATCGTCAAATTAAAAAAAAAAAAAGATAGTATCCATTGCATAAACATTTTATTTTTTAATTTTTTTAACGTTTATTTGTTTTTGAGACAGAGAGAGACAGAGCACAAGTGGCGGAGAGGCAGAGAGAGAGGGAGCCACAGAATCCGGAGCAGGATCCAGGCTCTGAGCACACAGCCTGACATGGATATCAAAAATATCAAACTCACAAACTGTTGAGATCATGACCTGAGCCAAAGTTGGACACTGAACCAACTGAGCCACCCAGGCGCCCCATATAAACATTTTAAAATAAACTCTGTAGGGGCGCCTGGGTGGCGCAGTCGGTTAAGCGTCCGACTTCAGCCAGGTCACCATCTCGCGGTCCGTGAGTTCGAGCCCCGCGTCAGGCTCTGGGCTGATGGCTCGGAGCCTGGAGCCTGTTTCCGATTCTGTGTCTCCCTCTCTCTCTGCCCCTCCCCCGTTCATGCTCTGTCTCTCTCTGTCCCGAAAATAAACGTTGAAAAAAAAAATAAAAAAATAAATAAAATAAAATAAACTCTGTAAATTACACCTTCATTTCAAAAAACTACTAAAATATGGGGCGCCTGGGTGGCTCAGTCGGTTGAGTGTCCGACTTTGGCTCAGGTCATGATCTCGCGGTCCATGAGTTCGAGCCCCGCGTCGGGCTCTGTGCTGACAGCTCAGGGCCTGGAGCCTGCTTCAGATTCTGTGTCTCCCTCTCTCTGATGCTCCCCCGTTCATGCTCTGTCTCCCTCTGTCTCAAAAACAAATAAATGTTAAAAAAAAAAAATTTAAACAAAAAACTACTAAAATATGAAAACATACACCTCTAAAGGTAATATAATGCACCCTTAAAAGACACACAAATAATCACCATCATTTAAGAGCCAGTGTCACAGGACAAACACACAGAGCAACAGTCCCATCTTCTAATGTAACAGTTACTGAACACCTAAGGCTATGTGGCATTTTTTTTCAATTGTAGTTATTAATATAAGTAAGTATTTCTTGCCCTTGATCTTACATGCATGAGATTTGGAGTTTCACAAAGCAAGGTTTGAATCGCAGCTCTCCTCCTAGCTCTCCAACCTTTGGAAAGTTACTTACTAACTTCTCTGAGCCTCATTCTCTCATCTGTAATAGGCTATCCACTTTGAAGAACTGTATGAGAGCTAAAGGTAATAATTTATGTAAAGGAACAGTACAGTACCCAGATGAAATATTATATTTCCTCCCATGATCCCTATGGGCCAAATTAAACTAAAAACTAGACCCTGTTCTTCTTGACTTATAAGATTCTTCCATCTGCATTGCAGAGATCGGAATAAACCTGTACTGATCCTGGGGCAAATCCTACTAGTTTGCTTTTGAATAATTATTTGATAAGAAAAGCTTATTTTATTGTCTTGAAATTCATCTCTTTTCTTCTTTAAATTGGGAACAGAAAACAATGACAAATTTTAAGTTAAATTGGTTACATGTAAATTCAGCACTTTCATATTGTCTTACTGAACTGAAACTCTAAGCCCATTACAACCCCCTACAAGAGAGGAACTACAGAACCAATGTGTGCAAAGAGGAAAGGGTGTAAAGTCCAAAAGACACAGTTGAAATGATTCACTCAAGTGAGTGGTTTGCTTTGTTTAACCTTAAATTCATGTATTAAACCCTAAAAGAACAACATTCAGAGTTCAGAAGAGCCAAGACCGTATCTCCAAGCCTCAAGGTGATTTAGTAACCTGATCCCTCAGATTAAACAAATGCCATCTTTCAGTACGTACAGTTTCAGGATGTGTCTAGTCACTTCCAAGACAGGAAAGTATCTACCAAAGTATCTCACATGCAGCAGTATACACTGAAATAAGGCCATCTTTTCCTCTATCCGAAACATAGTTCAGACTAGCTCACCCACATATTTCCTATTAGCTCATTTCAGTAGAATGACTTTTCCCCCATATATTAAGTAATGCCCATTTACTTAAACTGGGAAAATACAAAGAATATGAGCATTTTTAAGCCACCCATGATCTTACCAGCCAAAGATTAAAATGTTAGAAAGGAACATACCAACATCTTTCCTATGAATCTGTACACCACATTTTAAGTTTGTATAGAGCCACTAAATATGAGTAACTACCAGCTTATACCTTAGTATCTTCATTCTGGTTTTTGAGACTAAATTCACATAACTTTTTTCCTGACTTAACTCAATGGTTCGTCAGAGTCTCTCAGCTACACATGTTGTTGACTACTTTCTCTATTTCTATCCTAAGTCTTCCAAAACAGTATATTCTTCAATATCTACAAAAGTCTCTCCAACTCCTCTTCTTCTCTCCCTTCACTGTCTCTCTTCTATTAATTCCTGACAATTTATTTTAAAATGGCTCAGGCCAGGGGTGCCTGGGTGGCTCAATCGGTTAAGCAGCTGACTTCAGCACAGGTCATGATCTTGCCGTCAGTGAGTTCGAGCCCCACATCAGGCTCTGTGCTGACAGTTTGGAGCCTAGAGCCTGCTTCAAATTCTGTGTCTCCCTCTCTCTGCCCCTTCCCCATTCACATTCTGTCTCTCTCTGTCTTTCAAAACTGAATAAATGTTAAAAAAAAAATTGTTTTTAATAAAATAAAATGGCCCAGGCCTGACCTTTAGATTTGCTTGTCAACTGTGAACCTCCAACAGTTAACACAGTGCCTGGCATGAAACATACGCTAGTTAAAATTTACTGATTGACTTTGTCACTTATTAGCTGTGTGGCATCAGGCAAATTAAATCTCTCTGAATCTCAGTTCCCTCATCTAAAAAACAGGGATAATCAAAGGAAGATGATACTCGGAAAGCTCAAAACAGCATCTGGCACAAAGTAGCACCCACTAAATTTTGCTATTATTATCAACATAATCTAGTATAGGACTCAAAAATGTTCCTGATTATTTTTTGGTTGAACACCAAATCTACCTCTCAATAACCCAACTTATTTTCAACATATTCTCTTACCACAAAAATCAAAAAAATATTTTCATGCTCTTTCCCTTACTACCCGTCTCCAATCCATCATCAACTATTGGTTTTCTCTTTTTTTTTTTTTTTTTTTTTAGTTTTTTTGGAGTGAGCAAGCAGGGGAGGGGGACAGAGGGAGGGAGGGAGGGAAGGAGTGAGAGAGAGAGAGCGAGTGAGAGAGAATCCCAAGCAGGCTCCACACTCAGCATGGAGCCTGATGAGGGGCTAGATCCCACTGCCCTGGGATCATGACCTGAGCCGAAATCGAGAGTCAGGAGCTTAACGGACTCAGCCACCCAGGCGCCCCCATCGTCAACTATTCCAATTCTTCTCTCCTAACCACCATACAGAACCATTATTTATAAAACTAAGCTACAACCACAGACTTAACTGATCTCCACACTTAAATCTTCATTCAAATGTTCCATCCTCCTTAAAATCCATTTTTATGTGTCATTCTCATCCACAGTTGCTTACAGCTTGTCCAAACTTCTTGAATGTCATCCTCAAGTCTTCCAATAACCCATATCCAAACTCTTCAAAAGGTGTCTCAAAACTCACCCCTTCCTGGAAACCTTCCCTGATTAACTCCATACCACTCAGATTACTTCTTTGCCCCGAGTCACCTCGGCACCTCAGCACTTAGGTATTCTGTCATCCTAAGGGTAAAATGTGATCAGTGAGTAGCAATACCAAGAAATTTCTTCCACAAAATTATTTCTACTTCCTAAAGAACGGTCCATTAGCTATGATGCTTTGTTGAGCTGGCTAAGAAGGAACTATCGTATACAACATATTCCCTCTTTGGTGTCTGTCCTCAGGACTTCTTGTCTGTCAAGAAGTGCTAAACTGTTCACAAACCTCTGCCCTATCCTCAAGCAGAAACTACATCTCGGTGCTTATCACCTCCTTGAGGCCGTTTAAATTTTCTGGACATGTGGCAGTGGGCCGCTTTCTTTTCTTCTACCTCTTCTCTGCCCCCAACCTCTGCCCACATCCACAAATAAAAATTCCCAAAGGCATCAAACAGAAAGGCAGCAGTAGTGACACACACATACCATGTGTTTCTTTCCTCTAAGTGAAAAAAAACGTTGAACCTACTTAGGTACAAAACTCTTCCCAAGGCTAAAAACCTCCCCAAAAAGCATGATACATAATCAAATTCTACTGCGTGGAACTGGTTGATCCTACAGTAACAGAATTGTACTTATGTGTTAATTGTCACTGTATTACTGTAAGAGATCTTGCATCATTTTTATGCTGTATTACATGCGCCCAACAAGCTAGTTAAATTCCCCTACAGGGCAGATTTTCTGAAAGTATCTTCATGCTTTAAACCAACATGGTCTAATTTTTTTTAAACACGAAATTAAACGATTCCGCACTGCCATCCAATCGAAAGCAAACAATATTTGTGCCTTTACTTTTGGGAGGGTGAGTTTGTGTGCTGCTGTGGCAAAACAATCAGATGAACTGTCCCGGGATGGTGGGGGCGGGTGGGGGTGGGGGGCACAATCAGCGTCAGTAGTGAGAGTTAAGTCTGAGTGCTTGGCCCACGATGAGTAGTGAATGAACCTATAAACCTGGCTTGACTAACTCCTACCTGAGACACTCTCCAGTCTCTCCCAAAAAGCAGTTATTCTTGCTCACTTAGTCATAAAAGATCCACACCTTTTAGCTATCATACATAAGCCTACCTCATCTGCTCCTTGTATACTTTCTCCTAACTGGCCACCTAACGCCTTCTAGTCAAACAGCCTCCATCCACACCTCACCTAAAACCTTTTTCTCAGGGACCTTCCGGTTGGAGTAGGTGCCTCTTACTCCAAACCCACGTGTCCCGGTCTGTCCAGAGATCTTAACCTTCCAAAAAACAAAAACAGAAACAAACAAACCCTACCTCCCTTCACTCCCAGCTGATTTCCCCCCATCCTCTATCAATGCCTACTTCCAAAAGGCCAGTCACTTTCCCCGGTTCCGCACCTTCTCCCCGGGCACCCTTTTCTGAGCATCACCCTTTCCCCATCACTTTCTTCCTCGTCGGACCAGAAAATCCTTCAATCACAGGCCTCTTTTGCCCCCCTGGAGCACAAGAGCCCGCTCCTCCGTTAACTACCCGCCCCCCCACCTTCGCCACTTCTATGAGGCCTCCCCACACCAGACTGAGCCCCCAAGGCTCGGCGGCTGCAAACCAGGCCCCTCCCTGCGTCCCCGCTCGCCAGCCCGGCAGTCTGGAAGGCGGCGGCCCCGTCCCAGCCGTGCTCAGACCATCCGGGCAGAGACAGGCGGGCGCCCCCGGCTGCGGGCGGCCCAGGGTGGGGGCGGGGGCGGGGCGGGGCGGCGGGTGTCGCCTCCGGCGGCCTGCCGCCCCGGCTCCCGCAGCCGCGGCCCGGGCCAGGCGACGAGGGGCCCGCAGCTCGCCTCTCCCGCCCGGCGTCGCTGCCTCTCACCTAGACTCAGAGGCTCGGGCCTCGCTTTCCCCCTGGCCGTCCAGCGATGTCTCCGCCGCCGTCGCGCTCTCCTCACTCGCTCCTCCACCACCCCCGACCGGCTGCTGAAGAGCGGACGGGTAGTGGCACGCCCATTGGCTGCGGCCCGCACTCGCGTCAGCCTCCCCGACCCGGACCTCGCGATGTGACTGGCTGGCGCGGAGCCTCTTTTCCACGTCTTGTCCGGATTGGCCTGTCTTGTCTCTCGCGCCCCCTAACCGGGAGGATACCTCGACCCCCCCCTCCCCGCCTCGGCCTCCCACCCCCTCAACCCCGTTTCCATCTGGGCGGGCTGGGGGCGGGAGCGGGCGCGGGTGGGACGCGAACGGCCAATGGGAGCGCCGAAAGAGGGCCGGGAGGCGGGCTCTGCGGCCGGCCGGCCCAAGCAGAAAAGTTCAGCCAATGGGCGCGCGCCCCACATCCCGGGCTCAGGAGCGCCTCTCTGGCCGCTAGCGTTCCGGCGGGTCGCGCCCAGGGCCACACCCGGCTGGCGGTGGCGCGGGAGAGGTACCCGCTGGAAGGGTGGGAGAATGCGGCGAGGCCCGTGCGGGGAGCGCGGGCGGCCATTGTGGCGTGCTCCCGCACCGCCTACGCGGGGTCTGTGAGCGGGGAGCTGTCGCTCGGTGGTGGACTCCCGGAACCTCGGCGCGATGCTTTGTAGGGAGCGAGCAGAGCGTGCGCCTCGTCCAGCCCCGTGGACCAAATCAGGCCGCAATGCAAAACTTCCCGCTGGTGAGAGAAGTTGAGTAACGGTTACCTCAGGGGGATGGGAAGGGCACAAGGGAACCTACGGGGAGCTGGAAACGTTCTGTCTCTCGATCTGGGTGGTATCCATATGTAAAAATGTACCCAGCCTTACAGTTCAGGTTAGTGCACTCACGACACTTTAATATAGAATATTGTATAATCCCTCTTTTATAAAAAAAATAAAATAAAAGGATTGTGAGAATAGCTGTAATAACATTCCCATGACGGTGAGACTCCCGCGGTATCAACAGTCTCACTAGGATTTAGCCAGCCATCGTTCAAAAACTGCGAATCAGAGGAGGAAAAAGAAAAGGATTGTTGAGAATTTTAAATGAGTGAAAGCTCTGGGCACAGAGACTTAGCGCGCACGGGTTGATACTTCAGGATGCGCGAAGATGGTTCCGAGTGATTTTTCTTTGAGGGTGTAGGGCTTATTTCAGTGCCTGGCCCCGTTAGTGGCCCCAAAGCACCCATTCTGCCTCACCTAGTTGGAAACTGCAATAATTTACCGAGCTGCCTACTTTGTGGCCGACCAGAGCTCCGAACCCAGGAGATTTTCATTGAAATACCATGGCTTCTGCCCTGGAGGAGTTCACCGACCGGCCCAGCGCGCCAGGTACAGTCCTTCCTGCAGGAGGGCCCAGGACCACAAAGCCAACAAAGCCGCTTGCCCTCAGGGATGAAGCATTCCCATAGGTGACGCCAGATGGTGTGTGCCTAGAACCCAGTGCAGAAGCAGAATTGTGAAATCGCCGGGCCAACGTGAAACACTTGTTACAAATGGGTCAATAACCACCTTTCCAGAACAAACATAAGACCTGTGGGCCAAATTCTAGTGAAACTCTTGTGAAAGAGCACGCACCGGCAGCAAAACAGATTACATGATTCATATTTACTACTTGAGTCATTAAGCGGTTCAATTCAGATAAATGCCTTGGTTTAAAGTACTTGTCCCCGAACTAGGCGTGTAAAGTCAGGTAAGACAGTATTTTTCCATAGAGCATAGGGTATAAGAGGAAGACCTCAAATGGATCATTCCTATATAATTCAGGGTGAGGGAATATATATAAAGAGGATCGAGCCCAGCCTAGGGAATTGAGGGGCATATTCTCAGAAGAAGAACTAAGTTCACCACTGCTGAGATTTATCGGCATGTGCAATTCAGACACTATTTCTGGAGAATACTTTCATTGCAGTTTTTTTAGTTTCTGTGCAAACATCTTGATTTTTTTTAATAGATAGATAGATACAAACTATTACTTAGTTCTGAGGAAAACACATGAAGAAATTAAGTAATTGCTGAATGAGTACATTATGAAATTCAAAAATAACTTTAGGTTTGAGAGCATAAAGGCATCTCATTTGATTAAAGTCATTGTGTATGTAACATGCACCTCCAGCAGAGACATTCCCCACCACTGGCCCCCCGAGATGGGCTTTCTGAAGGAGGACTTAAAATTAAAACAATGGCTCACTCTCCAACATGGTACAAACTCACGGGGAGGGCATATTGTTGGATTGGCCAGTGTCCCTCAGTGCACCATCATTCTTAAATGGATCCAAAGAATTCATATATCTACAAAGAGTGAGTAATAGTCTCCACAAAAGGTGATGAAGGATTTTGCCCAGCGTCTAACCTATAAAATGTAGTAATACCAAAGAAAGTAGTCATTCATTCAAATGCTTTCCCCATCTTTCAGCAAGAGCCCTGAGAATTGGGCTGCCATATATATTGGAATCAACTGCCTTGTAATTTTATTCAAATATAAAATACCTGTATGTGTTTTTGATCCTTGCTATAGAAACACCGTTCTGTAAACAAAGGTAAATTACACCAAACAAAAATAATTTAAACCTATTAAAAAATAGTTTACAACCTAAAGAGAAATACCATGTATTACTGAGAAAACATGTAGGAATAAACCCAGAAACACATATGCTACACATACCAGTATCTCAGATCTCTGCCTATAGGCCCAGCCAAAACAAGAATAATAAAAGCATCTTTTTTTCTCTCTAAATATAGATTGGCAGGGGTGCCTGGCTGGCTCAGTCAGTAGCACATGCAACTCTTAATCCCAGGGTTGTGAGTTCAAGCCCCATGTTGGATATAGAGATTACTTAAAAAGAAAGAAAGAAAGAAAGAAAGAAAGAAAAAGAAAGAAAGAAAGGAAGAAAGATTGACAGGATAAAAACATTTATAAAAATTAGTTCTTTGAATTGTGACTCTTGTAAGTTTGGTCCTGGTTACCCATTGATATTATCCATAGGTTGCTAGTCTTTGTTTTCCTTGTCTGTCTTTTGGGGTGTTTATCATAAGGGGGAAAAATCGTAAGATGGGATATTCCTTTCATCTTGTTCTGTCTTCAGAGCTTGGCTTTAGTTCTCCACCAGCTGGAAGGTACAAGTGTTGGCTTGAGTCAGGTAACCAGACAAACAGGCTGGCAACCCAAGACGCAAAATGACAAGCAGCATTCTCTTTGTCCAACATTACCAGCTCCTAAGGAAGGTTGTCTTAATGAGAGGTCCCTGTCCATGAGGGGGCTTGTTGCCTCACCTTCATTAGTGTTAGGAAACTCTCATCCTAATGTCAACCACCCAATACACAAATTAGCTGGTCTATAGTTGGAAGCATCTCATCTTCCCACAGATAACAAGAGACACCAGGTTCATAAACACTGTTCTTACCTTAAGCCTGTGACAATGAAAGTCTGCGTTCTTAAGCTGACTCTGGGAATGAACTTACTGGATTTGGGGAGGGCTGCATCTTTTGCACTCTTTGGGGACTCCTCTTATGTCTATGGTTAAGGGATAAAAGGCTTATTGATTTAAAAAAAATTTTTTTAATGTTTATTTTTGAGAGAGACATAGCGCAAGTGGGGGAGGGGCAGAGAGAGAGGGAGACGTAGAATCCAAAGCAGGCTCCAGGCTCTGAGCTGTCAGCACAGAGCCTGATACTGGGCCTCAACTCATGCACCATGAGATCATGACCTGAGCTGAAGTCAGATGCTTAAGCTATTGAGCCACTCAGGCACCCCAGGCTTACTGATTTTAAACCATAAAGAGGAATACTGTTTTTTGATTCAAATAAGTATATTTTCTGACTTAAGTCAAACAGAGAAAGACAGTACCATGTGATTTCACTTATATGTGGAATCTAGAAAACAAAACAAATGAACAGACCCTTCAATGAAGAGAACAAACTGGTGGTTACCAGAGGGGAGGTAGGGGTAGGAGTGGCAAAAGGGATTAAGAGGTAGAAACCTCCAGTTATATAATAAGGCATGGAGATGAAAAATACAGCATAGGGAATATTGTAATAGTGTATAGTGATAGATGGTATCTACACTGATGGTGAGCACTGAGTAATGTATAGAATTGTTAAATCAAAATAGCTCTGAAACTAATATAACACAACATTGTATGTCAATTATACTTCATTTTAAAAAGACAGTATAGGGGCGCCTGGGTGGCTCAGTCGGTTAAGCGTCCGACTTTGGCTCAGGTCATGATCTCTCGGTCCGTGAGTTCGAGCCCCGCGTCCGGCTCTGTGCTGACAGCTCAGAGCCTGGAGCCTGTTTCAGATTCTGTGCCTCCCTCTCTCTGACCCTCCCCTGTTAATGCTCTGTCTCTCCCTGTCTCAAAAATAAATAAAACGTTAAAAAAAATTTTTTTTAATAAAAAGACAGTATACTCTTGAATATTTAGACTTTTATCTTTTTTAAAAAGATTTTTCACAGAGCTCTCATCCCTAAACAAACGCCCTCTTGATACTGATAGGAAGAGCAAATTAAAAAATTAACAAGGCAAAGATAACTCTCATATAAGTTAGTAAGTTTTATGTTTCTGAGTTTATACCTAACTTATGGCTGAGATTTAAAATGAAAACTCTAAGATCTCTTTTTGCATGTCTGTGTCTAGGTGTATATGTTATGTAATACGATACTTTTCTACCTTCATATGATATTGCCAAAATTACTTTGTAAAAGAGCTCTATTTAGTCAGGTAAAAAAAAATAAGCACTCGGGGCGCCTGGGTGGCGCAGTCGGTTAAGCGTCCGACTTCAGCCAGGTCACGATCTCGCGGTCCGTGAGTTCGAGCCCCGCGTCAGGCTCTGGGCTGATGGCTCAGAGCCTGGAGCCTGTTTCCGATTCTGTGTCTCCCTCTCTCTCTGCCCCTCCCCCGTTCATGCTCTGTCTCTCTCTGTCCCAAAAATAAATAAACGTTGGAAAAAAAAAAAAAAAAAAAAAAAATAAGCACTTGTATAAATTAAGTATACCCAAAACTCAGAAATACAGAAACTAACCCAAGTGTTTTTCAAGTTCACAAGATCTAGAACAATTTTTGGTAAATAAAAGCTAGTTGGTTTAATAAAAACAATCATGTCTTCAGAGTTGTAAACATTAAACATAATGAAGACATACAACTTTTTCTACTTGGGTTTACTAATCCAATGAGTTTATCTCTACTAGATGTTTAAGATTGTAAAATTATAAATTCAGTTTAAAAATAAGATGTACAATAAAAATAAATTCTTTATGTATGTTAAACACAGCAGTACAAAATAAAACTTGGAGAGAGCCATATGTTTTCACTTTTAAGTTCTTTCCTTCTGTGATTTTTTTTTTTATTTGGCTGATTTATCTACAGAAGAATAACTTAAGATTATGCTACCTTTGTTTCAGTAAGCAAAGTATTGTGTCTACTTAAAAGTAGTTTCCAAAATCTTTTTGGAAACTTGAAACCTTGAAGTTATATTAAGTTAAATTGTGGATATTCATTGGATATCTAGATCATTTTCAAATAAGGAAATATACTAAAACATTAATTGCTGAACAAAAGTATTTATACTTTTGGCTTCTTAATTTTTATACAGAGAAAAAAGATATTTAAGATAGTAAACATACCTTTTACCACCTTAAAAAATTGTACTATGAAAAAGCGTAAGTCTCTAAAAATTATAAATTTTTATAATTATAATTTAAAATTATAATTATGTAGTCACAAGTTTACCAACCTATTGCAGGATGTTAATATATAATAGTTCACAATTACTTGCTTCCTGATTTTCACTGGAAAATAAAGGTTACTAATGGTTAAAATTTATAATCTATATATGAAAATAAAACTACTAAAAATAATAACAAAGGGAAAAAAACATTTGTGTACAAAGTATAGGAGGAGAATGGGATGAGTTTTTAAATAAAGAGTGTATGATGAATGTAGGATGTGTTTTTGGGAAAAAAAGGAGTAGTTTGTCTAAAGTAAAATGACTAAGTGTTCCAGAATAAGAAAGAGAAAAGGAATAAGACAAAATCTAAATGGATGTAGAAAATTGCAGTTTTGTGGAAAACAAATTTTATGTTACAAGGTCAAAGCTAGCCAAAATTAAATGGATCAAATATAAGAGTTTTGTAAAATGACCTCAATAATATAGAAAATGAATTTAATTTTCTCCCCATTAAAAGGACAGTTTCTTAGATTATTGGTCTGCTTTTAATAAGAGATTATAAAAGGTTTTTCTTTTGTGTTATCTGCCAAGGAAATAAAGATTTTATGACTTATCAGAATAATTTCCTGTACTTCACGTTGTTTTTGTCAGATCTGATTACTTAGGAAAACTGAGTCTTCGATACGAAAGGAGCTGAGGGTTTGTTTGTTTTTTTAACAATTATATGACTTTCTATATTTACCTTTAAAATCTTTTAATTGCCACTTTAATTAGATCAATAGCTAAGCATTTTGTCCCTGGGATACTACTTAATGGAGTATTTTTTTTTAAACTACTTTTTTTTAACGTTTATGTATTTTTGAAACAGAGAGAGACAGAGCATGAACAGGGGAGGGGCAGAGAGAGAGGGAGACACAGAATCTGGAACAGGATCCAGGCTCTGAGCTATCAGCACAGAGCCTGACGCGGGGCTTGAACTCACGGACCGTGAGATCATGACCTGAGCTGAAGTCCAATGCTTAACCGACCGAGCCACCTAGGCGCCCCCTTAATGGAGTATTTTAAACGTTTAAGTGTTTTTGACAAATTCCCCCAAATCAAATTCAAAATGAAGTCTTTTGACCTGGAACCAACTTTGGAATTTCTATAAGGGTCCCTAGGTGATCTCAAAGATTTGTTGTCTACCCTTATGAAATGAGATTAAACTAATCAGCTTTTTTGAGATGTTAATTGTATGAGAAACATTGTCAAATACAAGTGATAATTAACTTTCTTTAGATCTTATTTGTGTATGTTACCAATATTTCAAAAATTGTACAAAATTCCTAGGAATCTGTGAGTGTCCTTACTGTCTATATAATCAGTCATAATTCTAATTATTACTTGAAAACATTGCATGTCACAGAAATAACCAAATGTTCTTTGTTAATTGTATCATTTTTTAATAGTGAACTCTCAGCAGATCTTTAACCATGGCTATTTTTAAGTCTTTTGTCATTCATAAATCATTATTGCTTTACTCTTGATTGTTCTCTGAGAACACTTATAGTCAACTACAAGCAAAACTGCTTCATCTCTAAAGAGATCATGGAAAGGACGCTGACAAGTACTCTAAAATACTGGTTTCTGATAACTCTAAGATTACATCACTAAAGGGGATATGAATTTCTAGAATTCTTTTTAAAAATTTTTTAAATTTTTTTTTATTTGAGAGAGAGAGAGAGAGAAGGCAAGTGAGAGGGGCAGAGAAGGGGAGAGAGGAAGAGAGAGAGGGAGAATCTTCAGCAGGCTCAATGTTTGGCACAGAGCCTAATGCAGGGCTTGATCCCACAGCCCTGGGATCATGACCTGAGCTGAAATCAGGAGTCAGACACTTAAACCAATGAGCCATCTGGCCTCCAGAATTTCTAGAATTCTAATGGAGAAACTGATTGGTTCATAAAACTGCTAACCCAAGATCAAGCAAACAGAAAGTAAATAGATGGGGGCTCCTGGCAGGCTCAGTTGGTAAACCATGCAGGTCTTGATCTCAGGGATAGGAGTTCAAGCCCCACTTTGGGCATAGAGCTTATTTGAAAAAAAAAAAGAAGGTACATGAATGAACTGATGATGATGATTACAGTTTTATGACTTCTTATTTAAAGCATTGTTGGACCTTTAATATTTTGTCTTCCAGATTTAAGAAAACCTTTTTCTCTCTTTTTCTGAAGCTATCTGTAACTTATCTCAATTTGATAGTCTATGCCTTTGTGAACAAAACTTAAAATATTTATCTTTTTCTCTCTGATCCCTCCAAAATTTAGAGGCTCTTCATAAATATTCTTATTCATGATGATATAGTTGTTTTCATAGGTTCAATGAGAATCTGTTCTCTTTATAATAGAACATGATTGGAAACATTGATTACACTATCAAGGCTTGGACCGTAATGTCATATTTGACAATGATGTACATAGACTCAAATGTGACCAGATGGATTTAAGGAACTAAGGTTGACTTTAGGGAGCTAATGCTTATAAAGCCTCTTTAAATACCAGCCCCATGGCTTGTTTACAGGATTCCCAGCCCTACAGGTGAATAAGGAAGGTTACTTCTTGGCAGGCCCAAAAACCTTAACATGTATTGGGTACTTGAGAAGAGAGGAATTCACCCAAATCTATGTATGCTATAGGCAAAGTGTGATAGCAAATTCTTGGCTTCATATCTTAGCCTTAAATGGCTTTTAAAGGCTCAATCTAAGATTCCTTATTAAAAGTTCCAACAGAACAGACTTGAAAAGAACCTATGTGATAAATCACTATTCTTGCCACACTTATGTAAATAATCAGGCCAAGTTTAATGAGACTAAACTTATTTTACAAACAAAATAGTTTCACTGTAATTATATTTAATAAAAATGGGATTGACTCTAGAGAGAAAACTACATTTCCGTGAAAAGCTATCCACTCTTACAATGAAGATTCTAGCCCTGAGTGCCTGGGTATCTCAGTCGTTAAGCATCTGACTTCGGCTCAGGCCATCATGACCTCACGGTTGGTGAGTTTGAGCCCTGCATCAAGTGAGCTCATGCCCTGCTTCAGGTGAGCACTGCTTCTGTCTCTCCCTCTCTCTCTCTCTGCCCCTCTTGGGAGTCTTTCTCTCTCTCCCCCTCACTCACTCATTCCCTCTCTCTCTCAAATAAATAAATAAATAAATAAAAAGACTCTAGCCCTGTTTATTGTCTTCGAGGTTTAGTTATCTGACTACAAATTGGTCTGGATCCTGAAATTCTAGTTTCCTCCAGTATGTGGCCACAACTCTGCAAACTAACATTTACCATTTTTCCCACCCTTCTGACTTGAAATCACAAAGAATGATTTTCCCTTTTCCCTTAGTCCTACAAGCTAAAGCTGGATGACCTGATATAAACTTCAGAAAATCACCACAACAGATCACAGATAAACAACCTTCATGTCTACTCATGTGGGCCACTCAGAAAATTCACTGGAACACCCAGTAAATGTAACAACGGACATTCAAACTACAAACCAGGAAATTTGTCAAATTACAACTGACATCTTCATTCTACCATATAAAGAAACTTCTTGCTTAAATCTATAAATCTTCTCAACTGGCTGTCCTCTGGACTCAGAAACTAAGTTTTTAACCATTAACATTTGTTTTTCTTTAGTTTCTGTGAAAAATACCCCTCAGTAAATGCCTGATTGCTCATATCGTATGGAGATTTAACTTAGATGAACAGCTACCCTCATCTGCACCATTGCGTCCTGAACTAGGATACAGCTCTTTAAATGAACGGACCTATCCTCAAGACTAAGAGACTAAATCACTGAGAAATAGAATAGAAACTCAGATTCTGGACCATGAATCTTTTGGGGGAATTGTCAAAGGGGGAGAAGGAAAGAAGGCAGAATATGCCACTTTGGCATAAGGACTATTTTGAACTGAAGGCACTTAAAAAACAGATGCAAAGAAGGGTAGTCTAATCTCCCCTGTTCTTCCTGAAAGCGGGAGATAAACACTCCTGTGTGAAAGTGTGCTCCCTATACCAGGAAAAAAGGAACATTCTTCAATGGGGGGAATCAAAGCCAAGAGAATCCTGTATAAATAGACCATGTTAAAATAACACTTATCTTCCTTTAGCCTCCCCGTATGGTGTAGTTACTTTTCCACAATTGCCTTGTTTTTTTCAACCTAATGTAAAAGCGTGTGGGTTTGCCATTTCTGTGGGTCTTTCTTATGAGAGGTCCCATGTCATATAAAACATCTCAGTTTATATACTTTTCTCCTGTTAATCTGTCTTATATCAGTTTAATCTCAGGCCTGGCTAAAGTAGAGGTAAAATTTTGCCTCCCCTACATTCTCAACTATCTACTCTATTGATTAAAGTGTCCTGGTAGCTCACAGATGTTGGAAAGAAGAGGAACAGTATTTGTAATATTCTTGATACACTGTCTGTTATCTTTTGCAAGAATAATTGTGAAAAAAAGAAGCCATCTTGCTGGTCAGTTTCTTTCCTCATCTGATTAGATGGTCGTTTTTCCCCTTTTTTGTGGGTGGCATTGTCATTGTTCAGACCTCGTTTGGGGGCAATGAGGGTCTCCCTGAGACCTGGAGACTATTCTTTTCTTTTTCCTGTCTCCTTTTTTTCTTTTTCTTTCTTTCTTTCTTTCTTGGAGATTAACTCTCTTTGTACATAAATCAGAACAGAGCTCCTGTAGATGCCCAAAAATGGGGATGACTAGATGATCATCTGTATTCCAGCATCACATGTGTCCAAAGTGTCAGCCATACACTCTGACTCACCTACTTCCTGCATTTGGGTGGTGCTTTTTGAGAACTCTGCATTAAGTCTCTAAAGATAAGTGCTGTCACATCCTTGAGCTTCTAAGGAGAGCTCTGCTTCCAGAAATATTTGCAAACAAAGGCCCCAAACTGGGAGAACCTCAGGCAGAAAACCACACCTATGTATAAGAATTTGTCATTAAATACAAAGGTGTGACTCTTCAAGGAACTAAGATTTACATTTGATGCAGTCTCTAATCTCTTACTCTCCAGAGCAGAGAGCACAGATTAGTTTTCCATAAACAAAACCAGTTCATTAATGTTATATTTATCAGAGCAGCCAATTGCAGGGTTTTTTCTCATGAATTAGGCAATGGTTGGCTTGAGAATAAGAAGGCATAGTGATTAAGAGCCCTGACACCAGAACTGAACTCCTGGGTGTAGAATCCTAGCAACACCACTTACTAAGTGACCTTGGGCAAGTTAATCCTCTATACCTCGGTTTCCCAGGGGTAAAATGGAAATGACAATAATAGCACCTATCTCATGGGGTGTTGTGAAGCTAAGTGAGTTAATATTTTAAAGCACTTAACACATGATAAGCCCTATCTAGACACTTACCTTTAAAATTGTTAAATCTTTGAAAAAAGTGCAAAAGACTTCCTAGAGCCAATAATAATGCCTATCTTCTAGTTTTTGAAGATTTACTAAGTGCCAAACACTTTGAAGATATTATTTACAAACCTCACAACAAGGTAGGTCTTACTGTCTCCATTTAACAGATAAGGAAATAGAAAATTAGGGGATTTAATTAAATTGCCTAAGAGCATATACGAGGTAGCGGAGTTGGGAATTCTAATATCATGTGTCTAATTCCAAAGCATGCACCTTTCCGTTGTGCAGCATTGTTTCCTTAAACTTCTTACCCATCTGCTGCATTTATTTATAATCCACTCTATTTTAAGGACGCCTGGGTGGCTCAGTCAGTTAGGTGTCTGACTTCAGCTCAGGTCATGATCTCGCTTTGTGAGTTAGAGTCCCAGTCAGGCTCTGTGCGGACAGCTCCGAACCTAGAGTCTGCTTCAGATTCTGTGTCTCCCTTTCTCTCTGTCCCTCCCCTGCTCACGCTCTGTCTCTCTCAAAAGTAAACATAAAAAAAAAAAAGTTGTTTGGGGGGGGCGCCTGGTTGGCTCATTTGGTTAAGCATCCCACTTTGGCTCAAGTCATGATCTCACAGTTCACGAGTTCGAGCCCTGCTTCAGGCTCTGTGCTGACAGCTCACATTCTGTGTCTCCCTCTCTCTTGGCCCCTCCCCGGCTCACTCTTTCTCAAAAATAAATATAAAAAAAAATTTTTTTTAAGGTTTTTTTTTTATATCCACCCTATTTTAGAACTGGTCTTCAGAGTCACTTTGGCCATACCCTCTGTCCTATCACAAATAGGTAAATTGAGATTATAAGAAGTTAAGTGGCTTTCCCAAGACTACATAATTATCTAATGACTGTTAAATAGCAATTGAATGCCAACCAAGCATTTGCTGATAAGGAAAGTTATGTACATTGCTTATCAGAGTGACTTTTCACATTGCAAGCAATCAACCCTAGCTATTTTTATCATTGTTCATTTGTTCATTCATTCATTTAACAAGCATTTATTAGGCATTTCTTACAAATCAGGTACCTGGGAATAAAACAATGAACAAGATAGGATTCCTTTTGAAGCTCACACTAACTGTCCCATCTGGGAGCCACTTAGATATATGTGACTATTGAGCATTTGAAATGTGGCCAGTCCAGATTGCAATCTGCTAATATGCAATATGCTAGTTCAAAAAACACATAGGAATCTGAAGGCATAGTACCAGAAAGTAAGCTAAACTACTTCATTAATAAATTTTATATCAGGTACATGTTGAAATGACAATATGTGGGATATAATGGGTTAAATAAAAATATGAAAATCTTTTCATATGTTTTTACTGTTTTTAATGTGGCTAGTAGAAAAGTTAAAACTACATGTGGGTTGTGTTAGGTTTCTATTGAACAGCATCAGTCAAGATGGCAAAAAGAGATAAACACAATAAAATATAAGTGCTATGAGAACAGTCAATAGAATATTCTATGGGGGGGTGCCTGGGTGGTTCAGTTGGTTAAGCATCTATTTCGACTCAGGTCATGATCTCACAGTTTGTGAGATTGATCTCTGTGTTGGGCTCCATGCTGTCAGCACAGAGGCTCCTTGAGATTCTCTCTCTCCCTCTCTGCCCCTCCCCTGCACTCACACTCTCTCTCTCTCTCTCTCTCTCTCTGCCCCTCCCCTACACTCTCTCTCTCAAAATGAATTTTTTAAAAAATAAAAGGATATTCAGTGGGAACTCAGAGGAGCAACTGCCTTGGTGACTTAAGAAAGGCAAGCAGGGGAGCACCTGGGTGGCTCAGTCGGTTGAGCCGCCGACTTCGGCTC
Source organism: Lynx rufus (assembly GCF_022079265.1). Taxonomy (NCBI): domain Eukaryota; kingdom Metazoa; phylum Chordata; class Mammalia; order Carnivora; family Felidae; genus Lynx; species Lynx rufus. The sequence goes on along the minus strand of NW_025814897.1, from coordinate 70,072,831 downwards.
AGGTCATGAATTCGCGGTCAGTGAGTTCGAGCCCCACATGGGGCTCTGTGCTGACAGCTCGGAGCCTGGATCATGTTTCAGATTCTGTGTCTCCTTCTCTCTGACCCTCCCCCATTCATGCTCTGTCTCTCTCTGTCTCAAAAATAAATAAACATTAAAAAAAAAATTTTTTTTTTTTAAAAAAGGCAAGCAGGGTTGTTGGAGGGGTTGTGGGAGCGGGGGATGGGCTAAATGGGTAAGGGGCATTAAGGAATCTACTCCTGAAATCATTGTTGCACTATATGGTAACTAACTTGGATGTAAATAAATAAATAAATAAATAGAAAAATAAGTAGGTTCCAGGCTCTGAGCTGTCAGCACAGAGCCTGACGTGGGGCTGGAACTCATGGACTACGAGATCGTGACCTGAACTGAAGTCGGAGGCTTTAACTGGGCCACCCAGGCGTCCTCTCTGTAACGCTTTTTTTTTTTTTTTTACATATTTATTACTTATTTATGTGACTATGTTTAAAATATTTGCTAGGGATGAGAAAAGAATAAATTATTAAATTCATATTTAATTATTGGTCCACTAATGAATTTTATTTTTCTAGAACTATATCTTACTCTCACAAACCTTGAAGGGTAAAAAGTCTTGTGCTAAGGTGAGAGTGAAGAATCTTCATCTAGCCAGTTAGAGCAGAAATCTGGTCCCTGAGGGGAGAGGTCAGTGCACAGACTGACAGGTATGAAGTCTGATAATATAAAGTTTAGGAAAGGATGTGAAGAAATAGGAACTCTTTCATTAATTGCTTATAAATTAGTACATTGCATTTTGAAAAGCAATTGGCAGTTTGTAGTAAAATTGAAAATGGAGATTTCATAGAACTCAGCCTTTGGATTTCTCTGTCCCTGAACAGTGCTTTGCAAAGCCAAACTCAGGCACCCCAGGCATGTGCGGGAGGAAAATAGAAGAGCTTCTTATTGCATATATATTTTTTAATGTATTTATTTAAAAATGAAAAAGAAATTGAGCTTTACTAAAATTTAGTGTAAGGATTGAAGCTGGTGCCTTCATTCAGGGTGAATTTCAGAAGTCATATGGATGCTGACAATTCTCAAATATAAACATCCAGGCTTATCTTCTCCCCTGAACTCTGCCTACTATGTATCTTTACTTGAAAGTATATGATTACATGAAAAAGATGGGAAGAGTAGGAAGTTAATAAATTTGTAAATAAAATAGATGTATCAAGGGGCACCTGAGTGGCTCAGTCGATTGAGCATCCATCCAATTCTTGATTTCGGCCCAGGTCATGATCTCACGGTTCATAGGATCCAGCCCTGTGTCAGGCTCTGTGCTGACAGTACAGAAGCCTGTTTAGGATTCTCTCTCCCTCTCTCTCTTCCTCTCCCCCACTCTTGCGTGCGCTCTTGTGCTCTCTCTCTCAAACTTTAAAAACTTTTTTAAAAAAGAGATTGCATTATATGCACTTTATTTAGGTTTATTAAGGTAAATGACAAAATTCAAGCGACTGTTCTCTCACTACCATGGGCAGAGCACAGAAATGGGGACCAGAATGGAAGGGAAACTGAGTCGAGGCATTGAGACCCTGACTAGGATCAGACCCCAGAGAAGAGGAACGTAAGGAGGGATTAACTGCTCATCCCCAGTGTAAAGGGAAGGAAATATCCCACCCTCTACCTAGTCCTGGGGAGAATACACACAAGTCAGGCACACAGTCTAAATACAGGCTCGTCTGTAGTAATAAAACAAAAATTCTGCCAGTCAAAAATTACTCATCCCATTTCTTTACAGTCAAGTGTTTAGACTGTAATAATCACACAAAAAACTTTGTGTGATAAAGTTTGGACAACAAAGAGGAAACAAATATTTGTCAACCTTAGTTTTCATTCTGGCTTATTACATAATAAAACGCTCTGCATTCTTTTGGTTGACTCATTAACACATTATAGTTTTCAATACACAGGGTTTGGTGAGCTTTGAGTGGTAAAAAGCTCTCCATTGCAATAGTTACTAAAATTTATTGACAACCAGGTTAGAGTAATGTTGGCCAGAAGAACTTGAAGTTCAAGGCGAAGTCTTAGAAGTTAGTTGTATTATGTTGTATTATCAGGGAGAGAATCATGTTCTTTCTTTCAGGTTTAAGTAAAAACCTGGTGGAAGCTAGATTTTAGAGTAATTGGTTAATGGTATTGTACCCTAATGTTTCCAGAATACAGGCACAGCTCTTACTGAATAAAAACATCAAAGGGCCTGAGGGAATCTCACTTTTGATTTTTTTTTTAAGTTTATTTATTTTGAAAGCGAGAGAGAGCAGTGAGAGCGCCCACGCAAGTGAGGGAGGGGCAGAGAAAAGGAGAGACAGAATCCCAAGCAGGCTCCATATCAGTCCAGAGCCCAATGCAGGGCTCAGCTCATGAACTGTGAGCTCCTGAGCTGAGATCAAGAGTTAGACACTCAACCTACTGCACCACCCAGGCACCCCAGGAATTTTACTTTTGCAACTGGTATTCATAATATTCAAGAAAGTAACAGGGATGCTAAGGTATCAGAAATAGGTTTTATTGTATAAAGCAAGCATGATGTTACTGGAGGTCTGCTAGGAGAGCTGGCTGCCAGGAGGCCTAATGGACTGGAACAACAATGTGGATAAAGGGACGGAGGTGTGTAGGAGTTAGAGGGGGAACCCATCAGATCGTAGGCTCTGAATTTGAGATTTGCTAGTCCAGAAAGTATAGTTTGGACCTTGGGAGGAGCACGTTCTCAGTGAGAGATTTATAACTAAATTTTCTGAGGTTGATGCAATTGGCCTGGATGCCAGTTGATTGATTTATAATTAGGGGATATATATTTCTTGTCACAGTATGCTCATTTGACCTCTTCAAAGCTTTCCTTTTCACAGGACCACAGCCCCCTCTAGGCTGAGTCAGCAATCCAAAAGTTGTTGGGTAAACAGAGAATTCTTACGCAGACCTGAGGCGTGTTTCAGCCCGCTCAGGCCTGGAGAAATATTCCTGACCAACGGAAGAACATTTTTCTTATATTAGACACTCTGTCAGATTTTGCTTTTCTGAATCTAATTATATTTTTGGAATAATTTTAGATATACTAAAAAGTTGCAAGGTTAGTACTGAGGGTTACCTTCATTCATCTAGTGCCCCCTAATGTTAACATCTTACATGATCGTGGTACATTTGTCAAAACTAAGAAATTCACATTATTAGTATAATGCTATTAACCATGGACTTTATTCCAATCCTACCAGTTTTTCCATTAATGTCATTTTTCTATTCAAGGATCCAATCCAGGGTCCCACACTGCATTTAGTTACCATGTTTTGCTTAATCCTCTCCAATCTTGCACAGTTTCTCAGTCTTTCCTTGTCCTTTGTGACACTGACATTTTTGAGGAGTACAGGTCAGATACTTTGTAGAAGTCTGTTTAAGTGTTGTGGCATAAAGAAGAAAAGTTCTGAGGAAGATTTTCCTTTCTGAAAAAAAAGAGAGAGCTAAAAAAATAACAAGGTCCTCAGAGTCCTTTCCCCCACCTTGCAGCCTGGGATGCTGGTATGTATAGATTTGAACTTTGGAGCTGTGGCAGCCATCTTGTGATTTTGAGTACAGCAGAAGAGAAAGATGGGAAGAGCCTGCATCCTTGATGACATAAACTGTGGAGCCAGCCTTGGAACTGACTACCTCTAGATACTAGATAGAATGTCTTTGTTTTGTGCCAGTCCCAGACTGTCTGTAATCAGTGTTGTGGCTGGATGGGCCCTTGTGCTTTTTATTATGATTGCAAGATGGCTTTCAGCAATAATCATCAAGAAACTTTGTAAAAATGAAGGCTTAGCACCTACAGGACCTGTAAATTACATAGCACACATGGCACCACACAGCAAGGTTGTAGGCAGATAGACTGAGTGCACACTGGCCTGGGGTTCTGCTTTATTAGAGTTGAGGGCCAAGGCCTAGGGTTTCATGGGCTCACTATTAAATGGTGAATTTAAAACATAAGAGCAGGGATTTAAAGCATGGGAAGAGGAAAAACAGGTGGCCCAAAAGGTCAGTTATGGGAATCTACCAAGATTTTTGAAACAAAGGCGCCTTGGTATAGGGAAGGAGCCTGGTGGTTTCTGTATTTGTGTGTCTGACCTGTGTTTGAGATAGCCCTCTTTGAAGTGGGTGTCTCTTTGTAATGGATGTCTCAGCAGTCAAAGCTTAAGTCAGGCACTTGCATTACAAAAAAGGGGGGGATATCAGGGGGCTTCACTACAGTTTTTGTTTGAAACATTTTTAGAGATTTTGTTATTTGTGGCCAAAAGCATCCTAACTGATAGAATTAAAATATGGTAGAAATAGAAAAACACATTAAACATTCTCCCCTTCCTAGCAACATACTGGAATGGTGAAAGTTTAGAGGGATGGGGGAATGTTTAAGAAGAAACATCTATAACTGTTTAAAATACTATGCATGTTAGGTACTAAGGAACAGAATAAAAATTTTCACGATATTTTACACCTAAAGAAAATTTACTAAGAATATTAATTTAATAAAGCAAAAGCCTGGACACAATATAAAATGACCATAGGAGACAGAAAAAGGAGTTTTCAGAGTTAAGAAGACAATATAAGGACGAAAATGACACCAACTTTCACCTAACAAATTAATATAAAATATCAAGAAACAACAGGCGCAACTGAAATGAGATTTCTAATGCAAGAGAAGGCCTAATTAATCACTACGATGGAAGAGGAAAAGAAAACAAATGTTAAAGCATTGTAGAGAACCTTGTCCAATTAATATCCCTAAAAGAGTGAGCCTAAAATGTGCAGCAGGGGGAAAAAAAGGTATTAAAAGAAACTAGATCTGCAAACTAAAAGGCCCATCTTGTTTCTGAAAAAAAGTGAAATGAGTGATTGAACTGAGATGAAACATTCAAATTCAGTTAAATTTCAAGGATTAAACAATGTTCTTCAGGCATCCACACAGAAAAAGAAGGTGATCTGTAATGGGAAATTTGGATTATGCTTTGATTCTTTCACAGCAATATTCAGTGCCAGAAGATAGAGCAACACCTAGAAAGTTGAAATAGAAGACAAGAATACTACACAGGCGAGTTGTTTGCATATAAGGAAGCATATTTATACTCCTAAGCATAAAGAAACTTAGAAATCACTGTATCCAGGAGTCCTAGAAAAAAATTACTTTCAATAAAATCCATATATCCATGAAATCTAAGTATAGCGAAAGTAAGATAAAAGGACTGGAGATAAACAATGAGTACATTTAAATACATAAATAGCTGCGATATCAAACATAATCTAAAATGGTGTTCACCAAATAGTTTGATGTTTATTTCTAGGTGATAGGATTTTATTTTTTTAATTTTTGATATGTTGCTCTGTTGCTTGAATGCTTTTCAAAGAATATGCTATATTTCCATTTTACAAACACTAAATTAGTCTAAAAATAAATTTATGATATGGCTTAAGTAGATTACCTCTAGAAAATTCAGGTATGGGTAAACGTTATCTGGGACAAAATGTGTTGGCTTGATTTTTATCTCTTAAATATTTATTACCTTATTCATTAGAATCCATCTTTGTATATAGTATTTTGTATTATAACCCAGAAGGGTAGAATTATTTAGCACAAAGCAGTCTTTCATTTTCTTGGCCTTAGTTCTATTGCTAAGGGTTTTACCAAACTCTCTAAAGAAATAGAAGAGGAAGGAACACTTCCCAACTCATTCTGTGAGGCCAGTATCACCCTAATATCAAAACCAAAGACATCACAAGGAAAAAATGAAAGAACAGACCAATATCCCTCATGAATATAGTCAAAAAAAATCCTCAGTAAAATACTACCTGCATGTTTGTGAATTTGCAAGCACATCCAGTAGCATATAAGATTATATTCCATGAGCAAGTGGGACCTATCCCAAGAATGCAAGGTTGGTTTAACATCTACAAATCAATGTAATACACCAAATTAATACAATAAAGTTAAAAAGAAAACACCCACATGATCATCTCAATATGTCTTTTTTTAAAATTTTTTTAATGTTTATTTTCAAGAGAGAGACAGAGAGACAGAGTGTGAGCAGGGGAGGGGCAGAGAGAGAGAGGGAGACACAGAATCAGAAACAGGCTCCAGACTCCGAGCTGTCAGCACAGAGACTGACTCAGGGCTTGAACTCACGAACCGTGAGATCATGACCTGAGCTGAACTCAGAAGCTTAACCAACTGAGCCACTCACAACAAACTAAGATAGAGAGGAAATTTCCTCAATTTGTAAGACCACAGCCAACATCATACTTAATGGTGAAAGATTTAAAGCTTTCTCCTGAGATCAGGAATAATAAGATGTTTGCTCTTGCCACTTCTATTCAACATAGTGCTAGAGAGTCTAATCAGGGCAATTAAGCAAAAAATATAAATAAATGGCATCCAAATTGGAAAGGAAGAAGTAATACTACTTATACTTTCAGGGAACATAATCCTGTATATAGAAAAAACCTAAGGAATCCATTAAAACTAGAAATGAATTAATTCACTGAAGTTTCATCATGCCAAATCAATGCACAAATATCAGTTGTACTCTTATATATCAGTTAAGTACAGTCATAAAATTAAGAAAAAAAATCTGTTTGTGATAGCATCAAAAATACTTAGAAATAATTTTTTTAATTATTAAATTTTTGAAAGAACTTAAAGAAGACCTAATAAATGCAAAGATGTGTTCACAGATTGGAAAATTTAACATTGTTAGGATGGCAATACTCTTCAAATTGACCTACAGATTCAGTGCAATCCCTATCAAAATCCTAGGAGTTTTTCTTTTGCAGAAATTGACAAGAATCCTATGATTCTACATGGAATAGCAAGGGACCAAGAATAGCAAAAATAACTTTGAAAAAGGTCACAGTTGGAGGACAAACACTACAAAGCTTCAGTAATCAAGACAGTGTGATACTGGCATAAAGATAGCAATATGGGTTAATGAAACTGAATTGAGAGTCCAGAAATAAACCCTTATATATACAGTCATTTGATTTTCAACAAGGCTACCAAAACAAGTCAATGGGGAAAAAAATAATCAGTTTTTACAGATGATGCTGGGACAACTAGATATACATACACAAAAGAGTGTACACATCCTTACACAAAAGAGTGAATTTGGACCCCCACCTCACACCACATACAAAAGTTAATTCAAAATGAATCAAAGACATAAATGTAAAAGCTGAAACTATTAAACTCTTAGAAGACAACATGAGTGTAAGGTTTTATTATTTTGGATTAGCCAATGATTTCTTAGATACACCACCCAAAGCACAAGCAAACAAATAAAAACTAGATATATTGAACTTCATCAAAGTTAAAAACATCTGTGCTTCATTGTCAAGAAAGTTAAATAACAAGCCAAATGGAAAAAATATTTGCAACTCATAGATAAGACACCAGTATTCAGAATACATAAATACAGAATACAGGTGGTTTTCTGCTCAGGTCATGACTTCGCGGTTTGTGGGTTCAAGCCCCGCATCAGGCTCTGCACTGCCACTGTTTAGGATTCCCTCTCCCTCCCTCTCTGCCCCTCCTCTTCTTGCGCTCTCTCAAAATAAAAATAAATGTTAAAAAAAAGATAATCCAATTAAAATATGGGTATATAGACATTTCTCCAGAGAAGTTACACAAATGGCCAGTAAGCACATGAAAAGATGCCCAACATCATCAGCCATTAGGGAAATGTAAATCTAAACCACAATGAAGGGTGACTGGGTGGCTCAGTCAGTTAAGCGTCTGACTTCGTCTTGGGTCATGATCTCACAGTTTGTGGGTTCAAGCCCTGCATGAGGCTCTGTGCTGACAGCTCGGAGCCTGGAGCCTGCTTCAGATTCCATGTTTCCCTCTCTCTCTGCTCCTCTCCTGCTCACAGTCTGTCTCTCTCTCTCTGTCAAAAATAAAATAAGCATTAAAAGAAAAAATTTTAAACCACAATGAGATACCATTTCACACTCACTAGAATGATTAAAATATAAATAAAAATAATGGACAAGTGTTGTTGAGGATGTAGAATGGAACCCTCATATTTTGTAGATGGTGCAGCCACTCTGGAAAACAGTGTGTCAGTTTCTCAAAATATTATCCATAGAAGTACCATTTGACACAGTAATTGTACACCATAGATACCAAATAGAATTGAAAATATGCTGATACAAAAATTTGTACATGATTTTTATAGCAGCAATGTTCATAATTGCCAAAAAGTGGAAACAACCCAAATATCTATCAATTATGAGAAGATAAATTGTGATGTATCCATACAATGGCATATTATTTAGCCATAAAAGGAAGTAAGTACTGATACATGTTACAGTGTTGATGGACCCCAAAAAGATTATGCTAGGTAAAAGAAGCTAGACACACAATATCACATACTATATGATTCCATTTGTGTGAAATGTCTAGAATAAGCAAGTTCACAGAGATTGAAAGTTAAATTAGTAATTTTCAAGAGTTGAGAGAAGGGGAGAATGGGAAGTAACTGATGAAAATATTCTGTATTTCATAGTAATGATAGTTGTACAATTTTGTGACTATACAACAACCATTGAATTGTATTCCTTAAAAGGATGACTTTTATGGCATGTGAATTATATCTTTTTTTTTTTCAACGTTTTTTTTTTTTTTTTTTTTTTTTATTTTTGGGACAGACAGAGACAGAGCATGAGCGGGGGAGGGGCAGAGAGAGAGGGAGACACAGAATTGGAAACAGGCTCCAGGCTCCGAGCAATCAGCCCAGAGCCTGACGCGGGGCTCGAACTCACGGACCGCGAGATCGTGACCTGGCTGAAGTCGGACGCTTAACCGACTGCGCCACCCAGGCGCCCCTATATCTTTTTTTTAAAATATAATTTATTGTCAAATTGGTTTCCATACAACACCCAGTGCTCATCCCAACAAGTGCACTCCTCAATGCCCATCACCCACTTTCCCCTCTCCCCCACCCCCCATTAACCCTCAGTTTGTTCTCGTATGTAAGTCTCTTACGGTTTGCCTCTCTCTCTCTCTCTCTCTCTCTCTCTCTGTAACTTTTCTCCCCCTCCCCTCCCCCCATGGTCTTTTGTTAATTTTCTCAAGATCCACATATGAGTGAAAACATATGGTATCTGTCTTTCTGTGACTGACTCATTTCACTTAGCATAATACCCTCCAGTTCCATCCATGTTGCTGCAAATGGCCAGATTTCATTCTTTCTCATTGCCAAGTAGAATTCCATTGTATATATAAACCACATCTTCTTTATCCATTTGTCAGTTGGTGGACATTTAGGCTCTTTCCATAATTTAGCTATTGTTGAAAGTGCTGCTATAAACATTGGGGTACAAGTGCCCCTGTGCATCAGCAATCCTGTATCCCTTGGGTAAATTCCTAGCAGTGCTATTGCTGGGTCATAGGGTATTTCCATTTTTAATTTTTTGAGGAACCACCACACTGTTGTCCAGAGTGACTGCACTAGTTTGTATTCCCACCAACAGTGCAAGAGGGTTCCTGTATCTCCACATCCTCTCCAGCATCTGTTGTTTCCTGAGTTGTTACCTTTAGCCACTCTGACTAGTGTGAGGTGGTATCTGGTTGTGGTTTTGATTTGTATTTACCCGATGAGGAGTGATGTTGAGCATCTTTTCATCTGTCTGTTGGCCATCTAGATGTCTTCTTTGGAAAAGTGTCTATTCATGTCTTCTGCCCATTTCTTCACTGGATTATTTGTTTTTCGGGTGTGGAGTTTGGTGAGTTCTTTATAGATTTTGGATACTAGCGCTTTATCCGGAATGTCATTTGCAAATATCTTTTCCCATTCCATCGGTTGCCTTTTAGTTTTGTTGATTGTTTCCTTTGCATGGAGCAGGAGGGCCCATGTATTGCCCCTGCTTGGGCTGATCTCTGAGCAATACCAGGCTAAGACATTAACTGAGAAAGGAAATAGCTATAATATTATGACCCTTTTCCCTTTTGTTTTGGAAAACTGGAGCTGGTGTATTGAATTAAGAACATTCAGAAAATGACCTGCTGCATGAGGGGGCACAATCCACCCACAGGCGTCAGCACATAGCTCCTCAAGCATTGGAGTTCCAATTTGGGGCAAGTAAAATACCCCAGGGTTGTTTTCACTGAAGAAGCAGGTTTAGTACACTCACAAAAGAAGTAAAGCGCTAAGATTTGTTGCTTATAAATCCCAGAAATGGGAGTGGATGTGCAATGAGCTAGGGGAAGGGCAGTCCTCTGTGTCAGGTCATGAACAAGCAGGAAATAGAATAGGGTAGCATGCACCTATTACTCACTAATGTGGCTGGGGCAGAGGTCACCACCTTTTCACAGCCTTAATAAATGTGGTTATTTGTTTATTTCTAAGTGATGATTTATTTATTTATAGTGAGCATGAGTGACAGAGAGTGGCAGAGAGAAAGGGAAAGAGAGAATCCCAAGCAGGCTTCACACTCAGTGTGGAGCCCGACACAGGGCTTGATCCCACGACCCTGGGATCATGACCTGAGCTGAAACCAAGAGTTGGACACTCAACCAACTGAGCCACCCAGGCACCCCACTAGGTAGTTATTTTAAAAGGTGCTCTGGGGACGGCAAAATGGGAATTTATGGTGGGAATCCTAAACTCAAGTCCTTATCTAAATGTTCAGACTCAGTGTGAGTAAGGTCATCGTACTGTAAAATGCCTAGGTAGCAACTTAGAAAAACAAAAGTTATTTTTCTCATCACACCTTCCCATGTGGAAAAAGTCCCAAGAGAAAGCTGACAGAAAAGACCAAAGTATCCAGAAGAAAATACCCCCTGAAGAAGGAAGTTTGGAGTATTTCCAGAAGTTTTGATAATTTCTGTAGGATACAGACAAAGGAAAATACAGAAAAGCACTGTCTTCCTCAGCAATATGACTCAGCTGTGTTGGTTGCAAGGAACAGAGAATCATTCAAAAATAACATTTATGGGGTAGCTGGGGTAATGGTACTCACAGGAATAAAAGACAGGGATCTCAGACATGTGGGAAGGTCTGTGGGAACCCCTGGAAGGAAAAAAAGCCATGTTGTTGGGCAGCAGACAGTTCTTGTTTGGGCTTCCCGATATTCATCGTTTCAACCTTCTTTGTGGCCCAATTACCTTTTGCCCCTATCACCTCTTCCACTTAATTTGATAGAACCATTATGTGGGACTTGGCTTGTGACACAAGCTAGGACGGCAGGCCTTTGACCCAAGCTAAACTAGGGCATTGTATATTCCCCTCCACCCTGGAATGTGAATCTCTAACACAGGGGAAAGCACACTAAAGCTATCAATGATCAAGTTTTACTCTGTCTGTACTACACATTCTGACCAGACCTTTCTTGATACTGAGGCCGCTGTTGTCTCCAGGGATGTCTTGGTTCTCAGGCATGACTCGCCCACCTCTAGTCAGTTGGATTCTAATCCCAATGCCTTTTGAATAAATTCTCTTCTGCTAAGGTTGGAGCTATTTTCTGCAGCTTGCCACAGAAAGATTCACTCATGAGTGGCAGAAGCCATGGTAGGGCTGGGTTCCATAGGGCCAGATGGTCCAAAATAGCTCTAGGGCCTTCAGGAGTAGAAATTCAACAATTATCTGTCTAATGTGACATGACTGACTACTCTGCCTATCGGCTACTCTGTGGATCTCTTTCTCTCTCTACTATCCATTGATCTCCTCACTCTTTATCTTTTTTCCAGCTTGCATTTTCAGATTACTCAAAATTTCATTTGTTCTCTTCAACATATTCTTGGCCCACATAGCAGAAGAAAATCTTTCCTCTACCCTCTTATGTTCTGTAGCTGGACCTGAGAGTTAAACTGACATAAGAGGGAGGGAACCACAGGAGACTCTTAAATACAGAGAACAAACTGAGAGGGGATCAGAGGGTGGGGAAGAGGTGAAAATGAGTGATGGGCATTGAGGAGGGATGAGTACTGGGTAAGTTTCATGTAAGCCAATTTAACAATAAATTGTATAAAAAATAAAAAATAAAAATTTTCTAGAACACCTCAAAAATTAATTAATTAATTAATTAATTAACTGGCATAAGATCAAACAGGAGAAAAGTAAAAAGTTTTCATTTAATATTTTTACATGCACTTGGAGCCTTTATAGGAAAACCGAAGACTGAAGTAGCAGTTTAGTACCAAGAGCTTATATACTTTAAAAAACAAACAAAGAATTATAAATTTGTGAAGTGACAAGACAAAGAAGAGTTTACTCTTTCAGGAGTGGTAGTTTGCAAGGAAGTGACTAGGATATACAGGGAAACTAATAGAAGCTAAGGGTTATTTCATTAGGTTTGTTTGTACATATCCATCTTGGCATTGACTCCTAGTGTCTGATGGTGACACTCTTCTTCTCTTCCTAGTAGAGTACCTTTCTAAAGAGAAAATTTCTGATCTGCTTTTAGGTAGGAAGGGTGAGATCAGAAAGCCTTTCCTTAATCTGTTGTTTCTCAGCTGCCTTCAACTCAAAATCATCAGTACACAAAAGTGGCATATTTTGGGTTGGCATGCTCTTATCCTCTCAGAGATCAGAATTTTGAGCATCTGCTCTCATCTTTAACTTGCTGAATCTCTCTCTCTCTCTCTCTCTCTCTCTTTTTAAAATGTTTATTTATTTATTAAGTTAGTTTGAGAGAGAGGGGTGTGCAGGGGAGGGGCACAGAGAGACAGAGAGGGAGACACAGATTCCGAAGCAGGCTCCAGGATCTGAGCTGTCAGCACAGAGCCCGACATGGGGCTCAAACTCACAAACCATGAGATCATGACCTGAACCAAAGTAGGACACTCAACCGCCTGAGCCACACAGGTGCCTCAACTTGCTGAATCTTTCAAATATTCTGCCATTAAACTCCTGTGACTATGAATCTGTTTGCCACAGCTCATTACCTAATAATCTAGAGTGCCACATGGACCCAGGACTAGGGTGAAGCAAGCAAAGTGCCCAGGGTGTAAAATTCCAGAAGATTTTCAACTCTATGTACCAACCATGCACTTGCATAACCCTGAGAGGGAGCACCTCCTGAAATGTTGCATCCTGGGTGTCTTGCTTGCTTTACCCTAGTGCTGGCCCTGCACTTCCTTGGTACAGTGTTTAGAAGCTGTGAGTTATCCTACCCCCCAGGTAAGGACAGCCCAATTCTTTGTTAGAGTATGCTTGAACAAATTTCTCCTCCCTAGGCTTCCATTCGTCAATTTCCATTCGTCCACTTCCAAAAGCAAGCTGTGTTTCCATCCTGGATGGCAGGAAGTGCTTGCAATATATAAAGTAAAAATTTAACTGCGCTCATTTTTTTATAAGATTCAATCTTCAGTAAGCAAACCCTTACTTCAGGTAAAGTAAAGCATTTCATGCCATTTCACTGCACAGGACATGAGCCAGCCTATGTGTTGGTGGTTTTTCAATCAGGGGCACGACTGGCCTCAGCAGAGAATATGGGGAGAGGTGGTCACATGATACAAAACAGGGTTACTCGATCCACATGGGCCATTGATAGGGCTGGGAACATGGCACATATGTTAAATGCTCTCTCTTGTATCCAACATCGTTACATGTAAGTCACAGCCACAACAAGGAGCTTGGTGGAACAGACACAGAGAATGACACAGTGTGCTAAGAGTTGTTGTAAAACCTCTCCCTGTCCCTCCATAAACAGTGATGCAGGCAGCAACCCAAGTTCCTCACTGGGGTTTCTCCTTCTCCAGGGTAGCACCGTGTGTGTGCCATAGGCTGTACTGCAGGAGGAGTGAGTGTCCAAAGAGCAGAACAAGAGCAGGTGAAAGAGGGAGTTCACTAAATCGTGAGGGAGTGTAGAGGTGTTTGGTCATTTGGCAGGAGTGAGGTGACTGGTTCTCCAGCGCTAGCAATATAGCCCTTCATCTGATCCTTTGAGTTTCCTTTGTGCCTGCAAAGAAGAAAGGGGGACAAGCTGTTCTATGGACGCATCTGGCTTAGAACCAGATTTAGCAGGACTTTATTTTACAATTTATTTTACTTTGTTTGTTTTTAAGCTTGAACAGATGACAATGGACAAGAGCCAGAGGATGGACTTTGCAATCCTTTCCTTTTACCTCCACCTCCAGGAAGATTTTTCATTTGTGGGGTTTGTTTTCTCTTTTTCAATCCTTGTCTAATTATTATATGTCTGAAGTACCCTTCTCTGAAATAGTGGCTTCCTAATCTGGCTTCAACTCCGTTTTTGAGAAACAAATCTCACTTTTTAGAAAGACCTTTAGAAACTTTCTAATTTTATCTTGAGAGTAGGGTGGAGGGAGCTTGTGCCTTATATTGCCATAGATATTGTGAGGACTTGTGAAGACCACTAAATCTGGGGATTTTACTAAAATCTGGGGATCTCCTCTCCAACTCACTTTACTTCATAGTATAGAACTTGGTAAGCCTGATACTTCTGCTCAAAACATAAGTTGAAAACCAGATCCACAAGTCAACTTTATCACATTGCTTATATTTAAGACTTGGATTCTGATGGGAGCATGGAACGAGAAAACCCACCATTCATTGAATATAAACTGTGTTCTAGGCACTAACACGTGTTACCCAATCCACACAAAGCTCATTGTAGTAAATGCGATTGTTTCTATAGATGAGAAAAAAAATGAAATTCAGAGAAGTTGAGTAACTTATTTCCTAAACCTGAGGTCACCCAATGCATAGGAGGCAAAGTAAAATTCAAATTCTGATCCATTTTGCTCTTAACTGTATTTTTCTTTTGCATCCCTTCAGATGATGACTAGAATATAGTTGTACATTGCTTATAAAAATTTTTTTGCCCTTATGTTCATACTCTTTTTGTTAAATGCTTGAAGAACTCCAGTTATATGTTAAAGCCTCTTTGTATTTCTGCCATTTCACAAATATTTGTGCCTTTCTTTCCTTAAGAAATGACTTTCTTGGGATGTAGTCTATATATACACAATGTAGTATTACTCAGCAATCAAAAAGAATGAAATATTTCCATTTGGAACTATGTGGATGGAGCTAGAGGGTATTATTCTAAGTGAAATTAACCAGTCAGAGAAAGACAAATATCATATGACTTCACTCATATGAGGAATTTAAGATACAAAACAGATGAACATAAGGGAAGGGAAGCAAAAACAATATAAAAACAAGGAGAGGGACAAAGCATAAGAGACTCTTAAATACAGAGAACAAACTGAGGGTTGCTGGAGGGGTTGTGGGTGGGGGTATGGGCTAAATGGGTAAGGGACATTGGGAGGACACTTGTTGGGATGAACACTGAGTGTTATACATAGGGGATGAATCACTGGAATCTACTCCTGAAATCATTATAGCACTAAATGCTAACTTGGATGTAAATTAAAAAATAAATACATTTTTAAAAAAAATTTTTAATGACTTTCTTTGATGATACCACTATGCCATTTTTTGACATGTTAAAAATTTAAGTGGGAAAAAAAAAAAAAAAATTTAAGTGGGAGATTTAACTCAATTTCTCCAGCACTACAACGCCTTTGGTTAAACATCCTACTACAAAAATTTCTATCTGATTATCTTCCAGGGTGACACATATAGAGTTGGGGTTCCCTTGTCGATTCTTCTTTTTCAGCATTTATTGGAGTCCACCAAAGCTTAATGCTCAGCCCTCTTTTCTATCTACCTTCTTTCCCCAGATTATCTCAGCCAGTCTCATTATTTTAAATGGCATTTATATGTCGATGACCCCCCAAATTCTTATCTCTAGTCCTCACCTCTACCCCACTCACAAGTCAATAATTTTTCCAAACCCTTCTTTGTAACTCCACTGGGAGAGTATAAACTTTAGTTTTGAATACTGTCTTTCTTTCCCAAACCTGCTTCCCATGTATCTTATAAATGGAAACTCCATTCTGTCAGTTGCTCAGACCAAAATAACCTGTATCAGTTTCCTATTGCTGCTTAACAAATTACCACAAACTTAGTGGCTTAAAACAACAATTTATTCTCTTATGGTTCTGGAAGTCAAAATTCTAAAATCAATGTGCTCCTTCTGAAGGTTTCTTGTATTCTTGTATTTGTTAGCCTCTAGAAGCTGCCTACATTTCTTGCCTTTTGGTCCATTTCTTGCAACACACTAACACCTTGCTTCCACTGTCATATTTCCTCCTACTCCTCCTCCTACTTTCTGATCTCCTGCCTCCTCTTTATAAGGATCTCGTGATTCTATCAGACCCACTCAGATAATACAAAGTAATCTCCCCATTTCAAACTCTCCAATCACATCTGCTGAGTTCCTTTTGCAATATAAGGTAACATTCACTGGCTCCTGAGGGACCACTATTCAGCTGACTACAATCTTTTCCTCACATTGTTCACAGAAATAATTTTTTATGGATTACAGACCCATGTGTTTAAAAAAAAAAACAACACACATTATCGTTCAAATAGTAAAAGAAAATTTAAGGGAATATATTTATAACCCTTTAAATAGAAAGTCTTTAAATGAGTTTCCAAAATCAGAGTGAATCAGTGAAAAGAGCAAAGTACAAAAATCCAAAATTCTGTCCCTCCACAAAAGCAGTAAGTAAAGTAGCAAAAACTATCAAAACCAACTTTTTCAGAACTCCAGAAACTAATTAAAAGTTTACAGGAACCAGGAAAATGTTTAATTAAGGCTAAATAAATAAATAAAACAGCCAAATCTTAGTAAGAGAGCTCTGTGGCATTTTAACTTACTTCCTCCCCATCCTTCATTCCCTACTGCCTGGTTTAGCAACACCCTTCAAGACAACAGCTTCCATTTTGGGTATAGGTTTCTAGTACTAGAGGGAGCAAAACAAACTTCATTCTCAAAGAACTGTGGTGGTTTATTTTGATTTGTCTGATGGTTCCCTGAAAGACCAAACCAAAGGACTTGCCTTAGTTTCACTTAACTTAGCTCTCTCCCAAGTCTGAAGCAGCTACCTGGGGGAGTGCTTATCAAACATATTGAAAGGCAAATGTATTCGTTGCTAATGCCTGGGGTAAAAGATAACAACTGGGGCAAGCAATAGAAAAAATATAAAAGCTTGCGATGAAAGTATGAGAAATGAGATGTTTTGGAGAATAAGACCTTTGGAAAGCTTCCACATATTCCTAAGGCTCTAAAAGGCTGGGTGCATATCCAAGGCTAGTGTATTCTCAGAAAAGACCTGAGAAGACACTGAACTTCCACCTCTAGCTGGCCTTCAGGTTCTGCTCAAGCAGTAAGGAAGGCTCAGGAAGAGTTGTTGATGGAGTATTGAAGATGTGTCACAACATGTACAGAGAGACTCTTGGCAAATTGGAAGGTTTTCTGTTATCATTGTTCCAGGCATTAAAGAAATCTCTGTCAAATCATTAGTGACCACTAAACTAATGGAAAATATACTACAGTGCCCCTAAACAACAACAACAACAACAAGAGTTTACAAAACTAGTTGAGAAAACTCAATAAACAAACAACTACAACAAATCCTAGGGAGGGAAGAATGTAATTTCTGGAGTTCCTGCATTGTAATGTTCAAAATGTTCTTTGTACAAGGAAGTAAAGGAAACCAGGAGAATAAAGTTTCATCAAATAGATAATATCAATGAAGAGATACAAAATGTAAAAAAGAAACCAAATAGAAAGTCTAGATTTGAAAAATGCAATAATTGAAATTAAAAATATATACTTAAGGGGTTCAACAGTATATTTAAACAGCCAGAAGAAAGAAGCTGTGAGCTTGAGGTCATTTGAGATTACCCACTCTGAGGAGCACAAAGAAAGAATGAAGAAAAATGATTAGTCTCAGAGACTTGTGAGTATACCAACATACATCTAACGGGAATCTCAAAAGAAAAGAAGAGAAAGAAACAGAAAGGATGTTTGAAGAAATAATGGATATAACCTCCCAGATTTTATAGAAGATATGAGTCTTCATATCCAAGAAGCTCAATGAACTTCAAGTAAGATAAACTCAAAGAGATATGTATTAAGACACATTATAATCAAATTGTCAAAAACCAAAGACAGCGGGAATCATGAAAACAGCAAAAAAAAAGTGACTTGTCATGAACAAGAGATCATGCTCCAGCAATGAACAATCTGAATATGAAATTAATAAAACAATTCTATTCATAATATTAAAAATAATAAAATACTTAGGAATAAACTTAACTGAGAAAGTGCAAGACTCATATACTGAAAATGATAAAATACTACTGAAAGAAATTAAAGAAAACCTGAATAAATGGAAAGCATTCTGTGTTCACGGATTAAAACTTAATATTGTTAAGATTTAATGCCCAAATTTACAGATTCAATGCCATTCGTATCAAGATTTCAACTGCCTATTTTCAGAAACGGAAAAGATGATTCTGAAATTCATATGGAATAGCAAGGGACCCAGAAGAGACAATACAATCCTGGAAAAGAACAAAGGTGGAAGATTTATAATTTATAATTATAAATTTATAAATTATAAATTATGTTAATAAGATTAACAGCTAATTTCTTATCAGAAACTATGCATAGAGGCCAGAGTGCAGGATTACATATTAAAAATGTTAAACGAAAACAAATTAGCAACTAAGAATTCTACATCTGGCAAAATAATCCTTTATAAATGAAGGAGAGATGTTTATTGAAGCATTATTTAAAATAGTCAAGATGTGGAAAAAACCTAAATATCCATTAACAGATGAATGGATAAGATAAATACATTACATACATACAATGGAATATTATTCAGTCTTTAAAAAGAAGGAAATTCTGTTACATACTACAATATGGATGGAACTTGAAGACATTATGTAAACTACAATAAGCTAAGCACAAAAGGACAAATACTGCATGATTCCACTTATACATAATATCTAATCAAACTAATTGAAACAACGTGGAGTAGTGGTTGCCAGGGGCTGGGGGAAGCAGAAAATGAGGAGTTGGTGTTCAATGAGTACAGAGTTTTAGTCATGCAAGATGAAACAGTTCTAGAGTGTCGTGCAACAATATGCATATAGTTAACAATATCATAAGGTTCACTTAAAAGTTGTTAAGTTGGTAAATTTATGTTGTATGTTTTTTAACCACACACACACAAAAACCTACCAAAAAGAAAAAAAGAAGAAGAAGAAATTAAGACTTTCCCAGATAAAAACTAAGAGATCGTTTCAAGTAGAACATCCCTCACAAGAAATGATAAAAGGAGTCCTTCCTGCTGAAATAAAAGGACACTAGACAGTAACTCAAATTCATACAAAGACATAAAGAACACTGATAAAGCTAAATATAAAAGTCCATCTTAATGTATTTTTTATTATAACTTCTCTTTTTAATCTATTTGATTTAAAAGGCAACTACATAAAACAGTGATTATAAATCTATGTTGATGGGTACAAATGTATAAACATGTAATTTGAGATAGTACTATGGGGGGGAGGAGCTATATAGAAACAGCTTTCACATAATATTGAAACTAAGCGTTATTATCTTGAACTATTTTGTTATAAATTAAGATGCTAATTGTAATCTCCAGAGCAATGACTAAGAAAATAACTTAAAGACACTAACTTAAAAAAAATTAAGTGTCCAACTCTTAATTTTGGCTCAAATCATGATCTCATGGTTCATAATAAACTGTTAAAAAAAAGACATATAGATAACAAATAGACAAATCACAAAAGACTATCAGTTATTACATTAAATATAAATGGATTAAACTCCTTTAAGGCAGAGATTGCAGAATGGATAAAAAAACTTAATCTAACCATGTGCTGTCTACAAGAGACACCTTAGATCTAAGTCACAAATAGATTGAGAATGAAAGAATGGAAAAAGATATTTCAGGAACCTAAAGAGAACAAACAATAACCAAAAGAGAACTGGAATGGATATTCTAATATCAGATAAAATAGACTTTAAGACAAAAGTCATTACATAAGACAAAGAGGAACATCACATAATGATAAAATAGTTAATTTATCAAGATACAACAATTACAAACATGTGCACAACTAACAGAGCCCTAAAATGTATGAAGCAAAAACAGAATTGAAGGGAGAAATAATGATAATAATAATAATTATAATAATAATAATCGGAGACTTCAAACCCTCACTTTCCTCTTTTTTAAGTTTATTTATTTATTTTGAGAAAGAGGGAGAGAAAGTGAGCAGGAGAGGGGCAGAGGGAGATGAGACACAGAATCCCAAGCAGGCTCTGCACTGTCAGTGCAAAACCAAACACAGGGTTCCCTCTCACAAACATGAGATCATGACCTGAGCCAGAATCAAGAGTCCCACGCTTAACCAACTAACCCACTCAGGTGCCCCCAAACCTCCCTTTCTATAATTAATTAGAACAACTAGACATAAGATAAACAAGGAAATAAGACATAAATAAAACTATAAAACAGCTACATCTAACAGACATATATAGAACACTTCAGCCAACAATGGCAAAACACACATTCTTTTCTCTTTTCTTTCCTTTTTTTTTTTTTTGAGAGAGAGAGGGTGCAGGTAAGCAAAGGACAAAGGGAGAGAGGAAAAAGAGAGAGGGAGAGAGGGAAAGAAAGGGGGCTCACCCGAAGCAGGGCTTGAACTTACCCAGGGCAATGTGGGACTTGACCTCACGAACCATGACCTGAGCCGAAGTCCAATGCTTTAACCAACTGAGCCACCCAGGCACCCCCTTTCTTTTTTATTTAAATTCCAGTTAATTAACATACAGTGTAATATTATTTTCAGATACGCAATATAGTCATTTCACACTTCCATAAAACCCCTGGTGCTCCTCACAACAAGTGCACTGCTTAATCTCCATCACCTATTTAACCCATCCCCCACTCACCTCCCTTCTAGTAACCACTAGAACACACGCTATTTTCAAGTGTGTATGGAACATTCTTTGGTGTAGGACATATGTTAGACCATTAAGCAAAGCTTGATAAGGTTAAAAGTATTGAACTCATACAAAATATCTTCACTGACAATGATGGAGTGGAATTAGAAATCAATAAAAGAAGAAAATCTGGGATATTCACAAATATGTAGAAATTAAACAGCACACTCTTAAACAACCAATGGGTCAAAGAAAAGTCACAAGGGAAATCAGAAAATATTTTGAGATGAATTAAAACAAAACACAGCATGCTAAAACTTATGAGATGCACAAAAGCATGTTCTGAGGGAAACTTATAGTTGAAAATATTTATGTTAAAAAACAAGGAAGATCTCAAATCAACAACATTCTGCCTTAAGGAACTGGGCAGGGGAGGGAAGCAAACTAAACTTAAAGCAAGGAGGAAAGGAGGAAGCAAAGAAGGAAGGAGACAAATAAGATTAGAAAAGACATAAATAAAATAGAGAATAGAAAGAAATAGAATCAGTGACACCAAAAGCTGGTCCTTTGAGAATATCAAGAAAATTGGTAATTAGAATGACCAAGCAAAAAAGAGCGAAGACTGAAATTAATAAAATCAAGATGAAATAGGGACTTTACTTTCAATCTTACATAAACAAAAGGGCTTGTGACAGAATATTGTGAGCAATTGTTCACCAATAAATTAGGTAACCTAGATGAAATGGACAAATTTCTAGAAATACACAAACTACTAAAACTGAATAAAGAGAGAAATTGAATAGACCTATAGGAAGGAAAGAAATTGAATCAATTACCTAAAAACTTCCAGCAAAGAAAAGTCCAGAACCAGATGGCTTCACTGGCTAATTTTATTAAATATTTAAAGAAGAGTTAACACCAATCCTTCTCAAACTCTCCCCTCAAGATAGAAGAGGAGATAAAACTTTCTAACTCATTCTACAAGGCTGGTATTACCTTGATAGCAAAGCCACACAAAGAAATCACAATGAAAGAAAACACAGACCAGTGTCTCTTATGAATACAGATGAAAAAATCCTCAACAAAATACTAGCAAACCAAATCCAGCAACACATTAAAAGGATCATTCACCATAACTAAGTGAGATTTATTTCAGCAATGTAAGGGTGTTTCAATTTATGAAAATTGGTGAGTGTAACACACAATATTATGAGAATGAAACGGGGAAAAGAATTTTTGCATCCATATTCATCAGGGATATCGGCCTGTAGTTCTCTTTTTTTTCTGGGTCTCTGTCTGGTTTAGGAATCAAGGTAATACTGGCTTCATAGAATGAGTCTGGAAGTTTTCCTTCGCTTTCTATTTCTTGGAATAGCTTGAGAAGGATAGGTATTATCTCTGCTTTAAACGTCTGGTGGAACTCCCTTGGGAAGCCATCTGGTCCTGGACTCTTATTTGTTGGGAGATTTTTGATAACCGATTCAATTTCTTCGCTGGTTATGGGTCTGTACAAGCTTTCTATTTCCTCCTGATTGAGTTTTGGAAGAGTGTGGGTGTTCAGGAATTTGTCCATTTCTTCCAGGTTGTCCAATTTGTTGGCATATAATTTTTCATAGTATTCCCTGATAATTGTTTGTATCTCTGAGTGATTGGTTGTAATAATTCCATTTTCATTCATGATTTTATCTATTTGGGTCATCTCCATTCTCTTTTTGAGAAGCCTGGCTAGAGGTTTGTCAATTTTGTTAATTTTTTCAAAAAACCAACTCTTGGTTTCATTGATCTGCTCTACAGTTTTTTTAGATTCTATATTGTTTATTTCTGCTCTGCTCTTTATTATTTCTCTTCTTCTGCTGGGTTTAGGCTGCCTTTGCTGTTCTGCTTCTATTTCCTTTAGGTGTGCTGTTAGATTTTGTATTTGGGATTTTTCTTGTTTCTTGAG
This sequence comes from Lynx rufus, assembly GCF_022079265.1. NCBI lineage: Eukaryota > Metazoa > Chordata > Mammalia > Carnivora > Felidae > Lynx > Lynx rufus. The sequence continues at coordinate 70,050,009 of NW_025814897.1, read as the reverse complement.
ATAGGCCTGGATTGCGATGTATTTTCCTCTCAGGACTGCCTTCACTGCATCCCAAAGCATTTGGATTGTTGTATTTTCATTTTCGTTTGTTTCCATATATTTTTTAATTTCTTCTCTAATTGCCTGGTTGACCCACTCATTCTTTAGTAGGGTGTTCTTTAACCTCCATGCTTTTGGAGGTTTTCCAGACTTTTTCCTGTGGTTGATTTCAAGCTTCATAGCATTGTGGTCTGACAGTATGCATGGTATAATTTCAATTCTTGTATACTTATGAAGGGCTGTTTTGTGACCCAGTATATGATCTATCTTGGAGAATGTTCCATGTGCACTCGAGAAGAAAGTATATTCTGTTGCTTTGGGATGCAGAGTTCTAAATATATCTGTCAAGTCCATCTGATCCAATGTGTCATTCAGGGCCCTTGATTCTTTATTAACCATGTGTCTAGATGATCTATCCATTTCTGTAAGTGGAGTATTAAAGTCCCCTGCAATTACCACATTCTTATCAATAAGGTTGCTTATGTTTATGAGTAATTGTTTTATATATTTGGAGGCTCCGGTATTCGGCGCATAGACATTTATAATTGTTAGCTCTTCCTGGTGGATAGACCCTGTAATTATTATATAATGCCCTTCTTCATCTCTTGTTACAGCCTTTAATTTAAAGTCTAGTTTGTCTGGTATAAGTATGGCTACTCCAGCTTTCTTTTGGCTTCCAGTAGCATGATAAATAGTTCTCCATCCCCTCACTCTCAATCTAAAGGTGTCCTCAGATCTAAAATGAGTCTCTTGTAGACAGCAAATAGATGGGTCTTGTTTTTTTATCAATAAGATACTAGCAAATCGAATTCAACACCATATAAAAAGAATTATTCACCATGATCAAGTGGGATTCATTCCTGGAGATGCAGGGCTGGTTCAACATTCGCAAATCAATCAACATGATACATCACATTAATAAAAGAAAAGACAAGAACCATATGATCCTGTCAATCGATGCAGAAAAAGCCTTTGACAAAATCCAGCACCCTTTCTTAATAAAAACCCTTGAGAAAGTCGGGATAGAAGGAACATACTTAAACATCATCAAAGCCATTTATGAAAAGCCCAAAGCTAACATCATCCTCAATGGGGAAAAACTGAGAGCTTTTTCCCTGAGATCAGGAACACGACAGGGATGCCCACTCTCACCGCTGTTGTTTAACATAGTGTTGGAAGTGCTAGCATCAGCAATCAGACAACAAAAGGAAATCAAAGGCATCAAAATTGGCAAAGATGAAGTCAAGCTTTCACTTTTTGCAGATGACATGATATTATACATGGAAAATCCGATAGACTCCACCAAAAGTCTGCTAGAACTGATACATGAATTCAGCAAAGTTGCAGGATACAAAATCAATGTCCAGAAATCAGTTGCATTCTTATACACTAACAATGAAGCAACAGAAAGACAAATAAAGAAACTGATCCCATTCACAATTGCACCAAGAAGCATAAAATACCTAGGAATAAATCTAACCAAAGATGTTAAAGATCTGTATGCTGAAAACTATAGAAAGCTTATGAAGGAAATTGAAGAAGGTGTAAAGAAATGGAAAGACATTCCCTGCTCATGGATTGGAAGAATAAATATTGTCAAAATGTCAATACTACCCAAAGCTATCTACACATTCAATGCAATCCCAATCAAAATTGCACCAGCATTCTTCTCGAAACTAGAACAAGCAATCCTAAAATTCATATGGAACCACAAAAGACCCCGAATAGCCAAAGTAATTTTGAAGAAGAAGACCAAAACAGGAGGCATCACAATCCCAGACTTTAGCCTCTACTACAAAGCTGTAATCATCAAGACAGCACGGTATTGGCACAAAAACAGACACATAGACCAATGGAATGGAATAGAAACCCAGAACTAGACCCACAAAAGTATGGCCAACTAATCTTTGACAATGCAGGAAAGAACATCCAATGGAAAAAAAGACAGTCTCTTTAACAAATGGTGCTGGGAGAACTGGACAGCAACATGCAGAAGGTTGAAACTAGACCACTTTCTTACACCATTCACAAAAATAAACTCAAAATGGATAAAGGACCTGAATGTGAGACAGGAAACCATCAAAACCCTAGAGGAGAAAGCAGGAAAAGACCTCTCTGACCTCAGCCGTAGCAATCTCTTACTCGACACATCCCCAAAGGCAAGGGAATTAAAAGCAAAAATGAACTACTGGGACCTTATGAAGATAAAAAGCTTCTGCACAACAAAGGAAACAACCAACAAAACTAAAAGGCAACCAACGGAATGGGAAAAGATATTTGCAAATGACATATTGGACAAAGGGCTAGTATCCAAAATCTATAAAGAGCTCACCAAACTCCACACCCGAAAAACAAATAACCCAGTGAAGAAATGGGCAGAAAACATGAATAGACACTTCTTTAAAGAAGACATCCAGATGGCTAACAGGCACATGAAAAGATGCTCAACGTCGCTCCTTATCAGGGAAATACAAATCAAAACCACACTCAGATATCACCTCACACCAGTCAGAGTGGCCAAAATGAACAAATTAGGAGACTATAGATGCTGGCGTGGATGTGGAGAAATGGGAACCCTCTTGCACTGTTGGTGGGAATGCAAATTGGTACAGCCACTCTGGAAAGCAGTGTAGAGGTTCCTCAGAAAATTAAAAATAGACCTACCCTATGACCCAGCAGTAGCACTGCTAGGAATTTACCCAAGGGATACAGGAGTACTGATGCATAGGGGCACTTGTACCCCAATGTTTATAGCAGCACTCTCAACAATAGCCAAATTATGGAAAGAGCCTAAATGTCCATCAACTGATGAATGCATAAAGAAATTGTGGTTTATATACACAATGGAGTACTACATGGCAATGAGAAAGAACGAAATATGGCCCTTTGTAGCAACGTGGATGGAACTGGAGAGTGTAATGCTAAGTGAAATAAGCCATACAGAGAAAGACAGATACCATATGTTTTCACTCTTATGTGGATCCTGAGAAACTTAACAGAAACCCATGGAGGAGGGGAAGGAAAAAAAAAAAAAGAGGTTAGAGTGGGAGAGAGGCAAAGCATAAGAGACTCTTAAAAACTGAGAACAAACTGAGGGTTGATGGGGGGTGGGAGGGAGAGGAGGGTGGGTGATGGATATTGAGGAGGGCACCTTTTGGGATGAGCACTGGGTGTTGTATGGAAACCAATTTGACAATAAATTTTGTATATTGAAAAAAAATAAAATAAAATAAAAATGACTATAAAAAAGGGGGGGAAGATCACATGATTATCTCAATAAATGCAGAAAAATCATTTGACAAATTCCAACACCCTTTAATATTTTTTTTATGTTTTTAATTTTGAGAGAAAAATAGAGTGTGAGTGGGGAAGAGACAAAGAGACAGGGAGACACAGAATCTGAAACCAGCTCCAGGCTCTGAGCTGTCAGCACAGAGCCCAACATGGGGCTCCAATTCACGGACTATGAGATCATGACCTAAGCTTAAATAGGATACTTAACCAACTGAGCCACCCAGGCACCCCCAACACCATTTAATTAAAAAACAAACAAATTTTAAAAACCACAGCTAGTATTATACTTAAGGCTTCTCCCTATAATTAGGTCAAGACAAGGATATCTGTGTTTATCACTTCTATTCGACATTGTATAAGACATTCTAGGCAGGAAAGTTTGACAGAAAAAAATATATAAAAATTATCCAAAATGGAAAGGAAGAAGTAAATCTATTTCTATTCACAAGTGACATAATTTTATGTATAGAAAACACTAAAGAATCTATTAAAAAACTATTAAAGCTAATGAATTCAGCAAAGTTGTAAAATGCAAGATCACACAGAAAAATCTGTTGTATTTCTATGCTCCAGCAATGAACAATCTGAAAATGAAATTAATAAAACAATTCTATTCATAATATTAAAAATAATAAAATACGTAGGAATAAACTTAACTGAGACAGTGCAAGACTTGTACGCTGAAAATGATAAAAAGCTACTGAAAGAAATTAAAGGAAACCTGAATAAATGGATAGCATCCTGTGTTCATGGATTGAAAACTTAATATTGTTAAGATGGCAATATACCCCAAATTTACAGATCAATGCCATTCATATCAAGATTTCAACTGCCTATTTTGCAGAAATGGAAAAGATGATTCTAAAACTCATATGGAATAGCAAGGGACCCCAGAAGAGACAATACAATCCCGGAAAAGAACAAAGTTGGAAGATTTATAGTTCTAAATTTCAAAACTTACTACAAAGCCACAGGAATCAAAGCAGCCTGGAACTGACAAAAGGATAGACATATAGATCTATGGAAGAGAATTCAGGGTCCAGAAGGAAACCCACACATTTATGGTCAATTGATTTTTAACAAAAGTGCCAACACCATTAAATAGGACAAGAATGGTATTCTAAACAAATGGTTCTAGGACAACTGGTTATATATTTGCAAAAGAATAAAGTTGGACCTATCATACAAAAATTTTAAAAAATCAATATTCAAATGTAAGAGCTAAAATATATAACTATTAGAGGAAAACATAAAAGAAAATTCCATTTCTTGGATTTGGCAATGTAGTCTTAGATATTATATCAAAACACAAGCAAAAAGTATGTAAGAAGTAGAAAAGAAAAATAAATGTTAGACTTCATTAAAATAAAGAACTCTTGTGCATTGAAGGACACTATCATGAAATTTAAAGACAATCCACAGAATGGGAGAAAATATTTGCAACTCATATATCTGATAAGGATACTGTATCCAGAATTAAAAAAAAAAAAAAAAGCTTACAACTCAACAACCAAAAGACAAACAACCTAATTTAAAAGTGGGCAAATGGCCAACTAATCTTTGACAAAGCAGGAAAGAATATCCAATGGAATAAAGACAGTCTCTTCAGCAAGTGGTGCTGGGAAAACTATATAAAAATAAAATAAAATATAACTATGTAAAACTATATAAAAATAAAAACTTCTGCACAGCAAAGGAAACAATCAGCAAAACTAAAAGGCAACTAATAGATGGGAGAAGATATTTGCAAATGACATATCAGATAAAGGGTGAGTGTCCAAAATCTATAAAGAACTTATCAAACTCAACACCCAAAAAATAAATAATCCAGTGAAGAAATGGGCAAAAGACATGAATAGACACTTCTCCAAAGAAGACATCCAGATGGCCAACCGACACATGAAAAAATGCTCAACATCCCTCATCCTCAGGGAAATACAAATCAAAACCACCATGAGATACCACCTTACACCTGTCAGAATGGCTAACATTAACAACTCAGGCAACGACAGATGTTGGCGAGGATACGGAGAAAGAGGATCTCTTGCATTGCTGGTGGGAATGCAAGTTGGTACAGCCACTCTGGAAAACAGTATGGAGGTTCCTCAAAAAATTAAAAATAGAACTACCCTATGACCCAGCAATTGCACTACTGGGTATTTATCCAAGGGATACAGGTATGCTGTATTGAAGAGACACATGCACCTCAGTGTTTATAGCAGCACTATCAACAATAGCCAAAGTATGGAAAGAGCCCAACTATCCATCGATGGATGAATGTATAAAGAAGATGTGGTATATATATATATATATATACAATGGAGTATTACTTGGCAATCAAAAGAATGAAATCTTGCTATTTGCAACTACATGGATGGAACTGGAGGGTATTATGCTAAGCGAAATTAGTCAGAGAAAGACAAATATCATATGACTTCACTCATATGAGGACTTTAAGACACACAACAGATTAACACAAGGGAAGGGAAGCAAAAATAATATAAAAACAGGGAGGGGGACAAAACAGAAGAGACTCATAAATATGGAGAACAAACTGAGGGTTACTGGAGGGGTTGTGGGAAGGGGGATGGGCTAAATGGGTAAGGAGCATTAAGGAATCTACCCCTGAAATCATTGTTGCACTATATGCTAACTAATTTGGATGTAAATTTTATTTTATTTTTTTTTTTAATTTTTTTTTTCAACGTTTATTTATTTTTGGGACAGAGAGAGACAGAGCATGAATGGGGGAGGGGCAGAGAGAGAGGGAGACACAGAATCGGAAACAGGCTCCAGGCTCTGAGCCATCAGCCCAGAGCCTGACGCGGGGCTCGAACTCACGGACCGCGAGATCGTGACCTGGCTGAAGTCGGACGCTTAACCAACTGCGCCACCCAGGTGCCCCTGGATGTAAATTTTAAAAATAAAAAATTTAGTCACATTGGATTTGGGGGTGGAAGGGATACGGTTCAGTCCATAACATTATGTATAGAATAATACATTATATATTACTTTGTAACCCAATTTTTCTCTAACCAATGAATGTCTTGCCATACCATGAAGTATTTATCTATAGTTTCACTGTTATTCTGATAAATGAGATGACCTATAATTTATTAAAATAAAATCTTAATTGTTGATAAAAATAAAAATAAAAGTGGGCAAAAGATTTGAATTGATATATCTCCAAAGAAGACACACATGGTGAATGAGTGCACAAAAAGTTGTTCAACATTAATCAGGAGGGAAATGGAATTCAGAACTACAATGAGATACCACTTCATATCCACTAGGGGGGTTATAATTTTAAAATAGGAAAATAACGAGTGTTGACAAGGGGTGGAACATTTGGAATGCTCACAAGTTGCTGGTGGGAATGTAAAATGGTACAGCTGTTTTGGAAAACAGTTTAGCAGTTCCTTGAAATGCTAAAGATAGACTTACCATAAAGACTCAGCTACTTCCAGTATATACACAAGAAAATTGAAAACAGTTGATGACACAAAAAATTGTACAGAAATGTTCATAGCAGCATTATTCATAGTAGCCAAAAAATGAAAACAACCCAAATGCTCATGACTTATGAATGAATAAATGAAATGTGATATACTCACATAATGAAATATTGTTTGGCAAGAAAAAGAAATGAAGTACTGACACATACTACAACCCATGAAAACATTCTGTTAAGTGAAAGAAGACAGACAAAAAAGGCCATATATTAGGGTGCTGGGTGGCTCAGTCAGTTAAGCGTCTGACTCTTGATTTCGGTTCAGGTCATGATCTCTAGGTTTGTAGGTCCGAGCCCTGCGTCAGGCTCTGCACTGACAGCACGGAGCCTGCTTGGGATTCTCTCTCTCCCTCTTTCTCTGTTCCTCACCCCCCTCAAAATAAATAAATAAACTTAAAAAACATTTTTTTAAATCAAAAGTCACAAATTGACTTCATCAACATGCAAAACTTATTTTCTCCAAAAGTGACATTGGTAGTGAGAAAAAGACCACTGGTATAGTAAAAGCATAAATGATATAAACAGACAACTCACAAAAGAAAAACAGCCATAAAGATAGGAGAAGACACTGAGCCTCACTAGAAAACAAACAAAACAATGCAAAGTATAACAATGAGATAGCTTTTTCACTCAATAGATTTGCAAATTTGAAAGAGCTTGAAAATATCAAGGGTGGTTAAGGATTGGAAAAAGAGATCTCATGCACTGCTAATAGTTTAAATTGCAGTCCTTTTGGAAGGCAATTTGACAATAAAGTGTTGGAATTTTAAAACATACCCACTCTGTGACTTAGCGATGCTACCTCTCTATATTTACCTCAAAGAAATAGCTGTACAGGTGCATGAGGAAGCATGTACAAAGATATTTGTTGCAGCATTGTTTTAAATGAAAAAATAAGAAGCCAACGAGTAGGGAGAAATAAAATGTGGTAAAGTCATACCACAAAATACCATATAATCATTAAAACAAATAATGTTAATATGGAAAGGTCCCTAAGACAGAATGTTGAATGAAAAAAAAGCAAATTTCAGAACATGCCTCATTTATGTAAAATCTACAAAATCTTACCAAACTAACTACAGAATAACTTTGTTTTCCATGGAAATGTATGTATGTAGATAAATGCAGAGAAAAAAGTTTGGAAAGACAAAAACAAAAGTGATATCAGTGGTTACCTATGGTAGAAGGGGACAGATCTAGATTGTTGAAGGCAATAAAAAAGGATTTTAACTTTTTCTAAAATATTTTTTCCCATGGAGGGATGATATAAATAACAAAACAAGAAAAAAAGTAGATTCAAAATCCAAGGTTCCAATAGTGAATATATTTTACCTGTGAATAAATATATTTTGAACTCATTAATGTGACTTTGATGAGGGAAACAAAGGCAAGAAAAATGTAGTTTAAACTCCTTTACAGACTGCACCCCATTGATAGATGTCAGAGACCTGGTGTGTAACACTCCCCAAGACATTTGTGGCTGCCTTAATGCCTTAATGTGTACACTTCTTTAAAAACTAGAAGCAACCTTATCTTGACAATAGCTAAATCTTCAGGGTCCTGTGAGACCGTGCTTTCAGCATCCAGAAACTCCTTAAAAACGAACTTTATCTCTACCCCTAAAAGTGTATAATCAATTGCTTCTTACAACGTCAGGGCAGCTCTTTCTGCCCACGGGTCCTGTCCCTGTGCTTTAATAAAATCACCTTTTTGTACCAAAGACGTCTGAAGAATTCTTTCTTAGCCGTTTGCTCGTGAACCACACTTCAAATTTCATCAACTTGGTTGAAAGAAAGCTTTGATTTGTATCCTTGTCTTCCTAAGTTTAGGGGAGAACAGGAAAAGACAGGGAAAACATGTTCGACTACTGTTTGATTTTCTTCTGCCAAAATGAAAGTCACGTGAGTCTTAAATGATGTATTTTTTTCAATGCCTTGAATCAATTCTTTAACCATACAAAGAAACCATTAAAAAAGCTTTTTCAGAAGTCTAAAACCTGAGAATTCATCTGTAATGAATGAATGAATGAATCTGTAATTCATCTGGAATGAATGAATGAATGTAATGAGAATACATCTCATTATTTGTATTACATCCAAATAATCTTTCAAGAAACACTTGAATTAGATCATCAAGATCTCTTGATAAGACAGACACAGATACGGAACACAGCCTGTTGTTGCTGCATGTAATAATTCAATGCAATAGACTATGGGGGGAAAGAAAAAGACAAGTTAAAAAGCAAAAGGAGGGGTGCCTGGGTGGCTCAGTCGGTTAAGCGTCCGACTTTGGCTCAGGTCATGATCTCACAGTTCGTGAGTTGGAGCCCCGCGTCGGGCTCTGTGCTGACAGCTCAGAGCCTGGAGCCTGTTTCAGATTCTATGTCTCCCTCTCTCTCTCTGACCCTCCCCCGTTCATGCTCTGTCTCTCTCTGTCTCAAAAGTAAATAAACGTTAAAAAAAAAAAAATTTTTTTTTAAAAAGCAAAAGGAGGGGCGCCTGGGTGGCGCAGTCGGTTAAGCGTCCGACTTCAGCCAGGTCATGATCTCGCGGTCTGTGAGTTCGAGCCCCGCGTCAGGCTCTGGGCTGATGGCTCAGAGCCTGGAGCCTGTTTCCGATTCTGTGTCTCCCTCTCTCTTTGCCCCTCCCCCGTTCATGCTCTGTCTCTCTCTGTCCCAAAAATAAATAAACGTTGAAAAAAAAAAAATTAAAAAAAAAAAAAAAGCAAAAGGAGCAGTGGCATAAAAAAGAGGGAGGTATTCTAGAATGCCAGTTGTGACAGAATGTAACGAGTACTGAATTGGAGACAATAACCTTGGCTAATTTGACTCTGTCCACTTTCTAGTGCGACCATAGGCAAACCACTTAACTAATTTGAAAAAAGAGATTAAGAATACATACTTACCTCACTGGGTCGCCAAGAAAGGCATTGTAAAAGGAAAATTACTAATGAGATCAAAAGAGGAAGGAGTGAGAGATCAACTCTATAATGTGAAATCCTCAGGGGGATGAAGAGTTGCCAAAAGACTTGGAACATAATGTCCAGAGAGATTCATTTTTCCCAAGTACATCTTTACTCTTTATCCTGTGCCTAGTAACATACACCTGCCTTCGTTTATGTCCATGTTTTCCCATCATCATCTCAGGAAAGCTACTCTTGAGTCACCAGCTAAATAATTTCCATCATTTTTATCTCACAGGCTCGTTGACTTAACTAAAATACATACTAGTCTCTCCTATCCACTCAACCTATGTGTTTTTGAGAATCACGTATTCAAATGAGCATTGGAGTAATTAAGATGAGGGCTCTGGGGTCAGATTGCCTTGGCTTAAAGCTGAGCTCCACACCTTAACAAATATGTGGGCTTGGAAAAGTTACTCAATTTATCTATGTCTCAGTGAAATGGGTTAAGAATAATACATAATGGGGTGCCTGGGTGGCTCTGTTGGTTAAGCATCCAACTCTTGGTTTCAGCTCAGGTCATGATCTCAGAGTTTCGAGATCAAACCCTGTGTGGGGCTCCACACTGAGCATGGAGACTGCTTAAGATTATCTCTCCCTCTCCCTTTGCCCCTCCCTGCTTGTGCTCTCTCTCTCTCAAAAAATAAAAATGAAAGAAGAAAGAAAGATACCTAATATATAAAATTGTTTTACAGTGAAATGGAAAAAAAGTAAAAGACTCTTAGAATAGTGTCTAGCACGTGTTAAGCACTCAATATATGATAGCTCTTTACTAATTTATCAGTCTCTTTTTCTTCCTGAGTCATGTGGAAACTAAATGAGTCCTTTCTGGATCTAGACTAAGGAAATTACTCAACTGGATGAAAACACCATACGGGCTTTCATTTTCTTAAATAAAAAAAGAAAACCCAAACTCCCATTTCTCCACCCCAGGAGGTCTGATTTTTCAATTTCTATACATTCATATATTCCATGTTCTTAGACTCCCTTTGCACCCCCAGCCTGACCAAAAGTAAATTGAAGCCTAAATGGAATACCGATTTCATCAGCATACCTACAATCTCAGTTCTGATCACACATTTTCAGAATGTACCTACATATTGCCATAAAAATAATGACAGCGACTACGATGATACCCAACATTTATTAAGCACAAACACGCACAGTATCTACTATGTACTAAGCCCAGTTCTATTACTTAAAGTGCCTTATTTCATGTGATCATAAAAACAATCTTATGGAGAAAGTGAGGTTAAATCATTTGTCGAACACCACCCTGCTATTAAATGGTAGAGCCTGGACTACTACATCCTCACTCCCTTCCAAAAATCTAGGTTACCTTTACAATAGTGTGGAGTCCTTTACAAATCAAATAAAAATCAGGAATCACAGAAAGTGCCAAGACCTTTAACCAGAGCACTCCATTACTGATGAGATTATAAATTGGTATAACTACTAGGAAAACAACCTGCTATTATCTACAAAAGTTGAATATAATGCATAATCTATGACCCAACCATTCCATGTTATTTCTAGATATGATCCTTAGAGTAGCAGTTCTCAAATTTTTTGGTCTTAGGATCCTATTATACTCTTAAAAATTGTTAAGGACCCCAAAGAACTTTTGTCAATGAAGGTTGTATCTATTGACATTTTTCATGAAAAACCACTCAGAAAAATCACTTGAGCACTTGTCCATATTTCCTCCAGGTATCTATTAAGTATGTTGAAGAAGGGTAGATACTACTAGAAAGCCCAGGGAGAAATTGTCATGGACTCCATTCCAGGCAGCTGATCCTAACCCACTGAGCATGTTTCCTATTTATGTTTGGTTATATTCAGCAAAAAGTTCACAGAATCCTGAGAGTTGGTCATGAAGGAGTCTCTTCCCCTGGGATTATGGCTGTATTCTCAGGGTCTAAATTCCTATAAGCAGCACAAAGTAAAACAAAACAAAACAAAACAAAACACTGTGTTGGTCTTGTTTACTGTATTCTTCTCAAGGCCTAGCATGAAGTAGGTGCTCACAAAATGTTGGTTAATGTATGAAGACATGAAAGGTAACATCTCTACCTAAAGTCAGAGACTCTTTCCTTTTGGAACAGTATAGATAGGAATTTTTGTAGGAGTTTATAAGATTTATAAGCAACCCAACTAGGAAAGCCCTGTGCTTTTTGAAATGAAACACTGTAAGCAACAGTTTTTCCAAGACTATCGGTCCTGAGTGTGGTGATAAAATGATCCAATGAGCCACTCTCACATATCCCTAATTTAGCAAACTGACTCCAGGGGTTCAGGTTTTCACAAAGATGGGACTTTCAGGTTCAAAAGCAATATCCAAGTCTGAGAGGCCACCGATAGACGATGACTTTCCAGACGCATTTAGATCCTTCAGTCTATGCCAAACCCCGGAAGTTTTTAACAATTCTGATAATAATCTTCTAAGGTGGAGATAAGAAGGGATATAGAATGGAGGTTAGTAATTAAATCACTAAATGACATCTTGATTTGCTCCCTGCACCTAGCCTCAAAAGAGCAACTGATACTTATGTTCCTGGGCTATCTACTGCTGAGTCACCCCACGTCAGTTTATATTTTCTAAAGTGTGGTCAAATCTTTTGCCTCCAGTTGATGCGCACAATAGCCAAAAAAATATTTACTATCTGTGATAAGAGAACACCAGGATAATAAATTTGTAAGTTACACTCTTTCAGGCTAAGAAATGGGCTCAGTTTATCCCAATTTACTTCAAATGATGCATAATTTTGCTTTTTGCTCTGAGATTCATTCTTTTATTCTCTCTTGTAGGGAGCTACATGACCTATTTTCTTTTACCAACTGGCTTCCAGGTCGGTTCAGCAAAAGGGAAGAATTAAGAGAAAATAGGAATTGAGAAGGTGAGTAGAAAGACTCTTGGGTAATTCTCCATGTCTTACCGTGTTCAATGTCTCTGGTTCTAGTTCTTAATGGACAGGTTCTCTTTCTATGGTTCCAGATCCCTCTGAGCAGTGTTCTAGGCTCTTGTAACACCACTTCCTTCCTTTGTCATGTGGCCCCTAAACATGGTAGCAGATGCCTGTCATTGTCAATCTCTGGATTAACTCATACCTTACCTGGCTTCTCAGTGCTTCCATCACTTGTCTAATTAATTCTTGTATTAAATTCCAGTTGCATCATGACTGACAAAGTCATGATGTGCTTTGTGCGAAGTCTCCATGTGCTTTGGGAGGCCAGGGAAAGTCAAACAATCAGGCCACTGGCAGAGCAGGATCTATAATAGAGGTTGTTGAAACTGGGTGATGAGTATATGGGGGTCTTTTATACTCTTCTTTACTTCTTTGTGTATACCTGAATATTTTTTACAATAACTTTACTTTAAAAAAGAAAATATTCCACAGGGTGCCTGTGTGTCTCAGTCGGTTAAGCGTCTGACTCTTGATTTCAGCTTAGGACATGATCTCACAGTTCATGAGTTGGAGCCCTGCACTGGGCTCTGTGCTGACAGCGTGGAGGCTGCTTGGAATTCTCTCTCCCTCTCTCTCTCTCTCTGTCCTCACCCATTTGTATGCTCTCTCTCTCTCTCTAAATAAGTAAATAAACTTAAAAAAAATTTTTTTAAAGCAAAACAGTAAAGCCCAGAGGTTGCACACTTCATTTCAAGATAATTCCAATTACATACATCAGTGGTTCTCAATCAGGGTTGCTTTTGCCTACTAGGAGACATGACAATTTCTGGAGACATTTTTGGCTGTCATAAGTTTGAGGGGGTGCTACTGGCATCTAAGGGGTAGAAACCAGGAATGTGCTAAACATCCTACAATGCACAGGCAGCCTCTGCAATAAAGAATTATTTGGACAACTGGATATCCACATACAAAAGGATAAATTTGGACCTCTACCTCATACCATATACAAAATTAACTGTAAATGGATTGAAAACCTAAATCTAATTACTGGAAGTATAAAACTCTTAGAAGAAAACATAGGTATAAATCTTCATGACCTTGGACTAGGCAACAGTTTCTCAGCTATAACACCAAAAGCATACAAACCCAAGAAAAAATAAATTGGACTTGGTTAATGTGTATAAGTTTTGGACTTCAAAGGACGCTATCAAAAAAGTGAAAAGACAACCCAGATAATGGAAGAAAATATTTTCACTCCATATATTTGATAAGGATCTAGTATCTAGAATATATAAAAACTCTTACAACTCAGCCATCAGCAGACAACTTGATTTTTTAAATGGACAAAGAATTTTAATAGACATTTTTCAAAAGACGACATATACATTGTCAATGGGCACATGAAAACATGCTTAACATCATCAACCATTAAGGAAATTCAAAGCAAAACCAAATTGGTACCCACTCACACTCATTATAGGATGGCTATAATTTTAAAAATCAAACATTAACAAGTGTTGGCAAGGATGTGGAGAAATTGGAACACTCATGCATTGCTGGTCAGAATGTAAAATGGCACAGCCATTCTAGAAAAGAGTTTGGCAGTTCTTCAAAGGTTAAACACAGAGTTACAATATGACCCAGCTAGGAAAGAATTTTTCTCAAAGCATTCTTAGTAATAGCTATAAAGTAGGAACAACTCAAACACCCATTAACTGATGCATAGATTAGTAAAGTGTGGTATATAGCTGCACAATGGAATATTATTCAGCCATGAAAAATAAATGGGGGTACCAATACTTGCTACCACATGGTTGACCCTTGAAAATGTTATGCTAAGTGAAATAAGCCAGTCACAAAAGGCCACACATTATATGATTTCATTTATATGAAATGTGCAAAGTAGGCAAATCTATAGAGACAGAAAGTAGATAAGTAGTTGCCAGAGTATGAGGGCGAGAGGTGAATATGCAATGGCTACTAATGGATTTAGGGTTTCTCTTAGGAGTGATTAAAATATTCTGGAAAAGAGAGTGGTGATAGTTGAACACATCTTATGAATATATTAAAACTACTGGATTATATAAAGATGATGGTGTTGGAAGAGGTGAAATTACCGGACTTGGGATACATTTTGATGTTAGAGGCAGCAGAACTTGCAGATAGATTGGATGGAGGGTGTGAGAGAAAGAAAAGAATCAAAAATGACTCCTGGTTGGGGTCTAAACAACTGAGGGAATGATCGTGACGTTAACTAAGAGAAGGAAGACTGGAGGAACTGATTTAGGGGATGAAGGAAATCAAGAGTTCTGTTCTGGATATACTACATTTAAGATCACCTGATACACATCCAAGTAGAGAAATTGAGAAATCAGATATATGAATATAAGCCTGAAGCTCAGGAGAGCTGCCAGTCACTGAACTTATGAGGCATTCAGAAGGGAGAGGAAGAGCCAAGTCCTGAGTAAAAAGGAGAAGATCAATAAACAAGTGAAGGTTTGTCCTTAGTTAAGAGCATGCCAATTCCACCCATTATAATCTGAGGGTCAACAGAATAAACAGGTACAGATGCTGGAGGGCTGGTAGATTAGTGGTGGGCACATACCTGATTTCCTTTAAAAGAAATAAGATTATTGGTTGAGGGCAAGAAAAGGGAAAAGAATGATGGAAATGCGAAGAGAAAAGAGAATGAAATAATGATTTCTGAAGAGTGTGGGATGACGTAGCATAAACTTACAGGATAAAACTGAATGCTGGCAAGTCTTTGTATAATATATACGATACTTGAGGCTATGTAAGTTAGTGAAAGCAATCTGGAGTTTGAAAGAACAACGTGTTGGGTTTTTTTTTTTTAATGTTTTTATTTGTTTTTTGAAAGAGAGAGAGAGCAAGGATGAGTAGGGGAGGGGCAGAGAGAAGGGGACAGAGGATCCAAAGCAGGCTTTGTGCTGACAGGGTAACAGCAGTAAACCCCATGTGGAGCTTGAACTCACAAACCACGAGATAATGACCTGAGCCAAAGTTGAATGTTCAACCAGCTGAGCCACCCAGGTGCCCCAACAACGGTATTTTTTTGACTCAATTTTATTTCGGGGAATTGGCCCAACACAGTAATTGAAAAGAAAGTCAAATGTTCATGTTAGGTTTTAATAGTGCCATTAATAGAAGCTTTACTCTATATTTCACATAACCTAAGAGACCATTTATGTAGCAGCCTCTGGAGGATCTGTCAGAGGGTCCCATTTCTCAAGCATGAGGGAAGGAGAAATATTGGCTTCCCATCACCTACCTGCATTTTTGTAAATCATGTGAGACATTCCAGGCCTGGTTCCTGTGGATCTCTCTAGTCTCATCTACTGGTGCCATTTTGTACTTTATGCCCTGAAAACACTGGAAGACTTGTAGTTTGCTGCACATAAACATTTGGTTCATTGCTAGAATTGCTGAAGGGACTGTGTTGTATTCTTACCACAAAAAATAGATCCAAGAGACAAAGAGCATGGATTGTCATTCTTGTAGCATCTGAGTTTTACACAACTTTAACTAGTTGTTTTTTTCTCTATTCACCCCAAGCCAATCACCTCGGATCAGAACAGTGATGCTTTTCAGGCCCCAGATGTGTCTGCTCCTCATTCTGATAACTAATTCAAGGCAAGTTGTCAAACAAAGAGGGCAGGCCTTGTAGGAGGTCTATGCTGGTGAGGAGAAAGCCAGAGATTTGTGTCTTGAGTACATGGAACACCCGGACTTCCACGATATAATGCTGACACCAAGCTGCCTGGGTTGGTGTCTCAGCTCTGTCACTCACTCATAGAATTGTAAACAAGTTACTTACCCTGATGCTCTCCTTGTTAGAATGGGGATAATAGTGGTATATACCTTATAGAATTTTTGTGAAGACTAAGTGAGTTTACTTATGCAAAATACTTAGAATGGCTCCGATTTCTGTTACACTCATGGAATTTTAATTTATGGAGATGACTAAGTAAAAACACGGGAAGACTAGTGCCACTGAAGGGCTTTTATTACTTATGTTTTCCCAGAGGAGAAGGCACAACATACCATGCAGGGCCACCTGGGGAAGCATCAGTGTTGATTAGGAGGCAGAAAGTAGTGAAGGGGAAGCCTGGTCCAGAGCCTTTATGGTTTTCCGTAGGAAAGGCAAGGCAGGGCAAGGGAAACTGCTTAGGGTTGGCTAGTCTGAATAATTTTGATGAGCTGTCTTAGTTGTCTGGTACTTAGTCCTGGATGATTTAGGGCAGGGGGTATATTGGTTTGGAGTTGGGGGGCGTTAAATAAAGGAGGTGACTGGGGGTATGGACTTGGGATTAGTTGGTTTATATATGCAAAACATGCTTTCAGGTTTGTTGCTCATTTTTTAATTTAAATTTTTACTGAAGAATCATTGACATACAATATTGTTTTAGTTTCAGGTGTACAACATAGTTGATATTTACATACATTATGAAATATATACACAGATTTGATATTTGTATACATTACAAAATGGTCACCACAATAAGTAGTCATCATCTGTCACCATACAAGATTACTACAGTATTATTGCCTATATTCCCTGTGTTGTACATTGCATCCCTGTGTCTTAATTTTATAAATGGAAGACTGTACTTCTTAACCTCCTAACTTATTTTGACCATCCCTCTATGTAGCAACCATCAGTTTATTTTCTATATGAGTCTGTTTCTGACTTTTGTTGTTGTTGTTCATTTGTTTTGTTTTTGGATTGTACATGTTAGTGAAGTCATACAGTATTTGTCTTTCTCTGTCTTATTTATTTCACTCAGCATAATACCCTCTAAGTTCATCCATGTTGTCACAAATGGCAAGATTTTTATTTTTATGGCTGAGTAATATTTCAGGTAAATTGTTTATTATCTCTGGGAATTAGCTAACCCTGGGAGGGGCAGTCTCTCCTCAGCGAGTCAATCCCCACAACTTGTCAAACACCATAAAATATTAAAAATATGGTTAATACACTAGCCCATGGAAAGTATTATATAGGGGCACTTGGGTGGCTCAGTTGGTTAAACATCTGACTTCAGCTCAGGTCATTCATGATCTCACAGTTCATGGGTCTGAGCCCCACATCAGGCTCTGTGCTAACAACTCAGAGCCTGGCACCTGCTTTGGATTCTGTGTCTCCCTCTCTCTGCCCCTCCCCTGCTCTCTCTCTCTCTCTCTCAAAAATAAATAAAAATTAAAAATGTAAATATATGTATATATATGTGTATACATATATATATAAAAGAAAGTATTATATAAGTGTTAGCTACTCTTCTGAAAGAGACACTCAGCCTTGTTGGCAGTCAAAGACTAGAGTTCAGATAAGGCTCATTGTGAAGGTTTAAATTATTTTTGTTCTTCAGGTGGCAGAGAAGCTCAGGAAGCTTAGAAAAACTTTTGCCCATAATTTTTTTGGTTTGTGTCTCCCCTGGTTCTGGAAAGCTCTACTTCAATTCCAGTTCCTGACACTATTCTACTGACCTAGTGAACAATATCTTAAGTTAAGGATTATACCTCTTTGCTCATCTTTTGGTTTTCATGGAAACCAACTTAGGTATGTACTTGACCATTCTTTTTTTTTTTTTTTTAGCTTTTATATTTTTTATTCTTCATTTAACTTTTAAAACACTACTATAGTTGAATATTAAAACAAAAACAATAATAGCAAGTAGTGGGCTATGATTATAGTCCTTCATTCGTTCACTACTGCATATAAAATACCAGCAGTGTTCTTCACTGACCCCATTAAGAGGTCTGACACTGAACACCTCCCCTAGGGTGAGGTTCATCATCCTCATACGCTTCTCCATTGTAATGGCGCCTTCTTTCCTGATTTGGATCAAAGTCCACCAGTTCTACCTGGTCCATTTCATCAGTCTCTTCTACTTCCTTCCTCTCAGGTAGGAGTTTTTCCAGCAAAGACAGTTTATCAGGAGAGAGAAAGCCATTCTCAGGGAAGTTTACCTTAAATTCAATGATTGGGCAACCCTTTTCATATGGTCTATGATAAATTGGCATGCCTTCATTCAGCACACACTTGATATCTCCATGCTTGACAATCTGACCTGGACGAGAGGTAATGACAATGGTTCTGTTGTGTAGAGTAGATATTGGCTTTTGAAAGCTGCACAGTGCTTCAACCAGCTGTACGTCCATACACATGAAAAGATCCCCTCCTCGCCTAGTAAAAACAGCATGGTCCTTCTGATCTAAAATACTGATAATATCTCCTGGTTCCAGTCCAGGTTCTAGGTCTCCTTCACCATGGAATGTTATCTTCTGGCCATCTTTCATGCCTTTGTCAATATGAACTTCTAGAATCTTCTTTCCTCGAACTATCTTCCTTCCATTGCAGCTTGTACATCTATCTTTAGGACTGATCCATTCCCTATGGCCCTGGCACTCCATGCACACAGACTGAATTTGTTGAACCATTCCAGGTCCTATCTGATGAATTCTTATTTGCATTCCAGTACCTCGGCAATTGGGACAACATTCTACCGCTCCTTTCTTACCACCTCAGCCTTCACATTTGTCACAAATCACATTCTTTTGCAGAGCTAGTTTTCTTGTTGCACCATTATATAAATCTTCTAAGGTTACAGAGAGCTGATGCACAACATTTTTACCTCTCCTCTCTCTCTGCATCCTTCCTCCTCCTCCAAAAAACATATCAAAGATGTCCATGGGGGAGCCAAAACCACCACCTGCTCCACCTTCTTTAATTGCCTGTTCTCCTCCTTTGTCATATAATTCCCTTTTCTTCGCATCAGAGAGCACTTCATAAGCTCGAGAAATCTGTTTGAACTTCTCTCCTTCATTTGGATTCTTGTCAGGGTGGTACTTCAAAGCCAATTTCCTGTAAGCCTTTTTCAATTCTTCCTGGGTGGCATTGGGTTTGACCCTCAAAACATCATAGTAAGTAGTTTCTTTCACCATTTTCTACAGCCAGTGAGGGGGCCAAGGCCGGTGTGGGGGAGCAGGAAGGAGCGCGTTTCTGGGTGCAGCTCGGGCAGCTGCCACTCCTCCACTTTTTAGCGAGCGTTCTGGAAAGTTCCCTGTATTTGACCATTCTTGGTTTAACCATGGTACTGAAGCCTTTCTGACAAAATCAGTAAATTTTAAGTGAGATAATACTAAGCTATTACCACCAACCCGGACTAACCAAATAAATAAAAGTATAGAAGTGGCTAAGAGCAAAATACATTAGTCGCATACAGTATCCAGGAGACATGTTAGGGAGTTATAGCAATACAATATTGAGGTAATGGCTATATCAGTCCTTCCTGATACCATCTGAAAATAGCCCTCAATCTTGATCAATGGCTTATTTTTATCTGGCCCAGGCTTTAGGTCCTAACTTGCTTTCCAGGTGTGTACTTGCCTTGCAGATTAAAGCTCTTACTAGATTTCTCTTGACTTCATGAAGATGTTACATAAGTAATTGAACAAGTTGTAGAAAGAAGAGAAATGGAGATGAATCAATTGGTTTGAGAATTCTTCCAGAAAATACCTACAGAACTTCACGGCAACTGATTAGATATAAGGAATGAAAGGGCAGGGAACTGACCTTGGGAAATGGTTGTTACCACTAAGAAATGAAGTTGAAAGGAAGTTGATTTGGAGAATAAAGTAAGTCCGTATCCAGACATACTTTATTTGAAATGATATGACACCCAACTAGATAGGCCCAGTAGGCAAGAGGGGGAACAAGACTAGATGAGAAGAAGATATCAGGATAGGAATGATTATGAAAGCCATGAGCAAGACAAGGGTGGCTGAGACATATCTTTTGGGTGTGGTGGGAAGACAGGAGAGAATTCTGGAGAAAACAGAGACCATATGTTTAGAAGTGGGAGATCCAGGGTGGTATAATATCTTGAAAGAATTCACAGAACAAAGTTCATAAGGCAGAGAGCAGGCAACAGTGTCTAAAGGTTACGTGAGAGGAAAGTGGATCATTGGATGTGGCAACACAGGAGTCTTGGGCAATAACAGGGTGAGCAATGAGGGAAGAAAGCCATGGGTCAACAATTAAACACTTTATCTGGGTCAGACCAAAGTTGATTAGTATAAATCACTGAAGAAGTTTCACAAGGAAGAGATGGGCTGAACCCACAGAAGTTACTCAGTAGTGCCATTCTCCATCAGAAGTTGGCCACGGCAAATTTTTACTCAACACATCTCCAGAGGCAAGGAAAACAAAAGCAAAAGTGAACTATTGGGACCTCATCAAAATAAAAAGCTTTTGCACAGCAAAGGAAACAATCAGCAAAACTAAAAGGCAACCAATAGATGGGAGAAGATATTTGCAAATGACATATCAGATAAAGGGTGAGTGTCCAAAATCTATAAAGAACTTATCAAACTCAACACCCAAAAAACAAATAATCCAGTGAAGAAATGGGCAAAAGACATGAATAGACACTTCTCCAAAGAAGACATCCAGATGGCCAACCGACACATGAAAAATGCTCAACATCCCTCATCCTCAGGGAAATACAAATCAAAACCACCATGAGATACCACCTTACACCTGTCAGAATGGCTAACATTAACAACTCAGGCAACGACAATGTTGGCGAGGATATGGAGAAAGAGGATCTCTTGCATTGCTGGTGGGAATGCAAGTTGGTACAGCCACTCTGGAAAACAGTATGGAGGTTCCTCAAAAAATTAAAAATAGAACTACTCTATGAGCCAGCAATTGCACTACTAGGTATTTACCCAAGGGATACAGGTATGCTGTTTTGAAGGGGCATATGCACCCCAATGTTTATAGCAGCACTATCAACAATAGCCAAAGTATGGAAAGAGCCCAAATGTCCATCGACAGACAAATGGATAACGAAGATGTGGTGTATATATACAATGGAGTATTACTTAGCAATCAAAAAGAATGACATCTTGCCATTTGCAACTACATGGGTGGAACTAGAGGGTATTATGCTAAGCAAAATTAGAGAAAGACAAATATCATATGACTTCACTCATATGAGGACTTTAAGACACAGAACAGATGAACATAAGGGAAGGGAAGCAAAAATAATATAAAATCAGGGAGGGGGACAAAACAGAAGAGACTCTTAAATATGGAGAACAGAGGGTTACTGGAGGGGTTGTGGGATGGGGGATGGGCTAAATGGGTAAGGAGCATTAAGGAATCTACCCCTGAAATCATTGTTGCACTAATGCTAACTAACTTGGATGTAAATTTTAAAAAATAAAATAAAATAATAATAATAAATTACAAAGTGTTACATTTGATTTGATGTGATTCACAGATATTCTCTTTTGGGAAAGAGAAAGTCTGTACTAATGTGAGAGTTCTTGAATTGAATTTTAAGATTCATGTCAAAGTAGTTGAGAAATACAGTGACTTTAGAGAATATTTTTATTGAACAGTCTTATTTGGAACTCTGTGTTTAAGCAAAAAAAGAGGAATCTGTCTGCCATCTTGTGAACATTTATCCTCTGCAACAAAAATATCACATAGGAAAGATAAAAAGAATCCTATGTTGTGTTAGTCTGGTGTGTATATTATTATGATTCACAGGGATAACATAAAAATATATAGACTTTCACAAAGTTAGAAAGTTCTACTATGATTTTCTTTCTTTTTTTTTTTTTTATTTTAGAGAGAGAGCACAAGTAGGGGAGAAGGGCAGAGGGAGAGAGAGAGTCTCAGGCAGGCTCCATGCTTGATGGAGCATCAGTGCAGAGCCTGATGCAGGGTTCCATCCCATGACTTTGGGATCATGACCTGAGGCAAAATCAAGAGTCAGATGCTCAACCAACTGAACCACCCAGGCTCCCCTCTGCTATGATTTTCAACTGCCACCCTCTGAACAGAAGCTTCAAGGAATTTTATTGAGCAAATGAACATAAATAATAAATATGTGTATGATTCTCAATATTCATGTTGAGATGTTGTTTATGAACATTGCTGAGGTATATTACAAGTACTTTGATATTAAGAAAAGTTAAAGTGCCAATTTTTAATCATAGCTGACTTCTTCACAGACATTGACAAGCTGACCCTAAAATTAATAGAGAAATTCAAAGATCTCAGAATAGCCAAACAATTCAAAACAATCTTGAAAAAGAAGAATAAATTTGGAGCACTCAAGCTTCTGACTTTCAAAACTTACTACAAAGTTACACTAATCAAGACAGTGTGGTAGTGGGGTAAGGAGAGACACAATGGAATAGAATTGAATACACATCAATGGAATAGAATTGAGATCTAGAAATAAACTCTCTCACTTTATGGTCAGTTGATTTTCAACAAAGATGCCAAGACCATTCAAGTGGAAATAATAGTTTTTCAACAAATAGTGCTGGGACAACTGGACATCCATATGCAAAAGAGTGATTTTGCACCCTTTCTCACATCATATACAAAAATTAACTAAAAACTAGTCAAAGGCCTAAATCTAAGCACTAAGACTATAAAAGTCTTTTTTTTAAAAAAAAAATTTTTTTTCAACGTTTATTTATTTTTGGGACAGAGAGAGACAGAGCATGAACGGGGGAGGGGCAGAGAGAGAGGGAGACACAGAATCGGAAACAGGCTCCAGGCTCTGAGCCATCAGCCCAGGGCCTGACGCGGGGCTCGAACTCAAGCACCACGAGATCGTGACCTGGCTGAAGTCGGACGCTTAACCAACTGCGCCACCCAGGCGCCCTGACTATAAAAGTCTTTGAAGAAAGCATAGGTGTAAATCATAACCTTGGATCGGGCAATTGTTCCTGAAATATGAAACCAAAAGCAGGAGCAGCCAAAGAAAAAGTAAGATTCTACCAAAATTAAAAAATGTGCTTCAAAGGACACCACTAAGAAAGTGAAAAGACAATTCACCTAATAGGAGACAATATTTGTAAATCATATGTTGGATAAGAGACTAGAATCCAGAATATATAAAGAACATTTTCTTTTTTTTTTAATTTTTTTCTTTTTTTCAAACATGTATTTATTTTTGGGACAGAGAGAGACAGAGCATGAACGGGGGAGGGGCAGAGAGAGAGGGAGACACAGTATCAGAAACAGGCTCCAGGCTCTGAGCCATCAGCCCAGAGCCCCACGCGGGGCTCGAACTCACGGACCGCGATCGTGACCTGGCTGAAGTCGGACGCTTAACCGACTGCGCCACCCAGGCGCCCCTATGAAGAACATTTTCAACCCAAACATAAAGAGACAAATAACCCAACTAAAATATGGGCAAAGAATCTGAATAGAGATTTCTCCATTAGGAGATGAAAATTTCAGCAAAATTCTAGAAGATGGAAAGTGAACAAGAAAGTGTTACTAGGTGACATAACAAAGGAATCCACAGCCCAGAATAAGTTGCAAGGGGGCTGTTATATAGCACAGAGGCAGATCTGCCCGGCAACCCCAGAAAGGCTTGAGAGCCTGAGTCCTATGACTGAGGGCAGGAATGAGAATTCTGCTAAGGACAGGAAATTCATTTGAGGCTTAAACACATGTGCAAAGGCAACAGGTCACCTAATAACCACTCTCCTCCCCAACAACATGGGATGGGAGGGGCTTGGGGGAAAGGTTCTTCTCTAAAAGATTAAACATCTTCCATTCACTTTCCTGGTATGGGTTTATGTAGTGTTTTTTGTGCCCTAAGCCACATCCCCTCGGTTCAGCTTGCATTTCTGGAGCAGCTCTGGTGCACAATTCCCCTACACAAGTTTTCTCAGCCTAATGCTTTCCCTGAAGCCAAGGGAGGTCTACTATCCCTTCACACCGGTAGTCTGGAAACATTTCTGGGAGCAAGCATCAGTGGAGGATGGGAATCAGTGAGAAAATGCTCTATCCACTCAGCAGGGACAGCAAAAGGAAACAACTTGTGTCCCTCTGTAGGTACTGATCTGGGAAGATGTACAAGATCTATTGTTAAGTGAAAAAAATCAAAGCTAGTATGCTGTCTTTGTGTAAGAAAGAGGGGAGGAACATTAATTTACATTAGTATTTGCTCTTATCTGCCTACCCCAAACCTTAAGATATCTAGAAATAAGGGACGCCTGAGTGGCTCAGTGGATTGAGCGTCCGACTTCAGCTCAGGTCATGATCTTACAGTTTGTGGGTTCGAGCCCCGTGTTGGGCTCTGTGCTGACAGCTCAGAGCCTGGAACCTGCTTCAGATTCTGTGTCTCCTTCTCTCTCTGCCCCTCCCCCACTTGTATTCTGTCTCTCTGTCTTTCAAAAATAAATAAATGTAAAAAAAATTTTTTTAAGATATCTAGGAATAAACCTAACCAAAGAGGTGAAAAACCTGTACTCTGAAAACTATAAAACACTGATGAAAGAAATTGAAGAGGACACAAAGAAATGGAAAGACCTTCCATGCTCATGGATTGGAAGAACAAATATTGTTAAAATGTCTATAATATCCAAAAACATCTATACATTTAATGCAATCCCTGCCAAAATACCAATAGCATTTTTCACAGAGCTAGGAGAAACAATGCTAAAATTTGTATGGAACACAAAATAGCCAAATAGCCAAAGCAATCTTGAAGAACAAAAGCAAAGCTGGAGGCATCACAATCCCAGACTTCAAGCTATAGTACAAAGTTGTAGTCATCAATACAGAATGGTACTGGGGTGCCTGGGTGGCTCAGTTGGTTAAATGTCCGACTCTTGATACTGGTTCAGGTCCTGATCTTGTGGTCATGAGATCAAACCCTGCTGCGGGCCCCACCCTGAGTGTGGAGCCTGCTGGGGATTCTCTCTCTCCCTCTCTCTCTGCCCCTCCCCTTCTCTCTCTTTCTCAAAATAAATAAACTTAAAAAAAAACAGTATGGTACTGTCACAAAACAAAGACATAGAAATCAACAGAACAGAATATAAAAAAAATGAAGCCACAACTGTATGGTCAACTAATCTTCAACAAAGTAGGAAAGAATATCTAATGGGAAAAAGGCAGTCTCTTCAACAAATGGTATTGGAAAAGTGGACAGCAGCAGGCAAAATAATGAAACTGGACCACTTTCTTACACCATACACAAAAATAAATTCAAAATTGATGAAAGACCTAAATGTGGGACAGGAAGCCATTAAAGACCTAGAGGGGAGCGCAGGCAGTAATTTGTCTGACATCAGCCATAACAACATTTTTCTAGATATGTCTCCTGAGGCAAGGGAAACAAAACCAAGAAGAAACTATGGGGACTTCATCAAAATAAAAAGCTTCTGCACAGTGAAGGAAACAATCGACAAAACTGAAAGGCAACCTACAGAATGGGAGAAGATATTTGCAAATGACATATCTGATAAAGGGTTAGTATCCAAAACATACAAAGAATGTATGCAACTCAACACCCAAAAAACAAATAATCCAATTTAAAAATGGGCAGAGGATATCAAGAGACATTTCTCCAAAGAAGACCTACAGATAGCCAACAGACACATGAAAAAATGCTCAACATCACTCATCATCAGGGAAATACAAATCAAAACTACAATAAGATATCACCTCACACCTGTAGAATGGCTAAAATCAACAACACAGAAACAGGTGTTGGCAAGGATGTGGGGAAAGGGGAAACCTCCTACACTTTTTGGGAATGAAAACTGGTGTAGCCACTCTGAAAAACAGTATGAAGTTTCCTCAAAAAGTTAAAAATAGGACTACCCTATGATTCAGCAATTGCACTCCTAAGTATTTACCCAAAGAATACAAAAATACTAATTCAGAGGGATACGTGCACCTATAATGTTTATAGCAGCATGATCTAAGGTAGCCAAACTATGGTAAGAGCCCAAGTTTCCATCTACTGGTGAATGGGTAAAGATTATACACACACACACACACACACACACACACACACACACACACACACACAGTGGAATATTACTCAGCCATAAAAAGGAATGAAGTCTTGCCATTTGCAACAATGTGGATAGAACTAGAGACTATAATGCTAAGCAAAATAAACCAATCAAAAAAGATAAATACCATATGATTTCACTCACATGTGGAATTTAAGAAACAAAACAAATAAACGTGGGAGAAAAAAAGAGAGGCAAACCAAGAAATAGAGTCCTAACGATAGAGAACAAACTGATGGTTACTAGAAGGGAGGTGGGTTAGGGGTGGACTAAATAGGTGATGGGGATTAAGTAGTGCACCTGTTGTGATGTATGGAAGTGTTGAATCACTAAATTCTACACTTGAAACTAATATTACACTGTATGTTGATGAGCTGGAATTTAAAAAGTTGAAAAAAAATTTTTTTCATTAGTTTTCCTAAAACTAATGGCCAGTGGTTACATGTAGAGGACGAGGTAGGGGGTGTGGATTATAAAGAATATGAAAGTAAAACTTCTCAATGTATAATTAAAAAAAATTTTTTAATGTTTATTTTTGAGAGAGAGAGAGAGAGAGAGAGAGAGAATGCAAGCAATGAAGGGGCAGAGAGAGAGGGAGACACAGAATCTAACGCAGGGTCCAGGCTCTGAGTTGTCAGCACAGAGCCTGATGTGGGGCTTGAACTCACAAACCATGAGATCATGACCTGAGCCGAAGTTGGACGCTTAACCAACTGAGTCACCCAGGCTCCCCTCAATGTATAATTTTTAAAAACCTTTGAACCAAGTGAATGTAGCACTTATTTAAAAATAATTAAATTGAGTTTTTAAACATTTTGCCATCTGATTCAGGTAGTTGCTCCCAATGCTAACCTAGTTCTCTCTTTTCTTCTCATTCAAAAATATTTCGGAGTTGTTTCATTGCTGTGTTTATTTCCTAACCTCTCACTCATCAATCTGGTTTCTGCCCCATTATGCAAATAAATTGCTCCGACCTCTTGTCTCCAGTGACCTCCATATTGCTAAATCTCATAAACATTGTTTAGTCTTTCTCCCACATAACCTTCTGGCAGCATTTGATAAACTACCTCCCTTCAGGCACATCCTCTTCTCTTGACTTTAATGTCTCCACGCAATTCTAGTTTTCCTCCCATCTCTCTGGATACCCTTACCTCTCTTCTCCCTTTCTCCCTCACCTTCTTTTTTTTCCCTTCTCTTCTCCCTCCTTTACCCAAACATGAAACATTGTATTTCTTCAAAACTCTGTTGTAAATATCTTCTCTATTCCTAAGGGATTTCACTCAGAACTATAAATTGAGTTGATAACAGTGACCTCCACATTCATATCTCCAAACTCTTTCAGGACTGAGACATTCTGTTATTGGCAGCTCACTCTGGCCAATGGAAATGTCTAGAGGCAGAATTACCTGTTGCTCTAGCTGCTAAAACTTCCAGCAGTTGTGGAAGGGAAATTTGGAGGGAGCACCATAGCATTTAATGCAGATAGATGTACTATGAATATTTTCTACCGGTATGTGATTTGCCTTTTCATTTTCTTTTCATTGTCTTAAGGAATGGCTAGTTTAAATTTTTATGAAGTATTGGGGTTTCTGGGTGGCTCAGTCGGTTAAGTGTCCAGCTTCAGCTCATGTCTTGATCTCACTCACAGCTTGAGAATTCAAGCCCGGAGACAGGCTCTATGCTGACAGCTCAGAACCTGGACCCTGCTTCTGATTCTGTGTCTCCCTCTCTCTCTGCCCCTCCCCTGCTCACACTCTGTCTGTCTGTCTCTCTCTCTCTCAAAAATAAAGATTAAAAATTCTTTTTAATTTTATGAAGCATAATTAATTTTTTTTCTTTTATGTTAAATTCTTTTTTTCCATAGAGACTTTAAGTTTTTTACTGTGGTAAAAAGCATATGATATAGGGGCACTCGGGTGGCTCAGTCGCTTAAGCAACTGACTTTGGCTCAGGTCATGATTTTACGGTTTGTGAGTTCGAGCCCCACGTCAGGCTCTGTGCTGACAGCTCAGAGCCTGTAGCCTGCTTCAGGTTCTGTGTCTCCCTCTCTCTCTCTGCCCACCACTCATACTCACTCTCTCTCTCTCTCTCAAAAATAAACAAAACATTTAAAAAAATTTTTTAAGCATATGATATAAAATTTACCATCTTGGGTGCCTGGATGGCTCAGTTGGTTAAGCATCCGACTTCAGCTCGGGTCATGATCTTACCGTTCGTGAGTTCAAGCCTCACATCCGGCTTTGTGCTGACAGCTCAGAGCCTGGAGCCTGCTTCGGATTCTGTGTCTCCCCCTCTCTCTGTTCCTCCCCCATCCGCACTGTCTCTCCCTCAAAAATAAAGATTACCAAAATTTTTTTTTAGTTTACCATCTTAACCACTTTAAAGTGTACATTTCAATAGTGCTAATTAATTCACACTGTTATGAAACAGATCTCCAGAACTTTTTCATCTTGTACATCTAAAGCCCTCTACCCAAACAATATCTCTCTATTCCTCCTCCCCAGTCCCTGGCAACCTCAATTTTACTTTCTGTCTCTGTGAAATTGACTACTCTATATAGCGTGTGTAAATGGCATCATACAACATTTGTCTTTTGATGACTTGGTTATCCCAGTATAATGCCCTCAAGTCCATCCATGTTTTAGCCTGTGATAGGATTTCCTTCCTGTTTAAGGCTGAGTAATATTCCGTTGTGTGTATATACCACACTTTATCCATTCATCTGTCAGTGGACATTTAGATTGTTTCACTTCTTGTCTATTGTGACTAGTGCTGCTATGAACATGAGTGTGTAATATTTCTTTGAGACTCTGCTTTCCATTTTTATGGATATATATAACCAGAAGTGGGAGTGCTGGATCATATGGTAGTTCTGTTTTAAATTTCTTGAGGAAACTCCATATTGTTTTCCACAGTGGTTGAACTATTTTACAGTCCCACCAATGGTGTGTAAAGGTTCCAGTTTTTCCATATCCTCTCACTCTCCTGTTATTTTCTGTTATTTTTTTATAGCAACCACCCTAATGGGTATGAGATTATTTAGTGCTTTTCATGTCTTCTTTAAGAAATATTTACCTATCCCAAGGTCGCAGATATATTCTTCCATGTTTAAAATTTTGACTTTTAGGGGCACCTGGGTGGCTCAGTCAGTTAAGCGTCTGACTTCAGCTCAGGTCGTGATCTCACAGTCCGTGGGTTTAAACCCCTCCTTGGGCTCTGTGTTGACAGCTCAGAGCCTGGAACCTGCTTTGGATTCTGTGTTTCCCTCTTTGTCTGCTCTTCTCTCTCTCGCACTCTGTCACAAGTAAATAGACATTAAAAATTTTTTGGCTTAAAACCTCTTTGATTTTGGCTGCAGCAACTTCTTACTCAACACGTCTCCAGAGGCAAGGGAAACAAAAGCAAAAGTGAACTATTGGGACCTCATCAAAATAAAAAGCTTTTGCAAAGCAGAGGAAACAATCAGCAAAACTATAAGGCAACCGACAGAATGGGAGAAGATATTTGCAAACGACATATCAGATAAAGGGTTAGTATCCAAAATCTATAAAGAACTTACAAACTCAACACCCAGAAAACAAATAATCCAGTGCCCAGAAATGGGCAAAAGACATGAATAGACACTTCTCCAAAGACATCCAGATGGCCAACCGACACATGAAAAAATGCTCAACATAACTTTTCATTAGGGAACTACAAATCAAAACCACAATGAGATACCACCTCACACCTGTCAGAATGGCTAACATTAACAACTCAGGCAACAACAGATGTTGATGAGGATGCAGAGAAAGAGGATCTCTTCTGCAATGCTGGTGGGAATGCAAGCTAGTGCAGCCACTCTGGAAAAAAGCATGGAGGTTTCTCCAAAAATAAAAAATAAAACTACCCTACGACCCAGGGATTGCACTACAAGGTATTTATCCAAGGGATACAGCTATGCTGTTTTGAAGGGACACATGCACCCCAATTTTTATAGCAAGCAACACTATCAACAATAGCCAAAGTATGGAAAGCCCAAATGTCCATCGATGGGTGAATAGATAAAGAAGATGTGGTATATATATATATACAATGGAGTATTACTTGGCAATCAAAAAAGAATGAAATCTTGCCATTTGCCACTATGTGGCTAGAACTAGAGGGTATTATGCTAAATGAAATTACTCGGTCAAAGAAAGACAAATATCATATGACTTCACTCATACGAGGACTTTAAGACACAGAACAGATGAACATAAGGGAAGGGAAGCAAAAATAATATAAAAACAGGGATGAGGACAAAACATAAGAGACTCTTAGATATGGAGAACAAACAGAGGGTTACTGGAGGGGTTGGGGATGGGGATGGACTAAACGGGTAAGAAGCATTAAGGAATCTACTCCTGAAATCATTCTTGCACTATCCGCTAACTAATTTGGATGTAAATTAAAAAATAAAATTAAATGGGGCACCTGGGTGGCTCAGTCTGTTAAGTGTCTGACTTCGGCTCAGGTCATGATCTCACGGTCCGTGAGTTCGGGCTCCGTGTCAGGCTCTGTGCTGACAGCTCGGAGCCTGGAGCCTGTTTCAGATTCTGTGTCTCCCTCTGACCTCTCTCTCTGACCCTCCCCTGTTCATGCTCTGTCTCTCTCTGTCTCAAAAATAAAAATAAAAACGTTAAAAAAAAAGCCAATAAAGAACTTTAAAAAAAATAAAATTAATAAAATTAAAAAATTAAAAATAAATTAAAAAACTTTTTTTGGCTTCTACATTTAAGTCTATGGTACACCTCAAACTAGTTTTAATGTGTGATATGAGGTACAGGTCAAGGTTCATATTTTTCAGTTGGATATCCAGTTATTCTGACATTATTTGTTGAAAACAAAAACAACAACCTTCCCGTTCTACACTGGATTTTCTTGGCACCTTGGCAAGTAACTTTGACACTGGTTTTAAGAAGATTCCCAAACTTCAGACCTGTCAAGCTGTAGGGAAAGAAGTACATCTTAGAATTGAGAAAATAGAAACTTCTTTTGGATTCCTACAGCACCTAGTACAGTATGTGTGGGTCACACAGAGTGAGTAGCATCAGAGCTTTGGAATCAGGCAAATCTGGATTCAGACCCAAGTTTGCATGGCCTTGAACAATTTACCTAACATCTTCTTTGCCTTGGTTTCCTTATATACATAGTGAGGATCCAATGTTGTGATGAGAAATTAAACGATGCAAAATGCCTGGTGTAGCTATTTGGTGAGTATTATTTTCCCCTCATATTTTCATTTTTTCAGTAAATATCTGTTATCTTCATTGGACTCAGTGGTTTGGGGCATGATAGAAATTTCTGTCTAAATTCCTTTGTACTTTTTCAAAAAGACTTACAAATTGATTTCAAGTCTCCTTGCCTTTAGCAAGGTATGCCATCTAGTATTAATCCTTTTTTTTATCTGATTCTCCTTTTGCAAATTCTTGAGAGAGCGGTCTGGACATAATTATTTGGAAACTTCATCCTGTTAAGGAGAAATTTAGTAACAATATTATGTGATCATCAGAAATCAGGAATCCTTCAGCTTCATCTAGACTAAAAGAGAGCTTTCAACTTTAAGCGGCACACCGCTCACTTGAGGATCTTATTACACTCCAGACTCCGATTCAAGAAGTCTGGAGTTGAGTCTGATATTCCGCATTTCTAGCAGGCTCCAAGGAAATGCCAAAGCTTTTGGTGTAAGGACCACATACTTTCCGTAGGTAGGGGCTAGAGGCTTCACAGTTCGTTAGGGGAAAAAATTTTAAACCCTGAAGTTCATGAATAAATAATGTTTCCCTTGGCTGAGGGTACTATGGTTGCAGGGAGAGAGGAAACTGTTCATTTAGTTTTTACCATGCACCTGCAAGCATATGTATGAGGTAAAGTATAGGTAGAATGAGCACAAATATTTTCTCTTTTAGGAGTTCTGGATTTAGAATCAGATGATATAGTTTCATATCCCAGCTTCCCCACTTACAATCCATCATGACATTTGGCAAGTTGTTAAATCTCTCCAGTAGCCTCTCACGGGATACCTGTGAAGATAAAATGAAATTATGTAAATAACTTTGGCCCAGCATCTGACTTGTAAATAGCATTTAGTAAGTATTGTGTAAATGTGAATTTCTTTAGCAACTCTTGCCAGATTAAGGCATTAAGTAAAACTAGAGTGATGGCTAGATCCAGACTCAGGTTCAAGTCCTTACTATGCCCCCTAGGTAGCTGTATAGTCATTAGACACTTGGGAGCCTAATGTGTCTTAGATATCAAATAAGATTGGATTGGATATTCTTATTCTTCACAGTGCTAAGGGTCTTCATGCCCTAATGGTCCTGTGGTTCTTGAGCTCTTCTCTATAAGGCAGAGACAGGCAAACATTAAAAGAAACTGTCTCTTTAGTCAGTTAGCTGAATTGACACAGCAAACCAGGAGCCAGAGGAAGAAAGGTAAAGAGAGGAAAAAGAAGGATCCTGAAATGGTCCTGGTTCATCTTGGTTCTTTCAGCTCATGACAGCTTTTAGAAGGGAGACTTAGTTCAGGAGGAGTGGCCCAGAGACACGTCATCCATTTCAACAACATCTTCATCCCCTTAGTCACCACACACCTTTAGGCCATGGGAATAGGGGGAGTGTGTGTGTGTGTGTGTGTGCGTGTGTGTGTGTGTGTGTGTGTGTGTGTGTGTGTGTGTGTGTTTTAAACTGTGAACAATGTCACTGGGTTAAAATCCTAATATAGATCACCTCTTTGCAATGTACAAACAATTTTGTGAAGTAGGTATTATTATCTATGATGCATAGATGGGGACACTGGGCCTTAGAGAAGTTAAACAATTTACACAAGCTCACAGTTAATGGGCAACTTTACTTGAACCAAGGCAGTCTAATTCCTGCTCCCTCTTTCCTAATCATTACACTACACTGCTGTACAGATCTGTGGAGCTGACTGAGATTTACTCAGTGTCGAAATCTTCAGTCCAGATTATGTGGGGTTAAATTCCTGAGAGAATATGAAATAGAGTTCAAACTAGACGAGGAGCCCACTGTGAGGTCAAGTTGTGAAAGGACAAAGAAGTATTATCTTAACTTAGTAATGATAGTGTCATGACAGTGTGCTTGACAAAGCTCACTTAAACTTCAAAATACAGGCATATAGGGATTATTTTAGCTGAAGAAACTGATGCTCAAGGAAGATAAGTAATTTATCCACATGAAGGGCTCATATGGGCTGTAAGGAATAGGAAACTTTACACAAATGGTCTTTAACTATAAGGAAATCATTATCTCACTTACAAAGTCTAGAAGTAGGGCAGACTTTAGGGTCAGCATGTCTTTGTGCCAGTTCTACCTCTCCGCAATTCTCTTGGCTCTTTCCTCCACAGTGGATCGGCTTTAATCTTATAACCAGGCAGAAGTGGTTCCAAACATCCCATTTAAACATGATGATGTACAAAGGAAGAGGGATCTTCTCTCTCTGAGTCTATTTTAGGAATAAGGAAATCTTTTTTAGAAGCTTTCCCAGAAGACTTCCCCTCACACCTCTTTGCCAGGACTGACCCACTCTTATACTGATCACGAGTAAAGGAAAGGGATTACCATTCTTGGGTTTGAGGTGGATAGAGAGTGAGTTGAGAATCACCATGACCAGGATACCATGCTGCATCTCCAGACAGTGTCAGCATTGAAGACCTGCTCTGGTCCTTGACGAGACTCTCTTTTTTAGTATTCTCTGCCAAGGACAGATTGCAGTCACAGATGGAGATATCACCCCACAAGGCATTATATCTAAAGAATGAGCTCAGCCATAATTCAAATATCAGGGCTTTAAAAGGGAGACTTTTGAGGGCTCCATCAGTCAGGCCACAGCCAGTAGGCAGGCAACAGGGACCAAATCTCTAGAAAGAGAGCACCGGCAAGAGTAAGGAAGTGTAGCAGGAGCTAACATTGAAGTACACAAAAGAGGGAATGTCATGAGTCAGGGGGTGCAGAAATTGATCACTGGGATCCTTTGTTGTCTTATGAACCCGAGAGCAACACAGGGACTCAATAATCTATACCAGAACTTCTAGACTGGGAAGATAAACATTACTAAACTCCATCAGCTATGTGGATTTCAGAATCTTTGGTTATCCTATTATCTTATAAAGTTTGGGAACTAGAACAGGGCAGACCCTGGGTCAGACCTTCCATCAGTGGAAGAGTCTGGAGGACAATGACAGAACCAATACTAGGTTCTTCCTGGTTGGAAGTGGAAGACAAATGACCCTCCCTTTAAGCTATGTAAGGCCCTGGAATTTTCAATAGTTCAAGGAGAACAGGAAGCCATGAGAAGAAGATATAGAATCTTCCATTGATCCTGTAAATGGGGCACTAGTCATTTATGGAAGAAAAAGGTGGGGGCTGTGGCACGTATTTTTCTTCTGATTTTGTGGGGTGGTAGGTATTGGTTGTAGAGATAATGGAATAGTGCATGGCTGATTAAAAAATGATACATTTATACATTTACTTCATGGAAAGATGTCCACAACATATTGTTGAGGGAAAAAAAACAAAGTATAAAACAGCATGTATACTATGATCCCATTTATGTAAAATAATTCACAAAGATAAGGAACAAGTATGCCTTCTTCATTTGCTTGGGTATAAAATAAAGTCATTATTTTTACTGTTCAAATAATAATGAAGTCAATGCTATTCTTCTAAGTCTAGCAGAAAATACAGTTTTCCTTCTTGGTCTCCTGCCCCAAGATTCCTCAATGTCAATTTTGTTGATCTTTTCACAGAACCAACTTTTGGCTTCAATGATATTGTTCATATTATTTTTCTATTCTTGATTTTATTTATCTTTGCTTTGGTGTTTATTGTTTTCTTGCTTCTAGGTTTCATCTTGCTCAAAGGTGCAAAGTTAGGCTATACCTCAAATGGCAATACTCTTATATGGTCTTCTGAATCAGTGCCCCTTGTCATTGCTAACAGAGCTTGAGGATTCAAACGCATCACTGCTTTCCAAAGTAGGCCTTGACTTGCTGACTTAAGGCTTTCAACAAACAGGCTTTTCCATTGCTCACATGCACACCACTTAGTAGAAATACAAGCTTCCTCATATATATTAAAAGAGGGGCTGATGTCTGCTGCCCCATAGACCCTAAATCTTCCTCAATCTAGATGCAGGACAAAAACCAATCCACCACCTTCTCTATTTTTGAGAGTCATAGGCATTTTTTGGTCTCAGAGATGAATTGCTTGCCACCCCAAGTTGTTTAATACCACTGCTTCAATAACTCAGAATATCAAAGAAAGATCTGGAATTTGTCCCTTTTGGAGGCACCAGTGCTCCTTCTATAAATTTTCTTCCCCCTCTGCAGTAAATTTCAGATTCTGTATATCACAAATATAAACTAAAAATATGACTGGAAGGATTTTCACCAAAATACTAATGATGAGAATAAAGCCAAGAGAAATATAGCTTAAATTAAATCTCCTTTCAACCTGCAGCCTACTGACAAATACCTGAGACATACAGAGTATAACATTCCTCAAGGAACTCATGGCTGCCTTAATGTGGATATTTTATTAGAGACTAAGAGCAACCTTATTGTGACAATAGACCAACCCCCAAGGTCCTGTAAACCTCACTTTCAACATAGAAAAATTCCTTAGAAACCTATGTTATCTCTATCCTCTCTCCTTCCACAAATTTAAAAGTATATAATCAGTCACTCCTCACAACCCCAGTGCAACTCCTTCTTCCCACAGGTCCTGTTCCCCTACTATAATAAAAACACCTTCCTGCAACAAAAATATCTCATCTTTCTTAGCCATTCACTCTAGGACCCAAACTTCAAATCACATCATTTGGCACCCAATGTGGGGCTTGAATCTTCTCATCTGTACTCCGAGCCTCTGTGCAAACTTGGTGAGTACTTCCTCTTCTCTCCCTTTACTTTCATTTCAGGGGCTTTTCAAGGAGTACAGTCTTTTATTTTAAAAATTTTTTTTTCAACGTTTATTTATTTTTGGGACAGAGAGAGAGCATGAACGGGGGAGGGGCAGAGAGAGAGAGAGACACAGAATCGGAAACAGGCTCCAGGCTCTGAGCCATCAGCCCAGAGCCTGACGCGGGGACTCGAACTCACGGACCGCGAGATCGTGACCTGGCTGAAGTCGGACGCCCAACCGACTGCGCCACCCAGGCGCCCCTCAAGGAGTACAGTCTTATTGGAACATTTTCATGTCAACTGCTCAGGCTGCAATCCTCTGGTCCATGGCTACTCTATGTGGAGGACCAAAAGCCTGCCTTTTTACTGGAAGCTAGTGCCCTGGCTGGAATGGTAATAAGATCTAGAACTTGATGCCCCCCCTTTATTCCAATTCTTATACAAAGTTGTCTTTTGGGGCATGGGACAACCACCTAAGTCACTAGGATGGCTGCCCATCTTAAGACTTACCTGTGAGGTGAGCTTTCCTCCTCATGGGTCTAATGTGATCCCCTTCACATCTCTGGTCTAGCCACTTCTGTCCATGAGACCTCCACCCAGAGGCAGCCAAAACCAGTACCTGATTAAATTAAAACCCAACCAGGGACTATTTCCTAGGAAAGTTGGCTGTAAGGACTACATGTGTTGGAATGTCACTTAGATCATGGTGGTTTCTGTCTTTACTGTTTTCTGCCAATGTCCCTTATTAACTACTTAAATTACAAAATTGGGTAATTTCCCCCTTGTAAAACTTTTTCCCCCCACCATGGGTTAAAAATGGTGGGTTTTTCATGGCATGGCATAGCACTGCATTTTGGTCCATTCACCAGCATTCATTTGTAGCCTAGGATGCGATAGGGAAGCAGGGGGACACCAGGATCCCTCTTACAAGGCAAGGCAGTTTTCATAGAGGCTTCTTAGAGGGACAACTTGGGTCACTTTGACACGCGGAACCTCTGATATATCCTCCCTGGGACACCACCTGGGAGGTGGAGGATTTTTTGATAATGGACTTTTGCTACTTTTCTAGCAACATGGTATCTTCTTTTTCAGTCCCCAAGGATTCTCTCTTGGGATGACTTTTATCCCCCTGGAATCAACTTGGATTGCAAGATTTAATAAAGAAAAAAACTGATCTTCTATAACATTGCATGGCCTCAGTACTCCTTAGGAGATGAGGGACAATGGCCCATCAGTGGGACATTAAGCTTCAATATAATCTGTCAGTTAGATCTCTTCTGCAAAACACAGGGCAAATGGACTGAGGTACCCTATGTCCAGGCCTTCATGGCCCTAAATCAGGACCCTGACCTAAGGGCTTCTTTCAGAACGTGTCTAACCACACACCAGCTTAATAAACACCCTCTGGATGTATTGGTGATGTTTGTCTAAATAAGCCAATTCCTTGTCCAACGTCGCTATTCATCAGGGAAATACAAATCAAAACCACACTCAGATATCACCTCACACCAGTCAGAGTGGCTAAAAAAAAACAAAACGGGAGACTACAGATGCTGGAGAGGATGTGGAGAAACGGGAACCCTCTTGCACTGTTGGTGGGAATGCAAACTGGTGCAGCCGCTCTGGAAAACAGTGTGGAGGTTCCCCAAAAAATTAAAAATAGACCTACCCTATGACCCAGCAGTAGCACTGCTAGGAATTTACCCAAGGGATACAGGAGTACTGATGCATAGGGGCACTTGTACCCCAATGTTTATAGCAGCACTCTCAACAATAGCTAAATTATGGAAAGAGCCTAAATGTCCATCAACTGACGAATGGATAAAGAAATTGTGGTTTATATACACAATGAAATACTACGTGGCAATGAGAAAAAATGAAATATGGCCTTTACATGGATGGAACTGGAGAGTGTTATGCTAAGTGAAATAAGTCATACAGAGGACAGATTCCATATGTTTTCACTCCTATGTGGATCCTGAAAAACTTAACAGAAGACCATGGGGGAGGGGAAGAAAAAAAATGGTTAGAGAGGGAGGGACCCAAAACATAAGAGACTCCTAAAAACTGAGAACAAACTGAGGGTTTATGGGGGGGTGGGAGGGAGGGGTGGGTGGGTGATGGGTATTGAGGAGGGCACCTGTTGGGATGAGCACTGGGTGTTGTATGGAAACCAATTTGACAATAAATTTCATAATAAAAAATTAAAAAATAAATAAAATAAAAATTTAAAAAAATAAGCCAATTCCTCTTAATAAACCTGGGCTACTGGAGGAATCACAGGCTAATCTAAACAAAGAGGACATTGGCTCTGTTACTATCCCTCCTCCTTATAAACCTTAAGACCCCTTTGTCCCAGCCCAGTTGGACATACCAGGAGTAGGACTCCCTATCTTCCACCTAAATCTGGGCTGTATCCTCTTATGGAGGTTGCTAATGGAGAAATGGGCAAAAAGTCCCTGTCCCGGGGCACCTGAGTGGCTCACTCAGTTAAGCATCTGACTCTTGATTTTGACTCAGGCCATGATCTCATGGTCTGTGGGATGGAGCTCCACATCAGACTCTGCACTGGCAGCACAGCTTGGGATTCTCTCTCCCTCTTCCATTATCTTTCTGCCCCTCCCCCACCTGCTCTCTCTGTCTCAAAATACACATTTTTTTAAAATTAAAAAAAAAAAATAAGTCCATATCCCATTCTCCATGGCAGACCTGGCTCAGATAAAACAACAATTAAGACGATATTCTGAAAACCCTTCTCAATTTATTGAGGGTTTTCAACAATTATCTTTTATGTTTGATTTGACCCAGCAAGATATATACATCACATTAACTCATTGTTGTACCCCTAAGGAAAAGAACTGTATCTGGGCAGAGGCTCAAGAATTTGCTGATAAGCTAGCATTCAGAGATAGAGATTATTATCCAGTAGGGGGAACTGCTATTCCCAATACTGAACCTCACTGGAATTACCAAGAAGATACACAGGGAAGGGAGAGATGAGACCATGTGATCACTCGCTTAATAGAAGGGATGAATAAAAGGATTCTCTAAACCTGTAAACTTTGATAACATTCAGGAAGTTACTCAAGGAGGTAATGAGAATCCAGCTCTATCTCAGAATCATTTGATAGAAGGCATTTGTAAATAAATATGGACCAAATCTCACCTAAGGGAACAAATATACTAAACATGCACTTTATAAGTCATTTGGCACCTGACATCTGCCAAAACTGACTAAAATGGCTCTAAGTCCTCAAACCCCCACCCAGCACCTACTACAGGTAGCTACTGGAGTCTTTAATAATAGAGATATGGTGTGGGAGGGAGGGCGTCTGGGTGGCTCAGTTGGTTAAACAGCTGACTCTTGGATTTTGGCTCAGGTCATGATCTCATGGTTCCTGGATTTGAGCCCCACATTGGGCTCTGTGCTCGCAGTGCTGAACCTACTTTGGATCTTGTCTCTCTCTCTCTCTCTCTGCGCCCCCCCCCCCAACTTGGCCATGCACTCTCTAAATAAATTAATTAATTAATATTAACAATTAAAAAAAATAACAGAGATATAGCCTTAAGGCAGGAAAAAGACCAGCAAGCTAAATTGCAGGGTAAAATACAGGCTCAAACATTGGCTGCCACTATTACAGATTCCCTACAATGACAGACTTACCAGGGGCACAAGAAAATGCCAGTATCAGACAAAGGACCAGGTAAGACCCCATGGTACGGGTGTGGCAAATTGGACATTGGACCAAGGGATGTCCAAACAAATGTTCTCCACCAGAGCCAGGTCTTGTCTGTAAGAAGAAAGGACATTGGAAGAGAGAGTGTCCTCATCTGCAGAGGGAGAAAGACAGGAGTTAACTTCCCTGCCCTCTCGAGAGCAGAAACCAGAGGATCTGGCATGATGGGACCCTGAGGCTGGTCCAGCTACCTTTACATCAAGATGAGTGAGCCCTGGGTTACCCTGGATGTGAAAGGTAGGTTTATTAATTTTCTTATTGATACAGAAGCCACTTATCCTGTTCTTATTCTGCACTCCAGTCCTACTTGTCTTTCTAACCATAAAATTGTTGGCAGAGAAGGGGAACATGTTGCCACACTACACCTTTGATCTGTAAATATAGAAGCCAATTAATTACTCCTGTTTCTCTAGTCCTTTATCTTGTCCCATTCCGTTACTTGGACGAAACTTAATGTATAAACTAGGAAGCAGGTTTGCTCTTACTAAAGAAGCTTGTTCTCTTTGACATGGAGAATTAAAACCTTACACTGGAATCCCTTCTAATATTTGGAAGGAAGTAAATCCACAGGTGTGGGATTGTGATATCCCAGGATGGGTTCTTAAAGCTCAGCCAGTTAAAGTAAACTCAAAGGACCGAACCACTATACATCATAAGGAACAGTATCCCTTAAAACCTAAGGGGAAAGCTGGGTTATAACCACTTAGTGATAAGTTTCTCAACCATGACATTTTATTTATTTATTTATTTTTATTATTTTTTTTAATGTTTATTTAGTGTGTGTGTGTGTGTGTGTGAGAGAGAGAGAGAGAGAGAGAGAGAGAGAGAGAGAGGTGGAGGGGGGGTGGCGGGAGCAGAGAGAGGGAATCCCAAGCAGGCTCTACACTGGCAGCGG
This sequence comes from Lynx rufus, assembly GCF_022079265.1. Classification (NCBI taxonomy): domain Eukaryota; kingdom Metazoa; phylum Chordata; class Mammalia; order Carnivora; family Felidae; genus Lynx; species Lynx rufus. The sequence goes on along the minus strand of NW_025814897.1, from coordinate 70,008,857 downwards.
GGCTCGAACTCACAATCTATGAGATCATGATCTGAGCCTAAATGAAGAATCAGACACTTAACCAACAGAGCCAACCAGGTGCCCCTCAAACGTGGTATTTTACATCCTTGTCAATCTCCTTATAACACTCCAATTTTACCAGTTAAAAAAAGCCAAATGGAGAATATCAGATGGTACAAGATTTAAAAGCTACAAATGAGGCAGTGGTGCTTATCCCATCCCGTGGTGTCAAATCCATATACTATTCTCACCCAGGTTCCTGGTGATGCCAGCTGGCTCACAGTGCTTGATTTGAAAGACACCTCCTCTTGCATCCCTCTAAGTGAAGAAACAGCCACTGTTTGCTTTTGAATGAGCCTCTCCTTCAAGCCCATAGGCTGTTCAATTAGGGATTTAGAGACAGTCCTCACCTATTTGGGGCTGCACTTAGTAAAGACCTCTGTGATAGCTCCTTGCCTCAAGGGACTGTAATGCAATATGTGGATGGCATAGTCCCACAAAAGAAACATCTGATAGTAATATTATAATGTTACTTAACTTCTCGGCAGACAGAAGGCATCTCAGCTACCCTAAAAAGGTATAAATATCTTAAAAAAAAAAAAAGGTATAACATTTGGGGTTTGAACCAACACCAGGATACCATACCCTGTCTACTGACAGAAAAAAAGGCTATATTAAATCTTGGGCTTCCAGCTACAAAAACAAAACAAAAAAAACAAACAAAAAAAACAACTCCTTTCTTAGGTGTGGCAGGATTTTGCTGCCTCCAGATTCCTGGATTTGGGCTCTTAGCCAAACCATAGTATGATTCAATTAAAAGCCCTGAAGAAGAACCTTTACTCTGGACTAAAGCCTAGCAACCAGCCTCTCAAACATTAAAAGCTAAGCTCTCATCAGCCCCAGCTTTGACTTTACCAAGTTTAGAAAAACTTTTCACCTCACATGTAGCAGAAAAACAGGGACAAGAATTGGGAGTTCTTACTCAGAAATTAAGAAATGAAACAAGACTGGTTGACTATTTTTCAAAGTCACTAGATCATATGGCACAGGAGTGACTGGCTTGTCTCTGAGCAGTGGCTGCGATAGTCCTCCCAGTAGAAGAGGCTTCAAAACTTACTATGAGACAATCCTTGAAAGCGGTGACTCCACATCAGGTCCAAAGTGTCCTAGAGACCAAAGCCACCAATGGATGACAGGAGGCCAACTTACTAACTACCACGCTATGCTTTTAGACACACCTGAAATGATACTTAAAACCTGTCACAGTTTAAACCCAACTACCCTTATGCCTGGATCTGACCATCACACTTCTGTGTCGGACCATGACTGTTCAGAGATTATATTGTTTATTCTAGCAGACCAGATTTAAAAGACTCCCCTGTTGAAAATAGAGGTGACAATTGGTTTACTTCATGGATAAGGGAGAAAGAAAAGTTGGATATGCTATAGTTAGTTTAACTAAGACCATTGAGGGGCGCCTGGGTGGCGCAGTCGGTTAAGCGTCCGACTTCAGCCAGGTCACGATCTCGCGGTCCGGGAGTTCGAGCCCCGCGTCAGGCTCTGGGCTGATGGCTCAGAGCCTGGAGCCTGTTTCCAATTCTGTGTCTCCCTCTCTCTCTGCCCCTCCCCCGTTCATGCTCTGTCTCTCTCTGTCCCAAAAATAAATAAACGTTGAAAAAAAAAATTAAAAAAAAAAAGACCATTGAGGCCTTAGTTAAATATTTCTGCTCAAAAGGCCGAATTAATAGCACTTACCCATACTCTTCAACTGACAAAAGGCCTAAAAATAATATTTATACTGGTTCCAGGGGCACCTGGATGGCTCAGTCAGTTACGTGTCTGCCTTCAGCTCAAGTCATGATCTCATGCTTCACAAGTTCAAGCCTTGCGTTAGGCTCTGTGCTGACAGCTCAGAGCCTGGAGCCTGTTTCACATTCTCTCTGCCCCTCCCTTGCTCACTCTCTGTCCCTGTCTCTGTCTCTCTCTCTCCCAAAAATAAATAAAAACATTAAAAAAATTTTTAATTAAAATCTTTAAAAATATATACTTATACTGATTCCAAATATGCTTTCCTGGTGCTACATGCCCATGGGGCAATTTGGAAGGAAAGAGGATTATTATCAATCCATAACTCCCCAATCAAATATGGGCCTGAAATCATCACTCTTCCTGTGACTATACACCTACTTAAGGAGGTAGCTAGAATTCACGTCAGAGGACATCAAAAAGATAGGACCTTAGAAAGGAAACAATTTAGCAGCCTATGCAGCCAAGCAGGCAGCGCAGAATAAACAAATATTAAGCCTTATACCAGTCTTGACTCCAAAAAAGTCCATAACTCCAGCCTATTCAGACCAAAAAATTCACATAGCCCAGGAATGAGGATATTCAAAAAATGCACAGAACTGGCATGTTAACTATGAGGAAAAAAATCTTTATACCCAAAAATAACCAATGGAAGGTAATACAAGGTTTACATCAGGCTGTTCATTTGGGCAAAGGTGCTTTAGAACATTTCATCAAAAATGTATTTGATGGAGGGGTGCCTGGGTGGCTCAGTCCGTTAAGTGTTCGACTCTTCGGTTTCGGCTCAGGTCATGATCTCACGGTTTGTGGGTTCGAGCCCCCCATTGAACCCCACAGGCTGTCAGCATGGAGCCTGCTTGGGATCTTTTTCTCCCTCTCTCTATGCCCCTCCCCCACTCACTGTCTCTGTCTCTTCCCCAAAATAAATAAACTTAAAAAAACTGTGATGGAGTAAATTTAACAACTACAATAAAACAGATCTATTGATCCTGTATAGTTTGTGCCCAAGTAAATCCGAAAGGAGCAATCTGCACTACCTTCCCCCCTCCCCACTTTTAAAACCAGTCCAGGGGAGCCTGGGCAGCTCAGTCAGTTAAGCATCAGACTTTTGGTTTCTGCTTAGGTCATGATCTCACAGTTTGTGGGATCAAGCCCCACATCAGGCTCTGTACTGACAGTATGGAACCTTCTTGGGATTCTCTCTCTCCCTCTCTCTGCCCTTCCCCCACTCATGTTCCCTCTCTCTCTCTCTCTCTCAAAATAAATAAACACACATTAAAAAAAACAACGCTGATCACATGCTCTCCAAACCTGATTTAACTGTAACTGAAAGTTCACCCATGTAAGCCTCAGAGACATGGTTTATTAAAAAGATTGGAAGTTGAATATAGCAGGGGACTTAAATCTAGAATGGAAAGGTCTATATCGGGTCATATTATATACTCCCACTGCAGTAAAGTTAGAGGGACACTCTTCTGGACCCATATATCTAGAATCAAACCTGTACCTCCTTTACAGGAAACCAACAAGCAAACTAGCATGTCTTCTTACTCTTGTGAACCCATAGAAGGTCTCAAACTCCTCCCAGCAAGACAATGAAGATTGTATATTTTTCCTTCTCTGTTCACCAATTTTAGCAGACAATTCCTTTCTACAATGGGCACACATTACGCTGAGCTTCAAAATCAAACAGCTTGCTGGATACGTGGAATTTTGCCCACGTCAAGTACATCTGGGTTACCCTGGTGGGTTTTCTCTTTATGAGGCACTGATTGGCACTCTCTATGTACTTATATTTCAGAAATACTATAAAACCCTAATGACACCATGTTTCATGATAAATCTATCACGAATCACGATGTTTCGTCTTGGCCCATGGTCACTAAGACATTTACCAGGGCATAACCAGACTTTTTCATACCCTCACACTATTACAATATAAACTGACTTTGCAAGCCCACAAATTGATGCCTGTCAACAAGTGCCTAGATTACAAAACCCTACTTATTGCTATACTGAGGAGGGTATATATCAAATTTGGGATACCTATTTACAGCTCACACCCATCACTGGACAGCTCAGTTAAAAGGCAGTTTTATGCTGAGAACAAAGAAATCATACATACGATACCTGGGCAAATAACACCCGACATTTAGGATGGCTATCACTAGAAACATGTTCTCAAACTATTATACTCCAGGCTACTGACTGGTTTGCTACTGTTTGGATAAGGTGACCTGGCATCAGATGGCTACCTTCAAATGGAACCCACTGGTCATGTGGAACTAACCTATGCCCCTGGCTTATTCCAGGGCGGATAGGTCATTACACCTTGGGTTTTGCCTAGATTCATGGGCACATTGTCAAAACCATCTCTACCCAAGCTAATCTTCCCAATTTAAAACAAAGATGGACATGATCTGTTTTCCATTGGTATGATCATTTGGCATCCATTTTTTGCTCCATTTGTAGGGTTAGAAAGCATAATTTGGCATATGGAAACCCTTAATAAATACACTATTAATAAATACATCATAAAGGCACTCAATGACTCATAAAACAACATCTCCTTACTTAATACTGAGGTCACACAAATGGGCAAAGTGGTTCTACAAAATAGAATGGCTTTAGATGTTCTAACAGCAGCACAAGGAGTACATGTGCCATTATTAAAACAGAATGCTGTGTATACATCCCAGATTATCATAAAAATGTCACAGGACTACTAAAAGATATGAATACTCAAATTGAGGCTCCACAAAATCCTTCCCTCGTTTTAAATGATTGGTTAAGTTCCTGGTTCAGGGGACGACTAATGGACAACTATTAAGAATCTCCTTGTTGGACTACTCATTATTATGAACATTTTAATTCTAATATGTTGCCTTTTTCAATGTTTTTTTCACTTGGTGTGAAACTCCATCACTACAATAACTTCCCATCAACAGATTGTCCTTACCACACAGAGAGATACTTCTTTGCCGTTTATATTGGACTCAGCTGCCTTTTGTAGCTCCCTTATGCACAATTGACTGACCAATGTTGACCCATAGATAGGTACATCTCTATGCCTCTATTCAGCAGGAAGAAGTACAGAAGACAAGACCTTCCACTCTCAGCAACCTTAAAGATTTAAGGATCAAAGTCGTTCAGAAAGGAAAATGATGAGGGAAACAGAGGCAACTTGCAGCCCATTGATAAACAGCTGAGACATACAAGCACGACCTTCTTCAAGGAACTCATGGCTGCCTTATGTGCATGTTTTATTAGAGACTAAATGAACCTTATCGTGACAATAGACAGACCTCCAAGGTCCTATAAACCTCAGTGTCAGCATAAAAAAATTCCTTAGAAACCTATGTTATGTCTATCCCTCCTCCTTCCACAAACTTAAAAGTATATAATCAGTCACTCCTCGCAACCCCAGTGCAGCTCTTTCGACCCACAGGTCCTTATCCCCGTGCTATAATAAAATCACCTTTTTTGCACTGAGAACATCTCAAGAATTCTTCCTTGACCATTCACTCTCAGGCCTAAACCTCATATCACTAACAGTGGTCATGGAATAGTTTGGGTGGTTTCTACTTTTTTAAAATTTTTATATATTGCTGAATTTTTAGAATGATGGACATATATACTTTATATAATCAGAAGATTCATAAACAGTTGGTACTTACTGATCACTTACTGTGCACAAGCACTTTACACTATTTTTTTTAGTTTAGAGAGAGAGGGCGTGAGCGGGGGAGAGGGCCAGAGGGAGGGAGAGAATCCTCAGCATGCTCCACGCTCAGCACGGAGCCCAACACAGGGCTCAAACTCACTAACCGTGAGATCATGACCTGAGCTGAAATAAAGAGTCAGGCGCTTTACCAAATGAGCCACATGGGTGCCCCGAGTCACTTAAGTTTTAAAGCAAATGTATATGAGCAAGAGGGTGAAGTAAAAAAGGTTAGTCGCCAGACACAGTGGAGACAGCAAGCAAAGAGATGAAAGTGACTTGCAGATTCTTGACTGGAACAATCAGGTGTGTAATGATGCTATCAACCAGGACAGAAAACAGAGGAGTGGCAGATTGTGGGGAAAATAATGAACCTTATTTTACCCATTGAATTGTGAGGCATGCCAAGGATGTCTGGGTAGGGCTGGCTGGTCGAGTGTTGGAGATGCAAATCTGGAACTCGCAATGTTTCAGCTAGAAGAGCAGGTGTGGGAGTAGTTAGCATACATACTTGAAGTTGTTGAACTCTGCACAAGTTACTCAGCCCCTCTGGGCCTTAGGGTCCTCATGTATAAAGCAAGGATGATAACAGTTTCCTCGCAGAGACATTAAGAGGATTGAATCAGGGACACCTGGGTGGCTCAGTCAATTAAGCGTCTGACTTTGGCTCAGGTCATGATCTCATGGTTCGTGGGTTCAAGCCCTGCGTTGGGCTCTGTGCTGACAGCTCGGAGCCTGGAGCCTAATTCAGATTCTGTGTCTCCCTCTCTCTGCCCCTCCCCTGCTCGTGCTCTCTCCCTCTCTCAAAAATAAACATTAAAAAAATAAAAAAGAGGATTGAATCAGTCACTGTATGTAGAGTGCCTGGTATAGGGGCCAGCATGGTACAAGGACTGAATGACACTGAGAGGTGGACCACTGACAGATGGTGACAGGTCTAGGTGGCCAGGACACTTCAGTATCACAAGTCAGAGCAAACACCTCTGAACTGGAGCAAACTGACTTCTGTGCTGATATAACTTAGACTAAATTGTATATAACCAAGTTTTCTGTATAAATTGCTCCTCTGGGGCGCTTGGGTGATTCAGTTGGTTGAGCATCTGACTCTTGATTTCAGCTCAGGTCATGCTCCCAGGGTCATGGGATGGAGCCCTGCATTGGTACTCTCTATTCTCTTTCTCCCTCTTTCTCTCTCTGCTCCTCCCCTGCTTGCACATGGTCTCTCTCTCTCTCAAATGAAAAAAAAATTGCTCCTCTGGAAGTAGAAACCTAGCAAAGAATTAGTGACAGAGAGGAAATAACATAAATATATTAAGACTTTAAAGGAATATATTCTTCAGAAATTATTATGTAACAGAAGGGTCTATAATAGTAATTTGGCTGTATTATAGAATTTGTTTTGTAACAATTTTAAATTACTTTCATTGATATTTTTCAACTGTAATTGGCATCACTAGCCTATTAGACACAGTCTGTTAGATTACAGAAGTTTTGGAGTCAGAAGACCTGGGATTCAATTCCGGATCCATCATTTACAGGCCCCGAATTCTGTGTTCTATGTGTAGACAATGGCAGCATTACCATCCACACAGTAGTTCAAACTTGGAGCCACCTTCTGCTTCTCCTTTGCCTTTAACCCTCCGAATCCAACTGATCACCCAGTTCTGACAAGTCTGACTCCTGGTATCTCTTGATTCTGCCTGTTTGTCCTTGTCGTCATTGTCAGCCATGGCCGACAGTGTCATCATCTCATGTCTCATGACTCCCACAGCCCCAACTAATGCACCTCCCACAGTGTGGCTTCCCCGTTGCCTCCAGAGTGATCTTCTTAAAACATTGCTGATTCTGTAAGCAGTGGAAGCACACACAGACTTCCAAAATGCAAACTCTTTCGGGCCCCTGCGTGGCTCAGTTGGTTGAGCTTCCAATTTCAGCTCAGGTCATGATCTCAAGGTTCATGGGTTCGAGTCCTGCATCGGGCTCTGTGCTGATAGGTCGGATTCTGTGTCTCCTTCTCTCTGCCCCTCCCCCCTCAAAAATAAATAAACATTAAACAAAGTTCTTAATAAAAAATGCAAAAAGAGGTTAGAGTGGGAGAGAGCCAAAGCATAAGAGACTGTTAAAAACTGAGAACAAACTGAGGGTTGATGGGGGGTGGGAGGGAGGAGAGGGTGGGTGATGGGTATTGAGGAGGGCACCTTTTGGGATGAGCACTGGGTGTTGTATGGAAACCAATTTGACAATAAATTTCATATATTAAAATAAAAAAAATAAAATAAAAAATGCAAACTCATTAGAATGGCATTGAAACCCTGTACAATGTAACCGCAACTTTGTTTCCTAAGCTCAACCCTGTGACTTCTCTTCCTATACCTGCTGCTGTCTCTAATCCATGGGATTTCCACCACCCTCGCACTGCCTGGGTCTTCTCTACTCCCGCAGTTTTGCATATAATGTGTTTTTCTTCCTACAAACCTCATCTTCCTCTACTCTACATAGCAAATTGATTTACACTTTCTGAGATTCAACTCATTGCTCTTAGCAAATATTTCCCAATGCTTTCTATCACATCCTCCTCTCTGGATTATAATTATTTTACATATTTACAATGAACATGAAGGTTCTTGAACGCATGTCTCCTTATATTCCTGGAACCCGGCCAAGAGTGTGGTACATAATAAATGTTTTTCAACTTTAAAGTGCTTTATAAAAAGTAATTTTCTAAAAAGAAATTGCTTTTCTGAGCTTCAGTTTCCTCATTTGTAAAGTTAGAATAAAAGTACCTACCACATAGAGCTGTTAGTAAATGGAACTCAGTAACTGGCATACAAGCATTTTGTAAGCCATGCGTTTTTGTAACATTTAACTTTTGATCTAAAGTGATCTGTCTCTCAAGTATCGTTCTTTTTATACCAGTCTAACACCTGAAAAATAACAGACTCTTAATAATGCTTATTTATTTATATCCAATGCGAACACATTCTGCCTTAGCCAGTCTGGTCACTGTGGATTACTGATCACAAAGAATCAGGAGCATCTGAGTGAAAAAGATGTCAAACTAGCTCTATTTCTTATTTTTTAAATTCATTTTTCATTTCATTTCATTTCATTTCATTTCATTTCTGTTCTGTTCTGTTCTGTTCTGTTCTCTTAATTCCAGTGTAGTTAACATTAGTGTTATTACATTAGTATCAGGTGTACAACATCGTGATTCAGCACTTCTGAACATCACCCGGTGCTCACCCCAAGTGCCCTCCTTGATCCCTGCCACCTGCTTCACTCAGCCTGGTATTTATTTGTGTTACCGCCCCCAGGTAGTTCTCTCCTTTCCGCTTGATGGCGCTATCACTCTAGTGCGGTATCACTCAAGTGCAGTAACAAGAAGCTACACCAGGGGGCTCCCTGCGTTTTCTGCAGGGAGAAATGGACTGCAAAAACCTTCAACCTGAATGAATACTCCTGAGTTCTCAAGTAAAATATTTGCTTTCTTTTGAAACAAACAATAGAGAAATGCAAAAACAAGTCACAAACCTGGAAATAACACCTTTATTTCTATCGAACCAGTGTCTGAGACTTTCTTAATTTTTTTGTCTGTTAAAAAGTAGACAGGAATTAATTCCCTTTTACTGAAGGTATTTAGAAACCAAGACAACCTGTCATTCAACTGGCAACTCCAGTATTATTTATTATCAAGAGGTTTGATCCCAGATTGAGCTGACTAGAAGACAAACCTGATAATACAAACATTTAATTACCACATTCCCAAGAAGATCCAGCAAATAGTACGGGGTGGGGATGGGGGGGGCAGGGGGGACCTAAATAAATGGAAGTACATTTGATGCTTTTCTTCCTGAAAATAAACTACAAGTTATAATGCAAATGGCCCTAGATAAGGAGTCACAATGATTCTTTCTAATGCTGGATGGATTTCCAACTTCTGCTACCTTCGTGATCACTTAACTTTAGAGCTCTACTTTTTCATCTTTTTTTTTTTTTTTTTTAAATAGACTTCACACCCAGCAGGGAGCCCAAGGCAGGCTTAACTCAAGACGCTGAGATCAAGATCTGAGCTGAGATCAAGAGCTGGATACTTAACCAACTGAGCCACCTAGGCACCCCCAACTGTTTCATCTTCAAATGAAGTTTTTGGGTGATGGTCTTTTCAAAAGTCAGCTTTAATGAGATATTATTTGCATATACAGTTTGCCATTTTTAAGGTAATTAGATGAGTTCTGAAAAATGTATTTTGTCTTGTAACCCCCACCACCATCATCAAGGTATAGAACACTTCATTTCCATCCCCACAAGACTTCCTTCCTGCCTCTTTTTAGGCACTCTCCTTCCCTTATTCCCAGCCCTTGAACAACACAGACCTGATTTTCATCACTACAGTTTTGCCTTTTTAAAAAATTTGTCTGATGTTTTTGAAATTCATCAACATGTATACATCAGTAATCTGTTTATTTATTGCTGAAGAGTATGTCGTTGCATGAATATATGACAATTTTTTTCTGTCAGTTGATGACCATTTGGGTTGTTCCCAGGTTTATGTTTTTAATTTTTATTAAAAGTCTACTATTGTCAGTAAGCCTTCTTGCTCACCTGTACACCCCAACAATTAAAACCAGAAATAGACAAGACTGCTTAATTCATGCTCGAACTAAAGACCATTGTGCTTATTTCTTATCGCACTTTTTTGAAGCATTGATGGAGATGTTTTGCAACGACCAGAACATTCCAACTGTGGTGTTTAAATGTGGTGTCTGTCCAATCAGATGGGGGCCCCCAAATGTGGGGCAATGATTGGGTGGAGACAGGTGACAGAGAGGTGAAAGAATTCACCCAAAGCAGAACAAAGATGATAGAAGTTTATTGAATACACCAAAAGGGAGCTGCGGGCAGGACAGCAGAGGAGAGGCTATCTGCCAGGAGGTGGTGTGTGGGGACTGTTTTTAAAGAAGGACGGTGGGGAAGTATGGCGATGAAAAGAATTTTCCCTTTTTTTGGTGACTGCGTCTGGCTTCAAGTAGCCCATTGGTTAGTTAGGGACTATGGGTATTTTGGGGTGGGTCACCTGAGGGGCCTGCCTGTATTCAACCGGGGGGTTGCTCTGGGCCCTTTTCTACATTCCATTGCTCTAGCCTGTTTGCCTAAAAGGGGCCTCTATACCAGACACCAGACCAAAAAAGCTCTGATAACAATGGAATGCCTACAAGACCACATCCCACACATTCCCTTCCCTGCCCAGGATCATGGGCTGAACACCTATCGACCTTCACCCATGATCACGCGCTCTCTGCCTACTCTCTTTGCATGTACCCACCTGAACCTCACCTTATAAAACTCTAGATGTCCATCTTGCCCACAGAGAGGTTATTTGTTAAAGCTTGAGCCTGCCACCTCCCCATCTCTGGCTGCCAGCACCTGAAATAAATTTCTCCCTTTATCTTTTCCTTGAGGTATTGGCACCTCTAAGTTTATCTAAGTTTGAGTTTATCTAAATTTGTTTGGCAACAGTGTTGGCAAACCCAGCAAGGAGCTATGCTTTGATTTGTCCAGCCTTCTGGGGATTTCCTGGGAGGGAGCAGTTGATCTTGGCAATGCCAAGGGGCCCTGGGGCTTTCCCAAGTTAGTGGTGGTGATAGATGGATCAGTGACACTATGAATACTCATATACAAGTCTTTGAGTGAACATGTTTTCATTTCTCTTAGGTAAATACTTATAAGTGGGATTTCTGAGTTAGATTTAAGTGTACTTTAATTCTATAATTCTTTTCTACAAACTTTTCCAAAGCGGCTATTATTTCTCTTTCCAGTTGGCAACAAAGAGTTGCAATTGTCCTGCATACTGTCAGTCTTATTTTAACCATTCTAAGGGGTTTGCAGAAGCACCCAACAGTGGCTTTAATTTGCATTTCCCTCAGCGATAATGATGTTGAGCATCTTTCCTTCTATTTTGTTCCTCCATGTATCTTCTTTGGTCAAAGAAGATATCTTTAAATCTTTCAGCCATTTTTAAAATTGAGTTGTTTGAAAGGCCCCTGGGTGGCTCAGTCGGTTGGATATTCTACTCTTGATCTTGGCTCAGGTGGTGATTCTAGGGTTGTGGGATCGAGCCCTGAGTCGGGTTCTGTGCTGAGGTGGAGCCTACTTGGGATTATCTCTCTCTCCCTCTCCACTTGGCCCTCTCCCCCACTTTCTGTCTTTCTTTCTTTTTTTTTTTTTAAGGAATGCTTTAAAATTGAGTTGTTTGAAAAAATAAAATTGATTTGTCTTATTACTGAATACTTGGTATATTCTGGGAAAATGTCCCTATCAGATCTATTTTTTCAAATGTTTTCTCCCAGCCAGTTGCTTGCCTTTGTAACTACATAATAGTGTCATTTGAAGAGAAAACCACTGACACATATGTAAACAGTCAAATTCTTCATATCTCATTTTCTTCACATTTAAAATGAGATCTTTAGGTAAATGTTCTTTTCTTTTTATAATGGCTTGATTGAGATATATTTCACATAACCCAGAATTCACCCTTTTAATGTCACCAATTCAGTGGTTTTTAGTATGGTTCAGAGTTGTGTGACTGTCACCACTGTGTAATTTCCAAATATTTTCATCACCTCGAAAAGAAACCTTACATCCATTGGTAGTCATTCCCCTCTTTCCCAGCACCTAAGAACCATTAATCTAAATTCCGTCTCAATGGGTATACCTATTCTGGACATTCATATGAAAGGAAGCATACAATATTTGGTATTTTATGTCTAGCTTCTTTCATTGAACATGTCTTCTTTTTCTTATTTTTCTTTTTGAGGGGGGCACAAATCAGCTAGGAGCTCACTTTTTTGTTTTATTTTCTTAGAGAGAGAGAGAGAGAGAGAGAGAGAGAGAGAGAGAGAGAGAGAGAAGTGGGGCTCACCCAATGCGGGACTTGAACTCATGAACCATGAGATCATGACCTGAGCCGAAGTCAAATGCTTAATGGCTGAGCCACCCAGGTGCCCTGCATAATGTTTTTAAGAATCATCATGCTGTAGTTTCAGTAGTTCATCCCTTTTTTATTACTGAATGACATTCTAATGTATGCATATACCACATGTTGTTTATCCATTCATCAGTTAATGGACATGCAGGTCATTTTTACTTTAGTTTTTATGGAAAACACTGCTGTAAACATTTGTGCACAAGCTTTTGTGTGGACATAGTTTCACTTCTCAAAGGTACAAGCCTACAAGTGGAATTGTAGTGTCATGTGGTAACTCTATATTTAAAAATTGAGGAGGGGTGCCTGGGTGGCTGAGTCAGTTAAGCATCCAGCTTCAGCTCAGGTCATGATCTCATGGTCTGTGGGTTCTGGCCCCAAGTTGGGCTCTGTGCTGACAGCCCAGAGCCTGCTTCGATTCTGTGTTTCCCTCTCTCTCCACCCGACCCCTGCTTGCACTCTGTCTCTCTCTCTCTCTCTTTCTCTCAAGAGTGAATAAACATTAAAAAACAAATTAAAAAAATTTTTGACAATTAAACAATTAAAATTGTTTCCCAAAGTGGCTTCCCGGCTTTTACTACCGCAAAGCATGAGAATCCAGTTTCCCCACATCCTCACTAATGCTTATTTTTTTTTTTATTTTTACACCATATATTTCTTTATTTAAAAATTTTTCTGCATTGTTTGTTGCGGTCTTCCCCCTCCCCACTAACCTCTATTAATGTCTTTTTAAAAATTATTTTAATGTTTATTATTTTTGAGAAAGAGAGAGAGAGAAAAAAAAAAACATTAGTGGGGGAGGGGCAAAGAGAGAGGGAGACACAGAATCCGAAGCAGGTTCCAGGCTCTGAGCTGTCAGCACAGAACCTGACACAGGGCTTGAACTAACCAGCTGAGATCTCGTGACCTGAGCTGAGGTCAAATGCTTAACTGATGGAGCCACCCAGGTGCCCTATTAATGTCTGTTTTTTGTTTTATTTTTTATTATATTTTTTAACGTTTTTATTTATTTTTGAGACAGAGAGAGACAGAGCATGAACGGGGGAAGGGCAGAGAGAGAGGGAGACACAGAATCGGAAGCAGGCTCCAGGCTCTGAGCCATCAGCCCAGAGCCTGATGCGGGGCTCGAACTCACAGACTGTGAGATCGTGACCTGAGCCGAAGTCGGACGCTTAACCAACTGAGCCACCCAGGCGCCCCTTAATGTCTGTTTTAAAAAAATAGCTACCCTAGTGAATATTAAGTGGTATCTAATTGCAGTTTTGATTTGCCTTTCCCTGATGATGAATGATGTTGAGCATCTTTCCAGGGCTTAGTGGCCATTTTTATATCTCCTTGGAGAAATAAATGTCTCATAAAATCCTCTGCCCATTTTTCTTTATTTTTTTTATTTAAAAAAATTTTTTTAGGGGCGCCTGGGTGGCGAAGTCGGTTAAGCGTCCGACTTCAGCCAGGTCACGATCTCGCGGTCCGGTCCGTGAGTTCGAGCCCCGCGTCAGGCTCTGGGCTGATGGCTCGGAGCCTGGAGCCTGTTTCCGATTCTGTGTCTCCCTCTCTCTCTGCCCCTCCCCCGTTCACGCTCTGTCTCTCTCTGTCCCCAAAATAAATAAAAAACGTTGAAAAAAAATTTTTTTAAATATGAAATTTATCCTGAAATTGGTTTCCATACAACACCCAGTGCTCATCCCAACAGGTGCCCTCCTCAATGCCCATCACCCACACTCCCCTCCCTCCCACCACCCACCAACCCTCAGTTTTTTCTCAGTTTTTAAGAGTCTCTTATGGTTTGGCTCCCTCCCTCTCTAACCTTTTTGTTTCCTTCCCCTCCCCCATGGTCTGCTGTTAAGTTTCTCAGGACCCACATAGGAGTGAAAACATATGGTATCTGTCTTTCTCTCTATGACATATTTCACTTAGCATAACACTCTCGGGCACCATCCACATTGCTGAAAAGGCCGTATTTCATTCTTTCTCATTGCCAAGTAGTATTCCATTGTGTATATAAACTACAATTTCTTTATCCATTCATCAGTTGATGGACATTGAGGCTCTTTCCATAATTTGGCTATTGTTGAAAGCACTGCTATAAACATTGGGTACAAGTGCCCCTATGCATCAGTACTCCTGTATCCCTTGGGTAAACTCCTATCAGTGCTATTGCTGGGTCATAGGGTATATCTAGTTTTAATTTTTTGAGGAAACTCCACACTGTTTTCCAGAGCAGCTTCACCAGTTTGCATTCCCACCAACAGTGCAAAAGGGTTCCCGTTTCTCCACATTCTCTCCAGAATCTATAGTCTCCTGTTTTGTTCATTTTAGCTACTCTGACTGGCATGAGGTGATATCTGAGTGTGGTTTTGATTTGTATTTCCCTGATGAGGAGCAATGTTGAGCATCTTTTCAGGTGCCTGTTGGCCATCTGGATGTCTTCTTTAGAGAAGTGTCTATTCATGTTTTCTGCCCATTTCTTCACTGCATTATTTGTATTTCGGGTGTGGAGTTTGGTGAGCTCTTTATAGATTTTGGATACTAGCCCTTTGTCAGATATGTCTTTAGCAAATATCTTTTCCCATTCCGCTGGTTGCCTTTCAGTTTTGTTGATTGTTTCCTTGGCAGTGCAGAAGCTTTTTATCTTCATGAGGTCCCAATAGTTCATTTTTACTTTTAATGCCCTTGCCTTTGGGGATGTGTCAAGTAAGAAATTGCTGCAGCTGAGGTCAGAGAGGTTTTTTTCTTGCTTTCTCCTCTAGGATTTTGATGGTTTCCTGTCTCACATTCAGGTCCTTTATCCATTTTGAGTTCATTTTTGTGAATGGTGTAAGAAAGTGGTCTAGTTTCATCCTTCTGCATGTTGCTGTCCAGTTCTCCCAGCACCATTTGTTAAAGAGACTGTCTTTTTTCCATTCTTTCCAAGAATATTTGTCAAAGATCTTTCCAAGATCTATTTGTCAAAGATTAGTTGGCCATACTTTTGTGGGTCTAATTCTGGGGTTTCTGTTCTATTCCATTGGTCTATGTGTCTGTTTTTGTGCAATACCATGCTGTCTTGATGATTACAGCTTTGTAGTAGAGGCTAATGTCTGGGATTGGGATGCCTCCTGCTTTGGTCTTCTTCTTCAAAATTATTTTGGCTATTCGGGGTCTTTTGTGGTTCCATACAAATTTTAGGATTGCTTGTTCTAGCTTCGAGAAGAATGCTGGTGCAATTTTGATTGGGATTGCATTGAATGTATAGACAGCTTTGGGTAGTATTGATGTTATAACAATATTTATTCTTCCAATCCATGAGCATGGAATGTTTTTCCATTTCTTTATGTCTTCTTCAATTTCCTTCATAAGCTTTCTATAGTTTTCAGCATACAGATCTTTTGTATCTTTGGTTAGGTTTATTCCTAGGTATTTTATGCTTCTTGGTGCAATTGTGAATGGGATCAGTTTCTTTATTTGTCTTTCTGTTGCTTCATTGTTAGTGTATAAGAATGCAACTCATTTCTGTACATTGATTTTGTATCCTGCAACTTTGCTGAATTCACGTATCAGTTCTAGCAGACTTTTGGTGGAGTCTATCGGGTTTTCCATGTATAATATCATGTCATCTGCAAAAAGTGAAAGCTTGACATCATCATTGCCAATTTTGATGCCTTTGATTTCCCTTTGTTGTCTGATTGCTGATGCTAGCACTTCCAACACTATGTTAAACAACAGCGGTGAGAGTGGACATCCCTGTCGTGTTCCTGATCTCAGGGGGAAAGCTCTCAGTTTTTCCCCATTGAGGATGATGTTAGCTGTGGGCTTTTCATCAATGGCTTTTATGATGTTTAAGTGTATTCCTTCTATCCCGACTTTCTCGAGGGTTTTTATTAAGAAAGGCTGCTGAATTTTGTCAAATGCTTTTTCTGCATCGATTGACAGGATCATATGGTTCTTATCTTTTCTTTTATTAATGTGATGTATCACGTTGATTGATTTGCAAATGTTGAACCAGCCCTGCAGCCCAGGAATGAATCCCACTTGATCATGGTGTATAATTCTTTTTATAGGCTACTGAATTCGATTTGCTAGTATCTTATTGAGAATTTCTGCATCCATATTCATCAGGGATATTGGCCTGTAGTTTCTTTTTTTGCTGGGTCTCTGTCTGGTTTAGGAATCAAAGTAATGCTGGCTTCATAGAATGAGTCTGGAAGTTTTCCTTCCCTTTCTATTTTTTGGAACAGCTTGAGAAGGATAGGTATTATCTCTGCTTTAAATGTCTGGTAGAATTCCCCAGGGAAGCCATCTGGTGCTGGACTCTTATTTGTTGGGAGATTTTTCATAACTGATTCAATTTCTTCACTGGTTATGGGTCTGTTCAAGTTTTCTATTTCTTCCTGTTTGAGTTTTGGAAGCGTGTGGGTGCTTAGGAATTTGTCCATTTCTTCCAGGTTGTCCAATTTGTTGGCATATAATTTTTCATAGTATTCCCTGATAATTGCTTGTATTTCTGAGGAATTGGTTGTAATAATTCCATTTTCATTCATGATTTTATCTATTTGGGTCATCTCCCTTTTCTTTTTGAGAAGCCTGGCTAGAGGTTTATCAATTTTGTTTATTTTTTCAAAAAACCAACTCTTGGTTTCATTGATCTGCTCTACAGTTTTTTTAGATTCTATATTGTTTATTTCTGCTCTGATCTTATTATTTCTCTTCTGCTGCTGGGTTTGGGGTGTCTTTGCTGTTCTGCTTCTAGTTCCTTTACGTGTGCTGTTAGATTTTGTATTTGGGATTCTTGAGATAGGCCTGGATTGCAATGTATTTTCCTCTCAGGACTGCCTTCACTGCATCCCAAAGCGTTTGGATTGTTGTATTTTCATTTTCGTTTGTTTCCATGTATTTTTTAATTTCTTCTCTGACTCCCTGGTTGACCCATTCATTCTTTAGTAGGGTGTTCTTTAACCTCCATGCTTTTGGAGGTTTTCCAGACTTTTTCCTGTGGTTGATTTTAAGCTTCATAGCATTGTGGTCTGAAAGTATGCATGGTATGATCTCAATTCTTTTATACTTATGAAGGGCTGTTTTGTGACCCGGTATGTGGTCTATCTTGGAGAATGTTCCATGTGCACTCAAGAAGAAAGTATATTCTGTCACTTTGGGATGCAGAGTTCTAAATATATCTGTAAATCCATCTGGTCCAATGTATCATCCAGGGCCCTTGTTTCTTTATTGATCCTGAGTCTAGATTATCTATCCATTGTTGTAAGTGGAGTATTAAAGTCCTCTGCAATCACCACATTCTTATCAATAAGGTTGCTTATGTTTGTGAGTAATTGTTTTATATATCTGGGGGCTCCTGTATTCAGCGCATAGACATTTATAATTGTTAGCTCTTCCTGATGGATAGACCCTATAATTATTATATAATGCCCTTCTTCATCTCTTGTTACTGCCTTTAATTTTTTTTTTTAAATTTTTTTTTTCAACGTTTATTTATTTTTGGGACAGAGAGAGACAGAGCATGAACGGGGGAGGGGCAGAGAGAGAGGGAGACACAGAATTGGAAACAGGCTCCAGGCTCTGAGCCATCAGCCCAGAGCCCGACGCGGGGCTCGAACTCACGGACCGCGAGATCGTGACCTGGCTGAAGTCGGACGCTTAACCGACTGCGCCACCCAGGCGCCCCAACTGCCTTTAATTTAAAGTCTAGTTTGTCTGATATAAGTATGGCTCCTCCAGCTTTCTTTTGACTTCCAGTAGCATGATAGATAGTTCTCCATCCCCTCACTTTCAATCTGAAGGTGTCCTCAGGTCTAAAATGAGTCTCTTGTAGACAGCAGATAGATGGGTCTTGTTTTTTATCCATTCTGACCCTATGTCTTTTGGTTGGCGTATTTAGTCCATTTACATTCAGTGTTATTATAGAAAGATATGGGTTTAGACTCATTGTGATGTCTGTAGGTTTTATGCTTGTAGTGATGTCTCTGGTACTTTGTGGTCCTTGCAACATTTCACTCACAGAATCCCCCTTAGGATCTCTTGTAGGGCTGGTTTAGTGGTGATGAATCCCTTCAGTTTTTGTTTGTTTGGGAAAACCTTTATCTCTCCTTCTATTCTGAGTGACAGACTTGCTGGATAAAGGCTTCTTGGCTGCATATTTTTTCTGTTCATCGCATTGAAGATTTCCTGCCATTCCTTTCTGGCCTGCCAAGTTTCAGTAGATAGACCCGTCACTAGTCTTATCGGTCTCGCTTTATATGTTAGAGCGTGTTTATCCCTAGCTGGCTTTCAAAATTTTCTTTTTATCCTTGTATTTTGCCAGTTTCACTATGATATGTCATGCAGAAGGTTGATTCAAGTTACGTCTTAAGGGAGTTCTCTGTGCCTCTTGGATGTCAATGCTTGTTTCCTTCCTCAGATCAGGGAAGTTCTCAACTATGATATGTTCTAGTACACCTTCATCCCCTTTCTCTCTCTCTTCCTCTTCTGGAATCCCTATTATACAGATATTGTTCTGTTTGGTTGCATCACTTAGTTCTCTAATTCTCCCCTCATACTCTGGGATGTTTTTGTCTCTCTTTTTCTCAGCTTCCTCTTTTTCCATAATTTTATCTTCTAATTCACCTATTCTCTCCTCTGCCTCTTCAATCCATGCTATGGCCACCTCCATTTTATTTTGCACCTCATTTATAGCATTTTTTATCTCCTCATGCCTGTTTCTTAGTCCCTTGATCTCTGTAGTAATAGATTCTCTGCTGTCCTCTATACTTTTTTCAAGCCCAGTGATTAATTTTATGACTAGTATTTTAAATTCATGTTCTGTTATATTGCTTAAATCGTTTTTGATCAATTTGTTAGCTGTCGCTACTCCTGGAGTTTCTTTTGAGGAGAATTCTTCCGTTTCATCATTTTGGCTAGTCCCTGGAGTGGCGAGGAACTGCAGGGCACTTCCCCTGTGTTGTCTGGAGTAACTTGCATTGGTGGGCGGGGCTGCAGCCAGACCTGATTCCTGTCCCCAGCCTACCGCTGGGGCCACAGTCAGACTGGTGTGTACCTTATCTTCCCCTCTTCCAGGGGCAGGACTCACTGTGGAGTGGTGTGGCCCCTGTCTGGGCTACTTGCACACTGCCAGGCTTGTGGTGCTGCTTTGATGGGAACCTGCATAATAGCCGGGGTCAATCCGCAAGGTGCACAGTGACAGGAGGGGCAGGTTTAGCTTGCTTTGCCGTGGGTTGTTCCCTGCAGGAGGGGCCCTGCAGCACCAGGAGGGAGGCAGACCCATTAGAGGGATGGATCCACAGAAGCACAGCGTTGGGTGTTTGTGAGGTGCAAGCAAGTTCGGTGTCAAGAACTGGTTCCCTTTGGGATTTCGGCTAGGGGATGGGGGAGGGAGATGGTGCTGGCCAGCACCTTTTTTCCCTGCCGAGCTGAGCTCTGTCTTCCAGCGCTCAACACCTCTCTCTCCCAGTGTCCTCTCACCCTTCCGCTCTCTGAGCAGAGCTGTTGACTTACAACATTCCAGATGTTAAGTTCCGCTGGCTGTCAGAATTCACGAAGTCTGTTCCCTCCACTTTTGCAAGCCAGACTCGGGGGCTCTGCCTTGCCGGGCAGGCTGCCCGTCCACCACCCTGGCTCCTTCCCACCAGTCCGTGGAGCATGCACTGCCTCTCCATCCTTCCTACCCTCTTCCATGGTCCTCTTGTCTACGCTTGGCTCCGGAGAGTCCGTTCTGCTAGTCTTCTGGTGGTTTTCTGGGTTATTTAGGCAGATGTGGGTGGAATCTAAGTGATCAGCAGGAAAAGGTGAGTCCAGCATCCTCCTATGCCGCTATCTTCTCCTCTTTATTTTTTTTTTTAATATGAAATTTATTGTCAGATTGGTTTCCATACAACACCCAGTGCTCATCCCAACAGGTGCCCTCCTCAATGCCCATCACCCACTTTCCCCTCCCTCCCACCCCCCATCAACCCTCCGTTTATTCTGTTTTTAAGTCACTTATGGTTTGTCCTTTGCCTATTTTAAAATCGGGTTGTTTGTGAGGCACCTGGGTGGCTTGGTTGGTTGAGCGTCTGACTTCGGCTTGGGTCATGATCTCATGGTTTGTGAGTTCCAGCCCCACATCAGGCTCTCTGCTGTCAGTGCAGAGACTGCTTCAGATCCTCTGTCTACTTCTCTCTACCCCTCCTCCACCTCACACGTGCTCTTTCTCTCTCAAAAATAAATAAACGTTCAGAAAATTTTCTTAATTGGGTTGTTTGGTTTTTGTTGTTGAGTTTTAAGACTTTTTATGTATTCCGGATATAACTCCCTTATCTAAGATACAATTTGTAAATATTTTCTTCCATTGTTTGAGTTTTCACTTTCTTGACAGTGTCCTTTGGCACAAAATTTTTAGTTTTGGTGAAGCCCAATATATCTTTTTTTCTTTGGTTACTTGTGCTTTTGACATTATATTTAAGAAACCGTTGTCTAATCCAAGGTCACAAAGATCTACACCCATGTTGTTTTCTAAGAACTTTGTGGTTTTAGTTGTTACGTGTAGGTCTTTCACCCATTCTAAGTTAAATTTTATCCAATGACATTCTTATATATGTGGATATCCAGTTGTCCCAACATCATTTTTCTAAACTATCACTCTTTCTCCATTGGATTGTCTTGGCACCCTTGTCAAAAGTCAGGTGACCATAAACAGTGTGGTACTGTCATGAAGACAGACATATAGACCAATGGAATACAATAAAGAGCCCAAAAATAAACTCTTGCATGTATGGTCAAATGATTTTGACAAGGGTACCAAGACAATTCAATGAGGGAAGGACAGTCTTCGCAACAAATGGTACTAGAAAAACTAGATATTCACTCGCAAAAGAGTGAATGGATCTTTAACTAACATCATATACAAAAATTAACTCAAAAGGGAAAGAAGACATAACTGTGAGACCTACAAGTATGAAACTCTTCGAGGAAAATATACAACAAAAGCTGCACAGCATTGGGTTGGTTATTGATTTCCTGGTATGACACCAAAGGCACAGAAATCAAAATAAAAAATAGATTAGACCTCATGAAAAATGTTTAATTATGTGCATCAAAAGACATTATCAACAGAATAAAAAGGCAACCCACAAAATGGAAGGAAAGATTTGCAAATCATATATATGTAAGAGATTAATATCCAGAATATTTGGAGAGCACCTAAAACTCAACAACAAAAAACAAACAACCTGATTAAAAATTGGGCAAAAGACTTAGACAGGCATTTCTCAAAGAAGATACACAGATGATCAAAAAGCACATGAAAAGATGCTCAGTATCACTAATCATTAGGTAAATGCAAATCAAAAGTACAAATCCATTAAAATAGCTACTATCTAACAAAAGCATAAAACAACAGGTGTCAGTGAGGATGTGGAGAAAATGAAACCCTTGTGCACTGTCAGAGGAATGTAAAATGGTACAACTCCTATGGAAAAGAGATGACAGTTCCTTGAAAAATTAAAAATGCAATTACCATATGATCCAGCATTCCACTTCCAGATATATATCCAAAAGAACTGGAAGCAGGGACTCATACATATTTTTACACCCCTGTGCATAGCAACGTTATTCACAATTGTTAAAACATGGAAGCAACCCTAGCAAATATACAATGGAATATATCATTCAGCCTTAAATAGGAAGAAGATCCTGACACATGCTATAACATGGGTAAACCTTGAAGACATTATGCTAAGTAAAATGAGTCAGTCACAAAAAGACAAATATTATATGTTTCTACCTATATGAGATAGGTGTTTAGAGTAGTCAAAATTATAAAGACAGAAAATAGAATTGTGTTTTCCAGGAGCTGGAAAGGGGAAATGAGGAGTTATTGTTTAAGGGGTAGAGGGTTTCAATTTTACAGGATTCAAAGTTATGAAAATGAATGGTGGAGATGGTTATCCAACATTATGAATGCATTTAATATCACTGAAATGTACACTTGAAAATGATTCAGATGGAAAATTTTATGTTATGATATTTTATCTCAGTACTTTTTTTTTTTAAATCAACTGACTGAAAATGCAATGGTTTATTTCTGGACTCTCAATCCGATCTTGTTTATCTTGTATCTAGTCTTATGCCAGTACCGCAGAGCCTTGATTATTGTAGCTTTTCAGTGAGTTTTGAAATCATGAAGTGTTATCCCTCCAACTTTGTTCTTTTTCAGAGTTGCTTTGAATAAGAAAGCAACTTTAGGGGCACCTGGGTGGGTCAGTCTGTTGAGCGACCAGCTCTTGATTTCAGCTCAGGTCATGATCTCACAGTTTGTGAGTTAGAGCCCCTCATGGGGCTTTGTGCTGACAGCATAGAACCTGCTTGGGATTCTCTCTCCCTCTATCTCTGCCCCTTCAGTGCTCTCTCTCTCTCTCTCAAAATAAACTTTTTTTTTTAAAGAAAGCAACTTTAAGTTTCTTTCAATTGCATGTTCTATGAGATAAGCATTTAAAAAGCATTTAAAATATACCCCAAACTATTAGGTATATTATAAACTATATCTCATTTAATCCTCACAAAAATCCTCTAAGGTAGTATTATTGTTTTGTTAAATAAACTCATATTTTTAGCATCTGTTATGCATCAGGCATTGTGGATACAAGATAATGGGACTACAAGCTATATCATGATCCCTGTTCTTACACAGGAGAGAACCAAGGCTCATAAAGGTTAGGTAACTCTCCCAAATTAGAATGCTGTTCTTTTGATTCCACATCATATAATGTTTCCACTACAGCAAGGCTGATAGTTCTCAAATTTCTACACTTTCTCTTGGACCGAGGCTAGGGCAAGTTGTCACCGAGTGACACGAGGGCAAAGATAAATACTGGTCCTATTGCCATCTTAGATGAGAGGTCACTCAATCATTTGTTCATTTGAAGAATATTTATTCAGGGCCTACTGTGTGCCAGGAATTAATGATATAACCAAGACTAGATGATATCACAGCCTTTATGAAGTTTACTTTCTTACACAGAAGATATATAACCAGGAATTTCACAAATAATGAAATAATTACAGCAAATAATTGCAGATTGCTGTAAAGAAAAGGAAAATGTGCTTAATTGAGAATACCAGAGATAAGAACTGTTGATAGCAATTTTATGGAAAACCTCCTTAATGAGTTAAAATGTGTCAAGTCATGAAGAATAGAGAGAACTAGGCTCATCGAGAGCATTCCAAGCAGAAAAAGTGTAACAGTGAAGTCCCTGTAGCAGGAAAGAGCTAGATGTACTCAAGAACTAACAGAAAGCCAAGGTGACTAGAGTGTACTGAGCAAAGAGGACAGTAATACTGGAGACATAGCAGGCAATATATGCAGGGCATTGTAGGTTACTTGACAGCTGATTTATCCAAAATGCAGTTGGAAACTATTAAACATTTTTTTTTAAGAAAGAGACAGAGTGTGTTCCCTCGACAGTGGAAGAGGGGCAGAGAGGGAGAGAGAGAATCTCAAGTAGGGTCCACACGAAGTGAGGCTCAATCCCACGACCCTGGGAGCATGACCTGAGCCAAAATCAAGAGTCGATGGCTCATCCGACTGAGCCACCCAGGTGCCCCTAAATAATTTTAAACCAAAGAATGTTGTGATCTGATTTACTTTTTTTTTTTTAAGTAGGCTCCATGCCCCACGTGGAGTCCAAGGGGGGCTTGAACTTACTACCCTGAGACCAAGACCTGAGCTGAGATCAAAAGTTGGACACTTAACCAACTGAGCCACTCGGTCACCCATGATTTACATTTTTAAAAATGTTTATTTATTTCTTTATTTTGAGAGAGAGGAGAGAGAGAATATGCGCAGGAGTGGGGGAGGGACAAAGAGAGAGGGAGAGAGAATCTCAAGCAGATTCCATGTCATCAGCACAGAGCCCGACGCAGAACTCGATCCTAAAAACCGTGAGGTCATGACCTGAGCCGAAATCAAGAGTTGGATGCTTAACCTGACTGAGCCACCCAGGTGCCCCTGATTTACATTTTTAAGAGGTCACTCTGAAAATGACATAAAATAAAAGTTCACTCTGGCTGACGTGTGTAGAGGGGATCGAGTGTGTAGATTGTAATCACGATGTCCACTTAGGCGGCTATTGCTGTGGTCAAAATGAAGGAAGGATGCTTTAGCCTAGGACAGTACTAGTGGAGACGAAGAGAAGTAAATAGGTTCTAGATGTCATTTGAAAGTGAAATTAACAGGCTGACACTTAAGTTTCTGGCTTTAATAACTCACTGGGTGGTGGCGTGGCAGGGGGGATGCTGACATGGGGAAGAGTGGGAGCCAACTAGAGTATATATAGGTTTCAGAAAATCATCAAGAATTCCATTTTTTTAAATTTTATTATGCTTTTTATTTTTAAATCCAGTGTAACTTACATACAGTGTTATTATATTAGTTTCATGTGTATAAGAAATTCAATTTTAGACATGTTAAGTTTGAAATGCCTATGACATGTTCAAAAGCCATGTAATATAAGGGCCAGGCTTTTCCAGCAATAAAAGCTGCCGAGGAAGAGGGCCTATTACTAGGGGCAGGCTGACTCTCTGGGTGCTGGGGAGGTGTCAGACAAAGAACCCCATTATCCTGAGGAGCACAGAGAAACAAAAGCCAAGAACTAACTGTGCTATATCAGTGCATCTTAGCAAATATTTATTGAATATCCATAGGGATCACCATGAGGCTACTCTCAGGTATTAGAAAGAGGTGTGGGGGTGCCTGGGTGGCTCAGTTGGTTGAATCACCTACTCTTGATTTCAGTTCAGGTCATGCTCCCAGAGTCGTGAGACTGAGCCCCGGGCTGGGCTCCACGCTGAGTACAGAGACTGCTTGAGATTATCTCTCTCTCTCCCTCTGCCCCTCTCCCCAACTTGCACTTTCTCTCTCTCTCTCTCTCAAACGAAAGAAAGAAAGAAAGAAAGAAAGAAAGAAAGAAAGAGAAAGAAAGAAAGAAAGAAAGAAAGAAAGAAAGAAAGAAAGAGGTGTGAACTTGAAGAGAGAAGGCATTGTTCAAAGTCTGGTGACTCTGGCAAAGTTTAAAACTTTGATCGTTGTTGGACACTTATGAAGATTAAATGGCACGATTTATGTTAAAGCATCATAAATGAAAATTCCTATTATACATCGTGACAGCAGGCATTATTCTGAGCAATCAATACAAAGTACTGTATATTTTTAGTATTTATTGTTTTCTGACAAAAAAACAACAACTTTCATGATGACTTAACCAGATCAAAATAAATATATCTATGCTGTACAGGCCAACTGTTGCACCACCCTGGTGAAATAGGACAAAATGATACCAAAGAGACTGCCGTGTGTATACTCAGCTCTCATGTGGGTAAAGAACACACCTCAGAATCAATGGGTCTCAGCAGATCTTTACTCTGATTGCATGTGACCATGACGAACAGCCACAGCTTGATTACATTTGCTGCAATCTGTCTGCTGTTACAGCCCAAACATATCAGAGTATTGTCTGTACATCTTGTACTTTCTCTTAGAGCCCACCTGTCAGCATTAGCCCACAAGCTTGGAAATACACACCAGTGATGACCTCCTTTCCCTTCATACGACTCATAAACTTGTTGCTTCAACAAAATAAGCATTTTTTACATTCCTCCACTCTACGCATGTAGGACAACTCATCTTTTCTCTAACACCCTTTAGTCCAGGTTGCCAAAACCTTTGTTCTTACGAAGGTTCCTAAGGCCTAGAATGTCTCCACTACCCACATTTCTGCTGATTTACTAGTTATATTTAGGGGCTCAGATAAATGCAAATTACCATTTCTCAAAACACTGAATGCCATTTATTGCATCTTCATTTGTATTTCCATTTCCCGCTATTTATAATTCAATACACTTATTCAACAAATATTTATAGAATGTCTGCTGAATGTCAGGACTCTTTAAGATGCAAATGACAGAAACCCAATCCAAGTAGCTTAAACAAACTTGCTCACCATGTTTTCATCCTCACCTATACTTTCTATTTTATTCTACTTATAATTCGATATACTTGGTCAATGTTTATAGAATGCTGCTAAATGGCAGGACTCTTTTAGATGCAACTGACAGAAACTGAAATCCAAATAGCTTAAACAAATCAGCTCACCTAACTACAAAGTACAAGGAAAAACATGGTAAAGACCCAGGCATTCAAATGCTGTTATTAGTGTTAATCTTTCTTTTCTACACGCTGACTAGGTTGGACTCCCTAGAAATAGAGTCTGAAGTAGGATTCCTATGAAAGTGATTTATTGAGGGAATGCTTTCAGGAAAATGTACGTGAGGGAAGCAGGGGCAGGAAGCTAAGCAAGAACTCAGGCTCTGCTGGAGACTACTAGCTTCAGCCTTTTCCCATGGGGAGATCTGAAGCATAAATCATACCACAGAGTTTATATCCCACCTTGAGACAAGGAGTTCTGATTTTGTAACCCCTTGCCAGTCAGCCAAGGGCTGTGGGATAAGGGATTATCTGAATCTCCCTGGTGAAGGGAATCTAGGTGAAACACCAACAGCATCCATGGGGCAGGTGTGGTGGCTGCCAAGACTCATTTGCAGCTTGGCCAAGACAAGGGGCAAGAGTCTTCCCTAAAATCTCTTACTGAAAAACTTCAGAGAGAACTCTGGTGTGCGCCACTCTCTTGCAATACAGATGGGATCAGAGTCAAGTAAACCAAATGGAATGGATGCTTCATGGGAGAGAGGGTTCCCTTATTAAAGAAGAGGGAAGGTGATGTGTAAGGCAAACACAAGCATCCACTCCACTAGGTACCAGGCATTGCTAGGGGCAAGGGCTACAATGGTGAAGAAAAAATACACGTGTCTCTGCTCTCATGGAGCACATCAGCCTTACTTAGTGCAAGACAGACTAACAAAAAAACTGCAGTGCAGTGAGATATATGCTTTGGTAGGGGAAGAATAGATTGCTTATGGAAGCCTTATGTAGAAGAGGTCACCTTATTCTCCTCAAGGGTCCATATTTTATTCAACTTAAATATCCAGTGCCCAGATGGTACCCTAAGTACTGTAAGTGCCCCATGAGTAAGCACATGCAGCTTGGTGTGTGGATTCAGGGGTCTGAGCAGGAGGTAGCTGCTCTCCGGGGGCTGTCTTTTCAGTTTATGAGCCATGCGAGAAAAACCACTCACTACTTTAGGCCTAAATCATGCCATTAAGCAGAGCTGTTCTTATATCTGGCTCCTAATGACTTTGTGCCTGTTCCCAAATTCTGAAACCGCTTTCAAATGGTAGACCTGCTAACTCAGAAGATATTGAATTTTTGTCACTTTAGATCAACGTAGAATTCATTGACCATGAGCTCTGTATTAATAGAGTGCTAAGTGATACAAAAAATACAGAGATGAATAAACCTTGGTGGCAGCAAGCTAGGAACCTAGGACTGCTGCCTCATAGGTTGAATGTAATGACCTGAAAAGGTGAGGGATGCAAATTTCATTTTGTGCATTTTCTGGTTAGCTACGAGGGCAATTGCAGGTTTTTAAATGTGCTCTTGGTCATATTGTCACTGAAGATAAGGCCAGGAGGACATAAAGTCAAAGAGAGAAGCCTTTATGTAAGCGCCTCAAGACAGGAGCCACAAATCATCAGCCATGCTTGACTTTTATCTCATTTTTACTTGACCACCTCTGTAGGGGATCGCACCTACAGATCAAATGTCCATGCCACCATCCTAGTCCAAGTCACCCTCCTCTCTCACCTGCAAGAAGAGCCTCCTAACTGGTCTCTCGGATCCTATCCTCTGCATACGTTCTATCCATTCACCACACAGCAAACTGGGTAATCGTTTGAAATTGTGAATTTAATTGTATCTTCTGCCCAATCCCCACCCCAGCCCTATTTAAAATCCTATTTAAATTGGCTCCCCCAAATGCATACAATCCAGACCCCTTACAGCATCCTATTAGGACCTACATGAAATAACACAACCCTCTCTCTCTTCCCCTTCATTAAACTGTACCATCACTGGCCTGCCTTCAGTTCTGCAGGCACTGGAGGGGGAGAGCCTTCACACACATGGCTCACAGTCCTCAGTACATCTGACTCCAACTCAATTTTCAATCTAGGCTTAAATGACTCAGTCTTTAAAGGCCCTCCCTAACATCTTACTTAAAGAAGTTATCTCCAGGTGCCTGGCTGGCTTAGTAGTGAAGCATGAGACTCTCAATCTCAGGGTTGTGAGTTCAAGTCCCATATTGGGTGTGGAGCTTACTTAAAAAAAGGAGGGGACATCCTCTCCCCATACACC
The DNA here is from genome assembly GCF_022079265.1 of Lynx rufus. Classification (NCBI taxonomy): domain Eukaryota; kingdom Metazoa; phylum Chordata; class Mammalia; order Carnivora; family Felidae; genus Lynx; species Lynx rufus. Next base: position 69,980,075 of record NW_025814897.1, on the reverse strand, counting down.
TTTATTCTGGATCAAGAGAGAATCAAGGGGCGACTGGTGGGTCAGTCATTTGAGCGTCCGACTTTGCTTAGGTCATGGTCTCAAGGTTTGTGAGTTAGAGCCCCGCGTCGGGCTCTATGCTGACAGCTCAGAGCCAGGTGCCTGCTTCAGATTCTGTGTCTACCTGTCTTTCTGCCCCTCCCCCACTCATGCTCTGTCTCTGTTTCTGTGTCTCTCTCTCAAAAATAAATAAACATTAAAAATTTTTTTTAGAAAAGAGAGAGAACCAAGCCCAGTTTATTCTTGGTACTTATCACAATTTGCATTTAAGTGTTTATTTGTTTATTTCCTGTCTCCTCCACCAGGCTGAAATTCCAGGAAAGTAGGAAATTCCTGTTTTATTTTCCAGTGGTGTGCTCATTACCTAGCTAAGTGCATGCATATAATAAGTATCCAATAAACGCTTGAGTTATTCAGCTTCATTCATCTATTTATTAGATAAATCTATTATATAATAGATCTATAATAGAGAGAAATGATGCCAAATCCATTGTCATGAACATTTTCCCTATGTTCTCTCTATCTATAATAGATCTATTATATAATAGTCATCAAGACTATTTTAAGCCCTCAGACTTTTAAAACTCTGATGGCTAGAAGTCAGCTATGTGTAATTTTCAAGTTTTAAGCAGTTCTTCTTTCCTTTTTTTGTAAAAATTGAAGACTTATCTTACTCACTTGGCCTTTAAAGAAGACCTTAATTGATTTGAGGGAAACCACTTGAAGTATTCAATGTATACATATATCTCGACTACTCATGCATCCTTTTTTTGAGAAAATGGAAATGACATGAAAGCAGATATTTTGGATGAAGCAGCTCAGTTTTCTTTTAGATTATATAAATTTGATGTGCTTTGGTGGTGCCACTCTGCAGAATTTGTACTTATTTGGGGAAAAATATTCTTTTCTTTGGTTGAATTGAAAGAGCTTTATTGTTCGTTATTGAGGAAATAAGAGAGTTTTATTCTCAGAGATCTAGAAATCTGAAAAACGTACCAAAATATGAGATCCCAAACATTATTTGGAGCTGGAGAAAACAATAGGAGGGAAGGAACTAGACTGCACTGGACTGTCAGTGTCAACAGATAATTTGAAGAAATAACCCACTTGTGCTGACACTGACATATTTTGATCTAATGAGACTGGATTTTTGTGGGCCATTCTGCGCTACAACCCACCTTGCATGGAGTAGAAGAGGCTTCTCCTGAATTAGGCGGATGTTTCCATTTCTAGTCACCATGCCTGCCTGGAAAGATGTTGATTCTGGAATAGAAGATGAGGACTAGGGTGATGGCCCTCCAATTGCTTCATGGTAGGTGGAACTTCAACTTCAGGGCAGACGAGATACTCAAGGGCTTGTCTTTCATGAGAGGTAAAACGGCACCAACCAGGGGTGCCTGGGTGGCTCAGTCGGTTGAGCGTCTGACTTGGGCTCAGGTCATGATATCTCACACTTCATGAGTTCAAGCCCCGCATCGGGCTCTGTGCTGACAGCTCAGAGCCTGGAGCCTGCTTCAGATTCTGTGCCTCCCTCTCTCTGTGCCCCTTCCCCGCTTACACTGTCTTTCTCTCTCTAAAAAATAAATAAAAATTAAAAAAAATTTTTTTAAACGGCACCAACCAGAAGGTGCCAGACTAGCAGCTGGGCGGGGGGCATCCTCCTAGGACCCTGACCAGATGGGTCTGAAGACTCTGAGCAGCCACATTCAGCAATACGTATACCTTATTCTCTCTCTTCTGCTTTCTATCCACCATCAATTAAAGGAAGGGTTTGTTTCCTTCCCTCACTGCCCATGCCAAAAGAGTGATGGCAGCAGGTGTTCAAGGACGGATGATAATCCCCAAACTGTCCCATGTGACAGGCAGGAAAGTGAAAGGCCATGCTTAGAAAAATAGAAAATAACAAAATTATTTCGATCAAAATACATAGAAAAGCAACATCCTGAGACCATTAGCTTAACCAGGTAGCATACTCCATCAGGCTGGACTTGCAGAACGTGCAAGCTTCTCTGATGGTAAAACCACCTAGGGAAGAGAGCCTATTGGATGACTAGACTTTCTTCAATCAAGTGGGATGGGGGCACAAAACCTTCATCATTTGGATATTGGAGAAATCATTTCATATTCCCAGGTCGGGGAGATTTAGACCTATTAAGTCTGTGACAGCTACTATGATGAAGATGAAAAAAGAACTTGGAGCAAGTTATGCCCCCTTTCAGAGCCCCAGTTTCTTTGTTAGTGGGTTAGTCTCTTTGGGCTGCTATAACAAGCTACCATAGACTGGTGGCGTGTAGACAACAGAAATATATTTCTGAACTGGCTTCCTGGCTCACAGACAGCTATCTTCCCTCTATGTCCCCACATGTCAGAAAGGGGGTAAGGAATAATTCTGGAGCCTCTTACAGAGGCACTATTCTAATTCATGAGGGTTCCATGACCTATTACCTCCTAAAGGCTCCACCTCCAAATACCACCACATTAGGGATTAGGTTTCAACATACAAATTTGGGAGGGACACAGACAGTCAGTCTACAGTAGCACCATGAAGGGATTGGTTTAAATAATCTCTAATGATCCTTTTAAATCTGAAGCTATGATTCTTTCAGGCTGCCTCCCATGAATTGCTTTTGATCTAGTTGTAGATATAAAATATACATGTAAAACCGTTAAGTGGTAACATAATTCCTTGCTTGAAAACCCAACTAGAATTTTACCCCCTCTGAGAAAATTTTCTTTTTAATGTTTATTTATTTTTGAGAGAGAGAGAGAGAGACAGAGACAGAGTGCAAGTAGGGGAGGGGCAGAGAAAGAGGGAGACACAGCATCTGAAGCAGGTTCCAGGCTCTGAGCTGCCAGCACAAGAGCCCGGTGAGGGGCTTGAACTCACAAACCATGAGATCATGACCTGAGCCAAAGTCGGATATTAACCAACTGAGTCACCCAGGCACCCCTGAGAAAATGTTCTTTTCGGCCTCTCCACCCCTACCCGTAGATGCTTTTGGTGTCATAGTCAAGAAATCATTGCCAAATCCGTTGTCATGAAGATTTTCCCTATGTTCTCTTCTAAGAATTCTAGAAGTTTTAGCTTTTATGTTTAGATATTTGATGCCTTTTGAGTTTATTTTTATATATGGTGTAAGGTAAGGATCTAGCTTCAAGTTTTTTGCATGTGGACATCCAGTTTTCCCAACACTATTTGTTTAAAAGACTGTCCTTTCCCCCACTGAACCATCTTGGCACCCTGTCAAAAGTCATTTGACCATGTATGCAAGGATTTATTTCTGTGTTCTCTATTCAATTCCATTGGTCTTCATATCTGTCATTACACCAGTACCATACAGTGTTGATTACCATAGCTGTGTAGTAAGTTTTGAAATCAGCAAGTGTTGTTTTCCAACTGTGTTCTTCTTTTTCACAATTGCTCTGGCTATCCGAGATCCCCTGAGATTCCAGATGAATTTTAGAAGAATATTTCCTTTTCTGCAAAAAACATCACTGAGGGGCGCCTGGGTGGCGCAGTCGGTTAAGCGTCCGACTTCAGCCAGGTCACGATCTCGCGGTCCGGGAGTTCGAGCCCCGCGTCAGGCTCTGGGCTGATGGCTCAGAGCCTGGAGCCTGTTTCCGATTCTGTGTCTCCCTCTGTCTCTGCCCCTCCCCCGTTCATGCTCTGTCTCTCTCTGTCCCAAAAATAAATAAACGTTGAAAGAATTTCTTTAAAAAAAAAAAAATCACTGAAATTTTGGTAGAGATTGCACCAAATCTGTAGATTGCTTTGGGTAGTGTTGACATCTTAACAACATTAAGTCTTCCAATCCATGATCGTGGGCTGTCTTGCTATTTATTGATGTCTTTAATTTCAGCATTGTTTTGTAGTTATCACTATGCAAGTCTTTCATCCTCACAGTTAAGTTTATTCTTAAATACTTTATGCTCCTAATGCTATTGTAAATAAAATTGTTTTCTTAATTTCATTTTTGGATCGTTCATTGTGGGTGTAAATAAGTGCAACTGATTTTTGTGTGTTAATTGTGTATCCTCTAATGTTGATGAATTTATTAGTTCTAACTCTGTGTGTGTGTGTGTGTGTGTGTGTGTGTGTGTGTGTGTGTGTAATCTCTAGGGTTTTCCACAGACATGCTTCTGTGGTCTGTGAACAGAGATAATTTTACTTCTTCCTTTTCAATTTGGATGACTTTATTTCTTTTGCTTGACTAATTGCTCTGACTAGGACTTCCACTACTATGTTGAATATAAGTGATGAAAATGAACATCCTTATATTGTTTCTGATCTTAGAGGAAAAGTTTTCAGTCTTTCATCATTGAGTATGATGTCAGCTGTGGGTTTTTCATACATGGCTTTAATGTTGAGGTAGTTTCCTTTCAATCCTAGTTTGTTGAGTGTTTTTATCAAGAAAAGGTGTTGAATTTTGTTAAATGTTTTTCTGCACCACTTGAGATCATTATGTGGGTTTTTTTAATTCTGTAAATGTGATGGAGCACATTAATTTTTGTATATTGAACCATCTATGCATTCCAGGAATGAATCCCACATGCTGATGGTACATACTTGAACTCATTTTTTTAAAAATTTTTTTTTCAACGTTTATTTATTTTTGGGACAGAGAGAGACAGAGCATGAACGGGGGAGGGGCAGAGACAGAGGGAGACACAGAATCGGAAACAGGCTCCAGGCTCTGAGCCATCAGCCCAGGGCCTGACGCGGGGCTCGAACCCACGGACCGCGAGATCGTGACCTGGCTGAAGTCGGACGCTTAACCGACTGCGCCACCCAGGCGCCCCTTGAACTCATTTTTAAACTAAATGAAATTGAGAACTTTTATGCCCCTGCTAATTAGCTCCTGGGGAGGTTGTGAAGATCAAAATAATTTTAGAAATTAGAGAAAGTATATTTACTCACATACAAATTATAGTGTAGTAAACACACTTTAATATACTTTTTCAGTGTGTGTGTCTGTGTGTGTCTGTGTGTGTCTGTGTGTGTGTTCGGGGGGTGAATAGATGAACAATATACCACAATTATAAGATGGGTTATGAAGTCACATTCTCCTGTTCAAATTGCGTCTCTGTCAATATAGTTAGGTAACCCTGGACAAGTTTTAAACTTATTCATGTCTTAGATTTCTCAGTTGCAAAATAGGGATTAAAATAGTCCCATTTTAGGATAGTTGTAAAGATTAAAGCAATAATGTATATAAAGCACTTAGAAGAGTCCTGCCATCTAGTAAGTGCCCTATAACTATTATTGTATTATTGCACTCTGATTAATGAAAGATATGAGTCCTTTGGTGAATCTAAGCTTAAAATCAGAATGTCAGCTAAACTGGTTAGTGGCAAGGAAAGCGTGTACAGCTGAAAAACTATAGGCAGAGACCTTTATGTCAGATAAAAGATTGTCCTCTTTATCATTTATGTGTGTCATCTTGTTTACACCTGAAACAAAACCAGATGCCTATCCTTCAATGCTCCCTCAGGTGAAAAGAAATAATCTTCTAATTTGCAGTGATTGCACAGAAATGTAGGAGTCTGACCTTGAAACTTCTTAGCACCCACGGGAATAAGATTGTGTGCATGTTCAACAGCCACATCTGCATCTCCTCTCCATGCCAGTGGACCAGGTATTACTGCAAATTATATTTTTGTGTCTCCCCCATTTTGTGTCTCCCCCGATAGAGTATATTCCTCAAGGTCAGGGTCCATGACTGACCTTCTCTGTAATCTCGTACATTTCAACACAGGGCCTCAACCTTAGCAGATATGTTTTGGGTTGAATTTCCTGCTTTCATTTTTTTTTAAAGGTTTTACTTAAATTCCAGTTCGTTAATGTATGGTATAATATTAGTCTCAGGTATATAATACAGAGATTCAACACTTTCATACAGCACCCGGTGCTCATCTGGACAAGTACACTTCTTAATTCTCATCATCTATTTCACACATCCCCTCAACCCCTCTTTCATTCTTTTGACCTTTATTTTCTGCCAGACGACATTGAGGAAAAAGCCATGGATATAAGAGACACATGTAAATTCTGGCTATGTCCCCTCACTAGTGGAATGAACTGGAACCAAGAATTTCATAAGTCTAAGCTTCAGCTTCTCACTTACAGACAGGAACAACATTTACCTCAAAGATACTGTGAGAACCAAATAAGACAATGGGTAGTATAAAGTGCTGTGGAAAGTGACAATAGATGATTTTTAAAAATCTTCTTTTACTCTGAATTTTGCTGTATTCAGTTACCTCTCCTAATTCTCAATTCAATTCATAAACTTTTATTTAGTTAATTTGCTAACAGTTATGCTCATTTATTTATCTTTCCTGCCGTATCTCTGTGAAGTTTTTTAACCGATGGACTTTATTTTTTAGAAGAACTTTAAATTTACAGAAAATTTAAGCAGATGGCACAGAGAGTTCCACTCTGCCGCTCCCATATGGTTTCCCCTGTTATTAACATGTTACATGGGAATGCAAGCTGGTGCAGCCACTCTGGAAAGCAGTATGGAGGTTCCTCAAAAAACTAAAAATAGAACTACCCTACGACCCAGCAATTGCACTACTAGGTATTGATCCAAGGGATACAGGTGTGCTGTTTCGAAGGGACACATGCACCCCCATGTTTATAGCAGCACTATCAACAATAGCCAAAGTATGGAAAGAGCCCAAATGTCCGTCAATGGATGAATGGATAAAGACGATGTGGTATGTATATATATACAATGGAGTATTACTCGGCAATCAAAAAGAATGAAATCTTGCCATTTGCAACAGTGTGGATGGAACTAGAGGATAATATGCTAAGTGAAATTAGTCAGTCAGAGAAAGACAAATATCATCTGACTTCACTCATATGAGGACTTTAAGAGACAAAACAGATGAACATAAGGGAAGGGAAACAAAAATAATATAAAAACAGGGAGGGGGACAAAACAGAAGAGACTCATAAATATGGAGAACAAACAGAGGGTTACTGGAGGGGTTGTGGGATGGGGGAAGGGCTAAATGGGTAAGGGGAATTAAGGAATCTACCCCTGAAATCATTGTTGCACTATAAGCTAACTAATTTGGATATAAATTAAAAAAATTTTAAAAGAAAAGAAAAGATGATAGTGTTCCTCAAAAAGTATAATATCAGTAGGGCCTGCAGACCACAGATAAAAAGAGGGGCTTCTGTGGTAAACATGGAAGTCTGACCCAAAGAGGAGGGCTTGGCACATCAGAGAAGCTCTGCACTGTTTAAAGCAGTCTGCTTCCGAGGGGGCACCTGGGTGGCTCAGTCGGTAAAGTGTCTGGCTTCAGCTCAGGTCATGATCTCGTGGGTTGTGAGTTCGAGCCTCACGTCGGGCTCTGTGCTGACAGCTCAGAGCCTGGAGCCTGCTTCAGATTCTGTGTCTCCCCCTCTCTGCCCCTCCCCTGCTCATGCTCTGTGTCTATCTCTCAATAATAAATAACACTTAAAAAAAAAAAAAGCAGTCTGCTTTCGAAGATTCCTTTCAAGTCAACCCCTGGGAAAAAATACATTGTATATCAGGGATGTGTGTGTGCGTGTGTGCACGTGTGTGTATGTAGATACACACATATGGACACATGTACAAGATTCATTAAAATAGTATTTACCTTAAAAAAAACCATATTACATTGGTATGATGCATTTGTTATAATTAATGAGCCAACATCAATACATTAAAAAAATTTTTCTAATGTTTGTTTTTGAGAGAGAGTACGAGTGGGAAAGGAGCAGACAGAGAGGGAGACATGGAATCTGAAGCAGGCTCCAGGCTCTGAGCTGTCAGCACAGAGCCTGACATGGGGCTCGAGCCCACAAACCATGAGATCATGACCTGAGCCAAAGTCAGATGCTTAACCTACTGAGCCACCCAGGTGCCCCCAACATCAATACATTTCAATTAATTAAAGACCATAGTCTATTATTATTTCCTTAGGTTTTTTTTTTTTTTTAATTTTTTTTTTCAACGTTTATTTATTTTTGGGACAGAGAGAGACAGAGCATGAACGGGGGAGGGGCAGAGACACAGGGAGACACAGAATCGGAAACGGGCTCCAGGCTCTGAGCCATCAGCCCAGAGCCTGACGCGGGGCTCGAACTCCCGGACCGCGAGATCGTGACCTGGCTGAAGTCGGACGCTTAACCGACTGCGCCACCCAGGCGCCCCTCCTTAGGTTTTATCTAATTTCCTGTTCCTGTTCCAGGATCGCATCCAGGACACCACATTACATGTAGTCATCGTGTCTCCTTAGGCTCCTCTTGGCTGTGACAGTTGCTCAGACTTTCCTTGTTTTGATGACTTACCAGTTTTGAGGAGAGCTGGTCAGGTATACTGTAGGATGCCCCTCAATTAGAATTTGCTTCATGTTTTTCTCATGATTAGACTAGGGATATGAGGTTTGGGGAGCAAAATCACAGAGGTAAAATGCCATTTTCATCGCATAGTATCAAGGGTACATTCTGTTAACATGACTTACACTATTGATGTTGACCTTGATCACCTGGTCAAAGGTAGTGTTCTTCAGGTTCTCTACTATAGAGCTGCTTTTTTTCTACCTTTTTTTTTTTTAGTTTATTTATTTATTTATTTAGAGAGAGTGTGTGTGTGAATGAGGGAGGGGCAGAGAGAGAGGATCCCAAGCAGGCTCTGTGCTGTCAGTGCAGAGCCTGATGTGGGGCTCCATCCCATAAGCCATGAGATCATGACGTGAGCAGAAATCAAGAGGCGGACGCTTAACCAGCTGAGCCACCCAGGCACCCCTCTTCCTTTCTATACTGTATTCTTTGGAAGAAGTCATTCCACACTTAAGGAATGGGGAGTTATGCTCCCTGTTGCAAACATTTTTTAAAGCAAATACTTTGATGCATAAGTTGATTCTGTAAGATAAAGATGTATGTTATTGCCTGCCTTACCCAGAGTTCTTTTTAAGGAAAGCTGCCTCTATCCATAGCCCCTGCTAAATGGACAGCAGGCCACAGGATCATGATTGGGACAGAGATGACCATCTAACCTTCAGTATTTATTCTGGTCAAACTAAACAATTAAATTATTTTTAGTTCTGTTGGCATTCCGTATTATTTAATTGTCTCACATTTAAAAACCCATTGATTCTATTAAACAAAGACAGGGAACCCTTGGTTTATTTGATGTGTTGAAATCATACTTTCTGAAGAAAAGTTTCCCCAAGTTCTTGCTGACATTTAAAACACTCCATTGAGTGAAGCCTACTTATTTCTTGTTCATGTCTTCAGTATTCAGTATTTCAGTATTTCTTTAGTCTTCAGTATTCTTTAATAGTAAGGTTATGCAAATTGAAAGAAGAGTAAACTGTTATTAAAGTTCTCCATTGCTTAAAGGGACTTATTGAATAGATTAAAGAATTGAGAAATATATTCCCTTAAGAGCCTATTCTTTTTTTTTTTAATGTTTATTTCTGAGAGAGAGAGAGACAGAGTGTGAGCAGGGGAGAGGCAGGAAGAGAGAGAGGGAGACACAGAATCTGAAGCAAGCTCCAGGCTCTGAGCTGTCAGCACAGAGCCCAACATGGAGCTCGAACTCAGGAAGGCAAGATCATGACCTGAGCTGAAGTCAGTTGCTTAACCGACTGAGCCACCCAGGCACCCCTAAGTGCCTGTTCTTAAAGGGACAATGCTGCTCATGAACAGGAAAAGAAATTCCATCTCAAAGTGGACAATGATTACGGCACTTGTCATATCTGTTTTTCAAATGGATTTCCCCCCTTGAAGAACTTGATTGTTTTACATAGATATTCCTAAATACTCATCCAGTAGGGAACAAGTGAAATTGTTATATGTAGTGACAAAGAAGGGAATCAAAATTGATGACAATATGTTTCTTTTTGTCAATGGACAACAATTTTAAGAGTCATTGATCAAGAGATGAGATGTAATCCTGAAGAATGGAAAATCAGTTCCTGCCATGAAAGATGAGATTATATGTTGCAAGAAATCAAATTGAAGAACAGTTTACAGAGTTGTTGATTTTATTTCAGTACATGTTCAGGGTACCAGCTCATGTCATAATGTTGAGCATGTTTTCTCATGAATGTATGTTCAGTGCAAAAAAGAACAAAATAATTTGGATGTAGAAGCCATGCTACAATGTAATTGGAACATAAACTGTAACTGCAAGAAACTTTACTTAAAAATTCTGCAAGGATGCCTTGGTGGCTCAGTCGGTTAAGCGTCCAACTCCTGATTTTGGCTCAGGTCATGATCTCACAATTTGTGAGATTGAGACTGCATTGAGCTCTGTGCTGACAGCATGTAGTTTGCTTGGGGTTCTCTCTCACCCTCTCTCTGCCCCTCCTTTCCTCGTTCTTTCTCTTGTTCTCTCTCAAAATAAATAAATAAAACATTTTTAAAAACTCTGCAAAACAGGAAATATTAAGAAAAAGTCAATATTCAGGGAAATATAATTTTAAAAAGAGGTATGTAATTTAGATACTTATAATTTATTTTAGATAAACAAATAATTTTTTAGTAGAAGTATGTTCCATACACTATTTTTCTTTTATTTCTGTGTACATATGCATAGATAACTAGAAATAGTTCAAATATAACAGGGTGTCCAGTGGCATTTTTTAAATTCTTTTTTCTGAAAAGACAATTTCACAAGAGATCTATCCTCTTAATAAAACTTTAAGTGTACAATTTATTATTATTAACTGATGTCTAGTGTTTTTATTTGCTGAATCTGACAATCCTAGTAATGCCAAGATCTGAACTCAGGTCTTCTGACTCCAAATCTACTGCTCTTTCCACTACGATCTTCCCTCTAGTTGATTTCATAAGCGACCCAACCACATGAATATGCTTGGAATGAAGTTTCATAGTGGCTTTTTTACACTTTATTGGTGCCCTAAACATCTAGAGAATTTCCATGCAGGGAAAATACAGAATCTCATCTTCATGCTTCTCTTTGCACCCACTAGAGCGTTCTTCAGGACAGTTTGTTGAGTTTGACCATATGGAAGATTTTCTTCATTGTTGAAAGGCAATGTCGATAGCATTCTAGGTGTAGCCTTTAGAGAAGCTCTGCGATGCTTGAAATGTCCTTCATGAAGCTTAGAAAGGACACAGAAAGCTCCAAGTTAGAATTATATAACTTTAACAGGATTCATGAAAACAATGTTATTATTGCTAAATTTTTTTTTTAATTTTTTTTTCAACGTTTATTTATTTTTGGGACAGAGAGAGACAGAGCATGAATGGGGGAGGGGCAGAGAGAGAGGGAGACACAGAATCGGAAACAGGCTCCAGGCTCTGAGCCATCAGCCCAGAGCCCGACGCGGGGCTCGAACTCACGGACCGCGAGATCGTGACCTGGCTGAAGTCAGACGCTTAACCGACTGCACCACCCAGGCGCCCCCTAAATTTGTTTTTAATCAAGACCTCGTATGTAGTTGACAAAGTGCCTCATCTACATTATTCTATGTGATCCTTGTGATACTCTGTGGGGTAGCTTATGTTTATTTTTGTGTGGAAATTAAAGTTTTCATCCTGGGTTTTGCAACTAATAAGTGCTAGAGCTATGATCTTTGCTCTCATCTTCCATAGTCAGGTCCTGAGTGTTTCCACTGCACAGTATTGCCAGGTGGGTGTAAGAAGAATGTAGCTTCTGAGGCCACCTATTAGTTTGTTAACTTGTGTAGGAGTCCACTCTCCAATCACATTCAACACATTTTGTTCCCAACAATGCAAAGATATGATTAGTCTTAGTTTAAATTTTACTACAATTCCTTGTGCTATTAACAGATTCAGAGTGGATTTTATGAACATCATAGCTGCCTACTGCCTCTAAATTCTTTGCACTTCACAGGACCGGGCTGGCAGATCTTGGAGGCAGAGAGCACATTGGGCCCAGGAGCTCAATATTCTCCATGTTTATTAATGGGGACTCCTGGAGTAAGGTGGACCCATCTGAGGGGAAAGGCAAGGAACACTTTCCCTTCAGAGTTAGTTTCATGTCCCAAAGAAGACATGCATTTTTTGAATGTCAATTACATGCAAAATACTTTTACATATAATAGCTCATATCTGAAAGCCCATAACTCAGAGGAGGGAAGAAAATATTCTACTTTGAGATGTGGAAATTGGGATCTGAAAAGTTAAGATGCTCTAACTTAGAAAAAAAAAAAAAAAAGGCCTAAATATGAGACCTGAAACCATAAAACTAAAAGAAAACATAGGCAGTAATCTCTTGACCATCAACCTTAGCAACATATTTTTGTATATGTCTCTTGAGGCAAGGGAAGCAAAAGTAGAAATGAATTATTGGGATTACACCAAAATAAAAACCTTCTGCACAACAATGGAAACCATCAACAAAATAAAAAGGCATTTTTGGGAGAAGATATTTGTAAATGATATACCTGATAGGGAATTAATATTCAAAATGTATAAAGAACCTATACAAGGGGCATATGAGTGACTTAACTGGTTAAGCATCCAACTTCAGCTCAGGTCATGATGTCACCATTTGTGGGTTCAGGCCCCATGTCGGCCTCTGTGCTGACAGCTCAGAGCCTGGAGCCTTCTTCAGATTCTGTGTCTCCCTCTCTCTCTGCCCCTCCCCCACTCATACTCTGTTCTCTCAAAAAGAAATAAAACATTTTTCAAGAAATAAAAAAAAAGTATACAACTCAACACCAAAAAAACCACAAATAACCCAATTAAAAATGGGCACAGGGTCTGAATAGACATTTTTCCAAAGAAGGCATTCAGATGACCAAAAGACACATGAAAAGATGCTCAGCACCACTAATCATCAGGGAAATGCAAATCAAACCACAATGAGATATCACTTAACACCAGTCAGAATAACTAAAATCAAAAAGACAAGAAATAACAAGCGTTGGTGAAGATGTAGAAAAAAGGAAATCCTCATACACTGTTGGTGGGAATGTAAATTGGTGCAGCAACTGTGGAAAATAGCAAGGAAGTTCCTTAAAAAATTAAAAATAAAAATACCATACAACCCAGTAATTCCATTACTGGGTATTTAAAGAAAATGAAAACACTAATTCAAAAAGATATTTGCAACCCTATGTTTATTGCAGCATTATTTACAGTGGCCATGATATGGAAGCAACCTAATTGTTCATCGATAGATAAATGAATAAAAGAGATGTGGTACACACACACACACACCACCACCACCACCATGTGCATACACACAATGGAATATTATTTGGCTTAAGGAAAGAATGAGATCTGGCTGTTTGCGACAACATGGGTGGACCTAGTAGATATTATGCTAGGTGAAATAAGTCAGAGAAAGACAAATACCATATGATTTCACTTATATGTGGAACCTAAAAAACAGAACAAATTAATAAGCAGAAATGGACTCATAAATGCAGAGAACAAATCAACTGGCAAATGCCAGAGTGGGGGAATGGGTGAAATCGGTGAAAGGGGATTAAGAAATACATACTTCCAGTTCTAAAATAAATAAGTCATGGAGATGAAAAGTAAAGCATAGAGCATATAGTCAGTAACATTCTAATAACATTGTATGGTGACAGATGGTGACTATACTTAGTGTGGTAAGTACTACATAATGTATAGAATTGGTCCAAACACTCTTTTGGGCACCCAAAACTAATATAACACTATATGTCAACTTATTTCAATAATAAAAATTTTTAAAAAGAACTCAGTAGCTCAATATCCCATAGAGCAGCTTAAAGCAAAAGAGTAAGTCAACTTTTCAGATACCATCTCATCCGTCTGGAATTAGGAGAACTGTGGCTGATTTCCTAGCCCTGGAAGTTTCTTCTTCATGCCAAGTCCCCAAAGTCTTACTAATTCCTATTGCTCAAACAGAAGGAAAAAGTACCTGTCTAAAATTAAACCTCCCATAATGCAAGAGAAAACACATGGCTCTTTTATTTTTCCCAAATGTGAGGAATACAGTATGTTGTCTGATCCCAGTTTTGGAGAACTTGAGAGTCCTAAGAAAGGCTGAGCTTTTCAAAGCAAAAAGCTGTGCTCAGCTTTTCTGTCAATGTGACATCAGCCTCTTGTGCCCACATAGCCCCTAGCCCTCTTATTTCTTAAATAATGTCCTTCTATCAAGTGACTGTGGTTCCAGACCCTGATGGTTCAGATAAACAATGTGCCAAGTCCTGGCAGCAATATCTCTTCTCTGTGGGAAGGTCAGAAAGTCCTTTAAAAAATCTGAGAGACACAAAAATATTACTAATACATGCATGAATTTAGAAAGGACTGCAAGATAAAACTTCTTGTCATACACACAAATACCTTCTACAACTTGTACCTAAGCTCCTTCTGTGGGATCATCGCTCATCTCCCCCTCTCCTCCCACTTGCATATATTCAGTCTTCATGGCCTCCATGCTTTTGCATATGCTGTTCTCTCTGTTCTTTTTCACCTTCTCTGGTGGAAAACTCCGTCATCCTTGAGAATATTTCAGCTTCTCAGTAAAATAGCTCCCATCAACTCTATGGAAATTTAGTTACTTCCTTATCTGCATTTTTATAAGCCTTTGTTCACATCTCTATTATAACCTATTATATTATATGGTAATTATGTGTTAAATTTGAGGGCAGAGATCATATCTCAATCATCTAGTGCTCAACATAGCTCCTAGCTGATAATAGATCCTCAAGGCATTTTTTAAACAAGTGAACATTGTCTAAACGGTTTGCTTAATTTGTAAGAAAAACTAATTTAGCAATATGGTTGTCTTCAATGAGACAATTTATTCTTATTTAATTGCAATAGGAAGAACACAGTGAAAGTACTAACTGCATCACTCCTGGAAGGCTGTCAATGATGTCAAACTTCCCTGAAGAAGTGGAAAAAATCTACAAATTTAAAATGTTAAACATGGCATTATAATAACAGTGAAAATGTGTTTATAAAATCATTCGCATTTCCAATTCTTCTTCCCCTCAACAGTGTATAACAAAAAAAAAATGATAAACAAACATCACATGGATACTTTGCATGAGAAGAGGTCTTCAAAAAACCAAAGTAATAGATTTTTATGGTCTGGTTTCATGGTTCAACCATCTGCTACATAGGAATCTCTATATTCTCCTTAAAAAATCCTCATGTAGCTTCTACTTGAACTCTTGCAGTAATGGGGGAACTCACTACTTAAGAAGGTACTTGATTCTTTATTTTAATAATTAAAATATCCAAGTTGAGCTCAAATCTGCCTTCTTGTAATCTTTAACCATTAAACTCCATCTTTCCTTCCTTAAACCACAGAAAACATTTCTTCTTCTGTGTGATAGCCCCATAAAAAATTAAAAACATCTATATAGTCACCCCCACGTCTTTTCCAGACGTTTCCAATTTCATTCAACTGCTTCTCATTTGTCATGTTTTCCAACATTTTTAGCAACCCGGTTCAATCCTCTAGCCATGTTGCATTCTGTCTCTAGCACTTCCAAAATGGAGTCTGGACATACACTCCAGGTAAGATTTGCCCAGTAAAGAGGATTTCCCAGAGCAGGACTCATGCATATATCTCATTCTAGACTCTGTATAGGTACTGTCCAAACTTGGACTGGCTTGCACTTGAGGTAGAGTTGAACCTCGGCAATGGTTAGCAAGAAAGGGGATAATATGAAGCCTGGATAGGACCATAGCTAAGAAAAACAATCCAGTTCTGGGACTTTAGGTGGGAGTCAAGCTGCCTAAATGAGCCCTGGATATACCCAGGGCATTCAAGGGGTTTCGAACTGAGACCAGACTGTACCAATATTTGAAATCAGACAGGTGGCAGTACTATGCCTCTATTAGATTTTGGAGTAGGCCCTTAGTCACCAACGGGGGGAACCTGAGAATCAAGACCCAACCTCTGGGCAAAAAGGCTGCAAAACGCTAGGCAAATTAAAGACTGGAATGCAAAGAAGGGTTTCATTTCTAGGGCGAAACTGAGGTAGTAAGAATCAAAATGGCTCTGGAGTCATAAAGACCTTTGTTGAATTCCATCTTCTCCACTTTCCAAACCCAGTTTCCTCATGTGAAAGCTGGGCTAATATCAGCATTTACTTTAAGGGATTGCTGCGAAGACTAAATGGGATAATACTTATAAAGTCTGGCATATAGTTAGTGCTTATCAAATGTTTTCTGTGCAAATTAAAATGCATAAATGAAATTTAAGTGAAATGAATTTTAAGATAATTTCACACTTGAAGCTTTAAAATTAATTACAAGGTGCATTTTCTCAAAATATTTTTAACACTTCCTTTAAGAAAACCAGTATGTCTATTTTTTTTTTTTTGAAATAGGAATAATATGGATTGGTTGAAAATAGATTCCAAAGTAAGAATAATATAATGTGATTCTTTACAACCCTCACAATAATTATACCAATAGTGTTATAACACTATATATATTGTTATATATAACACTATATATTATAACAAATACACTTATTTTCAGATTTTACTTTCAAATAATAGCTCTACCATAAACCTTTGAAATCAGTCTTTCTTATAAATTCATTAATCCCATCACAATTACACTTCAATATTTGTTAGAAATCTTTCCATAAACCCTTTTCCCAGCCCCACACTGTTTTCCTTTTAATATCCAATTATTTAAAATTTAAGAGGAATGGGCACCGCCCAATGGGGGTGTGTGTGTGGCTTTGAACCTATCGTTACTATCCAGAGAATGGGGAGTGACATTATCTGTGACAACAAAAAAGCTTCTTTTGGTGAGTGGAAGACCTATATATAAAAGTCACACTTGAGGGTCTCTACAGTCTAATTCATCAGCTTTCACCAGTTCACTCAACTTTGAGAAAGTATCAGCTGTCAAGACACCTGAAAGATCTTGTCACAACCTTGTGTGGTAAGTAATATTTATATTTTCTTTTAAATTTCATTTGAGGTTTTTTGTCATTATGAAGTAATTATGTGATGTGTGCTATTTTCTGCAAATATGCTGCTTGTTCAAGGTAAATTATTAAGGGAGAGTTTGAATTATGGTTAATATAAAAGAAATTTATGCTGCTAAAATGCTCTTGAATCATACATTTTTGTGATTAAAGTCTTTTGAGATGCTTTGTTTTTCTAAACTCATCTGAAATTACACAGAAAATAATTAAAATTTGGCATGATATGCTCTAATGGTTATCTTACTGAAATTTTGAAATAAAACAGCCTAGTGAGGAATGAGTAATTCTGATTTAAATAGCCGATACAAATTTGTGTTGTGTTAAAATTCATTTTAATGCAGAATATCCTTATCTAGATGGTTTGTTTTATGACTCGTGGAGAGCTCAATCTGTGTTACAGTTGGAGAAATTCAGTTTTACTCCTGGATATTTATTCCGTTTACATAAAGCCTTTTCAAAATTGCTATTCTGAAAACTGTATGTGAATTTTAAGGGTGTTTTACAACTGTCTTTTTTAAGCTTTTTCATGACATTCTTGTAAGAAGCTCTTCTCTCTATTAAGAATAAGGAAGCTGGGGCACCTGGGTGGCTCAGTCCGTTAAGCATCTGACTCTTGATTTTGGCTTAGGTCATGATCTCAGTTTGTGAGATTGAGCCCCGTGTTGGGCTCTGCACTGACAGTGCAGAGCTTAAGATTCTCTCTCTCCCTTCCTCTCTCTGTCCTTCCTGCTCTCTCTTTCTTTCTCTCAAAATAAACAAATAAACTTAAAATAATAATAATAATAAAAGAACAAGGAAGCCAAGGAGAGACGTCTTAAGTCACTAGGTGGATGTGACAAAGCTAGGACCAAATCCCAATGCTGTAGCTACAGTGCCTGTTTCTAACATAAACCAACACTGAAGAATATTCATTTGTTGCTCCATCAGTAGTCTTATATTGCAGAATAAAAATAAATGTGGATTATAATTTTTCTTATGCTACTTCTAAATGATGCCGTTTCCCTTTAAAAATATGAGCACATAGCCATTCTGTGTATGTTAAAATGGAGAACATTAAGCGTTAAGAAAAAGCACTTCTGTAATAATAGGCTTTGCAATTATTGAAATGCAGATTAAGGTAAGACTGTTCTATTCTGAGATGAAAAGCTTTATGGGCAAAAGAGGAAAGTGCTAAAAATTATACTCAAACAAGATTGTTAATAAAATAAGTCAAATAAGATAGACAAGCATTCCATATGGAGCCAAGGCTCTAACTCCAAAAACAATGAATTAATGATTAGATGATGGATTAGATAATTTTAAAATACTTTGGCACATTCTTTTTAATGATAGAAGTGTGCATTAATTCATTAAAAATCTCTAAATCAGAGCCTATTCGTTTGATATTTATGACT
The DNA here is from genome assembly GCF_022079265.1 of Lynx rufus. Lineage (NCBI taxonomy): Eukaryota > Metazoa > Chordata > Mammalia > Carnivora > Felidae > Lynx > Lynx rufus. The sequence continues at coordinate 69,961,711 of NW_025814897.1, read as the reverse complement.
ATTATTGTAGTGCCTGAAATGAAGTTGACTTATGAGAAAAGAAACTTGCTTAGTAAATAGTGTTAGCAAGTTACCTAATTAAGAGAATTAGCCATTTTCAAGCAAATTATAAGCACTTAATCATAAGCAACATAAAACGTGGGAGGAAATTCTAAAAAGTAAGCCTTTTCAGTTCTCATGTGGCTTAAATTCATATATTAAAAATTGTACAAAACTCTTAAAAGATACTTAAGAAAGGAGAACTAATCTGACTAATTTCAGAGTCAAATTTTGTGTGTATACAATATATACTAACGTATCTATAAAATAAAAGAGACTGATTGTCAAAGTCTTTCATGAAAACCAATTCAATTACTTGGGATTTCTGTAACACTTTGTGCAGTTGTATGGCTGTAAAGGCAACTACTACAAATTTGATTGTACAGTTTGACACATTAAAAATATTTTTAAACCCTTCCATTTTCCTTTTCCTTTTAGTGAAGATGATGTCTGCGAAAGACATGGTTAAGGTCATGGTTGTCATGTTTGCAATTTGCTTTCTTGCAAAATCGGATGGGAAACCTGTTAAGTAAGTATCGTAAGCTGTTCTGCATGGTGAGGGCATGGGAGCTGGATTTTTAACGTTGGCTTTATGATTGGGAAGGGGGGAGCTAATGGAGTGGTCCTTCCCATTGCTGTTCTCTCCAGGAAGAGGTCTGTGAGTGAAATACAGTTTATGCATAACCTGGGCAAGCATCTGAGCTCCGTGGAGAGGGTAGAATGGCTGCGGAGGAAACTACAGGATGTACACAACTTTGTCGCCCTCGGAGCTCCAATAGCTCACAGAGATGGTGGTTCCCAGAGGCCCCGAAAAAAGGAAGACAATGTCCCGGCTGAGAACCATCAAAAAAGTCTTGGAGAAGCAGACAAAGCTGATGTGGATGTGTTAATCAAAGCTAAATCCCAGTGAAGACAGAGCAGAGCACTGCTATACACAGGATAGGGCAACAAAATTACATGCTGCTAACATTCTCAAGCTTTGAAGATCACCAAATGCCAATATTTACGTCTAATCCATGGCTAGCCACGATAGCTGAAATTCTAATTGATCGTTTTGATTCTACTTTTATTCATGTAAGGCCTCTTTTAATTATTCCATTTCTGTTGTTTATTCTTTTTAAAGTATGTTATTGCATAATTTATAAAAGAATAAAATTGCACTTTGTAACCTCTCTCCCATCGTACACTGCAAAATAAAAATTTAATGATCATAATTTTAAATAAATGAAGTTAAAGAGTTCTCATTTGTTATAAGAACGTTTTCAGGGCACCTGAAAGCTCAGTCAGTTAAGTGTCCGACCATGGCTCAGGTCATGATCTCACAGTTCGTGGGTTCAAGCTCCGCGTTGGGCTCTGTGCTGACAGCTTACAGCCTGGAGCCTGCTTTGGATTTGTGTGTCTCTCTCTGTCTCTCCTCTGCTCATGCTATCTGTCTCTTTCTCTCAAAATAAATAAATAAACATTAAAAAAATTTTAAGAACACTTTCTGGGGTTATGACTAATACCAAAGTGTTTAAATTGGTCATGAGTAGGAAGAATAATGCAAAATGTTTTTTTAATTATGTGTCTTACAGTCCCATATTTTGGACATCATTTTTTTAATATTACCAAAATACTAGGTCCTGGAATCCTTACTAGCTAGATACTATTGCTCTCTTCATTTCAGGAAATTAAATGCCTTGCAAGGAAAGGCAAAAAAGTAGTCTGAAACTTGAGAAAACATTTGTCTACACACAAACCCACTGATCGTATTTCTAGACTGGACCCCAAATTGTAAAGAACAGAACTTTTGGGGGCACCTGACTGGCTCAATCACTTAAGTGTCCGACTTTGGCTCAGGTCATGATCTCATGGTTTGTTGGTTCAAGCCCCACATCAGGCTCTGTGCTGACAGCCCAGAGCCTAGAGCCTGCTTCGATTCTGTGTCTCCCTCTCTCTCTGCCCCTACCCCACTCGTGCTCTGTCTCTCTGTGTCTCTCAAAAATAAATAATAAACATTAAAAAAATTTAAAAATAACGAATACAATGTTTGTATTTATTAGGACATGATTTCATTCATTTGTCATTTAACAAATATCTAAATTTAGTATCCTTTATTTGTCATGTAATAGATTAGACACTGGGCATAAACTGGTAAACAAAATGGACACAGTTTCTATCTTAATGAGGCCTACAATTTAGTATGCAAGACAGATATTAATTCACTATTAATTTTGATAAACACTCTGAAAGAAAAATACAAGACACTCCAGAAGTGTAAAATACAGACGCTGGTTCTACTTAGATCAATGCTGTGCAACAGAACTTTCTGTGATGATGGAAATGTTCTATATTTTGTCTTGTCCAATACAGTGTCTACATGTGCACTTAAAATGTGCCTTGTGGGGGTGCCTGGCTGGCTCAGTCAATAGAACACACTACTCTTGATCTTGGGGTTGTGAGTTCAAGCCCGATGCTAGGTGTAGATATTACTAATAAAAATAAATAAATAATTTAAAAAAATAAAATATGCTTTATATCCCTGAGGACTAAGATCCCATACTGGCCTCAAACAGTTTGTGTTCTAAAGAAAACAGAGATGTAAGCAAGTAATCACAGTGTTATAGGTGAAATGCAAAACACAATGATACACAGAGAAGGGAACAGATCTTCTTGATGTAGGGAACAATGGAGATGGGACTGAAATGGCAAGTAAATTTTGCAAAATGTACAAGAATATTAACAAATGTCTGGCATCCTGGTGGAATCAATCAGGCTTTGGTTGAAATGCAGAGAAGAGAAGCTACTTCCGTTAGTTTATAGAAAGAGATTCATTACAAAATCATTGAGAATGCTGATGAAAACAGACTCTATGTTAAACTTGGAGGAAAAACTCACAAAGTCACCAAGAGAGTTGTTCTGTCTTCGCATCTCCGCAACTGACTGATATTGTCATGAGACTGCCCTGATCAGGAGGCAGCTGCTTCCTATTGCTGTTCCAGAAACAAACTGTACCTGCCATGACCAACCGCAGCAAAAAAAGATGGCAAGCCCTTTGCTTCTTGACATCTGTTGGGCCTTGTTGCTAGAATCTGGTAACACTAACACAATAAAATCAACCCCTTCTACAACAGGGCTTGCCAGCAGAAAGGGGAAAGTGGCAGAATCACCTTACTTATGCCTGCCCCTTCTCCCAGGAGTGCATATGATTGGCTGAACCTAAACCTCTTCTAGAACCTTAGCAGCAGAGGTGTCTGGAGAATGCAGTTTTTCAATTTCCAGTTTACTATCTAATACAAGAATAAGCAGTAGAAGGTGGTGTGGATGGTGCCTCCAGCTCCCTGGTAGCGTCCAGCTTCAACGAGTATTCTTAAATATGTCTCCTGATGGAACTGTGTGAGAATTTCCCTGGATGTTTACTCAGGGGTAGAATCCTGATACATAAACAAACTTCGCAAGACTCTGAATCACATGTACGGTTTCTATTCCCACCAGGAGAACTAGGCATTTCTATTTCCACCTACAATTGGAAGTATGCACATTTATGAAAAGTTGTGTCACATTGATGGTAAGTGGTAGCCCATTGTTTTAATTCACCTATCTCTGAATACTAGTTAGATTGAACTTCTCTCTACGAACTGGCCACTTGGTCTTCTGAGTCCATGAGCTGGTTTTTTTTTTTTTTCCTTAATATCCTTTGCCAATTTTTCATTGATTTTCTGGCCCTGTTAATTCTGAGTTCTTTGCATATTCTAATATGAATTCTTTATTGGTTTTATTTTTGTTTTTTATTTTTTATATGGGGGAGGGGCAGAGGGAGAGGGAGAGAGAATCCCAAAGCGGGCTTCCACACTGAGCATGGAACCCGATGTGGGGCTCAATCTCATGACTGTGAGATCATGACCTGAGCCTAAATCAAGAGTTAGATGCTTAACCTACTGAACCACCCAGGTGCTTCTGTGTTTGGAGAGTCTTACTGAAGAAGTCTTTCCCCACCCCTAGGTCACAAATTATCTCTTATAACTACTTTAGTGTTTTACGTTTCACTTTTAAGTATTTATCGTTTTGGAGTCTAATTTTGTGTAGGACAAAATATTATATTGGAGCTTTATTATTTTTTATATGGACAGTTAGTGTTCTAAATACCATCTATCAGTGTGCCTGTGTGGCTCAGTCAGTTGAACATCCAACTCTTGATTTCGACTCACGTCATGATCCCAGGGTCGTGGGATTCTTTCTCTCCCTCTGCCCCTCTTCCCCACTCATGCTCTCTCTCTCTCTCTGTAAAAACAAACAAGCAAACAAACAAACAACAAACACCATCTATTAAACAATTATTTTCCCATAGCTTTGTAGGTAATTTAAAAATCACATTTTAAGTTCTCATGTAAGCATAGGTTTATTTATTTACTTATTTATTATTTCTGAGTAGTGAAAAAATGTTTTATTGTGTTCTTTGAATCAACTTTCAGTCCCTGAAAGGTCAGTATCAGATGGGGTCCCACAAGTCACTCGCCTCTGACTTCCTCTCACTGCTTAACTTAATCCTTGGATAATGTGTGTCTCTAAGTATCTTTACCCCTATCATTCTCCTCCCCATGTGGCCCATACACCACAAACCTTCCTTCCCAAGTCTTCAGGGATTGGGCCTGTAAATATCCAACCTAGTCTGTGCGGAACTCGATAGAAACAAGTTCTTGGTTCCATTTGGAAGCAGCAGTTCATGGAAGTGGACCCAGAACATGTTGGAGAAGAAACAACCTGCCCCTAAACAGTGGGTCTGTTTGGTCTAGTTCAACTTCATCCCAAGCAAAGTCCAGTATTTAGAATAGTCAGTTTTTAAAATCAGTGATATACTTTTGCAGTTCTTATCCTAAAGCTTCCTTTTCAGCAAAACAAACATATAAATGTTATGCCCAGAATTCGTGATCCCCAAAGACCACTAGGGAGCCGAGTCCGATGCAAAAGCAAAGAGCCTTTATTCGAGCTAGCTCGAGCTCGATCCCCTACCTGCACCGACGCAGCGGTGACATACCAGGGAAAGAGAGCGAGTTTCAAAAGGACAAAGGTTTTATTGGGGCCTGGGGGCAGTTGGTGAGGTAATGGCTATGGCCTCAGCCGATTGGCTGGGGAAGGGTCCTGGGGAAGGGTCCGAGTCCTGTTAGGCAGGTGAGGGGGGGTTTACTCAAGGGGAGGAGGTGTGGTCAAGGTGAAGGACACAGAACAAGATGGAGTCGGCCAGCATAGGCCCGCCCTTTCATAAACTCCTGGTATTATTAGAAAAGCTCAGGAGCGTATGATCTAAGTTTCTGTCTGTTCTTCTTTTTGGACAGAGATCACATCTCCTTGAGAGGACGATGGCCAAATTGCAACGTCTGTAGCTCCTTGGCACAGATCTTCATGGGTTCTATGTTCTCACCCTCTTTTAGGATCCCAGGACAGAAAAGTGGATAAAGAGGTTCTGAGGTAGATATATTTATGGAGGTGCATGCATGGAAACCATGGATGGCATTGAAAAATGAAATGGCTTTCAGGTTACAAGCAGGAAAATTCCCACCTCTGCAAGTTTGGGTTCATGTGGATCCAAAGAATTAATTGAGGTATCCGATCCATAGGATTTAAGTCCTTTTTCCCCCTTTTTACAGCTTTATTGAGGTATAACTTACATAAAATTCACCTTCTGAAAGCAGTGTTATTTAGTATTTATAGAATCATGCAACTATCATCCATATACCGTTTTAGAAGATTACCATCACTCCAGTAAATTTCCTTGAGCCCACTTGCAGTCAATCCTTGCTCCCACTCGAAACTCCCACAACCATGGATCAGCTTCGTGTCTTTCTAAGTTTGCCTTTTCTGGACATTTCATCTAAATGACTTACACAATTTGTAGTCTTTTGCATCTGACTTCTTTTCACTCGGCCTACAGGTTTCGAGATTTATCTATGTTGTAGTACATATCAGTAAGCCATTCCTTTTTATTGCTGAAGAGCGCTCCATTGTATGAATGTGCCACATTTATCTATTCACCAGTTGATTATTTTTAGTTTTTGGCTACTGAGGATAATGTTGCTATGAGCAGCACACGTAGGTTTTTGTGTGGATATATATTTTTTTGTTTCTTTTGGGTAGATTCCTGGTGATGAGGGAGCGTGAGGCAGGCTGAGGGCAAAACACAAGCTAGCATTCTCCCCCCAGGTGGGACATGTGTGATATTCCTTGGACACTCCCGGCTACCCCAAAACAAGAAAGGACAAAAAACAAATGGTTAAACTGATAGGAGTCTCCACCAGTTTAGCAGAAAAAGGCAATCTCATCAACAGCCTGAAGTCCAGGAACTCCCTACTGTCTCAATGTTAATGCTTTGCTAAGGGGAAAACAATCTTAGCTTAACAATAGTTGGCCTCCAGTAAGTCTTTAGCATGTGAAAGTCTTTTTGGAAACTCCCTCTTGACTTTATCTCCCCTGACTCCATAAAACGGTCACCCTTCACACAGCACAGCAATTCCTGCCCATGGATCCTGTTCCCATGCATTAATAAAGTCATCTTTTTGCACCAAAGATATCTTAAGGAACTCTTTCTTGGCTGTCAGCTCTGGACCCCACGAACCTCCCATCACCCCGAAACTTCATCACTAGGAGTTGCTGGATAGTATGGTAAATTTATATCTAACTTTAAAAAGCTACTGTTTTCCAAAATGATTGCGATTTATGCTTACACCAGCAATCTATGATGGTTCAAGTTTATCCCTATCTTCACACACTGTCATTGTGTGATTTTTCATTATAGCCATTCGAGTGAGTGTGCAGTTGTAATTTATCTCATTGTAGTTTTAATTTACATTTACTAAATGACTAATGGCACTGAGCATCTTTTCCTGTGTGTATTAACTATTTGTATATCATCATAGACAGGTCTGTGTAAGTCCTTTGCTGTTTTTTAATTGGATTGTCTTATTAAGTTATAAGAGTTCTTTATGTACTATGGATACACCTTCTTATTATGATTTCAAACATTTCCTTTCAGTCTGTGGTTTGTCTTTTCACTCTTTTAATGGTGTCTTTTGAAGCTCAAGAATTTTCAATTTTATTGATTAAACTTATCATTTTAAATGTAATAATTAAATTTGTCAATTTTTTTTAAATAACTTGTCTTTTGCTATCATGTCTAGGACTTCTTTGTGTAACCCAACACCATGCAGATTTTCTCCTTTGATTTCTTTTATCAAATTTATAGTTTTTTAAAAAGTTTATTTATTTATTTTGAGAGAGAGTGAGAGAGAAAGCATGTGAGCATGGGGGGGGGGGGTGGTCAGAGAAAGAGGGAGGGAGAGAGAATCCCAAGCAGACTCCACACCACCAGTGCAGAGCCCTAAGTAGGGCTTGAACTCATGAACCATGAGCTCATGACTGAGATATGCTCTGCTGACTGAGTCACCCAGGTGCCCCTATCAAATTTAGTTTTAGTTTTTATATTTAGGCCTATGATCCATTTAAGATTAATATTTTTGTGTATGATGTGAGGTAAGGACCTAAGGGTCTTTTGTTTGCTTGTTTGTTTTTTTGAAAAGACTATCCTTTCCTCATTGAATTATCTTGGTACATTTGCTAGAAATCAACTGACCATAAATGTAAAGGCTTATTTCTGGATTCACAACTTATTCCATTAAGCAATAGGTTTAGCTCTGTGCCAACACCACACCATCTTGATTCCTGTAGTATTGTAATAAGTTTTGAAATCTTGACATGTAAGTTCTCCAACTTTGTTCTCTCTCTCTCTCTTTTTTATGTTTATTCATTTTTGAGAGAGAGAGAGAGACAGAGCATGAGCAGGGGAGGGGCAGAAGGAGAGGGAGACACAGAACTCTAAGTAGGCTCCAGGCACCTCTCGGTCAGCACAGAGTCTGACGTGGGGCTCGAACTCATGAACTGTGTGAAATTATGACCTGAGCCGAAGTTGGACACTTAATCGACTGCGCAACCCAGGCGCCCCTGTTCTTTTTTTTTTAATTCGTGTTCTAGGACTTTTGCATTTCTATGTAAATTTTTAGATCACTATGTCAATCTCTACAAAACAAAGCCTAATAGGAATTGTCAAAAGCTGTGAAAGGTCTGAGATTTTACCCTTATTGCAAGCTATATATTGCAAGTTACAGAAAGTTTGCAGACCTCTACTTTAACCCAACATTCCAGGACATTATTATGTCTCCATTCCATTTTACTTTTCTCACATTGCGTCCTATTCATTTTTTAAATGGGTCATTATTGCCCCTAAAGTATACATAGCTTAGCCATTAATATGCCTTTGTTGATCTCTCCATAAGAATGTCCTTTCCTGGGACACGTGGCTGGCTCAGTTGGTAGAGCATGTGATCCGATCACTGGGTTATGAGTTCAAGCCCCATGTTGGGCATAGAGTTTACGTAAAACAAAAACAAAAACAAACAAACAAACAAAACAGCTGCTTTTTCCTATTATCTTTTCATGCATGGATCCTATCTATTCTTCAAGGCCCCAGATCAAACATCCATCTTCCCCCTTTCCTGCACTTTCTTCATCTCTTCAATTAGAAATAATCTTTCCTATCTCTGATTTCTCACAGCACATTATCTCCTTACCACCCGGCTTGCTTTCCTTTTATTTGTTACTTACACATCTCATTTAAGTCAGTAGAAATGTTTTGGGAGGTTTTTTTTTTTTTTTTTTTTTTTTTTACTTAATACCTGGGATTCATTGTCTCGCTGCATTGATGAAGAGGTGGACACAAAATAAAATGAGCAGCAGGCAAAAGTTTATTAGAGCATAAGATCAGAAAGAAAGAATTGTATGAATGCTCTCTTCATTCAAAAGTGAATGCCATGTATGGAAACCAATTTGACAATAAATTTCATATATTAAAAAAAAAAGTGAATGCCAGAAACTGTAGGCAAACTTATAAAACTCTGTTCTATAAGGTTTTGATCAGCCCCTCTCCTTCCCCCTTGTCCCTTCTCAGGTTTTACCCTTATTGGCTAGATAACTCTAAATGCCTAGTCATTCCTTTTTGATTGGCTTGTTTCCATTGTATGGGGGTGTTCTACGGGCAAACTGTTTCTTTTGGGTCATATGTTTTATGGTCTACTACTTATTTTTAGTTAGGTCTTTTGTCAAATTCCTGAGGGAAACCTGAGGGGGGCGGGTAGGTGGTGTTTGTTACATTCTTAAGAGGAACCTTGCGCCCTCAGGCGTTTGCTAGTGGTCAGATGCTCCCCAGCATTGTTTTAAAATATGTGTTTTCCCCACCCAGGACCTTCAAGCCTTAGCCTCTCCCTTTCTGCTTACTGAATCTTATCTTTTCCCATCCTAGAACCTGTATATTAATAAGGCCTGTACTTCCACTAGTATTCTTAAACAGGGTCTTAATCTTAAATACGTTTGCTGAATAGAGTTCTTTTGGTGTTAGTGTGATTTTCCTGTTCCTGCTGTTAGGTGACAGTGCTCAAACCTTCTAGTAACAAGAAATCCCAGGCTTTAAAGTTAAACAGGATTCTGGTTCTGTGGCTTATTAATTTGCTGAGCAAGTATTTAACTAGAAGTCTTTTTTTTTTTTTTTTTTTTTTTTTAAGTTTACTTATTGGAGACTGTGCGAATGAAGGAGGGGCAGAGTGACCCTGGGAGAGAAAGACTCCCAAGCAGGCTCCATGCTGATGTGGGGGGGGGGGGCTCGAACTCACTAACCACCAATCATGATGTGAGCTGAAATCAAGCGTTAGATGCTTAACCGACTGAGCCCTCCAGGCGCTATCTTATCCTCTGCTGTGAAACAATCTTGTCTTACTATATTACGAGGTGCAACAATACAACCAAAGGAATTTATTCATTGCTTCTGTATAAAACTCTTTATTTGTATTGATCTTTTTGGTGCGTATTGTGATTAATATTGTAGAAGATTGACGTTAGGGGTTAGTCAGCTAGCATTTACAAATGATGGTGTAAGCAGTTTGTGATGATTTGACTCAATGGCGTTACCTACTAGACATATAGATGCTACCAATGCTCCCCAAATTAATATTTGATAGGTTAATTTTTTTAAGCAAATGATGGTGATAGTTTTATTAGATTTTCAGACTTCCTTGCTTCTCCCTCCCTCCCTCCCTCCTTCTTTCCTTCCTTCCTTGGAATAACAGAATAAGATGGACTATAGGTCCCTCAAAGTAAGGTAAAATGTTTTGGCCTGATTCCAGTATGGGACAAAGTTTCCAAATTTCATCTAAAATCTTTGCTGACATAATTCCTCCTGTAGAATTTCTGGAACTTGGACTAGAACTTGTGAATTATGCTGAGGAGGACACCTGATTGGCCCATAGCAGGGTTAGAACTACTTTTTGTTTGTTTTGCTATTAAGTATTGGGCTTATTTGTAGGGAGGATAGAATGAGCCAAATGACACTATTGTATATATAAATATACATATTAAAAATGAAGATGTTTTTTGAAGGAAGATTGGTGGAAACTCTATAGAATATCAGAGACTTTCTGTAGGAAATTATAGCTTCTATTTTGATACAGGGAAATGATTCCTGTTTGACAGACCTCTCTAAACCTAACTTGGACTACAGAATCACCTCCCTTGATTTTAGCTTACAGCAGAACATTTTGATAATAAATCAAAATTGGTGAGGTTTTTGTTGTGTTGTTGCCTGAGGATGTTTCTGAAGTTTCTCCATGAGATTCCCTGTATTGCAACATTTGTTAAATCGCTCTACTTAGCAGTCCTCAAAGAGTACTGGGAATTTCCAATTTAACAGAATGTTGGCAGTAACAATTGGGCACACTAGGACAATAACCTATTTCCCTTTAGGTCTCTGATGTGTGAGTGTACCTAGATGAGGAAGAGGATATTCACTTTCCGGTACCGTGCAGCACAATTCATCTCCTTAGCATAAACCTTGGTTTGGACAACACTTTGGTTATCACGCATGGGGGCCTGGGAGTTTTTTCTCTTCCGAACTAAACAATGATTACAAGTTTTTCAACAAAGTTCTTTCCGCAAGATCCGTTTTTCATTCCAAATTACACAAACCAGGTCCTCTTCCTCTTTGCTTTCTCTGCTTGCAACGCCCCTCCCACTCTTCTCAAAACCGGGGAAGAACTCGTACTCATCCTTCAAGATTCAGCTCAAATGTCTCTCCCTGGTGGAGGCTTCCTCAACATGCCAGGCAGAGCCGGTTACTCCCTGTCTGCTGCTCCCGTAGCTCATTGCGAGCAACCCGGCTTTTATCACAGCACAGTGGGTTTCCATTTATCGGGCGGGTCTTGCCCCCGCGGTCTGAGCTTCCAGCGCCGAGACCGCGTCTTTTAGTCACTCCTCCCCCCAACCCTCGTGAGGATCGTCCAGCGTTTGGCACATGGTAGGCTCAGAGAAGTTGGATGACTGAAACTCTTATTAACTGGCGACCTTCTGGCCACAGGAGCAACATGCGACCCAGGTTCCTCCCGACGTGTGATAGGCGGCTCAAGTGAAGGAGGAGTTTCAGCTGGCACCCGGTTCCCGCCAAGCCAGCTTTTAAAAACAAACAGCTGCAGATACCGAGGCATAGAGCGTGGGCCTCACGACGACCGCCTTTCGTGAACCCAGGTGGGTGAATAGCCGCCAGGTGAGCTCGCTAAGGCCATTTCGGAGTTTGCTCAATTAAGGGAAACGTCTTCCCAGAGCACTCGGGGTCCCAGAGCTATTTCTCTAACTCTGGGCAGGAGACGCTGTCCGTTTTTTTCTAACGGTAACAGGAAGTCGAAGGAAAAACGTGGGATTCAGAGGTTTGGGCCTCTCAGACAAGAGGATCGCCGAGGATCCAGGTCTGACGTCTGTGAGGGCCGGCGCCCAGCACCCTGCCACCCCAGCCCCTAGGCAGAACGCCCACCGCAAGCGGCCGCTCCCTCTTTCACCCTCACCCTCGGCGCCCCGCCCACTCCCGGGCGCTGAGCCTCGCGAGAACACCGCTAGCCTCGCCTCTTCGGACTCCAGGCTCTCGCGAGAAGAGGCTTAGGAGCCGGCCTGTAACCTGCCCCGGCGGCTCTGCTGGCCGCAGCCGCCTGAGTGGCCGCTGCCACAGACACCTCCAGAGGGACCCAGTTGAGGAAGAAGCGGAGGTGTCGCTGGCCCCCCGCCTTCGCCTAGGTCCTCCCTGGACACTCAAGAGGGACTGCAGGTTCGAGGGTGACTGGACTCACCTGGGGAACTCGGTGGGGGCGGCGCCGGAGGCTGGGCTGGGCTGGGCGAAAGAGGAAGGGGGCGGAGGGCGAATCTGGGCTTGAGCGCCGGGCTGCCGTGGCGGTGGTCTGGGTGTCTCAGACCCTGCTGGGAGACCGTGGGTGGGGTTCTGGGCTCCGGCAGCTGGCCCCTGATTCGGAGAGGCAAGGAAGGGATTTGGATTTTCGGCGGTGCTGTTTTTGGGTTGGGAGTCCCGAGGCCCTTCCCCAAGGGATGAAGGCGATACCCTCATCCCTCCTTCCCTGGGCAGAGTAACCCCGTGCCCCGCCCCTTTTTCTGTCACCACTGGGCTAACGCAGCGACATCCTTAGGAGGGCACATCACAATAGAGGATAGAGTGGCAAGGCAGTCTCCCTTTGGGTGAAGAGGAGTGAGACTCCAAAAATGTGCTGCGTGGTTTTCTGCTGTAACAGTATCACGTATGGTGAAGCTTTGTTTTCCCAAAACCTACACAGAAAAGCTGCCTATTTTTTCCTTCTTCAGATGCAAGTCCCGTAACACCCTTTTGCCTCCTTAATGGGGTGCTGGGACACGAGACATAATTTGGTAATTTGTTAGTGTGGGGGTAGTGTGACCATCCCTGGAGCCCGTGGATTTGGTACAGTAGTTGTCAGTACTTAAGAGTCCATGTTAAAAAGTCGCTAGTCCACACTTGCTAAAGATAGAGCGTCACTTGCTTGGCTCTTTGTGCACTTAGCATATAAAGATTATTTAACTTTTTTTGGTCTTTTAGAGCCGTCATGCTTTTAATTTAAATGAATCGCAATGAAACAGCGCAGTATATTGGTTTTATTTGGACAGTTAGGCACCCCCACCCCCACTCCCCCGCACACAAGGCTTTGATCAAGGCCTTTTAGAGAGGGAATTAGGGATAAATTTTGAATGAAATAGACCATAGAGATTGGAATAAGAAGTCTAATGAGGAATGCAACCATAAGGGCCAAAAAAAGTTTCTGTGCTAGAGAGCCCATCCAGGACTGAAGTCCAAGCCTTGAAAATGAGGACTGCAGTTGTCATTTGAATGTAAATTGAAAAGCGGTAGAAAATACTTGGGAAAGGACTTGATGGTTGTTAAGACTGTTTAAAAGAGTGTGAGGAGAATTACTTTTGAAGGTGTAAGGTGTTTTATAAATTTCCCTAACATTTCTCAGAGTTTATGATCTATCTGCTATTGTTATACATAAAGAGGAAGTAAGGGGGATTCTGAAGCATGGAGTGTGGTAATAAACCATGGAATTAACATAGTGTTCAATCAGGAAAGCTTTCAGTAACTCAACAATGTTTTTGAGTTCTTTCACCTTTTTTCTCCCAAAAAAGCTTTTAGATGGGCTTTTTACTTCTATGTCACCCTTCCACCAGTCAGAATATTTTCTTTCTTACACTTTTTTTAAAGCCTAATGAAAAAATATTTTAAAATGTTTTTTTAAATGTTTATTTATTTTTGAGAGGAGAGAGAGAGAGCTCAAGTGAGAGCAGGGGAGGGGCAGAGGGAGAGGGAGACACAGAATCTGAAGCAGTCTCCAGGCTCTGAGCTGTCAGCACAGAGCTGGATGTGGGCTAAACTCACAAACTGAGATCGTGACCTGAGCCAAAATTTTTTTTGTTATTAACTATTAAATTGCAAACCAGCAAGATCTGCTTTGTGGTTTTTTTTACATTTAGGTGACTTGGTAAAGTGTGAGAGTGATCTGGAAAATATGCACCTTTCATAGGAGTACATTATGAATAGCAAACTCCTACGCCCTCAGGTACCAGGCAGATGAAAGTAACTGCACTAGAGGGTTTATGCTTCATCTTAGAGGGAATCTAGTTCTCAGGTCCACTTGTTTAGTGCCATACATGAATATGGGCCCAGTTTTCAGCCTTCTTAATAGAACACAGTATCTTTTGATTTTTGCTTGTAGTCTCTTGATTGTTAAAAATATTGACAACTAATTAAAATAGTTAAAAATAATATAATGTGGCCTAACCAAACCCAAACCTGTCAGTAGTTGTAGCCTGCTTTCCAGTTTGGGACCTCTGTTATAGGTCAGAATGAGTAAATTTTACAACTGAAAAATAAAAAAGATTTAAAGCAAGTATCCCAATTAGTTTGGAATTTCAAACCTACGAAGATTTGGGGAAAATGTCAGGTCTAATTGAAAACAGGTAAGTTTAATAGCCAAACTTAATAACTTTTAAGTACAGTAGGGCAAATGGAACTGGTACTTATTAACATTTTAACTATGGAAACAACTGAAGAAGAAACTTCTCAGTATTTATGGTTTAATGACTCAGGGTTCTTTTTTCTTTTTAAATATATTGTCCAGTTAGCTCACATACAGTGTATACAGTGTGCTGTTGGCTTGGGGAGTAGATTCCCATGATTCATCGCTCACATACAACACCCTGTGCTCGTCCCAACAAGTGCCTTCCTCAATGCCCATCACCCATTTTCCCCCCTCCCCCCCATCAACCCTCCGTTTTTTCTCTGTATTTAAAACTCTCTTAGGCTTTGCCTCCCTTTCTATTTGAAACTATTTTTTTCACCTTCCCTTCCCCCATGGTCTTCTGTTAAGTTTCCCCAATTCTACATATGAGTGAAAACATACGATATGTGTCTTCTCTGACTTATTTCACTTAGCATTAATACCCTCCAGTTCCATCCACATTGTTGCAAATGGCAAGATTTCATTCTTTCTCATTGCCAGCTAGTATTCCATTGTATAATAAACCACATCTTCTTTATTCATCAGTTGATGGACATTTGGGCTCTTTCCGTAATTCAGCTGTTGTCAGCGCTACTATAAACATTGGAGTACATGTGCCCATGTGAATCAGCACTCCTGTATCCTTTGGATAAATTCCTAGTAGTGCTACTTCTGGGTCGTAGGGGAATTCTATCTTTAATTTTTTGAGGAACCTCCACACTTTTCCAGAGCAGCTGCACCAGTTTGCATTCCCACCAGTAGTGCAAGAGGGTTCCCGTTTCTCTGCATCCTCGCCAACATCTGTAGTTTCCTGAATTGTTATTTAGCCACTCTGGTCGGTGTGAGGTGGTATCTCAGTGTGGTTTTGATATGTATGTCCCTGATGATGAGTGATGGTGAGCATCTTTTCCTGTTTCTGTTAGCCATCTGGATGTCTTCTTTGGAAAAATGTCTGTTCATGTTTTCTGACCATTTCTATACTGGATTGTTTTTCAGGTGCTGACTTTGTTAAGTTTTTTATACTTTGGATACTAACCCTTTATTTGATATGTCATTGGCAAATATCTTCTCCCATTCTGTCAGTTGCCTTTTACTTTTGTTGATTGTTTCCTTTGCTCTGCAGAAGTTTTTTATCTTGGCGAGGTCCCAATAGTTCATTTTTGCTTTTATTTCCCTTGCTTTCAGAGATGTGTTGAGTAAAAAGTTGCTGTGGCTGAGGTCAAAGAGGTTGTTGCCTATTTTCTCCTCTAGGGTTTTGATGGTTTCTTGTCTCACATTTAGGTCTTTCATCCATTTTGAGTTTATTTTTGTATATGGTGTAAGAGAGTGGTCCAGTTTCATTCTTCTGTATGAGAGAGACTGTCTTTTTTCCATTTGGATATTCTTTCCTTCTTTGTCAGAGATTAGTTGGCCAATACACTTGTGGGTCCAGTTCTGGGTTCTCTATTCTATTCATTGTTTTATATGTCTGTTTTTGTGCCAGTACCATACTGTCTTGATGATTACAGCTTGGTAGTACAGGCTAAAGTCTGGGATGGTGATGCCTCCTGCTTTGGTTTTCTTTTTCAACATTACTTTGGCTATTCGGGGTCTTCTGTGGTTCCATACAAATTTTAGGATTGTTTGTTCTAGCTCTGAGAAGAATGCGGGTGCAATTTTGATTGGGATTGCATTGAATGTGTAGATTGCTTTGGGTAGTATTGACATTTTAACAATATTTGTTCTTCCAGTCCATGAGCATGGAATGTTTTTCCTTTTCTTTGTGTCTTTCATAAGTTTTCTATAGTTTTCATAAGTGTCTTTCATAAGTTTTCTATAGTTTTCAGCATACAGATCTTTTACATCTTTGATTAGGTTTATTCCTAGGTATTTTATGGTTCTTGGTGCAATTGTAAATGGGGCCGATTTCTTGATTTCTCTTTTTGTCGCTTCATTATTGGTGTATAGAAATGCAACCAATTTTATACATTGATATAATCCTGTACATTGATTTCATATCCTGCGACTTTGCTGAATTCATGTATCAGTTCTAGCTGCTTTTTGGTGGAGTCTTTCGGGTTTTCCATGTAAAGTATCATGTAATGACTCACACTCTGAGCAAAGCTGATTTATAGGTATCTTGTAAGGAAATTGGTTTATTGAGAGGCCCTTTAGTGTACTTGTAATTAATACGTGAAGTTAAATTCAGAGGACCCTCTGTAACTCATCTATGGTTTTGAATGTTTATTGGTTGCTCTGCCATCTCACATTGTCTTCTCAGTCATTGACTTTTACTGGAAGCAGTATTGGTTCCTTGGATTCTATTCCTGGCAGATGGGGTGAGGAGAAGGTGCATAGTGATAGAAATGGGATGGGGAGAGTGTGATGTGAAGCAGGCATTCATGTTCCTCTTCTTTACGTTGTACATTAAAAAACTGATTTAACTAGTTTTTCTTGTAAGAATAGGTACTTTGACAAAACACAGTGCATTATACATTGTAGAGCTTGGTGATTATTTGTAGGATTGAACCCCGTGGATTAAAGCACATTTACCCATTAGTATGAAATACTTTAATCACATAATCTGATTCATATTTAGTTGGGCTGAAGGGAGTGGAAGTTTAGAGGTCAGACCAAGAAAAGTGGACCTTATTGAAGGCAAGGTGGAGGGTCTTTGATGGCTGTAAGGGTGAGAGAGGAGGCTAGGTAAGGGAGAGAATTTTGAAAAGGAAGATAAAATGGTGAAGTACCCTTTTGTCTACTGTGTAGTTTTACAAAGTTTTACTAAATTTACCATAACACCTACAAAGACTACAGAGAATATTGGTTTTTTTTATGAGGACTACTTTGGTAGTTTGAAGACTTGATTTTCTACCTTTTAGCTCAGTCTTCTCAAATCGGACTAGTCTACTATCTCTTCATCAGTCCCTCCTCCTCTCTCTAGTATAGGAAGTAAAACAGGCGCTGTGTAATATGTTTGTGAGGTGTTGCTGTTTGAGAGTTTTAAAAACATTCTGAAGAATCTGTTGTATATTTGTGGAGATTATGTTTGAAGGGGGAAACATTTTCTGCTTCCTGTTTTTCTGCCATGACTTGTAAAGTAGGAAGTTCTCTTTTGGAAGTAGCTTTCCTCCTTTTTTCTATCTCCTGAGCTGTCTTCCCAAGAAAGCATTAGGTGAAGCTAGAAGGGATTGAGTATGTTTTTGCTCAGTGCCTTTTGGTTCTGTTTCTGGAGCTCCCAATTCTTAGGATGTACATTTTCTGCTTGTGTGTATGGTAGATTTATCTGAGCAGGCTGGGGCCTGAGGAGGGAAAAAGAAATGGAAAGCTACAGATCTAAGTATGCTTAATATATGTTTGAAGTAATAGGAAGCTTTTTTGGCAACTGGTTTTGGCTGTATTTTTATCTTTGTCTGACTCCTGTATTTTGTTTCTTTGTTGGTTATGAACCCACAGTAAGGGGGGAAGAGGTAGTTATTGGTGTTCATTAAGGGAGGAAGAACTGTTTAATAATTTTTTCTCCTTTTGGATAGAGTGTTTATTAGGGTTCAAGTTAACATTGCATTTCTTCTACTATGGCTTGCTCTGGTTTACTTTGGCATCCTTGAATCACACTTCCTTGCTAAGCAGGTAGCAATCTAAAGCACAGAGATGGAAGACAAGCAATCAGAATTCAGAGATCCTCCCTGAGAGAGGATCAAGAGGTTAGTAAATGTTAGTGGTAGATGATGGGAATACAGTGAGCTGAGTACTTGAAACAGCCCAAACTTGAACATAAACGAATAAAGATTTTATGTAGAATATGTGATCTTATGTCACAGTAGATTGCTGAAGATCAGTAAGATGTTAAAAGATATCTTTGCCATTCAAAGCATCTTTCATTGCCCTTAATTAATAGTTTATATTTTTCTGATTGAAAATGTAAAATATCTGGGACTTGGTGCTTACTTTTATCTTTAATTAGTTGAAATGAGTTATCTATTAATATTTTTGGTCACAAATTGAAATTAACATTTAGTATTTGGCTGAGGATGACAGTCTCATAGTGAATCACTGATTGAAGTACTTTATTAGAAACTGTGCATAACACTTTTCTGAGGCAATTTTAATTATAATCCTACTTTTCTGCTTGTACTGCCCTACTTGGGATCATTTAGATCTGAGTTTAAACACAGATGTTAGCTCTATGAGGTTACTTAACCTCTATGAGCCTTTGTTTCCTCACATGAAAAGTGGAACTAGAACACAATTGTCATGAGTTTAAGAATGAAATAAAATAAACTTATGTAAAAGTGCTATGTAAATAGTAAAGTGACTATCACTTGTTAGTACGTTTTTCTGTGTTTATGCTTCAAAAATAGCACACATCCATCAGGGTAAATTTACATCTAGCTATCTCTCTTGGGTGGAAACAAGTTCAAATGGCTGTTTACAGCTTTGCTATATGGCTCTTCCACTAGAAATTATAAAGGTGTTTTTTTGTTGTTGTTTTTTATTCTAGTCAGCACTGAACAATAGGAAGCTCTTTTTCTTGCTTTTCGTGTAGGCATCCATTGACTGATGTCTGGAATTCTATGTAATTTGAATGCCAGATGGAATAGTAGCATATAGTAGAGTGAGATGGTTTGGCAATTTAAAAATCATTTATTTGGAATGTCTGGGTGGCTTAGTCGGTCAAGCATCTGTCTCTTGATTTCGGCTCAGGTCATGATCTCAGGGTCAAGAGATCTAGCCCCACATCTGGCTCCGTGCTGGGTGTGGAGTCTGCTTAAGATTCTCTCCCTCTGTCTCTCGGCCCGTGTCCCATTTGTGCTCTCACTCTCTCAAAAAAAAAAAAAATAAAAAAATAAAAAGTAATCTGTTAGGATACTGTTATCTACTTCTAAAAAAATAAAATCATTTTTACCAATTTGGATTGTTGCCCTTTTGTTTCTTTGATGGTCATTGCTATAGCAGGTGAGTAGAAAATTATTCTACATTTTCTATTTGTAGACTACATTAAATCTCACCTTAAAAATAAGTTTTAGGGGCGCCTGGGTGGCTCAGTCGGTTAAGCGTCCGACTTCAGCTCGGGTCACGATCTCACGGTCCGTGAGTTCGAGCCCCCCGCGTCGGGCTCTGGGCTGATGGCTCAGAGCCTGGAGCCTGCTTCCGATTCTGTGTCTCCCTCTCTCTCTGCCTGTCTCCTGTTCGTGCTCTCTCTCTCTCTCTCTCAAAAATAAATAAACATTTTTAAAAAATTAAAAAAAATAATTTTAAAGCTCAGAAACCTCAGAATCTCAATCTGAGATCTCAGATACAAAATTGTACAACAAAGTATTTTGATAATTTTCTTATTCTTAAATGATCATACAGATAGTGCTGAATTATTTTAAAGTTAATTATTTCATTCAGGGCAGTGTGCTTTATACAATGCAGGATTGAATTTGATTTTTCTCACATTTGGAGAGCAAACAACACACTCTGCTCAGCCCTTTTGGTTCCTCATTTGTTAATTGAGACTTTTCTTCAAGACGTTCCTGTAAGATGGTAATTGTGGGGCACTGTTGTTTCCTTCTTATTGAGTAGTCCACATTGTCTGAGTTTCTCTTTTAAAAGTGAATGCTGAGTTATTAGTGGTGGAATTATAAAACCATAATGCTGAAAGTACTTGAAATCATTAATACTCTGATTTTTGGAAGAATAAATTGAAGTGCAGAATAAATCCTCTTACTTGATTTTGATAAAAGTTATTGTCTGGTAGTGGGAAAGCTGAGACTAGAATACAGATCTGCAGGTCTCCTGATTCTGAGTGATTTATTTCAGTTATCTCCCTAGTGGGTTGCATGTACTTCTGGAAGTGTATGAAAAACTTGTTTGTTGTGCCATTTAAAAGAAAAAATAGAACTTCCATTTATATATCTTTACTCAGTCCCTTTTTTAATTTCCATTTTGTGTTTATGTAGTGTATTTATAATACTAGAAAGCAGCATATATGCATTATTTATATACATGTATGCATATGTTGCTGTTAAATTAGTTGAACTCATAACATTAAGAAAGGGGTAAAAGTGTCATTTTAGAAGAAAAGTGGGGTGACATCTTTCATTGCTTTCATTTGTCATTCATTAGTGACTGATATTTAACAGTAGTCTTGAACACTTGGTTTTGAAATTGTTTTACAATGAGCACTTTGAAAAATTACTTACAAAAGTATATTTTTGGAAGTAATTTCTTTTCGACCAAAAAAGTATAATGCAGTGCATGCAATTTGGGACATTTAGCAAAGAACAAGGAAGAAAATAGCACTGAAATCCCATGACCCAAAGATTATGGCTTCCAGAGTCTGTCGGTCAGCCTGTCTGCCTCTGTCTTTTTACACACGCACACACACATCTATTCTGTATGTAATGACTTAAAAATTTTAAGAAATTAAAAGAAAATTTGAATAATATAACAGATATGTAATTAGATTTAAAAATTAACATTTTTCCCCTCCTCTTTCCTTTCCCCTTCCTCTTATCATAAATGCTTTGATAAACAATATTTGTTAGGATAAAATTTTAAAAGGGTTCTTGTGTCAAAGTGTATGATATCCTACAAGTTTTACAATTTATATTCCCACAAGCTTGAGTAGCCATCTTCTCTATACTTAAGCCATCACTGTTTGTCATTAAATCAACCAGCAAACCTTTGACGATTTGATGGGTTAAAACATCTCAGATTTAACTTGGGTTTCTTATATTACTAGTGAGGTTGAATATTTCTTCTTTTCCCCTTTTTGGCCACTCATATTCTTTTTGTAAATTGCTAGTTCATGAACTTTGCCCATTTTTCCATCATAGTATTCAGGTACTTTAATATGGATATGTAAATATTCTCTATTTAAGATTTTAATTTTTTATTTTGTATGTAAAATCTTTTATAGTTTTCTTTGAGTTTTATGTAGTCTAACCAATCCTTCTTGAAGCCTGTGTGCCATCCTAAATCTGATCCCTGATGAAGTTTTTACTAGTTTTTGTTGAGAATATTAGCTTAAATTGACCAGCAGCACATTCCTGTTTCTCATACTAGCAGTCTTTGGCTTGATGGTTTTGTTTTTTTTTTTCTGAGACTTGGAAAGGCTTAGATACCCCTTCTTTATTCTGAGTCAGATAATTATTCACTTATATTTTCTCCTTGATTTTGTTGTGATTTTATGTTGTACTTTGAAATTTTTAATGTGAAATTTGGAAAGGATCTTCTGCTCAAATAGGTAAGCAGTTAATTTTTTTTAGAACCTGTCTATCTAACCTTGAATCTGTCTGTAATCCAGCTATCTAACTCTTACTGATTTGAAATGCTACCAGTAGCACTTTTTATTTTCTGGGAATAGCATTTGAATTGGTTGTGTATTAAATTTGAGAGACAGTGTATATATATAGTATGTTGGAAAAAACACTGAATTTGACTATAGCGGTATGTATCTGTGTCCTAGCTTATTTATTAGCTATATGACATTAGGCAAATAACATAATCCCTTTAAGCCTAAGCCAGTTTCTCAATTTTTTAGAAAGGCATCACCTTATACAGTAGAAGACATCTCTTGTGTCTTATAGGATTGATATGTGGATTAGCATAGATAATATATGTGAAAATCCAACCTGTTATCCAAGGTTTCCTGAATTAGATGCATCTAGCCCCTGTACCTCCGTCCTACTTGAAAAATCTCAGTAAATATTTTGCTGTAGTTCACTTAATGCTGAAACATATTTAACCTACCACTAGTCTGGTAAACTTCCCAAATGAGGATAGCTTCACCTTTTTCTTCAAGAACCCATTTTGATATGTCTTGGTCATTGCTTACTATTCTAGATGGAGGTAGTTAATAGGACTTGAATGCATTTGAGTGACATAGCAGTCCTTTTCATTGCTACTAAATCTGCACTTACATTTATAATGTGCATCTACTGTTTATTTAAACAAAACCAAAGAAACAAGTGTTGCAATTTAGAACATGCTAATAGTAGGCCTTTTATTTACTTAGAGTATATAAATTAACACACTGTTCAAATATCAAAACTATATTAAAAGAATACTCAAAAACCTTGCTTACATCTGTATTGCTTTCACCCCATTCCCATCTGTCCCTGTAGGTAACCATTTCTATTAGTGTCTTGTTTATCCTTCTAGAGTTCTTTTTGCAAAAATAAACACATGTATATTTGTATTTATGTATAGATATATGTATATATTTGTTCAGAAAAAACAAACAAACTGTATCCTACTTGTTCTTCACTTTTCCCCCCCATCTAATAATATATCTTGGATATGATCCATAATTGTACATGGGGATCTCCCTTATTCTTTTTTATAGATGCATAGTAGTTCATTCTGTCGATGTACCAGTTTATTCATTTAGCCTCTTTTGACGCACATTCAGATTGTTTTCAGTTTCGTGCCATTACAAATAATGCCACAGTGAATATATTTTGAATATTTTGTTTAGTATTTGTGGAGTTGTATCTTCAGGCTAGATTTTTACAAGTGAGACTGGTAAACATTTGTATAATTTAGATATTATAAAATTTTTCTCCATGGGGGTTATATTGTTTGTTTTTCATTAGCAGTGTATGAGAATGTAGAGAATATCTGTTTCTCCTCAGTCTTACCAACACAGTTTATGGTCAGATTTGGAGATATTATTTTGCATTTCTCTTATGAGTTAGGTTGAACATACTTTAATAGATTGAATTTACCTTTATTTACCTTTATTTTGTTTACCTTTATTCTGATAATTTCCCATGTCTTTTGAACATTCTCTATTTTTTGTGGGGGAGAGCTGTGGGTTTTTTTCTCTTTTTAAAGAGCTTTTTATATAGTGAAAAGTATTTTTTAAGTTTTGTTATTTCTGCTGCTTTTTGTAGTACAATGGTGTTTATTTTTATGTAGTCAAATAAGAAAGGCTTTACCTCCTTCCAGATTATAAAGGAAATCACCTATTTTTTTTCTAGTATATGTATGATTTCAGTTTTTATAATAGTTGATCCATTCGGAGTTTATCCTAGTATTTGTGAGGTACGTGTTCAATTTTATGTTTTCCCAAATGTTATTTATCCATTTGTCCCAATACCACTTATTAGTGTCTGTCTTTTCCTCAAGTGATTTGAGAAACCACTTCTTTATCATATATAAAATTTCATCATGTTTTAGGGGTCTATTTCTGGACCTTTTATTCTGTTCTGTTGTTTTGTCTCTATTCATATACCAGTATCACAGACTTTTAGTTTTTGTAATAAGGCTCAATGATCTCTGAATATAAGAAAGTAATTTTATTATTTGTTAAAATTTTTTTTAACGTTTATTTTTGAGAGAGGAAGAGAGAGCTCAAGCCAGGGAGGGGCAGGGGGGGCGGGGACTGAGGATCAGAAGCAGCCTCTGCTGTCAGCACGGAGCCTAACATGGGGCTTGAACTCACAAACAGCAAGATCATAACCCAAAGTCAGATATTTAACCGACTGAGCCACCCAGGAGCCCCGAAAATAATTTTTATTTTATTTATAAGTGGAACATTACCTGTAATATTAAGATACAAAGATATGTATAGTGTGTGTGTGTGCAAGTAATTTGTTTCAAGGCAAATTTTAGATTCCTTAAAATGAAACATTTAGAGGAGAAAACTATTTTGGTGGGGGAGGCTCTGATATTCTGCCTCTAATTGTACTGGCATATATGATAGTTACTAGCCACATACCGCTTTTTAAATTTAGATTAATTAAAATGGAAAATTAAAAATTTCCTCAGTTGTACATTCTAAGTGCTTAATAGCCACATATGGCTAGTTGCTACTTTTTGTACAGTGTAGACATAAGCCATTTTCATTAAAACACAAAGTTTTGTTGGGTAGCACAACAGTCCAGAACTTGAATATACTTATTATGGCCTTTTCTGGCCTATTGTTGATGGCAGATAAACAAGCAAAAATCTGAAAGGAATAGAAGGTAGCAGGGATAATGAACAGGGCAAAATGGAACAGTATAATAAAGGTTATATGAAGGAAATATATGACTTATTTAAAAAGTCTCAGAAGAAAAAAAGTATTTTTTAAAGGGTCATGGAGGAAAAAAGAAAACAATTAAGAGTCTTTGTTTAAAGGGTGCTTGTTCTTAGGAGTTGAATGTAATCTCCTTTGATTTAGGCACTTCATCAGCTTATTGGAGATTTGCCTATATTAAATTTTATGTCAAGGTGATTTGTTCAATTAAGATGTTTCCAGTTTTGAATGCAATACTATTTGGTCATCATACAAGAAAAGGAAAAATAGGGACATATGAACAGAAAACAAAACTTAAAATTTTTTTAGAATATTAAAAAAATCATAGGTCTTTTGTGAGTTTTAAGAATTTAGCACTATAAACAGCATGTAGTTCTTTACAAATGCTTTCCATGTAATGCAGGTACTTAGAAAATGCCTAAGATGTGGAAAGATTTTCAAACATTCGTTGATCTGTTTAAGATGGGGTAAAACAAATAAACATTTCTTGAAGTGTTAGTGCCTTGACTAAGAAGTCAGCAAAATTTGAATAGAAATTCTATGGGGCGCCTGGGTGGCTCAGTTGGTTGAGCGTCCGGCTTCCGCTCAGGTTTTTTGGTTTTTCAGGTTTTCGGCTCACAGTTTGTGAGTTCGAGCCCCGCATTGGGCTCTGTGCTGACAGCTCAGAGCCTGGAGCCTGTTTCAGATTCTGTGTGTGTGTGCCTCTCTCTCTCTCTCTGCTCCTCCCCTGCTAACATTCTATCTCTCTCCCTCTCAAAAACAAATATTAAAAAAAAAAAAATTAAAAAAAAAGAAATTCTCAGTTTTTTGTTTTTTTTTTTTTTTTTTAAATTTTTTTTTCAACGTTTATTTAGTTTTGGGACAGAGAGAGACAGAGCATGAACGGGGGAGGGGCAGAGAGAGAGGGAGACACAGAATCAGAAACAGGCTCCAGGCTCTGAGCCATCAGCCCAGAGCCTGACGCGGGGCTCGAACTCACAGACCGCGAGATCGTGACCTGGCTGAAGTCGGACGCTTAACCGACTGCGCCACCCAGGCGCCCCGAAATTCTCAGTTTTTAAGAGTCTCTTATGCTTTGATGGGGGGTGGGAGGGAAGGGAGGGTGGGTGATGGGTATTGAGGAGGGCACCTTTTGGGATGAGCACTGGGTGTTGTATGGAAACCAATTTGACAATAAATTTCATATATTGAAAAAAAAAAAGAAATTCTATAGAAGTTGTAAAATCAATTACCTCAAAGATTTTATCTCCAAGTAGCCTCTGGAAGATCAGGGGCTGAATGTGAGTTGGCATTGAAAGTTTTACATTTTGGTGGATTAAATAAGGAGGCCTTTTAAATAGCCAAAGAACTTTACTTTTTAATGGAAATTCCATGCAATTTTATTAAATCTGTGAATATCTCTAGCGGTTAGCAAAATGCCTGAAGAAATGTTAAGTACCTAATGAATACATTTTGAACGAAAGCATAAATCATTTCAATTTGATATCATGGAACTAGTTACACAAAATTTAGTCAGACATAATCTAGTATAAAAATAACCTGAATAAACTTCTTAACTTTATTCACTTGCCTTACTTTAACTGTAGCCAATCAGAGAAGGACAAGCCTTGACAATTGAAAGGGCTTCCTTCTGTGAAATTGACCCACAGCTTTAAGGAATATTTTGGGGAAACTTAAGGGTTATTTGATAATATTATTTAAAATGTTTTCAGGGCTATTTCCTATACTTTCCCTCCTTTAACCCCACTTTCTTAGTGTATATCTCCTGAGAGCAAGTATTGGCAATAAAAATTGAATTGTTATCATTTTTGCTCATTTGAGGGTAGGATTCACATGATTGGTGCTCTTTACCATAACTAAAACATGGGTATAATTATATGGTACTATTCTTTTTTAATACAAGCAACTAAGTTAAAGACTGTCCAAAAATCTTCATAATTTATATTTCCCCTTTACTAATAGATTGTGTTAAATGAAATTTCTTTCATCTTAATGTTAAAACATTTTGTAAAAGCTTATATATCAGTTGTACTAAGCTGTGGGGACACACTTGAATCATACTTTCTTCTTGTCCTTAAGGATCTTACAGTTTAATACAAGACACGTGGCAGAAACATTCTACCAGTGCATAATGATGGGGCTTAGCACATGCTACCCCAAAATGTGGTACCTTGGCATATCGATTACTTTAAGCTGAGGGAATGTGAGAAATGGCATGTGTAGGATGGACTTTCTGACCTGTCCCTAAAGCAAGTCAAAAAACCCTCATGAGAGGTATCTTCCTTTATCCAGAGGAAAGGATTATTCTTCTCTCTGAAGATGAAGGGATACAGAGAAGAATCTGAAGAACAGGCAGTTTGCTACACTTAGCTCATACTCTGTCCTGTTATATCTTTCCACAACTTTCCACTCTTCATCACATAAGAACTAAATAAGAACCCTAAGATTAATAATTTCTTCAGGTTTTCATTTCTTTATGAATGCTCCAGTGTCATGTAAAATTTACATTAAACAAATCTGTATGCTTTTCTTCTGTTAATCTGTCTTTTGTTACAGGGGTTTCAGTTGAGAACTTCCAAGGGTAGAGGAAAAAGATGTTTTTCCTCTTCTATAATATGTATTGACATATTGTAGAAGCAATCAGAAACAAACAAAAACTACACTTAAGCAAGTAAAATTAAACAGGGAAGATAATTTCTGTAACAGCCACCTCCAAATACTTTATTGTAGATAATGCTGTATTACGCAAACAGCATGTGTTATATTCAAATACCATAAGGAATATAGTGAAAAGTCTCATTCCAGCCTTTCTGCAGAGGCAACTTTGTCATAAGTTTTATGTGATATTTATAATGATTTTAAAAACATATGCATGCATGGGTATATATATTTTCTTATCTTCACAACCCGAAGATCAAGAGTCACATGCTCTACTGACTGAAACAGCTAGGCACATCGTGTTTGGTTTGCATATGTATTTTTATTTTTTAATTTAATTAAATTTTTTATTTTTTAAAGTTTATTTTTATTTATTTTGAAAGAGAGAGAGCAAGTGGGGGAGGGCAGAGAGAAGGAGAATCCCAAGCCCCATTGTGGGGCTCAAACTCACAAACTGTGAGATCATGACTTGAGCTGAAGTCAAGAGGCAGATGCTTAACCAACTGAGCCACTCAGGTACCCCTGCATATGAATTTTTAAAACATACTGAGGTACATAATGCACATCTGTACCTTGCTTTTTAGTGTAGCAATGTATCTTGGAATATTTTCCTTATTAGTATACATATTCTCTATCTCATTTTTACTGATTGCATGATATTATGCACAGTTTTAACCAGTTTGTTTTTGATGAACATTTAGATTGGTTTCAGGTTTTTGCTGTGACAAATGTGTGAAGTCAAGGAGAGAAAATAGATGTATGCTTTTTGTATGTATGTGTATGTTAGTATAGTGGTATGTATAATTAGAACAAGGGCTGAGCAGAATCTTAAGCTTTTAGTGTAATACATAGATAGAATATATTGGATAATATGGCAGACAGACTCTGAGGTAGTTCCTCTGATCCCTGCTTGCTGGTGTTCATGCCCTTTAGTGTGAGCAGAATTTGTGATTTCCTTTTAGCCAGAAGAATATGTTAAGGGTAATGAGATGTTCCCTAGTTATAAAACTCCATTTTGCCAGCATGTTTGCTATCTCTCCATCATTAGTTTTGAATCCTACTACTATGAGGAAATGAACTATTACAATCACAGTAAGCTTGGAAGTGGATCCTTCTCTAGTTGAGCCTCCAAATAAGGATCTGGTCATGGTTGACACCTTTATTGTGGCCTTGCAGAGGACCCAGCTAAACTCTGCCAGATTCCTCACCAGCAGAAACTGAGAAAATAATATGTGTGTTGTAAACCATTGGGTGGGTTTATGGTAATTTGTTATGTAGCAGGGGACTTTTATCTCCAAAAGAGAGAATTTTAAAATTTTAAGCTCCTGGGATACAGCAAGAATGCTATGATAAAAATAACTGAAGGAGTTTTTGCTGAGGTTAGAAACGAGGATGGTTGGTTTGTTCTTCCATGCATTAAAATTTATGGGTAAGCTAACGGTGAAATAATTGTTTTC
Source organism: Lynx rufus (assembly GCF_022079265.1). Classification (NCBI taxonomy): domain Eukaryota; kingdom Metazoa; phylum Chordata; class Mammalia; order Carnivora; family Felidae; genus Lynx; species Lynx rufus. The sequence continues at coordinate 69,933,149 of NW_025814897.1, read as the reverse complement.
ATCTAAGTACTATAGGAATGACATAAGGTTTTGATTTAGATGCTAAAAGTGTTATCAGCAGTTTTGTCTAAAGTGCGTGGTTTTTTGATGACCCTGAAAAGTCTAAGGTATTTTTGATGTTAAGTAGAACAGGGAGGGTCAGTTCCCTGGAGAAATAAAGATAATTGAAAGTGAGTAGAAATCCTATCCCTCCCTAATCATTCATCCCCTGCTCCTGTGTTTTGATTATTTTAGCGTTTTTTGTGGTTTTTTTTTGAACCGGGACATGGATGATACCCGTTTCATCTTTTTATTCCAACCATCTAGCACATTATAGGTGCTCATTAATTGTTGAGCAACTTCCTAGGAATTCTCATTTTCTGTGATCTCAAAAGGCAACTAGAAAGTCATGAATGAGCTAATGAAATATACAAAATTTGCATTCAGTAGTCTATTAGAGAAAGTCAGCAGTGTGCCCAGCACTGTGTTACTGTATAAGGTTTCCTGACTCATATTTTTTTAAAGTTTATTTATTTATTTTGAGAGAGAGAGCAAGCGCATGTGCTTGAGCAGGGGATGGGCAGAGAGGGAGAGAGAATGCCAAGCAGGCTCCTTGCTGTCAGCGCAGAGCCTGACTCAGGGCTCAGACTCATGAACTGTGAGATCATGACCTGAGGCAAAATCAGGAGTCAGAGGCTTAGCTGACTGAGCCACCCAGGTGCTCCCTGACTCATCTATTTTTTATAACAATTTGATTGGAAGTTATAAGTAATAGAGAAAATAATGGTAATGAGAATTATGTTATTTTTTCACATTTAAGGAAATTGAGGACTTGGAGGTTAAGAAGCTTCTACAAAGTCATACGACTAGTTGTTCTGATTCCAAAATCTTTTTGTCTTAGTCACTTAGTATTGTGGCAGAAGTAGAAAGGTTCCCACCGGTTTTCATTATCAAAAGTTATGTGTGTCATTATGGCAGTGAGCAGTGGGAAGATAGCTATAAGTATCCTTGATGGTAATGGGGACAATATGATTTAGGTTTTTTGATTAAAACTTGGTTTAAATATGTCATGCTGATATGTTTGATAATTATAAGTATTAAACATCTATGCTAATTTTTTCACTTTCTTTTTGAATTTCTTTGTAAATTTACATCCAACAAAATTCTCTTTCTGGTGTACAGGTCTTATGAATTTTGACAAAGGCATACAGTTGCATAACTACCACCACCGCAATCCAGATATAGAATAGTTCCATCACCCCCCCCCCCCAAAATTAACTTGTGCTGTCCCTGTGTAGTTCCCCAAGCCCTGGGGGGAACAGGCCCTGGCTGTTCTGTTCTATATCCCTGTCTTCTCAAGAATGTTATAGAAATGGAATCGTCTGGTATGGAACCTTTGAGTCTGGTTTCTTTAGCTTACCATAACACTTTTGAGATTCCATTTTGTTGAGTGTATCAGTAGTAACTCTAATTACTTACATGTTGTATTGTTAGATGCTTTCCCACCTGTGTTTACAGATAACATCCAGTCTTTGTTTCTCTATAGTCTATGGATTGGATAATTTCTACTGATCTGTTTTCAAGTTCCCTTATTTTTTTCCTCATCTTGTGTGCTGTTTTGCCCATCTAATGAAATTTTCATTTTAGTTATTCTTTCCAGCTACAGCTGAAGTTTTCATTTTTTGATAATTTTCATTTCTTTATTGAGAATCCCTTTCTGCCATTCATCAAGACTACCTTCTTATTGTAATTCTTTGAATATATTCCTTTAATTGTTTAAATATGTGGTTTGAAGTCATTCACTAAATCCTATATCTGGGCCTACCTGGAGTCACTTTCTATTGATTGCTGTTTTGCTTTCTTATTTCTTTGCATCGCATAATTTTTGGCAGAAACCAGGGTATTGATTATAATGTTCTTATGAGTATTGTTGTTTTGTTCTAGTGGACCATTAAGTCGCCTGGACTCAATCGCAAACATTGTTTCCCAAGCAGTGTATACCATCTGATATCTGTGCTTAGTTCTTACTTCTTCCAGCTACTTGGTTTTTAGTATGGTCTCCTGGGGAGTGAGTGGAGGAAAGTGCTCCCGCCACCTGTGTAATTTGGTGATCAGCCAAAAATTTGGGCCTAGATTACGTTCACATTTTGGAGCTCACCCTCCCTGTACTTCCTCTACTTTTGGATATTCCCTTTTAATTTCTAGCTTCTCTGACTCTGGTGGTTTCTGTACTCTGACACTCTTAAGCCAATAAGGGTTTCAGCTTTCTGCTGCTTGGGCTGTGTATGGTCGGGCCTGCACTCAGTTTAAAAAGCATCAAACTCCTAGATCTTAGGCCGGGCAGCTTTCAAGGGTAAATTCCTCTGTAGTCTACCACAGAGGGTCTGGAGTCTCTCCTCCATGCATGTGTAATTTAGCCTAGTAGAATTTATGTTTAGATTTTGGGTCATACCTCTGTGTGGTTCTTTCCCTTCCAGTATGTCTGACTTAAATTTCCAGCTGCACTTCTAGTTCTGAACTGTTTTCTCTACTACTTTGAGTTGTATGGCTGGCTGGTTTCCTTCACCATATTTCTAGGGGATTGGGGAGGGCACTCAGCATAAGAACTTCATCTGAACACAAAATTCTGTTGCCTTTCAGAATATGCTCTTCTTTCACTACTTTATGTTTTGGGATATTTGCCAGTGCTTTTTTTTTTTTTTTTAATTTTTTTCAACGTTTTTTATTTATTTTTGGGACAGAGAGAGACAGAGCATGAACGGGGAAGGGGCAGAGAGAGAGGGAGACACAGAATCGGAAGCAGGCTCCAGGCTCCGAGCCATCAGCCCAGAGCCCGACGCGGGGCTCGAACTCACGGACCGCGAGATCGTGACCTGGCTGAAGTCGGACGCTTAACCGACTGCGCCACCCAGGCGCCCCTTGCCAGTGCTTTTAAACAGTAGTTTTAAAAATATTTTATCCAGGTTTACAGGGGGCCTGGGTGGCTCAATTGGTTAGGTGGCTGAATTCGGCTCATGTCACCATCTCACGGTTTGTGGGTTTGAGCCCCACGTCGGGCTCTGTGCTGACAGCTCAGAGCCTGGAGCCTGCTTCGGATTCTGTGTCTCCCTTTCTCTCTGCCCCTCCCCTGCTGGGACTCACTCACTCTCTCTCTCTCTCTCTCTCTCTCTCTCTCTCTCTCTCAAAAATAAACATTAAAAAAGTATTTTATCGATGTTTAAATCATTGTTATCTGTAGGAGGCTCACATGATTGCTTAACTTGGCTGCCTGTACAGGTTTCTTTTCACCCCTCTGGTTTACTTTTCTTTTAAAAGTTGCTTCTAGGGGCATCTGGATGGCTCAGTCAGTTAAGTGTTGACTCTTGATCTCAGCTCAGGTCATGATCTCAGGGTTCCTGAGATTGAGCCCCATGTTGGGCTCTGTGCTGACAACGCAGAGCCGGCTTGGGATTCTCTCTCTCCCTCTCTTTGCCCCTCCCTGCCTCTCAAAATAAACTTTCAAAAAGTTGCTCTCACCTGTTGTTTTTATTATTTTTTAAGTTTATTTATTTTGAGAAAAAGCAGAAGGGACAGGGAGAGGGAGAGAGAGAATCCCATCAGGCTCCACACTGTCAGTGCTGAGCCCGACAGGGGGCTCAAACTCAAAAAGTGTGAGACCATGACCTGAGCTGAAATCAAGAGTCTGAGGCTTAACAGACTGAGCCAGCCAGGGAACCCCCTCCTCCCAGCCTGTCCTTTTTCTTTCACAATTATCTGTAGCAGTATTCATTTTCTCTAACCTCTCCAATTATTGATGTAGTTAAAATATCCTCTGGATACTTGCCTTTCTTTGCAGCCAAAGGCAGTCATGTCTTGGCTCTTCAGGCTGGTATCACTGTGTGATTTTATTCTTTTCATTGTTTTTCCTCTTACTTATCAGGTCTTTCTCTCCAGTAACCACCACACTTGAATTACTTTGTTTGCAAAGTTTGAGAGATAAAAACAATTTTCTGTTAATAGAAAAGTTCTCATATAATGACACTATTCAGAATGAGATCCCAGTAGGATGAACAAAGCCACAGGATGGCTGAAGTTTAAAAAAAGACATCTGCTGGCTGTAGGGAACAAATGTTATGAATTTCTGTATACCTAGCTTAGTATGTTAGAAAGAACATGGGCTTGGGACACCTGGGTGGCCCAGTTGATTACTCATGGACTCTTGATTTTGACTCAGGTCATGATCTGGTTGGTGAGTTTGAGCCCGCATTGGGCTCTGCACTGACAGAAGCCTGCTTGAGATGCCCTCTCCCTCTCTCTCTGCCCCTGCCCTTCTTGTGCATGTGCCCTTCCTCCATCTCTCTCTCTCTCAAAAAGAAAATAAAATAAACAAAAAAAAAAGAACATGGGCTTTCTGTTAGACTGGGATTCTAATGTTAGCTCTAAGATCTTTTCATCTATAAAACATGATTATAATATTAGCTTGTTTTGAGCTTTAAATAGGAGAAAATTAAACTTCCTAGCCCACTGATACACAACATAGGACAGAATAAAGTCTCCATGTACTATCCTTTTTTCAAAAAAAAAAAAAAAAACAAAACAAAACTTTTCTATGAATCATTGCCATTAATTAATACTACCTGGAAATAGTATCCCAAAGACCACTTATTTATGTTATTATAGTCTTGAAGATTCTGTTCCCCCACACCCCCTTTTTAAATAGTAATATCCAAGAGAAGAGAAGTAATTGAATTGCCTTTTTCCTAGTTGACTTTTAACAAGTCTCCTGAATGCATGTCTCTAGCCAATTGGCCTAGTTGTTCCTCCCTCTGCACAGATTATATCTAAATTATTTAGAATTTAGATTATTTCTTGTCATAGGCTCTGGGTCTGGAGTTTTCTCTTGTCCAGCAAGAGAGTGGACGCAAAATTGAAATGCAAGAGAGGCTAATGTCTGGGAGGAGACAGGAGCCCCTACCTAGTAAGGGTCCTTGCTCTGACCCTTGCTCCATTTTTATTAGGATCAGAATGGGTGTGCACAAGGATACAGTGAAACCGTGGACATTAACTCATGGGCGTGGGGAAAAGAGGTTTTGAAGATATGCAGTGTTAGGGGTTTGGGTCAGTACAAAACAAAATTCTGGTGCTGGGCGGGAGGTTGTATACAGCAGACAGGAGGCGCTGCCACCTCTGTTTACCTAAACTGGCCAAGAGGACAAGAAAGACGAAGCATGCTACCTCAGGGTCAACAAGGCACCTTTCTTTTGCTAATTAGTTCCACTCAGGGCAACTTCTGCTGGCTGTTTTCCATAGTTCTGTTTACCTGTTTACCTATTTTGGTCCTTCCTTCCTGTGAAAGCAGCTTTCTGCTATTTTACTAAGTTGGGTGGCATTTCAGCCCTGAACACCTAATCTTGTTTACCTCATTTTTGATGCTTTCATCCTGAGGCTTTTCTATTCCTATATCTTTGTCCTGTACTGGGAGCCTATGCCCTGTTTACCTAATCTTGTTTACCCAAACTTGGGTGTGTTCATCCTGTGGCTTTCTAATTCTTTATGCCTTGTTAACCCATCAGTGCAGTCTTAGGGAATTCCTAAGTTTATTCCCCACAGTTTCTGTCATGCCTAAAAAAGCAATGAACTGTGACATGTTTTCTAAGAACTTTGTTTCTAGTAGTCCAGTAATTATGTTTTTGATGATTACAAGATCCATACAATAATAAACTTTAGTTTGCCTTGTATGAAGTATACACTGAGGAGCCAAAAGTCCTCTATTTTATTTTTAAAAATTTTTTTTTAATGTTTATTTATTTTTGAGACAGAGAGAGACAGAGCATGAAGGGAGGAGGGGCAGAGAGAGAGAGGGAGACACAGAATGGGAAACAGGCTCCAGGCTCTGAGCCATCAGCCCAGAGCCTGACGCGGGGCTCGAACTCACGGACCGCAAGATCGTGACCTGAGCTGAAGTCGGCCGCTTAACCGACTGCGCCACCCAGGCGCCCCAAAAGTCCTCTATTTTAAAGGATCTTTTAATGGTAAGGAGTTTAAGTCAGGACATGGAGAGTCATTAAAAGTTCTTAGATAATTTTGATTACAGTGCAGCTAGTATAGACTGAGTGGTGATAAAGAGGTCAACCAGAATCCTTACTGATACATGTTAAGGATTCAGTTGAAGGCAGCAGCCTTACGAATGAAAAGGGAGAGGAGTCAAAATTTTGAAGTAGACTTGATGTTGGGAAATGAGAAGTCAAGGATGACTTCGGAGTTCTTGAGTTAGTGAATAGAGATGACATTAGCTGATGTGGGAGGCCAAGATAGAGCCTGGCATTGTTGAATTTGGGGTGCTTATTGAAGAATTTATATAGAGATAATGAAAACAGTGTATGTAGTATGTAAAACCTGGTGTTCTCAAGGGTTTGGTCCTCATGGTTTTTTTGTCCGCTGTCTCCCTGGACCCAGCAAATGAAGATGGAATCCTAAAGAACACCCAAGTTTTAATGGAGATGAAGAATTGGGGTAATGGTGTAAGAACTATGCAGGTAGGAGAGAGACACAGGAGTAAGTGGTATGTGGAGCCATCAACTGAGGCTTTTTTCCTTTACTAGGGTGAGATTTGGAGCACAGGAACAATGCCCAACTTGATTTAGCATCTTATAAATAGCTTGGCGTATCATATTTGGTGTTCAGTAAGTCCTTGAATGAATGAATGAATGAATGAGTGAAATGAAATAAAATATAATGTCACTGATGCAGAGATTGATTAAAATAGAAGAGATTATTACACATTTCAAACTAGTATATGTGTGTCATTTACCTTTTATCTATTTGTAGTCTTGTTTATAGCTTATTGATAATATTTGAAAGTATGCCAGCACATGTAGGCAAATACAGGCATGTTTTTTCCAGATATCGCAGTTTGTATTTCCCTTGTTTTTAGCCTGTTCGTAGTCTTGACTATTGGGAGTAAGGATTGGGAAGAAATCTTTCACATGGTGATACCCAAGTTTTATTGACAAATGTAAATATGATTTTTCAGTTGACCTTTTTGATAACTTTCATCTGAAATTCTTTACTTTCTTGTGTCTGGCTGTAAAATACATGCTTCTTAATTTTCATAGATTGATTAGTAAGACCTACTGGTATTTCCCATCTGCTACCTACATGCTACCCACTGTAAAATGTTGGAAAATGTAGATCTGAATTTGCCTTATATATTCTTTGAGGTTCTGTTTTTTAGTCACTTTCTCTATCATTCTTCCCCCAGTGGACATCTTTGGGTATCCAGAGGGGTGTGTCTTATAGTTAAATGTCAGGAGGAGATAAAACGCTCTTGTAAAGAAATATTAATGCCTGAAATAGCTTATTGGAAGACCTCTAAAGTAAGGAAAAAATTCTAAATCTCATTCTACACAACCTACTAAGCCTCTCTGTGTCTTTATTTTTCCTTTTTATTTTTCTCGATACTCGTTACCACCTTTTTCTGACTTTTTCCTTTGTCTGATTTGTTCTTTCTTACCCTTCTCTTCTGCCTCATCTCTCCTGTACAGATAAGTAGATACAATATCAAATTGAAGTTTAAAGAGTTTCTTTTTTAGTAAATACATTTTTATAATTAAAAACTGAAGTGATATTGAAATTTTTTTTTCAAAATAATTTTATAGTTTTTATGTTCCTCTGATATCTGATTGATTTTTAATTATTCACTGATCCTTAAAGAAACAGGTTTCCTTTTCCAGGAGCATTCAGCATATAAACTGTGTGGCATTTACTTAGCAATTTGAATTAGCCATTGTACAATTCTCTGACTTTGCGTTTTCTATTATTTTTTTAAGTTTATTTAAGTAATCTCTACACCCAGTGTGGGGCTTGAACTCACAACCCCGAGATCAAGAGTTCTGACTGAGCCAGCCAGGTGCCCTCCTTTTCTGTTATTTTAATTTCACTCCTTGATCTACCTACTTGTTTACATATTTATTATATTGAAGTGTCCACTTATTGTAAGATTTCAATTGTTTTTGAAAAGAAAGTATTAATTAACTATGAAGAAAAAATTATCAGATAGCAAAAACAGTTTCTCTAAAGTGGAAATCTATATTTTTTAACCTTTTATTTTTTATGGAAGTAATTCTTTTTTATGAGTTCTGAGGTAGATTCAAAATTTGAATGAATTTACCTTGGGCATTTTTTGTGAGATTGTACTGGAATTTTTTTTTAATTTTTTCTTTTTTAATCTTTATTTTTGAGAGAGAGGGAGGGAGGGAGGGAGGGGTGGACAGAGAGAGAGACACACACAGAATCTGAAGCAGGCTCCAGGCTCTGAGCTGTCAGCACAGAGCCTGATGCGGGGCTTGAGCTCACGAACTGTGAGATCATGACCTGAGCTGAAGTCGGACACGTAACCGACTGAGCCAACCAAGCCACCCCTATTGTATTGGAATTTTTTATAAAAGTAAGGTATAGTATTTTTCCAAATCTGGATTCCTTTTGATGTTTATGTACAACTCCCCTCACTTCCCTCTATCAAATCCATCTTGGAAAAGTGCATAGGAAGCATGTAGGAGTGGGTGTCAGGAAACCTCTGTTCTGGTCCAAATTCTATAACTTTGTTCTGGATTGTCTAACCTCATTTAGTTGTGTGTGTGTGGTTTGTTTGTTTGTTTTTGATGTTTGGAGACTCTGAAAGTCAAATTTGATTATATCCAAACAAAATACTCCTGCTTGAACATTTATCAAGATCAAGACTTCATTCCATATAATAAATTCTCATTATTCTTTATAATCCTGCCATTTACCGACATTGTGACCTTTGGCAAAGTTACTAAACTACTGAGACCATTTTCTGTTCCGTTTATGATAATAATGCCCACCTTGTAAGGTAAAAGTTAAATTGGATAGTGAATATACTTTAAAGTACTTAGCTCAGGTGTTCTGTAAAGCTATTGTTAATTTTCTTATAATTTAATGACTTTAGTAGAAAAAACAGTCACAAGTCTCGCATGTGAAAAGGCATGAAATGTATGAATCACATCAATACTGTATTTTTGTGGTAATTACAATGTAAGGAAACATCACGGTGTTTATATACTTTTATTTTAGAGCCCACACTAAATTTCTACAGGGGCTCTTAAAGAAATAACAGCTTTGTTATTTGGTTTTACTAGATGCTTTGTTAAGCATTTTAAAACTTTTAGTAATTAAGAAATGTATTCCAGGTGAAATTTTGTCCAAAAGAATCATTTTGTGGAATTGCTTTGCTTTTTTTGGTTCTATATTAATGTTTGGAAACTTGAGGTACCCAGAGGGCAGTTAAGTGTATTTGCTAAGTTATAAATAACACACCGTTAAACTGTTGCATAGGGGTAAGCAGATTTAATAGACGAATCAGATGAAAAGTACCTAAAAAGACTTATGGTGTTTGTTTTAATCCCATTTGTGGCAGTTTGTATGTCTGATATTTTATAATCCTGTTCATCACTTTAAAAATCTGTCACAGTAGTGTCAGAAAGCATGTAAAATTGTTGACTATTTTATTCTGCGTGGACCAGATTTAAAGGTCAACACTACTCTTTCACGTAGGTTATGGGTGCTACATATGCTTTCAGAGCAGTAGTGTGAGGAAGCTTGAAGTGGGATGGCAGGACGGCCTCATCCTTATGACAGTAACTCCAGTGATCCAGAGAATTGGGATCGGAAATTGCATAGTAGACCTCGTAAACTTTATAAACATTCAAGGTAGGTAGAAAATATGTATTTCACATATCAAAGCTCTGATAAAATTGACCTTTATAAAGAACCAAACTGCATTTGGTTGTGGCAAGTCCTGCAGGGGTTGGGGACTGGTTTACAAAGAATTATGTTTGCATTCCTCCTTAAAAAACTTGTACAGAAGCATTTCTTTCCTTTTAATTTTCTTTTATTTGTATTTATAATCTTCTTATATTTGTATTTATTTGAATTTTTGTTTCTAAGTAATGTTAAAATCTCCTTAGTGATCCTGTGAATAAATGCTATAATTAATTTAACTGTGAACCCTGGCAAGACAGGTTAGTTCTTTGTATTTAAAACTCTCTAGTTGAAATTTATTTTGTGTTCTAAGTATATTGTCTGTGTAGATTATATATAATAATTTACAGGCTATGTCATATTTTGTTGTCATCTCGATACTAATGGGAAAATCAGTCTTTCTGCAATGACTCTACAGGTTCATTTAAAGTTTGATTCATTGAATGAAATTCATTTCAAAAATTTCGGCCCATTTATATATTATATGTAAGGCTTTCATTTTGTGCTGTGCAGCTTAATGAGGAATACTTCATTTAGAACACTTCATTATCTGATAATTTACTGTGTTAATTGGCAGCTCATAAACCTCACATGTTGCAGGTATGTAAGCATGTTTTCCTATAGAGTATTGTGCTTTGTGAATATTTACTTAGGGAATATTAACAGGCATTTAACTTACTTGAATGTAAAATTCTAATCTGATAACTGTTAGTAGTTTTCGTGACAATGCCATGATATTGAAATCCTGTTTGAAATTTTTTTTTTGAAATCCTTTTTGTAATTTTAAAGAAATAATCCAGGTACTTTTAAACCATATGCTGTAGCTAGAAAATATGAGAAATCGGTACTTTTTAAAAAAATCTCCTGACAAGATGTCTGTCTTTATTGTGGACTTTTAATGTGGTGAGGTCTTGAGTGAAAAAGTTAAGTTGACTTATTAATTTATAAGGGCACAGCAATGGTATGAGTGTTTTTTGCTTTGTTTTTTTGGGTGTGTGTGTGTTTGGGTGTGTGTGTGTATGTGTGTGTGCTTCAACCGGTGCTCTAGTACTTTTTCTTTATCCTGCTTATATGGATAATTATTTTGTCTTTGAGATTAAAGAGAAATTAGTTTTATCTCATTAAGTGTGGGCTATTTATATCTGCTATGTTGTATACATTTTCCAGGTGAATTCTATGTTATCCTTTCTAGTTCTTAATATTTTTTTACTAACGTACAGTACTACATTATATGTGAAATGGTGACTTCACATATAGGTAAAAATAAGCTATTGTTTATTTTATAAAAGGTGCATGCATACAATGAGGAAAATTTATAAAAACTAACAGTATTTTTTTTTCATTCCTGTATCTCAGTGATAAATATCATAGCTCTTCTTGATAGCTATAGCATCAGTAACTTTTTGATGCTTTTTTTCACATAGACTGCATCAATATTGGTTGTTTCAGTGAAAACTATTAAAGAGAAATAGAAAAAAAATACCAATACGTTATTTGTTTTAAATGAAAAGACCGTGAACTCCTTTGGGCTTATTTTAACCACATTTATGGAAATTCTGCCCAAGGGAAAATAGCTTACTTTTAGAGACCTCTTGATCTTATACACTTAGGAACATATGACTTAGGATACTTTAAAAATGTATACAATTTGACTTTTTAAAAATGGCATTTTTTTGGAATCGATATTAAATTAATTGGGAGATTTTAAAAACTAACAATCAGCAAATATTAGATGTTAAGAACTTGTACTCATTGCAGGAGAGATTCAGAAGTTTGTCAGGGTTCAGCTTGCCTGGGTGGCTCAGTTGGTTAAGCAACTGACTCTTGATTTCTGCTCAGGTCCTGAGTTCGTGGTTTGTGAGATCAAGCCCCGTGTTGGGCTCTGTGCTGATAGCACAGAGCCTGTTTGGGATTCTCTTTCTCCCTCTCTCTGTCCCTCCACGTGCATGTGTGTGCATGCACTCTCTCTCAAAATAAATAAAATGAACTTAAAAAAAAAACTTTGTCAGGGTACCAGCATGGAATGCTTTAATATCCACACGTGGAACAATTAGAGGACAACAGGGCACCGAACTGTGGTAGTGAGTTGTAGTAAAATAAGAGTTCAGGGGCGCCTGGGTGGCGCAGTCGGTTAAGCGTCCGACTTCAGCCAGGTCACGATCTCGCGGTCCGTGAGTTCGAGCCCCGCGTCGGGCTCTGGGCTGATGGCTCAGAGCCTGGAGCCTGTTTCCGATTCTGTGTCTCCCTCTCTCTCTGCCCCTCCCCTGTTCATGCTCTGTCTCTCTCTGTCCCAAAAAAATAAATAAACGTTGGAAAAAAAAAAAAAAAGTTCAGAGAAGGATTCAGTATCAACTTGAGTGGGTAAAAATGACGCTTGAACTAATCTTTGGATGATTAGGTAGATGGAGGACATTCCTGCCAGGGACTTTCTGTAGGTAACTGTGACTAGATTGGAAGGTGGAGCTCTATGAATAGTAAGTATTACCGTCCCCATTTGACAGATGAAAAAAAAAATGATGTTAATAAACTTGCCCAAGACCATCCAAATTCTAAATGGCAAAGTTAAAATTTATAACCAAGTTTCTCATTCTTTTTATTTTTAAAAATGTTGATAACTTATTATGGTACATTTTAAATATATGCAAAGTAGAGAAAACGGGTATAATAAACTCCTCTGTACATATCTCTCAACTTCAGGTTGTATCAACTCATGACCAGTTGGGTTTCATTTATGCTTCTACCTACTCTCATCCTTTTTTTTTTTTTTTTTTAATCTTTTGTATTTTATTTAGGGATATTTAAGTGAAAGAAAGCCAGACTAAACACTGGTTAAAGTTAGAGGTTTGTTTTTCTTTTATGTAAGTTCACAAGTAGGCAATGCTTGATGTGGATTTAGTGGCTTAAGTATATTAGGATCAAAAATCTCTGATATTCTTTGTTTTTTCTCATGATTGCAAGATGGCTCCAGCCATCATGTCCACCTTCCAGACAAGAATGAGGGAGAAGGGAGAAGGGGGCAATGGGAAAGGGGTTTCATTTGTATTAGGAAATTAAAATTTTCAGAAATTTCTAGCAGGCAGGCATCTACTTATAAATCGTTGGCTAGAACTATGTCATATGGTCATCTCTGGATCATAGAGGCTAAGAAATATAGATGGTCATGTTGCCACCTGAAACTGAGTTGGGGATTTAAATTTATAAAAAGTAAATGTCTTAGTCTGTTCATGCTGCTATAAGAGAGTACTGTAGATCAAGTGACTTATAAACAACAAATTTATTTCATTATGGTTCTGGAGGCTAGGAAGTCCAAGATTAGGGTGCTGGCACATTTGATATCTAATAAGGGCTCCCTTCCTGGTTCAGACAACTCTCTTTTTGCTGTGTCCTCACATGGTAGAAGGGGCTAGGAATCCTCTGGGGTCTTTTTTATAAAGTACGAATCCAATTCATGAGGGCTTTGTCCTCAACCTATTTACCTCCTTACCTCCAAATACTATCACATTGGGGGAATACATTTCAATACGTGAATTGGGGGGAGGGGGCACAAACCTTCAGTCTTTAGCAGCAAAGAAATGAGCATTCCTTATTTCTTAGTGATTCAGTTTTTACACATAATTTAAAAAGTTGTTTAAACTTATATTTTGTTCTATTCCCATTTTGGAATTGCATGCATTTTTCAGTCTTTTTTTCTCCCCCACCTTTACTGGCAAGTGTAAAAATAAATTTCTTGAATTCTAAAAGTAATAACAATAGTGACTATATAGGTATGCTTACCAGTGAGGTTTGAGGGTTTAGTGGGCATTGCCTTGTTTCATTTCCATCTAATAAACTTTAAGGTACTTTCTTCTCTGAATTTTCTTTTGAATGTAGATTTGGTATGTATAGCATTGTGATATAAAAGACAAGACAAGGAAGCTAATCTCAACACGGATGTACTTCAGGGTGTCTCTTCCCTCTGGCTTAAGCAAGTGCATACAAATAAATGGGTTAATAAATTACTGAACTTTGTTTCTTTTTGAGTAGTTGTGTAGTTAATATTTGTGTAGAGGCCCTTGTAGCTTGCTGAAAGATCCATTTCAGCTGAAGTGTATTTGGCCTGAATTGCAGCAGCTTTCTTTATAAATTACAATAGTTTTTGTATTTAAAAAGGAAAAAGAACACCTTTTCTGTACAACTAGCATTAAAATGGCTAGATTGACAATATGCTTATTAAAAGCTCTTGAATATTTGAATTGGGTTAAATACAACTATTTAAAACTCAGAGCTGCAGTCTGCTCAGGTTACTAAAGATAAATGTATCATACATTCAATATCAGACTTTGCTGCAAGGTTTCATTCCCACATACAAGTACGCATGCTCATTTCTTCTGAGACTGCGTGAAGATTGAGCTTTACAGTTTCCTTTTTAAGCCACTTTGTAGTCTCAGTTTAGAAATAGAAAAGTTTGGTTACTTTAAAGAATAGTTCTTGAGTGGATTCTTAAAGTACACAGAATATTTTTCCTTTGTTTTTTAAAGAGAAGCTTTACTGTCCAGAAAGAGTACACAATAAGATATTGAAAGGAAAAGAAGAAAGTTAGCTGCATCCTAGTTTTCTAAAACCTGGCAAGCTGGCAGAGCTAGAATTAGCATTACAGATGGCATTTGGCAACATAGCTACATATCACTAAGCCCTCATCTCCTGAGTTTTCTTCAGCCTGTCTATCAATTACAATATCCAATCACTGCACAGAGATGGAGAAATGGGATGATCACAGCTCACACGATGCTGTTTGGTTAGAAACGTCAGTGCTGCACAACCCACGGCTGAGTCAGTGTCTGTGAGAAAATGAACTGAATTAATATGTAGAGGGGGTTGTATCTCTGAACATTTGCAGCCTAAATAACCGCAATAGCATTATTACATAGTAGAGGGAGGAAAGCTAGAGGAAGTCTGTGGATAGGTGAGGTAGGGGGAGACTGCATATTTTCTGATGTTCAGAAGAATCTTGAAGATGATGGAAATATCAGATGTGCTAAAGTTTCCTAGTAATGCCCAAGGATGCTGACCTGGCTTTCAGTGCTGCATTGTTTGAAAAAGCAGAGTCCCTTTATACTCTGATTTCAGAATTTTTTTCTTGTTTTTGTGTGTCTACCTTGGCATATACTAAAGTAAGGTGTGTATTCATTTATTACATGATATCACTGGGTTATAATTCTATACATCTATGAATATGAGAGAGATTGAGAAAGATGTTTGGCCTTTATTTCATTATGATCATTTACTTTTCTGGATGAAAAGATCATATGTCTTGATTGTCAGCTTAATGGCAAGTTATTTAAAATAAATTGAGTGTGTTTTTACTGTTTTCATGGGTTTGATGCTTTGTTTTTTATTTCGTTTAAAGTGTTAGTAGAATCTTCATGTAACTTGAGAATGCATTGTTTGGTATTGTTTTTTATGAATATCATAAAAAATTTAAGGAAAGGCTAATTTAAAATAATATTTTTAATATGTTTGAAAATTAAATTCAAGATATACAAATAAAATCATTGAAATAATTTCCTAAAGAAGGGGGTAAATGCATTTTTACTTTTGGATGAATTAATCATTAGTTGAACCACTTACATGTAGTAGTATTTTACAAAACTGAATACATTTGAATGATGACTTTTAATTGGTTAAAATGACTTTTTTTCTAGTCTTTTAGAACGTAGACTCTGAATAAGATGCTGCCATTGAAATAGAGAGTAAATCAGATAAGTTTTTGGATTATTGCAAATTTATTTTCAACCACACAGAATTTATAAGTAAAGATAATTGTTCTTGTTATGAGATTTTCAATCTTAACAGGTAACATTGCTTACTTTATTTATATTTGGAAATTTTAGCTCAGTATTAAACAATTTGACTAATTTTTTTTCTTTTGTCTTCATTATCCCTAGCCTACTGACCCTTCATTTTGTGGGGGTTGGGGTGGGGGGGGAGAATATACATTTTAACTTTTTTTTTTTGTTTTTAATGGTTTTAAATGGTTCATAACAGACTTTCCTTGAAATGACGGGAAATCCTTGTGATTTCCCCCCATTTAATTTTTAAAAGTTTGAATGGTCATCTTAATGGTTGTCATGACTTATTTATATATTTAGGCTAACTGGTATCTTGTGTTGGCTTTTTTTGTGGTTTGGTGACCAGAAATGTTTTTCTAAGCTTGTTTTAGAAATAGAGTTATAAAAGCAGAAATCTCAAGCTAGACCTTTTTGTCTAATACTTTATAGAATATTTTCTTTGGTTTTGTTGGTTCTTTTAAAATAATAATGCCTGTGTTATTGTAAAAGTGATATATATTCATTACATGAATTTATAAATATAGAAAGCACATAGAAGAAAACAAAAATATTATGCTGTGATCAAAAGAAATATACTTTAAATATTTTTGCATCTAACCTTTTTTTGTGTATATAAAAATATAAAATCACACATATCTTTAAAAGTGGTTTTGAATTATTACTACTGTATATACTGTTATATAACCCTTTTTTTAAACAATCATGAACATCCCCTTTGTCACGAAATAGTCTTTTATAGCATAATTCTTAAGAACTGCATAGTGTTTTGTGTGTATATATTTTTTAACTTGCCAATTTGAGTTTTCCCAACTTTTGATTAGAGAAAAGATCATCATGATTCTACAGGATAAATTTCTCTTTAAAAGGAATAATGTCTTAGGGAGTTAAGTAAAAATGTAATTTTGATATTTTTTGGACAGAAAAAGATCCTTAGTGTGATTACACAATAAACTCTTTAAAGATATGCACTACTTTGAAAACAGAGCAAATAGCTAAGATTGCCATAATAAAGTTTATAAAAAATAAATTTTATGAAAATTAGGAAAGCAGGAGCTCAAATGAGCTGAGATGTTTAAAAAATGCTAAGACCAACCAAAGGGTTTCTTATAATACATTTAAAAAGGTAATCAAGGAAAGTGTAATAATGCCTAGCAATGAAGGAAGAGAAAAAATCCCTTAGCTCTTAGGAAGCTTCTCTTTTAAAGAGGAAGAACAAACCACCACTACCGCCAATAATACATAATAACAAAGCAAACATTGCTATGAAGGACATAAAAGACAACATGGGGATAGAGATAAAGAATGCATCTAGTTAAATGGATTACCTTCTCAGCTAGTTGAAACATCTTAACCTTTACAAAAGGAAATGCCTATAAAATTTTAAGCTTATTGGTATTTGTGGTTTCTAAAGGTTTTAGAATACAAGAAGTACTAAAAGATAAGGGAATCTAGGTCTGATATTGAGAAGTAGAAGATTTTAGAACAAAAAATGAAAGGGTAGTTTTATGACTAACTTGAAGAAAAATAGGTTAAAAATGATCCAGAATGGGTTTGCTAAAAATAGATGGTCAGAGCAACTTTGATTTTTTTTCTGATGCAGTTGTTTGACTAGTAGCAATATAATGTATTTGGACTTAAGCTTCGTTTTTGGTAAAGTCTTTTTTTATATCCTTGGGTGTATGGTGAAGGAAAAATGAGTTAGCTACAAGTTGATTATGTTAACATGATTTCAATTTTGAATGACCCGACCCAAGATTACTGATCTTGGAAGGTGGCTTTGTTCTTTGCTTTGTCTCGTTGCACATCTGGAAAAGGCAAATTCACAAATTTATAGGTGACCATGAACAAAGAAGGACAGTGCATGATCAATTAAATGATCCAGTATGATCTCTGAGTTGGTATTGTTGGACTAAATTAAAATGAATTTTCTTTTTGGAAATCTACGTAAGATCTGAAAAACACTAACATACATTAAGTTAGCATGGCTTTAAAACACTGCACATGGAAAAGACCTGGAGGTGGTTTTTGGCAGTAAACTTGATACAAAAGTACAATATAACTGCCATCATCCCATTTTCTCCCCCACCCTCCCCACTAAAAAACCATCATAATTAATGGAAAAGAAGGCTAGAGCCACTCTGCTGTACACCAAACTATTGTCTTCAGTTCTATGTATATTCAGAGGAAGGATGTGAAGAAGTTAGAAACCTTGTAAGTTTAAGGAACTGATTAGAGGTCTTGGGGGCAACCCTGATTGATATTAAGGAATCTCGTTATAAGAGGCATCTTCAGATATGTGAAGATTTGCCCTTTGGAAATGACATTAGACTTGGTTTGAGTCAGACTTGTTTGAGATTGAAGGCATAAGCTCTAAAATTGAACTGCTTCGTTCCCATCTCAGACCTGCCACTTAATTTGCTATTTGCACCTAATTTTAGGTGAATTCCTTAGCTTCTAAAGCTTCCATTTTCTTGGGGAGCCTGGGTGGCTCAGTTGGTTGGGCATCTGACTGCGGCTCAGGTCATGATCTCACTGTTTGTGGGTTCGAGCCCCGTGTTGGGCTCTGTGCTGACAGCTCGGAGCCTGGAGCCTGCTTGGGATTCTGTGTCTTCCTCTCTCTCTGCCTCTCCCCCAGTCATGCTCGGTCTCTCTCTGTCTCTCAAAAATAAAGCTTCTATTTTCTCAACTGGGGATGGTTTTGAGGATTAAATGAAAATATATGTAAGGTGCTCAGAATTGTGCCTGGCATGTATTAACTGCTTAGATCTTAGTGTTGTTGTTACTGTTATTTGGTCCTAGTAGATAGGGCTAGGACAGTGGTTTTCAACTAGAGGCATGATTTTGCCCCTCATTTGGCTGTGGCAATGTCTGAAAGACATTTTTGGTTGTTAACAACTGGGAAGAGGGAGTGCTGCTCATACCTAGTGGGTGGAGGCTAGGGGTGCTACTAAACATCCTACAAGGCACAGGACAGTTCCCCCACAACAACGAATTAACTGGCCCAAAGCCCTGAACTAGGGTCGGATGACAAGGTTTAATTAAGCTTTAATGTTAAGAAAAACCGTCTAAGTCAGAGCTTTCCAAAGGTGGAACAAAACTGTTTAAAAAAAAAACAAGTTACCCTTCCCTGTCATTAACAGCAATAGGTCAGCCAATTCATGAGAACTTGGTAGATGAGATTCAGAAACGAGATAGGTGTTTAGATTACATTTCTAAAAGGGTTTTCCTGAACTTAGATTCTGTGTTTCTATAGTTATTTCTCATAATACTTAGGCATATTGAATGCCCGGTGTCAAAAGGCCTCTGATGTAAATTCTCTCATTCTTTAATTTTATCAATCTAGTTTAGTTTAGCAGGGTAGTTTAGATTTTTAATTTAATTTAATTTTTATTTATTTTTTTAAGGTGGTTTTATTGAAGCATGGAGACAGGACCCATGGGCAGAAAGAGCTGCCTAGATTGTTAATTTTAATTCTTTCACTGCTTAAAATTTTAGCATGAGGCATAGAGAAGGGAATTTAATGGAATAAGTCTGTTTTCAAAAGGACATTTGGAAATATGAGTGATTGTGGAGTTGCTATAATTTCTCTCTAGAAAGGTGTTTTGTGAAACTAATTAGTTAAAATATTCACAATTTGATATATAATTCTAAAATGAAATCTTGTATTTGTATTTCATACCTTTTTTCCCGCTGTTTTATTTCCCCCCTTTAGTAATAAGTAGGATGGGTGCTCCAAAAGGTTTTTAAAAATAGTAATTTTTGAAGCACCTTTAACAGTATGTGATTATGTATGCATTATAATATTACTCGCAGTCATGAATAGCAACTGGCATAAAGTACTCAGTATATATTTGTTGAATGAATGACTAATCAATAGATACAAAATATATGTGACCATTAATTTAGATCTGTGCAGTTTTTAATAGTGGTTAGCTATATTTTAAAGCTACTTTATAATTTTCTATGGTAGGGAGCTGCTTGAGAATGTCAAGTATTTGGAGATTCCAATTCTTAAATTTTTATCTCTAACCCGGACCTTTCCCCGGAACTTTAGACTTATGTGTCTAACTCCTTATTTGATGTCTGCATTGGATGTTGAATAAACATCTCATTCTTTAACATGTCTAAGATATATGTATCCTTTTCAAACCTAAGCTTCCCACTGTCATTCTCATGCAGGAAATGGAACTTCCATTCTTTCAGCTGCTCAGACCAAAATCATAAAGTCCTCCTTGACTCCTCTGTCTCATATCCTACATTTGATTTCTGAAATTTCAAAGTCTTTTTTTAAATGTTATTTTTGAGAGAGAGAGAGAGAGCATGAGCAGGGGAGGGGCAAAGATGGGGGCGGGGGAAACCGAGGATCCAAAGTGTCAGTGCGTAGCCCAGTTCAGGGCTCGATCCCACGAACTGTGAGATCATGACCCTAGCCGAAGTTGGACACTTAACCGACTGAGCCACCTAGGCACCACTGAAATTTCAGAGTCTTATTCTTCAAAATATCTAGGCTAGTCCACTCTGCCATGTTTGCTGCTACAACTCTGGTCCCAGTTGCTTTTAGCTCTCACCTGGATTATTTGCAATAGCCTCTGAATTGGTCACTTGATTCTACCTTTGCATCCTTTCTTGCATTGTCCACTTGATCTAACATAAGTTAGATTATGTAATTTACAGTTAACTGGTGTCAACAGCAAAAGCCCTTTATTCATTCATTCGTTCATTCATTCATTCATTCAAATTCAAGTTAGTTAACATACAGTGTAGTATTGGTTTGAGTAGAACCCAGTGATTCATCACTTATATATAACACCCAGTGCTCATGCCAGCAATTGCCCTCCTTAATGCCCATCGACCATTTAACGCACCCCCGACTCACCTCCCCTTTAGTAACCCCCAAGTTTGTTCTCCATATTTAAGAGTCTCTTATGGTTTGCCTCCCTCTCTGTTTTCATCTTATTTTTCCTTCCCTTTCTCTATGTTCATCTGTTGTGTTTCTTAAATTTCACATATGAGTGAAATCATATATTTGATTTCCTCTGACTTATTTCACTTAGCATAATACACTTTAGTTCCATCCACATTGTGACAAATGGCAAGATTTCATTCTTTTTGATGGCTGAGTAACAGTCCCTTGAATGTATGTATGTATGTATACACCGTGGATACATATCACATCTTCTTTATCCATCAGTGAACACTTGGGTTGATTCCCTATCTTGGCTTTTGTAAATAATCAGTAAACTTGGGGTGCATATATCTTTGTGAATTACTGTTTTCATTTTCTTTGGATAAATACACAGCAGTGGAATTGTTGGATTCCACCTTGTTGGATTGATCATAGAATAATTGTGTTTTTAATTTTTGGAGGAATCTTCATACCTTCATTTTTTGTGGAACCCTTTCCACTATGGCTGCACCAATTTACATTCCCACCAACAGTGTACAAGGGTACTTTTTTCTATTGAACTTTCTTGCTGCTTGTTGTTCCCTGGAGCTGCCTTACTAGACTTGTTGACAATCTAACAATGGGATTTTTTTAGGAAGAGAAAGATGTTAGGATTTAGGACTCATATTAAAACTACTCTTGGGCTGTATTTCTTGCTAAAGTTGTCTTTAGTGGGGAAATCTTGGATTTAAGTAACATTTAAAATATTTCTATGGGAAAAATGGATTAAACAACAGACTTACAGTTGACCTTTGAGACCATAGCTCAGTCCTCAGTTGAGAGCTTCCCTTTTCAGTAATTAGCCTTTGTTCCTGGGGAAACTGACAATATACTAAGCAGAAAAAAAGCTTATAGAAAGGCTAATTGACAAAAGGGGGTGGGGCGGAAGATGAGAGAAATTTGCATTAAATTTGTTGAAAATAGACTTAGAAATTTGATAGCATTTCTTATATCATCACGGTTACTGACACTTAATGTAGAAATGGGAAACATTTTCTGTAAAGGGTTGAATAGTAAATATTTTTGACTCTGTGGACTACACAGTATCCATTACAACCACTCAGTTTTGCCATTATAGAGTGAAAACAGTCATAACAATGTATAAGCGAATGGGCATAGTTGTGTTTTAATAAAACTTTATTTACAAAATCAAGTAATGGGTTGCAAGTGGTCCATGAGTCATGGTTTTGAATCTCTTAACACCTTAAAAACTATAAACAGCTTACACAGATTAAGTGCTTAAAAACATATTAATATGAAATCATTTAAAAGGCTTAGTTAAAAAAACTAAAACATAAAATATGATACTTGTTATAGTAATAAAAACTTAGTTTTCCCCAAAATAAAAATAGGCTTTAAAATACTGCTGTTTTAAGGACAGGCTAATGGATAGGAACATCTAATGTAAAATTTACAAGGATGCTAACCTCACTTTTAAGAAATGGTATATGTTAAAAGCTTGATTAAATGTTTAAAACACCTTATAAACTGTAAAGCTTTGTATCCCTGTACACACACACACACACACACACACACACACAGCAAAGAATAAGCAACCAGTGAAGGGAAACGCTTAGATATTATATGTACCCTGAAACTTCAGCTAAGTTCAACAAACATTAATAAGATGCACCAGGTTATGATGTTAGTTGCTGGAAGTGTTTAAATATAGGCAATATAATTGCTCAAACTAGGAAAGTGCTTTCACATAAGGTTGTAATATGTACTACATATTGTAAGGTGTACTACATAAGGGTGCCACACAGAAATGAATATCATTCACTTTATAGATATTTTACTTTTTGTGTATTTATTACAACTAGTTTCTCTTAGATACCAGCAGCAGTGCTTAGTAATATCAGTTACTTCCAGTGCTTAGTAATATCAGTTACTTCTGGAGATTTTTCATGTATCATTTCCCTCCATTTTCTCTGTTCTCTCTGAACATATATTATTTGAATGTTGACCTCATTGATTAATTCTCTAATTTTCTCATCCTTTCTCTCTTTATTTTCTATTATTTGTCTTTTATTCCCAATATTATCTTTCAGTTCTTCTAGTAATCCTTTAAAGCTTCTGCTGTTGTGTTTTGAATTTCTAAGACTGCTCATTCTCTATTTTTTTAAAAACAATATCCCTGTCCTTGTTTTATGGTTGTAATATTTTTTTCCAAATCAGAGTTTATTAATTATTGTTTTGCTCTTTTTCTCTCTACATTGTCTGTTTTCTTTTTGTTATGTTTATTAAACTTTTTATTATGAAACAGTTTTAGATTTATAAGAAATTACAAAAATTGTGTAGAGTTCCTGGGTACTCTTCACCCAGCTTTCTTTAATGATAACATGTTACATAAGTGTAGTATATTAGCAAACCAGGAAATGAACATTGGTACAATACTATTAACTGTAGGCAGCAGTTTTTAGATAAACTTTTTTTTCTAGTATATATCCTGTGATATTTTATCAAATACATAGATTCATGTAACTATATCCACAATTAGGAAACAGAACTGTTGCATCACCACAAGCAAACTCCTCCCTCCTGGTATCTCGTTAGCATCTGGCAACCCCTCATGTGATCTCCATCATCATAATTTTGAGAATATTATATAAATGGAATCAGAGAGTATGTAAACTTTTGGGTTTGGGGTTTTTCATTGAGTATAATGCCTTTGGGTCCATTCACATTGTACATATCAGTAGTTCTTTTTTTATTTCTGAGTACTACTCCATTGTATGGATATACCACAGTTTATTTATCCCTTCAGAGATTGCAATACTGTTGGATTTTTCAAACTCTATACATACTACTTTACTATTTCCCCCCCCTGTAAGAGTTTTTTTAGTTTTACTGAACAAAATAAAAAAGACGCTTAAATTGCTCTTCAGTCCTTAGGAACTTCCCTGCCATTGGAATCTGTTGCCGAAATTGGAATTTTGAAACAAATTAGGTGGCAAGGTCATAAACAGAGATTCATACAAAATGAACATTCTGAAGCTTGATATAAATAGATACTTGCTTCTGAGAGTGACCGTCTTAGTAAGATTTAATTTTGGCAGGAGGAGACTTACTGCCTGTTGACTTATCTTTTGCTTCAAAGCATGATTTTGAAGTTAAGTGAATAGTTGGTATAAAATAAGTCGGAAGCATAATTTGCTTATAAAGTTGCAAGATTTAAAAATGGAAGTATTTTCTTTTGGCAATAGGATTTGTGTTTAAGTTTGGTTTATTAGCGAGGTACTGTGAGTGATATTGATGAAAATTGTGATCTTAGGGAATTCATGATTATGAATTCTGATTTGGGTTTCTTGTAGTAATTGTTGGGTAATAAATGCTGATCTGTGAGGTTTTCAAGTGGTGATCAGTTGGAGATGGTAATTGTTTTTAATCTTATTGTCTAAATGTTTATGGCTTCATGAGAACAAGAACCATGTTATGAGAGGAAATCCAAGAATCTATGTTGGTTAGTGAAAGAGAGTTTAGAATTTATTAGGAGAAAGGCATGACTTTTATTACTTAAGTGTAATTGAAATGACAAGTAGAAACTTGTGGGAGGATAGCCTTAAGCAAGCCATGTTTTAGCCAAGAGGCCAATTCTGGTGTAGAGTTTGATAAGTTTTGATAGAGGTATGTACTTATGAAACATCACTGCAGCCAGTAAATGAACATATCCATCACACCCAAAAGTTTCCTTGAGGTCTTTTTTTTTTTTTTTTTTAAATATTGAAGTATAATTAACATACAATGCTGTATTAATTTCAGGCATGTAACATATTGATTCAACAGTTCTTTACATTTCTCAGTGCTCACCATGATAAGTGTAGTCACCATCTGTTACCATACAACATTATTACTGCAATATTATTATAACTTTTTAAATTTTATTTATTTTGAAAGTGAAAGAAAGAAAGAAAGGATGAGCAGGGGAGGGGCAGAGGGAAAGGGAAAGAGAATCCGAAGCAGGCTCCATGCTCCACGCTGAGCCTGATGGAGGGCTTGCTCTCTGAATGGCGAAATCATGACCTGAGCCAACTTAGCCACCCAGGTGCTCCTTCAGTGTTGTTGACTATATTCTTTATGATGCACTTTCCATCTCTGTGATTTACAATTGTAAGTTTGGACCTTATGGGGTGCCTGGGTGGCACATTCAGTTGGGCCTCCAACTTTGGCTCAGGTCACGATCTTGCGGTATGGTCTGTGAGTTTGAGCCCTGTGTTGGGCTCTGTGCTGATAGCTTAGAGTCTGGGGCCTGCCTTAAATTCTGTGTCTCCCTCTTTCTGCCCCTCCTCCATTTGCTCTCTTGTGTTCTCTCTCTCTCTCTCTCTCTAAAAAATAAGTCAAAACATAAAAACGTTTTTTAAAAATTAAAAAAATTGTAAGTTAGTACCTCTTGATCCCCATTATCTGTTTCTCTCATTCCCTCTACCTACCTCCCTTCTGGCAACCACCAGTTCTCTGTGTTTCAGAATCTGCCTTTTTGTTTTTGTTTTTGTTTTTGTTTTTTAGATTCTACATATAAGTGGAATCATAAAATATTTGTCTTTCTCTTTCTGACTGACTTCACTTAGCACTATACCCTCTAGGTTCATTCATGTTGTTTCAAATGGCAAGATCTCATTCTTTTTATAGCCGAGTAGTATTCCATTATAGTATATACACTGCATTTTCTTTACCCATTCATCTATTGATGGATACTTGGGTCGCATCCATGTCTTGGCTGTTGTAAGTAATACTGTGATAAACATAGGGATGCGTGTGTCTTTTCTTCTTCCCTCCCTCCCTCCCTTCCTTCCTTCCCCTCCCTCCCTCTTTATTTCTTTCTGATATTTTATTTTATTTTATTTTATTTTATTTTATTTTATTTTATTTTATTTTATTTTATTTTATTTTATGTTATTGTATTTATTTTTAATGTTTATTTATTTTTGAGAGAGACAGAGACAGAGTGTGAACAGGGCAGGGGCAGAGAGAAAGGGAGACAGAATCTGGAGCAGGCTCCAGGCTCTCAGCAAGCTGTCAGCACAGAGCCTGACGCGGGCCTTGAACCCACAAATCGTGAGATCGTGACCTGAGCCGAAGTCGGACGCTTAACCAACTGAGCCACCCAGGCGCCCCATCTTTCTGATTATATTTTTAACTAATCTCTACAGCAATGTGGGGCTCAGACTTACAACCCTGAAATCAAGAGCTGCATCTACTGACTGAGCCAGCCAGGAGTCCCACAGATGGATATATCTTTTCAGTTCTGTTATTGTTTTCTTTGGGTAGTGGAATTGCTGGATCATATAGTATTTCTATTTTTAATTTTTGAGGAACTTCCACCACTGGTGTCCACAGTGGCTGTACCAATTTACATTCTCATCAACAGTCCACGAGGGTTCGTTTCTCTCCACATTTGTTAATTCTTTCTGGTTTTAGCCATTCTGATTGGTGTAAGGCGATATCTCATTGTGGTTTTAACTTGCATTTCCCTGATGATTAGCAATGCTGAACATCTTTTCATGTGCCTGTTGCCCATCTGTATATCTTCTTTGGAAAAATGTCTATTCAAGTCCTCTGCCTGTTTTTTAATCTGGTTATTTGGGTTTTTTTTTTTGGGGGGGGGGATGTTGTAGAACTTCTTCATATGTTTTGGATATTAATCTTTTATTGGATATATCATTTGCCAGTATCTTTTCTTATTCAGTAGGTTATCTTTTGTTTTGTTGATGGTTTCCTTTGCTGTACGAAAGCTCTTCATTTTGGTACAGTTCCAATAGTTTAATTGTTTTTGTTTCCCTTACCTGGGAGACATATCCATAAATGTGTTTGCTAAGGTTGATGTCCAAGAGATTACCGCCTGTGATTTCTTTTAGGAGTTTTGTCCATCTCACATTTAGGTCTTTAATCCATTTTGAGGTTATTTTTGTGTATGGGGTAAGAAAGTGGTTCAGTTTTATTCATTTGCATGTAGCTGTCCCGTTTTCCTAGCACCATTTATTGAAGAGACTTGTCTTTTCCCCATTGTATACTCTTGCCTCCTTTGTTGTAGGTTAATTGAATATATAAGCATGGGTTTATTTCGGGGCTCTCAGTTCTGTTTCATTGGTCTGTGTGTCTTTGTGCTAGTACTATATACTGTTTTGATTACTGCAGCTGTGTAATGTATCTTGGAATCTGGGATTATGATACCTCCAGCTTTGTTGTTATTTTTCAAGATTGCTTTGGCTATTCAGGGTCTTTTGTGGTCCCATACAAATTTTAGTATTATTTGTTCTGGTTTTATGAAAAATGCTGTTGGTATTTTGATAGGGATTGCATTGAGTCTGTAGATTGTTTTTGGCAGTATGGACATTTTAATGATATTAATTCTTCCAACCTGTGAGCATGGAATGGATTTCCATTTGTGTTTGTCACTTTCACTTTCTCATCAGTGTTTTATAGTTTTCAAAGTACGGGTCTTTCACCTCCTTGGTTAAGTTTATTCCTAGGTATTTTATTCTTTTTGGTAAAGTTGTAAATGGGATTGTTTTCTTAATTTCTCTTTCTGCTACTTTGTAGAAATGGAACAGATTTCTGTATATTGATTTTGTGTCTTGCAACTTTACTGTTAATTTATCAGTTCTAATAGTTTTTTTGGTGGAGTCTAGGGTTTTCTATATTTAGTATCATGTCATCTACAAATAATGAGTTACTCTTCTTTACCAGTGGATGCCTTTTATATCATTTTCTTGTCTGATTGCTGCAGCTAGGACTTACAGTACTATGTTCAATAAAAGTGCTAGGGTGGATATCTTCGTCTTGTTCCTAATCTGAGGACAGGCTCTCAGTTTTTTACCATTGAATATGATGTTAGCTGTGGGTTTTCCACATAAAGCTTTTATTATGTTGAAATATGTTCCACCTAAACCTGCTTTGTTGAGAATTTGTATCATGAATGGGTGTTGTATTTTGTCAAATGCTTTTTCTGAGATGATCATATGGTTTTTATCCTTTCTTTTGTTAATGTGATGTCACATTGATTTGCGAATATTGAACCACCCTTCCATACCTAAACTTTACTTGATTGTGGTGAATTGCTTTTTTAATGTTTTGTTGAATTCAGTTTGTTAATATTTTGTTGAGGATTTTTGCATCCATGTTTGTCAGAGATCATGGCCTGTAGTTGTCTTTTTCTGCAGTGTCTTTGCCTGGTTTTGGTATCAGGGTAATAATGCTGGCCTTGTAGAATGAATTTAGAAGTTTTTCTTTCTCTTCTATTTTTTTTGGAATAGCTTGAGACGAATAAGTATTAGCTCTTCATGTTTGCTAGAACTTGCCTTTGAAAGTGTCTAGTCTTGTACTGTTGTTTGTTGGGAGTCTTTTGATTACTGATTCACTTTCTTTACTAGTAATTGGTCTGTTCAGGTTTTCTATTCCTGATTTTGGAAGATAATATGTTTCTAAGAATTTATCAATTTCTCCTAGATTGTCCAATTTATTGGCATGCTTCTTTATATTTCTGTGGTGTAAGTTGTTATTTCTCCTTTATTTCTGAAATATTTATTTGAGCCTTTATCTTTTTTTCTTGATGAGTCTGGCTAAAGGCTTATCAATGTTTATCTTTTCAAGGAATCAGCTCCTGGTTTCATTGATCTTACTTTTACTTTTTAATCCTCTATTTCGCTTTAATCTTTTCTCTTTTTTCTGTTTTAATCTTTACTATTTCCTTCCTTCTGCTAGCTTAGGGCTTTGGTTGTTCTTTTTTCTAGCTCCTAATTTTAGGTGTAAGGTTGAATTCTTTGTAAGGTTGAATTGTTTGAGATTTTTCTTATTTCTTGATGTAGACCTGTGTTGGTGTAAACTTCTCCCTTAGAATTGCTTTTCCTGTGTCTCAAAGATTGTAGACCACTGTGTTTTCATTTTCATTTGTCTTTGTGTATTTTTTTATTTCTTCTTTGGTTTCTTGGTTGACCCATTCATTGCTTAGTAGCATGTTGTTTAGCCTCCATGTATGTGTGCTCTTTCCAGATTCCTTCTTGTGATTGCTTAAAAAAAAATTTTTTTTTTAATGTTTGTTTATTTTTGAGAGAGAGAGAGCAGAGCACAAGCCAGGTAGGGGCAGAGAGAGAGGGAGACGCAGAATCCAAAGCAGACTGCAGGCTCTAAGCTGTCAGCACAGAGCCCGACCCGGGGCTCGAACTCTCAAACCACGAGGTCGTGACCTGAGCCATTGTTGGTCGCTTAACCAACTGAGCCACCCAGGTGCTCCCCTAGAAAAATTGTTTTTAATGTGTATTTATTTTTGAGAGAGAGAGAGAGAAAACACAAGTGGGGGAGGGGCAGAAAGAGACACATATGGAATGTGAAGCAGTCTCCAGGTTCTGAGCTGTCAGCACAGAGTCCAACACAGGGTTTGAACTCACGAACTGTGAGATCATAACCTGAGCCGAAGTCAGATGCTTAGCCAACTGAACCACCTAGGCGCCCTTTGTGATTGATTTCTAGTTTCATGCTGTTGTGGTTGGACAAGATGCTTGATATGATATCAGTCTTCTTAAATTTATTGACTTGTTTTATAGCCTAACATGATCTGTCTTGTAGAATGTTCCATGTGGACTTGAAAAGAATGTATATGTTGCTGGTTTTGGTTGGAATGTCCGTAAATATCTGTTATGTCCATCTTGCCTAATATGTCTTTCAATCACTGTTTCCTTGATTTTCTGTCTGGCTGATCTATATATTGATGTAAGTGGGGTGCCAAAGTCCCCTACTATTACTGTATTACTGTCAGTTTCTCTTTTTATGTCTTTTGATAATTGCTTTATGCATTTAGGTGCTACTATGTTGGGTGCATAGATATTTACAATTGTTATATCCTCTTGTATTGTTCTCTTTATCATTACGTAGTGCCCTTCTTTTTCTCTTGCTACAGTCTGTTTTATTTTTTATTTTATTTCTATTTTTTGCTATAGTCTGTTTTGAAGTCTCTTTTGTTATAAGGCACCTGGGCTTTTTTTTTTTTTTCACTCCCATTTGCATGGTATATGTTTTTCCAGCCCTTCTTCACTTTCAGTCTGTACATGGGTTTAGGTCTGAAGTGAGTCTCTTGTAGGCAGCATATAATGGGTATTGTTTTTCTTATCCATTCAGTCATCTAGTGTCTTTTGATTGGAATTTTTTTTCCATTTATATTTAAAGTAATTATTGATAGGTATGTACTTATTTGCTTTCTGGTTGTTTTTATAGTTTTTCTCTGTTCCTTTCTTTTTCTCTTGTTCTATTCCTTCCTGATATGATGGTTTTCTTTAGTGTTATGCTTGGATTCCATTCTCTTTATTTTTTTGTGTATCTATTAAAGGTTTTGGTTTGTGGTTACCATTATGTTCATATATAACATCTTACACGTATAGCAGTTTATATTGAGTTAGTGGTCACTTAAATTCAAACACATTCTAAAAGCATTAAATTTTTATTCCTCCTTCCACATTTTAGGTATGTGATGTCATATTTACATCTTTTATTTTGTGTATGCCTTGACTGATTTTTGTGGATGTAATCGATTTTACTGTTTTTCTGTTTCAACCTCTGTGCTGCTTTTATAAATGATTAATCTACTACCTTTGTTATATGTTTGCTTTATCTGTGGAATTTTCTCCTTTCATAATTTTCTTCTGGTTGTTGCCTTTTCTTTCTACTCAAAGAGTTCTGCTTGGGATCCCTTGTAACTCTTCCTTCGGCCTCTTTCAACACCCATATTCCATGCCCATACAAGTACCACTATATTTTCTGACACTGTACTTTAGTTTGTGTTTCCTAGAGTTTGATATAAATGTTCCCTTTTTTTGGATGGTGTAGTGATTTAGCTTCCTTCGCTCAGTATAATTTTGAACTTGACCCATGTTGTAATTTGTATTAATAATTTGTTTCTCCTTTTTGTTGAGTAGTATTCCATTGTATGCATACACCAAAATTGTTTATCCAGTTACCTGTTTATAGGCATTTAGGTTGTTTCCAATTTGGGGCTGTTACAAGTAAAGCAACTAACAATGTTTGTATCTTTTTATTGACATATGCTTTTATTTCTTTTGGGTAAATAGGTAAGATGGAATGGCTGGGAGAATATATTTAACTTCTTAAGAAACTTTCATACTGTTTTCCAAAAACGGTTTTCAAAGTGGTGGTACCATTCTACATTATCATCAGGAATATGTGAGAGTTTGATTTTTACACAAATTCATCAACACTTGATATGGCCATTCCTTTTATTTAGCCATTCAAATAGATGTGAAATGGTGTTACATTGTGGTTTTAATTTGCGTTTTTTTAAGAGTGATGATGTTCAGCATCTTTTCATGTCCTTAATTTTTTTTTCATCTGTATATCTCAAGGTTTTTTTGCACATTACTTTGGGAGTTCTTCATATTCTAAATATGTGTTCTTTATCAGATACGTGATTTCATTCTCTTTTTTTGGGGGGGGGTCATCATCATTAGATTTATTTTTTTTCTTTATTTTTTAATTTACATCCAAGCTAGTTAGCATATAGTGCAACAATGACTTCAGGAGTAGATTCTAATGCCCTTACCCGTTTAGCCCATCTCCCCTCCCACAGCCCCTCCAGTAACCCTCTGTTTGTTCTCCCTATTTAAGAGTCTCTTATGTTTTGTCCCCCTCCCTGTTTTTATATTATTTTTGCTTCCCTTCCCTTATGTTCATCTGCTCTGTATCTTAAAGTCCTCATATGAGTGAAGTCATATGATATTTGTCTTTCTCTGACTAATTTCGTTTAGCATAATACCCTCTAATTCCATCCACATAGTTGCAAATGGCAAGATTTCATTCTTTTTTTTTTTTTTAATTTTTTTTTTTTTCAACGTTTATTTATTTTTGGGACAGAGAGAGAGACAGAGCATGAACGGGGGAGGGCCGGAGAGAGAGGGAGACACAGAATGGGAAACAGGCTCCAGGCTCTGAGCCATCAGCCCAGAGCCTGACGCGGGGCTCGAACTCACGGACCGCGAGATCGTGACCTGGCTGAAGTCGGACGCTTAACCGACTGCGCCACCCAGGCGCCCCATGATTTCATTCTTTTTGATTGCTGAGTAATACTCCATCGTGTATATATATGACATCTTTTTTTTTTTTTAATTTTTTTTTTTTTAACGTTTTTATTTATTTTTGGGACAGAGAGAGACAGAGCATGAACGGGGGAGGGGCAGAGAGAGAGGGAGACACAGAATCGGAAACAGGCTCCAGGCTCCGAGCCATCAGCCTAGAGCCCGACGCGGGGCTCGAACTCACGGACCGCGAGATCGTGACCTGGCTGAAGTCGGACGCCCAACCGACTGCGCCACCCAGGCGCCCCTATATATGACATCTTTATCCCTTCATCCATCGATGGACATTTGGGCTCTTTCCATACCTTGGCTGTTGTTGATAGTGCTGCTATAAACATTGTGGTATGTATGCCCCTTTGAAACAGCATACCTGTACCCCTTGGATAAATACCTAATAGTGCAATTGCTGGGTTGTAGGGTAGTTCTATTTTTAATTTTTTGAGGAACCTCCATACTGTTTTCCAGAGTGGCTGTACCAGTTTGCATTTCCACCAGCAGTGCAAACGAAATCCTTTCTTCTACATCCTTGCCAACATCTGTTGTTGCCTGAGTTAGTTAGTTAGAATAAACAACCTGTTTATTCTGACAGGTGTGAGGTATCTCATTGTGGTTTTGATTTGTATTTCCCTGATGATGAGTATATTGAGCATTTTTTCATGTGTCTGTTGGCCATCTGGATGTTTTCTTTGGAGAAGTGTCTATTAATGTCTTTTGCCGATGTCTTCACTGGATTATTTGTTTTTTGGGTGTTGGGTTTGATAAGTTCTTTATAGATTTTGGATACTAACCCTTTATCTGATAGGTCGTTTGCAAATGTCTTCTCCCATTTTGTCAGTTGCCTGTTAGTTTTGCTGTTTGTGTCCTTCCGCTGTGCAGAAGGTTTTTATTTTGATGAGGTCCCAATAGTTCATTTTTGCTTTTGTTTCCCTTGCCTCCGGAGACATGTTGAGTAAGAAGTTGCTGCGGCCAAGTTATAGAGGTTTTTGCCGGCTTTCTCCTCGAGGATTTTGATGGCTTCCTGTCTTAGGTTTAGGTCTTTCATCCATTTTGAGTTTATTTTTGTGTATGGTGTAAGAAAGTGGTTTAGGTTCATTTTTCTGCATGTTTCTGTCCAGTTTTCCCAGCACCACTTGATGAAGAGATTGTCTTTATTCCATTGGATATTCTTTCCTGCTTTGTCAAAGATGAGTTGGCCACAGGTTGGTGGGTCCATTTCTGGGTTCTCTATTCTGTTCCATTGATTTGAGTGTATTTGTGCCAATACCATACTGTCTTGATGATTACAGCCTTGTAATACAGCTTGAAGTCTGGGATTGTGATGCCTCCTGGTTTGGTGTTATTTTTCAAGATTGCTTTGGCTATTCAGAGTCTTTTCTGGTTCCATACAAATTTTAGGATTGTTTCTTCTAGCTCTCTGAAGAATGCTGGTGTTATTTTGATAGGTATTGCATTGAATATGTAGATTGCTTTGGGTGGTATTGACATTTTAACAATATTTGTTTTTCCTATCCAGGAGCATGGAATATTTTTCCTTTTTGTGTGTGTGTCTTCTTCAACTTCTTTCATAAGCTTTCTATAGTTTTCAGTGTATAGATTTTTCACCTCTTTGGTTAGAGTTATTCCTGGGTATTCTATGGTTTTTGGTGCAATTGTAAATGGGATTGATGCCCTTGATTTCTCTTTCTGTTGCCACATTATTGGTGTATAGGAATGCAACTGATTTCTGTGCATTGATTTTATATCCTGCAACATTGCTGAATTCATGGATTAGTTCTAGCAGTTTTTGGGTGGAATCTTTTAGGTTTTCCATATAGAATATCATGTCATCTGCGAAGAGTGAAAATTTGACCTCCTCCTGGCTGATTTGGATGCCTTTTATTTCTTTGTGTTGTCTGATTGCTGAGGCTAGGACTTCCAATACTATGTTGAAAAACAGTGGCGAGAGTGGACATCCCTGTCTTGTTCCTGACCTTAGGGGGAAAGCTCTCAGTTTTTCCCAATTGAGGATGATATTAGCATTGGCTCGTTCATATATGGCTTCTATAATCTCGAGGTATGATCCTTCTATCCCTACTTTCTTGAGGGTTTTTTTATCTAGAAAGGATACTGTATTTTGTCAGATGCTTTCTCTGCATCTCTTGAGAGGATCATGTGGTTCTTGTCTTGTATTGATATGATGTATCACATTGATTGTTTTGCGGATATTGAACCAGCCCTGCATCTTAGGTATAAATCCCATTTAGTCGTGGTGAATAATTTTTTTAAATGTATTGTTGGATCTGGTTGGCTAGTATCTTGTTGAGGATTTTTGCATCATCAAGGAAATTGGTCTATAGTTCTCCTTTTTAGTGGGGTCTTTGGTTTTGGAATCAAGGTAATGCTGGCTTCATAGAATGAGTTTGGAAGTTTTCCTTCCATTTTTATTTTTTGGAACAAGGGATTCCTCTGGAAAGCCATCTGGCCCTGGACTCTTGTTTTTTGGGAGATTTTTCATTACTAATTCTATATCTTTACTGGTTATGGGTCTGTTCAAATTTTCTGTTTCTTGTTTCAATTTTGGTAGTTTATATGTTTCTAGAAATTTGTCCATTTCTTCCAGATTTCCCATTTTATTGGTGTATAATTGCTTGTAATATTCTTATTATTGGTATTTCTGCTGTGTTGATTGTGATCTCTCCTCTTTCATTCTTGATTTTATTTGGGTCCTTTCCTTTATCTTTTTAAAAAAAATTTTTTTTTCAACGTTTATTTATTTTTTGGGGGGACAGAGAGAGAGACAAAGCATGAACAGGGGAGGGGCAGAGAGAGAGGGAGACACAGAATCGGAAACAGGCTCCAGGCTCTGAGCCATCAGCCCAGAGCCTGATGCGGGGCTCGAACTCACGGACCGCGAGATCGTGACCTGGCTGAAGTCGGACGCTTAACCGACTGCGCCACCCAGGCGCCCCTCCTTTATCGTTTTGATCAGACTGGCTAGGGTTTTATCAGTTTTGTTAATTCTTTCAAAAAACCAGCTTCTGGTTTCATTCTGGTTTTTTTGTTTGTTTTTTTGGTTTTTTTTGGTTTTGATAGCATTGACTTCTGCTCTGATCTTTATTATTTCCTGTGTTCTGGTTTTGGGTTTTATTTGCTGTTACTTTTCCAGCTCTTTAAGGTCGTGATTTCATTCTTTTAAGTGAGAATGAAATTTTGCTCTTTGGAAGAGTGAAAGTTTTTAATTTTGATGTAATCCCAGTCCATCAATTTATTTATTAATGAACTGTGCTTTTTTTCCCCCATCAGAGTTTTATAATTTTAGGTTTTGGATTTAGGGTTGTGATCCATTTTGACTTCACTTTTTGTATATGATGCAAACTTTAGATCAGAGTTCTCCCTTTCCTGCAACTCCCCCCCACCCCCCTTTCTAGGTGCTGGCAGTGGAATATACATTTATATTCATACGTTTCAGCACTATGTGGTCAAAAAACTCTTGAATTAACTTTGAACCCTTATTGAAAATGTGTTGTCTATGTATGTATGTGGGCCCTTGCCTGATTTATTGATCTAGTTATCTGTCATCATGCCAATAGCATCCTGTGTTCATTCCTATAGCTTTATAATAAGCCTTGAAAATAGATTGTGTTACTGTTCCATATCTGTTCTTTTTAAAAAGTTACATAGACTATTGTAGTTCCTTTGTTTGTCTGTATGAATTTTTAGAATCAATTTGTCACTTTCGAGTAAGAAACCTCAGTTTTTTATTAGAATCATAGTGTATCTGGAAGCTTGAAATCAACCAGAGGAAAAAGTCTGGAAAATCTCCAAAAGCATGGAGGTTAAAGAACACCCTACTAAAGAATGAATGGGTCAGCCAGGCAATTAGAGAAGAAATTAAAAAATACATGGAAACAAATGAAAATGAAAATACAACAATCCAAACGCTTTGGGATGCAGTGAAGGCAGTCCTGAGAGGAAAATACATTGCAATCC
This sequence comes from Lynx rufus, assembly GCF_022079265.1. Lineage (NCBI taxonomy): Eukaryota > Metazoa > Chordata > Mammalia > Carnivora > Felidae > Lynx > Lynx rufus. The sequence goes on along the minus strand of NW_025814897.1, from coordinate 69,897,591 downwards.
AGGCCTATCTCAAGAAACAAGAAAAATCCCAAATACAAAATCTAACAGCACACCTAAAGGAAATAGAAGCAGAACAGCAAAGATAGCCTAAATCCAGCAGAAGAAGAGAAATAATAAAGATCAGAGCAGAAATAAACAATATAGAATCTAAAAAAACTGTAGAGCAGATCAACGAAACCAAGAGTTGGTTTTTTGAAAAAATAAACAAAATTGATAAACCTCTAGCCAGGCTTCTCAAAAAGAAAAGGGAGATGACCCAAATAGATAAAATCATGAATGAAAATGGAATTATTACAACCAATCCCTCAGAGATACAAGCAATTATCAGGGAATACTATGAAAAATTATATGCCAACAAACTGGACAACCTGGAAGAAATGGACAAATTCCTAAACACCCACACGCTTCCAAAACTCAATCAGGAGGAAATAGGAAGCTTGAACAGATCCATAACCAGCGAAGAAATTGAATCAGTCATCAAAAATCTCCCAACAAATAAGAGTCCAGGACCAGATGGCTTCCCAGGGGAGTTCTACCAGACGTTTAACGCAGAGATAATATCTATCCTTCTCAAGCTATTCCAAAAAATAGAAAGGGAAGGAAAACTTCCAGACTCTTTCTATGAAGCCAGTATTACTTTGATTCCTAAACCAGACAGAGACCCAGTAAAAAAAGAGAACTACAGGCCAATATCCCTGATGAATATGGATGCAGAAATTCTCAACAAGATGCTAGCAAATCGAATTCAATAGCATATAAAAAGAATTATTCACCATGATCAAGTGGGATTCATTCCTGGGCCGCAGGGCTCATTCAACATTCACAAATCAATCAATGTGATACATCACATTAATAAAAGAAAAGAGAAGAACCATATGATCCTGTCAATCGATGCAGAAAAGGCCTTTGACAAAATTCAGCAAACTTTCTTAATAAAAACCCTCGAGAAAGTCAGAATAGAAGGAACATACTTAAATATCATAAAAGCCATTTATGAAAAACCCATAGCTAACATCATCCTCAATGGGGAAAAACTGAGAGCTTTCCCCCTGAGATCAGGAACACGACAGGGATGTCCACTCTCACCGCTGTTGTTTAACATAGTGTTGGAAGTGCTAGCATCAGCAATCAGACAACAAAAGGAAATCAGAGGCATCAAAATTGGCAAAGATTAAGTTAAGCTTTCACTTTTTGCAGATGACATGATATTATACATGGAAAATCCAACAGACTCCACCAGAAGTCTGCTAGAACTGATACATGAATTTAGCAAAGTTGCAAGATACAAAATCAATGTCCAGAAATCAGTTTCATTCTTATATACTAATAATGAAGCAACAGAAAGAAAGAAAATAAAGAAAGAAAACAGAAATGAAAATAAGGAAACTGATTCCATTCACAATTGCACCAAGAATCATAAAATACCTAGGAATAAATCTAACCAAAGATGTAAAAGGTCTGTATGCTGAAAACTATAGAAAGCTTATGAAGGAAATTGAAGAAGATATAAAGAAATGGAAAAACATTCCGTGCTCATGGATTGGAAGAATAAATATTGTCAAAATGTCAATACTACCCAAAGCTATCTACACATTCAATGCAATCCCAATCAAAATTGCACCAGCATTCTTCTCGAAACTAGAACAAGCAATCCTAAAATTCATATGGAACCACAAAAGACCCCGAATAGCCAAAGTAATTTTGAAGAAGAAGACCAAAACAGGAGGCATCCCAATCCCAGACTTTAGCCTCTACTACAAAGCTGTAATCATCAAGACAGCACGGTATTGGCACAAAAACAGACACATAGACCAATGGAATGGAATAGAAACCCAGAACTAGACCCACAAAAGTATGGCCAACTCATCTTTGACAAAGCAGGAAAGAACATCCAATGGAAAAAAGACAGTCTCTTTAACAAATGGTGCTGGGAGAACTGGACAGCAACATGCAGAAGGTTGAAACTAGACCACTTTCTCACACCATTCACAAAAATAAACTCAAAATGGATAAAGGACCTGAATGTGAGACAGGAAACCATCAAAACCCTAGAGGAGAAAGCAGGAAAAGACCTCTCTGACCTCAGCCGTAGCAATCTCTTACTCGACACATCCCCAAAGGCAAGGGAATTAAAAGCAAAAATGAACTACTGGGACCTTATGAAGATAAAAAGCTTCTGCACAGCAAAGGAAACAACCAACAAAACTAAAAGGCAACCAAAGGAATGGGAAAAGATATTTGCAAATGACATATTGGACAAAGGGCTAGTATCCAAAATCTATAAAGAGCTCACCAAACTCCACACCCGAAAAACAAATAACCCAGTGAAGAAATGGGCAGAAAACATGAATAGACACTTCTCTAAAGAAGACATCCGGATGGCCAACAGGCACATGAAAAGATGCTCAACGTCGCTCCTCATCAGGGAAATACAAATCAAAACCACACTCAGATATCACCTCACACCAGTCAGAGTGGCCAAAATGAACAAAACAGGAGACTATAGATGCTGGAGAGGATGTGGAGAAACGGGAACCCTCTTGCACTGTTGGTGGGAATGCAAATTGGTGCAGCCACTCTGGAAAACAGTGTGGAGGTTCCTCAAAAAATTAAAAATAGACCTACCCTATGACCCAGCAGTAGCACTGCTAGGAATTTACCCAAGGGATACAGGAGTACTGATGCATAGGGGCACTTGTACCCCAATGTTTATAGCAGCACTCTCAGCAATAGCCAAATTATGGAAAGACCCTAAATGTCCATCAACTGACGAATGGATAAAGAAATTGTGGTTTATATACACAATGGAGTACTATGTGGCAATGAGAAAGAATGAAATCTGGCCTTTTGTAGCAACATGGATGGAACTGGAGAGTGTGATGCTAAGTGAAATAAGCCATACAGAGAAAGACAGATACCATATGGTTTCACTCTTATGTGGATCCTGAGAAACTTAACAGAAACCCATGGGGGAGGGGAAGGAAAAAAAAAAGAAAGAGGTTAGAGTGGGAGAGAGCCAAAGCATAAGAGACTGTTAAAAACTGAGAACAAACTGAGGGTTGATGGGGGGTGGGAGGGAGGGGAGGGTGGGTGATGGGTATTGAGGAGGGCACCTTTTGGGATGAGCACTGGGTGTTGTATGGAAACCAATTTGACAATAAACTTCATATATTGAAAAAATAAAAAGATCTGTAGATCAACTTGTGGGGAGAATTGCTATCTTAACAATATTGAATTATTTGACTTGTGACCATGGTAAATTTTTCCATTTATTTAGGTCTTTTTAAATTACTCCCAGCAATGTTTTGTAGTTTTTGGCATCTTTGGTCAGATTTATCCTTATATATTTCAAGTTTTTAATTCTATTGTAAATAGTGTTGTTTTAAAATTTCAATTTCTGGTTATTTTGTTGCTAGTGGAGAGACCGTTGAACAACATGGATCTAAACTGTGTGGGACTACTTACATGTGGATTTTTGTTTTTCTCAATAAGTATACATACAGTGCTGTAAATGTATTTTCTGTTCCTTACGATTTTCTTAACGTTTTCTTTAGTTTACTTTATTATAATATACATATAACATACAAAATATGTTTTAATCAACTGTTTATAGGTAAGGCTTTTGGTGAACAGTAGGCTATTAAATTTTGGGGGAGTCAGAAGTTCTACGCAGATTTTCATTTGTGCATGGGTTGGTTCCCTGTGTAACCTTGTTAATAAACTCATTAGTTCTAGTAACTTTTTGTACTAGACTCTACAATCGATGATTATATTGTCTGCATGTAAGGTTGGTTTTACTTCTTTTCCAATCTGTGTGCCTTCAATGTCTTTTTCGTGACATATTTCTCTGGCTAGAATCTTTCGTACATTGGTGAATAAAAGTGGTGAGAGTGGACATCTTTGTATAAGTATGATGTTGGTTGTAGGTTTTCCATAAATCTCTTTTGTCCAGTTCATGAAATTCTGTTGTATTCCTGCTTTTGCTGAGAGGTGGGTTTTTCTTTTTCTTTCCCTAATCAGGAATGGGTTTTGTATTTTGCCAAATGTATTTTGTATGTTTAGTGAGATACAGATTTTTCTTCATTAATTTGTTAATATGGTGAATTATATTGATTGAGGAAAGAGTCTTTTATTGAAGTATAATTGACATAGTAATTGATTTTGAGTATTCAGACAATCTTGCATTTTTAGGATGAATCTCATTAGATCATGATGTGACATTTGTATATATTGCTCTATTTGGCTTATTAAAATTTTGTTGAAAATATGCATATTCTGAGGGATGTCAGTTTTTAGTTTTCTTGTAAGGCTTTGTCTGGTTTTGGTACCTGGGTAATGCTGACCTCATAGAATGAATTAGGACATATGTTTTCTTCAGTTTTCTGGAGGAGTTTATGTAGGTATTAGTGTTATATCTCTCTTAAGTGCTTGGCAAAGTTCGTCGGTGAAGCTATCTGGGCCTGGAGTTTTCTTAGAGGGAAAGTTCTTAACTGCAAATTCAATTTCTGTAATAGAAATAGAGCTATGCACCTTATCTGTTTCTTCTGGAGTGAGTTTTGGTAGTTTGGAATTTGACCAGTTTTTCAAAGTTGATGAATTTATTTGCATAAAGTTATTTATAATATTCTTCTATTACTTTTTAAATATAGGTGACCTTTGTAGAATGTCAATTTTCTCATTTCTGATACTCGAAATTTGTATCTTATTTTTTTCCCAGTCTGGCTAGAGGTTTATAAATTTGTTCCCCCCCAAAGAAATTAGGTTTTGTTTTTATTGATTTTACCTATTCTTTTTCTGTGTTCTGTTAATTCTGCTTTGTACTCTGACCTTTATTACTGATTTTTATACTTTGGGTTTGGTTTGGTCTTTGTTTAGTTTCTTTTTCTTGTTTTAAATGTTTGTTTATTTACTATTTTTGAGGGGGGGTGGGGTGGAGCACAAACAGAGGTGGGTCAGAGAGAGACAGGGAGACACACAATCTGAAGCAGGTCCAGGTCTGGGCTGTCACCACAGAGCCTGACATGGGGTTCGAAACCACAGACCATGAAATCATGACCTGAGCCGTAACTGGATGCTTAACCAACTGAGCCACCCAGGCACCCCTAGTTTTGTTGAGTTTCTTAAGGTGAAATTGAGGTGGTTTGTTTTTTGTTTTTTGTTTTTTTTTTAGAACTTCCTTTTTTTTTTTCTAATGTAGACGTGTAATGCTATAATTTGCTCCCTAACCACTGCTATAATGTCGTGCCATTCTACAAATTTTGATTATGTTGGGGTTTTTTTACTTGAACATTTTCCATTTTCTCTTTTGCTTTCTTCTTTGCCCCATGGGTTATTTAAAAGATGTTATGTAATTTCCAAATATTTGGGAAATTTCCATATATCGTTCTGTTACTGAATTTTAATCTAATTCCATTGTAATCAGAGGACATATTGTATGTGTTTAAATTCTTTTAAATTTATCGAGACTTGTTTTGGTGCCCAGAATACAGTCTGTCTTGGTAAATGTTTTGTGTGGATGTGAAACACATGAAGTTTTTGCTCTTACTGGGTTAAATGTTCTATAAATGTCAATTAGGTCAAGGCAGTTATTAGTGTTCAAATTGTATTCATCTTTCTGATTTTCTGCCTACTTGCTCCATTAAGTGTTACAAGGAGAGTATTGAAATCTCTGGTCATAATTGTGGAGTTCTTGTAATTTTATATTTGTAGTTTTTGCTTCATGTATCTTGAAGCTCTGTTATGAGGCAGAAGGACTTTTGGGACATGCTTTTATTTGTTTTATTTTTTATTTAATTTTTTGAGAGAGCATGAGTGGGGGAGAGGGGCAGAGGGAAAGAGAGAATCCCAAGCAGCCTCTATCACCAGCATGGAGTCCAGTGTGGAGCTTGATCCCATAGACCTGGGATCATGACCTGAGCTGATATCAAGGTTTGGAAGCTCAACTAACTGAGCCACTCAGGCACCCCTGGGATGTGCTTTTAATGAATATGTTCCTTTATTCTTATGAAATGCCTTGGTCATGTTCTTTGTTCTGAGGTCTGCTTTGTCTGATATTAACATAGCTACTTTTGCTTTCTCTTGATTAGTGTTTACAATGTTTTATCTTTCATTATCCATTAATATTGTACCTCTTTGTAGCTTTATATTTAAAGTGTGTTTCATGTAGGCAGCATATAGATGGGTCTGACTTATGTATCCAGTGTGATGATAATCTTTTGTGGGTTGGGCCACTTACATTTAATGTAATGATAGATATGATTAAGGTTAAGTCTGTCATCTTGCTGTTTATTTTCTATTTGTCCCATTTGTTCTTGTGTCCCCATCCTCCCCTTTTTCCTTTGCCCTGCTTTAGATTAATTGTATTTTTTTTAATAATTTTATTTTCTCTTTTGTTGGCTTATTAGCTGTAATTCTTTATTTCTCTACTTTAGTGGTTGCTTTAGGGCTTATAATACACATCTTTATTAGCCTATCTTCAAATGATATTACAGAACACAAGAAATGGTTTAAGAGCCACAGTAGTGTACTTCTGTGTCTCTCCTCCCAAACTATGCTATTATAGTTATATGTGTATGTTATAAATCACATGCTGTATTCTTACAATTATTGTTTAATCCTTTAAAGAGATTTAAACAATTAAAAAAGCCTATATCTTCCCAGGCAGTTATTATTTCCAGTGTTCTTCATTCCTTTGTGTAGATTCATATTTTCATCTAGCATTACTTTTTCTTCTAATGGGCTTCCTGTAACTCTTCTTAATGCAGGTCTGCTCATGATGAATTCATTCATCTTTTTGTGTGTTTGCCTGAAAATTCATTCCCCCCCTTTATTTTTTATTCATTTATTTACTTATTAAAGTGTATTTATTTTGAGAGAAACAGAGACTGTGTGAACAGGGAAGGGGCAGAGAGAGGCAGGGAGAATCCCAAGCAGTCTCTGTACTATCAGAGTGAGCCCAATGTGGGGCTCGATTTCATGAACCTTGAGGTCATGCCCTGAGCCGAAATCAAGAGTCAGATGCTTAACCAACTGAGCCACCCAGGTGCCCCTGGAAACTCGAAGACCATAATTTGGAGCAGTTATCTCCTTTGTTTTTGATCTTTTAGGGATCACTCTTTCTTTGCTGATGTGCTGTGTCTTGCAAATCATTGTTTTATATATTTTATCCATTTCAGTTATTTTTCCAGGTAGGAAAGTAAATGCAGTCCTTGTTATTTTGTCTTGACTAGAAATAGATGTCAGTCACATATCTCCAACTCTTTTAAATGCAGCACGAAGCAGACTTATCCCCTCTGAACTTGCTTGTCCTCATTTTCTTTTACACATGTTAATTATTTTTGCCCTTGGAGTGCTTTTCTGATCTAAAATTATTTAATTAAATAAAGTAGGACATCATTAGTCTTCCATGACATCTGGTTTTGAAGATCTGATTCAGAGTACATTCCACTTGGGAATGAAAAGAAAGAATGGAAGTATATTATGACAACTTTTGTATTTATTTAAAATCTATACAGTTTAGAAGCGAACCAGTATTTTAGCAGAATGCTTAGTAGTATTTAATGTTTCAGTTACAGGGATGTCTGGTGGAAATGTTTTTTCAATTAATCAGTCTGCTTGGCCCTTGCTCAAACTGAAATTTGTCCTGCATTTGCCTTAGTTGTAGTTGTTGTATATACCATATCCATTAGATTATCAGTTAGATTCATATTTTGAAAATGTGCTTCTTGACACATTTAAAACTTAACTGCTAGAATAATTTGAGGAGTTAATTTTTTCAATATATAATCCTTCCATTATTGTAGATTGCTTTCTTTTTCCTACTTTATTTTAATTTTTTTTTTTCAACGTTTATTTATTTTTGGGACAGAGAGAGACAGAGCATGAACGGGGGAGGGGCAGAGAGAGAGGGAGACACAGAATCGGAAACAGGCTCCAGGCTCCGAGCCATCAGCCTAGAGCCCGACGCGGGGCTCGAACTCACGGACCGCGAGATCGTGACCTGGCTGAAGTCGGACGCTTAACCGACTGCGCCACCCAGGCGCCCCTCTTTTTCCTACTTTAGGACATAAACCAGAAAGTCCATTGTTTCTACTCTAAGGTTTTTACCATGGATGCAGTAGAATATTTTCTATTCGAAGAAAAAATACGTTTCAAAGATGCAATCCTACTCTGATCTCTTTCACTGAAAGAAGGTGGTAGTAGAATTTTTTATTTTTTCTATAGGTTTATGAAAGACAACTGACAAAGGGTGATAGGTTGTCTTTATTTTCCTACAAGTAACTCTTAGGGTAAATGCAAAAATTGGCCTTATCTTTTATCTTTGTAGTCTGTTACAATGAGTTGTTGACTGATTTTCATAATGAAAGAAACCACTAAAATAACAAAGAATTATAGGTAATAGGCCAACAGAGGAGATGACCCTGAAGCACTAAGGAATTTAAAATGAAATCAAGAAGATTAAATTTTAATTAGTGTGGTTTCAGTGATGGAGTGCAGGGTAATATTATGGAGGGGGCCCTGGAATGAATCAAAAGGCTTGAGTTACAGTGTTATTAGCATATCTACTAAATATCTCGTGACTGAGCAATCTCATAAGTGAACTTTAATATCTTCATCGGTCATAACTAAACTAGTATTTAATGTGTGATTCTTTTGTGCAGGTACATTGCTGGTAGCTTGCTTATACTTCTTTTAATCCTTATATTAAGCCTACAGAGTAAATCGAACCTGTATTTTACACATGAGGAAGCTAAGGTTTCAAAATGTTAAGTAATATTCAACAACGTTGAGCAATTAAGTATTCAAGTACAAATCAATTCTAAGACTGTATTTCTCTAAAGCTGTGAAGTTTCTTCTATTTTTATTTATAACAAACTGTAGTATTTTTAAACCATGAACCATGATATATGCTAAGATGGTAAATTTCCAGTATATTAATTAGGTCTGGCTCTGTTCTGTCAGTTTTCCTACCTGCAATGTATTTTGGTTATTAAAATTTTATTTGCCAGCACCTTGGTTCACCAGTGTTTAACTTTATAGTGATGTCTTCTTCTTCTGAGATCTTAAAGCATTTATTATCTGTAACTTGTTTATTAAATATTTGAGATATATTTAGCCATTTTACATGTGAAATTTGAGATAACTCTTGTTTAAATTTCTACATGTTCATGTATTACTGCTACACTTAAATCATAAGTTCCTTGAGGGTGCTTCTTTATAGCATTGTGCACATAGTACATACAAGTTTATAAATAATTTTGTTACTGAATTCTGTCAACCACATTAATCATCATTCTCAGTTATTCACTTCTCATGAGCAGATTTACCTAAGATGTTTTAAAATTTTCAATTCTGTGACTTTACACAGCATAGTAAAGTTTTTAGAGAAATGATTTTGAAAAATTATGAAGAGTTAGTCAAAATCAAAATTAGCTGATTAAAGTTAGCATGTAGATGTATTTTATTTGGCTAGGAAACCAATTACTTTGTCCTTTACCTCATTTTTTTAAGAGTTCCAGAAGCTGGTGTTCTTGCTCCACCTCCCCATCCCCCAAATCAAAGAGAGCAAAGTATTTGAACAATATTTAGGAGATGTCGGTGGTGTCGACTACTATTACTACTATACTAACTCAAAAGTTAATGAACATTTCTGGGCTTTAGTTTTGTCATTCTTAAAAAAACTGAATTGGATTATATGATCTTTAAAGATACAGTGTTTCAGAATTTATAAAACCTACAAGTTTAAGGTAAATTGCATTCCAGAATTGTAAAGTAGCATTTGATTCTTACACTTCAAAATAGTAGTAGTTTTATGTTAATTGCTTTTTTCTTTAAAAGCATTTGTAGTCTTACGTTCTACTTTTATGGTTAATTTTGTTTTCTGACTTATTAGTACTCCCGCACGTGTTGCTAAAGGAGTTGCTGACCACACCAAAATGAGTCTACATGGTGCTAGTGGGGGACATGAACGATCAAGAGATAGACGAAGGTCAAGTGACAGATCGCGAGATTCATCTCATGAAAGAACGGAATCTCAACTCACTCCTTGTATTAGAAATGTTACTTCTCCAACACGACAGCACCATGTTGGTATGTAAAATTCACTAACCTTCCTGACGTTTTTATAAGCATGCAGTTACCTTGTTAAAGCAGTAATGACAGTGAATTGTGCGTAGTACTTCAAGGTAAAATTAACTTCTATTCAGTTGCTTCTATTTAAACTTAGCTTCTTGCTATGAAAAGATCAGTTGATTAAATGAGACTTAAAAATGAATTTTTTTTAAAGAATCTGGGACAGTCTTCTAAAAGAAGTGATTTTAAAAAGGCTTTAAAACTGTGATAAGTAGATTTTTAAAATCTTTCAAATTGATTTTTATCTTATGAGATACATGGCAGTGGTTTATTTTTTAAATTTGTAGTAAACTATTGATAGTAATTCTTGGTTAATCATGCTAGAAAAGGAAGTAAAAGCTAGAATAACTATCATGTAATTTATTTTGAATTTTGACAGAATTTTTAATTCAAAAAATAGAAGATGAAAAAGAAGGTGTGAAGTGTTTTGTTTTCTTGACAAGTAGCTCAGGTCTTTTTCTTCCTACTTATTACTATAAATGAACATTATTATACTTGAGGTAAATACATTGTGTGACTATAATGCATGCACCAGTCTGAAGCAGAGGTACGTAAGCAGTGTGAGCATGCTGATTTTCATTTGCCCCTGGGGAAGGGGCACATTTAATACCTTGACTTAATATTTGAGGTTGTTTTTGATTGTTCCAAAAAATTTTTTTAATGCTTATTCATTTTTGAGAGAGACAGTGCGAGCAGGGGAGGGGCAAAGAGAGAGGGAGAGACAGAATCCAAATCAGGCTCTAGGCTCTAGGCTCTGAGCTGTCAGCGGGGCCCTGAACTCAAGAATTGTGAGATAATGACCTGAGCTGAAGTCAGACGCTTAACCAACTGAGCCAACCACCCCTGTTTTTGATTGTTATAAATCAAAATCGTTCATCTTAGAGCCTAATTATACAGAGAAGTTATCATATCAATGTCAAAGTAGGTCCTTAAAGTCAAACTAGCACTGATAAGCCAGAAATCAACACAAGTATAAATAAGTTGTTGTATGCTAAGTTCAGTATCTGGGAAGAGAATAGGAGGATGTAATAAATGATTTTATTCAGCAAATTTTGCTTTTGGGATGCTACCAGCATTCTGGAAACAGGCAATAAAATGGAGGTGTCAGAATATCTCTGGAGATATAGCCAACCTAATTATATAATCAGTAAAGCTGTACAGAGTGTTCTAAGTAGCCTGAGTCATGGAGGAATTTGGCAGAAGCTGATGAATCTGATGAGATGGAGGTACATTTTTAGGTCACCTTTAAAGTTTAGTTATCTAGCCTCTAAAGGGAATTTACCACAGAATCTAATCTTAGTTTTAATTTTCCCTTTGTAGAATATTGGAACAGCTAAAGAGTATCTTCTGAATTTTAACACTATTTCCTACCTAATTAAAATTATAGATAGTAATCATATGGTCCTATAAAATTTGTGGCAGTGCTTTTATTCAAGCAAAAGTTATAGCATCAGCTGTTGAAGCCATTTTATTTGGGAGACATTAAAAGTCATTTGAAAAATACAAATACTTTCTGTGTCCTTAGTGACTTTTTTTCTTCCTTTGGGACCTTGCTTTTGTGAGATAAATTACTAGTTTGGTAATGCTCTCATTAACATAGTGAGAGTCCTCAGTTTGTACTTTGTGTTCTCAGAATAGTACTAATACTTTTAGAATTTGGGACAGTTAAAATTGGTATTTTTATTAATCGTTTACTAGCTTTCATTGCTTAGTTATTTGAGTTGGAAGACTATTCTGTTCTTGGGTTTCTGTATATTTTTAAATACAATAATATCATAAAATTTACCTTAATTTTGATTGGTCTGGGTCAGCATTAGCCATCAGTACATCTTTAAAAGAAATCTACAAAAATTAATGTAGAAAACATTTTGATGTTTTAGGTTTTATTTCTGGGAAATAATATTTATGGTGTTCTGTGGAAATATTACTTGAAATCAAAAAGGAGAAATACTGTGATTTAAAACAACTTTTCTACATCAGGATTTTTAGAAGCTATATGTGGATTTTGAATTTTTTAGAGGACAATTTGCATAGCTTTTTTAAACATCTTTCTTTCAGAACGAGAAAAAGACCACAGTTCCTCTCGTCCAAGCAGTCCTCGTCCTCAGAAGGCATCTCCAAATGGTTCTAGTAGCAGTGCCGGGAACAGCAGCAGAAACAGTAGTCAGTCAAGTTCAGATGGTAGCTGTAAGACATCTGGGGAGATGGTGTTTGTATATGAAAATGCAAAAGAAGGAGCTCGGAATGTAAGAACGTCAGAACGAGTAACACTGATAGTGGATAACACTAGATTTGTTGTAGACCCATCCATTTTTACTGCACAGCCAAATACAATGTTGGGCAGGTTTGTATTATTGCCATTCTTTGTAGTATTATAAAGCACTTTCACATTATTTTATTTATTTATGTTTTATAGTAATTCTTTCTTGGAATGTAGCATTGCTATTGTACAGATGAACTGAGCTTTGGAGGTTAAATAAAGTGTTCAAGTTAATACAACTAGAAAGTGGTAGAGCCAGGTCTTAAACTTAAGTTTTTTTTTAAGTTCATTTTTATTTTTTATTTGTTTTGAGAGGGGGTGTGAGCGGGGAGGGGCAGAGAGAGAATCCCAAACAGGCAGAAGCGAAGCCGGACGCGGGGCTCGATCCCACAAATGATGAGATCATGACCTGAGCTGAAACCAAGAGTCAGATGCTTAACCGACTGAGCCACCCAGGCACCTCTTGAACTTAGTTTTATTTCTAACCATCTTTGCTGTATCAGCAGGAAAAACAAATGCATATATTAGTTAATGAAGATAGGGTCCCAAACGATCTGCACAGCCGAAAACCTTAAAGTGTATGTGACAAGGTAAATTTAACAGAAATAATGTGCTTTCTTCACCTGGGGGCTCCCAAATTCAACCACCAAATATAGCAGGTATCAGCATTGTTTAAAGAAAAAAACCCACCAGGTTGGTTATCTGAAAAGTCAGCATAAATTGTCAGTTTGATGTAGATACTTAAAAAAAAGAAACATTATTAACAAGTAGTTAGTAGAATGAAGGAGAGGTACTAGCCATCCTCAAATCTTTGCTGGTTCAGAGTAAAGATTAACGTAGTTTGTAGTTGTGGGAACTGCAGTCTTAAGAATGATACAGTCAATATACACTTGATTTTTCAACTTGTCCTAAACTAGGATCAAATACCTTTTCATTGTAAAATTAGTATCTTTTTCTATTCACTCAAGTATAAAAAGAAAGAGCATATAAATGGAATAGAAGTTAACATGTAGAAAAAACTTGTTTTTTTTTCTAGGTCGCATATGAGGAACCAACTATTTAGAATGTGTCTGTGTGTATGTGTGATTTCTTAGTATCTCTGCATACAGAATAAAAGCTAACGTATGACACTACATTTTCAAATAAATGCTCCTTTTAACGTTGGCAATTAGACTTTATATCTCTCAGGAAAAAAATAATTATGGCTTTTATGTATTTTTAGCAGCACAAAGGGGTATTGTTTTTTTTAACTTTTTTTAACGTTTTATTTATTTTTGAGACAGGGAGAGACAGAGCATGAACAGGGGAGGGTCAGAGAGAGGGAGACACAGAATCTGAAACAGGCGCCAGGCTCTGAGCTGTCAGCACAGAGCCCGACGCGGGGCTCAAACTCACGGACCGCGAGATCATGACCTGAGCCGAAGTCGGCTGCTTAACCGACTGAGCCACCCAGGCACCCCACAAAGGGATATTATTGATGGGCGGTGTCAGGAGGATGACTTGACACTGTTAATACTTTTTATTTTTACCTAAACTTTAAAGAAACACACTTAAAAAGTAGATATTTGAAATTTTGTTTCATTTGTTATGCTACATTTAAAAAAAGAAAAAACAAAGCCCAACAACATATGTGTGTGCGCGCATATGTGTGTGTGTGTGTATCCAGATTGATCTGTGTTCTGCTTTTGTAAAAAAAATTCAAGTATTTAAGGGACACCTGGCTGGCTTAGGCTATAGAGCATGGGATCTCGGTGTTATAAGTTCAAGACCCACATTGGGTGTAGAGATTACTTAAAAAATAAGTTTATTTTTATTTCAAGTATTTGAGAAAATTACATGACATTTGATTCCTGAAAGACTGTTGTCTTTTTTTTTTTTTTAAATCAGTGAAGTCATCTTTTCCAACGTCAGTTGAGTAATTAATGAAAATTAATATTCATGGGAACTGTAAAAAGCAGTTGGCATTCTTTTGGAAACTTTGAAATGAAAAAGCTTTGTTTTTCATAGATTTCTGTGTTATAATAAAAGAGGAAACCATTTTAATTGGGAAATTGTTGAGTGGAATACTCAGCCATGTTTACTTTAGGAACAATGGTATCATGGAATTCTGAGGTTCAACTTCCTTTAATCACAATTTTTAAATTTTCTTGGGAAAATTTCAAAGAACATATTCTGCAAGTTGCCTCTTGTCAAAATAGTTACTGTTAAAGGGCCAAGAGTATTACTTGAAAAAATAGAAATTGGTATTTTCTTATGTAAAAATTAATGTTGACCTTTTTACTCATTTGTTTAAACTTTTCGTTCATCTCTTAACTTCTTCCTTCCTCTCTACCTGAGCATTTCATTGCTGTTTTTTTCAGTTCTAAGATGCAAGTGTAAGAATTCCAAGTGATATTTCTTAGATTTATAGTTAAAATTATGAAAAGTGAAACAGCCTCATCTGCCTTTTTCCTGTGTGTGCTGCACTACAGCATTAACTTTGCAGTGAAGAAGGCAGCAGTCTTAAGGAGAAGGCACAGATAACATGGTTTCCTTTTTCTTTTTCTTTCTGGTAAGATTAGTATAAAAATCATCTTTCCCCCTAGACTGATTGATTGATGGATTTTTTTTTTCCCCCTGAGAAGCAGGAGCTGGAAAGTTCTTTAGCTTCAGAATTTTATCATTTGATTTTGTTTGCTTATAGGGAATCTATACTCTTGTTCCCTCCCATCAGAAAGGAAGTGCTTTTACTATTTCTTCATTTGTTACATTTGCCAGAATAAATTGCTGATAAGAATTTTTGAGGTAGGGGCACCTCTACCTCAATGGCTCAGTTGGTTAAGTGTCCAACTCTTTGTTTCAGCTCAGGTCATGATCTTACAGTTTGTGGGATCAAGCCCCGCATCAGGGCTCTGTGTTGACAGCATGGAGTCTGCTTGGGATTCTCTCTCTCTCTCTCTCTCTCTCTCTCTCTCTCTCTCCTCTCTCTCTTCTCTCTCTCTCTCTGCCCCTTCCCTGCTTGTGTGCATGCTTTCTCTTTCTCTGTCAAAAATAAAAATAAAGAATGTTTTGAATTAATCTGATAAATTTTAATTCCTTTTTACTTATGTACATGAAATAAATTTTCCCTCTGAAGGAAGTATCGTGTTTGTTACATTTCTCAATTATTTATCATCATAGGATGTTTGGATCTGGCAGAGAACATAATTTTACACGTCCCAATGAGAAGGGAGAGTATGAAGTGGCAGAGGGAATTGGCTCCACTGTGTTTCGAGCTATTCTGGTGAGTGCTTGTTTCTTACATGTATTTGCTAAATCACATAACCTCTTTTTGGCAGGTACTTGGACTGGAAGCAGAGTTCGATTTGTATATCTGTATGCAGAATATTGTTTTAAATAATACTAATATTATTAATAATTATTAATAATTATATAATTAACATTATATTATAATCAATATTTTATATTATATTTTATATAATATATAATTGGTATTATATTAATATAATTAATAGTTATTAATAATATTGTTAATATTCATATTTTAAAAATACCATTTCATTTATTTTTCTTTTAGTGCATAAAGGTAATACGACACAAATAAATGAATTTTATGACTTTTGCACAGATAGGACAGGGGATGATTTACCTCTTAGGTATAAATAGGCAGTTCTTTCAAGGGTTTAGTGATAATACTTCTGGAGTCATATTACTCCTCCCTTCCTAATTCTCTTAAATACAATAAGTTGATCATTCTTTGCTACCTGAGAATGAATGAGACTATATGAATTTTAATATTTTATTGCACATAGCTGGCACTGTGGACAGTTATGAACATGTAAAAGTCATCTCCAAAGTGTAGTTGTTAGCATCTTCATTTTAAACCTTGTTTTGAGATTTTTCACCTTTTATTTTGATGAATATTTGAATTAGTGTTAGAGTCCCTTCTTATAATTTCAAATTAGTGATAAAGATTTGATTTATAGTGTGTGACAGTTTATGCCACAGTCTGAAAATACGGTTTCCTGAAATAATTTTAGGGAAAGTAGGCAGGGGGATCCTGAGGTACAAGATAGGAAAAGAAATTGATCTTGATTGGGTTGTTAGTACTTGGACAAGTACCAGAAGACATCTTGCTTCCACTGGTGTAGCAGCTTTATTAAGTGCGTTATTGTGGCTCAGAACCACAAGGAAGCTTGATGGAGGGGTGGGGAAGATCTTGATTTGGGGGATAAGTGCTTACAATTCCACTTGACCCTCCAAGTAAAGGTGACAAGAAGTTTGGGGGCTAACCCTTAACTTTTCAAGTAGATTTTAGAAATGAGGGCTATTGATTGTTCATCATAAAATTGGACACACCAAAGAATAGTATTTGGAAGAATATCTAACTGTGCATTCTGTTTATATATTTTAATATTTGGATATGACTTTTAAGTTCTTTATTAAGAACCATAAATTTTGCTCAATTTTCTTGGTAATATTGAAGGTAACTTAAAATCTGTCACTTAACTTTTTTTTTTTTTTCAGTTTATTTATTTTGGGAAAGAGGGAGAGGGGAGGGAGACAGAGAGAGAATCTGCATTGATAGTGCAGAGTCTGATGCAGAGCTTGAACTCACAAACCATGAGATCATTACCTGAGCTGAAGTCAGATACTTAACCAACTGAGCCACCCAGGTGCCCCTTACCTTTCTTTTTTAAAAAAAGTTTAAAAATTTGATGATAGTTATATAGAAAAATAACTTGCAGAGGGGAAAATACATGTGAATTGGCATGATACAGTAGAGAGAAGAAATGCATCATTAATGGGGAGACCTGGGTTCTAATCTTTCCTCTGCTATTAAATAATCGTATGACTGGGTGAGTCAGTGAACCCAAGTTTTCATATTGGTAAAATGAAGAAGTGGTTAGATTAACTGAGGTCCCATCTAACTTTAAAATTCCACAGTTCAGAAATCTCAGAGCTCCACTGTTTTTGAAAATGCTGCCAGCTTAATTTTAATAAAAAGGTTTTGGACACCTTGTGCTCTAGATGTTTTATGCATTCTTTACTTTTTTTGTAGGATTACTACAAAACAGGAATAATCCGTTGTCCTGATGGCATATCTATTCCTGAACTGAGAGAAGCATGCGACTATCTTTGTATTTCTTTTGAATATAGTACTATTAAATGTAGAGATCTCAGTAAGTATGATGTTTTTTGTGTAAGTGGTTTGTAGAGTTACAGTATTGGAATGAAAAGCCTGAAATAGTGCTATTTACCTAGGCATCAAATATTTAATTGGATTATAAAGCATTCTAATGCCATCAAGATGATTTGTGGAAGTCTACAGAGATCTTTACAAGATCTTGTGCAATTTTCCAAAACTTTTTAGAAATTTTATGTATATATTTATGTATGCATGTATTTATTATTTGATAGACTCTCCCAGATTTCCTCCTTGATCCCTGTCTCTGTCTTTTGTTGCAACTCTTTATCTTCCAGCTTGGGAACCCTGGCTTTGGTCAAGTATGATATTTGGCTTCACTCTTCAGATCACATCAACCAAAAATTTAACTATATTTGTACTTTGCATGTGAAATGATATCTTAAGCCCCTGTGGAAGATAAAAATAATTCTCAAAAACAGTATTTGTCATTACAGATCTTAAACTGGATACTTAACCCTCAGTTCATAACAAGGGCCAAGTCACTTTGAGAACATCAAACAGCCTCAGAGCAGAGTCTAGAACTTTGGAAATCCTAACTTTTTGATATTTTCCCCTCACTACCTCCACAACATCCCTCGCTCTCATTGTTAGGCCATGCCTGGGGTGGGGTGAGGAAGGGTGATAATACACAGAAAGGTTAAAATAGAATAGGAGAATTTTCAGATGTTGACTTGGATGTTAAGTGGTTGAAGAAGTTCAGGAGAGGTTATTGTGGGCTAGAAGGATTGAGAAAGAGTTCAGAAGAAGCAGGTAGTAAAGAATAAATAGGAATAACTTAGAAAGAGTAGAGAGGTGACTCTAATGTTGAAATTTTTGGAATAAAGATGCAAAAGATATATTTTGAAAACAACCTAGTTGGAGCAGGACTTTGTATCAGTACCAGAAGGAGATGGGAATAAATAAATGGACCACATTATGGAAAGTCTTTAAATCCAAACTCATGTTCTTATATTTTTATCCTATATATGGTGGAAAGCCACTTAAAAAGTTTCCTATGCATGGTTATAACCTTGTTAATCTCAGCCTTATGGTTATCTTTACCTGATTAACCTAAACTCAACACTAGCTTGGCGTACCTTCTCAAAAGTTTAGTGTGTTAGAAACTGGGAATGGAAATATTATTTAGAAATTTAAGGCACCTACTGGATGCTGTAATATGGCTATTTTTTTTTCATACTTAGTTAAGTTCTCATTGAAAATATGTGGCCTTATTAAGTTTTTCCCTAAGTACCACTTTATTATTGCCAAAAATTCTTTAAAAAGTCTCCATAAAAATATCAGTAGGTTGAGACAAAGTGGCTGGTCCACCTCTGAGTCCATTTCTCTATAAATGATATTTAAAAGTTTAAAGTCAGATAGTTGGACAGGTAGAGCATACATGTGTAAACACAAGCAAAGTTTCTGTGTTTTCACATCTTGAAAAATGTTTTTACTAAACCATGAGCATTATTACAGATTTTTTAGTTCACGTCTTGTGTTTTTTATTCATGGGACCATTTTTAATTTCATTTCATATAATTAGATGTTGAATTTTGGTGACTGTCAGATAAAAAATTGATGTGGATTTGGTTTTGTAATCCTTTGGACATAGACCTTGTCATCACTGTTAAGTCTCATTTATTTGTTATGGAATTAAAGGTAAGAGTCTTTATGTAAAATACATGCCAAATGGTTTTTCTAGACTTTTGGCTTTTAAATAATTATTTGTAACTGTTTCTAGAGTATTTGTAATACACGTTTTTAAAATTTTTTTTTCCAACGTTTTATTATATATTTTTGGGACAGAGAGAGACAGAGCATGAACGGGGGAGGGGCAGAGAGAGAGGGAGACACAGAATCGGAAACAGGCTCCAGGCTCTGAGCCATCAGCCCAGAGCCTGACGCGGGGCTCGAACTCCCGGACCGCGAGATTGTGACCTGGCTGAAGTCGGACGCTTAACCGACTGCGCCACCCAGGCGCCCCTGTAATACACGTTTTTTAAAATGTAGAGATTCTCATAGACTTTATTAAAACTATATAGAATTTGAAGAGACAAAATGGCCTTTTAAAAACATAAAAGGATAGTGTAGGTGTAGGCTTGAGTCAAAACTGAATTTTTTCCTTCTAAGATGTGTCTTAACTGTATACGGAATGGCACTTTACACTAAGATGTCTGTCTCTCTTAACTTAAAACCATACAAGTACTAAATGTTTATTGAATAGAGAGTACTGGGTTTTTTGGACAAGTTATTTAAAACTTTGTTTCTTAGTTCCCTCATCTTTAAAATGGAGACAATAATATTACTTATTTCACAGGGTTGTTGTGAAGATGAAATGAATAGTGCTTGACACATAGTATTATATAAAGGTTTCCTTTTAAAAAAGATAGCAAAATTAGGAAATAAAAGTAAATTTAAAAAGTATTGTATCATATTGTACATGCTATTTTGTAGTATTTTTACATGGAAGTATATTGTGAATAATTATATTAGCAAATATGTTTTAATAATTTATTTAATGGCTTATCCATCATTTTCTGCATTTTTATTGAACACATAGTTTATACCAAATATTAGGTATGTGAAAGGCAACAAAAAAAGACAGAGTCCCTGCTTTCATGATGCTTGTAGTATTGTGGGGAAGACAGACAAGTAAATTATATTATGGTGTTAGAGAAATAATAGAGTACTAAATGAGAATATAGGAGCCATACCTAACTCAGGAGTGGAGGCTTAAGGAAACTTTCTGGAGGAAGGGGAAAAGAAAGTATGTTCCAGACAGAAGGAATTGTATGTTCAGATTAGTACAGGAAGGAACTGACTTCTTAATCTTCTGTCATAGAACTTACCATATAGTGAAGGAACTCTATGGCAAATAGTAGCTCCCCAACTATGCTGTAAATTTCTTCAGTGTCCATCTTCTCAGGCAAACACTGTAATCCACATAAGGGTTTGAAAACCACAGCTGAACTCAGGAATGAAAGCCCGGGGCTAAAAGAAATGAAAATATAGTATCCGTGGGTAAAAGTGGTATGGAAAATGAAATTTAAAGTTTGAATAAAGCACCAGTTCAGAGGGCCCAAGAAGAAAGACACCGTAGGTAGGACACAATGGGACTGCAACCAAAGACTAAAAAACTAAAGTTATATCAAAGCTATTGAGAAAGGGAGATCAGAGGTAGAGCCTGCTTTTGGAGTCATGGAAACAGAGACACCGAAATAACAAGAGTGACTGTGGGTTCTTTCTCTCTCTCTGTCTTGCTCTATTTTTTTTAGTTTGTAGCATTAAACCAGTTTGAACTTGAGGGTAGGGACTGTACCTTTCCAGCTTTGTGTCCATAGTGCCTGACACATGGTAAGGAAGGACTCAATAAACATTTGCCAAATAAGTAAATTATTTTATCCCTCATGCATTTTTTAGGACCCTATTCCAATTCTTGTCATCTTCTCTAGTACCATTAGTCTTTTCCTCTCTATGTAATCTTCAGCGTCAGACTCAAATCTGACCTATGTCTGTTGTAGATATTAAAAAACAATTATTTAAAATATTTTAAGTGAAGGGACGCCTGGGTGGCTCAGTCTGTTAAGCGTCCAACTTTGGCTCAGGTCACCATCTTGCAGCATCAGGCTCTGTGCTGACAGCTCAGAGCCTGGAGCCTGCTTCGGATTCTGTGTTCCCCCTTCTGTCTTTGCCCCTCCTCTGCTTGCACTCTGTCTCAAAAATAAACATTAAAAACAATAAAAAAAATATTTTAAGTTTTCATTGGAATTATTTGAAGTTAATGTTTTAGAAGAATTAACATATTTACTGTACCGTCTCCTCCAACTGCTGTTTACTAAGTTTTATTTTTATTTCTTTAAAAAAATTTTTTTTTACATTTTATTTATTTTTGAGAGAGTGCATGCGTGAGCACAAGCGGGGGAGGGGCAGAGAGGGAAACACAGAATCCGAAGCAGGCTCCAGGCTGTGAGCTGTCAGCACAGAGCCTGACCCAGGCTCGAACCCACAAACCGCGAGATCATGACCTGAGCTGAAGTCAGACACTTAACTGACTGAGCCACCCAGGGGCCCCAAGTTTTATTTTTATTTCTGCTCTTTATTTTTTGATATTTTGTATTTTTGTTGTGTGTAAAATATGTTTAAATTTTCTAACTGCTAACATATGAGAAAACTACTGAATTTTGTACATTTGTATTTATTTAGCCATCTAACAGGATTCTCTTTATTTCTAATAGTTTTTCAGTTGGTTCTTATATATTCTTGGTGGATAATTGACTCTGTTGTAAATAACACTTTATTTTTTTTTATTCTTGTTTAAATATGTATTTATTTTGAGAA
Source organism: Lynx rufus (assembly GCF_022079265.1). Taxonomy (NCBI): domain Eukaryota; kingdom Metazoa; phylum Chordata; class Mammalia; order Carnivora; family Felidae; genus Lynx; species Lynx rufus. The sequence continues at coordinate 69,875,695 of NW_025814897.1, read as the reverse complement.
AGAATGAGTGTCAGGGAGGGGCAGCGAGAGGGAGTGCAGAGCTCAATGTGGGGCTCAAGCTCACGAACCATGAGATCATGACCTGAGTCAAAATCAAGAGTTGGATGCTTAACCAACTGAGTCACCTAAGTGCCCCTAAATAACACTCACTCTCCCTCCCTCCCTCCCTCCCTCTCTAGATAGATATCTTATTTAATTGTCTAGAATATTTTGAACATTGTTTCAAAAGTAGTGATAATTCTGGCTGGTATCCCTGTCTTTAGGTTTCACTGTTAAGTCACTCCTTTCTTCTAGACTCTTTCTTCCTTTGGCTCTTTTACATCCTTCTTTCAGGTCTTCTGTTTATTATTCTCTCACTTGTTCCCTGTTCCTATATCTCTGGAATGTGGTAATTCCCAAGCATTCTGTCTTAAGCTACCTTCTCTCTCACAGAATCTGTACATTTATTCTAAGTGATGCCATTCATCATTATGGCTTCAGACATTTCCTATGCAGCGTGGATTTCCAATTCTTTAATTCTTTTTTTTTTTAATTTTTTTTTTTTTTTAACGTTTGTTTTTGAGACAGAGAGAGACAGAGCATGAACAGGGGAGGGGCAGAGAGAGAGGGAGACACAGAATCTGAAACAGGCTTCAGGCTCTGAGCTGTCAGCACAGAGCCCGACGCGGGGCTCAAACTCACCGACCGTGAGATCATGACCTGAGCTGAAGTCGGGCGCTTAACCGACCAAGCCACCCAGGCGCCCCTCCAATTCTTTAATTCTTAAGTATCAGCTATGCGTTTCTAGTTTACTGCTTAACTTATAATCCCCTCCCTTCTTAATCAAGCTTTCTAGGAGTTCCATGCATGTAGTATGAGTGAGAATAAATATGAATGAGTATAAATATAAATATGAAGTGATGGATAAGACATTGTCCCTGCCTTGGGGCGCCTGGGTGGCGCAGTCGGTTAAGCGTCCGACTTCAGCCAGGTCACGATCTCGCGGTCCGTGAGTTCGAGCCCCGCGTCGGGCTCTGGGCTGATGGCTCAGAGCCTGGAGCCTGTTTCCGATTCTGTGTCTCCCTCTCTCTCTGCCCTTCCCCCGTTCATGCTCTGTCTCTCTCTGTCCCAAAAATAAATAAACGTTGAAAAAAAAAATTAAAAAAAAAAAGACATTGTCCCTGCCTTTATGGCATTTACAGTCTAGCGGGGAAGACAGGCATTCGACAAGTAATAAAAAGCTGTGAAAAATGCAGTGAAGAAATGAGATGCTATGAGAAGTGTGTGGTAAAGGGATTATGGCAGATCATCTCCTTGACATTAAAGCTAACACCTAAAGGGGTGGTGAAGAGGATAAGATGCTGACTGTTGCAGGCAGCAGAAAAGGTGTTTGCAGGGGCTGTCAGGTTGGAAGGAATATGACACACCTAACGAACTGAAAGAAGGGAAGTGTGGCGAGAGTGGAGGGATGGAGTGTAAGAGGTGAGAAATAAGGCCAGAGGAGTAGGGAGAAAACAAAATTTCTTAACTGGACAACTATCTGATGACTGTTCATTCTGTACCAGTCTCTTCTGAGTTCTGGGGATACAGCATGAACAAACCAGGCAAAACTTCCTGTTCTAATGGAACTTAATACTTTTTGGGAGAAGATACACAATAAACCAGGTAAACAAGTAGCATATGGTATGTTAGTGATAGGTGCTGAGGAGGGGGAAGAAGTAAGGAAGGGACATAGAATAGCCAGAGAAGCCTTACTTGGAAAGGAAAATTTAATTTCAGGCAGAGGTTAACAATGAGTGCAACCGTTGAGGCAGCTTGCCTGGCATATTTGAGAGCAGCAAAGAGTTGTAGTAAAGGAAGTTAGAATGTTCGTAGTAGATGAGGTTAGGCGGGGACCTAGGTCATATAGGGCCTTTTTCTTTTGGCTTTTATTCTGAGTGAGATGGGAAGCCATTGGAGGGTTTTGAACAGAGGAGTGATATGATCTGTGAGGTTGCCGTGTTGTACCATTTCACGGGGCACTGGTCACACAGAATTTCATGTAGAGTTGTGTGGTGCTGTAGTCCTGATCTGTGGCTTAAAAGGATTACTCTTTGCTGGTGTGTTGGAAATGGACTGCAAGGAGAAATAAGGTAAAAGCAAAGAGATAATTAGGACGCTGTTGCCATAATTCAAGTAAGAGGTAGTGGTGGCTTAAATCAGGGTGGAAGCAGTGGGAGGTGATCTAATTCTGGACGTGTTAGATGGTAGAGTTGTGGGATTTGCTAGCTCACGGAATATGGGATGGGGAAGAGAGAAGAGGACTTTTTTTTCTTTTTTTGAGAGAGAGACAGAGCATGTGAGCAGGGGAGGGGCAGAGAGAGAGAGTGGGGGGGAAAGGAGAGAGAGAGAATCCCAAGCAGGCTCCATTCTGCCAGCACAGAGCCTGATGTGGGGCTTGAATTCACGAACCGTGAGATCATGACCGGAGTCAAAGTCAAGAGCCAGACGCTTAACCAACTGAGCCACCCAGGCGCCCCACAAGAGAACTTTAACTTGAAATGTGGAGTTGCCATTAAGTGAGATGGGGGAGACGTCATAGGGAGCAGAAATTTAGAAGCTTGATTTGGGACATGTTAAATTTGAAACCCTTACTAGACATCCAAGTGGAAATGCTTAGTGGGGCATTGGGTATACATGTTTACAGTTCAGGAGAGAAATACGGGCTAGACTAAATTTATATGTAGGGGATATATATATATATATATATATATATACACATATACACACACACACATACATACATATGTATATATACATATGTAAGACTTATGTGGGCTATATGTAGTGTTTAAAGAAAATATTTTTTTAAAGGACAGTACACATTGATGTGTGATCTCCTTTTTCATGTAACAGACCTTTATGGACCAAGTTGAGGGTCTGGGACTTTTATTCTAAGGATAGTATAAGCCGTGACAGATTCAAACAAGAGGAGATGCATAATTTGGCTGCTGAGGGGAAGATGAATTACACAGGGCCCGAAGCAAACGTTGGGGGAATGTGATTAGGTTTTATAGTAGTTTGGTGAGTTAAGGATGACTTGGACTTGGGGGTGGGCATTGGGGATGGAGTGTGTTCGGGTTAATTATTGTTCTGCAACAGACCATTCCAGACATAAAGTACAATCATTTTTATTCTGTGGGTCAAGAACTCAGACCAAGTAGAGGTGGCTTTTGTCTGCTTCACGATGTCTGAGTCCTCATCTTATGAATAATTGAAGGGCTGAGGTGACGTAGAAGGCTGCAGGCTTCTTCACTCACATGTCTGCTGCCTGCACTCAGATGACTCAAAGACTGAGTTCAGCTAGGACTGTCAAACAGGGTACCTACACGTGGCCTCTTCATGCATCTTGGACTTCTCCAAACCTGCACACTAGGTTAGGTTGGGAAGCATTTGGAAAGTGAGCATTCCCCAAGACCGAAGCAAACCCACAAGTCCTACACTGTCACCTCTGCAATGCTCCCCTGGTTAAAGCAAGTCAGTATAACCAGCCTACGTTAAAGGGGAGGGTTAGACTCCACCTCCTGGGAAGAGATGTCAAGGTCCCACTGCAATAAAGCATGAGGCATAAGAGATGTTGCAGTTATCTTTAGTTAGCGTATTCCAGAGAAGGAAATGACACCATTCAAGGTGTATTTAAGAGGTAGACTTGATAAGCCTTGGGGAATAATTGAGTTAGGATATGAAAGAGGAATCAGGGATTCACTTATTTATTCTACAAATATTTAAGTTCCTATTATATGCCCGGCACTCTTCTGAGATGATTCTGAGAAATGAATGGGATGATGTGGCCAGTTTTAGAAAACAGTGCAGGGAGAAGCAGATATGATTAAATTCGCTTTTGAATATATTGAGTTTGAGGTACTTGTGAGGTGGCATCCCAGTAAAGATTTTCAGAAGGCAGTTGAATATAATGCATCTAGAATATAGAAGATGAGAATTAGTAGAATAAATTTGGGAATTATCAGCATAAGGTAGGAGAAGAAAAGACAGTTGTCCTGAGAAACATCAGTATTTAATGAACAGCTAGAGGAGAAAGAGCTGGTAAAGATGATCGAAGAACATCCAGAGGAGAAAGAAAAACAGGGATAGTGGCTTTGGAGAGTCTTAGGAAAGAGAGTGTTTTAAGAAGAGGGTGATGGTCCTCATAAGAGATTCAACTGAGAATTCAAATAAAAACATGATCTAAAGATGTTCATTATTTTTACCAATCTACAGGTCATTTGGAATCTATATTGAGAGCAGTTTTGAGGAGTACTGAGTGTAGAAGCCAGATTGGAATTGGCTCAAAAGTTAAAGGAAAATCAATGTGTTGATATATCTAGGAGTTTGACGATAAAGGGAATTAAAAAGAAATGATAAGGGGCGCCTGGGTGGCGCAGTCGGTTAAGCGTCCGACTTCAGCCAGGTCACGATCTCGCGGTCCGTGGGTTTGAGCCCCGCGTCGGGCTCTGGGCTGATGGCTCAGAGCCTGGAGCCTGTTTCCGATTCTGTGTCTCCCTCTCTCTCTGCCCCTCCCCCGTTCATGCTCTGTCTCTCTCTGTCCCAAAAATAAAAAAAAAAACAAACAAAAAAAAACATTGAAAAAAAAAAAAAAAAAAAGAAATGATAATGGGAAGTAGCCTTCCTGTATACCTCACAGTTTGGTTATAGAGGGAATTCAAAAAAAAAAAAAAATCATAATGGGAAGTAGCCAGCCTAGAGAGAGGCATGGCTAAATAATAACATTTTATTTAATCATTTGTTATATCATTATATATTATTAATAACTATCACATAATTAGCAACATGGTTTGGGGGGAAAAAGCCCTCCCTCTGGAGACTATAGATTAGATTGAGTTCTAATTCCTTCTCTAAGCCTCTCAGTAGTTCTGAATTAGTAGTGCCTTAAATAGGAGTTAGGACATTGCCATTGACATAGAAAAACAAAAAAGATTAGGTCAATGCAGGTGAGTTTGTGGCTGTGTATTTGGGAAATTGAAGTTATTCGTTACGTCTGTACTTAGCCTTTTGCTTTCCTTATCCCAAAATCAATTCACTTCTTTGCCTACACTGAAATATTAATGTTTGTGAATAATTTTCTGAGAAAGAAAACATGGGAGATGGAATGTGGGAGCTATTTTAGTTCATATGGACAATCTGAAAAGATCCTTAAGATATACCCTAAGATACAATTGCGTATATTGATAGAAGACAACATGATATAGTAAAAACTACCCTGGGCTAGGGAGGGGTTGGGGGATTTAATTCTAATTTTGCAAATTAGTTTTATAACCTTGGGCAGATCACTTATGAAGTATAAAATGGAGCTTGTGTTAGATACTTTTAATTGGCCCTTCTTGCTGTAAGATCCTACAGTTAGTTCCATAACATCTCTTCCTAAGATTTTTTTTTTAAATATTTATTTTTGAGAGAAAGACAGAGTGTGACTAGGGGAGGGGCAGAGAGAGAGGGGGGACACAGAATCCGAAGCTGTCAGCACAGAGCCCAGTGTGGAGCTCAAACTCACCAACTGTGAGATCATAACCTGAGCCCAAGTTGGGCGCTTAACCGACTGAGCCACTCAAGCGCCCCCCAAGTTTTTTTTTAATGTTTGTTTATTTTTGAGAGCGAGAGAGAGACAGAGCACAAGCAGGGGAGGGGCAGAGAGAGAGGGACACACTGAATCCAAAGCAGGCTGCAGTCCCTGAGCTATCAGCACAGAGCCCGGTGCAGGGCTTTAACCCACAAACTGTGAGATCCTGACCTGAGCTGAAGTCGGATACTTAACCAAATGAGCCACCCAGAGGGCCCCTAGGAAAAGTTTTGACAAAATAATAACCACTATTATTTTGTCTGTAGGGTTGGATGTTGTGTGTGTGTATTCCTTCTGCTCTTCTTTTCCTCGTCAGTCATCAAAAAAATCAAGGTATTTTTGTGGGTTTCATTTCAGGTGCCCTAATGCATGAGTTATCAAATGATGGTGCTCGTAGACAGTTTGAATTTTATCTGGAAGAAATGATCCTGCCTCTCATGGTAGCTAGTGCCCAGAGTGGGGAGCGAGAATGCCACATAGTAGTGCTTACAGATGATGATGTGGTTGATTGGGATGAAGAGTATCCACCACAGATGGGAGAAGAGTATTCACAAAGTAAGTGTTGTGGCATGTTTTCTCTCTCTTGAGTCATCATAGATTCTCTCTGTATCTTATAATACTGATCAAAGGACAGTTTTTATAAAGAAAGTACATTGAATTCTTACCTACACCAGGTCATCAAACCATGGGCTGTGGGCCAAAATCCAGCCTATTGCCTGTTTTTATGAATAGTTTTATGTATTGTCTTTTGCTGCTTTTGTGCTACAGTGGCAGAGCTGAGTAGTTGCAACAGAGACCGCATGGCTCACAAAGCCCAAAGTATTTACTCTGTGGCCCTTTACAAAATGCCTGTCATGCAGAGAAATGGTTTGCTCTTTATTGAGTATCTGGATCTTGATGGATTTTTTTTCTTTGCATTTAGAAAGAAGCCTTCTACAGAAGTAGATCTTGGAGTTAGTAGATTATAAAAAATCAGCTGATTTTTTTAGATTAATTTTGCTTCAACTCATTGATTTCTAGGGTGATTTTAAGTTCTAAGATATTCCCTTTTTAGTATCATATATGTGTTCTGGAGGATATAATGATCCTTCAGAAAGCTTTGTGGAACTATAGTTAGGTATTTCTGGCCAAAACAGCTTATCTTGAGAATTAACAATGACTTTTTCCTTAATAGACTTTTAAACTTTCCCTGATATGAGCCTTTTGATTTTTTTGTTGTTAGAAAATTTATATTACTTTTCTTGATGAACCCAATATAATATTTTTGAGCAGTTTTATAGGTTTGAGAAGATAGAGCTAAAAGAATGATTTGAGGAAGTAGATGAAAGAACCCAGCACCTTCTTCTGTACTCCAGTCTATGTTGACTTGGTAAAGATTAGGGTTTAAGTGAAAAATACAGGAATATAGAAACTTACAGAATGCCTTAGTCTCTGATTTTTTCATTTTACTTATCCTTGTCTAAAAACAAAACAGTCCCCAAGTGGTATTCTTTTTGAAGATATTCAAAAGATTATTTTAACATAAGTTATAGAAGCTCTTTTCAGAGTTTACATTGAGATGCTCCCTTTGCATGATACTCTTAGTGTTGTGATTCTTCTCTGGACAGTTGTAGTAACAGCCATTTCTGTTGTGTTTCCTCATTCCTAGCTTGTTTTCTGACAGTTTTCTGTAATAATATGTGGAATAACAAGTTGAGCAAAACACAGGAAAAATGAAAGGCCAACAAAGATTAAAAGAGATATACTAGAAAGTATAGAGCCAGCTATAGAACATAGAAATGACATGATAGTGATAGAAGAACTATGGTTGACCTGGCTTTTCCCTCTGAGTTGTTGAACTTTCCATGTCCGTGTTCTTTGGTTTGTTTTCATGTTTTTCATCTTCAGCTTGGAAGCTTAAAGAGGACTGAAAACATTTTTACTTAATTTGCTTAAATATATTTCATTTTGTGCTAAGATGTTCCAAACCAAAGAAGATTGATTTGAGGAAACACAGCCTCTTCAGCGTGATTTTCCTAAATGTGACATACACCATTCATTCTGAGATGTCAGCAAATTTTTGTTTTAAAATACCAGTAATCTTAAGGATGTAAATCACAAATTTACCCCATGAGTAGCATCTATATACGTATTTTCCTTTTATTGGCTCTTAAACCAGCATGTTTGGTTTGTGAGTGTGTTTTTCTTTTTTTGAAAAAACCTTTGCAGTTCACCTTTTAAGGGAGATAACTCCACCTGAAAGAGAGAAGGCGAGGAAGGTCCATCACTCTAACTCCCTGAAGTTCCCAGCACATTTGGAAGACTCAACATGTTGTCAGTGGAATGTCTGTCCTTTGCAAAGCCAGTTTGCTCTAAACAGACTAACCTAGGCAGAACATGCTCGAATCTGCCATTTTTTAACATCAGTAGTAAATGGGGCTGTTCGCCTGTATTGGAAACAGTTTGTGGGGAGGGTCTTTGCCTTTTTGGGGAATTATTAATAGTTGCTCAATCCGTGAAATATAAGATGTATCCATTTTATAGTTTCTGATGAGGCAGTTTTTCCCCTTCCAGACAAGGCCTTATAGGCATTACAGCAAAGTCCTTGAGTTGGGCTGCTTGATAATGATGTGATATTGCTATCTTTTGGTTCTCTTATTTGAAGAAATTGGGGCAGATCCCATTCTAGTAAGTTTGTATATGATAAATCTTTCAGAAGGAGATTCTTCCTATGGATTGGGTTACCTGATTGGTTATTAAAGCTTTTCTGGTTTCAACTTAAGTAGACATTTGCTTATTCATTAACTGTACTGAATTGTCCTGTCATGTTGGCTAGTCACCCTTCCGCATCACTGCATCCATGATTAGGGCTTATAGGGTTGTCAGGCCCCTTTGAAGATGGAGATAATTTTAAGTTCATCTCCAAGTACTTTGATTTTTATTAAGAAAATATTTTTGGTGTTTTCTTTTTTGTTTCCAGTTATTTATAGCACAAAATTATATAGATTTTTCAAGTACATTGAAAACAGAGATGTGGCCAAATCAGTTTTGAAGGAAAGAGGTCTTAAGAAGATTAGATTGGGAATAGAAGGTAAGACATTTTCATTATTTTCTATTAATTTTCTTTAAAAAAAAAAAAGGGCTAAAAATTGAATCCCATTTGGAGTATAGTTTGAGAAATAGATACTTTGAGAAGAACTCAAGTGATTACTAGATGAATGCTCATGCAGTAGACCTATAGATAACAAATGTTAGCTTCCTTTATCTGAAAAGATAGAAAGCCATTAGAAATTATTTATTCCATAAGATCCCCTAACAATATAGAGAGATGAATTTATCTTTTCTGCCATAGGTCACCTTGATGATTTTTGACTGAGCCCATATAGTATGTTTGGGCACACATGTACATGTTCCCATAAGATTGGCAGAGCTCTTTGCCCAGTCGTGATCATTGAGCTCCTCAAAGCCAAACAGAACTAAAAACCACTTTCTGAAAATGGATGTAAAAGCATATTAGTAACTTACTGGTTCTTAAGGTATAATAATAGTTAACTTATTTTCACATTAAATACAAATTTCAAACTTATTTCATCTTCTTAAATGCATACATTTTTAGATGCTTTTACTTTGTGATTTAAATAGATTTTTCCAGATGTCATGTCAGATACTTTTAAGTGCCCTTACTAAGAACAAAGTATTTCCCTTGGCATAATATGGCAAAGTGTAAAGATTAAAGGTTCTAGAGCCACACTGCTTGTGTGTTTAAATCCTATGACTTAATAGTTGTATGACCTTGGCCAGGGTGCTTAACTTCTCTTTGCCTCAGCTACTTCATCTAAAATGGGAGCATTAATAAGTACTTTATAGGGCTATTATGAGGAGTGAACCAATACAGGAAAACCACTTAAAACAGGGCCTTGCACATAGTACTCTCTCAGTATATTTGTGATGCTGATAGTGGTGTTGATCAGTGACCAGTTGAGCTGTTGGAGATGACAGTAATGGGCTGCTGAGACATTTGGGAAAGAACAACCAAAAATAGGGTGTTTGCAGGAAGGGGAGGAGACTTTGGGCTTAAAAACAGTGGAATTGCTCACACGTTTGCTTCACCATTGTGTGATGTTCTCTGTCATTTTGTAAATAGTGGAATTTAGCTGTTTGATTTCAAAGCTAGAAAGAAGGCACCTGGAAGCTACTGTAAATTAGGAGGTTGAGGAAGGCCTCCCTAAGGCAGACATACTTGAGCTGAAGCCTGATGACAAGTAGGTTGTAAAAAAGCCTTACATACTATGCTAAGGACTATGGACTTTCCCTTGAAGCATGAGGAAACCATTGGTAGGGTTATTTTTTTTAACACTTATTTATTTTTGAGAGAGCATGAGTGGGGGAGAGGTAGAGAGAGAGCGAGACACAGAATCCGAAGCAGGCTCTGAGCAAGCTGTCAGCACAGAGCCTGATGCGGGGCTCGAACCCACGAACCGTGAGATCATGACCTGAGCCGAAGTTGGATGCTCAACTGACTGAGCCACCCAGGCGCCCCAGCCATTGGTAGTTTTTAAGCAAGGCTGTAATATTACACTTGTGTCAGTATGGTGACTTTGTGTGGAGGACAGATTGAAATATGGTGAGATAGGAATTTAAAAGACTTTCTAATAGTCCAAGAGGAATCAAGGACAAAGGAATAGATCTGGAGACCTTTCTGAACTCTAGAGCTGCCCTTCAAATGGTAATTGATTGGTGGGAGTGTGAAACGACATCCTGCAGAAGGTCTTGAAAAGGTTTTTAGCCCTGCTTGCCCCTGAGCCACATACGTGCACATTCCATACATGGCTAAATATTCTAGCTACCAATGATGCCTACATACATCCTTTATGCAATAATTATAGAGACCCTAGTGTATGAGGTTTTTCTAGTTTTTTCTGATGTAAAAAATTATTTATTTATTTAGCTAAGGAGAGAGCGAGCATGAGCAGGGGAAGGGCAGAGAGAGAGAGAGGGAGACGAGAATCACAAGCAGGTCCCGCAATATCAGCACGGACCCCGATTGGGGCTCAAACTCTTGAACCATGAGGTCATGACCTGGGCTGAAATCAAGAGTTGGATACTTAATCAACTGAGCTACCCAGGTTCTCCCTAGTTTTTCCTGATTCTGATATGGTCTGTGGCCCATGAGCTTAATCTTGCCCATTGCCTGTTGTTTTTCCTTCCATTGTCTGTTCTTTTTTTTATTGGAACATAGGCATGCTCATTCGTTTACGTATTTCTGTGGCTGATTTCACTTTATAGTGGCATAGATGAGTAGTTGAAATCCAAGCTAAAATGAGCCTGAAATATTTACTGTCCGGCCCTTTACAGAAAATGTTTGCCAGTCCCTGGTCTAAACTAGCAATTCTTGCTAGTAGGAGAGAAGGAGGGGACTTAAAATAGCTTCTAAGAAGTGTTTGTTTTTGGAAAAATTACCTTCCTGGTAAATGACTGAAACTTTTCCCAAACTAGAAGTGTCTTTGCTGACCTATGTGCAGAAGTGTACTTAGAACCAGTGAAGCTGAAGAGCTCTGTGGCTCTTTATCTTTTAACAACAACATCAACAACAAAAAACCCAAAGCAATATAAAGAGGAGATTTAGGTTTAAGGAAATTAGAAGGCTAATGTGGCAATAAATTGCAGGCCTTGAGGCAAGATAATCCTGTGAAGGGAAAGGTTCAGCAATGTTAAGGACACACAGGTAGAGCCCAAAATGCACTCCATTACATGCCATTGTATTTGGGACCTATCCCCTCCATGCTTTTACTTTATGAATGTTTTTCTGGTGATTGGTGTATTGAGTGGAGAGGATGGGAGAAACCTGTATGAATTGTATCTGTAGGGTTTCAGTTTCTGGCTGTTGAACTGATGACTAAGGAGATAGAATATTGGTTTCCCTTCTTTAATTTCTGTTTGTTCAGGAACTACGGCAGAAAAGCCCTCTGTAGGCTAACTTTGGCGAGAAGTGTACAGGGGTGTGTGTGTGTGTGTGTGTGTGTGTGTGTGTATCCTCAGTTTTTAAAATTTTTCTCTCCTCCAGGTTATCCTACCTACAAAGAAAAAGTAAAGAAAAGGCCTGGGGGCCGCCCAGAAGTGATTTACAACTATGTCCAAAGACCCTTTATTCGAATGTCTTGGGAGAAGGAAGAAGGAAAGAGTCGGCATGTAGACTTTCAGTGTGTAAAGAGCAAATCTATCACCAACCTTGCAGCAGCTGCCGCAGACATTCCCCAGGACCAGCTGGTAGTCATGCACCCGACTCCACAAGTAGACGAGCTGGATATTCTCCCGATGCACCCTCCTTCTGGCAACAATGACCTCGATCCTGATGCACAGAATCCAATGCTGTGATGCTGATGTTCCTTGAAACCATCGCATGCTACCCTTCACGGTGACGTCGCGCTCTCCTCATTCTGCACTACAAGGCCACGCTCTTCATCGTGAGATGCACATAACAATGTTTAGGATATTGCAGTGGAGGCTTTTTTAAAGACCAAAGGTAGCTGAATGGTTTTTTAAATGAGTACAACTCTAGCATCCTGAGGTTCCAGTTATATAAATGTATTTGTTTACCAGTAGGTTTGTGAAATTGGTTCTTTGTATGGGGGACTGTCCTTTTTCACACATCTAGATATTTTCAGAAGTGGTGAAAATTGGCAGCTGGGGTCTTTTCAGCTTAGATTGATACTCATCACACCCCAGGTAAAATGTAGAATATTACATAGTTGCACTTTATAAATGGTGGTTAAATGGAACTGTTCAAGCCATTTTTATAGTTGTGATGCACAATATAACTGAAATAAGTGCTTCTATCAAAGTATTCCTTCAGTAAAATGTGTATAGTTTGCTGCCCATGATGAGCAAAAAAAAATGAGTATTTATCATTGGGCTTATTTGAATGATTAGGATGAGATTCAATGCCCCTATCTATCTTCTCTCCAGTGCTGTTCTTGCCCTTTTACAGTGAGTCACATGCAGGAAGTGTGAACATCCAGTCTGCCTTACCCTTTATCTGTTCAGATATTTATTTACTAATTTTTTTTTTCTTAAGAGTTATGGGATAGGAAAATGAAGTGTTTGCTCTTCATTTACTAAATGATTGTAAACTCGAGTTTTTCATCAAAATAAAATTCCATTGTTTTAATGTTTCTCATCAAGTTTATAACCATCTTGACCAGATCCCTTAGTCTCATAGATTTCCTGTCTTAGTGGTAGCTCATGGACCTCCAGTTTGGTTGATGTGCGATGAAGCACTTAGATTCCCTACTAAATCCGAAGCAGTGTTTGAGCTAAAAAAAAAAAAAAAAGAACATTTTCTAGTCAAACCTAACATCAAGAGTGATGGCTTTACTAGGTTATAGGAGAACCTTAGGTTTCGGAGACAATTTCTGACACTGGTTTGGTGCTTTGTCCGTTATACTGTGCTGTTCCTCTTAGCAAACTGTGCAAATTCTTTTGAAAAAAATACTCTGTGGCCCAATTCACGAAGGAAGCAAAAATGCTTGGGTCAGGGGTTACTTACTGTGTGAAGCTATACAACCATGAGCAGAGAGGAGTTGTAGGAAATAAGCCCATTTGCTACACCTACTCTTGAATCTAATTTCATAGGATTTGAAATATGTGTTTAAGCAGTAACATTGTACTCACGTAAAACTGCCAACTATTTGGGGAGGAATTATTTTAACAGTATAGCTAAGCTATTAACACAGGGAAATTCTGTAAGTCCTACGTTTGTTACGAAGGCCAGAAAGGCACTGTAAATGTTATGGGTGTGGCTTGTCCTTAAAAACCCACTGTAGAAAGTTGATCCAGCCCTGTAGCACAAACAGTATTTATAGAACAAGGGAAACATTTATTAAAAATATTTAACTGTCTAATACATTATACTTTAACCCATATTTATAGTAAAGGATTCTTACAAGGAAGAATAAACAGCTTTATGATACAATTAGTATAAGAAATATCCACATGGGGGACTTCTTTGTAGTGTAAAAACACCATACATCTGAAATGACCATTTGCATATAAAAGCTACCAATGATGCTTCTGTGCACGATGATTAAAAAATTCAACACAAACAGAATCCAAAATATACAATTAATGCAAGCTATCCACAGCTAGCCCAATAATCAATGATGAGAAAACACTGGAGCAGGCTTAGTTCCACTTTGTCTGAAGTTACACATAGTAAGATTGACTTGTATCAATGGCTCTGAGGTGGCTTTTATGAGGACAGTACATAAAAGCTGTTCTCTCCTTATCCAGTAAGCTTCACAGACTGTAAAACTCCACCAGTAATGCACTTTGATACTGTAGCTGTTGCCAAAGCAACATGTAGTGTTTACAGCGGCCATGGCAAGTCACTGAAGTCAACAGGACCTCCCAGCCCAGCATCTGCTTCCAAGAGACTCATTATGACGGCCATTGCTGCTTCATCATTGCTGGGACTGCTTGAGCCTTGGTCGTTTTCTATCATGTCTATGCCTATGTGAGGGTTCTCACCTGTGGGAGAAGAGGAAGACTGGTCAGTCATAATCCCAAAGCATGTTTAATATTAGTAGTACATAACAGTAAGGGGAGAATGGTGAGAAAGACTGCGTTGGGGCTGCATTGCCTTTTTTTTTTTTTTTTAACTTTGTTGTGTCTCAGAATAACCAACTTTTTAGAAACAAAAAGCATTGGAGTTGACCTCACTTTAATATTCTGACGTAACCAGTTACAAGGAGGGAGATACAGAAGGAAAGACAAATAGGAAGGTAGGGATTTAGGAAAAAAAAGATCTGGGAAGACAAATGGAGAAAAAGATGGGTGAGATGGGAGAAACAAACTCTTTATCACTTCATGACTTTTAATACCCTCTGAAATGCTTATTGATCATCCTTCCAGGCTTTATCTCTGAACCTTCAGCAGCTCTCCCACTGAAGATTTCTGGCCCACATGGGAAAATGGCTGTCTCTAGGCTGCTGGAGTCTCCTTTTGAGTTCCAGGGACAAACCTGGAATCTCCACCTGAACTCAACCACTAAACTGAACTTTGAAGTAAAGATTTAAACAAATTTTAAACTAGGTTAGAACTAGTGTGTTTTATTCATTTCTTAAAATTGACTTCATGCCAGATGTTGTGCAAGCTTCTGACAGTGGAAACGAGTAATAATGCTACTTACCAAGAATAGAAGAACTATCAGAATATGGATAACCTGGGTTTTCCTGAGCCTGCCCTGGTAGTAGGCCACTGGAAGGAATGTCTGGAGTCCCTCCATTTAAAATCTACGAACAAAAAGTGAAGTTTTTGTATCATTAACAGTTTTAATCAGTATTGGACTCAAGATCATCAAGAAAACGAAGCATGTTGAAAAGAGAAAGGTAGGGGGGGAAATGTTCAGTTTCCTATTTGAGGATTTCAAACAGGAAGTTATTAGGAATGGTCACAGTACGATAAACCTCTCCCCCAAATTATTTTCTCTGGATGATTCAGCCCACACAGGCAATTTAAAGACCGAGTAAAATCCCTAGAGCATTTGTTTACCTTGGATCACACTATTCACATGATTCTTGAAGGCCAAGGACTAAAACCTCAGCAGCTGATTAGATTTCCAAGGAGGCAGTGATTGCGAGTCTTGCCAGTAGGTGGCATTACAAATTGAAAACTCCAAAGACCATGTGTTTATGTATGCTGTATTTATCAGTATTTCCTATATGCGAAGTTACAACTAAAAATTTTTAAATCTAATAAACCTATTATATGTTAACCTGAATAGCATTTTAATGAAAAATAGCTTTTTTAAAACAAAAGTTCAGAAATGTCTTTTTTTTTTTTTTTTTAATCAAATGTCTGGCTTAACTGGATTTAACTGGATTCTCATTTTCTTCTCCTGTTTAGATGTTGTTTGGTGGAAAAGGGAGGTATATTTGAATAGTCTTTTCAAATAACTTTGGTATTCTGATGATTCTGTATCAAGACTCAAGTGGAAGTTTCTTAAAGATTAGGTACAACATGGAATCTGAAACCTTATCGGTGAAATTCTTGTACTCTAGTATATAAAAATGCATCGGTGTACCTTTGCATGATTTTGCGTTGGTCATTTGGAAAATAATATTACCTCTATCAGCAGAAATACCTTTTAAATCCCGGGAAACTGGTGAGCTCAAAGTAGCAGTTACAAGTTTTCCAAAAACTCTAATCTTTGCTTGAAAGCTAAAATTTTCTCACTGGCAACAAACACTGTCAGTTGTTTTCCTTGCACTCACGTACATTTTCAAGAAAATGTCTCTAAATACTCAAGTCTGAATAACCGCAGTTTGCAGTAGTAAAAATGGTCTATGCTATGACAAAAGCAATTTGTTTAGCTCGTGACTTGGTCATGCAAGTGCTTTCCTTTGAGGCAACCAGGGCAGTACATAGTTCATGCACATTTCCCAGTTGTATCAGTATGAAAACATTGACTCCAGGATTTTATGCGGTATTTTTACTGCTTATTAAGGACATTCTAAAGCTGGCTTGCAAATTTATTTTTTTGTGAGTTGATGAAGACTACAGTGACTACTAGTACAGTTTGGTGCCACTGCCGTGATTTTTGCAAAAGCACCAGCAGTTTTACCCGACACTGCTTTTGCACTGTCAGTTCCTGTATTAACAGTGGGAGAAAAAAAAGTTTTACTTTATGAAAATAGTTTTGGCCTTGGGAGACCCCTGAAAAGGTCCTTCCCCCCTCAACACCTCTCCCCTGCCCTCCAAAAAAAAAGACTGCAGATGATATTTAGGGGAGCTGCCACTTTATCTGAACCTACCTTATGCCTCTGGATGTCCAGACTTTCCCTGGACCGAGGAGGTTCACTTAGAGCCTCACTTTTTAAGCTTGCCTCTGAATGAACTAGTTGTCAAACTGAATGGCTCATTTTTGGACCTGCCCAATTTGAAAGTGACTGGGAAGGGCTGGAAGCCTGGGGCCACCTTTACTCTCATGGCTTTGGCACAATGCTGCTGTCATTTCTAACTCCATCTTGTTTAAGCTGCTCTTATAAGTCCTGTTGCTGAGGACTCCTATTCAGAATTTCTTCCCATTTTTATAAGCCCCCCGCCCCCCCCCCCCAAAAAAATTGCCGCAAATGCGTCAAAAATACTTGGGGCATTGTGATGTAGAGTACACTTCTGGATCTCTGCAGTTGTTGGTGTGAAAAGAATCAACAGTCGAGACCTGAATTTAAGTTTTGGCCTATACTTGTTAAATGATTAGCCCAGCATTTAATGTTTGGGAACTTAGATTTTGTCACCTATAAAGTTGTTAGACTAAGAGGAGAAAATGTGTAAGTTCCCTGAGTAATATTTAAGCACTCTACTGGAGTGATAACCTTTCAAAACAGAGTAGCGGGATTCTTGGTAATACCAGGAAGTCAAAGGTCTAAAAGTTGAAGTGAGAAGCAGAGAAGGGGAGACCACCCTAAGGAGATGCTGGACCCAATATGGATGGAGGATCTTGGGATAGAACAGACCTAAGAGCAAAACCTGCAAGCAGAGACTGAGGATGTGCCAAGCCTAGGCTTCATCCACTGGTGCTATTTTCTGAGTCTAACAAAGGCCAGGAATTTTCACATATATTACCTTATAACAGGGCTTAATGTGCAAAGATACTGGCTGTCCTAACCTATAGTAGCCTCGTTATAAAACAAAATAAAAAACAAGAACTAGGGCTAAATAATTATACAAGGGCCCATAGCTAGCACACGGCAAAGCCAGGCTTCAAGCTCGGGTTTTTCATTGACCACTCTTACCCATTAATTGCCTTTCAAACCTTTATCGGGTTTGGAAACTTATTTTCAAATAGAAATTTTTACAGAAGATTCATATATAAAATAAAGCTGCCCTGGTAGAAGCAAGAGTCCCGACCTTACCCTTACCCTCTCCATTCCCCCAACTGCCCTTGCCCCATCCCACCTGCCAGCACCACAGCTCCTGGTAACCTGAGCCTTGAGGAATGCAGTTTTGAAAACCCATGTCCTGCGTTTGATACAATTTGTGTTCTAGGAGTCCTGTCTGTGTAAATTACTAATATTCTTTCTCTCTGTATATTTTGGGAGACAAGAGAAGGATGATCTGTGTCCAAAGATGCTGGCCCTTGGATTATCCTAATCTATGTTGACATCAGGCACTATAAATGCATGTATGATTTACAATTAAGATGGCCCCTACACTTGGAAACAAAAGAGTGGTTTCTAAGCCTGTTTATAGTGCAGTCTTCTAGCCAACTCTTCATGAGGGCTGGTGACATAAAATTCTTGTGCTGTCACATCACAGGAAACCCAGGTAGCAGATCCCCCAGGTATTCTGCAGCTGCAAAGGCATGGTTTGGCTTCCACAGCACCAAAGTTGCTTCTGGTAGTATTCCTATTTCCAGTGCCTGCACTGGACACCGAGGATATTTTTCTCCCTTGACAGTTCTTGGTAAAGAACTAGATAGTTTTTGGTGCAAGGCACTCACTAATGCTTTCTTCATGGGAGCTCTTGAAATACTCCCTCAGTAAAAAAAAAAAAAAAAAAAAAAGGGGGGGCGCCTGGGTGGCGCAGTCGGTTAAGCGTCCGACTTCAGCCAGGTCACGATCTCGCGGTCCGTGAGTTCGAGCCCCGCGTCGGGCTCTGGGCTGATGGCTCAGAGCCTGGAGCCTGTTTCCGATTCTGTGTCTCCCTCTCTCTCTCTGCCCCTCCCCCGTTCATGCTCTGTCTCTCTCTGTCCCAAAAATAAACGTTGAAAAAAAAAAAAAAGAAATACTCCCTCAGTGTGGTGGCCTCCCCATTCCTTAGAACATCCTTTCTGCCTTCCTGCATTCACATGAAATAAATCCTCTAAGGATGTCAGCAAGCCTCCCTAACTCCACCGGTATGCATTCTACCTCAACTCATATAGGTGCATTTACTTAAAAGGAAAAGAGCGTCCACGTTGTTTCAGCAACCATCACTAATTATTTACTCCCACCCCCAGTATTGCAACTTGGGCAAGAGGCTCTCCAGATTAAGAAGGGCCTTAGTCTGAGAGTCATCAGCCTTACCTTTTTGCCTCCTGGAGAAGAGGCATCAGGGGGAGGTGTACTTGTGATATTTAATGGGCTGGAGCCACAACTGGAAGGCGATGACCCTCTTATTCTGTCAGAGAAAAGAGGAGTTAGTTATTTTGCCTTTCGTTTTCTTCAGTGGTGTGTGAGGGGTGGGGGTAAGGAGAAGGATGAAGACCCAGAATAGGGATTGGCAAACTTTTCCTATGAAGGATCAAACTATTCTAGGCTCTGTAGGACATATGGTCTTGGTCACAATTATCCACTTCTGCCATTGTAGCTTGAAAGCAACCATAGACCATATGGAAATGAGTGAGTGTAGCTGTGTTCCAATAAAATTATATTTAGGGCGCCTGGGTGGCTCAGTCGGTTAAGCGTCTGGCTCTTGATTTCGACTCAGGTCATGATCTCATGGTTGTGAGCTGGAGCCCCACGTGCCGACAGTGTGCAGCCTGCTTGGGATTCACTCTCTCATTCTCTCTCTGCTCCTCCCCCACTTGTGGGCGCACCCACACGCTCTCTCTCGCAAAGAAGCAAACATGTAAAACAGGATATATACAAAAACAGGCGAGAAGCTGCATTTATCCCACAGGCCCTGATCTAGAATGCAGACCCTGGAGCCTAGCATCTCACTGACAAAGCCCTCGGATTAGGGTTTGCATTTCAGGTGGTTGAGTTTCAGGTGAGTGGCCAGTTTCATTTCTTACAGTATCCAGATCTCAGAGTTGGAGGGGGCTTTAGAAGTTCTCCCTGTAGCTTTTTGCATACCATGAGCTAGAACCCACAGCAAGTGACTTATCCTCTTCCCTACAAACACTTTTTATCTAGTGAATATTCTAAGGAAATGGAATGTGCCAGGGTGGTTCAGCCACACCTAGAAAGTAGCCTTGCAGTAGTGGTAGCAGCAGCAGCAGCTGTCCCCACCGCCTTCTAAAGCAACAGGTGATGAAAAAGGGGTCCAAGTGCTCTCAGCTAGTATGTTTCTCAGTATAGTAGATAAACAGAGAGGAAAAAGTCTTAGAACTGTAAATCCACATCTATGCTCGCCAGGCTCAAGGACCTCAGGAAAGGAAGCCATGGCCTAGCGGTGAAGCTCAAGTATGGTGGCAGCTGTGTGACCACCAGGCCTTTAGCTTCTACGTGGATGAATGCAACTTGCGGGTTACCCAAGTACCCCTCCCTCCACTGCCTAGTAGCCTTCTGGCCATTGGCCTGTATTGCCCAGTTCTGTAGAGTTGGGAGTGAATAAGCTTTCTCTCTCCTGGATCATAAGCTCCTCAAAGGTAGGTTACAGCTATATACCATGCACTCTTAGAACACACAGATGGGTACTAATTGCTTACTAAAAACTTAGTAAGCTTACCAAACTTACTAATGCTCACCTTCGTCTCTTCCTATTCCAGTCTAACTTTCCATAATGCTTATTAGCACAACACTTTGGACATCTGCTCAGCCTCCTACAATGAATGGGCTCTTACAATTTTTTTTCCCCCTGTCTAAACTTCTTAGCATTATTTATTAGGATTCTTAGCAATCTCCCTTCCCTGCTTCAGCTCATGCACTCTCCCTTTTTTGTGTGATCATAAAGAAAACAGACTTCTCAAAGATTATAAGATCCTTGACCGCAAGGACTGTTTTCTACTGTTCTTGGGTGGTTTCAAGCATCATTATCAGTGGTTGGTAAGATTATGATTATCACTGCACACTGCCCCACATCTTGAAGTAGGCTCAAGGGGACATACCCATCATTCACAGAGGGTTGGGACAGAACTATTCTACCCACTGGGATAAGAGCCTCCTCTATGGCTAATGAGAAAGCAAGACCAGCTTTTAGTTCTCCTGAGAGAAAATCCATGGCAGGAGGGAAGAATTTTTCCCTTCTCCTATGTTCCATTAAGTGTGCATTCCTAAGGACCTGGTTACTACCCTTTCGATTCCCCAAATTCAGATGAATTTATAACTGCTTCCCTCTCAATCACTACTGTTAAAGACTTAGATGTAATTAACAGTGTTTGAGCACACACTATTGTCAGTTGCTGTTGTAGGAACTTCCCAGAGATCTCTCACACTCCTAGGGCAATCCTTGAGAGATACAGTTATTGCCCCCTTTTATGGTTTAGCTCAACAGACACCAAAAAGTTAAGTGAATCTCTTAAGCACAGCTAAGTAGAGGCCCAGAACTCAAACCCAGGTAAATTGCTTCTGCTGTCTTTCATATGGAAAAGAAGCCCTCTCAAGAGAGCTTCTATTACTAACTGAAATGCTTGGTCTCTATTAGTAAAGCCAGGCAGCTTTTTGACTAGAAGCAGCGAATGTCTTGTTAAGGCCCAGGTCACCAGCTGTCATCGCTCTCCTGTAGTCCTGTAATGTCCATGTTCATCTGTCCTTGTTAGCTCCTTAGTAGTAAGAAAATTTCCTTTAACTCTGGCCTGTTTGGGTTTTGCTTCTTTAAGGCAAGATTTTTCGTTCTCGACACTACTGACATTTTGGACTGGAAAATTCTTCGTTGGGGGTCGGGGGAGATTGGGGGGGAGGCAGTCCCATGTCCTCCAGGATGCTGAGCAAGCTGCATCCCTGGTGTCTATCCATTGCATGTTTAGCAGCAACATCCTACCCAGTTATGGCAACCAAAAGCGTCTCCAGACATCATAAAACATCCCTTGAGGGGGAGGCAAAAGGCCCTGGATTGAGAACCACTGGTTTAAGGGAGCGACTAGAAGATATTACTTGCCTGTGGATCTCCATGATTTCTTCAGCAATCATTCGACCTATTTTGCCTGCCCCAGCCCTGGTTCCCCCTGGAATCCCTGGAACAGTGGGGTGGGTCCTCTTTGGGCCACCTACAACAAAGGAATCTGAGAGTGGGAAAGGGGAACCGAGGAAGAAATGCTATTATCAGTTAAAACCAGTTCATCTCGTGATCCACTTGAAGTTCAACCTTAGGGTTATGCCCTAGAGGACAGCAGGGCCATAGCTTGTCAGGAAAAGGCATTCCAGCAGAAAGCTCAAGTTGGCTTCCAGGATCAGAAGCCAAGGCAAAGCATTTAATTCCCCTCAGGCACTCAACATCTGTTTCCTGACCACCACTGTACTGCGGGCCAGCCTCACAAGTCAGCATCTCCGCCCTCAAGGAGCTCACTGTCTAACAGGGAGACAGACAAGAACAATGGCTGAAACAAGGTGTGGTAAGTTTGGCAGGGAAGCACAAGGCACCCCACTCATCCAGGACCAAGTGCAGCTTCCTGGAAAAGTTGAACTCTGAGCTGAGTCTTGAGAGAGGAGTATAAATTAGCTTGGCAGAGAGGTAAGGAGGGGAAGGCATTCCACGCACAGCAACTGATCTATGCAAGACCACCGAGGCAGGACAAAACTGGGGAGATGACTCCAAGAAAGTCATCATGAAGATGATAAAGGAGTGATAGATGAGACTGAAGACAGGTACCAATCAGATCAGGAAAGGCCTGGGATGCCATGTAGCATTTGGACAGTACCCACGGGCGATAAGGAGTGCCAAGGGACTTGACACAGAAAGGGCACTCAGATTGGGTTATTGGAAAGTCCACTGCATGGAGAATGATCTATAGTGGAAGGAGGGGATTGGTGGCGGGCGGGTAGTGAGACTAGGGTTAGAAAGTTATCTGCAATAATCCAGATGACAGATGGGAGGGCGATGGAAATCTAAGTCCCTAAGTAGAAGGGACAGGATTTCGTGTTCAGATACAATGGGCGAGAAGGAGTTGTCAAGGTTTCTGGCTTAACCAACCAGATGAGGGAGTGCAGAGAATCAGTGTGGAGATGCCGAATTTCAGGTGCCTTTGAGACTCCTGGTGGCTCTGTCCAGGAGGCAGTTGGAGAGACAGACCTAGAGCTCCGGAGACAGACCGGATGTAGGAGTCACTGATGGAGAGGTAGGGAACGAAGACAGCCAAGCAAGCAGAGGTGGTCCCGTGGAAGGATAAGTCAAGCGCAGAACCCAGGGGCTGGAGCCAAGCCAGGGAAGGAGCCCCACTGGGTGTGGCACATACCCCAGTGCTGACACCACCCTCCTCCCACCCCGGGAGCCAGTCACAGTCAACAAAAAGCACTTCACGCAACACAGAGGAAAAGCGCAAGAGGAGCAAGGACTTTGCTGTTTCAAGGGCTTCCAGGGTGCAGGCAGCCTCAAGAAAGGCAAAATAAGCTCCGGGTTTTCCAGGCTCAGCAGAGAAGATGAGCTGACCACGTCGTTAGCACTCATCCCCTTGAGGCCTCCCTCGTTCCATAAAATATGGTAGCTGGGGACACCAAATACCTGGGGGGATGGTATGCTGGCCACAAGCAGCTACTCATGGGCAAGCCCCGATGCCCCTGCGGGACATAGTTACCTTCTCCAGAGGGCAGCATGCTGTCCATGCTGTGGGGGGACGCTGTGAGCTGCGGGAAGGTTGGGTCCCCGCCTTCCAGGACGTTGGCTCTGTGAACATCCCAGCAAGAAGGAAACATGAGTCAGGCCTGCTCACAACCGTGCAGCTCGCACCTCGGCCAAGGTGTCCAGGGTCCACTGTGGACCTGGACGGGCCAGAAAACGAAGGGTCTGAGTGGCTCAGCAGGTCTCCTCGCTGTCTGAGAACACAAGGGACATCATGCCGGCCTTTGGCCTCACTGCCTGCCTGGTGGGCCTTCCTAGTTTGTGTGGGACACGGTCCAGCAGAGATGGTGACTGTGGCAGCCCGCCGCCATAGCTACAAGGCCTCCTCTCTTGCCAGTCTGCAAGGCACCCCGCCCCAGCCCCTCACTCAGCTCTAGCCACAGGCGGGGCTTTGGACACCACGGGGAAAGAGAGGTGTGGTGCAGTCCCTGCCAAGGAAGAGGTCCTTCCCTTCTCAGCTAGCAGGCCTTTGAGGCAACGCTCCAGCCGCCAGTGCTCAGGCTACCGGCCTGGTGGGCAGGGATACCCGCCCATCCTCAGCCAAGGCTACTGTGAGCTGGCACCTGTTTGTCACCCCTTCTCCGCACGGCAGTACCCGTGGATGTCCTGTGTGCAGGGCCTTCAGAATTCAAAAGCTAACTGCTTTATTGGGAGGGAAATGTTGCTGTTTCTTGGAGCAATTCCACAAGCCAGGGGCCTGCATGCTACGCGTACTGAAGCGTGTCGTTAACAGAGAAATTTTGGCTTCTGCCCATCCTGAGGCTTCACGGGATATGAACAAGGTAGCAGTAAAGGATGTGATGCCGGCTGTCGCCCGTACCCCCCTTGCCCAGGTAAGGAGCCCAAAGCATTGATCTCTGAAGCAAGGGAGCCTCTGATAGAGGAAAAACACTTACAAAACAACAGTGTTGGTTGAGACGATGTATTCTACTTCCTTGGTCCAAGGGTTCATGAAACTGAACCATCGACTCCGCAGCGTGATGAAAGAACCATCTTTGATTTTAAACTTATAGCAATTAGTCGTAATCTTTTCTCTTGTCTGTAAAACTGAAAATGCAAAGAAACCATGAATGTTGTTTCCTCAGACCCATGTATTAAAGTAACCAAATCCTAAGCGCACTCAGGCTCCATGGCATCACTCTTTAATAAGCCAAGGGAGCTGGCACTCGGAGAACAGGCTGTTTCTGAGGGTTTGATTCAGAGCCTTTCGACGGCATTTATGAATTTCTTGCTAGTTTTCAGTGTACGAAATGGAGGCTCTGGGGAATAACTGACTGCGTTATAGACCTCTGACCGGAATCGGCTACGAAGTGAACCAGCAATGAGAAAAAGCCCTGTCCCAAGGGCCCGTGTTCTTTCCCCATCATCAAGCCAGAGGGAAGTACAGCATTTTTAGGACAGCAGAATCCAGGGAGGTCACTCACCTATTCACATTTTACTCTTTTACGTAACAAACAAGCATCTTTCGTGTGCCAGGCACCGGAGATAGAAGAGGAGACGGGATGGGACCCCCACCCTCAGGACAGGAATGAGACGCAGCTATGCAGAAGAAGAGGGCAAAGCCTCGAGGGAGGAAGAATCCAGCAGTGCCTGAGGAGTGGCAGGGAATGAGGAGATGTCTCTCTGCAGGCAGGGGTGAGGCGTGAAGCTGAGGAAGTGGGGCAGGGCCAGGAGAGGGAGGGTCTTGAGTGCCTGTCAAGGGTATTTGGCCTTGAGTCTAAAGGCGGGAGGTTTGAGCAAGGATGTGACGGTATGGAGCTCAATCGACTGGGGCATAAATGGGCTAACTATGAAAGATGGAAGGTGACTGGGGGCAGAAGGGAACAGAGGCCTGCTGGATGTCTATCACAGTGGTCAGCTGGGCACAAGGGCTGAGCTCGGGTTGTGGCAGTGGAGGTGCAAAATGGGGCCTCTTTGGAAACGCATGTCTGAGGTGAATGGACAGGATCTGGTGGACAGTGAAGGAACGGGTCAATACTGGTTCCTCTCTCAGGAGGCTAACATGGGGCAGTGCCCTAAGTCAAGAGGAAAATACAGGAGGCACTGCAGGATTTTATGGCAAAGAGAATCAGATCTGTTGGAGCCATACTAAATCTTCACAGGGTCCGTGTAAATTCTCTGGGCAAGAGATGCTTTCTAGAAATTGAACTGTCCTATGTACACAAAAGTGCTAGGCTGTCAGTGGGTTCTCTGTAAGGAGACAAATAGGGCCTGGGAACATCGGCTTCTTCTCTTCGGAGATGTTCTGGCCTGGAGATTCCTAGGCTGGCTGACATCACTGGGGGCAGATTTCTCTGGAACACTTATGTGGACTAGTGTCGAAGAAGAGGGACGCCTTAAACTTAAGGCCTTTTGTACAGCTTACCTTGCCTATGACATTCTGCGAGATGTCCTATGTCATCTTGGTGAAAATATTCATAACATGATGTGCCTAGAAGTTCTTGCGGTAAATATGCCAAAATAGCTGTTGCCCTAGAATTTTTTTTTAAAGAAAAAGTTAATTCAGACAATTAGCCTCTCTGCAGCGATGAACCCCACTACCGCTGGTGAGAACAAGGGTCAAAGCTGGCTGGGTTTTCAGAGGGCTTACTACATGGATGTATTTTTGTTGGTGCACCCGAATCTAACCAACGCTACACAAACAGAGGGAAAGGAAGTAGCCTTTCAAAGGGGTCATCATCCCAAGAAAGGAGGCTTAGAAATGATAACTAGTCACATAAAAATGTGGTAGGCAATCTAAACCCCAGTGCAAATTTCCATTTTACTACCCCCTCCTTTTTTTTTTTTTTTTTTTTTAAATCAGGATGACCAAACATTAGAAGTTATGGCGGCGGGGGCCATAAGGACCTTGAAAAGTGGTGGTGTCCTTTTCCAACATACAGTGACTATTTCTGATAGCCAGAAAAATTATCTGCCTGTGAATATTCTCAGGGAGGCAGCAGAGAGCAGTGGAAAACACGACGTCTGGGTGCTTAGCTCAGGTCCATTACC
Organism: Lynx rufus; assembly: GCF_022079265.1. NCBI lineage: Eukaryota > Metazoa > Chordata > Mammalia > Carnivora > Felidae > Lynx > Lynx rufus. The sequence goes on along the minus strand of NW_025814897.1, from coordinate 69,849,657 downwards.
ACTAAGCTGTGAATTGGAGGTAGCCAGTCTTCAGGCTGGGCCCCAGTTCCTCACCCGTAAAAAAATAAGATTGGACTAGATCAGTGTGGCCAACAGAGCTTACTGCGATGGAAATGTTCTAGATCTGTGCCATTAGCCTCATGTAGCTATTGAATACCTGAAATATGGCTACTGAGCCTGAGGAATTTTTTTTTACTCTTTTTTTTTTTTTTTGTAACTTAAATGCAAGTTCGTTAACATACAGGGTAATATTAGTTTCTGGAGTAGAATTCAGTGATTCATCACTTACCTATAACCCCTAGCACCCATCCCAAAAGTGCCCTCCCTAATGCCCACCACCCATTTAGCCCATCCCCCCACCCAACGCCCGTTCGGCACCCCTCAGTTTGTTCTCTGTATTTAAGAGTCTCTTATGGTTTGCCTCCCTCTCTGCTTTTATCTTCTTTTTTTCCTTCCCTTCCCCTATGTTCATCTGTCTTGTTTCTTAAATTTCACATGAGTGAAAGGTCAGTCTTTCCCTGACCTATTTCGTTTAGCGTAACACACTCTAGTGCCATCAAGTCTGAGGAATTTTTAACTTCATTTTGATGAAATTAAACCTTGAACAGCCATATGAGATCACCATAGCCAAGGACTACTCCATCAGACAGCTCAGGACTAGATAATCTTCTCCAAGCCCTACATTCCAGAATTCCAGTCACTGTAGTGGCCCAGGAACAGTCCATACGTTCAGATAGCATATACCATGCCTACTATTTCTCTTCTGGCCATGGACAAACCACTCTACTTCCCCATCTCTACATGCCAAGGACATTAAAGGGAAACATCTCTGTATTTATGATGATATTCCGAGAGGTCTCAGTTTTTAGCAGAGATCCCCATCACTTCCTTCTCTCTTAGAAAGCCAGCTGATGGCCCAGTCTTCTCTGCTTCACTCAGAGCTGAAAACCTTGTACCATTCTTGTTCAAGAGTAATATACAGACTCTTACCTCTGGTCTACAAAAACAAACTTCCCGTCTATCGCGTGCCGAGACACATATTCCATAGACTTCACCCTGATTTCCCCGTTCACCGGCTGTGGAACCACGTGAGAATGTAGTCGTCCGATTGCGACCAGGCAGCTGAGATTACAGCCCTCGTTGTCTGGTTCACTGTCTTCATCCAGCCCCATCTTTGTGGGCGGCCAGCTCTTCAGATACCCTGTGCTGTGGATGGTGCAGAAGCTCTTTCGATCTGCTAGAAAGCAAAAGCCGTGGTCAGTGTCAGCACAGCGCCCTGTGCGCGGACACAGGCAGCCTTGGGTGGGCTGGGATGCCAGAAGGGAGTCAGAAAAATAAACAGAGCTTTACTCTCCGGAAGTGAGACTCTAGTGGGAGAGGACGACACAGAAATAGACAACTATCATCTGGTGTCATATATGCCGAGCAGGGCCGGTTATGCCAAGGCCGTCCCATATACCAAGGAAGAGGTATCTAAGTCTACCCGGAGAGAGGAGGCTGCCCAGGAAAACAACATAGGAGGTGGATGGATCAAGAAGGATGAGCACTGGCCAAGGGACTAGAATGTGCTGAGGCTGAGAATGTTCCAAGGCACAGAGGTGCGCCCTGTACAAGAGACAACAGAGAGCTCTGGGTGGTTCAAAGGGAAAGGGCAAAGCTGAAGCCTGTCGTCTCCAGCTGAAGACACAACACAGACTGAGGGGCAAATTGGGCCAGATTACTGGGGTCTTAGACTATTTGCTAACAAATGTGTTTATGAGATGGGCAGTGGAGAGCTTCTAAAAGTATGTAAGTGGGGAAACAGCAAAAGCAAATCGTGCTTTGGACACCCGAGAAGCAGAATGATAGGTAAACTGGAAGAGACTAAGAACCAGGAGGAAGACAAGCATGCACCAAGAGGTGATGACCACTGGACTCTGGTTCCGCAGTGAGGATGAGGCAGGGAAGGATGTGGGAGAAGTTTCTGAGAACTGCTGAGATTTGGTATGAATATCAAAACACTTGGTATGAAAGAGAATGAAGAGAACGCCAACAGTTTGGGATTGAATTAGCTGCTGGTGCTATTCGCGGAGCCAGGGAAGAGAGAATACACAGTATGCTTTAGAGAAGAGGGAGAAACGTTTCACTTTGGGACACACGGAAGACGGGACACCTGTGAATTTCATCAACAAATCCTTATGGGGTGTTTCCCAAGCATCAGGTCTGTGCTAGTTACTGGGAAACTGGAAAACCAACCAGACGTGCCATCATGGAGTTTCTAGTCCAGTGGGGGAGACAGATTTCAAATAAACAACTATACCAATAAGGGCACAAGTGCAACTGCAAGAACATGCTAGAAAGAAAATCTGTAGGGTGTGACAGGAAGACGTAAGGCGGCCTGAGGGAGTGAGTGGCAGACACTGATGCACATCCCTAAAGGACCAGCTGAGCTATGGGGCTGAAAGAAAGCTGGTGGGGAGGGGGGGTGGCATTCCAATCAGAAGGGTCAGTGCGGAGAGACCCTGGATAGAAAAGGGGGGTTGGCATCAAAAGGGAGTCGGCAGAGCTGAACACAGGAGTGCCGGTAGGAGTGGAGGGTGCGTGGTTGTGTTCAGGACTCTCAAATTTTCTTCAAGAGCAGCAGGCAACCCTGCACAGTTTGGAGCAGGAAACTGATGGAAAGACTCGCTTTACAAAGATCATCTTGGGGGCGCCTGAGTGGCTCAGTCGGTTGAGCGTCTGACTCTGGCTCAGGTCGTGATCTCACGATTCGGGAGTTCAAGCCCTGCTCCAGACTCTGTGCTGACAGCTCAGGGCCTAGAGCCCGCTTTGGATCCTCTGTCTCCCTGCCCCTTCCTTGCTCACGCTCTCTCAAAAATAAAAACTTAAAATAAAATTAAAAAAAAGGTCATTTGGGGTACTGTGTGGAGAGATGGAAAGTGTAAGGAGCCTACTTCGCTGGACATGGGGAGGGCAGAGAGTGGCCCGGGTCTGAGTGGTACGGTAAACAGGGAGGTAGATAAACATACTTGAGAGAACTTCTGCAGAAGGAATTCATTGTGGCAGGACTTTGTAACTGACCGGATGAAGGGAGGGAGTAAACCCAGCTGAGGGTGCCTCCCCGGCTTCCAGTACGTGCAACTAGATGATGGTGGGGCCATTTACGTCAGGGGAAGCTCACGTGGTCATTTTTACACAGATCAGGTTTGAGATGCCCTTGAGCTATTGGAGCAGGTAGATTTGAGAAGTTAATTTGTGGGTCTGGAGCTCAAACTAAAAACCTGGGCTAGAAATACAAACTTGGAAGTCACTGGCATCTAAGTGGCGCTGTGGGCTAAAGCGGCAGAGGACGTTACCTATGGATCAAGTGCAGATACAAGGGTGGCTCAGGACAGAAGAGGAGCCAGTTAGGAGGAGGGCCTAGAATGGCAGAGGATGGGGGAGACGAGAAGAAAGGGTTCGTGGAATCCTAGGGAAGACGACACTTCAAGATGGAAGAAGAATGAAGCGTCCATTGTGTTTCGCAACATGAAGGTCGCTGGCGAATTTAGCCAGAGTATTATGGTGGATTGGCAGGATGCTCAGGAAGCGGCTGGGATTGTGGCTCAGAGAGTTTTTTCTCAACCACATTAGGACAAACAGAGTTTAAACCAAGGAAGCTCTCCCACGAATCTCTGTCATCGTGACACCCACCAGGGCTTTCCAATCTCCTCTGCTCCCCAACGGCCCTACACCCACAGTGGCGGGGGGGGGGGGGGATTGTGGCACGCTGGCCGCCGTCCTGGGATCGGCAAGGCACTGAACCAACGCCCCGCTGAGCACTCCAGAGCAGAAAGCCAGCCTGAGCTGTATTGGGATTTTAAAGCGGTGAAATTGGTTACCTTTTTTCTTTGAGCAGGTAGAGGGGAAATCCTTGTCTTCAACCTTTACCGAAGGCCTGTTACACTTCATCCTACAGAAGAAAGAACGTCGTGCTCCAGAACATAATCGAGACGGCCCAGGGGTTATATCTGTCTTAACTGGAAGTCCAGCTGCAAATCAATACACAAAATGTGATAAACCGAGAGTAGTATTGTCTGTCAGGAGGGGGAGTGTGACCTGGAAGAAAGCCTCTTCTTTCCTGCCTCACTGTTTTAGGTGACGGGAGAGTAACATTCCTCAGGACAGTTCAGGCCTTACGAGACGCGTGGGTAAGTGCGGGTCAACTGAAGTGTTTCCAGATCCCCCAGAATGCAGCCACTGGACAAGTGGAGTTGCTCTGGGGACGAAAAGAAGTCTAGCATGGGGCTCCCGTCTGGCAGGAGCTTCCGACGGAGAAGGGAAATGCAAGTTCCCCACGGAAAGAGGAATCATGCCAGGTGATGTAGGATTAGTGCCAAATCAATGGCAGAGACGGTATGTGTTTTCCAGAGAGGGAGCTTGGGCTGGGACTGGAAGGATGGGGAAGATGTGGACGCTGGAGTGGGAAAGAGGATGCAGGACGGCCTCAAATTCTCAAGCCTGGCTATATGCCAGAGGCCCCTGGGGGGTTAATCAACATAGGTTCCGGGACCCGGTCTAGATCTGGCTACTGAACACGCACAATGTGGCTATTCTTTAAGTGTGAATATACACAGGCGTTCAAAGACTATAGAAAATAAAAAGGCCTCATTTCGAGTTACTGGGTTAAATTTTAAATCACACGTGTGGCTTATACGTGTGGTTTGCTCCTGTCTCCACTGGCCTATGCTGTTGTGCACCAACTGAACTGGTCTCTGGAGGGGGAACAGGACTACGATGCTGCCACGACCGCCGGCTACTTGTCCCCAGAACGCGTCTGGGGAAAACGAGCGACCGCTAGAAGAGGGGCCGCCAGGGCTCCCCCTGGGTCTGCCCCCTCCCCCCGCACCTCCCACAGGGCCGCCCTGCCCTGTGATCACCTCCTGAATGCACACAGCCTGGCCCGCCCCCGCCCCTGCTCGTTTCGCTCCACGGCGGGAGCTACACCTCTGTATCCATCCAGAAACGTCTGCCCTGCTCTGTTCCTCTCTTCACCTGGCACACAGTAATTCATCCTTTCAAACCCACCTCAGTCGTCACCTACTCGGGGCTGCCTGTCCTCACGCCCACAAGAGAATGAATCATCTATTCCCCAGGCCTGCTACTCCTTCCACGGCGGTACCTGTGCTGCAGGCTGCCGTCTACCTTCTCCTCTCCCTGACTCTATGGTAGGAGCCTTAAAGGCAAGGACCAAACGTCATCATCTTCTTCTCCTCATGTCACTAAAAAATTTGCCAGGCCAGACAGGTAGCAGGGGCTGCGCCGAACTCTTGGGAAGACGACCGCCTTAGTGTCAAGGATGGTTTAAAGATTCCTCTGGAGGTGTCACCCTCCGGGAACGGAAGTGGAGAGTGTGGAAGCAGGAAAGTGGTCGGGCCTGACTGCGCCGACCCACAACATCGCAACACTGACACTGGGCCTGCTACGTGCCAGGAACTGCCCCACAGGCTTTACGCACGTTCGTGTATTTAATCCTCACAACATCCCGATGAAACAGGTACTATTTTGTAGATCAGGAAGCTGAGGCACAGAGAGGTGAAGTAACTTGCTCATGGTCACACAGCTTGGGAAATGGTGGAGCCAGGAAGTGAGCCTAGCACTGTGATTCCAGACTCCATCCTCTTAACTGCTAGAGTCTGCGGCCTCCCACGAGACTGAGACTGACGGGAGGAGAGCTACCGGGCAGGCCTCACACCGGAGGCCCAGGAGGGCTGCGGGAGGGGGAAGCTAGGGTTGGATGGGAGCGGTGGTTCCACTGCTGCAAGAAGGAAGCCGGGGCGGGGCGGGCAACTGATGACGAACAACCACTTTGGTCAAAGAATCTTCGATTTAAATGTCAAATTTTATCTTAAGAGGCTGCAGGTGCGTAACTCAGGTAAATGGAGGCCATGTTTCCGAGGCGAACAAATCGCACTGGTGTGAGCCCTTTAAACTCAGAAGCATACAGTTGCGAACTTCTAGATTCTTGGGGGGAAAACGATTGAAAATCAGAAAGAATCAAAGTAGCTCTTGTTCCTCTCGGTGAATTTGGACGCTGAGTTGTTTCTCTTTTATGTACGTGCAACAAAACCGAGACAAACACGAAGGAATGTAGATAAGTGCATTTAGCCAGAGACCCAGATAAAGGGCAGAGGAGGGGGGCCAGAGGCCGAGACCACGGGGCACATGCTGCGGTCTGAGTGGCCCCAGGAAGCAGCCACAGCCTCTCCTGTACTCACTTTTTGCATCTATGAGCCGCTCCCGGGGCGCCGTGTCCGAGGAGGAGAGCTGCTCCTTCACTTTGGCAATATCTTTAGGGTGCAGGTAGTCAAACAAACTCTGGCCAATCAGATCGTTCTGCGGGGAGGAAGCATGAAACCAGCAAGTCAACAGCTCGTGGTGTAGAACTTCCCCAACCAGTGCCGTGCCTTTATTTTGTATTTCTAAGCATGACAGTTTCAAGCATTTCAAATGTGAGCACGTACACGTGTCCAATCGCTTTGCCTAGGTATAGACACAGGGAATGAGGCACCGGGAGTTTGGTTGTGATAACGCAGGAGCAGAGAAGGGCTTACTTATATTTGTAATTATATAAATAGCTCATGCTCCTCCAAGGCAGGAATCTTTCAGCGGAACGCGTTCCCCGTGATTTATTGCTGAGGCCCACGAATGCCCGTGCAAGAACACAGGGCGTGGGTGCTAATTCTAAGCCTTTCCGTTCTGAAACAAGCTGTGTCAGACTATGTGCCGCGACAGCCTCATTCTTTGCGGAGAGGATAAAAACTTCGTTCGTCACTATTCTCTGAGACCAAAAAGAGCAAGACGCTCTGGGGGACCTGAAACATTAATTTCTAATTTATGTGTTATTTTGATTCTTCAGTTACCAGCTTTCCACGCAAACACCAGCATGTGAATGAGTGAGTGGGTGAACAGACGAATGGGTGGGGGAATAAGAACTCCAGGGACAGAAGAGGTGAAAAGCGCTGCTCTAGAAACTTTCGTAAATGTTTATCTTATCTGATCCGAAGAACAAATCATAAAAGGTAGGGGTTATTACAATCATTTTCTCTTAGGGGAAGCCAAGGTTAAGCAGAACTAAAAAAGGGACACCTCATCACACACACAGTGTGGGTGGATTCCCATTTTTTTTATCCTCTGGTATTAGATTATCTGCCTTTCCTTGCTGGGCAGCCCCTCCCCCACTCCCTGCCCCCTTTAGTTACGGGATATTCATTTCATTGCAATAAAGCATAAAGGTGCTGGGGAGATCAGCGTCAAACCCGCCAGTGAGGGAAGCACGGAAATCCTAAAAGCTTTTTCTACATTTAAATTCATTTCTCGGTGAAGAAATTAAGAACTTTCTGGAAGAAGCCTTGGGCTTGGGGGTTACAATACAAGCATTTTACACGACTTGTATATTCTAATTTTTCTGGAAAGGGGGGGGTGACCTGTCTGGCGGCTGTGAGGCTGCCCGCCACCTACAGACCCCGGAGCAGTACCTGGCTGTAGTTGAGGATCTTGAAGACAGACTCTGAGACAAAGAGTATCTTCCCTCGGTCACATCCTACGACAAACAAAAATCCATCTGCTGCCTAATCAGGAGAAATGGATAATCAATTTATCACACTTTAGGAAACACGATCTGTAATCACTCTGATTGCAAATAAGGATTTCTTTGGTACATAACCAAAGCACGGAACTGCGCTCATCAACCATAAAATTCTCTCCACGGCAGACATATCTCATCTAATGAGGACAAGGGGACCGTCCAGCTGAAGTGATTTCTTCAACGCTGAATTCACTTTAAGAATTCTCCTTGGAGAATATGAAGGTCCGGCGAAGTCCTATTTTATTGCTTTAATTGTAACGGTCTGTGCAGAATCACAGACTCTAGGATTGGAAGGAAACTTTAAGATCAAAATCCCCTCTCCAACATCCTGGCCACCATCTGTCCTCAACTTGGACACTTCCACTTACAGAGTGCTGTCTCAACATTTGGGGCGGTGTGAGGTTTGTTTGTTTGTGGTTTTTATGCTGCGGGTCTGGGGAGGCGCTGGGTAACTAGCATTGTTTTTACCCCCACCCCCAAAGGATTCCAACGTACACAGGGTTGAGAACTGCTGCTCTCAAACATCATTCCTCCATCCAGGGCCGGGCTGCTTATATCCCGAGAGAGACAAAAAAGCAAAGCCAAAACTTCCCCCCTACATTCTTTTTACCTCTTCTTTACTTTAAATACAGGTAAAAATCTGAAGTCCCAGTGAAGGCAGGTATGGAGACAAGATGCTGTTTATTGGACTGAAGTAGATAAATACCAAAGTGTCCGAGAGCTCAGGCTCCATGGTGTACATGTGTGTGAATCCTACCCACGAGTCTGCAGCTGGACAACTACCCAGCTCCCACAGGGCTCCCCCCTCCCCACCCCGGGCTGGGGAGGTCAGATACCCGCTCCTGTGCTCGCCCCTACAGTTCTGATTCAACATCTTGCTTCGTTCACTAGTCCTTGGTCTGTTCTTTGGCCAACCCTAGAGAAACGCTAGTCCCTGTTCCACAGAAGGGCCTTTGGGGATGCAACTGAGTTCAAAGAACTCAGAAATGAATTCATGTGCCAGAGGCCCAATAATGGCGCATGCACCTGCGCGGAGACGCAAGCAGGAGGGGCCGAATCGCTGCGGCTGAGAACGAGGGAGGCCGCTCAGCCGGACGGGAGCTGCGGGTGGGCTTTGCCTGAGCTGGCCCTCGGTGCTGGCAGGGGACGACATCGGGGCAGGGGATGACAGTGGAGAGGAAGAGCCTGTCCCAGCCCCATCTGCTGGAAGCCCCATTCTGTCAGAAAATAAGGTATTAATAACTTTGCCCTCCCTGGCAGCCCGTCTCACACCTAGCAAGAGGAGTGCTTTGGGGCTTTTTGTTGAGGAAGTGAGGTGCCACAAAAGGGGCCTGTGACATCCTGGAGGGAACGCTGGGCCTGAAGCCTGACCCGAGCAAAGTGGGTTTCAGCACCTCCAGGGAGAGAGTGGGCTGCGGAGGCCAGCATAGGGGAGGCTCAAAACGTTCAGGCTTTCACTTCGCCACCAGGGGACGAGCCGGGACCCAGGGGACAGCAGACGAGCAGAGACTAGGAGGAGGCCACCAGCAGGGCCGGGCCATAGGAGGACGAGGGCCGGCTCACCCTCGGGGGGAGGACAGGGTCAGTTATAGGTGACACAGAAGTCCTGGGGGGTCTGCCTGGTTTTCAAAACATGGGGGGAAGGGTAGAAGATCCGGACGTTACAAACTAATCCGGCTGACCCCTCCCTGACACGCTCTTCCCTGAAGACATCTGAAAGCTCTTAATAAAGAAAGCAGTCGGCTGGATTTGCACTGGTAAGCAAGAGCAGAAGTCCACCTTCTGCCGCCAAACGTGTCAAACCCCAGCTGAGCGGACCCTGCCTTCTGCTGAAGCAAATTCCTGGGACCTGGGCAGGAATTCCTGGAAGGGGCAGGCGTTCTGTGGTACGTCATAGCCACGGACACGTGCCAGGGAGGGGAGCAAGGTTCCAGCGGGGAAGACAGATCAACGCTGATGCCTTTGGGCACAGAGGCACAAGAAAGGCAAGGCCAACACGAAGCATCTAGCTTAAGCAGCACTGAAACCCTCGTCTCACGCCCTGATGACGCGGGCATCGGATACGAAATTTAGAGAAGTTATTAAGCATTCGTCATTACAAAAGGAGCTAATTCATATATATTATATACATAAATATGGAAAAATATATAGATGTGTGTATACAACATGAACTTCACGTGTTTTACATATAGGCGTTCATGTACCTATATATGTACATGTACCTATATATGTAATATTTTTTCCTTAAAAACAGCCAATTAGGAGTATGGCAATCAGGGCCAGCCACGTTAATTCATGGGGCCCAGTCTAGACTGGAAACGCAAGGGCGCTTGTTCAAAAACGAGGGCCTTCCAGATGCCAACAGCAGAGCGCTAAGCCAAGCCCCAGGCCACATGCGGCCGTGTAGGTTATGCACCCGTGAAGCCAGCCCCGGTGGTCTCTGCAGAGATGCTGCAGACAAGGTTTACGTCTTCATTCAGCAAGGCCCCCCTGAGAACAAGGACATCCTCATGAAGAAGGATGGACAGAGGCGGGCAGATCTGTGTCTGAGTAACCGTGCCCTGAGGGTGGTGGCCAAAGGGCCACTCCGAATTGTGGGGACGCCCTGGCCCCCGTCTAATGTGTTTACTGCTGACCTGGATGTACCTGGAATGGTGCCTTTGTTTTAACACAACAGGATCTGTTGTGTTAGTGCATGAAAGACACAGAAGGCAGGCCTAGCAACTCTATTAAGGCACAAGAGGCTCCAAAGGATCACGGACAATAAACTGCAATGTAGGACCATCCGATAAATAGATTTTGACAGAAATAAAAGAGAGGTTCAAAAGAACTCAGTGCACCTATACGGGATGGAGAACACCTGGCCGAACAAGAATCTACACACGAGACGGGGAGGGACAGTAGTATAGCTTCCCAGAGCGCGGCACTCCTATGATGGCTCTTTGGCAAAGAACGCACCAGAACCATTCCACCCCAGGCCAACCAGACCACAGCTGAAGTTCTGTGCCACCTCTAAAGGAAAATCTAGCCAACGAATGTGGCTCTGCAAAGTGTGTGGCAAATGCTGATGGCGGGCCAGTTCCTAACCCCCGTCTCTCTTGCTGGCCTCCGCCACGGAGACTGGACAAATCTAAATCCTTGGCCTGAAGCTAGGGGTGATCAGGTAACATCTCCTGGAGAAGCTGACATCTACTATGAAGCTTTCAGGAAGGCGTATCCTTTCTCAATAGGAGGGACAGCTGGCCTGGACCCTCCCCTGCCCCGGGTTTCTGGCTAGCGGCCCCGCTGAGGAAACAAGCCGTACGCTGGGTCAGCAGGGCTGTCCGAGAAGACAGAAAGAGCCTGATCCGTCTGCCCTCGTTGAACCACTGCGCAAACCCCTCGTGGCCCCACAGCAGGACCAGCTACGTTTGAGAAACGCAACCCTGTTTGTTCATTAGGTCGTCTGCTCCTTGCAGCGGAAAGCTTTCCAATTCAGACAACCTATCAGGAGGGGACAGAGAACGCTGGAGTGAACACACAGACCAGATGCACAGAGGACCGGAAGGCAAAGTAGAGCCGGAAACGAGGGTGACGACGGAGTAGCCTGTATCCTAAGGCTTGGCAAACGCCTGCTCAAAGAAACGGGCCCAGATGCTTGCTAAGGCCTGACGGCAAGGCCCACCCTGGCTGTGGGGGGTGGGAGGCTGCTATCGCTCCCAGTGAGATTTTTCTAGTTTCCTTTTTACAGTTTGCAAGAGGACGTGTTTCCAAATCCAGTTTGTTTCTCTTCAGTTTCCAAGTGGATCGCACTCTCGCCAGAGGCAGACCTAATGTTGCACGGCGCCACCTCAATGGCCTCTCTGCAGAGATGAGCAAGATGAAGCAAGCGCTTCAGTCAAGAGGGGAAAGCCTCACCTCCCCCATTTCTTCTTCTCCTCAGGCAGAGGAGTCTCTGGAAGCCCTGTTGCTTTGACGGGATGCTGGCGTAAAGATGTACGCGGAGGCTTTGTGTTAGCGGTTAAGTGAGGAGAAGGGAAATTCTCCGTTGTTATCAGTCTCCGCCCCTTTCTAAAACCTTCACTCAGGAATGGGATGCTTAACCACCCATTTTTAACAAAACCCTGCCTCCTCTGAGGCACAGGTAGCCCGGGCCTTCAAGCTTTCTCTAAGCAACGGTAGAAAGGGAGGAGAAAGACCCCAGGGAAGGAATGTGAAGACCGTCCAGACAGACAGAGGCGGAGACGAAGTGGGCCTCCAAAGGTGTTCAGACATCAAATTCCCACACGTGGGTACCTCACTCAGAAATGTGTCAAAGTGTGGACAAAACCATCGCCTCACTGCAACATACCCTGAGAATGAGGTGTTTCAATTCATCATCTGACAGAAAAGTTGGTTTGTAGTTCGCTTCTGTGTATGGATTGGTGGCACCTGAGGGAGGGGGAAAAAAAAAAAAAGAAAGAGAAAGAGTTGGTACCCTTTCTACTCAGGTGATGTCTCGTTCCACGTCACTGCCTCCAACCTTCCGGATGTGGCCAAGTCCCTACCACCCGGGACTGCAATCTTCTCTTCTTTCTCCTCAACAGACACAGGGGGCTAGAGGGGGCTTCAGACAGAACCCACCGTTGCCCATGGGGGACCTGACGAGTTTGCTCTGGTCACTGTACAGGAGCGAGCCAAGAGGTAACAGACAGAAGTAAAAATCTGTCTCCACGAGAGAAGGCAGCTCTGGAAACCAACCCGCAGAAGCTCCCGGAAGGGTCCCCTCCTCCCAGGATCTACATTAAACGGGTTGTCTAGCAGTCCCTCAAATCCACGCTCCCAGCCTGCCTGGGAAATCATCCAGTCTGCCAGGCCCTGACTAAGTGAATACATTGTAGAAGGCATCTAGTGGGAGTTCTTCATCAGGGTGAGGCAACAGAGCTTGGCACTCCCTCCGTGAGCCACGCTGGCTCCTCTAGCACGGAAAGGGGACATTTAAAAGGCCGTCAGTCTGGCATCTTACAGAACAAGGCCAGCAGCGAAGGACCTGGAATCTGCAGAATGGTTAGAACAGCAAAGCAATAAAATGGAAAAGATCCGTAACCATTCAAAGTACCGTAGTGAAGCAGGGAGACAGGATGGGTCTGGGATTTTCAGATCAACCAACAAGGCACATACAGAGCCACATCCCTGTTCTTTACGGTAACTCGACATTTGTCACTCATTTCCTTCCGCTTTAATAAGACTTAGCTTCTAGTAATCGAATCTCTATCATCTTCACTAATAGGAAGCTTTAGATGCCATTCTCACAGTACAGGACATAACATGGCCATGTCTGGATAACACTCAGAAGTCAGACAAAACCGACCACTTCTTATTTCTGGTGGCTTTGTGGAAACAAAGACTCAAGTCTTTTACCACGCAGGTCACAGGTCTGACTAAGCACCCGCTTTCAAATTTCCTCAGACGGTCCAAGACTGGCTATGGAAAATGCCAGGAACAGCATTCGCTGAAGTTGCCCGATACACCGCAGATTCCTCCTGTGGTTTGGGTAAGTCACTTCCACATTTCTGCCTGTTTTCTCACCCGCCCCACATTCAGAGAAGAAGGAAAATTCTGCCTCCCTCACAAAGAGTCTATCTGGCTTGGGAAAATTCCAGGAATATGAAAATATCATCAGTGTTCATCCCTGACAGTAAAACGCAGCAAGAACCATCAACCAGTGACTCACTCTTTAGAGGAGCCATGAATTCTCCTCTTCAAAACGGAAACGGACTTTTCTGTGTCACACTGTATGGGTGGGGTCCAGGCACACACATATGCCAAATGGACATCAGCAGTGTCCTCTTTGACGTGCGTGTAGCCTGATTATCATGTATACATGCAGACACGTGCACAGAGCACAGCCTCTACCCGTCACGTCTATTGCTGGAAATTACACTCCTGTTACTCAAGGCTACACATTGGCCAACGACTGACAGTGCCTTGGGGACTCGGGAACATCCTAGGCCAGGGTGCTAAAGTTTGTGGGCAAAGGCATGAAGAATAAAGCCCCGGGTCTCACCTCGTAATGTTTTCATGTGCTGAACAGCCATCCTTAGCACAGTGAGCTTATCTAATTTCCTGGACATGGCATTGCACGTAGGTACCAAAGACGCCAATTCGTCAATAAAACTGTTCATTTTGTCCCGACGCCTCTTTTCAATCTGGCTGTGAGCTTCCCTGAACAACAACAGGAAAAATGATTTGTATAAAACGAAAACGAGCCTCACGGAAGCGATGACAAAAGTAAGTTAGAATTGCTTTCGACATTCGCCGGACTGGGGCACCTTTAGAATTTGTACAGTGTTTTGAACTAGACTTTTCTACTGAAGTCACCAGAAAAGTGGCTTCACTGCCAGGTCAGTGTTACTATTTTTTATGCTTAGCTCATATTCAGAGACATAAAGAAATGTCTTCTCAGAGTTAACTGTACTGCTCGTTTCTCATTTCTTTTCCTCTTAGTCTCTGTCAAGTTGGATTTTAAGACGGGTGTAGAAGGAAAGCGAAGGGAGGTGGAGGGGTTGCAAAGAGCAAAGCCTCCAGCACAGCCACTGGGGGGATCCTGTGGTCCCTGGGTGATCTCTGGGGTCTGTGAAGACCCCACCGTGCGGCCTGTCAGAGACTCACTGACCGAGTCACCAGGTAACGGACGCTGCCATCTTTGGACCGACGATGACCCCACCAAGATACAGCAGATGCCACATCTGTCCCAGGAGCTTCCTCTGAAGGCTGTCACACTCCCACCTCCCGGGAGTTGCTGCCTGCCGAGGCAGGAGGGCGCATTCACGGGCACACACGCTTTCCCTGACTGGCTTACCCCTGCCGTTTGGGACTGTCCCCCGTGGCGGCACGTCAGCAGTGGAAATGGAGTTCGCTGCGAGAGCAACGGGGCCACCAAGCAGGACCTCCCACCAAGGCTGGGCTGCGAGGGGAAAGCTACCAGTCTCGGGTGAGTGCAATTCTGCAGCTCCGATTCTGTGTCATGACACAGCCTCGGATGGCCCCGGGGCTACTGCAGGAGAGCGGAGGGCCCACACGGATGGGGTCAGCGAGCATGGCTAACGGCACAAAGGACCGAATTAGAGAACCTCCTCGAGGGAGCAGGCAGCCCCCATGCCTGGCCCTGCGGTGCAACACAGGCTGCTTCGTGGGGCAAGGCCCAAGAGCAGAGTCACTGGGCCCGGTCTCTTTGGGAGGGCCCTCTGGTCAGCAAGGGGCAACCCGCTGAAGACGGTGGAGGAAAAGCTTCAGCCTTAATGGACTTCCTGCTACTTCCCAAGTCCCCTTCATGTGAAACGCGCTTCGAGAGCCACGAGTGAAGTATGGAGAGGGCGAGGGGCAGGCAGTCACATCAAGCCAAGGCCCCCCCACCCCCTTCCGCATCTCCTAAAGGATGCTTAGACAGACAGGGACCAGACAGAGCCGCCTCAGCGGTCCTCAGAGGGCCCAGAACCAGGACAGTTTACAGGGAGAAAGAGGGTCCATGCTTACCTTGTCTTAGGTTTTGTTTTTAAATACTTTTTGGTTTTTAAGTTTATTTCTTTTGAGCGAGAGATAGCAAGCAGGGGAGGGGCAGAGAGAGGAGGAGACAAAATCCCAAGGAGGCTCTGCACTGATATGGGGCTTGAACCCACAAACCAGGAGATCATGACCTGAGCTGAAATCAGGAGCCAGATGCTTAACCGACTGAACCACCCAGGTGCCCCTACCTTGCATTTTTGATCCTTCCTTGGTGCTCTGTATATTCTAACCTGGAGGTGGGGGAAGAAAAAACAAAAGATAAAACACAATCCCTGGGAGACTAATGGCAAAGTTATACAGCTCTGTTTACTTCCCAGTTGAATTCATTTCCCTGCTTAATCCTGCTCATCTCTCTCAACACACGAGGGCTCTTGGCTGTTAGCCACTCTGGGGGGCTGGGGGCTGCGGAGACCATCTTGAGCTCCCAGGCTCAGAGGCTCCTAGTTTATCCCCAATCGAGGACATGGGTGAAACCCACACCAACTAACACAACATGTAATTATATAAAGAAAATGGCTATAAAGGATGAAGTTCATGATTAGGTTCATGGTACCTTCCGTGAGGGTCATCTTTGTCCGTGTCCATGCTTTCTCTGAAAAAATGAGAGAACATAACTATTTGTTAACAAAGACATACAAAACTGTTTCTTAAAATATAGAAGGCTCTCATTTATCCAGAAACTAAGTAATCAGAAAGCTCAATTAGCCAGTGTTGACTATCGACTTAGAGTCCAACAAAGACAACTTGAACCTACTACACAAGGACCGCTTCTCCAGAGTATCAAGCAAAAGTTAGGTGTAGTCTCAGAAGAGTTTGCATGTTAACATCTTTTACAACATATTTTGAACATCGGGAATACACAGCATTATGGGAATTCTTAATCAGAGTATCCAAATAACTATACTACCTCATTCCCCTCATCGTTCTGGATAAATGGAGTTCATTCATTTGCAAAACATACCAAGCCTCAAATATACGTGTGCATACATATATATTTGGGGGTGGTGGTGAGGTGAAGAGGGGGAAACCAAAGTACCCACAAAGAAGCACTGAGCAGAGCCCTCAGGCAGCTTTTCAAAGGCACTGCTACCCAGTGTTCTGGTTCTCAGCAAGGTGGGGAACCCCCAGGTCCGAGAAGCTGGGATATAGGGCAGGAGTGGGGCTGAGGGTCCTGGGTCACCAGCAGGGATCTACCTCCCTTTCAGAGACTCCAGAGATCCAAGTTTCAGGGCACCTTGTAGTTCGGTAGAAAACAGATGGAAATCCTCCAAGGAAGGAGTTCCAAATCCTCCTGGGGTGAGCTCACACCCTTCTCCAGCCCCTAAGTTTACCAGGGGGGCACTGACGAACACCTGAGCTTCTCTTTTTCTTGTATCCTATTAAGAACAGAGGGATGTGGCCCTTCAAACAATGTAGTCTCAAGGGCAAAAACAACTTTCCCAGGGGCACTGAATCACACTGTGGGCATTCTAGAACAGTGGTCCAACCAGGAGCCCTTGATTTCCTCATGGGCAGGGAGTTTCTGTAGCTAGTCCTAAAGCTCAGAAGCAATCCTTCAGGCCACGGAGCAAAACGAAAACTCCCCCTCCCTTTTTGTCTAGACTCATGTGTGGTCAAGGAGGCCCAGATGATCATCCCAGGTGAAGAGAGCTCCGCCTGACCGATCAGACTTTAGCACATTCAAATTACAGGGAAAGGGATCATGGGTGCCTAATGGGGTCTCCATGAATCACCGAAGACTTGCAAACAGGGTGCATGAGGGAAACCTGGAGGTCTCGGGTGGGGACAAGGTTGGAAACCACAGGTTGAGAGAGCAGAAGTCTTAGAAGGCACCAGTGACTCTATCAGCACTTGCCTAAGACAAGTGGTCCCTGGAGAGCGTCTCCTGGCCTCCCTGCTGGGAGTGACTACACCCTCTCCGTACTCACACCCACTCTCCATCCCCTGGGCGGTTGCTTGCTCAATCATCTGGGGTCACTTACATATTAATCATAGCACCTCCTAGTGGGCATCTGACCTTCAGCCACTGTGCTCCCCAAATTCGACCTGTGAACTTCAGCAGAAAGGACATCTGCTGTAGGGGAGACACCTCCTTGGAGATTTTCCCTCATTAAACAAAAGAAAACCTCTTAAGTGGACATTTGGATGAGATTCCACGCAGTTGCCTCAACAAAACAAAATGTGCCTTTGAGTGTTCTACGCAGCACCCTACTGCCTGGGGGTTTGTACAGATAGAGAAGAGTCGACTGGAAGTGTGCAAATTTACTTACTCAAAAGAAAAGTCATCAAGTCTAAAAAGAAACAAAAATACTATTTAATATAACAGGTACATACTAATTTAAATAATGTTTCAGGACAGTATCAGTGTTCCTACAGTGTTTTGGGAGAGGACCTGTACTTATTCCTTCTACAAACACAATGAAGCGGCTGAGGTCTTCCTCCGAGAGAGGCCCTCCGGCAAAGTTCTCTTTGAAATCACCGAGATGACATCCATAGGCTTAGCCAGCTTGCTCAAAGGAGCCAAGGATGACGAAGGAAGGGGTAAAAGACCTAACTTGGCTTTAAGGTTCTTCCTTTTCCCTTGACGTGGAACAATGTGGGGACAGGAGGGGGTTCGTAAGTGCCTCAGCAATGCTGGAGGCTGCCTCCTGCTGACAATCCACGGGGAAGAGAAAGAAAGAAAGAAAAAAAAAAAAGCCAATCGTGCGGCCACCTAGACTTGGCTCTTTCATCTCCATCCCTTTGCACCAAGAGGACCCCTTCTTCCGGGAGGAATGGTAGATGGCCCCTCGATGTTCCGGGAACGGACACCAGGTTTGGCCAGAGGAACATGAACCCTGAAGGGCTTACTGGTAGTCGGTGGAGCTGCCTTTCCGCTTGCGGTTGCAATCCGTGCCGCCGGGGCCCAGGGGGCTGGAGAGGAGGTCGGTGGTGCCCGGGGACATGAAGTCACTGATTGTTGAAGAAATGTCCATTCTCTGGTCGGCCATTGGAGGTCGGGACCTAGCACAAGGAGGCACAAAGGTGCGTTTGTTGCCACGTGCTCTTCTCACGTGGTGGCGGGCCAGGGTGGTCTGGTGGAGGGCCGGGTACTTGTGTATTGCACTAACACCGCTGCCACCCAGCCAGCTGGAACAGGGACGTGGCAGAAAGGAAAGAGCGTCGTTCAGACTTCACAAGTTATGGCCGAGCATTTAGGTTCACCTGCTCACTGTTCTGGTGAGGACACAAAGCTCAGAGAAACCGGGTGGCTTCTCCCGTGCTACGGCAGAACCCAGCACGCTAGGAGTTGTCGCCCAGCGCTCCTACCTCGGAGGGGACCTGCTATTCCCTGACGGTTCGATTTTCTTCCAATCCATAAAGCAAACAGGATTCCCTAGTTATCTTTGTGTTTTTGTTACAACTTTTGAAAAAGTGAGGGGAAAGCAGAAAATATCCTTTCTCAGACTTGAAGTCTCTCTTGGGAGCCAGGAAAATATGGTCCCTCCCTATCATCGGGCCAGGCAAAAATCTGTCCCATCTTTCCCGGCTGTCCGTGGTACTCCACATCCCCTGCAAGGAAAAGCTGCATGAGGACACAGAGACCTTGTAGAAAACTTTGCAAAACGCCTTGAGAACTCACATTTCAAAAGCGTGGAGTCAGCCAGCCCAGAAGAGAGGCTGACAAGTACCTTGCAAGGGACTCCAAGTCCAAGCCGAGTTGAGAGGGCCACGCACTGCCCGCGGACGGGCCGAGCTCCACACCACGTGACCCTGGCACTCACTCCCTCTCCCTGGGCTCAAGTTGCTTCATCTGCAAAGCAAGAGGGGAGACTGTGAGGCCGTTTCCAAGACAACGGTCACGGCCACAGATTAGTGCACCAGGGTTAGGAGTGGGCCAGCTTTTCACTTGCGGGGCCACTGCTGGAGGGAACATCTTTGTGCTCTATCCCCAGGCAGCTGAGCTATGATCTCTTAGGACAAATGTCTAAAAGCATGACAGAAGGGACCGCACATAGTATGTCGGGGTACATTCTGGAACACCGTGCTTCAGCAGAGCTCCAGTAATTTATACCCCCAACAAGAGTGCCTGTCAATCTGAAGAAAAAGAACAAATCCCCATTGGTTTTTACTTGCATTTTTAAATGATTACGGATGGTGTCCCTATGTTTATAGGCATTTCTCTGGTTTCCTTTGTGCCCACTCATGTCCTGCTTTTCTACCGTATTTTCTTCAGTACGGATGGGCCTCCTAACTCATGTTCACCTGGACACCTGAACCTGCTGGAAGGAAAGCACACAATGAACTAGCTGCCCTCACTTTCAATCCACGACCTCTCACCACTGACGCCAGTGCTGCCAGTGGCCCTGGAATCCCCTGCTCCGCTCCTGGGAACATCACACCTGCTCTTTTGTCCCCATCCGTACTCTCAGCTGATACTTTCTGCTCTACTTCACTGAGAAAAGTGAGCATATCTACGGCCCACCTACAAGCTGCTGTTTAGGACCCTCTGCCCTCGAGGGGTGGGGACTCCATCCTCTCTCACTACTGAAGACCAGCACTCCCGAAGTCTCCCCCTGCCTCCGACCCTGCACCATCCACTTTCCCCCGTCTACTGGATCACTCTCCTTTGGATAAAAACACACAACAACTCTCCTCTTGAGGAAAAAACAAACGCTTTGTTGAACTCTATGCCCTTCTAGTCCCCACCTCATTTCTCAGTTTCCAATTCCTTTCCTTTTACTTGCTATAAAAAACTCAAATTGGGCTTTTGTACCCATCATTCCAATAAGACAGCCCCCGTTAGGTTCCCCAGTGACCTCCTCGTTGCTAAATCCAGTGGCTGGTCCTACATTCCCTCCTTAAGTGCCCCATCCCAACACCTGCTGGAGCTGATCTGTCCCTCCTCATTGGCTCTCGGCTTTGGGGAGGCCACCTTCTCATTGTCCCCTTCCACTTCACTGGGGCACCTGTCCCCTGATGGGGTCTTTTGTTGGTCCCTCCTCCTCTCTCACCCCTACATTGGGGTCCTGCGAATGTCATCACACTTCCTGTGTTTATACCCACTCCCTAAGAGGTCTGTGTATTTTCATTGCTTTAAATATGACCCACGCTAGGAGAACTCCCAAATATATCTTGGTGATTTCAAAGCCTGGACATCTCCTGAATTCCAAAGTTATACGACTGTTTCCCGGATGTCTCCCTTTGAATAGACAACAGAGACCTCAAACTCAAGTATCCAAACCAAACCCCTGGTCCTCCCCAAGCCAGGCCCCCTCGTGATGCTCACATCAATGGTATTTCCATCCTTCTCAATGCTCAGGCCCCAAACCTAGAAATCATCCCAACTCCTTGCTTCCTTTCACAGCCTGCACCAGATCCATTAGAAAATCCCATCAGCTAACCTTTTTAAAAAAATCCAAATCCAACCACTTTTCCCCCATTCTCTATTTCTGCTCAAATGTCACTTTGGCAGTGAAGCTTCCCTAAATGTCCACAGCAGCACCAATCCCCTCTAACCACCCCACCCTGCTTCATCTTTACCCACAATCCTTATCAATAATCTATTTACTAGCTTCCTTTCCATTAGACTAGAAGCATCAGAAGGCAATGATTTGGTTTAGTTCACAGCTTACACCCTAGTAGCCTAGAACACTCTCTAGCATAAAACTCAATAAATAGGGGCACCTGGGTGGCTCAGTCGGTTAAGCTTTCGACTTCAGCTCAGGTCATGATCTCATGGTTGGTGGGTTCGAGCCCTGAGTCAGGCTCCGTGCTGACAGCTCGGAGCCTGGAGCCTGTTTCTGATTCTGTGTCTCCCTCTATCTCTCTCTGTCCCATCCCCAATTGAGCTCTCTTTCTCTCTCTCTCAAAAATAAACAATAAAATTTAAAAAAAAAAAATTAAAAAAAAAACTCAATAGATGTTGAATGAATAAGTTTGTATGTTAGGAATATTCATTCTTGCATGTCATAGATGTCATAAATAATCAGCCCCCTTTTGGCCTTCTAACTTTGCTTACAGTATTTGTAGGCACAGTTAAAAGTGACATTTAAAAAAAAAAAAAAAAAGCCTTTTCTCAGCCCCAAAATACAAATGCTCTCTTTACTGATATTTTTGTAACTTTATTTAGCTCTTTATCCATTTGGAAATTATTTTTGATACACTACTTACGGTTGGAAACTTATTTCCGTCCAATGGATAGATAACTGTGCCAACACCATTTACCAGACCTTCTGTTACCCGTCATTTGAAAGGCCACCTTTATTGGTTTATTGTCCTATTCCGTTCCTTTGACCTAGTTACTTCCCAGTCCAGTCCTATGCTATTGTGGCTTTATAATACATTTTAATATTGGGTAGAACAAAATCTTCTCCCTCTTACTACTTTTCATCTTCAGAATTCCCCGGTTATTCCAACGTATTCCTTGAGAAGCAGGTTATAATCGTTTAATCAGATCAACGGTGGCTGCCATGATAATCCTCATTATTACTGACAGTAGGAGAAGGAGACCAAGGAGGAGTAGAGTCCTATCCTCGGGCTCTCAGCGACCCTCTGGGCTGCGGGTCAGTTGCGGGGTGCCACGTCTAGCCCCCACTGTCTCTTTGTGAACAGCCAGATGACAGCCTGAGGTGGACTATTCCAAGTTCCAGGGCTCCCGGGAGAAAGCACCCTTCCTAAAAAGAACTCCCATGGGAACTGCCAATGACAGCAGGTGGGGGGGTTGGGGAGGTGATTTATTACCTGAAGTTAGAGTTCTTAAAGCTCAGATCCACTGCGGGAGAAGCAAGGGGCCACGGGGCTTATCGGTCACCTCAAAGCGATTTTCATGTTTTGCAGTTTCCTTTCGGGCAGTCAACTTCTTCCAGAAACCTACAGTGGGGCCCACAAGAAAAGAACACCCAGCCAGGTCACTTGGGGGAAGATAAACCGAACGATCTCCTGTTGGCTAAGGGACACGGGGGAGCTAGCTCCCGACTCCTGGTCAGAGGCTCACAATCCCAGCCTCCAGCTGCCTATTAAACCCAACTGCGGACACATGAAGGAAGCTGGCAGGTGAGATTTTTCTACAAAAAACAATGCTTTTTAAGTGATTAAACATGGATTCCTGGATGTGCCTTTAAGAGAAAGAAGATTAGCCGTACTTTTCGTTTCTCCTACTGGCTCTGTGTCAGGCACTGTTCTCACCGCATCACGTAGATTAACTTATTTACACCCCAAAACAACCATGAGGTAGACGCTACTATTTTCTTCACTGTACCGATGAGAAGGCTGAGGCAGAGAGAGACGTGAAGACCCTAGCCCAGGTCACACAGCCACGGGGCCCCATCGCCGCTGAGGGCAGCCTCCGCTCTCTCCCAGGTGAAAAGCCGTCCGAGGGCAGACAACAAGGAACAACAGAAAACAGGCCTTTAGGAAACACTAAGCCAAAGCACGTGCGCACAGGGCCAATATCTGAGACTGCTAGAGGCAAGGTTAAGAGATTTATAGGAAATGCCCGTGAAGTTCGTGTACAGAGTCTGGGCACCTAGAGCTAAGGGGAAAGGCAATTCGGAGAAGGTGCTTGTGTTATCAAATGGCCTGCCGCCCTGCCCTTCTCCTACTGGCAGGAGACGGGTCTCCTCTCCGGCCTGTGGTCCCCGCGTCTAGAAGGAACTGGCTCTAAAGGAAGAGGGCCACACCTGCCCTCCCATTCCCTTTCTTGAGACAGCAACATCAGGTCTTGAGTGGGCCTTTCCTGACCTTTCTGAAGCAAAAATTCTGGGGTTTCACAGTCTGCTGGCTACTTCTTGCAGCCTTTGAATACCTTGGTCTTGAACGTCCAGAAATAGGGCTGCTTTTGTCCTCTTAAGCTTCTGTGCGGTCTGATTCAGACACCTTCACTGACCCGGGTAGCCACAGTCTGGACACGTGTAAACAGCAGGACAGGATTTTGGGGTTGTAGTCCCTAAGCCTCAGCTGAACAGCCCATGGACACCAAGTCCCCAGGGCAGTGCTGCCCAAGCACTTACCCTCCAAGAGTGTCTTCACCATGCGTGACTCAGATGGCGGCACCAGGGCTCGTCCGGAGCCACCCCACCTTTGCAAGGACCCCTCTCACAGTTACCTGTTGTCTCTTGGAGCTCCCTCCCTGGGCTCGGTCTGATTCCCCACATGGGTCCCACGCTCTCCTCCAGCCCCCAGATGAGGACCCACCCCGCTTGCCCTCTGACAGATGGGCCACTGCCTCCCTCCATGCCGTTCTCCTCTTCAGCCTGGGCCCTCCATACTGTGGTCACAGATAGGATCCCCCCCTTATTTAAAACACTTCAGTAGCTCCTCCCCTGCTCTGCCCCAAGCCTTCCAGAAACTCCCTACCAGGAAACATCAAACCTCCACAACAGGTAGGTAGGTTGGTTGGTTGGTTGGTTGGTTGGTTGGTTGGTTGGTTGCATTTCCTGCCCCGCCCAACCCTCCCCATCTGATGCCTAAAGCTCTAGGCACTTAAGTTCTCAAGAGCACGTGACCTCCACTGGCCCACGCTGCTTTGCCCTTTACTAATTGGTCACCTGGTGAACGGCTCTCCTTTCAAGTGCCTTCAGGTTGAAGGCATTTCTGGCTCCCCCGAGAGGCCTTCTGGCTCTGCCCATGCTGCTCTGACCCTTCTCTTCACACCTGTGGCCCCTCCACTCTCTGCCCCGCCTCCGTGATCTCACTATTAGGGAGTCCCCTGGGTACCGCACCTCACTCTCTTTCCCTCACTTCTCCGAAACTTAGATGAAGGCTCTCAGTACCAAAGCCCATATGAAATTTCTTATCTGGATCAGTTGTTCCAATACTCAAATTTCCTTTATAGAAATAATGAATGCTCCCACAAACGCTGGCACTATATTTTGCAAAACAAAAATCAGAAAGGCCTTTCCTGTATGCTTGGACAAAGTAAGGAAGCTTGAATCAGCTGTGACAAGTATTTTTGGAAAGCTGTCTTCTCTCCAAGAAGGTGTTCTCAGATGTAAGACAATGAATGAAACAACAAAAGAAAATCCCTCTTTCTGTGATTTCTTCCAACGGAGAACTGAGCCCCGGGAGGGAGCTCCAAGAGACAACAGGTAACTGTGAGAGGGGTCCTTGCTAAGGGGGACTCCGGGCCAGCCCTGGTGCTGCCATCGAAGTCACACATGGCAAAGACACTCTTGGGGGAGCCTGACCTGGAATCGGGGACCCCATGTGTGTCCACTTCTGAGCTGGAGACTCCCAAGGAGGGGGAGGCTCACCGGATGTCAGAGGAAGCAAGGCACAGAGAGACTTGTGCAGTGTGCTTGGGGAGAGCTTGATGGTACCCTCAGTAACCCCTCAATCCCCTCGTGCTCCTTGGAGCTCAGGAAGAAGAATCTCAGGGGCTCCATACAAAGGAGCACGGGGCTGGAAGGGGAGTCCCAGCCCCGGCTAGGCCCTGCAGAGCACCTCGGCAGCTGAGAAGGGTGAGGGTGTCAACCACTATTAGGCACCAAAAGCAGACACAGCTGCTCCTCTGAGCAGAGCAGGGTGAGCCGAAAGCCGGAGAAACCCACACGGGTCATCGACGAGAGGATGAGAAACCCACCCATGTCATCTACAGGAGGATGACCACATTGAAGACCACCGATGGCAGACCAGACGTCTCTCTCTGCTTTCCCTCCTCCTTGACCCAGTACCCCAACATGCTATAAGAAGGGGAGGGGGCGGGGCGCCTGGGTGGCGCAGTCGGTTAAGCGTCCGACTT
Organism: Lynx rufus; assembly: GCF_022079265.1. Lineage (NCBI taxonomy): Eukaryota > Metazoa > Chordata > Mammalia > Carnivora > Felidae > Lynx > Lynx rufus. The sequence goes on along the minus strand of NW_025814897.1, from coordinate 69,824,806 downwards.
CAGCCAGGTCACGATCTCGCGGTCCGTGAGTTCGAGCCCCGCGTCGGGCTCTGGGCTGATGGCTCAGAGCCTGGAGCCTGCTTCAGATTCTGTGTCTCCCTCTCTCTCTGCCCCTCCCCCGTTCATGCTCTGTCTCTCTCTGTCCCAAAAATAAATAAACGTTGAAAAAAAATTTAAAAAAAAATTAAAAAAAAAAAAAAGAAGGGGAGGGGGCGTGTAGCTTGCATTATGGTTCCAACTCTTAGCCTCCCCTCCCTGCGAGAACAGTGTGCAGGACGCCCCAGTGTTGGCCCTGCCAGGTGATTCTCCTTGATGGATGAATGCCAGCGGAAGGGACGGCCTCAACTTTCTAAAAGAATCTTTACCACGTGTTCCTTTGTGCCGAGAGCGGGAATTTCCCGGAGCGAGGCTCCTCCTTTCGCGGAGGTCCCGGACGGATAGAGGCACGAGGAAGAAATAAAGCTTTGCTACTGGGAGCCACTGAGAGGCTGAGGCTGGGTGTCACTAGGGAGACCAACTCTTCTGTTTGCCTCAGACCTTCCCACTTTAGCACCGCAAGTCCTGCCTCCCAGAAAACCCGTGTCCCCCACAAACCAGGACAGTCGGTCACCTAGTTCCTACCGCTGCATCTCTCACCCATCCGAAGCAGACCGACACAGGCAGGACGAAGGAAGCACAGACGGGATCCTGGAGCCACTGACGGATCCCCTGATCTGGGAGGAGGGAAGGGACAGGGATGTTCACACTGGACTAGTTTCATCTTCAAATAACCCATCCGTTAATTGTGGTCATTATCCCCATTTTCCAGGTGAGGATGGAGGAGGCAAAGCTAACTTGCTTAAGATAACGCAGCTGGCAGGTGGGGACGGAAGCCCAAGTGTGTCCGGCTCCATGCTGGGTCTTCTGACTACCACACCACGGCCGGTCCCGTCTCCAAAACCACCCCCAGCCCCAATCCAAGCATTCCTGGAGCAGGCATGAGGGGAAGTAAGAACAGGCAATCCTAGTTCAAGACAGCTACAGAACCTGAACCAATAGGTTTGTCTCTGGGCTTCCTGGCAGCCAGGGCAGAGAAGGAAACGTCCAGCCCTCACACTGGCTGGGAAGTGTATCCTCCGGACAGACCGACCAGGCAGGGGTATCTGTCAGGGAGGTTTATGGGACCTGAGCAATGCCGGGCCTAAGGGCTCTGAGGCAACAAGCTTTGTGAAAGAAGAGTGCTTCCCCCTTTTAAAATGGGACCTCAGTGAACACCTGCCCCGGCCTGCCCCTACCCTCAGGTGTGACAGCTGATGGTGCTCCGTTAAGCCACGTTGTGAAGCCCCAGTATGTCAGTAGGGTGGCAGTGTTTGATGGCGTGGCTTAATAAGAGGGCATGGCTTAGGAAAATATGGACGCTAGATAATCGGCATCCTCGATTACCCTACTAGCTGTATGCTTACTGATTTGCTTCCTCAAAACCCCAAGCCTTCCAGTAAGGGCCCCTGCATGGCCATCTCTGTATCCCACAACCTTCAGGGGCCTGCCCTGGGCACAGAGGTGTTCCAGAAGTACTTTCCCTCCCTGTCTAACCGCCCCCCCCCACCAACCCCAGAGGGCCATGGCAGGTGGCCCTTGGTCCCATCCTCCACGTTCTCCACGATGTGGTGCTGGGGCCTGGCTCCAAGTTTACTGAGGGAATGGATGAGGAGTTGCTCTAGTCCGTTCAGGTGGTGGTGGTCTCTGAGCAGAGGCAAGAGGCTGGAGGGGCTCTGTCTCCTCTGCAAGTCCCTGGGCCCTCCATGGTCCCTATGACAGCCTGTGGGGAGTTCAGTTGCCTTGCTTTGCAACAGATGCATTTAGAGAATGTTCGCCCAGTAAGGCCAGGTGCTTTGAGCCTAAGGTAACAGGTGTTTGCATCGGGGTCATTCAGCGAGGATTTGTCTAGCCCCTAGGGCACCAGGGACACAGGGAGGAATCAGCAGTCCTAATGTTCAAGATCCCCTCAATCGAGTTGGAGAGACAGGATCTAAATAAAGACATGACCGCATGCTCGCTGCAAGGGGCGGAGCCAGGCTTACACTTGCACAAACAGCACAAGTCCGGGATGTGCCTCTGCCGTGGTTAAGTGGCAGAGATCTGCGGAGCCGTTATGACAAACTTCCAGCAGGTGGCAGTCAAGTGTCTTGAGGAAGGAGGGCCTTTCTTCCCTAGCTGTGAGGCAAACGTAAGGGACAGGAGCAGAATGGAGGAGGAAAGACTTAGCTTAGGGGCTGGTGTGTGTGTGTGTGTGGTGTCGGTGAGGGGAGGAGAAGGAACCAGGGTGGCGGTGAGACTTGAATTAGGGGCTGCAGATGCTTGCCTGGTGGACCGGGCTGTTGGAAGTCTGTTCTGAGCTGGGGAAAAAGCACTGACCGTGGCTGTCAGGGGCCAGGGGATCCCTGTCTGCTGGTAGCTCTAGATGCTTGGGAATCCCGGAATCAAGCACAAATCAAGGAGGCTGCATTTGGAAGCACAGGGCTTGGAGGGCCAGTTGAGAGGGTCTCACGGTGGGGGGTGGGGGGAAGGATTTGTAAATCCTGGGGAATTCTGTGAATGAACACAAGGCTGGTTCTTGTGGAAGAAGTCTTCAACACGATCAATGGAGCAGAACCTACAACATCCCAGTCTCCAGGGGCTACTGGGGGCTCTTAGTGGGATTCAGAGATCTCATGAAGAGTCACGAGACAGAGCACGCACCTCGCCCAGCACAAGTGCTTAGTAAATGTTTGCTGAACGAATGATAAAAGAGATGCCTTCTTAGACCTTCGCCACGTCTATTACTGAAGTCTAGGAAGAAGAACCTTTCTTCTTCTTTTTTTTACTGTATAGAATAAGAGAGCCTGGCCCTAAAGACTCAGAGGGAATAACACTATTTCCACCAGAAAACTTACTGCCTGAAGTTGAAGAAAGTTCTGGAAAACTTCCACATCTTGTTCTAAAGGAAACCAAAGGATGCAGTGCTGTTATTTCGTGGTAGAATCAAGACACTGGTGTGAGGGAGAGCAGATGGGGAGGCCTGGGAGGCGCTCTGAGTTCCAGGTCAGGGCTGTGGATGGAGGCAGGCTGGCCCAGCCAGCAGGGGTGGACCCAAGGAGGGTTGAGACTCTGAGGAGAAAAGGGATATGCCTTCTCTGAGGATGTGGGCAAGGTGAGAGAAAAGGGGAAGAATACTGAGCAGGTGTTTCTCCAGAGCCGGTGGATCAGGCATGTGACGTCCCAGGCACTTTCACAAGCAGGGGCTGGGGAAGAGCTGAGACTCTCCCCCTGGCAAGGGGCAGGTGGGGCATGGACAAAAGGGTGAGATCATGGGCACATGAGGAGGGAGGGCAGGGCAGCGGTCAGTGCAGGGCCTCTGGAGCCAGACGGCTGGGTTCAAATCCCAGCTCTGCCACCTACGAGGTGTGCGTCCTGGGCCAGTTCCGTGACCTCTGGGAGCGGTACTTTCTCCCCCGTAAAATGAGAAGGACGCAGTCACAGACTGAATGAGCTCAGTATCGGAAAAGCACTTAGAACGCTCATCAGGTTAACTGTGCTTATTGAAATGGAGGGCCTCACGCTACTGAGGAAAGGAGGGGTAGGAGGCTGTGGAAAGGTAAGCTGTGATGTCAAAGAAATCAAACTCAGATGGGACACTCTGGAACGAAGGAGCTCAGAAATGGTAAGAGCAGACTGTGTGTGCCTGCCAGTGGACATAAAGAACTTAACAGGGGGCTCTGGGGACCACGAGGGAGTCAGTGAGGGGGGCTGGGGAATGAGTGGAGGAACCTGGGCATGGGGTGGGGGCCGGAGGAGAGGGCAGTATTTTGCAGCAGGGAGGACTCATGACAACTGGAAAGCTGAGTGGTATTTCTGGAATCCAACCCCTTCATTTTACTTGAATGAAACCAACATACAGGGAAAGAGCTCCTCCTACAGAAAGCTGGGAACAGGATCATGAGAAACTTAAGTCAATGGCTGATAGTAACAGAACTGCCCGGGAAGGTGAGGTGGAGAAAGCAGAGACAGTGATTTCCCTACAGAGACGGGCACCACAGCGGACAGCTGGCTGCCCAGGGCTGCGGGACTCCCAGCTGAGGGGTGTTGGGGGACAGGAAGTAGATGTCCCTGTTATGGCTCACCTACCATAGGTTTTGGCTGACAGGTTAGGAGGCCTCAGATGGCTACCAGGCGCCCAAGGCCCTCAAGCAATCCCCTCAACGCACTCTACTGAGCACCCATATCCACCAGGTAATTTGTACGGTGAGAAGAGTCAGGGACTTGAGTAAGTTTCCACCACAAACTGCATGCGGCAGTCAAATTTCAATCGAGGACAATGTCATAATCATGAAGACACCGTTAGCGTGCGGGTCCACAGTCACTCATTCGTTCATCTTTCAGCAAATATTTGCTGAGGGCATCCACGTGCCAGGCACCGTTCTCCACAGCGGGACTGCGGGCGAAGACACAAACATCCTTGTCCTCACCTGGTACGCATTCTGGGGAGGAGGGCAAGCAGAGACGAGTAAGTCAGTGATGCTGGCAGGTGGGGAGCGCTGGGGCGAGAACTCAGAGTCGGGGCGGGAGGAGCTCTGGAGACGTGGCAGCGGGGAGGTGAGGAGGTGAGGCGTGGAGGGAGGAGCACTCCAGGCCGGGAAGAGCCTGCACAAAGGCAGAGAGGGAGCCGAGGCTGTCAGGGGACCAGCCCTGGAGCAGGGTGGGCACAGACCACGTGGTGCCTGGCGGGCCCCCGTGAGGGCCTTGGTTTTGCCTCTGAGTGAAGTGGGGGTGATGGGCCCCCACTTGGGGTTAAGCCTGGCTGCAGGGTTGAGAAGAGATGGTGGGGAGGGGGGACCTGTGTGTGCAGGCGCATGTGGCGGTAGCGGGACTGTGTGGGTGGGTGCACCTGCTTGTGCGTGAGTGAGCATGCCTGTGCCTGCGTGTGTGCGCACGGGTGAGCGTGATGCATGTGCGTGTGTGGGAGTGAGTGTGCACATGCATGCATGAGTGCGTTGGGGAGGCCCGCGAGGAGAGGGCTACGATGGTCTGGGGAAGGTGACACAGCTCGGTCCCGGCCCAAGAGTGCGGGCAGTGAGGAGGGCATGACAGGGCTCGGGGCTGTGTGGCCAGGTGAGGTGATGAGTTGCGGTCACTTCCTGGTATACTCTGGAGGAACAGCTGACCGGACTTTCTGATTTTTTTCTGGCATGAGGGGTGACAGCCACTCTGTGAACTGCACAAAGGCCCCCAGGTATGGGGGTGACTGGGGGTGAAAGTCCCAACGTGAGCTCTACTTGCCAGGCTGCATGCCCTGTGTGACGGCTGGAGGAAGAGGGATCTCTTGTCGTCCAGCCAGAGGCCAGCAGCCATTGCTCGGGGAACTGTTAAGTGAGAGGCACGACGAGACATAGAAGTTGCAGGACGGAGTGCACAGCTGCGCACTGCACTCCTGCTGCCCCTCCCCTCCCATCTGGAGCGGAGACTGCCTCCTGGTTACTGAGCATCACCCCTGCTGGGGACGGTGCTGACCCAGATGTGGCTCAGTTGGTGGGCATAACAACCTTTTGGGAAAGGCATCATCATCAACATAGTGTAGAAGATGGCAATGAGGCTCAGAGAGGTACAGCCACTTGTCTGAGATCACACAGCCAGCCGGGGGAACGGACACCCAACCCCGATGTGCCCCACTGGAGAGCTGGGCCCGACATGGTTTGTGTCTTCAGTGACTCAGCAGAGAAAAGCGAAAGTAGGAGATGTAGGGCAGGGCCAGCTGAAGCCCATCCCACCTCCTTCCTATGGGGCAAGGATGTCAGAACACAGTAAGGACGTGCCCCGACCAGGGTATTAGGGGGATGGCCGGTGTGTATCTAACAGATGGTCCTCTCCGTTTTCACTCGCAACAACTGGAAACCTTTCTGAAATGTTCTTGTCCACCTGCCCGTCCCGTGAGCACAACTTGAGGAAGACGATTTGATCTTGGGATGGATCTCAAGGCCTTCCTCCAGTGCCCCAGCTCCCAGATGTTGCCGTGAGTGTTCCGGACCCCAGAAACATCCCTGCAAGTTCCTCTTTTAGCTAAAACGGAATCTGCTTGTTTGCTTTCATTCCCACGCAAGGAATAAAGCCATTATTTCAGTGATTTTGGTTTCCTTTTTCCAAGCTTTGGTTACAGCAAGTGACCGTCACATGCTCAAGGGTCTGGAAAAACACGAGTTCGTAAGGTGCTTTTCCTGGGAAAATATTCAGTGCAGGGACCACAACAAAAATAACAATGCAAAAACTGTGGCAGCAGAGACCACACGCTGGGCTTTTATGTTGTGCCAGTCAGTGTTGTTTCACTGAGTTTCCAAAGAAGTAACTAATTCTCAGAGATGTGAAGTAAATTGCCTGAAATTCTTAGCTCATGAACAAGAAAGTCATGATTCAAACTCAGGTCAGTTTGACTCCAAAGCTCTGTGACAGGTGAAGGACTCTCATCCTTTCTTAATTAGACAAAACAAAAATAAAACCTCCTATAAATCGACAAAAAGGCAAATACCTCCCTGGGAAACTAAAGAATACCAAGAGGTAAATTCACAACATTCACACCATTAATTCGTGTAGGCAGAGGACATAACACAACATGGTAAAGAACAGGGGCCTGGCCGGTTCTCCTTTCTGTAAAAATCTACACATGGATGTTCAAAAAAAAAAAAAAAAAACAAAACAATGTATGTACAGGCGGGAGAGGTGAAAAAAAAACAGAGATGGCAAAGATGAAAAAAGGTGATAAAAATTACTTTTCAGACTCTTTATGTATTTGCTAAAAGGGACAGGGGAAAACATCAAAACACCTTCTTTGTCTGACAAAGGATGCCATTAAAAATTCTGATGTCGGTTACATATCCTTAATGTAAAAGGACATTTTTAAAAAAAATTTTTTTTAATGTTTATTTTATTTTTGAGACAGAGAGAGACAGAGCATGAACGGGGGAGGATCAGAGAGAGAGGGAGACACAGAATCTGAAACAGGAGCCAGGCTCTGAGCTGTCAGCACAGAGCCCGACGCGGGGCTCGAACTCACGGACTGTGAGATCACGACCTGAGCCGAAGTCGGACGCTTAACCGACCAAGCCACCCAGGTGCCCCTAAAAGGACATTTTTAAGAGAAATCAAACAATTTTTAAATTAAATTTTTATTGTTTATTCGTTATTCTTTTATGCTTTGTTAGGACCTAGTGTAGAGACTCCTTAAGTTCTACAAGGCTCCTGGAAGAATTATCTGTCCCTAGGTTGTCCTGCCCATTTTCAGAAGCAACCAGTTACAGAAAGTACCTTTGTGTTTCTGAACAACCGCGGATGGTACTGCTCACTGACACCCCAGTTTTAACCGGGATCTGTTCACTTCTCGCCACAGAAGAGGGAAATTCACCTCTCTTCTATTACCTCTGTCATTATAGGCATGCACAAGAACCTAACCTCCCATTCAGCCAACAAAGTTGCATAATTATTTTGGGCAGATGAATATTCAGCTTTCATATTTACTATGAGCATGTAAATCCTAGGCGCAGTGGGGGCTATGTGGGGTATTCTGACCCCATTCCTTTGCTGCATACCTTTCTGTTTCCCTTTAGTTGTGACCTGTTCTTTTTAAAGTTAAAAAAGATATGTCTAGGTATGTATATTTAACCCATCCTTCTACATTTGACTACGTCTCCCTTCAACTTATTCAAAGAAACTATTTCTTTTCACTTCAGGTTTATCCTAAGGTTTCTCCAGCTAATTTATAAGCTAATACACACACACACACACACACACACACACACACACACACACACACACTCCCTCTCTCATACTTGCAAAGGTTGAACAAATATTTTAATATTCTTTTCACTTTCCTGAAATTTGTGAATAATATAACATACCAACACTTATAATTGCAAACACAATCTGCATAATACCCTGACTATAACACACAAAAAATAAGTTGGTTAAAATAAGATACTACGTACAGAGTCAATATGCAAATGTTGGGCACAGCTACTCCAGAAGACACGATGAAAGATCTAATGAGGTGCTTGGACCTATTTATAACGCATAGTAAACCTCATATACTTGGTGGTTATGTTCCTGGAAAATTCTGTATATATTAAAAGCATGCAAAAATTATGTGTGTTTAGGTGTAAAGTGAGTCAGATTCCAGGCTCGGTCAACAGGGTTCCACCTCCATGAGTGCCCACTGAACTTCAGGAGTTGTGTAGGATGCTGGACAATCCTTTGGTCTCCATGGGTGACATCCAGCAAATCCGCTTCCTGGAAGACAGCCCTGACCAGGACCATCCCTGTCACGGCCAAATCGCCCTACACATCCCAAAGACGTCCTACAGGGGGCGCTACGTGCCCATTCAGAACCAGCAGTTGGTTCAACTCTAGGTTTTCTACAAAGGGGCAAAGAGACACTAAGATCTTTATCCAAAGTCATATAGGAAAACAAACAGCAGTCAGGAGCTGATAAGGAGAAGGGGTTAACAGTGGAGGAAAAGGAAATTCTATTTGTAGTTATTAATTGTCAGACGTAACAGAAGTGCCAGGCGCCTTTTGTTATGCTCACACGGGATCTCATCGAATCCTCCTCCTATCAACCTAAGGGGTTAGTTCTATCAGCACCTCTAATTTTCAGATACAGATACCACGTTTCAGGGAGGTTAGGTCCTTGCTCAGGACCCCAAACTAGATTTTGTCCAATCCTTTCTCTATTGCTTCCAGCTGCTTTCACTCCAGGTCCCTGGGCCCGCACCTCAGGGATCAGGTCCCTCACTTTGCTACTTAAATCTTTAGGAACGAATAACTGGGGTGCACGCTGTCTGAAAAGCAATGAACAAAAAGAAAGATGGTTCAATCCCAGCCTCTCGGCCCTCCTGGTTCAGCCACCGTGTGGCCTGTGCCCAGAGGTTTGTAAGTACAGGAAGCGGACTCCGGATGAAGCCAAAGACTCCTGAAGGAGCCCAGCCTGACCTGCCAGGGGTCAGGCCAGGACAGCCAATGTGACCGTAGGGACTTTTCCTGCCCCGGAAGGCCCATGCCTCCACAGTCTGTTCCACACTCCACAAGGTGGCAGGCAGCCCAGGGGCTGCAGCCCACACCACCGACGCAGGAAGGGCCAGACGCCGAGCGAGGGCTTGGTCACCAAACCTTGAAGTGTCAGGTGTGGGGAACACTCCAGAACAGTCACTGCAGCTTCATGGCATGTCCGCCTCTGCTTATTTAACCTTCAAATCATCCCTATAAGAAGATAGTGCTATTTCCACCTTACGGAAGAGGGAACCAAGACCACAAAGGCCTGGCATCTAGATACAGAGCTGGCGAGGGGCAGGGCCAAGGCTCAAGCCCAGGTCAGACCGGCCCCAAGCCCTCCCTCTCCTGCCCTTCCTGGTTTATGCACTTCAGAAAAAACAAAACAAAACAAAAAACGTGTATTTGACACCCTGCACCCAGCTTTGGAGGGCAGGTGGCCATCACATCCCCCTACCCCCTAACCTCTGGGGCTGTTCTGTGAGACTGAGCATTGGAGCAGGTACCTGAAGAGGGGGTCCATGCTTATAATCCTCAGGTACCTTTCTCCCTCAGCTTTCTGGCCACAAAACCATGAATAAGCACTTTAAACAAGGAACCCATTGCATCAGACTTCATGTTCAGGGAAAGAAAATACAAATAGCCCATATTTGTCATCCTGATCGAAACCCACCCCACGGGGCCTGGTGGAACTGGGACGAACCCATCTGTTGATGACCGTGCACAGGCCTCTGCCCCATAGCCCGCTGTGTGGAAACAAACCCTGAGGATATTTCATAGAAAAGGGTTCGACTCAGGCTCCGGTCAAGGGATTTCTTGGAAAGTAAGTCAAAGTAGGGCCAGGCCCCAGTCTAGCGGGCCACGAGCTTACATTGGGCACCCGGCCTGTGACATGCTATAGCCTCACAGCTAAGAGCACAAGCGTTGGAGCCAGACTGCCGGGGTCCACATGTCTGCTCTGCTGCTTGCTTGTGTAACTCTGGACAAGATTTGACCTCTGTTCCTCGGTTTCCCCATTGGTAATATGAGAATAGAGACAGTACCCGCCTCACAGAGTGGTTGGAGGCGGTAATAAAGGCAACTCACGTAGAGAGCCTACAACAGTGCCTGCCACATGGTGAGCACTCAGGGTGCCTGTCGTTGATGGGACTACTGATTGCCATGTCACAGAAAGAACGGCTGACGGCCCTGGAGAACACAAACCCTAGTGAAGGAAAGGGGGTCAATGAGGAGACAGGGCCAAGAGGCAGATTTGGGTCAGAAAGAAGGATTTTCTAACAAGCACACGTGTCCAAAAGACGGAGCAGGATGCCTGGGGTGTGGGCGCCTGAGGAGGCCCATGGGCCCGCCTGCCTGTCAGGAACAGTACAGATGAGGTTTTCCTGCACAGGACGGTGGCCAGAGGAAGTGACCCCTGACGCCCCTTCCCACTGCCCCATGCTAGGACTCTGATAACGAGCAAGTAAGTGCCGATAGGCAGGGTGTGGCCGAGCCGCCTGAAGGAAGCCGGGAGAGACTTTGGACCGTCTTCACGTACACAACCTTCGGGACTTTCACTTCATTTTCTCAGAACACCATCTGGGGGGTGGGGGTGGTGGCGGCAGTGGACGCCATGACCAGCAATGGCTCGGTGAAACTCAGAAGTGTTTCTTGAACACCTGCAGGGTGCCTAGCAAAGCAATTCAGAAAGCGTGAGATGTCAGAGCCGTGGCAACAAACTATCAACATTTTCTTACTCCGGAGAATCGAACGACAGCACCATCTACTGAAGCTACTGTTACTGGGGACACGGACTGTGTAGTCATCAGGTGGGCCCGCTCCACAGGCAGCGCCTGGGGCAGGAGGACCGGGGGTCGTTCCGGCTCACAGGCAGCCTCCCAACCATCGCTCTGGCAAGGTTTTGGTGTTCTTTACCACCGAAACTTCCCCTGACCTGGTGTGCTTGGTCCTCTGGGCACAGGCGAAGACGCTGGGACACAGGGAAATGGCCAGGAGCAGGGGAGAGGAAAGGGAATATTCTGCTCCTTGAAAAACAGATTCAGGAAGCATCCTCCACCATCATTTCAGTATCACCTTTGTCAACTATAAAAATGGAAAACATCCTTCAGAAGCAGAAACCATTTCATCAATGAAAAATTATCAGACGGTATAAAAACCGCGATACCAATCCAAGAAAAATGATCAAATTCTGGACACGAAAGCTCACCCAGCTATTTTCCAAGGATTTCATGTATAATCATGACTGCTAATTTATATGCTCTCAACTCTGAGAACTCAAAAGCGGGTAAGCGGCGTATCAAACCGATTAAGAAAAAAAAAAATTTATGGAGAGGACGCCGGAGACATTCTTTGTGCCGATTTCAGTTCTTTGCCTCCTGGAAACACCCGCCAACATTGGTGAGAACCACCGTCTGGAGTGGTTGGGGACTTACTGGGCAGGAAGACAGACCATCTCTTCTGCCTGGTAGGTTCCCGTCCCAGCCCATCGCGGTCCTTCCCCCTCGGGTGGCCTGGCTCTCTGCAGCTAACCCCTACTGCTGCTTCCTCCTGTATCTCCTCCCCGCTTGCTCCTCTCCGTGCTGACTGCTACGGCCTTAATTTAGGCCCCAGGCACGCCCCTCCTGGCCTACTCACATCCTCCCAAATCACTGGCCTCCAGCATCGCCAAGACGTGACTTTTCCAGAAGCTTCCACAGTCCATCCTTCCTCATCCTTTCTCCCCCCCGCCCCGCCCCCTCCCAGCCTCAACAAGAGAACTAACACCGAGGCGCACTTCTGCAGGCACCGTGCAGGGCATCAGCCCAGGGAAGACAGAGACAGGTGCCCGCTCACAGGCCAGCTCCCGTCCAGGGATACTGGCAGCCGAGTGCTGCACGAAGAAGGGTCCCGAAGGGCGGAAAGAAGCCACCATGAGCAGCACCTGGGAGCCCGAGGACGGGAACCGCCGGGCTCGGCCCCCCCCCCACACGCCATCCCAGCTTAGGGCAGGGCGCCGCGCACGCTCTGGACCGCCTGTCCCTGGCCTGCGCTCCAGTCCCTCACTCCCTTTGGTGTTCCCGTAAGTCTCCTCAATGATCCGCTTTGAGGGCCCCTCCAAAACCGCCGTCTCTACTTTCCCGGGCACCACTGTGGCACCATACTCTCCTCCCCCAGTACTCGGCAATCGTGCGGCACCCTCCTCCTTTGGCAACCTCCCAGCATCCATGAGGCTTTTCCAAGTGGGTCGGAGAGCAGCTGCTTTTACCTTTGCCTCAGTGTCCCAATACACAGACTCCCAAGTCCCCCTCACCATTCCCCCCACTCAACTCGCCGGCTGTTGTACTCACACAGCCCTGTCTACTTGAGCACGTGGCGGCCACTGGCCCGTCTTGATGTCTGCCTGCCCGAGGCTGGGAACGCTGAAGGACAGAAATCACATCTGTTTAGCTCGCTGGCTCCGGGCCTGGCACACGAGGGCCCCGTTAGGGCCCCGCTCCGCCATGACTCGCTGAGGAGCCCTGGGAAAGCCGCCCTCCTCCCTGGGCCTCAGCTTCCCCACCTAGACTAAGATGTACTCGGAGCTAGAGGGTCCCTGACGCCTTGCCCAGCTCTGACACACCACGAGAACACAGGCCACGAAGCACCAGCTGCGTGTCTTTCCTGACTGTGCGGGTAATAATCACTCAGTGATATCACCCTACAGCTCCTCTGGGTGGCACGGATCTGCCATTGCGAGGAGCGAAAACCCGGGAGCAGATACCCAGTGCTGGGGGGCGGGGGGGGGGGGTGTGCGCTTGTACCGCTAAGTATAATGGACAGCGAGGAGTGATTTTCTCTCCCTTTGAGAACATAAGTACACTCTTCTATATTTATACACCCCATCTCCTAATTTAGGCAGTGTAGAACTTTTTCTGATCAGCACTCACTTGCCAATAATCTCGCTCTACATCTAAATGAAGACTAGGAGTCATATAAGTTCACAGATTGAATGGATGGCTGATTTACAAAGCCCTTAAAATGTGGCTGCAGGCCGACGCTGGCAACCCCATAATTAGATATGGCATGCTCTGCGATGATGTATTTTTTACTGTTTTTTAATAACTCAGTTCTCCTTCTGGGATGAGGGGAAAAATGGAATTTGTTAAAAATAAATCGAGATTTAGTGGCTTTTCAGCCTTCTGCTGCTTGTTGCTCACAATATTCTATAAATAAAAGCAGCCCGGCCCTATAGTGCACTGTAAACACCCACAGACACTCAGAGCCAAATTCTTCCAATTATGACCCTGTGCCAGTTGCCAAGCTACTGCAAGGACCCACTTGAAAGGCGGCCATCTAGGCCATCTTCTGATTAAGCCGCCCTGTGACAAGGAGGAGGGCCTGCCGCTTTGGCACCGTGTCTAGTCTGAGATAATTGTTCTGTTTTCTTGAAATTAAGCCCTTTCCTCATGATCGAATTACAATTCAGAGGTAGATGAGAAGCTAACCACCTGTCCATCCGTCCATCTGCCCGGGTCACGCGTGTGCCTGAGATCCTGGGCTGTCACACGCTGGACTTCCATCAGGCGGCAAAAGTGCCTTCACGACAGCGTCTTTAACTGCACTGAGCAAATCAAGGTCAAATAAAAGTGGGTCAGCAAAGAACATGACAGGTGAGTCACAGGCGGCCTGCCCTTCTACTCAGCAGCTTTCCTCACTGATCAGTTTGGGTCCCTCTTGTCCAATGCGGCAGACTGAGACGGTCATTTAAAAATCCGTATTAGACCCCGCGAGGGACGACGCGGTCAGGTTGACTGCTCTGGGGCTCAAATGCCATTGCACAAGCTGGGGCTGCCCCGGCTGCCCAGCTTTCGTGTGGCCACGACCAGCCCTTGAAACACTGCATGCAGGGAATCAGGGGATTGCCGCGTGCCACGGTCTCACTGAGAGAGAAATTACTTCCAGTTCCTTAGGAACCGGAATGCTCAGGGCAGCGCTGAAGCACAATGGGCTCCGGCTAGAAACCAATCACCCTCCCTCCTCCCTTCAGTGGCAGATCTCCTGCGGGAGTGCTCCGAGGGGAGCACGAACCCCAGCAGGCCCAGGAGGCCTGCAAAAGGCCCCAGGCCACAGATCCAGCTGCAGAGGCTCAAACACTGAATGGGGAACCAATTGGTGAGTTCTCCCAAAAGAGAACTGATAGGTGCTCTGTGGCCAGATTTTCCAAACTCAAAACTGGGACCTACACTGAAAGCGGTAGAACTGTTTACAGCTGGAAAGTTTGGGACCTGGGGGTCACAAAACACGGAGCCTCACTAGAGAGGTCTCCCGTGGGTGTCCCATCTAAAGTGGCCCTTCCTTGGGGCGCCTGGGTGGCTCAGTTGGTTAAGCGCCCGGCTTCGGCGCAGGTCATGATTTCACGGTTTGTGAGTTTGAGCCCCACGTCGGGCTCTGTGCTGACAGCTCAGGGCCTGGAGCCTGCTTCAGATTCTGTGTCTCCCTCTCTCTGCTCCTCCCCTGAACACACACACACTCTCTCTCTCTCTCAAAAATAAATAAATGTTAAAAAAAAAAAAAAAAGATTTTTAAAGTGGCCCTTCCTATAACTCACTTACCATCTGGGGGTCCTCATTTCTTAATTTCTGAAATGGTGTCTTTTCTTTGGGCCCCCCTCTGATTAGAAGGTGAGCCTCATGAGAGCAGAGACCCCCTCTGTCCTGTTCTCGAGTATTTCCAGGACAACTAGAATGGTGGCTGGCTCATGGTAGGTGCTCGATAAATATTCATTGAGTAAACGAATCCATGCCAGACCTCTGGAAGTACCAGTGTCTCTCGATGTTCATGGCCATGGTATGAGGGGAAATCATTACCTCTTCTGTAACAATGAGAAAAGCAAGGCTCAGAGAGGGTGCATATTTTTCCCAGGGCTGCACATCTAATGCGTTCATGGAGCTGGGATTCCAAGCCAGGCGTGAAAAGTTCTAATCCTGGCTTTGAAGTGAGCATCTGTTGCTTTTATAATTTAGAAAAAGCAAAGGAGAAAAACTTTAGAGGAAAAAGTACGCATCAGAAAAAGCTTTACATCAAATGATCTAACATATGACAGATTCGGTTCCTGTGCCCTAAAAGCCCAGCTGCAGAGGGCATCGGCACCACAGGCCTGTAGCCAGAGCGGGAGGAAGGGCTCTGGGGCCCCCATTATGGAAGGTCCATTCCTGTCTTTCCGTGGGGCTCCAAAGGCCAGGCAGGAAAGGGAGAAGCCATCAGCAGTGACACCCATGACTCCTATCGCTGTTAGAAACAGCAAGCTTATTCCAGAATTTGCTGGAAAGTTTCCAAGGAGAGGCCTGCAAGCAAATTAGAAGACTGCGGAGTGTTTGGAATCTGACTTCCCTTTATACCCATACCTTGAAAACTGGAATGAATAAAAAAAAAAAAAGGAAAGGAAGCATACTTTTTAAGACTGAAATTTTAAAAATCTTAAAATTGAAAAGCAGAGATTTACATATATCTCAATTTAGAACACTGAACCCTGCTGACGCTGAGCTTCTGAACCTTTATAATCTGTATATCACAATAAAATTCCTATTAGTCTGATGATATTTTGAGCCAAACCTCCTCCCCGGCCTGTCTGCTAGATGCAGGCAGTGGTTTGAACTGATGTGTAAATCAGCAGGTCGGTCCATCAAAATGACTGGCCAACTCTAGTGCGTGGACACATTTCTCAAATATGGGAAAGTAATGAAAATGGCAACTCGTATCGATAAAACAGGTTTTTCCAAATGCTACCAGGACAACCTGTGAATACAAACACCCTACAGAAAGAAAAGCCCCTCCTGATTGTGAATGAGGGGTGGCAGGACTAAAGAGAACCACATAAGCTAACCTTTTGGAACACAATTTCTTAGCTACAATTAATTTCTGGGTGGGCTTCGGGGCAGGTGTCTCATTAACAATATTCGTCTTGAGAGTATTTACCACATGCATTTTTTGGAGAGAGGCTCCGTAAAATTCACTGGATTCACAAACTGATCTGTGACCCCAAAAGACAGGGACCCCCACCAGCCCTCTCTGCTGCCTCTCCTGTTTTCTTTGGACAATCCTGTAACATAAACAACAAGATGGCTTTCAGAGTAGACAAGATGACATTGACAGTCAGGGAAAGTCGCCCAAGCTCTTGCCTGAACAGCCCGGCCACTGGGACTGCTCACATCAATGAGTGAAAAGAGGTCACTGGCTGGAAGGGACTGGGGGGGCTACTGAGCAGAAGAGACCAAGAGAGCAAACTTAGTGACCAGTGTGTCTTAGGCAAGATGAACTTGGGAGCAACATTGTGAGACAGGAGAAAGAACAAGGGCTTGACAGCCAGGCAGGGCTACCTTCAACCCTGGCCGTGTAGCCTTGAGACAAGGATGATGACCATGACAATGGCGACGATGATGCCGAAGACAATATCTACCAAGAGCTATTATTTACCGACGGCACAAAGTCTAGCATAAGGTAAGCAAATACTTATATACTTGTGAAATAATATATGCTGTTAAATTTTCACAGCAACACATGAACCTTCTCTATATTATCTCCATTTCCTATATCTGGAAAAAGAAGGTGATGAAGATTAAGTGGCATGCCCAAGGTGCACTGCGAGGTTGGGATTCCAACCTGGGTCTGTGCGACTCTAAGCCCACGCTCTCAACTACTAAGGTCCACCGCACTGCCAAGCCTTGGCTTCCTCATCTGTGAAAAGGTTAATAATACTCACCCTGGCAGGGTGGTAAGGGTTGGACAGAATGCACGGGAAGTGTTTAACACAGTACCTGGCACACAGGAACTCCACAGGGTAGCTATTAATGCAATGTAATGCGATGGCATCTGGACCTTTGGAAGAGAGAAGAAGGATGGTGGGAGGTGGGCATCTGGCTATACAGATGGTGCAGCATTTCACTTCACGGGGTTCGACAAACAGGATTAGGAACTTTGGACCAAGGCTTAAGAGCCTGGGATGGCATATTCTCGGGAACAGAGAAGGGACACCGCAGCAGGATGGGTAGGAATGTGTTTACTCTGAGATGAAAGGCTTTTCTTTGAAAGTTGGAGAGGACTGGGGACTTTTTGGAAGGAGGAATAAGTCAAGCCTCAAAAGAAAGTTTTCAAGAGGCAGTGCCAAACAGCACGGCTATTCCTGGGCTACAAATACATGCCCATCGACCACCCGACTCTCTGACACCCGAGGGAGAAGAGTCCCTGTGCGTGTTTGCAGCAAGGGAGATGCTGAATCCCCAGGTTATTGGTAAACCCTGTCCGGAACGTGGGCAGAGCAGAAAATCTGTCGTTACAGCAAGTCTCCTTTGGAAGTCAATATGAAGAAACGTACCCATTGCAAGCGAGAACCAAAGATTTAGTGTGGCTTGTGGTGTGTAAGAGCAAAGGGCCTGTCTGTGGGAAAAAGCATCAGCCTCGCTGACATTGCCATCTTGACTACCCTCTTATTGAAAGACTGAACGGGGGAGTCTGGAGAGCCGCAGAGTCGCTCCTCAGAGAGCCAACGGCACTGCAGAGAATGTGCATCCCAGGGCTGACGTCTGCCGGGGGAGAAGAACATCACGGAGTATCGCCAGGCTCTCCCCAGACCAGCTTCGCCCCTGTGTTTCTTAGAAAGGAATTGCTCTACCAAGTTACCCCAACAGGCACCAAAGACGATCAAAGGTCCCCACACCCTGTCACGGGTCCCCTCTCCTCCGTTCCCACAGCCCGACGCAGGACGCAGCATCAATTTCCTGGACCAAATTAACTGCCTCTAACTAGTTCTGCTGCCCCCTCCTACAGTCCAGCCCCCACACTGCCACCAGCTGGCTTTCTAAAATAAAAGTGCTGACCACGTCACTCACCTCCTGAAAGATGTCTACTAGATTTGCACTGCCTACGGAATAAACACCAAAGTCTTCACTTGCATTAATTCATTCATTTTTTTTCTCCCCCTCATCAATCTAATGTGTGATGATCACCTCCTGCGCGCCAGGCTCTGTTTTATGTCCTGGAGATAGAGTGGTGAATGAGACAGGTAAGGCAGGCACCCGTCCTCGTGGATTTACATTCTAGGGCAGTAAGGCAAACACTAACGAAGACAAACAGATACAGAAGTCAGGTAACAACGGATGCTAATAAAGAGAAATGAGGCAAGCTGAGAGGATCGAGGGATCGGCTAAAGGGTGGGGTTGGACAGCGCATTTTAGTCCTTGAACATGGTGACTAGAAGTCTGTTCCTCTCCGGCCCTCATTTGAACGGAGAACAGAGTGCAGCGAAGGTGAGCCAGGCAGAGATGTCGGGGAAGACAGATTCGGGGGGAGAAGAGCAAGGGCCAATGCCCCGAGGCAAGAAAGAGGAACAGCAAGAAAGGCACAGTGGCTGGAGTGGAGTGAGCAAAACAGAGAGGTCCAAAAGGAGAGATCAGAGAAGCAAGAGGGGCTGGCAGGCCATGGCAAGCAGGTCTATTCCAAGGATGCCGGGAAGCCACCGGAGAGTTTGGGCAGGGAAATGATACCATCTGATTTACCTTTTAAAAGGTCACTCTGCCTGATTGTGCGCAGCACTGGCAGCAGTGGGGCCCTAGCGGAAGCAGGGAGACCTGCTGCGAGATGGGGGGCATCTGGAGGAGGGGAGGGAGGGGCGGTGCTTTCAGGGTGCACTCTGATGGGAAACCTGTCAAGAACTGTCCGCAGACAGCGTGAAGTGCAAGGTTTGGAGCAGGATCCAAGGTGATGCCGATATGTTGGGCCTGCGTAACCAGGGAAATGGTCCTGCCACATAAAACGGGGAAGCTGGGGGAGGGGCAGGGTTATGATTTTGCCTTTTTTCCTCCCGTTAAGAAGAAAAATACCAAGACTTGTATTTAGTGGCGTTGGGTCTGGGATACCCATTAAACATCAACGCGTGGATGCTGAGTGGGCAGCGGGTATGCGGGTTGGGGCTCCGGAGAAAGGTCCGAGGGCGTCGTCGTCCCGACGACCACCAGGTCCTCCAGCTGTTGGCCTCAGCTCCAGACACGCAGCCAGGCGTCACTTCCTCCAGGCTCTGGCCTCCTCCTGTCTGGAATGTTCTGCCTGCACACTTCTGCAGTGTAGACTCTTACCAGTCCCTTAAGACTTGCTCAAAAGTCACCTCTTGTCTATGAGGCCCCTCCTGACTGCCCAGGGGAGAGCGCCTAAGCCCCTCCTTCTCCCACAGTGCCCTGTCACATGCCCCGATGGCCTTGTGTCACCCCTATTTTCGCCCTTCCTCGCTGTGAGCTTCCCGAGGGCAGTGAGTGCAAGACTATTCCTCTGTGCACCCTGCCTCCTAACATAAGGCCTGGGCACGGCAAACGTTTGCCAAATGACCGGAGTTCTCCTCTCTGTGAAGAGACGCAAAGGAGCCACCTGCATGCAGGCTGGTGGACACTGCCACTGCTGTCCGCAAGGGGACGGGGGGGCAGTCAGGCGTCACCGCAGCACTGCCACCGCTCAATGTGGTAGAACGGTATCTGCCTTCGAGCAGTTTCTCAACAGCACGCGGGAGCTTCGAGAAATCCACGAGCCGAGTATCTCAGGATGTGGTGAGGTGTCGTGAGCACCGCACCTGAGAAACATGTGTCGGGTCTCACTGCAGGAACCCCCAGCGAGTCCAAAACCAAAGCACTCAGGAGTCAGAGACGGAGGGAAGGAAGCAGCCCTCATGTACGTGGACTCCTGTCCTCCTGACGGTGAGCCCGGAAGCAGGTCCTACTTGCCTTCTTTCGTAGACACAGGCAACGAGCATCCGAGAGGTTAGGTGATTTGCCCAGGGTCACAGAGCCGGGAAGGACAGGAACCAGGATTCACACTCAGGTCTTGGCCAATCCAGTGCCTGCGTTCCTTCCGGCAGATCGTACCATGGGCAGGATCCTTAGGGACCCTCTCAGCCCCACAGTGTGCCAAGGATATGTAATTCTGGGGAGGGGATGTGATCTACCCACTGTGACTGAGGAGTCACTAAGCCCCTGACTCCTGGGCCGGGCTCCTAGAGCACTGCGCGTGCACGGTGCCAGGCATTTCTTACAGGGCACAGGCAAAGCCGAGCACAAAGTTTTAACAGTCCAACCTATCTGCTCTCAAGTGCCCTAGAAATAAAAGCGAGGGACGGGGTGCCTGGGTGGCTCAGTCAGTTAAGCGTCTGACTTCGCCTCAGGCCATGACCTCGTGATTGTGGGATCGAGCCCTGAGTTGGGCTCTGCACTGACTGTGCGGAGCCTGTGTGGGATTCTCTCTCTCTCTCTCTCTCTCTCTCTCTCTCTCTGTCTCTCTGCCCCCTCCCCACTTGTGCTCACTGTCTCAAAATAAACTAAAACAAAACAAAACAAAAAAAAGCAAGGGGAATGGGAAACTGTATTTTGTACCAACTATTCCTGTGATCCTGGGACACCATCAACAGGTGGGAAGCCAAGTGAGAACGCCGTGAGTGCACGGAGAGGGTCACAGAACCAGCCCTGTGAACCGAGCGGACTAGCGTGTGGCAGCCTTCTCGTTCCTCTGGGCAAGTGTTCGCTGCCCACCTACTGTGTGCGAGACACTGAAGAAAGCAGCACAGGACAGGGAGAAGAAGCCCGGCGTTGAACCGTGGCTCCCCGACCAGCACATCGACCTCTCTAAGCCTACTTTCTTCATCTGTAAAGAAGAGCCCTGTTTCACAAAGCTGTTCTGGCTAGTGAGTGGGGTGACCCATGCCCCGGGTATACGGCAGTGACCCAGTCAGCACCAAATGGCCGGGAGTTTGTTCATTGCTGAGAAAGCAAAAGAGGTTTACTCATGCTGGAGAGAAAAGGAGTGGACGAAAAGGTAGCCACACCAAAGCTCTTGTAAAAACTTAGCAGGACTGAAGTAGCATCAACCCTCTGAGGATTTACCAAAGCATAAAGAAATCCTTTAAGAAATTTTGAGGCGCTGAAATATCTTAAGGCAGGGTGGGGAGGAAAGGCAGAATGAAAGGGAAAAGGAAAAGAGAGAGAGGAAGGATTTGAATAGATCAGTGCATTGGTAAGAGTCAATGAAGTTAACATATATATATACATACAAAATAATGTCATTTGATTGCTGATGGATAGAGTTGCCTATTCATTATGTATATTCTTCTCCGTCAGGCTCCTATTCAATCTTCAATACCCTACTTGCTTGATAATTTCTTCCACCACCACCACCCCCCCATTCACCTGGAGGTTAATTAATCTTCGCTCTGTTAGTTGATTCTTACAATGTACACGTCACATGGTCTCTGCTCATTGGGTTCCCCTACCTAACAGTGAGTTCCTGAGAGCACATGTTGTGTATGATTCATCTTGGTGGCCTTCCTCTGTCCCTAGGATCCCCAGCCAGCAGCCAGCAGGTTGGAGCATCCCCAGAGGAGAACCTTCTCTCTACAGCAGGAAAAGGAGCCAGGACTCATATTTATAAGTATCCATTCTATGCTGAACATTTGAGAAGCACATTCCGAGTCTTAATTCATGTATTCTTCAAAATGCCCCATGAGGGAATTATTATCCCTATTTTGTAGAAGGGAGACACTGAGGCTCAGGGAGGTGAGGTCAACAGCCAAAGTTTCATACTGCTAGTAAAGGTGATGAGGCCAGGATTTGATTCTCGGTCCATCAGACTCCAGATCCCCTTGTTTTCAGTAGACCAGCCCACCTGCATGAGTCTAGTGAAGCTGACGGCATCCAGAAAGGATGAGTGGTCTGGACATCGAATCTCCCTGCAGGCTCATAATGAGGTTAGTGCTAAGGAGCTTTGACCAACACAGGGTAACCTGTTAGCAAAAGCCAGGCACCAGGTCAGAGGGACAGAGAGGAGGCCTCGGGAGAAGACAGAATTCTAAATTTCAGATACAGTTAGCAAATGGCAAATTGACCATCTCCCCAGGCCCATCCTGTCTAAGGAGAAGAAGACACATTCTGGGTCAGCAGTTCTCGACCACGTGTGATCAGTTAAGTCCCCTGGTCCAGAATTCACAGATCCTTTCTAAACACTGGGGAAGCATTCAAGAACACGATCCTAAGTGTTAGCACTCCTGGGAGAAAGCTGGGGACAGAAGTGACCACGGGACATCTGGGAATGTCACTTCCTTGTCCTTTCTCCAGCCCCAGCCCTGTAAAGGAAACTTCCAATGGTGCGCTGTAGGCCCAAAGCTACATCTCAGCCTCACAGGGGTCTGACTCCACTGCATTTGGAGGACCTGCGTCCAAGAGACTTTTCCTTACCAGCTGTGCAACACTCAGTAAGTCAGATCTTCTTTGGGCCTAAGTGTCCCCAGATATAAACAGGGGGAGGAGGAGAATGCCTGCTTCAAAGGGAGGTCGTAGGGACGCTATGAGAAAACACATGTGGGAAGAAACTGTCCATGTCAAACGGCGTTCAGATGTAAAGAAGGGGTGCTGGGAATCGTGGGGTACCTCACCACATCACCTGCTGCCCCCCTCCCCAAGTGTCCTGGGCTTAAGGCCCGGCACTCCCGGGTGCAGCTCCTTCAGTGCTGAGCTGGCCTCCGTACCGATGGTTCAAGGGAGAACACAGGAGTGCTGGGAGAGCTGTGGAACAGGAAGCTATGATTTGGCCCTCCTCTTCCAAAGGCTACCGGGCACAACAACAGCCCTTAAATAAGTAGTTAACAATTGGCTACAACAGTTGAGGAACATTTTTGTCATCATGCAGGATGATAACCATCACCAAAATCAAAATATGAAAATCATTTAATTAAACCTATAGACTAAGACAAACGTATCATTTTGATGGCATATTTGTGAGTTTTTAAAGTTTTAAGTGTTTAAGCAAAAAAAAAAAAAAAAAAAGAAAGAAAGAAAAGAAAAGAAAGAAAGAAAGCTAGATAATTAAAGTTATAATTGGATACTCTTGGGAGAAGCATGAATTGGTACAGCCTTTTGGGAGAGCAATTAAGCAATATTGATTCAAATTTTATTTAAAAAAAAATTTTTTAAAAAATTTTTTTTTTTAACGTTTATTTATTTTTGAGACAGAGAGAGACAGAGCATGAACGGGGGAGGGTCAGAGAGAGGGAGACACAGAATCTGAAACAGGCTCCAGGCTCTGAGCTGTCAGCACAGAGCCCGACGCGGGGCTCGAACTCACGGACCGCGAGATCTTGACCTGAGCCAAAGTCGGCCGCCCAACCGACTGAGCCACCCAGGCGCCCCTAAAAAAAATTTTTAATGTTTATTTTTGAGAGAGAGAGACAGAGCATGAGCAAGGGAAGGGTAGAGAGGCAGGGACACACAGAATCTGAAGCAGGCTCCGGGCTCTGAGCTATCAGCACAGAGCCCGATGCAGGGCTCAGACTCATGGACTGCAAGATCATGACCTGAGCTGAAGTCGGATGCTTAACCGACTGAGCCACCCAGGCGCCCCTGTGTTGTTTCAAATTTTAAATTCAAACTATTTAAGTTGGAAGTCCCACTTCTTGGTGCCTATGCCACAGAAAATCTCATGTAAAAGTTCACAAGCGTGTACAACAATTCCCACATCAGCAGCCGTGGCGATGGCAAAAGATCAGAACCTGGGTGTCCACCAGCATGGGAACGATTAAACAAACTTGAAATGTATCCATACCATGGAGTACGGCTGCCAAACATAAGGCACGTCTACCTGTACATAGCGACTTGCAAAGATGACCATAAGCACTGACAGTCGGCCCCTGAAAGGAGAGCTACAGGATGGTACAAATAGAGAAATTCCATTTTTACAAAACAAAAGTGAAAGTGCGTATGTTGGAGATAAGGGCAAAGGAGGCAGAAGGAACACAAGTGAATGAAAAAGTCCAGGACTATACCCAACAAAGTCTCAACTGCCCATCGGTGGAGAAGGCTGGAGGTGGAGAAGTCACGAAGACTTCCTTCCTTCATGCGAGTGCACTTTAGTGTTGTCTGAATCTGCTACAAGTGTAGACTCCTTTGTGATGACAAAAACAAACAAAAATAGCCCTAAAAGGTCATACAACGATGATAATTTTTAAAATTCCAGTGCTTGCAAGCACCTAAAGTGCTTGCAAGTGCCCTAAAGTAAGCATCCCGGGACGTAGCACAGCCTCTCCATCTCTGCCTGTGGCCACTGGCCCTGTGCACACCCCTGGGCTTGCCTAGGAAAAGACTACAGGTGGGGATCGTCTCCAGGACTGAGAATCTCAAATCCCTCAGCTATTTCAATAAGAATTCTACCAAATTACAACTATTTCAACAAGCTGGCTAATAAAAAGGACTAAGTGTCTTAGTCAAATTTTATAACATCATAAATTACTGAATTCAAGTTCACTTGTTGGCAGCCTCTCTTAAATAGGGGCCATCAAAATTGATATCCTGCATTACCCAACATTGTATGTTGACTGAGTCTCCACTGAAGAGTTCTTAAAAACTGCTTAATGAGGAAATCCCACAGGGAGGAGAGACGGTGACTCCCCCAAATCCAAAACGGGCCTATGTCAAACACTATAGTCACTTGGGTTCTCATAAAATCCCAGCTTATGGGGTGAAGTAACCTTCCTATCTATGGCCAAAGTTGCTGATGAAACAAAATAATCCTAAATCAATTCAGTGTCTACGAGGTGTTGGGTTACGTTTAGGAGAGACCGCCCAGTCCGTGACCTGCAGGCCAGGTGAGCAGCTGGGCAGGGCTGGGCAAGGGTGGGTAAGGGTGGGCAGCTGGGCAGGGCTGGGCAAGCCAGAGAAGCCACTGGAGGAGGGACTGCCACTCTTCCCCAATGCCATCAGACCTCCGATTTTTCACGCAGGTTAGAAATCCAGATTTCTAGACAATATCTACCACGTGTCAAGTGTTGGCCACATATTCCAAAGTTTTACAATGTCGTGAGCACTGACAAAATACATCTGCCGGCCAGATGCAGCCCATGAATCAAGTTCTCAACCTCAGCCTGAAACTATCTACATTTTCTTAATGGGTCATCTTTGTGCAATTTAATTTTTAGAAGGATGGGAGGAGGCAGGCAAATAATATGGAACGAGAGTCAAGTGTTTGATAAGTAAGAAAATATTTCTAACGTACTTGAGGAAACAATGGTAGTTGTCTGGGTCAAATTCTGAAGAAATTGTTAAAATTTGTTGGCTATACCAGGCATGAAGCACTTGAGAGGGAGAACTTCCCAGGTCCAGAGCAAATTTCCACAATTTACTGTCAATGAATCTCCAAGAACTTACTCGACTATGTTTATCGTAGGACACTGAAAATAACAACATCAAGTACAGATGCTAGGTGTCACTCAGGCATTCGGCATCCGGGAGCACCAGTGTGGGTCATGCAGCCTCTGGGCAAGATTCCAAGAGAGGCCTGACGAATCTCCCTCCAGAACCAAAACCAAACTCAACCAAGACTTAAGAGTCAACATCAGAAAACTGTGCTCATTTTTCCCAAAGCCAAAAAAGTCACAGCTATATTTGTGCTAATAACAATATCTGCACATAAACTGCAACTCACAAAGCGCTTTTCTGAAGCACTAGCTCACTCCTCGGAGCCTTTAACTGCATCGTAGACTTTGTATCTCGTCCAAAGTCGTCTTACAGTTACTGCTAATGACACTACTTTTCAAAAGCGACAATGATAACAGATTATTTGGCATTTGCTACATGCCAGGGCTAAGCACATTTTCATTTCCCCTTCACACGAGCCTCACAGAGGTGATCACTAGGATCACCATCCCGTGCGGCAGGGGAGGAAACTGAGGCCTACAGAACTTGGGTGGGCAGTCTGAGTTACACCATCAGCAGGCACAGAGCCGAAATACTGAAGCAGGTCTGCTGGGGCCCGTGCTCTAAGCCAATCTCAATTTGCTGCTGGCAAGTGTACCCAAGGCGTGGCCAGGGTCCTTCTGCTGCTCCTCCCCCACACCCACTTTCCCCACTTGGTCAGAAGCCATTTTTTTAATTTTTATTTTTCCCACTCAAAACTGGTATGAATCACTCCGGGCTCAGCCAGCCTGGCCCTACAGGGCCCCGGAGGCCTGGTGAGGTGCCCCTGGCGGACCGGCTTCCTCGCTGCCAGCTTAAGGAGGGTAGCCAGGCCTGCTGGGGTCTAGATGGGGCTTTCACGTCACCGCTGTCTGAATAGGGTCTGGGAAGCGGGTGCTGACAAGTCACAACAACCCTGTGAAACGGTCACTGAGGTACCAAAGAGGCGGGTGGAGGAGAGGGGAGGCGCCTGCAGCTTGGGAAAGGAGAAAATATTTATTTAGCCAACGGCTATGAAATATCTATTATTCGAGGCCCCATACCAGACCCATGAAAGAGGGAGACACTGTCTCCAATGTGCACAAGGATAAATTATGCAAACAAAAACACGGAGCAAGAAACACACACACAGCCCCGTTCATACACATATACTCACCAACACAGGTACACGTACACGCAAACTGCATCGTCCGGCAGCTGCCCTTAAGGCGGTAACCTCTGTGCTCCCTTCCCCAATTCCACAGACCCCTCGGCCCTGACTATGCCAGGTACTGCCCTGCCACAGACACCACGCCACGGCTGGTCCCCAGGGGTGCCAGAAGGACAAGGAGGGCAGGCACACAGATCACGATGGCCCTCGGTGGTCAGAGCCATCCCCAGAGTGTGTGCAGGGCCATAGGAAGGTGCTGGCTCTATCCTAAGGGGAGAACAGGGTCCACTTCCTTACAAAAGGGGGAGGAGGTGGAGAAAAAGACAAAAGGAGTGGTCCTGGGGGTCTGAGACAAAGGCATCCCAGCGAGGCACAGACTCTCAGCACAGCGGCTCTGACATGGAAACAGGTGAGGGGTACCGGCTAAAGTGTGTGGGGGCCCTGGGGAGCCCCTGTGGCCCATCTCGTCAGATGCCCGTGGTGCAGGGGGCAGGGAGAAAAAGCGGGACGTCAGGCAGGCTGTGGGGCAAGTCCATGTGGCACACCTACCTACAGGGCAGACCCCCACAGTCCTGGGCTCACCGGGCTGCCCAGTGGAGGGGCAAACCTTCACTGATCTACAACCACACAAGTAAACGAAAACCGGCCTCTGTGGCGAGCACTGCAAATGAGCGGGAGTGTGGGCTGGGGGCACGCATGGCAGAGGGACCGCGGTGCAGGAGGGAGGGGGAAGGGCGCCAACCTGGTCAGCACATGCGGCAAACCCCTGCTCGCATGTCCCGTGTTGACCTGGGCCTCAGTCCCCTCAGATGGGGCGTGTGGGATCATAATGATGACACTTGCCGCAGCCAACACCTGCCGAGGCCCTGCCACCATGTGCCTGCCCGCCAAGCACTCTGCCTGGGCTTGCCAAACAGCCAGCGAGCCGTAAGCGATATGTCACGAGAACGGTGATGGTGACGATCAGACCCAGGTTTCTTATCGGGGAGGTCATCGGACGCTTCCTAGGAGGCGGCACATTAGCGGAGGTCTGAAGGCACAGAGTGGGCATGGACCAGATAAACCAAAAGGAAAATGCATCCATGCGGCGGGCAGCTTTTAAAAAGTCCCTGAGGACACCTCCGGATGAGGACAGCAGCTCCAAGTGCCAGCTGGAGCACCCTGGTCAGCAGGATGCCTCCATGGTAAGAACGGCTACTTCCTCTAGGAAGCCCTCCCAGCTTGCCGTGAGCCCCCACGCAAAAGCTGCACGTTCAGTACAATTCCCCAGGTCTGTGGCAAAACTAGGAAGTGGAGAGGACGAAACGAGCGTTGAGCCGATGGCCCCGCATGAAAACACGAGCACGTACTGACTAGCGCCCGGGTGCGCTGTGCCCGCTCCCATGGGGAGTACAGACGCTGACCTGGCATCTGTGGGGTCTGAGCCTCTTCCTGCGCCACTCGTCGGTGTTCACCGAGGACTTTACAGGGCTCCAAGGGCAGATAAAGAAACCCCTGGGCGTGTCCACAAAGGACTGCTAGCTTGTCCTCACCCCCTAGCCAGACAAGTATTCTCAGCTAGGTGATGGGGAAGAAAACCTGTCAGCGGTTAGCAAGAATCGTCATTTTGGCTAATTTAGGAAATCTGGGATTCACCCGGGCTGAAGCTGGGCAGACCTCACTCCTGAGCATTCCTTGATGGGTTATTTTTCATTTTGAATTGCTGTTACTGTTCCATCGACAAGGGAGATTTTTGAAAGTCAGGGGCAACGAATGTAAGGAAGTTACATTCCCGAGGCCCCAGCATGCTGGGAGACACAGCAGGCGGCCACACACCCACACCCAGAGCAATGCCTCCTGCACTCAAAGCTGAGGGGACAGGCGGGTGGCTCTGCCCAACGCCATGGCTGATGAACCTCCAATTTCAAGTACATTTGATCACGTTCTAAGTCTGTGCAAACAGACTTTACTATCCTTACTTCAACACACACTTCCTGAGCCAGATGTACTATGCTGGTACTGAGAACCAAGAGTGTGTGTGTGTGTGTGTGTGTGTGTGTGTGTGTGTGTGTGTACACGCGCACATGCATGTGTGGTCCCCACCCTTAAGGAGCTCAGTTTACTGAGCATAACAAGTAGTAAATCAACAGTGTGCTGATAAGCACTTTGGAAGAGAGAAATGCAGGGTGTTGTGGGAGACAAGAGGAAGGTCGTCCCCAGGTCACAGAGAGGAGCAACAGGGGAAGGAAGGTGTCCGGAAGACTGGAAACCTGAACTGAGCTACTGAAATGGGGAGCAGGGCACAGGTCATTCCCCAGAGGGCCCAGAGGTGATGGCTGGTGGGAGGCTGGGCCGAGGTTAGAAATACATGAGGAATGTGCCCACAGGCCAGATCATGAAAGCCTGAAGGCCTACCAAGGAGCTTAGGTTTTATCCTGCAAGCAATAAGGAGCCCTTGGAGAGCTTTAAGCAGAAGAAAGCCATGATCAGATGTGTGAGTTATAAACATCATGCTGATAAGGAGTGTGGGGGTGGAATGAGGGAGGACAAAAATGGACACAGGAAGAGCAATTAAGAGGCTTTTGAAAGAAATCCAAATGATGAGTCCTAAGGGAAGGAGTAGGGAGGGAAGAGAAGGGAGTGGACAAGTGAGAAGGCACCCTCTTTACTAGGATGGTCACCCACAGAACAGGACAGCGGAGGGAAAGGACAAAGCCAGGGACGACTTGTGAAGGAGACGCAACTTGGGGCTGCAGTCCCAGGCACGGCAGGTGACACAGGGAGACAGACGCACCTGGCCGCGGGGCAGGGATGGGCCTGAGGTGCCCGCGGGCAGTGGACAGCAGCCAGCAGCGCAGCCTAGGAGGAGGTTCTGTGCTGGATATGTAGTTCTGGATGACTGCAGGGTAGAAAGGAGCACTGCACAGGCTCCGCCGGGGAGAATTCTCGCGGTGATGAGAAAGGGACCAAGCAAAACCCTACCAAGCTAAGGACAAAAGAAAGAACACTAGCAAAGCAGGCTGTGGAGGCAAGGGCTTTGGGGCTGGAGGAGAACCTGGAGAGGCAGGCAAGGTGAGGTGAGGCGAGGCAAGGCGAGGGAGCACCTACCAAGGAGGGGAAGAGACAGTTCAGAGGCCACAGACGAGGGGCCGGAAAAGGGAGTCCTCACTGATGGAAGCAGTTAGGTGTTAGCAGCCACGGCCCAGCAAAAGAATTTAGGAGTGTTGACAGTTCAGCTGACGTCTGTAGAAGTCTCAAACAGAATTATGACTTTTCCCCCAACAGCCTCACTGTCTTGCTTCATTTCTTGGTGGGGCCTTCCGATGACCCTAACTAAACTGTTGGCCACCCTCTCCCTTTACTTTACTTCAGGGCGTGATCACGCCTGCCTGACCTTACACACCACGTCTCATACCTTTATTCTGTCTGTCTCCCCTACTAGAAACATCTTCTCAGGAGTAGCCTCATGAGGACAAGAGGCCGTGTCACCTCTACAGCCACGGTGCCAAGAGTCAGTGCCTGGCACACAGAGGTTAAGCACCTTGTCCCAAGCCTCTTGGCTCATTACAAACAGCAAATATTCACTGAGCACATAGGACATGCCCAAGCCATGATAGATGCTGGGGGTGTGGGGGGAAACACCCGGCCCTCAAAGCTTAAAGTTGAAGGTGAGCAGAGACAAATACCAAATATTTAAACAAAAAGTCGATTATAATTGCCGCAGAGCTAGGGCTGAAATCTGTCATGCCTTCCAGTGATATTTCCTTTCCAAGCCCACGACTGTCAACCTTCTCCAAGTTCCTCCAACCCAGGAAATTTTTACCTGGGGAAACAGTTAAAGCGATTAAGGTTTGGTCTTGATTTCTTGCAGAGATCCCACACTTCCTCCACCCTTTCACCAGACTCCTAGGAAGTGGAAACACCCACACTAGGCTCTGAATATTTAACCCGCATAGCTCAGTCCGTCCCTAGTCCTTCTACATAAGTGGGAGGAGTAATTCCAGACTCAGGTGAGAGAAAACAGGAAGCAGAGTCACCCGGGGGTCAGATCTGGGTTCAAATCTCCTGTAACCTTGGGCAGGTTACTGAGCCTCTTTATGATCTGATTTCCTCACTACTGATGTGAGAAAATGAACTCCCCGTGTTGGAGGCTGTTGCAGAGAGGACCTAAAACGACACCTGTAGAGCACCAGCACCGTGCTGGGGACCTACCGAGGGCTCCATAAATGGTGGCTCTGAACCACTTACACCTGCTGCCTTTGTTCCCAGATCTCAAACTGCTACATTCACACAAACCAAGCCAAATGTGACTTAGAATCCAAACCAAAGAACGTACACTCAAAATGCTCAGAGCACAAATTGATAACCTGGTCGGATGACCTGAGGACACATCTCAAACTCCCATACATGGGCCGACCCTCCAGTAAGAGGTCTCATTTGAGTCTCCTGGTCTACCCTCTCTTCCCCTCCATTGTGGCAAATGCAACTCTTTCGCCGACAGATCGCATCTTGTCTCCTGGCAGGAGTCCAGACATGGGCTGGGTTCCGTGTGCAAGCTGCGGCACAGCCGTGAGCACCACGCCTCCAAGGGCACATAAGAACACAGTCACCAGCCCAGGGTGCACACAAACCCCCAAGCACCGCTTGGCTCCAGAGAAGGAAAAGAGCACCGGTCACAGCATGTTGTGCCTGCCTCAGAGCTAAAGAAAAGGTAACTGCGACATGCAAATGTGTACTCCCTTCTTTTAAGGCCCACACTCTCTATGGGTGGTCTATTTTCCTAGTGTCTTCAATTCTTTATCCCTCATTTATGTCCAACCCTGTGCAGCCTGGAGCCCTCATCCCCCATTCTCCTCCTGTGGCATCCTGTTCCTCAAGGCCACCTGTAACCAACGTGTCACCAAGTCAGCAGCCTTCCTTCAACTTCCTTCTCCATGGTCCCTGCTGCCCCCTTCTCTTCCCTTCCTGGGACTCTCTCCTCCTTGGCCTTTGGTTCTCTTCTACCTTTTTCTTCCATCTGGAATTATGCACATTCCCCAAGGCTCAGCTCTCCGCTCATCATGGGGAGAACTCATTTAATCCCACGGCCTCCCTTCCACACCTCCAGACCAAACCCTCTCAGTCCCAGCTTCAGCCCTGCACTTCCAATTGTCTACGGGACATTTCCTGTGGATGAACCGCTGTCATCCTGAATTCAGTGTATCTAAAACCAGATGCACCAGCTACCCCTCTCAGTCTCCAATGTCTACATGTGCCAATGATGCCACTGTGAACCACCAAGTTTAAACTTCCATTTTCTTTGGCTCCTGTTCTTAAAGTCTAAGAAGACTGTAAATCCTATGGATCTCCCTTTGCAACAGCTCTTCTATTGGTCCTTTGCCCCTGTTTTCACCACTGTTAACCACATGCCATCATGCGCAGATTGCTGCTGTTCCTTTGAACAAGCCCCATGCCTCCTGTCCAGCTATGAGAAGAACGGTCCTAGCGTGTCGCTTCTGCCATTTCACTTCTTTTCCCAAAATAACCTCAATGGCTTCCCACTGCCTCCAGGACAAAGTCCAAGTGCCTTAGCCTGACATTCAGGGTTCAGAGAAGGAGTCTGAAAACAACAGCCCACAGGCTAAATCCTACCTACCACCTGTTTTTGTAAATAAAGCTTTACTGGGACCCAGCGGTGCCCATTCATTCATAGCTGCTTTCATGCTACAACAGCAGAGCGGAGTAGCTGTGATAGAGACCGCATGGCCTATGAAGTCAAAAATATTTACCGTCTGACCTTTTACAGAAGAAGTTTGCTGACCCTGGTCTAGAACAATCATCTCTTGCCAAAGGTCTGGCCCATGACTCCTCTGAAGCTCTTGCTCCTGTGGGTCTGTTGCTGAGCCCACTGTCTTTGTGTCTTACGCCCACTTTCTCAAACCCGAAAACCTTATTTCACTCTTCTCCGGATTTTTCCTTCAAAACCCAGCCAAAGCCCGCCCTGCCATGAGCCTGGGTGCCATGAGCCTTACACCTCCTGGATGCCCCTCCAGAGCATCTACTTCATAAACCTACAGTGAAATTTCACTTCTCCTGTGGATCCCTTCTGCATGTACTACAGGCTTCTCTAGAGTCTAGGCTTGGTAACCTCCACAGAGCTGTGCCAATGATAACTTTCTTGCCCTTTATTCTAAATACCGATCCTCAACAGCATAATTTGGTAAGAAGGCATCAAACAAACTTACCAGTGAAGGCCTAGGATTCCACATTTGAAAAGTTAAGCTTGGGTCCAAATGCGTGCACTCTAGCCAGCACCACCTAAAGCCAACGAAATAAGAGTTCAGCTTAAGAGAGGCTATTTATACACCGTCTTTCAATTTACAGCCCCCAATAAGTTTTGATTTACCATCCTCTCAGGATGCCCATTTCTGTTACTTTGCCCAGAAAATTGTGCTCATTTTTCAAATCCACTGGACAGTCTTTCCCTAAGAAGCCTCCCCAGTGTCCCCAGCAAGCCGGGCACATCCCCCTCTCAGTTCCCATGGAACTCTCCCATGGCGAGACATTTATGGCAACACGTGACACGTGGTGGGAGCATAATTTCTTATTTAGGAATGGGGGTCCCTAGAGTCTAGGCTTTTCAAGAGCAGAGGCCTGTTAAATTTACCCCTACTCTCACCCCACTGCCTAGAACGCTGTGGGCATTTAGGTAGTCTTCAATAAATATTTGTAAAAATGTGAGGAAAAACAACCCACTTAATTCATTACCACATGCCTGGGTATTGAAAATTCTGCTTGATCACAATTTTCCCTATAGAAAGGCATGCCTCAATCCCACTGCTTTTAATAAGCAATGGCTTAACAGGAAGGATTCATGAGATTAATGGTCTAAATGCACACCTTTGGAATGACACTCCCCTGGGCAGAGAGCCTTCAGAGGCTTCCAGAATCTAAGAA
Organism: Lynx rufus; assembly: GCF_022079265.1. Lineage (NCBI taxonomy): Eukaryota > Metazoa > Chordata > Mammalia > Carnivora > Felidae > Lynx > Lynx rufus. Next base: position 69,791,485 of record NW_025814897.1, on the reverse strand, counting down.
GGCAAGCCCAACTCCATAAGCAGGCCGCCAGGCCTGCACGAACTGGCCCAGCCTGAGTCCAGAGCCTCAGCTCGAGTGGCCTCCCCCACTGACCCCACAATCCAGACAAACAGGCCTGATAGCGGGCCTTCTCTGTATTCCCTCCAGCTGGAGGTCCTTCTTCCCTTCCCTCCAAATTATCTCCTATTGAAATGCCATCCATTTCAAACACTATGTCCCAGACCAAGTTCATGATGGGGCCAATAAGTTGTTTTTTTTTTTCTCTCTCTCTCTCTCTCTCATTTGTGTGTGTGTGTGTGTGTGTGTGTGTGTGTTAAAACATACATAACAGAAAATTTATAATCTTAACCATTTTCAGGTATATGGCTCAGTGGTATTAACACGTTTGTGTTACTGTGTAACCATTACCACCATCCGTCTCCAGAACTCTTTTCCACAAAACTGAAACTCTATACCCATTAAATGATGACTCCACGTTCTCCCTTTCCCCCAACCCTTACTCCCAGTCTCTGAAACCCAGTATATTTTTGTGAAATGAATAAATGCTGGATAAAGACATGAATGAATCTGACCTCAACCCTCCTCACAAAAGCCAGAAGGGCTGTCCCACAGCACTAGACGCCCATGGCACTGTCTTCATCGTTCTTGGATTTCTTTCAATCTACAGCAATCCTGTTTTGCACAACTGTATTCTTCTTCAGTGGGCAAACTGTGACTTCTTTTGAGAGGTTAAGCGCTGGTCCAGAACATGCACTTGGCCTGTCCTCCATGTTGCCAGACCCAACAGGCAAGCCTTAGTCTTTGTCTTATAGCTCTTGATATCAGTAAACCATTCCCTCTTGCTTGACGACTCCTTTCACTTGGCTTCTAGGACAGCACTCTTGTTTTCTGCCTGCTGTTTCTCACTGGCTGTTCTTTCCTTTTGCTGGTTTTTCCTTCTCTCCTTGCCTCTCAATGTCAGAGTGTCCCGGGGCTCAGGCCTCATTCTCATCTCTTCTCTGTATGCCTTCACCCCTCGGTGATTTCGCCTAATGTCAGGGATTCAGATACCATTTGTATGCTGAGGATGCCCAGATTTTTCTCCAAGCCCAGATCTCTCCTTTAACTCCTGACTGGTAGGATATATCCAACTGCCCGCTTCAAGTAAGATGTCAAATAGGAGCTCTGTGTAAGTCATGTTCAATGTCCCAAACTTAACATGTCCAGTGCCGACCCCTGGCCTTCCCCCAGACCTGCTCCTCCAAGTGTTCCCCATATCAGGCTAAAGACAACGTTCGTCAGGTTGCCCAGGTCAAAACGTTTATAGAGTCATTCTTGTCTCCTCTCTCTTGCTCCATATCCAATCCTCACCAAAATTGGTTTGTACTTCAAAATATATTCAGAACATGACCATTTCTCACCCCCTCCACCATTACCAACATAGCTGATTACAACAGCCCCTGCACAGGTGTGCCTGCCCCCCACCCCTCCCCTGTGCTTTGGCTCTTGGTAACACTCCTCCCTCCATCCACAGTCTATTCCCAGTACAGGAGGGAACTGGTCACAACGTAAGTCAGAACAGGTCATTTCTTTGCTTAAAATCCTGAAAAGCCTTCCTAGCAAGGCCAATGCCAAGGAGATGAATGTTTATAAAGTAGACCTGCAGGCCCAGGGGCAGGCATGGGGGGAGGAAAGGTCTTCGGGCCAGGGCCCAGCTCCCATCCATCTGTCAAATGGCAGTCCTGGCTGTGGCTCCTATTATCTGATTGCAAAAAGAAAGGAAACTTTAAAGGGAGACAAATACAATCAGTCAGCTTCCTTTTCCAGTTGAGGCACCACAAAAAGCCAACAGCACTCACATTTCTCAAGAAGCACATAAGATATGTCAAGTCTGCTACCACTTAATAACTGGTTTCCAAAGATAAATCTAGCCTTCTGGAGAATAGTTATTACCCCCCCTTGGTGGTGGTGGGGGGGATCCTCCTTAAGCCCCTCTTTTTCTTGCCTCCTCCAGCTGGTCACCAAGCCCTGGTTGCCTCATTGTCTCTAGACTTTCTCCCACTCCTCTTTACTGGTGGGATGGCTGGAGGTGAAGTCCAAATGACACAACTAAGGGCTTTAATTGGCTCAGGTCTCTTCGGCTCTCCTTAGAGCTACAGTGGCAACCTCCTAACCTCTACTCACTTATTTATTTCCAACCACAAACCCAAACACAGTGTCTGTAATGACTTTTAATAAAACCTAAAAACCTAAATATGATCAAGTCCTCTGTTTAAAACTCCCCAAAGAGTTCCTACCTTGTTGTACCATAAATTCTTCAAAACATAGTACAGTAAACCATGCTAAAGACTCTTTTTTTATTTTCCATAGATGCTTTTCTTCTGCCTTCTTAAAAAAGACCATGAAGGCCCCAACAAGGGTGGGCAAATGGTCCAGCCCGATTAGACTACTCCACTCCCTGGCTGCAATGACAGGCACAACATCCAACCTAAGCCAGGCCGAGACTTGCTCTAGAACTGACATATAGATGCAGAGAAAGGAGTTGTCCCTTCACTGCAATTGCTGGACTGGGTCTGTCAGCAGTGGTGCCCCCACGAGGAGCACGGTCCATCTGCAGTAGGAAAGACTGATGCCAACATACAAAGAATAGCAGACAGGGAGCTAGACGGCAGCATCAACTCCCATTCTGGAACCCCTTCCTTTTGTGAACTCCTGTAGCATCCTGCCCAACTACGGAACCAGTAACTCCCCGTTTATGCCTCCACTAGCAGGAGTCCCAACAGGCACATCATATAAATTTCCCATATCTGTGTTTTTCCCATATCTGTTTTTTCTCTCTGCCTGGAATGTGTGCTCCTTGGATTTTTACACAGCAGCCAGACCTTTAATGCTATGGAGGCTTCCCTGAAGGACAGCACAGTTAGTCCATTCTTCCAGATGTGCTCTAAAATGCCTGGAAGGCACCCGTTCTGTTGTACCATAGACTCCTCCTGGTCTTCCCAGCCTTAGCTGGTTGCCCAAGCTAGAACCCTCATTTTCAACCTGGTCTCCTCACACTTCCTCGTTGCCATGTGGACTTTCCTCTTCTTGCTTTCTGTCCTACCACCCCCCTCCTTGTCTTCTGCTCACTGCACTCCAGCCACCCTGGCCATCTTTACCCTGCTGTTCCTATACCCTAATGCTCTTTCCCCAGTTAAACACACAACTCACTTCTTCACTTCATTCGCTACAGTATACACTATGGTACAAGTTCACAAAAGCCCATTTCTTTTTTCTTGGGGGCACATGGCTAGACTCTATTTCCCAACAGCCTCCCTTGTAGTTAGAAGTAAACATGTGACTGAGTTCTCACCAAAGGGTGGGACAGATGTGTGCTCCTTCCAGACTGGCCCATAAAAAGTTCTCCACAAGGGGCATATGGGTGCCTTAGTCAATTAAGCATCGGACTCTTGATTTTGGCTCAGGTCATGACCTTGCGGTTCGTGAAGTGGAGCCCCACATTGGGCTCTACACTTATAGTGCAGAGCCTGCTTGGGATTCTCTCTCTCTCTCTCTCTCTCTCTCTCTCTCTCTCAAAATAAATAAACATTAAAAAAATTTTAATAAAAATACAAAAACTTCCCCACAAGACCATCTCTCTTCTTATTCATCCTCCAGCTGAATGGAAAGCAATCTGAGGGCCTTAAAGAGGGCAGAGCCATAAGATATAAGGAATGTGCGTCCCTCGGTAACCACAAAGAAGGAGCAGCCAAACTGGAATTTTTCTGTACAAGAAATAATGTTTTCTTGGGTTGATAACACTGAGATTCAGGGGTTTGTTTGCTACTTAACCTAAGAGTTTGGTCTCCTTCTCAACGAGACCTTCTCTGACTACTCTAAAATTCTCCTAACACTTCTTAGCCAACCTCCTTGCTTTATTTTTCACCATAATCTTATTACCATATTGGATAATGTGTATTTTATTATTTTGTTTTCTATCCCCCCAAATCTGAATGTGAACTAAAGGCAGGAAATTTTTGCTTTTTATTTTTTCCTTTGCTGTATCCCTGGGTCTAGAACAGTGCTGGCCATGTTATGAACAATCACTTATTGTTGAATGACTGACTGACTGAATGAATGAATGAATGAAGTACATGGGCTCCAAGGTCAGGAGGGCCTGGGTTGAGGCCCAGCTCTGCCATTTATTAGCTGTGCAACCTGGGGCAAGATACTCTACCTCTTTAATACTCATTTTCTTCATCTGTAAAATGGCGGAAGTAACAGCACTTTCTTTATCGAGACCGGGAATAATTAAGATCGTGAACATGAATCCCTACATAAATCCCTCAGTACAGTGCCTAATAACAGCTCAGGTTCCATAAATGCTAATTGCTATTGTTATCAACTCAAGGCCAGAGGACAAGACTGGGTGTTAGGCCCTAGCAAGGTCATCGGGAGAGCCATACTTTGCAGCAGAAGTTGAATGGATATTTAAATGCACAAACTCTTCTGGAAGAAATCGTGACAAACACCTAGGTAGTGAGATTTAAGAACTGCCTAAAAGATCCCAGTAAATTGCCAACGATCAGAAAAACATGACAACTGGTGTCAGGGGTGATGAAAAGCGTGCACACAGTCTGCAGAAAAGTGCTACTATGGAAAGAACGCCACCCAAATGATGAGAGATCACTTTGTACCTTTTAAGAAACAATTTTCAGAGCAAAGCTCCAGAAAAGAGAGGCCCCTTGCATCATGGGGACAAGGTAATAAGGTTATAAAAATGGAACTCAAATAAACCACACACAGGGCCCACATGGGCCCAATTTCCCAGGAAAAATAGCAATTGCTACAGCATTCAGATAAGGGAGTCACGCTTGGGCCTCGGCATAGAAAACAGCTTTCAGACATCATTAGGCTGCAGAAGAGCCACCGGGTTTACCAAATTAGCAATGCCAGCTCTCACCTGCCCCTCTCTGTCATGTTCATCTCTTCCTACCCACACGAGGACACGGCTAATGATACCCAAAGCCTGTGCCTGCTTCGCCATCTTCAAAATAGAGAACCCTCCAGAATGAACAGCACGGTGCAGTCTCCAGAGGCCCGCCCGTGGAGACCTTGGATCAGACCTGCTCTTAGATCTCACCTCGTGGAACGCTGCAGTGCTGGGCCTTGTAGACAAAGCATCACCCCACCCCACCCCCACCGCCCCAAGAAGCTCTTTCTTCCTGTGGCCCCTCGGCTCTCAGCAAACTCCCCCATCCCCACCCTATAATCCCTTTCATCTCCACTCTGACCCCTCTCCTACCTCGGTACCCCTAATCACTGGCACTCCAAGCCTCTGGTTCTAGTGTCTGTTCTCCCCCTATATCAGAGGCGTGGCAGCTTTGTGGTTAGGAACCGAGATTCTGGAGCCAAACCAACTGGGTCTGATCTTGGCTCTACAGCAGGACGATCTTGAGCAGTTGATGAGTTACTTTATGTCTATTTCTTCATCTGTAAAATGGAGGCAATGGTAGCGCCCCCCTTGGGTCACTGTAGGGATTAAATGAGTTAATATATACGAAGTGCTTAGACCCAAGTCTGGCATCTGATACACGCCCTAAAGCAACACTGCTTCAGCCAAACCCCAAACATATCCCCATGTCCTTCCACCTCCATTTCCTCTGTCAGCCTTTTTGTTTTGCTGGGACTGTCCAGTCCCATCTCAGCCAGTCCTTTCTAGTGCTGACAACAGCAACTCCCCCCCCCCATAACACCTTTCTTGACACCCCCGTCCCCGCCCTAGCCTCCCGAGGAGATGGAATCCCTCTCTCTTCTCTAACAGAGTAGAGCTGACTGCCCCAGGACTCTCTTCTTAGTCTCCAGTGAAGGACCACCAATTTTAGACTTGTTTTGTCCTTCCCACTCCCAGTTCGTGGGCTCCTCAGAAACAAGGGGGCACTGGGTGTTTTCTTCCCCAGTTTTTATTCCTGGCAACTCAGCTGACATTTGCCGGTTGAAATGGTCCACGTAATCATCAACCAGAGACTGAAACAGCAACGACAGATCATCTGGGCAGAGGAAGCCTTCCCCGTCACCCCAAAGCCACATGGATTCCAGGCTAAAAAGAACACTCAGAACCAAGTCACTGACCCTGGTTTGTTGGTTTCATTCTGGTTATTTCCTTATGACCAACAAAAAACCAAACTGTTTCAGCAAGTTTGCAACCTGCTTCCACTTGGCTCCACAGCAGGATGGTCTTGGACGATCTTAGCTTCCACTGCCGGGCGCACTTCCTGACAGGCTCATTCTGGTTTAAGGAGACACTGGAGGTTTTTTCCCCCCTCAAAAATCCCATTTACTTTTTCTTGCTTTAGGGCATTTCTTTTTTCTTTTTTTCTTTTTTTCTATCATTTATTGTCAAATTAGCTTCCCTACAACACCCAGTGCTCATCCCAACGGGTGTAGGGGATTTCTTAAAAACATCGTGAACAAGGGATCACTGTTTATTTTACTGTTTTAATCAAAGCACCAAAAATCTAGGGATACAGAATTCCTCAATTTGAGCAGATAAATTACTCCTTAAGAGAGTGTACTGGCTCACCTCTACACTTAGGAACAAACAACAAGTCATGTATTACTTGTAAACACACAGCCTTTCACTTATATCTCATTTCACATTACTGTTACCCTGCTTCTTCATTCGTGGAAAATACAACAAAAACATTCCTAGCATTTAAAGTAAATTTTAAATATATCTTCACGACATTTTTCTTGAAAAAAGAAATTCTGATTCTCTGTGTGATCTTGGGCCACTGCCATTAGCTAGATAAATGCCAACGTAATAAAATCATTCTGCAATACACAAAGATGGCCAATGTAGCATTAGCTGAAAGAACAAAAATTAAAAGCAAGTGAAATGCCCCATAACAAACTCATGGCTTATTGAAGGCACTCCCTCGATAGAATATTATGCAGCCATCTTAAATGAGCATGATCAAAACTAGGGAGCCACATGGAATGGGCTGAGGATATAATCTTAGGAGTAAAGGGAAGGCAGATATGTGAGCATATGTGCTGAAACCATCAGGGTTGCCCTGGTTGGGCAGATCAGGCCCGGTGTTTGAAATCAGATGCAAAGGGGGCGCCTGGGTGGTTCAGTCGGTTAAGCGTCCGACCAGCTCAGGTCACGATCTTGCGGTCCATGAGTTGGAGCCCCGCGTCGGGCTCTGGGCTGATGGCTCAGAGCCTGGAGCCTGCTTCGGATTCTGTGTCTCGCTCTCTCTCTGCCCCTCCCCTGTTCATGCTCTGTCTCTCTCTGTCTCAAAAATAAATAAACGTTAAAAAAAAAAAGAAATCAGATGCAAAGGAAAGGAGGAGAAAGCTAAGAGGAGATCTCACGCAACAAGGCCAGAGGGAATGATGGTAGCTGTGTGAGAATGAGGCCCCTAGGCACAGGGCAGGGGCCATGTTTAGGAGAGCAGAATCGGAAAACGGGACGGCTTCCCGAAGCCAAGGTCATTTCAGCAATTCCATCCCAAAGCAGGCAAGGGGGATGGGAAGAGAACCCTCACTAGTTTTGCAGAATGAATCAATCCCTGGGTGAGTGAACAATTTTCAAACGCCACTCAGTGTCAAGGCTAGACTTCTCCACAGTGTGGCCATGAGGCCTCCCACCTGAAGGTTCAGTCCCACCCAAGCCTGCAGGGCTAATCCTGACCCAGGGCAGGAGGGATTTAAGAGGCTCTGGCCTAGAACCCAGGGGGTTAGCGTTCTGCTAACCTGGCAGATAAAGAAAGTGAACCACCCCAAGAGAATGAGCATCTTGACCAAGACCTCACAGGGAGCTATGGGCCATGCTGACTCTTAAATCTGAGTTTGCCAGTCCCTGGGTTTAAAGCTTTTCTGAAGAGCACCCTGGTACAAAACTGACTGATGATTCGAGCTGACTGGCCCAGTATAGAGTGTAGAAAACCAGCTCATTCCACAGAAACAGTGGCTTATGAATTGGTGAGCCCAACCAGACCAGGGCAGGAAGATCTCTGTGACCCTGGGACACCAACAGTACCCCTCAAGGAGAAAAAGTCCACTCCTACAACCAGTCTGTGCTAAACTCCCACTTTTTTTTTTTTAATGTTTATTTATTTTTGAGAGAAAGAGGGAGACAGAATCTGAAGCAGGTTCCAGGCTCTGAGCTGTCAGCACAGAGCCTGACGTGGGGCTCAAGCTCATGAACCATGAGATCATGACCTGAGCCAAAGTCGGATGCTTAACTGGCTGGGCCACCCAGGTGCCCCTAAGCCCCCACTTCTAACTCCTCAGTCCCCTGCACTCCATTGGTTCAGCTGAAGCTCTGCTGTCTGTGGGTGCCAATGCCCGTCCCTAATGGCATGGCCTCTGGCACTGGTATGCCACCTGCAGGTCTCACAAGACAGTCTATCTCTGGACAGGTGACAATGACTCCAGAGCTCCTCTCCACCTCCCCTGACCCTTTTGATTCTTATACCTATCCATCAGAATCCCTAAACCGGACCCTTCCCGCCAAATACAAGGGGCCAAACTCATTGCCCTGGCATTTAAGGTCTCCCCTCATATGGCCCACACCACCTACCAAATCATGCCTCCCAAGGCACCCACCCCTGCTCCCCAGACCAGGCAGGGGCTGCTCTCCTCTTCCTTATACCATCCCCAGAAGCCATGCTCTCCCCGCCAACCCCAAGTCCCCCAAGAACCAGCCCCAGCTTTCTCTGCTTCTCCCCAGCCTCCTCCAAACACACTGGTGTTACTCACATGGTCTCCACTGAATGAGCGTAAGTTGAATCATACTGTCTCCTTGGGTCCTGCGCAGCCAAAGGGCCCGACTCTCACTTGTGGCATGAGCAAGCCACCCAGATACTGTCATTCAAAGGACTATGCACAGGAGGCACTCTTGCTCCCCCAAATTTGTTCTAAACATACTGTTAGAGATTTTGTCACTTCAGTGGTTGTCAGACTCTCTCATGACACCCCTTGGGAGTGGGGCTGCAAACATTAGACAGCAATGCTGGAGCCAGGACCACTGGTGAGGAATTGGAGAGCTCTTTCCACCTGTCATGGCTGCCAGTGGACACTTCCTGAGCTCCTACTATGTGCTACCCCACGGGCGCAGGGTCCTTAGGGTACAAATCTGAACAAGTCCGTATTTGCCCCACAGGACTTTGGGCTCATACAGGGAAAAGAGTGAGACGTGTTCCACTGGTGCGGTGTGATCAATGCCACAGAGGGAGAGGACACAGAAGGAAGGGCAGCAGGGAGCAGAGGTGGCCACGATGAAGTTCAACCCAAGAAGGGGCTGGGGAAGGGCTCAGAGAAGGCCACGCGGAGCTGGTCCCAGAGGGATAATCGATACCAATGACGAAGATGATGGCAGCAAGCGCTTACTGCGCACTCACTTATGCTAAGCACGGGACAAAACACTCCACTTGCTTTATTATAAACTCATTTACTCCTTTATTAGTGAGCCGCTGCTATCTTCCCGCCACCATCTCACGCACTGGGGACACAGCAGTGAACAAAATAAACACTGGTCTCTGCCCTCGCAGCTTACCTTCTATTGAGAAGAGAGACGATAAGCCAAGTAAGAAAGTAAACTGCAGAATATGTTAGATGACACTAAGAGCTAAGAGGAAAAAGAAAACAAAAGGGAAACAGGGAAACATCTGGGGGGCAGTGGGCTGAATGGTACGACTTTACACAGGGTGGCATGTGAGAAAAGACCTGAAGAAGGGGAGTAACCACACCATACAAATATCTGGGGGAAGAGCATTCAAGGCAGAGGGAGCAGTCGGAGGAAAGAGCCCGAGCCCGAAGCCAGCTTGGCGTGTTTGCGGAACAGCAAGGACTCTGATGTGGCTGAAGTGGGGCAAGAGGTGGGCAGGTGGGATCAGTGCATTCGGCCACATGAGTCGTGCACTGCGTAACTCGGGGTCGGGGGGGACACCACCCACATGCACCAGTGAGCTACGCACGACCCAGCCTGCTTGGTTACCCACCAGGCCCTGGGCTGGGAGATGGGGTCAGAGAAGCACCAGGCAGCCCTGGGGGCCGTGCTGAGGATTTGGTTTTTCCTTTGAGTGAGACAGGAAGCTACTGTCGAGAGGGTTCTGAGCCAGAGGCACGACTTGATTGGATCCCGGCTCACTGGGTCACTGGGCAGAGCGCATACAGAGCAGGGTAAGGGTGGAAATAAAAGACCACTGCAGAGGCTACGGCAACGATCACACTCAAGTACATATAGTGTTCCCCTCGCAATCCCATGAGGGAGTTCTGTGCTCACTCTTTCATAGATGAAGACATTGAGTCTCAGGAGAGATCTGGTAACTTGCCCAAGGTCACTGGGTTAGGCAGTAGCAGAACCACCGGGATTGGGAAGCGGGGGAAGAGAACGTTCTAGGTGGAGTGAACAGCACCAGCCGTGGAGCAGGAGCTTGGCAGGGCCTGCCACACTTAGGGAAGGGGAGGCTCATGGTCCAGGGGATCCAGAGCCCAAGGGAAAACGACAATGGCAGCCAGCGAAGGCCTGTCTGTTCCCTGTCTGCTCACACAGATGCCTACCAGTGGCATCCAAGCCAGTCTGGCTCCTTGGACCAGAACAAGCACCTCCTAACCCAGCTCCCTGCTCCGTGCTTATCCCTCCCACTTCAGTCCATGGGCAGCCAGAAGAACCTTTAGAAAATATGAATCACTTATTGTCTTCGTGCTCTCAATGCTCCAGTGGCTTCCCATCATACCAGGCACACGGGGGACCCTCAGATGACATTGAATGAATAGATGACTCCCTCATCCCTGCCGCCTCACTCAGGCACGTCCTGTTTCAAACCAGTGGAAAGGATGACTTCTTCCTTCCCTCCTTAGCAGAGGGAGGCAAACTCATGCTGAGGAGTGCAGGGGTGCCGGTCAGCCAGAAGTCCAGGCAGATGTCCTTGGTCTGCCTGGACCAAGCCAGGCCACCATATTAACCAGTTGAAACCCATGAGGAGGGAGGGGAGCCATTCAGACCACCTAAGACGCAACTTTTGGATCCAACTTGTTTTAAACAAAACTGCTTATTCCAAAGCAGACTGGACACTCCACCACGCTACGGCCAAGTAAAGGAGGCCTACACATGGCCCGGGCCATGATGACTGTAAGAGGCACACTCCACCCAGCAGCCCTGGCCCTGAGGCCAGCCATGAAAGGCTTTCCTCACCGAGTCGGTGTATTTAAGGGGTGGACCCAATGACTGAAGTCCTCCCTGAACACAGGGAACCCCAAAGTTGTCTCAGAAACTGGGGGAAAACTATGAAACTAAGGTTGGGACAAAACTTGACAAATTCCAGTTGGTCGATATTTGGGACCAAGGGGTAGATTTCCTAAAGGATGTCAACCACTCCTGGGGTGTAAATCCAGGCCTTCTCAGGGCCACACTCATTCCAAAGCCCTTTGTTCTCCATAGAAAAAGATACACACACATCCTTACACGTGCATATATGCAGATATATTTTTAAAGAATTGGTAACAACACAGAACAAATGAGACTAGTAAACAAGACCCCCCCCCCCACAAGAAAATTAACCGAGTAACAAAGGGCCTTCCTGTAGGCCCTGATAGGAGAGTTAAATGATCACCGTGGGCATGACTTATCCTCTGGGTGGCAGAGAAGTGAGGGGGGGCTCTGGAAGCCAAGTGAGTCCCAGACTCCTTCAGGAGGCAGGTAACTTGGTTTCCCATACTGCATCAAGCCAGTGTGAGGCAAGTTCAAAGGCCTTGTTCTCTGAACAGGAAGACGGGAGAAGAAGGGTCAGAAAACACAGACATTAAGGGCTGTAGAAGGAAGAGTGTGGAGTCTTCATGGGAGGCAGGGTCCTGTCTGTCCTGGTTTTTCAGAAAGATGGGGCACAAAGAACAGGACCAATGGCTGAGCCCTCGATCTGACAGAGAAGTGTAATAGAAAAGAAGACTCGACAAGGAAGCTCACATCTCCCCAACTTCCAGCTTTTCTGGGCAGCCAAAAGCCAAGCCAACAGTGATGCTCAAAGATCCTGTAAGTGTCAGTGATCAAGAGTTTCAGGACGGGCAATGGCACAGTAAACCACCCTGAACACATGCAAGACCAGACCTGGAGAACAGGGTGTCAGGGAGGGGGTTACTATAACTAAAACGGCAACAACAAAATAGAAGACCTTGTCCCTGAAAGGATCAGTCCAATATCCTGCTAGAAGGACACGGAGAGGCTGGGCCTCGTTACAAGTTGTAAATAAGAGAGAAAACACAAGCTTGGCCATGGAAAAAGCTGCAGCGGGCACTGATTGGGACTTCTTTGTGCAAACTGGCTCTTGGCTCTTCAGAAAAGAAGGACGTGCCCCCGGGGTATGCCTTGGCTTTTGCTCTCTCCACCTGTACGCCCAGGCCTGGCCCAGGCGGACTGAATGGGAGAAGCAGCTCAGCTTTACTGAGATATCCGCACCCCTCCGCCCCACCCCCCCCCCGAATCTCCTCCCTCCCAACTAGAAAGCACAGGGGGCGAAATAGAAAGAGCCAGGCCTTTGAATCATCCTAACCCCGGCCCTCCTGCTCCACTACAAAAGGGTGCATGTAAGCATCTCTGGGGCCGCTCTTACAGTCTGTAATGAGCTTCGTTTATTTCCCTGTGAACCATTTCTCTCTCCCACGAGAATGAAAGCTCCATGACAGCAGACAGCAGGTCTGCCTTGCTCATCACTATGTCCCCTGATGGCATCTGGAACAGTGACTGCCACATTGCGGGAATTCAACAGATCAGTGCATGGCTTCAAACACCAAGCAGTCATCTGTAGGAGCTGTGTCAGAGAGCGTCCTGCCGGGTACGGGCCAAGTGCTAGGTGGATGGCCCAGGGACTTCCCCAAGGTCCTGCAGTCAGCTCAGTACCCCCACCCTTTCCCTACAGTCCTGACCCCTCCTCTTCATTCTGTCCCCAGAGCATGGCTCAGGTCTCACCTGAGCAATGACAAGGGCAAGGGACAGCTGTGACAGAAAAGAGCAACAATTAGTTCTCCTCAGTCTGTAAACATGGCGGTGGGAAGAAGCCACCACCAAATCTACAGTCACAAACAGAGGGAAACATGCACAGAGGACATTGGTAATGGAAGAGTCTGAGAGAACAAAGGGCAGGGTCACCTGATCCCAGGATGATGGAGCCAGGGGTCCCCGAGGAACACAGGAGTATAAGATAAAGGAGAACAGTCACACGGTGAATGGGAAACCTGCAAGGTTCATTTCCTTAAGTGACCGTAAAACAGGCTAGTCAAATTCCAGGAGCAGAGTTCCCCCGGACATCTTTCCCGACGTGTCACAGAACGATTGCTTTCTGTGTTGATTTCCACAAAGGAAAACATCCTCTTTCTAACAAATTCCTTACCTTGTCAGAAAATCACCTCAATAGGCCTGAGTTAACATGAGAGCCTATAGCCCAGGCCAGGTTGCCAAAAATCAAAATTCTTCATTTGGCTGGAAGGTATTAATTTATAAGACTCATTTTTAACTAGCCGATTATGATTATAACAGCAACACAGGCTCACTGTTGAAAAATAGAAAACCACAGGGAAGGAGATGAGAATAGAAATCACCTCAAATTCTACGAGATGAGAACCACTGTTAACACTTAGGTGCTTTTCCCTCCTTCTATGCCTGAGCCTTTAACAGAGTCAAGAGCATACTGTGAATGTAAGTTCAATTCCTGCTTTTTTTTTTTTTTTTCTTCAGTAAAGTCCGGTTAAAAATACTCCACTGTGTTCCAGGAAAGAAGATCATCTTTAGTGAATAAACACATTAAATAAAAAAATGAATCAAAGTTAAAATTTTTTTTTTGATTATCCACTGAGACCCCATTTCTCCAGCAAAAGAAAAAAAAAAATCACTCTGGCCAGGATAGAAACAGTCCACAGGATAGAAACCATAAGCTTGTTTTTGTATTCTCTTATCTATATCATACTTTCAGTAAACATTTATTGTTTTGAACAAGCCACATATTTTTTTTTCCAAATCAACAGAGGAATTTTATAACTACATCTTACTATTTTGAAGCAAGAGGTCATGTTCTAACAGCTTTGGGAAGGTTTCATCTTCCAATCTGCAGGAAGACCAGACCAGTTAAAAATGATCACTTCATATTCGGGGACCATGACATCCAAATGGAAGTCCTAGCTCCCCTTTTGTTATATTCTGTCACCTTGTCAGTGGAGTAAGCAAATGGCTCTGCCAAAGACATATTATATGTCCTATGCTACCTGGTTGGGAGCTGCCCTGATGTCTGCCCACACCCTGGTGGGGTAAGTGGCTGTACCTTGGCCAATGAAGACCTTGGCCAATGACGAACAGAAGAACAACTCTGCCTAGCAGAGAACACTGTCCAGGACCAAGACCTCCACACAATGCAAGTTTTCCCCACCACTGCACCAGATGCTGGGGACATACAGGTGAATAACACAGATGCTATGCCAGTTTCCATGGAGCTCAGTTTGCAGGGCACTTCCCCTTCCATTACTCACCCTAGGCCTGGGAGACAGGAAAGGCCATCACCATTATTCCCACATTGTAGATGATAAAGCAAATGTTCATCAAAGCCTTCTGCCCCAGGTTATGAAGCAGAAGCGGATGGACTCAAACCCAGGTCTTCTGACTCCTAGCTCAGTGCTCTTTCTACTGTACCACTTACATTGATGAATTTCCTCTGACAACTGAAGTCTTCTAGATTATTCATATTCCCTCCAGCACCTCGGCACCTCTGGCACCTTGGTTCTACCTGGCAGCCTCGTCTCTGAGCAATGAGTTGCCCTGACTTCTAGATGGCTACATACGCCAAGATTTCTGTGTGCCTGCCTAGATCCTGACCCTGGACTCAGGCATCTTCCCAGCTCTCCTGGCACCAGCTTCAAACTCTATTTAATCCTTCCCACTGGTACCACAATGCAGCATGCTGCAAATTTCCCCTCATGTTCTATATCCTCTCCACTTTTAAATACAGTTTTTGCTGGACTCATGACCTCCCACCTAAAGATGCTTCTCAGCCTCCTTTGTAGTTAGATGTAGTCGTACCTCTAGTTAGTACAACTAACTAACTAATTCTGGCCCCTAGAATAAAAGAATGTGCTACTACCAGGTCTTGCCCTTAGAATGACTGCAGGTGTTCCCCCCTTAGCTTTTCCCCCAGGAGATGGTAAAAATGGAAGCTTCTGCCTTCAACCACCAAGTGGAAGCCACAGGTTGAAGATAGAAGACTTGGACCACTGGCTGCTAAGGACTAGTTTCAGCTGTGGTCCGTGGATCTCTTTAATACAGGAACTTGCTTGGTGTCCCAACTGAAAAGGCTTGAGCGAGACCAGTTCTACATTCTCCTAGTAAAGCCCCTTGCCACCAAATAAATACTTTTTTTAAAATAATTTTCTTAAATGTTTATTTATTTTTGAGAGCCTTGTGGGGGAGGGACAGAGAGAGGTGGAGACACAGAATCCCAAGCAGGCTCCAGGCTCCGAGCTGTCAGCACAGAGCCTGACGCAGGGCTTGAACCTATGAACCATGAGATCATGGTTCATAGATCTCAGAGAACCATGAGATCATGAACTGAACCAAGTCAGATGCTCAACCAACTGAGCCACCCAGGTGCCCCACCAATTAAATACTTTAAAGGGGAGGTTCAAACCTATATAAGAAAACGTTCCATTCAGGTTTGTTTCATGGAAAGCTTCTAAAAAATGAAATTAGCAGGACCTCACAGATGATTTATGTTCAGATCACAGGAAAAATTGAGAGGGCCCAGAGAAGTAAATCAGCCCCCTGCACTTACAGGAGGGGAGAGAGCTCTAGGTGACAAGCATGACCAGTTCTCTCTCCTAAAGCAGTTCACTCCATTCCTGGAAAAGGCACCAAGAGCTGAAATGATGTGAGCCAAGGCTAATGGAAACAATGTGATAACAGGAGCTTGTGTTCCTAACCAAGAACTTGATGGTCAACTTTTAAAGGACATTACATAAATTCCATGTTTTATCATCTATTAAAGCCTTTGGACTTTTTTTAAAAATTTGTTTTAATGTTTATTTTTGAGAGCGAGAGAGAGAAGGAGACAGAGCACAAGTAGGGGAAGGGCAGAGAGAGAGGGAGACACAGAATCCGAAGCAGGCTCCAGGCTCTAAGCCCAGAGCCAGACATGCGGCTCGAACTCATGAACTGTGAGATCATGATCTGAGCTGAAGTTGGACGCTTAACGGACTGAGCCACCCAGGTGCCCCAAAGCCTTTGGACTTTTAAAGCTAAGAGGGCTGTTGGTCCAACAATATACCGCAAAGCTATATGTGTGTCCTATGCCATACAAAGTAGGTGCAAACCAACTGCCCAACACAACAACCATACATGACTTTTTATTTATTCTGATTCTCTAACAGTGTGTAGCACAAAATACTTCACCTTAATAATCCCTGCTGACTTCTCAATACAGTAAATCAGATCACTTAACAACATTTTCAACAGACAAAGCGAAGAGAAACTGGGGAACAGAGTAAGAGTTAAAGTCAGAAAAGCAGTGACTTTTCTGGCGGTGCTACTGACTTAGCTTTGGGACCCCAGGCAGTAGCTTAAACTCCCCAAGTATTTCACAGCCAGCAAAACAAGTCTTTCTAAACACCTCTCCTCATGGGGCTGTGGTGAAAACTAAACAAGACAATGCATGCAAAAGTTACTTTGTAAATCACACATGGAGGTAAACAGTATCATCAGGATCTTGACATTTGCAAAGGCTCTTGTGGGGAGATTTTGACAAGCATGTTAATGAACACTGAGCAGAGTATAAGCTACACTTTTTGAAAAACTGACCCAGAGCAATCCCTTTCACTGTCTTATTTTTCTTTCCTTAAAATCCCCACATGCATTAGCCAGCAAGAGTTAGTCAATCTGCTACATTCAGTGCTGGCATCATTTTGCTCATGAGCTTTAAGCAGCCAGTGAGAGCTGCTCGATGTCAGCCACGGGCTACAAAGAAGAGCGAGCCACAGTGAGCTGAGGCCACTGGGTGACATGTCATTTATCAACCAAAAATGCCTTCCGGAGATCCACCGTGCTGTCAGAAACCTCAAAACCAGGGGCAGGAAGCATGTGGGGTGCCAGGAAAAGGAAGAAAGAAGGTAACAGTTGAGATTTCAGGCTCCGGAGACTGTCCTGGGTCTGAATCATGGCTTTCCCACCCACTGTGTGTTATCTGAAGCATCTCTGGGTCTCGGTCTCCCTAATTAGAAAGTGAGATTGCCAGTGTCCACCCCACAGGGCTACTGTATTAAGTGGGAAAAGGCATATAAGCACTTTGCACAGTTCTTGGCATATGGCAAATACTCAAAGGTTAGATATTGCTATGAATCATCATCATCATCATCATCATCATCATCCATGCAAAACTAAGAAAAATTAAGATGTGGCACATCTCCAGTCAAGACTTTGCTATGGGCTTTGTAATCAGGTTGTACCTGGACAGCATGCTGGCTCACCCATTAGCTCCTAGGCTAATCAAGGTTCTTCTGGATTTCTGCCTCATGCCCCAGGATAGGTGAAACATCCAAGCATACCCAACTGGCCAGTTGGCTAGATCCTGACACTTTGTTTTCTGGCTCACACCTGCTCATCATTATCCTGAGAGGTGTGTCCAGAGGAGAAGAGATTAACGTGAATATCTGTGCCTAACCTTCCAGTCATGCCCAGGCTGTGGCTCCCCATTTCTAGGGTGAAATACATCGTCACCTTTAAAATATGGTCATACCCAGCAAAGTGAGGCCCGTCAGCACCCATCTGGTGGACAGCGCCTCATCCCCAAACAAGCCCTGGGGGCGGAAAATTCCTTCAGCTCCTCCAGACTATCCCTGCAAGGCCAGTACTCCTTCACTATTAAAACTACGATGGCTGCCCCCCTTCAACCAGGGAGCAACTTTGCAGCTTTCAAACTCCTTATTCTTTCCTTATCTCACTCCAGCATCAGAACCACACTGTAAGGGGCTGGATGAGAATTGTTACACCTGTGCCACTGATAAGGAATCAGCCACAGTTTGAGACATTTAGGTAATTTGACTTAGGCTATCTGGTGCTTAAGTAGCAGAAGCAGCCTAGAATGCAAGTTATCTTGTTCCTAATCTGGTGCTCTTTCCACAAAATGTGGGTATTTGTTTTTTAAACATTCAACTTCCATAATGGTGCTTTGCTTCTGGAGAATTCATTAACCAAGGCATTTCGGTCACAGTACAGTGCAGATTCACATACTTGAAAGGCACTCACAAGCAGATGTTGCCTGCACTCTAAAGATCTAAAGGGTGACAGAAAACAGCCATGCCGATTAACATAATTGACAATTCCCAGCTCTGGCTCCCTCCAACTCCTGTCTGGATTCAGCTAGCAGCCTCCTATCAGGTCTCTGCTGCAGCTAGTCCTTCTTTGTTTGCTTCAGTCCAACAGAAACGCTCACACTGGACTAATGCTCTAGGGATAATTATTTCACATCACTGAAATGGTAATCATAATCACAGTGGAAACAACTTCAGTGATTCTCCTTCCACTGCTTAGCAGTCTCTACCTCACCAGGTTAACTTGTCACTTAACCTGCAGTTTCTTCATCTACAATATGAAGGAGTGGCTAAATAGAGCCTTGTTCACTTTCAGCTCATGACTCTAACACCCCAACTAAATCCAAATCCTGCAGGTGGAGGACACTGGGAGACAGCAGAGTCCAATGGTCAAGAGCTTCCATGACTTGGTTTTTAAGCTTGGACCCTCTACCTTAGGGAGGTCTCTGGATCACTCTGTGCTTCAAGTTCGTCCTCTCTACAGTGATTCTAACGACAGTTCCACTACGTGGGGTTTTGTGGGCATTAAATCCGATAATACATGTGAGGTGCTAAGGACATCATAAGAACTCTGTATATATTACCAATTGGTATCATCTGAAATGGCATGCATCATGTTTAGGCACTGACTGATTTTCCAAACTTAAATTCCCACCACTATTTGAGAACTCTCCATTCTAGGCAAGTCTCTATGCAGGTTGGTCATTCCTACCTCTGCGCTTTTAATGGTGCTATGTCCCCCCACTTCATCCACTCCCTGGTCTGTGAATCTAAATCCTACCCATCCTTAAAGGTCTGGATTAAACCTGCTCATTTCTAAGAGGCCTCCTCCCTACCATAACAACTCACAAAAATCCCTCTGGTCTCTGAATTTCTGTAGTACTTATTGGTAGTCTAGACTACTTTATCGGCATTATACATGGCCTTGGATTATTTTTGGCCAACAGATTAAACTGAAGTCTCCTTGGGTACAACAACTGTCTTCTCTTTTCTTTTGTTTTTGTTTTTTTTTTTTTTAAGATTTTATTTTTTAAGTAATCTCTATACCCAACATGGGGCTCCAACCTACAACCCCGAGATCAAGAGTCGCCTGCTCTACCAACTGAGCCAGCCAGGTATCCCTACAACAACTCTTTCTGCTCTTCCTCTAGGTGTAGCCTGGGTGCCGGGTATAATGGCCCTTCAGACATATGTTGACTGAATAAATAAACGTGTAGTACTATGCCCAATACACGGTACATTTTCTTTTAGTTGATATGGTTCGGCTATTGATTTGTTGTACTTTGAGGCCAATCAAAGATAACACAAAGATGAACATCAGGCAGGCAGGGACAACCATGGCCAGTTAAGTCCTGATCATCAATAAAAGATACTGATATCTGGCCAACCTGAAGAACAAGAAAAACACAGATGTCAAAAGGAAATGGTTATCTACACTCCAAAGTACCTTGCAAGACCAAGCTCATGAGCCTACACAGTTAGAGAGGAAAAGAAAGTTGAGGTTTTCTCAGGCTGAATTCATTCAGTAAGTATTTATTGAGTGACTACTCTGTGCAGACACTGTCTTAGCTGTGGGGGTTACAACAGAGAACAAAACAGACAAAAATTCCTACTCATATTCTAGCATCTGAGGAGGAACACAAGGTATAATGCCACCTTCCAACTCCAAAGTGAAATCCAGCAACAACTTCTTGCCCCAACTCCTTGCTGTGCCATCAAGTAAGGAAAAGAGAAAAAACAATCAAGCGTCATTCACAGCTGATCAAACAGAGGCCTTGCTAGAAGTGCTGTTTCTGTCCTGATGAGGCTTCCCTCACTTGAATCCTGTGGGGAACTCTGCGACAAAGCACTCTGTACCCTAAGCCATCTGAATGCTAACTCCCTAACACCCTACGTCCCAATTGAGCTCTGCAACTAGCAAAGCTAGTCGTTTACACAGCAAACTTCTCAAATGGCAAATGTGGTTCATGATGCCAAAAAGAAACTCAGAGAGGGGAAAGGAGGAAGGGAGGGGTGGTCGTCAGTTAAAGGATCAGGTAGCTTTCTCTACTGCAAAACCCTGAGGCTCTTTTCTCCTTTGGAGCAGAAACCTCTTCCATCGTCTAAAGCCTTAAAAAAAAATTTTTTTTTCCTCCAGCAGGATACTGAAAATAGCTTTGCATTTAACATTTAAAATTGTTTTTGATCCCACACTCTTTCAGCTCTGCTCTCTCCTGCAAATTCGTTCCATTCCCTAAGGGCACTTATAAGTATAATTCATAAGAAACAAACCATAGTCACCATTTTTATCCCTAAGAGTTAAAAAGAAAAACCAGTTTACATAATTATATGGAAGATAAGTTGGCCAAGAACACAGAAATCTTATCTGGACCAAAAGTTCTAGGACAAAATTTCTTTCCACTCATTAAGAAAGACAGCAGATCAAAATCAAGGTTCAGACGGAACGTCTAACTGCGGAGCACCATACACAGAACTCCTTGAGCTCCTCATGTCATTTGAGTACATCTACTTCAGGAAGAAACTAGAGGTAGTCATTTGAGGTAGGTTTGAACGATGAAATACATGTATGTTTTCCCACTGTGGTGAGAAAACAGGGTTTTATATCCAAGAAGGACCTGAGACATCAAAGTTCAGCGAGGGCGGTTCGCTCAAAGTTACTCAGCAAGTCAGGGACTGGGCTAAGACTGGGCCCCGGGCTCTCCTAGCCCCCCAGTGCAGGGCATTCCCTACTCTGCCCGCCACTGATTCCTTTATAACACAAGGAGCTAAATCTTAAAGGCACAAAGGCAAGAATTCCTTTTATAAAACTTTTTGGCAGACAGGAAAAATAGGAGGTGTTACCGAGGTAAATGAGTCCCATTAAGGCTCATAGTAACTGACCTATAACGCCATCTAGATGCGGGGGTCTAGCTGCAGAAGGCTCAATTAATGCTGATGATACTTCAGCACTAAACAGTATGGTTTCAGCTACAGTCAGCATGAAATGACTTTTGTGGGCTCGCCGGGGAACGAAACCACCATTTAGTTCATCTTTTTCTCTACAGAAAAACTCATCCCATGTTTCAACTGCCTTACAAATGAACTTGTGGAACAGAGCTGGTTTTAAGATAGCTGTGCATGTAAAACAGAATTCTGAGGTCTGAAGTTCTGCACTAAACACAATTAAAACTTCCATAGTTGGTGATACGTGCTAGGTGTACATTGATGAGAAAATCCTTCAAGCTGTGAACTTGCTTGTGTGCCATATAAAGTTTTATTAAAAGCCTACTGTGCAGAGTAGAGTCAACTGCTATTTATACAATTTACAAATGCTCCAATTCTGTATGCAAGTATTTACAGGGACTTTCTGGCACTGGGTGAAGGTTACAAGGAGGATAAAACATCTGTACACAAGTGTAACTCCTAATCCGGTTACAATGGCCTTTACTTTCCTCAAAAACAAGCTACTTCCAACCTCAGGGCCTTGTTTCCGCTTCCTGGGACACCTTTCCCCAGAGCTTCCTGCAACCAAGCTCAAATGTCACCTCTTCAGAAAGGCCACCCCAGAGGACCTGGCTAAAGCAACCTCCTTCCCATCATCGCTATTGTTTTACTCTATGTGATTGCTTTCCTCGCATCTATCACGACCAGGAGTTAACGTCTTCAACTGTTTATCTGTCTCTTGCTGGGACTCTGTTTTGTTCACTGCTGTATCCCCGGTGCCTGTAACACTGCTGTGCACATGGTAGGCCTCCAACACACGACACTGAAGGAGTAAATGAGTACAGTTGGAGAATGGGAAGTGAGGACAAGGTATTTATTCATGGAACAATTAAAAAATGAGAGAACTGGCCATCCTGATTAGATACAATGTGATAATTTGCTAATTATGAAGTACCACTGCTTCTGAATGAATGGTTGGCAATAAAAAGTAAAAAAGAGAAAGCGGGCGCGTGTGTGTGTGTGTGTGTGTGTGTGTGTGTGTGTATGTGTGTAAAGGGGGCAAATGTCACCAGAGGAGGCTTCACAAAGAAGTGAGATTCAAGGCAGGCTAAGAGGTCAGGCCACCGAGGTCAAGGGGGAGACGTGAGCAAGACAGACAGCAGGGAAGAGTATGGCATGGAGTAGCCCAGGCAGGGCAGAGACAAGCAGAACTGAACCTCGGGCACCCGGCCCAGTCCGGGAATAGGGCTTGGGGTGGAGGAGCTGGGCTGGCGAGGGGGACCAGGGCCGGACCTTGGGGAGCCTGGAGCCCTGGACACGCGGGTGTCAACCACGTGCCACTGCAAACAGGGCTGTTTTGGAAGGCAAAGATGACCACACTGTGTGGGAAGAATTGAAGGAAGTAGAGGCTAGAACAGGAAACTGGTTAGAAGATGGCCTCGGTGGTCCGAGCGTCAGGGGCAAAAAGAGCTTCTTCCCTCTGCTTAGATGTAAGAAAAACACAAGTGAGCAAGATGTCAAGGAATTCTGTCCCCCTGGAAAAGACAATTGCCAGAGTATTTCACGGTAGCATTCCATGGCAGATTCAGGTCAACTTCCCATACATCCTACACTTGGAGCACTCGAGGAGGATAACGGAGGTTCAAAACAATAGCTCTGAGGGCAGAGCATGTCTTTCCAGGCCTTCCAGCTCCAAGATTAATGACATTCAGTACAGCCTGTGTTTATTATCTTTTTATTCTTTGGGGAAAAAAGTGGTATCTAATTCCACTGTGCAGTATATATATTTGAACATTATATAACACATTTTTATGTAACAGGTTCTTGACATAAGACAATGTTTCCCTTACTATCTAAATGTATTCGGGAAACAACTGACATTAAAAATATATATATACACCAAGGCTGTGGGTGCCTGTCTTTGGGTTAAGAAGCTGGGGAGAGGAGGAAGAAGGTGAGAGACTCTTGAAAAGGGCTCCTTTGCATTTCCTTCGCAGATGGCTACCGGGGGAGGCAGGGGTACTGGGCTCTGTTCAGAGGTCCATCTCATACCTGGAACCGTCCCGGAGAGGCTGGCTGAACCACACAGGGCCCATGTCAGAGCAGTGCCGCAGAAAGGCACGAGGAAGCAAGTGACAGAAATGCACAACAGGATGTGAAGAGAATGCTCACAAGCCCTTGTAACTGCTGCCAGGGTGAGACCCAACCGTGCGTGGCATCCCCCGCAGAGGACTTCAGTCCTGCTGGAGAGCAGGTGCACAAGCACATCTGTCAGCCGTAACACGGGTCGCCAACCACTACGGGCCTCCTGGCCTCCTGGCCTGCTGGCACGGTGCGGGGCACTGCGTACACAGGATTCAATGTGGGGGCTCCCCCCCGCAGGCCCCGACTCCAGGGGCTAGAGGGCCGACTCCGGAGTCCTCTGGGCACGAGTCCTGTCCCGCCCCATACCAGCCGAGTGACCCTGGGCAGTTTCCAAAACCACTGCACTTGTAAAATAAGGATAATCACTGGACCTACCTCATAGGGTTGTAAGGAAGATTAAACAAGTTCATAAACATAAGGTGACTAACATCTTTGCTGGCACATAGTGTTCAATAAATGCTAGCCGCTATTACCATCATTATTACTATTTCTGTTTTGCAAATGAGGTAAGTCAGACTCA
Organism: Lynx rufus; assembly: GCF_022079265.1. NCBI lineage: Eukaryota > Metazoa > Chordata > Mammalia > Carnivora > Felidae > Lynx > Lynx rufus. The sequence continues at coordinate 69,767,592 of NW_025814897.1, read as the reverse complement.
AAGAAGCTAACTAATTTGCCCAGGCCACACATTTCAAATGGTAGTTGAAGGCATAAACAGATGTAAATGTTTTACTCAGTATACGTGCAAAATCCAATGGGTAGAGTATTAACCAGAATATGAAATCAAGACCTCCATTCCCCCTTCTTTAACCAGACTGGATGAACATGAGTTTATACTATTTAAAAGGACAGCATGTGCTAATGTAAAAATCATTTCTCATCATATGCCAGCACTCAACGTTCCCCTAAAGCAAAGATGACTAAAGCGTATCCAATCTTATCTTCCCTACCACGAAAGTCCCCACCTCAAACCCCCCTTCCCTGTAAACCCGCCTACTCTTGGCCATGACCACTGGTGCCCCTGGTGCATCCCATCCCCTTTCCTCCTTCTCAAGATCATTAATTGAGTTCGGGCAAACACATCCTGAAGGCTCCCTGTGCCTGTGATTTTGGGAAACCAAGATGAACTCCCCCAAACTGCTTAGCCTGAGCAAGAAAGACACATATTCCCAGAGACGGCCCAACACAACACAGATGCGGCAGTACCTAAGAATCTGAGCTAGATCAAGAGCTGGAGGGTACTGCTACCAGGTGTGGGGAGGAAGAAAAACAAAATGAATAGCTCCTAGAGGGCCAAGCAATTGAGCCGGGTCTTAGAGAAGAGTAAGATTTGGACATAAGTTGGAGCACGGGATGAGCCAAGGGCCGGCCCAGGGAAAGGACAGCCCTTCAGTTTGACCAGACAGTCCTGTGCACACAGACAGGCAGGCTGGATATGGAAAGGCGAGAGGGACCAGAAGCACCAAGAGCTAACATTCACTGAATGCTTACTATGCGCCATGAATAGCTTCACGTATTTTTCATAGTTTTAACTCATTCAATGTACACCACAACTCCTTGAGGTAAGGACTCTGGAGATCCTGGTCTTATCACTGAGGACATCAAGACACAGTGAGCACAGCAACTTGACCAGATCATAAAGCTGGTAAGGAACAGTTAGGATATGACACTTACTCCAAAGTCTGCACCTTTAACCGCTCAAACAAACTGCCCCTCAGGACAGCTTGGCTGTGAAGGGGTATAGGCAACAGTGTGTCAGGAGGATGAAAGGAGACAGTGCTTGCAAGCAGTTTGCAACCTCTAACTCCAAGGTCACAGATGCCGGCTCCAGGCTACTGTTAATGTGTACAGTGAACTTGCTAGCCGCCGAAGCAGAAGAGACAGATCAGGACTGAAAGTGGGACCCTGGGTGAGTGGAACAGTGTGAAGCGCAGGGCCAAGACAAAAACGTACCTTTAGGGTATGCAGGAAGAGAACCAAGAAAGCATCATGGCAAGGCAGAAGAAGGAGGGGATTTCAAGAAGGGAGGAAAGACAGGGTTACAGCTGCAAAGGGGCCCAGAACGACCATTCTGCACTAAGAACGGGTCCCTGGAATTCAAGACTTAAAGACTTTGGAGATCTTTGAGAAGAACTATAGAGAAGGCTGAAAGGAGCCAGAGGGTGGGAGCTAGGGGCAGAGCAGACGAGAGAGAATGAGGTGAATGCGCACAGCCCCTGTGAGAGGTTGCTGGGCAGGGAGGGGAGAGAAAGACACACAGGTTCAGGGGTACCATGTACAGACGAGTGAAAGCCGCCTGCGCACAGCAGGCCCGCAGAAGGGCTGTTTCTTCTCCTTCTATCCTTCCTCTCCTAAACTGAGAGGAAGGCTTTTCTGGGGTTGATGAGGAGGCTGAGGACAAACAGCATGAAAAGCTATTCAGCGGGCAGGACCCTGGCAGCGGTGGGAGGGAGTGGCAGCAGGCACTGAGGGAGGGCTTCCTGTGTGCCTGGCATTTTACACACATCATCTCCCTTGATCCTCATACGGACTCCATGAAGCTGGCACTGTCACTACACCGCAGAGGAGGAGCCTGTGGTCAGAGGGGTCAAGCACTATTCTGATCCAAACCCCAGTCCCAGGTCCTGCCACCAGAGTCAAGGCTCCCACCCAAAACGAAGGTCTGAGAAAAAGAAAGAGGAGAGATCCACTTACTTTTTCTGATCTGGAAAGAGAAGGGAAGCCATGGAGGAAAGTGACAGGATGCTTCGAACAGGAAGGAAGATTTGCTGAGGGGGCTCAAGTCAGAGCAGGTCTTGTTTCCAGAGAGAAAGAAGGGAAAAGCCAGGGTGGGTGTTTGGGGTTAAGTCTGGGTGTTGGGACAAAGTAGCAACGAGGAGAGAAAAGATCCGAGAAGGGCAGCATGTGGGTGTTTCTGGACTCCTCACCACCCTCAAGGTCTAGAAAGGATTTTTTTTACCTCCCTGCAAGTATCTTCCATGATGCTAACTAAAATCACTCCATAACTATAACATCGTAAGGGGCAGAAACTGTTTCCTTAATACTGACTTTCTCCCACCACCCTCAGAGCTGATGTTGCAATCACAAACAGAAGAAATCTCATGGAAGGAAGGCAACTCTTCCACCAAAGAGACATATTAAATATTTAGTTTTCACAGATTCTCAGGCAGTTTTGTTAACACAGCCAAGTCTTTCTACAGTGCTTGTTCATTGTTTAGTATATAAATTGCACAGAGATTGTCGGTATTGAGGGCTAAATCTGAAAACACGACCACTTCCTTTTCTTCTCTGTGGCATGCAGAACCTCTTCTGCGAGAGGCAGACAAACTCCTGAGTAATCATCATTTTATAAATCATTCTAAATGGATTCGTTCAAACCCCATCTGTTGTTCTGTTGAAGTTTCCTATGAAAATAGGACTTCAGCTCAGATGTTCTGGAGGCTTGAGCAGGTAAATACCAACCTGAACTCAAATGTATTAAAACTTTAGACGCAGAGAACTGTAGCGCAGAAGGAATCTCTGAGATCACGTACTTCAACAGCCTGACTTTCCATCTGAGACAAACAGAACCCAGAGAGGTTCAATGACTTGCCTGAAGCGGCACAGCCATGAAAACCCAAGTCTGGGCAAGGACCAGCATGTTCTAACTCTCAGCTAGTGCTTTTTACCCCACCTGTTCCTTCCTCTCGCCCTCTTTTTAAACTGTAGGGGTTAAAATAAGGCACAAATTTAACTACAGTTTTAAATAATAATAATAATAATTATTATTATTATTATTATTATTCACTGGCTACAACGACCATCAAAACCAAAATACCTCCACAGATCCGGGTTCAGATGACACAGGCGATTTCAAAGCCTTTTCTAAACAGCATTCAACGAACTGTTTTCAAGTGAACTCAGTAACAGATCATGGACCGAAAGATTCAATTTTGTGTTTTAAAAAATATTTTGGAGTTTCATTGATATGGAAATTTAATTTGACAGCAGTGATTTTTTTTTTACTTGCAAGCTCGAAGAGCATGAGATTATTCAAAACTGCTCAAGAGCAGCAATGATTATTTTAAGCTCATGATTCAACCAGTACATTAATTAAAAACTCCACCAACCCAAATTGACAGATCCTGATATCAATGGGACCAGAAGAATTAAAATAATAGTCGTCATATAAAAATAGATGAAGGGGAGAACAGCAGCAGATGTCAGAAGGACAAGCAAGCCTTGTGTGAAATGAGATGCATCTAATGGGCAGCTTTTGTGGATTTTTTTTTTTTTTAACGGAGATCCTGGAAATACAGGTACAGCCAGGAAATGCTTCTGCACAAATACCGAATCTTATTTCTGGAAGCTGGGTGAGAAAACTTGGCTAATAATTGCATGCTGAGGAGTAGCTTCGTAAGCAGGGAGAAGAGACTAGCAAGCGCCAAAGTGCCCAAACAACGCTATTGGACTGGGAAGGGGCCAAGGGGCCGAAGCGGAGGAGGGAAAGGGGGCTAGGGAATGTGGGGTGAGGGGTGTCAGCCTGCTCCCTCATCGGCCAGCACTGCCAGGGACAACCGACGCCGATGTTCAGGACAACCCTTCCTTCCCCTGCGCCTGCCCTCCGACACCCGCCTGCCGTCCGGAGCAGGCTTTTGTGACCCCTCGGGGTCACCGACTGAAGCCCGACAAGGTCGGCATTAATTTCCACTCTTCCACTTCTACCTCAGAGCCAACGAGAGCTCTCGTGGCTGTCAACGCTCGGCAATCGCGAATGGGAACCTTTCTTCCCTGACATCTGTCAAACTCGGTGCAAAAGCCAGCCTCGCAGCGCTCTCCGCGGGGCTCCCGGGCTTCCAGGGCGGGTGGCGGGCCCACACCTGGACGCCGGGGGACGTCCCCGTGCCGTCGGGCACCTGCTCAGAGACCACGGGGGATCCTCCCAGGGCCGCCGAGGACCCAGACGGCGCAGGCCGGACGAAAGTTCGCAAGCTGGGGTCTGCCCCATCTTGGGGCCCGGATTCCCGGGTGCAGCGCCAGGCCCCGCGACTGGGCCGAAGGGGCGAGCAGACTCGGACTCCCCAAGCCCGACGGAGACGCCCTCCCCACCCCCTCCCAGCCCCGCTGGCTCCCGAAAGGGAAGTGGAGGAGATGCGGAGGAAGGGCAGAAGAGGCACTGCTTGCCCAACGCCCTTGGGGTGCAGCCGTCAAGAATGGTCCTCTCGAGGGCTCCCACCCCTCCCCCCCAGCTCCCAGGGATACATTCTAGGACTCGCCCAGAGCCGGATCATTGCTCCCAAAGGGCGGAGCTGTCCCTTTAAGAGGCAGCTGGCTGCTTCCTCCCTCCTCTCCCCACCCCTCAGGTAACGATGCCCCCTGAGAGGAGGTAGGTACTCCCGCGGACACTTTCCCGGTCCCTTTAAGGGCGCCTGCGGCACCTCTGCCCGCCCAACCCTGCAGTGCCAGCCCCCGCGAGAGAGGATGGGGGCGGCCGGGCGCGGCGCCTTTAAGGGGCGCAGCCTCCCCGCGGCTGGGGTGGGGGCAGGGAGCGGGCACGGGCCCTTTAAGGCCGGCAGCGGGCACGTCGGGCAGGGTTCCCCGGCGGCCGGGCTGCGCCCGGGGCGGCGGCGAGGGCGCCGCGCCTGCCAGGGTGCTAACGGCCCCCGACGGGGTGCTCGGGGCCGCGCCGCCGGCCGCGGCCGGCCCGACACTCACCGTGGCTCGCGGGAGCGCCCGCGTCCGCGCCCCCACTCGGATCCCGCGGCGGCGGCGGCGGTGAGTCCGGCGCGGGTAAACAGGCACCTCCGTCCCTGACCTACTTTCTGCCTTCCCTAAATGTCGCACCACTAACCTACTTTCCGACCAATCCGCTCCCCGCCGGCCCAGGCCCGGCCCCCCGCCCACCAATCGCTGTGCCCAACCCCCCTTCCCCGCCCACCAATGGAGGAGCCGCGGAGCCCGGATACCTGCCTCTTTCCGCCAGCCAATCCGAGCGCCCGAAGGGAGCCGGTCTCGGCGGTCGCGCCCGGCCAATCCGCGCGCCGCTCGGCGGCCCGCTGGCCAGTTGTGTGGCGGCTAGAGAGGCCTCTGACCAATGGCGGGGCGGTGGGGGCTGGTTTACCTGCTACTTTCCCGCCACCAATCGCTTGGCGCACAGAAGCACACGCCCCGAGGAGCGGACCAATCCGCGCGCTTTCCCTGGATTTTCTCGCCCCTGCCCTTTCCCTTCCCTTTAGGTCTCCTGCTCGCGGTGGCCACTGCGGGTGCAGACGCCGCACTGCTTGCGGTCGCCTGGGCTGTCCCTCTTCTGTAGGACCCCGGCTTGCTTCTGGCTCAGCGGTTTCACCCCTCCTCCTTCTCTTCTTCCCTCGGACACCCGGACGAAATGCAGCGTTTCCTCACTCGCCTCCCTGCGACTCCATCTAGGAAACCAATTTTAGGAACGCAGAGTGCCAGACCCTTCCTAAAACACCCTGGCTTGCCAAAGTCCAAACGGGAGAACGAATACTTACTATTTCTAGGAGGCTTTCCCATCCAAGCTTCTTAGGTTCCTTTCGTTCGTCCTGACCTCCAAGTGTCCCGTTGGAGCTGTCATTCTCGTTGTTCAAAAGAGAAAACTCAAGCCCGCGGCGGTTCCATTGCATTTCCTTCCCGCTGCCGGGTTTTGACCACCTACTGTGTGGCAGACACCGTCCCGGCGGCCGCCGTCTCCACCGCGAAAAGCTGTCGAGGGAGTGGGACAGAAGGAAACAAATCAATATTTCATAATAAAACACAACTTAGGTACTGAGATGACAGCGAATCTGTCTTACTTTTGCATCTCAAGCACTCAGCAGAGGGCCTTTAAGCACAAAGATCTCTCAACCCTTCTGCTTGTTAAACTCCCCGAATGCAAGGGTGGTGTGGTTGTTTTTTTTTTTTTTCTTATACTCACCCGCCTCCTTTGAGCACCTAATGGGAGTGAGGTAGAGGGATGGGGGCAGGGGCCTGACATCTAGCAAGTGATTGACAAATGTTGTTAACTGGATACACGAACAAATGGGATTAAATCACTTCAGCCAGTTCTATGACCCAGACTAGCCCCTATGACTCTAGAATTGTAGCCTCTTTCCTTGAACACAAACATTGCATTTTAATCATCGTAAAATCCTTGCTGTCTCCAGCTCACTGCCAGGCACAGAGTGGTTGTCCAATATGTACTTATGGCCTGAATATCAACTGTCCTCAAGGTCAACTAACTTCATTGTTAGCTTACTATTTTTTTCTAAATTTATATGCAGGTGGAATCTTACTGCTGTTTACTTTGTCCCTGCCCTGATTTCATAAGGAAACCACTTTATGTAAGTGGCATTTTAGTAATGCACTTCCCAAGATATTGTGGACAAGATAAAGAAATATAGGCCTGGATTCTAGTGTAATTAACTGGGTGAATAACTGGCTTAAGCAACCATAACCTAAAGATGCTGATAAATGAATTTGTGTCAACCTGAAAGAAGAATAGAGTGGATCAATATTTGTGCAGCATCAATCATGTGATAAATGCATTCCCTGCATATTCTCCCTTAATCCTCACAACCCCATTTTACAGATGAGGAGACTGAAACTCCAAGTTTAACCGGCTAGTCCAATGTCATGCAGTAGATGGCAGATTCCCAATTCAAACCAGGTTTATTTGACTTCAGAACCTTCACACCATACCAGTTACCATCAGAATGGCAGAAGGCTCTCTCCAGGGCCCAGACTTCAAAACTTCCATCAGTGCTTTGAATGAAAACCCAGAGCATTTGCATCACATTTCTGAATGATGCCAAACCAGGAGGGGAAGAGATGCCATTACATACATAAGCTGAATGCAGTGTTGGAGCAGTGGGCTAGCTCTTACAGGGATAAATGTGGGGGTCTCACCCTGGGAAACTAACTGCTGAAAGGCAAAGGTATCTTGACGGATGCATATACAAGCAAGCCTAAATGGGCTTAGGTGACAGACAACTCAAATCTGAGTCCTTAGTGAAATATGGCTGTCAAAATAAATGAATGCTGTCTTAGGCAGCATTGATAAAAGTCTGACGTGTAAAGCAAGTTGGGTGTTACAGTGCTGCCCAGTGTTGCTCATTACGCAATGTCTCCAATTAGGGCTTGGCAAGAAAAGTATCTACATGCACAAGGAGAGGGACCAGGATATAAAGAGGCTGGGAATTATGTCATATGAGGAAAGATGAAAGGAAGCAGAAGGTTTTGCCCCCAGGGGTACAAGGTAACTATCTTCATGTATTTGAAGGGCTGTCAAAGAGAAGAGCATTAGACTCATTCTTCAGAGCCCTAAGGGGTGGAAGGAGGACCTGTGGGTAGAACCTCTCAAATGAACCAATATGAAGAGTTTTCTAACAACTAGAACCTCTTCTTCCTTGATAAGTTGAATTTCCTGTCACAGAAATTTCTAAATAAGAATTGGATGGCCAGGGGTAGGAGCGGTCCCAGGACAGGTCGTCCTTTTAGGACTCTGCCTCTCTAAGATGAAGTGCTTCTACCCTCATACCTTGGTTCTCCTCTTTAAAAGTTTGTCACCTTGACTTCTCCTACGCTCAGTGGCCAAGCTACTGTTTCTCCTCACATGAGCCTGTTCTTCCATAGGTAATTATACATTGTGTTTCTGTCTGTTGGCCATCCCAACCAACCTCCATCTTTCACTGGTACCTACTTCCCTTTTGTTTTGTCCCTCCTAGAATACTGGTTTTTAATTCTCTGGGCACTGTTAAGGTCAAAGTGTTGTCCTCATCTAAAATTCACTGGGCATGAACAGAATCACAGAGATACAAGGAAGGGGAAAGAGAACTTTACTGAGCACCTACTGTGTATCAGATGCTTTAAATACATGATCTAATATGCTATTCTTTTTAACCTTGCTGATTGATATGCTCACTCTCCACACTTGCAAGGTGAATGATTTTATCAAGCAGTGTAACCTCCTTTTACCCCAGTGTCCTCATCTGTAATATGGGGATAATCTAATATCTACTTCACAAGATTGCTGTGGAAGTTAAATGAGAGAGTAGAAAGAAGGCCCTTAGCACAGTTCCTGGCACACAGTAAAGCTACAATACATACTAGGTTAGCAATTCTATGCAATAGGTATTTACTGCACCCACTTTACAGAGAAAGTCAGTGAGGATAAAAGAGTATAATCCACAGTAGTTCCCCAAACTCTGATCCGTGGTCAGGTCCATTGGAATTAACTGAGGAGTTGTGTTTATTCTGTTCGTTTGGGTTTTTTGTTTGTTTGTTTGTTTTTTTAAATATAGATTCTCAAGTCCTAATTTGGAAGGATTCCGATTCAAACTCTTTGGTATCTGACATGTAGTCCAATTTGGGAACTGCTAGTCTAATGGAATAAGTCCAGGCCCCAAAGTCAAACAGACCTGAAGTCAAATTTCAGGACTGCTTGGGGCACCTGGGTGGCGCAGTCGGTTAAGCGTCCGACTTCAGCCAGGTCACGATCTCGCGGTCCGGGAGTTCGAGCCCCGCGTCAGGCTCTGGGCTGATGGCTCAGAGCCTGGAGCCTGTTTCCGATTCTGTCTCTCCCTCTCTCTCTGCCCCTCCCCCGTTCATGCTCTGTCTCTCTCTGTCCCAAAAATAAATAAACGTTGAAAAAAAAATTTAAAAAAAAAAAAAAAAAAAAAAAAAAAAAAAAAAAATTTCAGGACTGCTGGACTGAATGGAGGAGCCAATGACAGGACCGGGCAGTTGTATTCTCTTTGCAAGGAAGCTGGGAAGCTGGAAAGCAGAAAGTCAAGTAGCAGTGTGTTCCTATAAATAATAGTAATTACAATAATATTTATTGCAGGTTTACAACGTGTCAAGCACTATTTCTAAGAGCTTTATATGCATCAACTCATTCAATTCTCACAACCCCCTACAAGGTAGATACTTTTAGTATTCCCATTTTACAGGTGGGAAAATAGAAGCACAGAGAGAGGTCTTAAGATCTCATGCTAATTAGGCAATCTGAACCCAGAACTCACGCTCTTAACTACTTCAGGAAATCCCCTCTTCCTTTGGACAATTCCTTTGGAAAACAAAGAAACTTCACACTTTAGAGACACGGATTCAGGAGTCATCAACTTAAGGGTAATGAGTTGTTTGCGGTTTCATGTAGAGAAAAGGAAATTACCCAGGACTATGTCTTAGGGCTAAGGGTGTCACCTCACATTTAGGGAATGCAAGAAATAGAAGCCTCTTCACCTAACTTAAGCCCAAAGGGGGAGGTTTATTGGGAGCAGACAAGAATATCTCATAGGAAGAAGTACAGCTAGCCGCACCCCCACCCCCACCCCCCACAAAGGACCAGAGCTGCAGCACCATTGGCACAGAGCACTTCCCATCTCCTCCTCTCTCTGAGGTCACATGTCCCCTGGACTTGCCTTCCCTCTGCTTATGTGCCTTATGATTCTCTTTCTATGTAGCTCATCACCCTCCGCCCATTTGTACATGGCCCTTCATGAACGCCTTCAGCCACGGGGAGAGAAAGAGAACAGGAAAGGCTCAGACAGGTCGTTCTCAAAGCTGAGGGTATGGACTGAGCAAGATCCCCCAAAGGTGCTACTGAAGTGAAAGAAGAATGAGAACAGGAGAAAATATAGAGTAGGAACAGCAAAAGAAGTGAGCAGTGAATAGCCGCACTTGGGAGACTTCAGAAGAAAGCCTCAGCAGGCAGGTTGAGAAGGTCACGGAAACTTACACGTGAGGCAAAGGTTTTGGTTGGAACACCAAAGAGACTGTTTCACTAACACTGCGTCTACAGCCACATCTGCCATAGGAAATCAGGGAAATCACAGACAGAAATGCGTGAAGGTGACATGGTGCCCAAGAGGACAGACAATTTTGTGAAGACGTTGGTTATTTAAGGGGATATTAGAAAAAGAGTTGTGACCATCTCTCAGCAGCCAACCTAACTGAAAGTGGTCTATGTTTATAGGTGTGGGTACGATTTTATTTTTTTAACCAACGTTGACTGTCTGGACACACAAAAATGGAACCTCTAAACATCGGGCATTAGTGGGCTTACCAGGATTTATACCTCTTTCAGCTGTTTTTGAAAAGACCTTCCTTGGCTCTTTTTTTAAATGGGATGGTCATACCAGTCCAGAGCGGGAGAGTGTGTGCCCTAGACCATGTAATTAGGCTTTAGGCTACATCTTGCTTGCAGACATGGCCAATATTCCAGAGACCTTGGCGTTCAAATGTCGAAGGGGCTTTTCCATTTGGCTGGGGGGTGTTTGCTAGAGGGAGCTAAAACACCAGTGACCACATCACTTCTCAACAGAACGCTGAAGAACAAATAGACACTGTCTTCAAAAAACTGGCATACTTTTTGCCCTGTTTTACTAGACTGAACAGCACTAAAATTCAATCTCTGGGTAATATATACACATGTATGTTACATACATATTATTATATATTATATATGTGTGCATATATATATGTGTGTATGTGTGTGTATCTCCATTCAGGCTAGTAAAGCAAAGTGAAGTGTTAAGTCATTTAAGAAATTCGTGAACTAAAAAAAAAAAATTACAATATGCTTTTGAAAAAGCAAACAGGGGACTGATTGGGGGATGTGACCTAACATTATCAAAGCATGCTATAAGACGGTGGTAATTAAAATAGTCTAGTATTGGTTTAGAAACAGATCAAGAGATTAATGAAAAGGCATAGCATCTAGAAACAGACCAAAAAGACACAAAAATTGAGTATAATATAAAGGTGACTTTTAAATTATTGAGGAAAAACATGTGGAGTTTTCCAAAAATGGTATTAAAACAACTAGCCAGCCATATGGAAACACCTAAAGTTTGCTCTCTCCCTAAAATGTAACCCATCACTATTTAGGATTTAAATGTAAAGAGTGAAATCTATAAAAACATGGGAAGTAGGGCACCTGGGTGGCTCAGACGGGTATGCATCCAGCTCTTGATTTCAGCTCAAATGATGATCTCATGGTTCGTGGGTTTGAGCCCCAGCCTCTGTGCTGACAGTGTGGAGCCGACTTGGGATTCTTTTTCTCCCTCTCTCTCTGCCCCTCCCCTGCTTGCGTGTGTGCACATGCTCTCTCTCACAAAATAAATAAAAATTTAAAAAAAAAAAACAGGGGAAGAAACTATGAATAAAATTTTTACAAACTTTAAAGATATTTCTAAACATAACACAAAATCCAGGGACCATAAAAACAAAGGTGGATTACATAAACACACACACACACACACACACACACACACACACACACCATGAACAAAAGAACAGCCAGCAAACAGGCCCACAACATATTATTAAGAATGCACCATACACATTCCAGTTAAAAGGTCAAAAGTTGGGTATGAGATGTACGCAATGCTTCTAGGGACATTATTTAAACTTGTCATTCGTAACAGAAGAATTCCTCTATGAAGCGTTACTCCTTGTAAAGTTGTCTGATTTCCTTGGCTCTCTCTCTTGGGTGTTTCTGGGTTTTTTGTTTTGTTTTTTGTTTGTTTGTTTGTTTGTTTGTTTTAATAAAAGCCAATAATCCCCAAGCACTATCCCAAGCAACAAAGCCTGTTTGATTCTTTTCAGCAATTCTGGGCCCTTTACTTCACTTGTGTAAAAACTACTGATTCAAAACCTACCTGAGGGAGACTTCCTACCTGAGGAAGACTCCCATCTTGTACAAGAATGTGTGTCCATTATAAGAAGGTTGCTGCTCAAATCCCTGCTTTCTCTTTGCAATAAAAAATAAAAAGACCCAAATATCCATGTTTTTTTTTTACAGTTTATACAAACTAGTACATGTTTGTGACTTAAAAAATTTGGAAAACACATGAAGAAAGACACATGAAGAAGAAACTAAACATAATCTATAATCTCATTAAGCGGATATAACTCCTATTAAAATATTGATGTGTTTTCTTGGCGAAGTTTTCTTTGTAATTATATTATATTGTGTCCTTTTATCACACTGACTTTGTTTTTTTATCATCCTGCTTTTTAAAATTGATCCGTCATGGGGTGCCTGGGTAGCTCAGTCGGTTGAGCATCCGACTTTGGCTCAGGTCATGATCTCGCAGTCTGTGAGTTCGAACCCTGGATCGGGCTCTGTGCTGATGGCTCGGAGCCTGGAGCCTGCTTTGGATTCTGTGTCTCCCTCTCTCTCTGTTCCTCCTCTACTCACACTCTGTCTCTCTCTCTTTCAAAAATAAAGATTTAAAAAATTAAAAAAAAAAACTGATCCAGCATGAACATTCCTCCAGGCCATTCAGCTTTCTCCTATAACATGATGTCCTAATGGCGATGGCATATACCATTGTGTGGAGGAATCATACACCATTATGCAAAACTCTTATTCCTAATTGTCCTTCATTATAAACAGTTTTGAGTATGGTATACGCTTATGAAATGGGCCCACAGCTTTCCTACCCTACATCATTATCATACCGGGTTTCAAGAAATCAATCAGCGTAGACGAGGAATAAAACTTACATATTTTTCCTTGACAGTGTTCGTGTTGTCTCCTCCCGCAACTGCTTCTTTCTCTCTCTGTATCATAAATCTTACGTTAGAGACACAAGAAAATTTATATGCCGTCCAATTAGAAACAAAACTGGAAATGACTATGGCTTGATAAGTGGTCTTTGGAAAATTTATTACCCCAATTCTGTGTTTCAAAGGGCACTCCAGCTATCTAAAGGATTGATTTGCAATAAAACTTACTGTAAATAAAGATATCCAAATCTTGAGCACAAATGGAGTCATTGAGTTTTGATTGTATTATTATTTTTGTCCCTTGTGCCATGTCATGTCTCTTATTCTTCTACTGCTAAATAATTTCTTTGTGCATTTGTGCATCTGCCAGAGAGAAGCAAGGAAGTATAATCAACTGCTGTTTCTTCTTAGCCGTTGGAACACTGGATAGGTGGCAAAGTTGAAAGTCATCAGCAAAACAAAGTTGTACAGTGACCCCTGTGCTTGTAAATCTCCCTCACTCTCAATGCCTTTGTCCACATTACACTGGCTCATACCTGCTTCTCTGCTTAAAGGTCACTTCCTCAGGGAAGCCTTCCCGGACCTCCCAGCCATAAAAGCACCCTGTATTTCCTCTCTCAAAGCACTATCGCACTTGTAATTTCTTGTCTTTCTATAGACTCTGGGAGGCAGATACCATCCTTTATGGTTCACTCAGCTCTCCTGTAGCTATCAAAGTGGCAGCACATTCACACAAACAAATACTGTTTGGATGAGTGAATAAACAACAGTGAAGAGATGTAAAAGTGAGGTGTACATTTTCCAGGCATACACACATCTTCTTTCATAGACAAATATAGGAATCACCCCCTCCAATCACCAGCCCACATCAAAGAAAACTTCCCAGGCCACCCTTTCGAAAATAGCAGCCTCCTTCCAGTTATGGAAGGAAGAAGTCACAGGGAGGAAAGGTACAGCATAGGGAACATAGCCAACGATATTGTCATAGCGCTGTATGGTGACACATGGGTAGCCATGCTTGTGGTGAGCACAGCATAAGGTATAAACTCGTGGAATCACTACCTTGTACACCTGAAACTAACATAACAAGGTATGTCAATGATACTTCAGTACAAAAATACATGAAAAATAGCAGACACCCTGGGGCCCTGGGTGGCTCAGTCGGTTAAGCATCCGACTTCGGCTCAGGTCATGATCTCGTGGTCCATGGGTTCGAGCCCCACATTGGGTTCTGTGCTGACAGCTCAGAGCCTGAAGCCTGCTTCGGATTCTGTGTCTCCCTCTCTCTCCGCCCCTCCCTTCTTGTGCTCTGTCTCTCTCAAAAATAAAATAAGTAAACGTTAAAAAATTTTAAGAAAAATAGCAGCCTCTCCATTTTACCCCATTCCTGTCCTTCTCTCCCCCTTTACCCTTCTTTATCTTCTTCTTTTTTTTAATGTTTATTTATTTTTGAAGGAGAGAGACACAGAGTGTGAGTGGGGGACAGGCAGAGTGAGAGAGAGAGAGATAGAGAGACAGAATCTGAAGCAGGCTCCAGGCTCCGAGCTGTCAGCACAGAGTGGGACGCGGGGCTGGAACTGACAAACCACGAGATCATGACCTGAGCCGAATCCAGAGGCTTAACGACTGAGCCACCCAGGTGCCCCTATCTTCTTTATTTTGTATTTATTTATTTTTTACGTTTATTTTTGAGACAGAGGGAGACAGAGCATGAATGGGGGGAGGGTCAGAGAGAGGGAGACACAGAATCTGAAACAGGCTCCAGGCTCTGAGCTGTCAGCACAGAGCCCGACGCGGGGCTCGAACTCACAAACCACCAGATCATGACCTGAGCCGAAGTCGGATGCTTAACCGACTGAGCCACCCAGACACGCCCCCCATCTTCTTTTTTAATAACACTTACCATTAGCTGACATTTTGTTACATATTTATTTATTGTGTGTTCTCTGCAATGAGGTCTATAGGGAAGGGGTATTTTTACTGCTCTATCTCCCACACCTAGAAGAGCGCCCATCGTATGTATGGTCAATGTATAAATGTTGGCGGAATGATTGAATGAATAAATGAGTAGGTAAGATTCCACAACGTAGCACTGTCGCACCATTTTGAGTGGCCATGTCAGACTTCAGGAAAGCCCCTCACATGATAATATAGGGACAACAGAATAAACACTTTTTTCCCCCAATTTTTCCTTTAATTAGTTGCAGTGTTCTTGCCACGTATTAGCCATTTTTACAGTTGCTGCTACCAAAATCTTTGTTTTGTCACCTAATAGTTAATTGACAATACATTCAAATAAAGTATTTCATGGAGTATAAAAAGAAACAACAACAAACTCTCCTGAAAGTTATAAGGGGTATGCTCTCTCTCAGTTTGTATTGTGTCGTTTTATTTTTTTGTCAAAGAGTCCAGCAAGAAGGGGTAGGAAGTTGATTCACCTTCGAGAAACTGAGTTGTTTTATCAACTGGATAAGATATTGTGCCCTCCTTTAAAATGTCAACTATAAAGTTAGAACATAAACACACAGAAAAAGTCAAAGAAAATAATGTGCTAAATAATGCTGCACGAAAAGTAAGACCCCCATCACATACAGACTAAAACTTTGTTACGTAAGATACAGACATAGGGACAAATTTGCAAGACTTCTAGAGATATGTCGATAATTTTATTGAAGAGTTTATGGGATAGACTTTCTGCAAAGTTGTTTATAATAATAAAAATGATTTTTAAAGGAAATCAGGAGAGCCGAGTGTTCCAGAACACTTCATGTGTTCTCTGGCACCACTTCATGTTATTCTGGTTTTCTCTCCTTAGAGTCGCCAGTTATCCAAATTGTACAGCCTTTGAGATAACTTGCCCTGGTTGAGCTGGGATCCCTGGAAAATTCCAGCGTGATCTGCTCTTAGGTCTTGGATCGCACTTTTTTGTCTCAATAAACTAACTGGGAAATACCAAGAGTCACGTTTTGTATGTCCAGTTCCAACATGAAATTGAAAATAACTGACAGCGTACTAGTAATGCTTAGCATTATTTTTATTTGCAGATATTCTCCAGCGTGAAGCCCTGCCTCTGGGGAATATACTCTGCTGTCTAGGGATCTGGCAGAGAGCTAAGAGACCACCACACTATAAGCCCACAACCCCACAGCCCACACAAAGTCAATGTCTTAATCAAGAGTCCCAGTTTGGGCCCAAAAGAGGAAGTTATATTTTTCCCAGAGGCCATGGTCAGAGACTTCATGTTTCCTAGGGACAGCAGGTTTCAGAAAATGCAGGTGACTAGCTGTACCCATGTAATTCCTATCTCATTTATTCCTCCACTGTCTTTCCCTATCATGGGTGCCATATTGGCATCTTGGAGGGTTGGCGGTGACTCCTGGTTCATTACAATATTTAGGAGTTAACCTTTCCACGTAGGTGAAACTAAAAGAGTTGGCAGCCTTCCTGGTAAAATCATATTTCCTCCCCACCCCTGCCTAATCCTAGGGCTTAAAGATAGATCTGATAAACAACAATTTCATTGTAACCAGGGGGAAAGACTACATTAAGTCTCTCCGTCTATTTAATACTTCAACCCAGGTTTTCAGCATCCAGCTGTGTTCATTTGTAAGACATTCGATAGTCTCTTATTCCACAAATGGAATTCTTTTTGACAATGATGAATGAATGAAGTACAACGCAACTATTTTTAGTATGGTAATTGTAATTAAAAGGCAATGGTATGATACTCTTGCCCAAGCATGTCTGAGATCTCCCTTCCATTTTCTCAGAACAATGCTTAATATGCCTGGTTGCAGAGACTTGTTGCTTGTTTCCCTTCTGGTGAAGAATAGGTAACACTTGACATTCTTCTAAAACAAAGTGAATGGTGTGTCTGAAATTGTGGTTTTGGCCAGACACACTCCTCTCTTTCTCCATTTCTTCATTTGCACATTCCGGGGAATGAAATTTCTTCTCCACATATGATGGTAAATTACCATGAACCTAATCAATTTCTTAGGAAAGTAATTCTACTATATACCTAAACATTTTTTTAAGTGTAGGATAGTTTGTTATTTTATTGTTTAAAAATAGACAAGGCGGGGCACCTGGGTGGCTCAGTCAGTTAAGCGTCCAACTTCAGCTCAGGTCATAATCTCACAGTTGGTGAGTTCAAGCCCCACATCAGGGCTCTGTGCTGACAGCTATGTCTCCCTCTCTCTCTGCCCCTCCCCCGCTCGCACTCTATCTCTCTCAAAAATAAACATTTAAAAAAGTTTTTAAAAAGAATAGACAGAAGGCATACCTAATAGTAACTGCCACTTTCTCAGGGCTTTCTTTTTTTTTTTTTTTTTTTTTTAAATTTTTTTTTTTCAACGTTTTTTTATTTATTTTTGGGACAGAGAGAGACAGAGCATGAACAGGGGAGGGGCAGAGAGAGAGGGAGACACAGAATCGGAAACAGGCTCCAGGCTCTGAGCCCTCAGCCCAGAGCCCGACGCGGGGCTCGAACTCACGGACCGCGAGATCGTGACCTGGCTGAAGTCGGACGCTTAACCGACTGCGCCACCCAGGCGCCCCTCTCAGGGCTTTCTAAATAGTCTCTCTATATTGACTTAAGCCAACCCAATGGACATAACAACTCTAGAGGTAAGCTTCTATTTTATCCTCATTTTATAGATGAGGAAATTGAGGCATAGCAAGTTTAAGTAACCTGTTCAAGGATATTAGCAAGCAAATAGCAGAACCCCAATTCAAAACTGGGCATTCGGCTCCAGTCTCTGACCTCAATCTACATGCTGTCCTCACAGCAGCTCCCTTGGCATCTGAGCATTACTCCCATTTGGTGGATGAGGCCACTGAGGCTTGGAGAGGTAAAGTTACTTGCCCAGCATTGCAAAACTGGTAAGCAGCTAACCTAGATTTCAACCCAGGCTTTAGGTCTCTTTGGTTCTAACGTCTGTGTTCTTTCCATCCCTGAAATAATGCTGCCTCAGTGCTTTTATTCCTATGGTCCTTTCAGAAAATATATTGTGTCCTAACTAGATTTGTGTGTGCTAGTGTGAAAATCCAGCCATTGCAAAGAACTTTTTTTTCCATAAGAAATGTTTTCAAACTTCCAAAGGATCGTCTTAAAAATGACTATTTGCCATTCACATCTGAAAGTTAAGAATCAATCAAGATTAGAAAATAGGGTCCAACTCTACAATGTTAGGTGCCACGGTCTTTTGAAAGGTAAAAAAAGATTCTGTTTTGTTTCTTATTCTGCAAAGGGGCTACCAGGGTGGTTGAACTAGCAACATACATTGTCTCTAAAATAAAACAAAGACTGTAAAAACTGAAAACATACATAATGCTTTAATTTTTTTTTTCTGATCAGTTACTAACCATGCTTCTAAACTGTGCTTATCCTCTGCAAAGCAAGCAGTAAGAGGCCATTAACTGCAATGCAGAAAGCTTTTTTTTTTTTTTTTATAAAGCTTCCCTCTCCAAGTTTTTGTTTGCAGGCAAGTCCTTGGTGCGCACTTGAACACGCTAGGGAGACTGCACCAGCCGCGCTGCCTTGGAATGATTCTAAAGATAAAAACTCCTTGAAAAACAAGCAGTCAAACCTGATTATCATAGAACCCCACAGAATAACACATCACTGATATTTTTTGTACACACGAAGACCCAAAAGGCCTCGTATATGTTTTTTTATTTCTGTTTCAGCAAATTTTAAGCTGAAGTGTGACTTCCATGTTCAGCATTAGTGAGCCTTTTGCTGTGCTTTGAAATTTGCTGTCGTCCATTTCCTGTGCATTTACTGTTTTTGAGACCAGTTCAGCCAACTAGAGAGTCCTGCTCACTCTATCCTTCCTGGGTCATTAGAATCTGATTTATTGAACAGTGGTCTTCCTCCTACAAGGTGCTCCCCCTTAAAAATATCTATCCTTTAAAATAGCTGTAAGGGTGCCTGGGTGGCTCAGTCAGTTAAGAATCAGACTCATCATGGCAGCTCAGGTCTTGATCTCAGGGTTGTGAGTTCAGGCCCTGTGTTGGGCTCCACACTGGGGGTAGAGCCTACTTAAAAAACAAACAAACAAACAAAAAAACCATATAAAAACAAAAAACAGAACACAAAACCAGCTACAAACCTTAAAAGAGAAACGTTTTAAGTGCTGCTTAAAAGAGTATGCTTGGGAATCCATTGGTAGAGGAACCACTCTTGCAATAAAACATTAAAATGAGCTGTATGTGTATGTGAACAGTTACTTCATAGAATATAGAGAAAAAAAAAATGTTGAGCTTCAGATTTAAAAATGTCTGGAACTTGGGGCACCTGGGTGGCTCAGTGGGTTAAGTGTCCGACTTCGGCTCAGGTCCTGATCTCACGGTTTGTGAGTTCCAGCCTTGCATAGGGCTCTGTGCTAATGGCTCAGAGCCTGGAGCCTGCTTCGGATTCTGTGTCTCCTTCTCTCTCTGCCCCTCCCCCAACTTGTGCTCTGTCTCTCTGTCTCTCAAAAATAAATAAACGTAAAAGAAATTTTTTTTAAATACCTGGTACTTTGTGTTAAGTGTGTGTGCATCCCCATCACTGATGTCAACGGAAACATTTATTTTCTGTAGATACATTGCTCAACAAAAATTGCTATTCTCTCTCTCTCTCTCTCTCTCTCTCCCTCTCCCTCATTATTGTTGACACACATCTCAAAAGAGGTTGTCTATATTTGTGGCCTCCTGTTACTCACTTCAAAATCCTTCCTTATCTCCCTATATACCCATTTTTCTGAACGATATCCTAAAGTCAAATGGCTTTTCCTTAGTCTTCAGTCTCCTTAATTTGAGAACAACACAAATGAACAAAATTTAAAGCTGGAAAAATAATTACCAAAGTTGATTTGACATCTCTTAAGTGATAGGAAACAGGGTACTTTGCTGCTTAGTAATTAGACATAAATATTAACTAAACATTGTAAATCGCTTTAGTTGACAGTGTTGCTTTTACCCATTCCAATCAATTTTTATTTTTCAGCTGTTGCTTTGCTTTATTTGATCAACTATTGAATTTTATTTCATTTAATATTGTCTATGCACCAAGCACCATGCTAAACATTTGGTACATATTATTTCATTTATTCCTCACATATGTGCTAAGATTATCGTCCTTATTTTACCAGAGATGAAATGGAGACCCAGAATAATTAATGCATCCAAGATTATGGCTAACAGTGGAAAAAAGATCTGAATCAATCTTTTTTAGACAAGAAAGTACTTGCTCTCAGTTCTCCATATCTACACACACTATCAGTTGTGATCATTTTTTTTCTGGCACCACATACATTTTAATACCCAAGGCACATATGCATTATCCCATCAGTCGGCCTGGCACTCAGTAAACATTTAAG
This sequence comes from Lynx rufus, assembly GCF_022079265.1. Taxonomy (NCBI): domain Eukaryota; kingdom Metazoa; phylum Chordata; class Mammalia; order Carnivora; family Felidae; genus Lynx; species Lynx rufus. Next base: position 69,747,392 of record NW_025814897.1, on the reverse strand, counting down.
TATTAAGGAAGATTCCACAATAAAGAAGACACAGTCCCATCTACCAAGACATTCATGGTGTAGTGGGGAATAGAGGGCAATAAATGTGGCACAGAGCAATGAGAGAGTCATCCCAATAGAGAGATGTATCCAGTGCCATGAGGGTGGGGAATGGCCAAAATCTGCCTGGGGAAGTGAGGAAAGTTGTCAGAAAATGGCTTTGATTTGAAGAGAGATGTGAAGGGCACGGAGAACTTTGCAGGCAGAGAAGAGACAGACGAGGCTTCAAGGCAGCTGGGCTCCAGCATCTGGGAGGGGACATTCCTGTACCTTCAGGCTCCTCTGTCCCTCCAAAATCTCTGGACTTACTGCACTTAACTGGATTGGCTGTCAGCTTGTCCTCATCAAGAAGAACAACTTATTGTAGAGGTAAGAGGTGTCAGATTCTTCTGACATAATGCTCCTTTCATGCCCTATCCCCATTCCTCCTTACTACTCTATTCCAGTGGTTCTCAGAGCGTGGGTCCTGGGCCAGCAGCAGCACCTGGGAACGTGTCTGAAATACAAATTCCTAAGAAACAAAACAAATGAGCAAAGGGACAAAAAAAGGAGAGAGAAGCAAACCAAGAACCAGAGTCTTAACTAGACACAACAAACTGATGGTCACCAGAGGGGAGGACGGTGGGCAGGTGGGTGAAATGGGTGATGGGGATCAAGGAGGGCGCTTATTGTGATGAGCACCGGGTATTGTACGGAAGCACTGAATCACCATATTGTATTCCTGAAACTAACATTACCCTGTATGTTAATGGATCGGAATTTGAATACAAATTTTAAAAGAATGCAAATTCCTAGGCCCCCCACTCCAGATCTACTGGATCAGAAATTCTGTGAGTGAGCCCAGCAATCTGGTTTAACAAGCCCTCCAGGTGATTCTGATACATGCTGGGGTTTGGGAACCACGACTGTGCGCTTACTGTCCTCAGTATACTTGAGAACAGTAGAGCTAGGTTCCCTACTGAGCTGGGAAGCATGATCCGTCTCTTTTGGTCACTCTTGTATGCCCTGTACTTAGGCCAGCACGGGACACATAGTAGGTGTTCCATAAAACGTTCGTGGAAAGAAAGAATGAATGAATAATTACAAAATGAATTCCACAAGTATATGGAAAGCTTCAAGTGCTAACACCCTTAGAAGAGCTCATGTAATGCCGCTGAATTGTAGACGTCTGGTAAGGGGCACCTGGGTGGCTCGGTCAGTTAAGCGTCCGACTCTTGATTTCGGCTCAGGTCATGATCTCACGCTTCCTGAAATCGACCTCCACGTCAGGCTCTGCGCTAACAGCACGGAGCCTGCTTGGGATTCTCTCTCTCCCTCTCTCTCTACCCCTCCCTCTCCTCTCAAAATAAATATATAAACATGCATACAAATAAATCAATAAGTAAGTAAATAAATAAAACAAACAAACAGATAAAGGTCTGGTCAGAATGGGAGGGCACAGAATGTTGGGAGGTCCTGGGAAGGAAAGAGAATTAACATTTGCTCAGCACTTGTCTACGTGCTGGGGACTTTTCAAAGGCTTTCAACGTTTTTATTTATTTTTGGGACAGAGAGAGGCAGAGCATGAACGGGGGAGGGGCAGAGAGAGAGGGAGACACAGAATCGGAAACAGGCTCCAGGCTCCGAGCCATCAGCCCAGAGCCTGACGCGGGGCTCGAACTCACGGACCGCGAGATCGTGACCTGGCTGAAGTCGGACGCTTAACCGACTGCGCCACCCAGGCGCCCCTCAAAGGCTTTCTAATAACTCCCAGCAACCCCAAGAAGAAGCTGTTCTCATCCTCGCCTGAAAGGCTAAAAACTGACGTTCAGAGAGGAAATGTGCCCGGAGGCACAGAGCTGGCGGTGGGTGGCACAAACCCAGTGCCCTTACTCTTTCCTCCTCTCCATGTTCCCACTATAGACCACCACCGGCAGCCAAGGAGCGGAAAAACGGAAGCAGGAAGCCCTGGTGGGAAAGACAAACTCCATGGACCACTTTGCCCGGCATCATCACCGTCACCTCCACTCCACTCGTTTGTTCAGGACGCTGAGTTAAGCAGAGGCTTTAAGCTCTTAGTGATGCGTTCGTAGGCATTTTGCTCCATTCTTCATCGCCTTCACAACCCTCCCGGCCTCGACTGGCCTCAACATCATACCTTCTCTCATCTTCTCCTGTCTGTGTGTGCCTTTTCGTCCACCTTCACTCACCCTGAATGGAGACGTCAGCTCGCTGAGCCTGCCCGTCTGGCCTGGAGGATGCCTCCCTTGCTGGGTCACATTCAGCTGCGGGCTGCGCTTCTGACGTCGCCCTACGTGAATCCGTTCAGCTTCAGCTTTGCAATCATCTTCCCCCCAGAACCCAAAGATTTTGGTTCCCGCAAATGTTTAGAGATTTCTTCCTTCTGGAGAGCTTCAACGGCACGTTCATGACTCTCCAACTACCAGCTCCAGCCCTGGGCTGGCCCCGAGCTTCACTACTACATCTGTCTATCTGCTGGGTGTTTCACCTGGGTGGCCTGTCTTCACCTCCAGTGCAATGCGCTTGAACTGAACTCATCAATCTATTCTCTTAACTTTATGCTTCCTCCCAAACTATTACTCTTTCTACCACATTCTACTACTTATTTGGCTTTAAACTGACCCACTTAAGTACAGGGCCTCTCCCTTCCTTTGTAGTTTCTCTCTTCCTCCTTTCCTCCCTCCTTTCCTTCCTTCCCTTTCTCTCCTCTTCCTCTTTCCACAAGTAATTACTGAGCACTTACTATGTGCCAGCCCAGGCATTGTCTTTGCCTTCCTGTAGCCTACATGCTAGAAGAGAGAGAAAGCCGACAAGCAAGCAAACAAATAAACGAATGGTAGCTTGTGGTAAGTACAGTGAAATAAATAAATAGGGCGTTATGCGGAGAATGAGGAAGAGGGAGGCCAGGAAAGGCCTCTTGGGAAGGCGACATTTAAGTCAAGACCTGTGGGGAGCAGTGGTGGGGGAGGGTGGGGTGAGGCGGCTGTTCATACAAGGCTTGTTGGGACCAGAGCTCAGTGAACTGGTGGAGAGTGGAGCATCCCGGAGTGGGCAGGGACAGACCACGTGGGGCCAGAAGGACAAGCAAGGGACTCACTCAAAGTGCTGTGGAAGCCTTTAGGAAGATTCTTGTGGGGAGGGGTCTAGACCGCTGTACCCTGAGAGGAAGTATGAAGCAGACGGTGACCTTTCCAGCTGCTCTCTGGAGAAAGGATTGGAGAAGTGGGGAAGCCTGTGGATTTACTTTCATCTTGCAGCATCTTCCTGATAGAACATCTTTCTAACTAGGCCTGATTCTCTTCCTTCCATCCAAACTGTGAGAATTACACTCTGCACCATTCAATCGCCGTTCCGGAGAGAGGGGGTCTTGGGCCTCGGTAACGAGCAACATCGTCATCAACAATAATAATAGTAGAGCTTGTTGGCTATTGCTATGTGCACTCAGTATGAATGCGTACATATGTTATATGTTTTTTTTCTTTTTTTTAATTTTTTTTTTCAATGTTTATTTGTTTTTGGGACAGAGAGAGACAGAGCATGAACGGGGGAGGGGCAGAGAGAGAGGGAGACACAGAATCGGAAACAGGCTCCAGGCTCTGAGCCATCAGCCCAGAGCCTGACGCGGGGCTCGAACTCACGGACCGCGAGATCGTGACCTGGCTGAAATCGGACGCTTAACCGACTGCGCCACCCAGGCGCCCCCATATGTTATATGTTTTAATGCTCAACAGCACTACGAGGGGTATGCAATTATCTTCAATTCACAGGTAAGGACAGAGAGGTTAATTAACTTGCCCAAAGTCACACAACTGCTAAGACAAAAAAGAACTGAGACCACTTATGAGTAAACATGGTAAGGCTTTGATGGTTTTCTCCTTTCTGTTTTCCAGACTCAGTGTGGAAAATTCAAATTGTACAAATTGATGCAAAGTAGAAAGCGAAAGCTCCCCATAATCCTGCCCCTAAGGTGTGACTTTGAACTTCCACTGTGGTTTTGCCCCAGAGGTGCTGAAATACATCATATTGGCAGTGCTGAAAATCTCTCAAATACCAAGTCCTACGAAGGGGCGAGTCCTCTCTGAAGCTGGTGTAGAAACAAAGGGATATGGAGCCACTTTCTTACCATCTCTGCTACAGGAAGTGGACGCCAAACTGTTCTCGCTCCAAAAGGAGCCACACCCGTTGGGGGTGAAAGAACTTTTAGCCAGTTTATATCACTGCTTAGAAGGACAGGCCAAAAACAGCAGGAAGAGGACAATGAGAGGTTACCTACACCCACGGCCGAGCAAGAAAAAGCCAGAGGCCAAATCTGGTTGTTCGTTTCTAATTGTCACGTCTCATTAAGAGAGACCATCTGGGTTTCCCCTGTAAGAGAAACTACACCTTCATCAGGAAAACTAATCACAACAGAACGATATTCTGGTGTCATTTCATAATTCTGATTAAAAGCCGGAGGTGCTCACATTTCTAAACCCCGCTGTACGACAGGCTGTTTTCCAAACAGGGCTAGGCCATGCTAACTGTTGAGTAGGAAAACTCATTAGCATCCTGTGTGAATTATCTTGTCTTTTTTTTAGGACCGGAAATCAAATGGGAAGGGTTCCCTCCTGTTCCAAGCGAGTTCCAGAAGAATTACTCATGCTCCTTAACCTATGAGTCAGACAGGAGTCTAGGAGAGTGTTTCCAAAACAGGCCGACAATAAGATAAACAAAGCAATTGATATGTGACAGTCTGGACAGGCAGGGCTGCAATTGGCCAAAGCGATGGGGTCAAGAGTAACAGGACGGGAGGCCTGGAATGGCCGAGCTGCCAGGAGGAGCCCTGGAGAATCCGAGCTCTGCACACCAGCTCAGAGCGCTTCCTGAAAGTGAATGTCCACCCGGAAATTTGCCTTCAGATCCTTTATTCAATTCCATTGACTTAGCGTATGGAATTCCTGCATCCTCCCCTCAAATGACTCTAGGGGCCGACTGCTATCACACTGCACCTCTTGGCTCTCTAAAAGCTTTGGCCAGCCATGCGTTCTGACATTTCACAACACAGGATATTAATCATTTGGGGACTCTGGGCCCGTTCCCAGTGTCCATGTTTGCCATTGTTGATCTGCAGCCAGCAAAATAGCTCCTAAATGAACAGAGGCTTCCCCGAATTGAGATATAAATTAATCAAGAAGGCTCAGCTTAGGAAATAACCCAGCATCAAGCTGGATTCTCTTCTGGGCACGGAAAAAAATAAGCCTCCTCCCTTTCCCTCTGGGAGGGGGGGTGGGTTTGAAGCCAGGTCTCAGCCCTGTCTGAGCCTGTGAAGGGCCTACGGGCGTCTCCTCAGCAGAGGTGTTGTGGTGTGCATGGGGCCTGAGGACCCTGCCCCTCCAACCGACTCCCATCATCTGTGGAGAAAAGGGCAGGGTGGGTGTGCAGCGGAAGAGAAAGGACTGACCGGTGTTTCTGTTCTTCGCCCGCGAAACCCACCGAGGCCAGGCTGGGGCGTGCGGGGGAGGGGCGGTGCCCATCGTCCGCAAGGAGTCCGTGATCTTCCCAAATACTGCTCCCATCACCTTCCCGCCCCTAGAAACCTCTGAGAGAGCCCTCCCCACACACACTTACGGGAGAAATTCCACGGTGCTTTATAGGCCATTCAAAGCCCTTCACTCCCGGTCTCCCAGCCTAACTCAACTTCATTGGCGGGCCCTCCCTGGCCCTCTCATCACGCCTGCCTAGTAGTTCTTTGCTGACCACACTGCGTGCTGTCAGCTCTGCTTTCTTTAGTCGCCCTGTTCCTTGCACCTGAAATGCCAGCCTCCCGCTGACTGCTTCCTGCCCAGCCTTCCGGCGTCCCCTCTGCTTGCAGGAGGGCCCCCACCCCCACCCTTCCCGATCTGTGTTTCTGTCACACTGCGTCCAGGCACGCCCGCTCTTCAGATGGGTGTTGGCGGGTTTGGGATGACACCGTGTGCCAGTCTTCCCTGTGTGTCTGATCCATCTCTGGCTCTTGAATAATCAACAACGTCTAATCAAACCAAGAGGAGTTTTATGTATCAGTTATTACGCACTTTGCTTTCTCAGATGATGGTCGGAGTTTGAAAGAAGCTGCACCCAACAATGGACGGCCTCCGTGCTTTTCTTCTCCCAGCTTTCTGCAATTTCAATTTGACTTTCAGTAACGCTGGGCTTGCGCCACCAGACTTACAGTGTTCAGTTTCAGAGGGTAATGATTTCAGGGTGCACGAGTTCTGTGTTTAATTGTTTAGCATACGGACAGAGGGCGAACCTGGGTTATTCTCCAAGTCCCCCTCTCCGTCTCCCCCTTTCACACACACATACACAGCCCACAGAGACAGAGATTCCTAACTGTGCGAATGAGATTGATGGTACAAAATTTAGCGTGTAATAAAAACCCTAAATGCCGCTTGTTACCAAAAGCTGATTAGTTGACAGGAGGGCGCGACAGGGCATCAGCAGGGGTAGGTCCCTCAAAGGGATACCAAAGAAGGCGGGTGCATGGTGGTATTTTGGAAAACAGTCTCACTGACTTGCCTTCCATTCTGAGACAAGCTTTTCCTCTCCTCAACGTTTGTACACGCTGTTCTCTCTGCCTTAGAAAAGCTTTGCCCTTCACCCTGACCCCTGCATTACGGAAGTGCCTTCATCCTTCAGCGTCAACTTAAACATAACGGCCTCAGAGGGGCCTACACTCAATGGCCTCACACTCTCCCTTTCAGCCTTGTTAGTATTTCCTTCAAAGCCCTGCCAATTATTATTATTGTTGTTATTACGAATTATTATTATTATTATTATTATTATTATTATTATTATTATATGTCTGCCTCTCCCGTTAGACGGAAAGCAACTTGAAAGGAAAAAGGTTCATGTGGTTTTATTGATTAATGTATCCACAACATAGAGTAGCGGTTTAATAAAGACTTTTGGGTGAATGAAGGTAGTCTAAGCCTACGTTCCACTTGGAGTTACAGGGTGCGTTTCCCTGCCCACTCAGCTCCCTGGCCCTGCTTCCCCCAACTTGCTTCCCAGGAACATACCTCTCTCACGCTGGGGGTGTCTTCTCTCACCTTCTCCACTCAACACATTTCCTGCTCGCTTCCCAATGCCTTTTCCTAGGTCCCCTCCATTGTGACACTCTCCCCAGGCTGTTAGTTACTCCCGTTTCTGGGCTCCCCCAAACACTTTGACTTTCTTCCGCATTTCCCCATAACTGTGTCTTTTATTACAAGATCTTGAAGGTATTTTTAGAAAACCTTGGGCAAACATTACAGAGGTGCGTAACGTTAAAAGTGACACGCTCCCTTCCCTTCTCACGTTTCTGGTTGACCTTTGGTACCACTGAGTTCTGTTCTCTGCCTTTACAAGCATACATTAAGTCTTTTCTTTCAAATAAATTTTTAAAAAGGGACCATCATATCCTTTCAGGAAGTAAGAAACAGATCATACAATAATACTGTGTAGTGACATTTTTCAGCGACTAGGTCTTCTTTTTCTTTCCACATTGGAATAGAGAGAGCAACCTTGATTTCTTTATAAGTTTGTTTATTTTGAGAGAGTGAGAGAGAGAGCAGGGGAAGGGCAGAGAGAGGGAGACACAGAGTCCCAGGCAGCCTCCGGGACGATCTTGAGCCAAGATCAAGAGTTGGACGCTTAACCGACTGAGCCACCCAGGCACCCCAACCTTGATTTTTCAATGACGGATTATTGGCCCATGTATACTTGCACTATGGTTTAAAAGAATCAGCTCCTGGGTGTGTGGGTGGCTCAGTTGGTTAAACAGCTGACTTCAGCTCAGGTTGGAATCTTGTGGTTACGAGTTCAAGCCCGACGTCGGGCTCTGCACTGACCATGTGGAGCCTGCTTCAGATTCTCTCTCTCTTCCTCTCTCTCTGCTCCTCCCCCACTTGTGCTCTCTCCTCTCTCTCTCTCAAAATAAATAAACTTAAAAAAAAAAGCTTTAAAAAAATCAGTTCCTTCATAACTATTTGGGTGGCTCCTACTTTTTTTTATACACAAGCAGTACCGAGATAAATCCCCTTATACATCTGAGTGGCTATTTCTCTGGGATATGTTCCTAAAAGTGGAGCTGTTGCCTCAAATGGCCTCCCATTTTGTATTTTGAGAGCTATAGCCTGATTGCTAAAGCAGCAGTACCCATGCGTGGCGTGTAAAAATGTCTGCATCTTCACAGACATGACTGGGTATCGTCACTATGCTTTCTCTCTCTTATCTTATTGGTCAAAAAATTTTTCTGTCTTCAACTGTTGCAGTTGAATAGATTTTAATCACCACTGTGTCATTCACCTGTAAACTATTATTGCTACCCATTGCTCATTTTCTTATTAGAGGCTTCAATTTCATTTTTTTTTTACTCCTAATTTTCAATGTTTATTTATTTTTGAGAGAGAGAATGAGAACGAGAACGAGCGGGGGAGGGGCAGAGAGAGAGAGAGAGAGAGAGAAAGACACAGAATAGGAAGCAGGCTCCAGGCTCGGAGCTGTCAGCACAGAGCGCGACGTGGGGGCTCGAACCCACGAACCGCGAGATGGTGACTTGAGTCGAAGTCAGACCCTTAACCACCTGAGCCACGCAGGCGCCCTGTCATTTTTGTCCTCGTTTCTAATGGCTTTTTTAAAAAATTAGAGTCAAGCACACACAGCATAAAATTTGCCATCTTAACCATTTGTAAGAGTGCATTCACTCTGTTGTGCAGTCATCTCTACCATCCACTTCCAGGGCTCTTTGCACCTTGCAAGACAGAATTCTCCCTCTCCCTCCATTCCCCTCTCGTTTCCCCCTTCCCCCAGCCCCAGGCAACCCCCCTTCTCTTTTCTGTCTCTATGAATTTAATGACGACTTGGCTTTAAAATAGTATGCACGTAAACTCTTATTTGTTATAGAGGTTAAGCATATTTTTCCCCACAATTTTTAGCTTGCCTTTTAACTGTAATGTCTCTTGTCATGTGGAAGGTGCGCATCTTTTTAGGCTTCACGTTTTTATGTCAGTAATTATGACTATCGCTTGCTTTATGACTTTTAAGTCTTGTGTTTTCTTTCGCGGAACTCCTCAGCCCAAAACAATCAAGTATTTTCCTGATTTCTTCTAGTCATAAAATTACCATGGTCACTGCCTCCTTCACCCTTTACTGTTAGGTCTCACCACCTCTTGTTCCTCCCTCATCGCCATATTTATTTATTTATTTTTTTTTTCAACGTTTATTTATTTTTGGGACAGAGAGAGACAGAGCATGAACGGGGGAGGGGCAGAGAGAGAGAGAGACACAGAATCGGAAACAGGCTCCAGGCTCTGAGCCATCAGCCCAGAGCCCGACGCGGGGCTCGAACTCACGGACTGCGAGATCGTGACCTGGCTGAAGTCGGACGCTTAACCGACTGCGCCACCCAGGCGCCCCTTATCGCCATATTTAAATTGAGTTCCTAAAGCCGTGATAATCTAGGCCCCTGAGCCTTGGCTTTCCTTGGTCCCAGCCTGCCATGCTCAGCTGCAGCACTGGACAGAGCCAAAGCTCTGCTTCTGTTTGAAAACACCACCTTGACCTCACGCCACTCTATGTTTTTGCTTTCCTCCCTATATCTTTGGCTACTCTCTCAGCTTCTTCATTCAACATGTTTTTATTGAGTATCTGCAATGTACCATAGCTATGCTAGGTGCTGGGGATACAGTGGTGAACAACACAGGCAATGTCATGGCCCACTGCCTCCTTCAGCGTATGGTTTGAGAGGTGAGACATGAGACGGTCACATATATTCTCTGTATTGGCTACCCGGTGTGTGTGTGTGTGTGTGTGTGTGTGTGTGTGCGTGTGCGTGCGTGGGTGTGCATTTACATATTTACAGTGTCACAAAAGCATATAACAGGGAGGAGGCGTAGGGGAGAGGGGAAGTCAAGAAAGGACAACGTGAGGAAGCCATATTTAAGCTGAGCTCTGCAGGATGAAAAAGTGTTAGCTGGGTGAGGAGTGGACAGTTGGGAGGCATAGCTTCCAGGAAAAGGAAGGAACACGGTGCAGACACTGAGGTTAGAAGGATCTTGGCAAATCCAAGAAATTAAAAGAAGGCCAGGGCAGCAGGAGTGCAGGCAACAAGGTGGGAGATGAGGTCGAAATCATGAACAAGGAGCCAGGTCATGCAGGGTCTTGAGATTTACTCCCAAGAGCAATGGGCAGTTATCGACAACCTCTCTTCCCCTGCTTGTTTCCCTACTTTAGATGCGTCTTGTAGATGGGTCTTTGGTGCTCTGCCTTCTCTTGGCTCATTCAGGCTTATGGCTAAGTAATCATCTCTCAATGGTTTATTCCTAAATCCTAATATCCTCCTGAATTCTAGTCCTTTTCCCAGCTACCCCCTACGGTTATCACTAGAGCATCTTGCTGGTACCACAAACGTAAATGTCGGAAAGTGTTGGACCTCATTTTCCTTTTCAAAATCCTTCCTTCTCCTGTATTTCCCATCTTGGTCAACAGTAGCTCCCCTGCCCCACCCCCACCCCCATTTTCCCTTTTGGAAACATTGGTGTCTCCTTGAATACCCTTTCCCTTATTTACTCATTACTTTATTCTGAGGCTACAGGAGGGACCACTGGTGAAACTTGCATTTTATGGAGATGACCAACAGTAAACCCATCAATGTATATTATAATGCCAGTGAGTAAATGGCACGTGCTATCATAAAAGTAAAGCACGTAGCAAGTGATGGGTGGGAATGCTGCCTATCTTCATCAGAGCAGGTCTCTTTGAGGAGGCAGCTTTGAGGAGACGGAATAGCAAATGCAAAGGCCCAGAGGTGGGAGAGTGCTTGAGATTCAGCAAAGCCCTAAATTAACTCCCCGTCTCTCGTACCTGAGTTAGTAGTGTTGTCTCACTACTGATCTTTCAGCATCCTTCTGGATTTACCTTCTGGTTGCACAAATTTGAGCAAGCCAGTCCTTTGCTGACGCCTTCAGTTACCCCCATCCCACAGAAATGAAGTACAACTTCTTTAGCCTTACATTCAAGGCCCCTCCTGCCGTCCCATCTTATCTCCCACTGCTACCTTTCACATACCCCAAACTCAAGGCACACTGTACTCCCTGGTTCTCCATATAAGCTTCTTGCCTTCCCACCTCCAAGCTTTCGTACAACTGGCTTCATCTTCCCATAAAGCATTCTCTCACCATCTTCCATCTTTCTAAGACCTAGACTTCCTGAATCTTTCCTCATCAACCAGGCAAAGGGGATCCTTCTTGCCTTTGGACTTTCACACTTTTCCAATGATGCTAATCATTCTCTACGTGGTTATAACTCTTTATTAGACACATCTTATCTTTCTCACTAAATTATAAGTTCCCAGGGGTCAGGGTCCAAGGGCACTTTCCATCTACACTGCCCAGTCCAATGCACTTGGTGAGACACTCCCAGCATCTGTCAAACGAGTGAACTGTTGGCTCCAGAGTATTTAAGCTATCTATTTGGAGAGACAACCAAGTCCTAAGTTCATCCAAATGAATAACATAAGAGAGTATATAATGGAGGAATACCTCAGGTAACATGGTGTATGGACTATAGGGCTTCGCGGGGGGGGGAGATCTGTAGAAGGTGGGTTGGTCAGGCAAGAGCTGATGACTATTCATGTTTCTGGGGGTGCTTGCCATGTGCTGGGCTCTAAGCTGAACACTTTATTGCATAATATCACCCCTCTCTACTGCCCTATGCTACTGACAGACCTAGGCACTGATATAATACCCACCCTACAGACAAGGAAACTGAGCCCCACTGTTATAGGATCTACAGATGTGGGATCAACACCCATGCCGATCTGGTCAGTTAGCCTATATCAATCATTCTAGTATTCGGCCTTGGGGAAGACCGTGCTGTGGACACAGGGTTTGTGCGTTATTTCCCGTTTCATTCCAAAATGGATTTGAAGCCGTTAAATATGAGCTGAGCTACGCCAGAGAGGAGGGCGAGGATTTGGAGAGGAGGTAAGTGGTTCGGGTTAGGGAAGCAGCTATTTGTGGGCTATCAGGCAGACTCGTTCCTGGACAGAAGCGAAGTGTGTTCACTAAATTGGGGGATGTATCTGGAGTCTCACTGGAGACTACTGTGTGGAAGGTGTTGAATGCCAAGGAGGACTGTTGAATGTTAATGTCCTAGGATCCAAGGAGACGTTGAGGGTTTAGGAGCAGGCCAGGCTAGACCTCTATTCGAAAAACATTCATTGGGATAGATTTTACACTAAGCTGGTGAATGGAAAAGTAAGATTCAGTGAGTCAGCCCTTGCTTGCTCTCCAAGAGCTGACCATCGTTGGGGAGAAACAGGCCATAGGGCGCAACGCACAGTGGAGACAGAGCTGGGAGAGGGGGGTTTTAATGAAGGATGGCAAGAACTTCCTAAGGTTGTAGCATTTGAGCTAGGCCATGCAGATAAGTGACAATGGAGAACAGAAGATGGTGGCCAAGGGAAGGTGGGCCACCTTCTTGGCCTTCTGGGCCAAGGGAAGGTGGTTTTCAGGGAGGGCTCCCTGGTAATTCTATACAGGCTGGGTCATAATACATGTCTCTAATACATTTTGGGGTGGAGGGGTGGAGATGCACTTAAGGCCAAAAAGCCATCGGCCCAGGCAGCAGCACCCATGAAAAAAAGACTTTGGGGTCTTGGCAGTGAGCAAGTTCAGTGAGAAAATGGGGCTGCCTCTGTCAAAAGAACTAAAGTAATCTGCTGCTGCCTTAAAAGATGATCAGTGCTGCCCAACCAGCTCCCGGGCTGTAGCCTGAGAATCTTCTCAGTTCTGGGGGCCACGTGCTAGACCAGCAATTCACAACCAGGGGTGAGTTTGGCCTTCAAGGGACATCTGGCAACGTCAGAGACATTGTTGTTACACTGGGAGGGGTGGCTACTGACATCTAGTAGGTAGAATCCAGGGATTCTGCTAACTATCCTACACTACACAGGACGGCCCCCCATTTTTGCGGCGAAGAATTACCCAGACCAGATGTCAGTAGTGCCCAGCCTGAGAAATCCTGCTCAATGGACAAAGCATCTCAAGCGTGGCTCGTGGTTTATTTACAATAGTGTCATTAGGAGCAATTGAAGTAGCTGGGAATGTTTATCCTGGAGGAGATTTAGGGACCTGATAAGTGTCTTAGCAAAGCAGGCTGTCCAGAGCAATTGCCCAAATTTCCACCATCACTCAGCTTGACTATTACGATCAGAGTCCAACAAGACCCAGTGTTTGGAAGATTAAGAAAGTCATTGTAATAGCAAGTGCTCAACAAGCACCCACTGTATTTCAGGCACTAAAGTAAGAGCTGTACGTTTGCCAACGCATTTAATTGTTCCAACAAACCCACCACAGCCAGTTTTCAAGTGAGGAGACGGAGACACAGAGAAGACGGTAAGTAACTTGCCTACGATCACAAATCTTAGTGAGCAGCAGAGCCAGACTTCGATTCCAGGCAGCTGTGCTCTTGACCACCATGGAGGATTGCGATGATGCACTGAGAGAGCTGTGTTTGAGAGACACAGGTCAGGGGCGCCTGGGTGGCTCAGTCGGTTCAGCGTCCGACTTTGGCTCAGCTCATGATCTCACGGTCCGTGGGGTTCCAGCCCCACGCGGGGCTCTGTGCTGACAGCTCAGAGCCTGGAGCCTGCTTTGGATTCTGTGCTCCCTCCCTCTCTGCCTCTCCCCAGCTCACACTCCGTCTAGCTCGCTCTCTCTCTTAAAAATAAATAAACGTTAAACAGAAAGAGACACAGAGCAGAGCTCAAATCCCAGCTCTACTACTTACTAGCTGCGTAACCACGGGCAGTTTCCAACCCTGCAGAATAGGGATAGTAGGATGATATGTGCTTGCTAGCCCTTCCCTACTACTCGTTCTCACAACAACTCAAGGAGGTACAGGTTTACTAGCCTCATTTTACCTACACGAGGATTACTTATGTGGCTTAGAGAGGTTGAATAACTTGCCCGGGGTCCCACATCTAAGTGGAGAGCTGGGATTTAAACCCACGTCCGTGCGGTTCCAGAACCTGGTTTTAACCACAAAGCCATACATTCGCAAGCACACAGCGAGGGTAGCAGGACAAAGCATACGAAAATTTCCTGGAACGTAGTAAGCAGTTAACAATAGCTATTTGTTATCATCATAGTAATCATAGTTATGATCTTCGTGACTGGCTCAATCAGGTGTGCCCATGGCAAGACAAGGTTCTGGCCGAAGGAGCAAGAGCAGCAGAACATCAGTGATGCCGTGGTTTGCGTGCAGATCACAAGCCTGCAGCCAGCGATTCCAAAATCCTGAGCTTCAGGCTCCCCGGTAAGGTGGTGACACTTTCGCTCCATTTGTCCTGTGCTCTCTGCACAGTCTACTATTCATAGAACAGGAGTGGGAGGAGCAGGGACAGTGTGAGGCTAATTTAATGTCAAGGTTCCATAGCCCATACATTTCATAGATTCCACTTAGTCGTAATAAGAAGAAGAAAGGAGACGAGTGTAGTGCCTTGTGCAAAACCGGAAGAGCCACCACACATTCACACGCTTTGCTGTGGATAGAACCACAGCTCACCTGACGGTTTGTTCCACCCAGGAAGGATTTCATTTTCAAACAATTGCCTGGTTTCATTGTAGGGAATGCTGCGGGAGCATTTGCCACAGGGAGGGGGCGGCATCTGCCTAGCTGGAGGGCTGGCAGCACACAGAAGCTGCCTGCAGGGGATTCTTACGTAGGGAGTCCCGGGCAAAGGGATGCCAGACAGGAAGAGACTGGAGAACTCCTTGAGTGGCAGAGGTGGACCCAGAGGGCAACAGGAGCCCTGGGCAGAGGACCACACACACCCAGCCTAGCTGGGGGAGATTGATCAGAGAAACTTACACAGGGAGGGGAGATTTGAGCCAGACCTTGAAGGATGAATAGGGGTTTGCCAGGTGGAGAAAGGCGAAGGTGTGGAGACAAAAGAGGCCAAGAGCACTGCGCAAGTTCTGTGGCCTGGGAGAACGTGGCCACGCCTGAAATGCTTTGTGGCTGGTTGCAGCAGGACCTCAAGGAGAGAGGGGCAAGGAGGGCAGGGGATGGGGCTGGAAATGCGGGCTGGAGTCAGCTCATAAAGCGCCTGTAGCTGTACAAAGAGATACACAGCACGGTGCAACGGAAGAGATTTCTGGCTATACAGTGTGACGAGAAACAACCCGTGGGTGTGTCAAACCTGGTTTTGAATCCGACTTCCATCACCTATTGGCTATGTGAGTGAGATCAAATTACCTTAACTCTGAGTCTCAGCGTCTGTATTTATAAGATGGGGACACGCCCACCTCACGGGGTGGGGGGTGTTAGGATGAAGCAAGGTGAAGTGCAAACTCCTGGCACAGGCACAGCACACTGCAGCTTCTCGGTGAGTGTTAGTTTCCTCTTTGCTGGATAGGTGAGGGGGTGCTCTTTCCAGCAGGGCAGAGGTTCAACCAGACCTCCCTTTTAGAATGGCAACTCCAATGGATCGTCCTAAGGGGAAGCTGGAGGCAGAGAAGACTCAACACTGAAGATGGGTTGCTTTCCTAGTATCAGCCTGTAAATGTCAGATTTTAACAGCTTCCATTTCAGGGGTTTACATTCTCATTATCAGGTACCAGATTCTGGGGCTATAGCCTGTGATTCCAATATCTGAACCTCCCTTTAAGAAGACTGGATATGTTCACTCATACGTGGAATTTCAGGTACAAAACAGATGAACAGAAGGGAAGGGAAGCAAAAACAATATCAAGACAGGGAGGGGGACAAAACATCGGAGACTTTTAAATACAGAGAACAAACTGAGGGTTGCTGGAGGGGTTGTGGGGGCGGGGCGCTAAATGGGTAAGGGGCATTAAGGAAGACACTTGTTGGGATGAGCACTGACTGTTATACACAGGGGATGAATCACTGAAATCTACTCCTGAAATCATTATTGCATGATATGCTAACTAACTTGGATGTAAATTTAAAAATTTTTAAAAAGAAGACTAGACAATGGACTGGTTAGCTGCCTCATTTTCCCAAAAGTGGAGAGACCAGTTTGAAGAGACACAATTCAAGCAAGCTCAAGTTTATTTGGCCATGTACAAGCTGTCTCACTTCTGTTCTTAACTTCATTTATTCATCTAGTAAGGATTCATTGAGCGGTCACCAATAAGTGGGTGCATGGGTGTTTAGGATACAATGCCCACCCTCACGTCCGTGTGGTTATATACCATCAGAACTCGAAGAAAGAGCCATCCCCTCCCAATGCCCACATCTTGCCAGGGCTTCCCACTGGTCAGCTAGATGCATCCTTGGCCTTTATGGAGAGTATTTAGCTGGTCAGGGAACATGGTCCGGCAAAGACAGTCCTGCTGGAAAATTACCTCACTGTGTGCCACACTTTATCAAGCTCCATTTTCTAAGATCTCAGCACAGAATCGTGAATCTGAGATCGGAGCTCCTGAACTCTGTCTTTCTGAGAAAGAGGTCAGGAAAAGACGGATGATGAGAAACAGCTGATGGGCGATACTCGCTTCTTACTTCCGCTTGGACTTGAGGTAATATACTCAGAGAGGGGAGCGGATTCCTGAGTTTGATAAATCGGGGAGTCTTGACTCAAGTCAAGAGAACTGAGACAATTAACTAAGAAAATGTCTATCAGTAAGGTTAAAGAAGAATGCTATCACTGAAACAAAAAAAGAGTGGAATCCGTGCTGCCCAAACTTCCACACCTCATTAAGACACCCTCAAATCCCTGCCTTTCCCTCCTCAATTTAGACCATTGTCTCTTCCTTTTATGGATCATTCTAAAAGCGTCCTAGAGGGTCTGCCAGCTACGGGTCTGCTGAGCCATCCATTCTCCATCGTGCCCTCAGATTACTCTCTCCAGAAGGAAAGAAGGACCCTGGCCCCTCTTCGCTCAGGTCCTTCTCTGACTCCTCGATTCCCTCGGGGAGTTGGCTAGGAATCAAGGCTGCTCCTAGCTAACCCCTCCTGAGTTTCACCTTCTGGCAGGTCTCTTTGTTTCACTCAATCTATATTATTCATCAGGACAGGACTGGGGACCAATGGTGTTGAAACGATGTCCTACAGGGTTAATGAGGTTGGAACCAGCAGAACGTTTAAAGCTTATATTTCAGAGAACTGTTTCCCCCTAATCAGCTATTGTGTCTTTTGGGACCCCACTAACAAACCCACTGGCTATCTCTGTAGAAGCCTGGACTCAAGGTCAACTGATATGGTTTCAGCCTAGAAGCAAGCAAGGCTCTACATTCTTTACCTCAGATAACGAGCCCAAGACCCCATCCAGTTTATACGGGCTCTCGGAGCACGCCCATGGCCCCTTTCCCTTGTCCTAAGATAACCTCCTGTCATCAGGGGCTGAATTTTGCCTTGTCCTGATGTTGTCTCCACCCCAAAGTGAACGTGGGATATATGTCACATGACGTTTGCTCAATGCACACGCTCCACCTTTCCTCACGAACAGTCATAAGTTTCCCTGTCCTTTTCATCGATATGTACATCATCTCCTACCCTGAATTTCCCCTTTAAAGGACGCTTAACCCGGAATCTCAGAGATGGTCTTTGCACATCAGTCTGCCCTCTCCCCAGGTTACTGGGCTTCTGAATAAAGCAACCTTCCTTTCCAGCCAACACTTGTCTGTCAAGTATTGGCTTTCAAGCAGCAAGCAGTCAAACTTGGGTTTCCATAACACTGTCGCTTTATAGCTTCGAGTTATTTTCTTTTCCATCCCCATTTCCTTCACAATCCAGCCCAGTTATCATTCCTCCCAGGTACTGTTTCTCGCCTCTCCCTCCAGGGTCTTAACTATTCCCTTGACTACAGCATCACTTCTGTATTCCAATGCCCCTCCACGCATTATCAGCGCTGGGTTTACCTTCATTGGACTCCGTGTCTTCCTTGCCTGCAGTGATCTTTACGCTCAAGGCCATGGACCCTGCCAGGCACAGTGCCTATCACATGACACACGATTCCATATGTGATTTCCTTTAGTTAAATCAGGTGATGAAATGGAAGGCAGGAGAAGAAGTATTCCAAAATAGAAAGAAAGGAAAGAAGGCCAACCAAATCTGGTTCCTCAGCAAACAGTCAACACCACTTCATGGGAGGAGTTCCCTTGTAAAAGCGACTGGGGACTGGGTGCTGGGCACTGTCCAGGCTTTTCCCTCATGGAATATTCCTTACGAATGTGGGCCTCGGGGCCAACCCACCTGAGTTCGGAAGCCGGGCCTGCCACATGCCGCGTGACCTCAGACAAGTGACTTACGCTTACTATCCCTTGGGTGTTCACCTGTAAGACCAGGGTGACGATGGACGCTAATCATACAATTTTGTCACGACGACAAATGAAAAAACTCTTTGCCTAGCACTTAGAGCAGTGTCCGGCATAGTGAGCATGGGATAAATGTCAGCTCTTATTAAAGAGCTCGCAGTCAAGCCAGCCTGGAATAGCATGAAGATCAAGCAAGTCGTCACTGAGAGCACACGATTTCCTTAACAGAATCCATATGCATGCCTGCAGAAGGGCCCAAGGTCTGTTGGGTAGTTTCTTTGATGAGATGGTCAAGGATGGGGCTTTGATGGTAGAGGCGCGACTGGGGGAGAACAGATGTGATGGTTGAAATGACTTTGAGCTGGCTCTCAAGTTTTTGTGGGACATTCAAGGCAATGCCTTGCTGGGAGCACCGAAAAGGAGCTGGGGGTCTGTGAAGAGAAGATCAGGCTGTTAGCACCTGGGGGAAGAGCTGTGCAAGGAAAATGAGTTTTCAAAGCCGAGCTTTGGATCTACTTTTCTCTGGGGTGTGAGGTAACCCTGTACTTGGCCTTCCCGCGAGGTCCTCAGTGGGGTCCCCTACATGCTCACTGCCTCTGCAGCTGGCTTCCCTTCTCCCCCCGCCCAGAATGTGAAGTCTGGGCTCAAGGTAGTCGGTGAGAGCAGTGGTGCTCCCAGAAGGCCAGCTACATCTGTAGAGATAACTGCAGCCCAATGTGAGAAGTTCAATGAGAACGGCACTTGGGGTACCTTGAGGCAAAAGAAGCAAAAGCGGCCTTGGGAGCAGCTGGAGAGGACCGGGTGTTGCAATTGCTAAATGTATAGTTAAAAGGCAAGGAGGAGTCAAGGTGAAGCGTCTTGCAGCCGCCCCTGAGGAGTGCCTGCCCTAGATAAACTAACTAGATAAACACTCTGTCTCTGGGGCATTACCGTCACCTCTGATGTTGTAGCCAATCATGCTCTTTCAAGCCGGGACGAGTAAAGAACACGGCACCTGCCCACAAAGTTGACATGGATGTCTCCATGTGTCTGACATGCCAATGAGGGCCAAAACCACAGCACTGGAAAACCTCCAGAAGCCTCCATGATATTTATCTACGAGTTCAAGCGTTTGGACGCCCTGATTCCAACTTGAGTTCAGACTTCTAAACCCAACTCCTTTGAGACATTGTCTTTCGGCTGACCAGCTCTGAGCACTCACCACCCGCCAGTCTCCACGCTACGTGCTTTACTGACCCCATCCCTTTTCACCCTCCCTGAGACCTGCTAAGTCCAGTGGCATTATCAGCTCCACACTACAGATGAGAAAAATTGAGGTTGAGAGAGGTGAATTGACCAGTGCAAGGTCACACGGCTTGCAAGTGGTAGAGTTGGGATGTGGGCCCAGCCAGGTCTCTTGGAATCCAGAACCTGAGATCCTAAAAACTGTGTTAATTAGTATGGAAGGGACCACAGAGCATCCAGTTCGGTCAGTTGGGCACCTAGAGGGTGCAACTTGCATGGGGAGTGCAGGGGACCTGGAAACTACCGCTGCTTTGTCAGAAGCATCACTGCTGTGCTATACCTGGCAAGTCAGTAAACCCTTCTGGGCCCCAGTTTTCTTTTCCCAGAGAAGAAAAAGGAAGGGAAGGGAAAGGAGGGGCAGAGAGGGGTGGAGGGGAGAGGAGGGAGGAGTAAACCGCTCTATCTTCCGCATAGGTTTGTTTTAAGGAGCAGCTGCAAGCGAAAGCCTCATATAAGGAGTGGAACAGAAGGAGAGCCACTGCTTTGTCGTCCTAAACAGACAGCAGGCATATCCTAGTCATCTTTTATGGGGTAGCTAATTTCTGGTACATGTAGCCAAATGTGATTAACAAGGAAAAGTTTAATATAGAACCACTCCCTTTTCTGACTCACTAAAAAAATGAGATAATCTTGAATATTGCATTAAAATAAAGAATTTAAAACTTGAGTTTGATTTTTGGCTGCTCTATGCTAAGCATTTTCATATGCATTTAATCTCCAGTAATACAGAATGAGGCTCCCAGATGGTTCAGCGATTCGCCTCCAAACACAGAGCTAGTAAGTAGTGAGGATTTGAACCCAGGGCCGACCGGTTTTACCTGCAGGCACTTTTCACGCAGCAAGGGCCCGGCGCAGATCCATTTGAATACAGAAGCGAACAATTCTGTCTTCGTAGGACCCCGCTCTTTCAAATGAAGTCACCATAACATCTCGGGGATGCTCCTAATGTCTCCATGCATCCAAAATGGAAGAGTTTCCTCTGCCATGTCAAAGTCTAAAACCTTAGTAAAATCCAACCTGCGCTGAACAAATTAACCAATCTCAAAATGTATAAAGAGCCAACAGAAGATAAGGATATATAAGGTATACCACTTGCTGAGGATAACTTTCAGTCTTGAAGTAAAGGAGGAATTTTTTAAAATGAAGGACTACATTGAATGTGAAGCTTATTTAAAACAGTGGCATGAAATTAAAAGGTAAACGACAAACTGAAAAACATTTGTACCCGGGCGCCTGGGTGGCTCAGTCATCGGTTAAGCACCAGACATCAGCTCAGGTCACGATCTCACGGCTTGTGAGTTTGAGCCCCGCGTCAGGCTCTGTGCTGACAGCTCAGAGCCTGGAGCCTGCTTCGGATTCTGTGTCTCCCTCTCTCTCTGCCCCTCCCCTGCTTGCGCTCTCTCTCTCATGCTCTCAAAAATAAATAAACATTAAAAAAAATTTGTACCAAAGATGATTAAATAGTCAAGTGCACGATATATGTATATGAAGAAGTAATTCAGATTTTAAAAGAAAAAGACCAACACCTCAATAGATCAGTAACCTAAGGACACAAAGAAAAACTTTACATAAACAAAAAACAAATATTAAACCCTTATCCTGATAAACATTCTTCCTGAGCAGTAATCAAAGAATTACAGCTTAAAATAATCTTTATCATCATAATAACACATAACAGTTTGATAGTCCTTAATACTTGCTAAGTACATAACATATATATATTCACTTAACCCTGAAAACCACCTTAGGAGATAGTGTGGGTTCCGTGTCATAGGTGAGGAAACTGAGGCCCCTAGAGGTTTAATAACTTGCTCAGCTCAGAACAAACTTGACTTTTGTTTCATAAGCTCACTCACTGACATGCAGATTGGGGAAAGAATTCAACAGAAGCAGAAATCTCTCTGCGGGCAGTTGTGCACTGAATTGTCATCCTGCCCAGCCCTGTCCAATATAAATATAATACAAACCACACGTGTAATTTAAAATTTTCTAGGAACCATATTAAAAGATTTTTTTTAATGTGAAATTAATTTTAATGATTTACTTTCTTTAACCCAATATATCAAAATATTTAATTCCAGCATCAGTAATCAATATAAACATTCACATTACACTTTCTTACCCTAAGTCTTAGAAATCTGGTGCATATTTTATGCTCAAATTACATCTCAGCCCAGACTAGACACATTTCAAGTGCTTAATAGTCACATGTGGCCAGTGGTTACATGTCAGATGGCACAGATCTAGAGGAGCAGAAAATGGAAAATGGACCATAATATCCAATGGTGAGGAGAATGATTTAGAAAAGTATAGTGTATCAGTCTCTGGAATTGTATAAATTCATTGCCAGTAGTAATAATAAAAGCCACATAGGAATATATAAAATGTTTATGCTTTGTTAAGTACAAAAAGTCAAAGAATACTAAATATTAGGTTAGTAGACACATTTAAAATGTGTCTACATGCAGAACGTGGATGAAAGAGAATGTGTAAACATTAAAATAGCTGTGTTAGCAGGGGCACCTGGGTGGCTCAGGCGGTTAAGCGCCTGACTTCAGCTCAGGTCATGATCTTGCAGTTGGTGAGTTCACGTCCCGTGTCGGGCTCTGTGCTGACAGCTTGGAGTTTGGATACTGCTTCGGATTCCATGTCTCCCTCTCTCTGCCCCTCCCCACTTGCACTTTCTCTCTCTCTCAAAAATAAACATTTAAAAAAATAGTTGTTGGGGCGCCTGGGTGGCTCAGTGGGTTAAGCGTCCGACTTCGGCTCAGGTCACGATCTCGCGGTATGTGAGTTCGAGCCCCACGTCGGGCTCTGGGCTGATGGCTCGGAGCCTGGAGCCTGTTTCAGACTCTGTGTCTCCCTCTCTCTCTGCCCCTCCCCTGCTCATGCTCTGCCTCTCTCTCTGTCTCAAAAATAAATAAACGTTAAAAAAAAAATTAAAAAAAAATAGTTGTATTAGCATGCTGGGATTTAAGGCTGGTTTCTTTGTCAAATTCTCTTTTCATTTAAATAGGCATTCAACATTTATTTCTAGTAAGAAACTTTTCTAAACAGAAAAAAGACAGAGAAGGAAACTTTTATATAATAATACAAAATTTGTAATATGTTTTGATATTTTTATAAGCCATATATCCCTAATAAATTCCACATACTACTTATCACGTGGGCTTATTCTTGATATATCCCAGTAATTTTTTTTTAAATATTTTTTTTCAACGTTTTTTTATTTATTTTTGGGACAGAGAGAGACAGAGCATGAATGGGGGAGGGGCAGAGAGAGAGGGAGACACAGAATCGGAAACAGGCTCCAGGCTCTGAGCCATCAGCCCAGAGCCCGACGCGGGGCTCGAACTCACGGACCGCGAGATCGTGACCTGGCTGAAGTCGGACGCGTAACCGACTGCGCCACCCAGGCGCCCCTATCCCAGTAATTTTTTATATAGATTCTGAATTTTGAGATTGCTGGTCTCTTTTTGTTTGTTTGTTTATGTTAATGTTCATAAAAGAGTTGAGTCACTAAAAAAAGGTCATTCACAAACATTTGAATAATACGTTATCTGGATAATGTGATGCTAGGACCTTTGTTCACATCGAGCATACATTTTTAAAAAAATGTTTGTTTGTTTGTTTGTTTGTTTGTTTTGAGAGAGAGAGGAAGAGAGAATCCCAAGTACACTGTCAGTACAGTGCCCTATCCAGGGCTTGATCCCACAAACCGTGAGATCATGACCTGAGGAGAAATCAAGAGTCTGACGCTTAACTGACTGAGCCACTTATGTTCCCCTGAATGTACACTTTTTATAATGCGTTCTTTTCTTTGTCCTATGAGCTGTCCTGAAAGTTAACCCAAAAGTCAACTCATGCCATTTTTCTGTGGATTTCTAGAGTTAGAAACCGATACATAAAATCGTGGCTGCTTCAGAAAAATACAGAAATTTTGATTTCAGTTTTCATTAACAC
The DNA here is from genome assembly GCF_022079265.1 of Lynx rufus. Classification (NCBI taxonomy): domain Eukaryota; kingdom Metazoa; phylum Chordata; class Mammalia; order Carnivora; family Felidae; genus Lynx; species Lynx rufus. The sequence continues at coordinate 69,723,819 of NW_025814897.1, read as the reverse complement.
GCCTAGCTCAGAAGCAGAGTTCGGAGAGAAATGGGTAAATGAGATGGAGAAAGATGCCTGGAATCACAAAAATGATTCCAGGATGGAATCCAGATTTATCCCGAATTCACAAGGATTCCAGAAATGGATGGATTGGATAAAGAAGGATGGCTAGAATCACAGATGGCCATGGTCCTGGACTTAGAGAAGCAGCCTCTTCAGGGGACAGAGCATGAGTTTGGGGGCAGAGAAAACAATTCTGGTTCTGCCCCCTACGTCCTTGGGGAACTGCATGTTCACTTCCAAGTCTGTAAAATCAGAGGTCGTAATTTCAACCCTACAACCCTACAGGGAGAGGGTTAAATAAGAGAACCCACTTCTCTAAAGATCTGTCATTTTCAGAGATCATTAGCTGCAACTGCGGATTTTACCAGCGTGCTGTCAACAGGCTTGGAACCCAACCAGTTTGCCTTGCTTGAATCAGGGTTGTTTGAACACAAAGGCCTACAGTCAGGCTCTGAAGTCAGAGCACTGAGTTACAGTGTCAGTTCCACCAGCTTCTGACACTATGACCTTGAGCAAGTCATTTACACTCTCTGTCTCAGTCATCACACTTGTAAAGTAGGGACAATCTTTGTGTCTAATTCAAGATTGGTGGTAGTGATTAAAAAAAGTCAAACTAGGGGCGCCTGGGTGGCTCAGTCAATTCAGCGTCTGGCTTCGGCTCAGGCCATGATCTCACGGTCCGTGAGTTCCAGCCCCTCGTCGGGCTCTGTGCTGACAGCTCAGAGCCTGGAGCCTGCTTCCGATTCTGTGTCTCCCTCTCTCTCTGCCCCTCCCCTGCTCATGCTCTGCCTCTCTCTCTGTCTCAAAAATAAATAAAAACATTAAAAAAAAAAAGTCAAACTAAGCAAGGTGTCTGTCACATTGCAAGTTCCCAGTAAATGTTACCTGTCACAAGTAATAGTCCCCGAAACTTTCTTTGAACGCTTTCAGTGTTTCCAAACCAGTTCTTATGATCAGCCTTATTTTATAATCAGCATGTATATTTTACTCCTCCATCGGTGGAATCTTTTGTCTACAGTGTAAATGCTAAGGAATTAAATTTTGGTATTTCTAGACAAATAAACTCGAGTTGGGGAAGGGGGGGGCATAGGACCACCACTAGAGGGAGTATTGGCAAAATTTTCTCTCTGACATTGGTGGGCAGGCAGTTTCTACAGTGGGAGAGACACTGATGGAAGGAAGAGAAGGAGGAGGTCAGGGGTTCAGATGGGCATGGAGGTATGGTCCTGATGAAGGAGAGCTTGCAAAAAATGAGCAGGGAGGCAGTGCTGCAC